>NW_026892603.1:6179062-7414875 GCF_033815535.1 Pezoporus flaviventris
CCTTTTGTTGTGGGAACAGGGATATGGATGTGAAGAGTTTGATGGAATGTGTTGCATGAGTCTCTCTGATTATGCTAATTCGATGCACGCACAGCTGAGAACCCTGGCTCAGCTTACCCAGCAGTAGTAAATGAGCAATATCCTAAGAATAACTAGATGGTTGTCTTCACGGGGCATTACAGGTTGAGTCAAACACTGCGGTTTAAAGTATTGCACTTATGTATCATTGTTAGGTTAATCATCGTAGCTATTAGACTTGCTTATAGTTGTGTGATACGACAGGTGAACAGAATAACCCACAATGCCTTGCTCGCACAAAGAAAAAGGGGGGAATTGTTGCAGAATGACTCTAAGAGCAGGACCATAGAGTCCCAGAGGACTGTGCAAGCAAGGCAGGGGGTGGCCCCCACAGGTAGCCGGAGACCGGACATGGGAGGAGAAGGTGGAGGAAGCTGTGGGGGGCTAACCAATACTGTTGTGCCAAGAAGGAGTGGCTGAATACCACTCCTATATATGTGTGAACTGCGTCACAAATAAAGTAGAAGTTGCTTATCACCCATATTGGGTTGGCCTGTCTGCTTCTCCTCGCCGTTTACAAAGACCTTTTCTTCATTATTTTGCAACCTATTGTTATTCCTACATTCTCAGTGTAACAGTGTTTTTTATTTTGAAAGGACAGTGCTAAAGCAGTGTGAAAAAGTTTACATTGAGGAAAACACTCATGCTTTTTAAGGGAGAAAAGTCCCAAATACAACTGCTAACAATGACGTTGACATGATTGTAAGAAAACAGGACTTTATGTGCAAAGTGTGGGAGAGAAACAACAAACAGATATGTAGATATGTGTACATTAATTCAATCTCGATAATTATTCTGACATATAATTTTAAATTATTTAAATCGTTTCAATATTGAATAGAAGTTAGCAGAGACAAGCTGTTTAAGGAACTAAGCTTACAGTATTTATAATGTACAGAACAGTCAAATCAGTGTAGAAGCCTTTCAAGCCATTCTTCAGCCTAAGGCAAAGCCCCCCCAGATTATTTTTTTTTCATTTATATTAATTGTGTTACAGATAGGTCTTTCTGAACTACTGCTAGTTCAGAAGTCATGCAATCAGTATTCATCTTAAAATAGTAAGACGGACATTCCAAAACAGAAAGAATGCCTGTTATGAGAGGTAACTATGTCCTCTAGGAAAATCAAATATTAATTTGCATTTATATAAATATTAGGTTGGCTGATAGTTACAACCGTTATTAGATTATGGGTGAAAAACTGAAATCAATCTAAAATCAACTATGTTTAACTTGTAATATAGTTTCTCTGTAATTTCTTACTCAGTTACATTAAATATTTTATGATTCATCATCAACCTACTTTCAACATCTACAAAATTTGAATGGATCTAATTATATTAATTTTAACTGTTGACATGAAAAAGCCATTTTAATAATGCTTTGCATATTATTTTCAGAACTGTAATCATGGAAGTGAAAATAATGTGAAATCCAATATTACTCATTCATACTTTGTTTTGCTGTTATTTTTAAGTTATTTAATGTATTAAAATTTTACTTAGAAATTTAATTATAATGCAATTTTATGCTCATGGTAATACTACACTGTATGTAATTTCATTTCCTTAACACTCCAAAAATACAATGGTTCATGTTTCTATTAGCCATAGTGTTCTTGTCACAGAATCCCTGCATATTTATTTTGTAAGTAAGTTTTTTTTATGTTGCTCACACATCTCTTTTCAAATTACATCTGTTGACAACACTAGTCAGAATTTTATTAAGAGAGAATTAGATCTTTATTCTGTTAATGCCTGATCTTGCTGCCCTTGAGTTTTGGTACTGAATTAACTGGAACTTGAATGAGATCTTTACAATAAGTTCTGAAAAGAACCTTTCGATTTCCAGGAGCAAAATTTTATTCTGCTTTATAAAAACCAAAACCGTGCCTTCTGCTAATGGTTGCAGATTTAGGTTAGAGTCATGTTCAGTAATCCAACTGTTTGCATTCCTATTCTACCAAACAAAAGTTATATGGTAGAGCAGTCCTTTGTAAGCAAGAAATTTTAGCTGTCAGATTCAAACAGGAAAAGGCAGAAAGCTTGAAATTTCCACCGAATATTCAGATATGGGAATCCAGAATGAACTGTTCCCATGACTGTCCTCTGGCTTTGTCTTGGAAAGAACTAGTTGCAAGGGTCCAAACCAGACTAGTATGGGCTAATAACTGAGCTGTGCTCTAAGGACATATCTGGAGATCTTCCTGCTCTCTCTTCCTCATGTGGCTAAAGTGTGTAACTTTCCTAGTAAAACAGAAAAAGTCTTTGGAGTGACTGCATACGGTGTTTTTTCCTACATTAGGACATTTCCAGTGTAACTTACCTGCTGGCCAGCCGTGTGCAGATCACTGCATATCTCAGTTTTTCACTTCTCACTGCTTTGGATCCAATGACAGGAGTTGAAAGCTATTATTACATTCTGCCAAAGCACTTTCATTTTCTGTGATTTCTGAGATGTTTAATTTTATGTTTTTGCTCCATTTCAGATAATGTTTTTCTCAAATTTGTTTCTATGCTGTTCCACTTTTTCATTTGTCGTTATTATGAAGCTAGTTAAAAAAATATAATGAAATGTACACCCATTTGTTTCTGTGAAGACTGATCATGACACTTGCTACCTGCTATAAATAAGCTTCTGTGAGAATCCCAGAAGTACTGTCACAAGCCTGCTGTCATGGTTTATTGGCTAATCAGCAAAGAATTGAAGTCTTGATTGGGTTTATTTGTTGGTTGATTGAAATGGTGAGATAGGAAGTACTGGACAGATTAATTAATTTGTGCTGAAGAATCCAAATTTAATCTAAGGGATCCTGTCACTTTGACTGACGGCTGTGTAAAAGAAGAGGTGTTTAAATAAAGCTCAAACTCTCACGAATTGTCACTTTTGTGGCACATTTCTTTTAACTGCTTCCATTCTGTTTTCTGATATAAATATCAATGTCAACATCCAGCAACAACTACCTGAATGTTTATGAAGCAAGGGTTAATCATCATCTGAAGAGTACTTGTAATATGCAAGCCATATGGTTATAAACAAGAGCTATGTGTACACATATATACATATTTATATATACACTTAAACTGCTTCACATGAAAGATAAAGGCTTTTTTCCCTTCATGATTGAGACTATCTTTTAAATTAGAAGAGCAGCTAAATCGCTATAGTTTGCAGTATGCAAAAGACAAAGTAAAGCAAATAGTTTCAGTCAGTCATAGCTAATATTAACATGTGACATCAAGAGCAGTGGAAGAATGCACGCTATATTCACATTCTCATCATGTTTAGAAAGTCAGGATTATAGCACAGCTATGTTCAAAGCTCACTATTAATTTAACTTAATTGTTACTATTACGCTATGATTTTGTGTTTTAAGCTACATGTCTGCTGTTGTATATGACAAGCTCCAAGTTGGAGCCTTTCACACAGATTGACATACTAAACTCTTACATTAGGCAGGCATATAAATATTTCTTCTGTAGTTGAGACAGGACAAAAAATAAATAGTAATGATAAAAGAGGTTTCTTGAAATTTCTATAAATAATTAAATTTTTTTCCTTCTGTGACAATAACAAAAATGAAGAGTTGCAAATTCATAAATTTGTGGCAGCAATTGTTCTACCATTTCTCAGAGGCACTGATTTTTTATGTTTTTTAAAAAAAGTCAATTGAAAAGCACTACAAAATAATTTCTTTATCCAAAAGCTCTGAAGCAGTTATTAAACCAGCTGTTTTCAAAAGTACACAAATCTGCTAAGTTGCAGTTGGGTAACTGTTAAATGTTAAAGCAGTGAATGATCAGCATGTAGCAGATGGCCTGGGAATGGGTTAGAAAATGGCAATGTTAATACCACCAGACTGAGATGTTCATTTGTGCTGTGGTATGTGCAGGCTGGGTGAATAATGAAGGCTCTGTAATAATTGTGTAAATCCCAACATTATTAAATCGATTCAGCTGGGATTTCTTAATATATGTGAAGCACTTGATGTACTCTGAGAAACACCTCCTCTTTTTGCTAAAGCCGTTCTCATTAACTCATACTGCTTTATTTGCTGTGACCTCAGTGTTCCTGTTTAGTAATGAGTGGAATAAAAATTAGAAATCCACTTTAACTCTCACTATGAGAGCTGGAGAAATATTCCAGAAACTAAATACCTATCCCACTGTTTGTGCAGGTTGGCCACTGTTTGAATTGTATGCTTTCTCTTTTAGGAGTCTAAAAATTCTCATGAGAGGAATGTGGGGAGGAAAATGACAACCTAGTCAACTGCTAAAAGTTGTTTTAAGCAGGTCAAATAAAAGAGTACACAAAATCAATAACCCCAACAGGTATCTTGCTCAAAGAGCCTATCAAAGCTTTCTGCTCCCTGTGTAATGCTAAGAGGCAGAATGACTTTATATAGTTAGGGGAGACACAGATCAGGAGTAATGCACTTTAATGCTTCAGAGGAAGTGACCAAAAAATTCCCTGGCCACAGCCTCCAGAGGATGATCACCTATGGTATCAAGGCAAAACATGAACCAAAGCAAAGCAGAAAGTCAACACACTGTAAATGTGCTTCAGGCAGATGCACAGCTTGCAGACTGTCCCTGAAGCATCATACCTGGATATGTGCAGGTGTTGGAACATTTTAAAACTGTTACCCACCTACAGGTGTTTGCACCTGTGAAATGAAAATTCTGTTTGCCCCTCAGCTTTTACCATAGATTAGGTGGAAGCTGAAGGCTATTAATACAGTATTACATTTCAGCACCACAACCAATAAGCTTTAGCTGCACCTGATGAGACTTACATCGACATCTGTGCCAGGACTGATAGCAGAAACATGGCCTTCTGAATTAATATGAGGCAACATATATGACTAACAGCCAAGGCAGCTGGAAACTTCAATTCTGCCAGTTCCTGTTATTGGCTACTACAGATACATTAGGAAAAAACAATAAGGGAAACTAAGAATTTATTAGCATTGTTTCCCTTTTGTAACAGTCCATGCTAAAGTCCTCAGATAAATAAAGCCATTAAGTGACATCTATTAGTACTTCTACTTGAGAATATTGGATAAAGGAAATCACAGATCTAGAGAAGATACATGTTCTACTTACCTGCTAATCAGCAATATGAACCCAAAGCGTCTTGCTATACGTAGAAGATGCAATATCCAAGATGGCAATAAATTCCAATGCTATTTTACTGCTCAAATGTAAAATGTCTGCAAGAAAGAGGTGGAGTAATATATCCCCTTCCTTGGCTATAGATTTTTTGCAGAAGCGTAAGCTCCCAGTGAAATCAAGAAAGGATTACCTACCTAACAATTTTACAAAAAGCCAACTGAGTTCCTTTGTTTCTATGGAAGTTTTCTATCACATACTGGTGAAAAAAAGTGAGGATGGGTAAAACTAATATTAAAAACAGAAGTCAGATTTTGCTCTCAGTAAAATTACTATAACCCTGCAAAGGTTGTAAAAGTCGCTGGAAGTGCCACATGCTTGGGTAAAAGGTCAGAATTTGCCACTCAGCTTGCAGGATAAAGAGGGACAACACAGCTCTTTTATGATGTCTGCACTTTGCTTAGCTTTACAGTAACAGTACAACCTATAGGAAATATAATCTGTTTCCAAAGCTGGTTTAGCCAGCCATGATTAACTAGATTTAAGGATGAGCCTAATTTTATGGAGGTAATAAAGTCATTCTTCCAAAAGTCTTTTTCCCAACTCCAGCTGCTATTATGGAAAAAAAGAGAGTGAATTTGATAAAAAAGTTCTGCCAGAACATCATAACTCTGTGCCAATATTCAAGGGTGTTTTCTCATTCCTGTGAAAAGCTAGGGCCAGCATAAGTTCGTGTACCCCCTCAGACTCTCTTATCAGAGTGTAGAGAACTAGCCCTGCATTAAGCAGAAGAAGTGCAAAGATTAATTTTAAGGTCTTCACAGTTTGTGTCTGTAATGCTTGTACAGAATGTGAGCTATTCTCTCAGTGATGTCTATCACAGGAGAGACAAACTAAACAGTGATCCATAGCAGGTTTGAACACTGGGGTTTATTTAAGAAACAAAAAATCCAGTGCTTCTACCCTGATTATTTCATGCACTCAGTTCACCCCAGCGTTACTTAGTCTCGCCTTCCTTCCCATCAAGGAGATCACTGCAGGTCTAGGAAAGCTGGACTGAAAGTCCTGTTGGTTTTATGTGGTTCAGCTGTTTGCAGTTGCAGCTGTGTCCCTGGGCTTCCTCCAGGAATGGCTGGTGCATTTCAAAGCATATCTCTCACAGTACAAGGTTTCACCAATCTCAACAGTCTATGTGCAGAAGCACAATACATCATCACCTTCCCAGCTGGTTCTTTTGATAAATGTACACTGCATATCTCTACACTTTATTTAGTCCCTTATGTGTAACTTCTGTTCAGTTAGGCTGCTATTGCAGTTTACAACTAGCCTGCACTGACTGTACCTCACTACCGTAGGCTGTGCTTGGAATTCAAAGGCTTAGTTGGAGACATTCATGCATGCACCCATATGATTATATACAACCCACAAGCATTCGCAATCTAAGGCATTCCTATACTACCAAATGCATGAACTTCCAGAAAAACACTCAGGATTTGCACCATAACAGAAGTCTGAGAGTAAATTGCTCAGTATCATCAGTATAACATGTTCACACATAGTGTGCATGCAACTGGGAAGCAAGGGTCCTGGTGTAAACTGGTCAACAACACAAACTCACTCAGGTGCCAACATCATACCTGGATATGTGCAGTCATCAAGTAATTTCAGTTCTAAACCAACTTCTACTTTCAGTATGTGTACAAAAACTAGCTTATGAGGAGGAACAATAGCATTGGACCTGCTATGAAACACAGTTATTCAGATGTGTACCTTTTATTACCTTATTTTTGAAACTGAAGTAGAGAAAAATGGTTAATGCATTAACTGAACTTAAAAAAAAAAGCCGAGGGAATATTACTGGTTGCAAAAGCAGCCAGTATTTAGCTTTGTTAGCTTCATTCATTTTCCTTATTCATCCTGTTTCCAGATCATTAATGAAGACTAAAAGCCATCCTAAATTGCACAATTTAGCAAACTCTGTACATTTCCATGTTTAAAACCTGCTGTTTGTCAGTATCCAATCCATAACAGTAGTTTGCCTCTTATCCCAAAATATCTGTATTTCCACAAAGCTTTTTATGAGGTGTTTGATTGCAGCATTTTTGAATAAAAATTAATTATAACTGTTAGTTCCTGTTTACCTACTGTTTTGCTGACCAGCTTAACAATATCTTTCAGTAGGTTGGAGCCGTATTTTTTCCTTTCCAGAACTGACCTAGGTTCAGTCACATCTATCTTATCATGTTCCAGTATTTCAAGGAATGTTTATAAAGGAAAACATACTCTTCATATGAAGCTTGTAATTTACTCAAATACGTTAAATAATAGGGTTTACATAATGGAAGAGCTACATTACCTGTTAGGCAGATAATTTGAGCTGAATAATGGTACTTTAAACTTTTAAAGTGAATTAAAACTATATTCACCTACTTGTTTACAGTTTCAGGATTGTTTCTTTCAAACAATTTTTCAAATGTTGTCACACTCCTGATAGTTAGGTAACACGAGTCATTTTGAGAGTAAGGTAAAAAGCTACGTTACAGAACTTCTGTGTTAAAAAAAAAAACAAACTTATTTTTGAAAGTGGCACAGACGTGTGATTCTTCAGTTCCTTCAGAGATCTCTGTAGACCAAGTTTTCTTGGCTTTTTCCCTAGAAAAACTGGGAAAAAAAAAGTCAAAAATGCCTGAAACAGCTTCATAATAATAAAAAAAAACAACAAAAACTCTTGAGAAACATGAAGTACTGGAGCATTGAAGAATATAGCCCAGGTGTCAAAATGGGAGGAAAAGGAATTGTGGCCACTCAAAAGAGAATCAAAAGAATTATTTGCAAGTGGATGATAGTAAGGAGAAGAACAGCAGTCAAGAACAAATTGAGTCAAACAAACCTGAATAATTGTGTTGGTTTTGGCTGGGGTGGTTGATTATCTTCATACAGACTGGTACCAGGCTATGTTTTGAATTTGTGCTGAAACAGTGTTGATAATACAGGGATGTTTTAGCTATTGCTGAGCTGTGCTTACACAGAGCCAAGGCCTCTTTTGCTCCTCACCTCATCAGAAAGGAGGCTGGCTGTGCACAGCCAGGGCAGCTGACCCCAGCTGACCCAAGGGATATTCCATACTATATGGTGTCATGCTCAGTATATAAAGCTGGGGGAAGAAGAAATGGGGGATGTTCAGAGTGATGGCGTTTTTATTCCTAAGTAACCATTACACGTGGTGGAACCCTGCTTTCCTGACATACCTGAACATGATGGAACCCTGCTTTCCTAGACATTCCTGCCAATGGGAAGCAGGGAATGAATTCCTTGTTTTACTTTGCTTTTGCACGCAGATTTTGTTTTGCCTATTAAACTGTCTTTATCTTAAGCCACATTTTTTTAACTTTTGGTTTTCTGATTCTATTCCCCCATCCTGCCACAGGGGAGTGAATGTGTGGCTGTGGGGGGCTAGGCTGCCTAGTGCAGTTAAACCATGACAATGATAAAGGAACAGGTGTTATTGATAGGGAAGAAATAACAGAAATTCTGTGACTTTATTAACTTATGCAGAACAACATTCCCATAAGATGTGGGGAAAGGATTTAGATAAAACTTCTTTTCTGTTTGTAGTGGTTTAAGCCCAGTTGGGCGTGCCCCACGTTGGGCGCCAAAAAGAACTGTCATGGTTTAAGTGCAGTCAGTAACTCAGACCCACGCAGCCCACTCACTCACTCCCCCCCGCCCCTTCCTCCTTCCCTGCTCCAGGAGGGACAGGGAGGAGAATCGAAAGAACGTAACTCCCATGGGTTGAGATAAGAACAGTTCAGTAACTGAGGTATAACATAAATCACTACTGCTACCACCAGTAATAATAGTGATCATGGAAATAACAAGGGAAGAGAATACAATACCACCTGCTCATACCCAGCCCGACCAAGCAGTGCACTAGCCCTTCCGGGTAACTCTCAATTTACATTCTGGGCATGATGTGCTGTGGTATGGAATACCTTTTTGGTCAGTTTGGGCCAGGTGTCCTGTCTCTGATTCCTCCCAGTTTCCCTTCCTCCCTGGCAGAGCATGAGACTCACAAAGTCCTTGGTCAGACTAAACATCTGAGCAATAACTAAAACCACTGGTGTTATCAGTGCTGTTCCCAGGCCGAAAGTCAAAAACACAGCACTGCACCAGCTACTAAGAAGGAGAAAGATGACTGCTACTGCTGAACCCAGGACACTGTTGCAGCAAAACAGGTTGAACATCTCAATTAAGAAAATAAGTTTTCAACAATTCACTTTCATATGACAAGATGTGTCAAGCAGCATTCTGAAGATATGATACCCTTTGGTATTTTCATTGGCAATCTTTCTGACAGAATACAAAATGGCCTTATTACATTTGCAAATGACACCAAGCTGAATGAGCATTTGTTGGTCATTAACAAAATCTGAGAGATGATCTTTGAAAAAGGCAAATTCGTTTAATTTGCAAACCCACAAAATATATATATATCAATGCATATTTCAGACAAATCTGTATAAATCATTAATGGATAGAATTACTAATGCAGTGTATTGCTCAGAAAGGATGTTCATGAAATAAATCAATGCATATCTACAAGCTTACTATTGCTGTCAATATATTCAGTCAGTTTTCAAAATGCGGAAAAACATCTACTTTAGTGAAATCTGGGCTGTGACACTAATCTTGAAGATTTGAGCTACAAACAACACTAACTTCATAAAACTGCATTTAATTACAAGTCTTTTCACCCTACATTAAAATTAATCAGTACTTTCTTTGTGTTTCTCCTCTTCTGCATAACATGTGGGTCCAGATGGTTCTCAAAGACCGTAATTTCTTGGGATTTTGAACAACACATTTGTATTCTGTAATAGAAGGCATTTGATCCTTTATTTGATGTTGGTTCTCAGAAAATCCCTACCTTTAAAATTCATGAGAGGATTGGAGTGGTAATCTAAGCAGCTGGTCATTTTTCTGTTCAGTTCTTTTAAATCCAGGAAAAGAAAAAAAAAGAAAAGGATAAAAATTTAAACAGGTTCATGGTTTCTACTTCCTAATAAAGATAACAGACTGTGAAATTGCATCTGTAGAACTTGAAATGTCAAGAATCTCAATTAATGAAAGCAACAACAGACTACACAGATAGTTGTATTACCTGATCTGTTGACAGCAAAAATACACACTTCACCAGAGTTTTTTCCTCCATTAGTTAAAAACACATTGTTTATAAGTAAACGAATGAGTCAAGGGGTTGTTAGAAAGATACATGACCTTTTCTCTTCAGCTAAGTGGTCTGAATGCAATCTAAGTCAGTACAGAGTGACAGCTAGAACTATCTGGTGCATATTCTGTGGCAGATACGAAATTAGTTCCATGCCTAATTCTAGTTCACCAAGATCAATTTTCATTTTACAAGAACAATCAATTGTTCAACTGCTAGCTGATCAGGATGAAAAACACAATCAAAGCTGATTAAAAAAATTAATAACATTTTATACTTGGGCATACGTTTATCCAGAGGGGAGGTATTTTTATGGCACACTTGCACAGAGATCTGCATGAGGGCAAGGACATACCTCTGTGTTCAGTTTCTAGTAAATTCACTAAGTAATCTCCACATTCTGTAATAATGTCACCAATCTGAAAGGAGCTGGCAGAGAAAGATGGAGAGGAATAAAGGAAGAGGAGGAAAAGAGAGGGGAAGGGAAATGAAGGGAAAGGAGGGAAAGAAGGAAAAAGATAGGAATGAATTTGTGCAACAAACAGTCCTGAAAACACATATTCTGTTTTGCTGTGGTAGTGATAAAAAAGCAACTCAAATTGTAACAGGCATTTCTTCCTGCTTTTGCTTTTGTTTTCAGGGATTGTGAAATTTGTAAGTTGAATATGAATATATGTGCTTTATTGTTTCTTGATAAGAAAGAACATAAAATGCTATTCCTTTTATAGACAAAATGTAAACAGATTTTGTTGATCACTTCTCTTCCAAAACACTCTCCTTAAATTTCTTTGAAATGCCATACTGTGACATAGCACATCTAGCTTCCCCAGTTGAGCTTTTTAACACTGCCTTTTGTAACATGGTAGTGCATGGCTGATGTGACAGGAAATAGAATAGAACAACACAGAGTTTCAGAAAAGGAATTTTATCTTGAGAACATTGTCTTTGCTCAAAACCATTTAAGAAAACACAGATCTAATCCCTTGAGTAATTTGCTCCACCTTCAGTTCCAAATGCAAAGTGGCTGTACTTAGCTGCAGCTATCTGAAGGTGTTTAATAGACTGTGCTTTTCTTTGAAAATAATTGTATTCTGGAAAAACTTAACTAGGTTAACTGAAAGCAACTAAATTAGACAAGAAATTTTCTGGAACAAGTTGGGTTTAGGCCAAATATATTTCACACTAAGAGCTCACTAACATTGAGACAGCTTGAGAAGCTAATCTCCCCATACTATTCTGTTTTAATAGTTTAGTTTATCCAACTTTGTAAAGGTTATTTCTCACCCTTACGCTCAGGAAAGCATGATACCTATAAAGAACTGGATTTATACACACATCAAAATATGGAGTTGTAGTAGTACTGAGTACTGCAGAGGCATCTTCAGATACAGGGGGATTTACATTTTAACAGTAAGTCTTCACAGTATATGATTTTTTTGTTATCACCTCCTATTTCATCCATAGAGCTCATGTAGGCACACGGAGATCGAGCCTGTCTTTAAATCTAAATTAAACAAAGAAGATTTTTCCTGCTTTACGGACAGATGGCAGCTTATTACAGGTATGCTCAAATGGTTCCTCTGTGCTTATGTGGACATATGTCAATGAAAAGTGAGTTGCTGTAAGGCTGGACTCTTGATTTCTTGCTGAGGAGGAGTTATATCCCAGTCTCACTGATACATGAAAAGATTAGTAAATTAATTTTCTTACAGTATGGGGAGCTTTCTGTTATGATGAACTACTAGATTAAATTAAGTAATTATACACCATTAGATCAAATATTATGAGATCAATTCAATAATCACTCATCTTTAATACATTTATAATAAAACTCTTTGGAACTACCCTCTAGCTCTTAGGATCCCAGTACAAAAAACTTGAAACAGCGGAAAGCAATTCAAACCTAACTCCATTCTCAGGTAATAGCAGTATCCTCATCTGAATCGCAAACAATTTTAAAAAACTCTTGGTAATGAAGCATAGGCTGGTATAACCTGAATTGCAAATACTCCAGAGAAGTGCTTCAGCTCTCTATAGAGATAGTGATTGCAGCCTTTGAGGAAAACCATTGCTCAGCCACAACTTGGTATTTTAAAGAAAAGCTCAAGTAAATATCCTCAACTCTCCTCTGAGAGAGAGAACAGGATAATGGAGCAGTAGAAAATAAACACTTAGGCTTCAGAAACTAATCTGACTAGCTTTCACTGATGAATTAATTTATCTGGAATTACCCATTAGAGCTTCAGTCCTACAAACTACTAAGCATTCTTTCTCTTCTCCAGCAAAGCACTTAAGCTTGTGCTTAAACATAACCATTCTCTGGGATTTGCTTGACTGGGCCAGGCTACTCACTGCTTCACAGGATCAAGCACTGAACTGTCATCTGTAAATTTAGCTCCTTGCCATGTTCCCTTAAAACCCTTAAAATTACCTGCTCATTAAGTTTACACTCTGTGAAGCTGAAGTGCAAATATTTATTGGACAAAGTAATCTCTATGCTGCTTGCTAAAGGCACCAATAAAATGATACAATTTCTTATTTAACATTTGACATAATAAAATATTCTATAATAAAAAGAAAAACCAACACCATCTCAATCATTCATTGCACTGTGTCAATTTTTCCTTGAATTTTTTATATTTTTTACTCCAAAAGGGAGATGTTGAACATCTGTGACTGGTCATATGAAATTATTCTGCTCCTAGATAAGATGAATATAATTTTAAGGAACACAGTTTTCAGGAAACACAAAGCTATGAATTTCCTGGATTGAAAATTGGTAGAATTAAGAATTCTTAATTATATCAAGTATATCAATAAGAATATTTCTAATAAGTACAATCTGTTCTTGTTAGGATAGTGAAGTTTTTATGAGCCACGACTATTAGAAAAAACTAGGTTAAAGTGAGTTCTGCAGATGGATGATACTGAAAAAGATTTCACATTTATTGAGTAATTATTTGCTATTTCCTGAAATAATATAAAAAAATCTTAAAATTAACAATGCAGTATGACATTAAATCAAATATTCTGTGTACAAGGTTTAAATTCTCTTTATCATGAATTTACTTGAACATTCATCCTTAATGAAGATAATATAAATAAATCAACTCATGGTTCATGGTAAAGATTTGATTTCCAATCTTAACCATTCTGATGCTATGCTTCTGATAAAATGTGAGATGCGAAATATTTATGGAAGGTTAGTAATACAGAACAAAGGAAATATTCCCTTCTCATAACCATCAACCATTTACCTTTCAGTCAGTATCCCTCCTAAAACCTATCAAAGTTGCAAGCTACAAAAATCATATCACAACCTGACCTAACACAAGTCTTAGCAGATGTAGACATGCCCAGTGGGATCTGAAAGTTATCTTCAGAATTGCTGCTGTCATGATACAACCAAATACCCATTTTATACATGCTTAAGATATCTTTTAATAAATCAAAAGTATCTCTTGGGAAGCTGCCACTAGAATTTATTTCCATTTCTACCTCAGAGTGCAGATCTAGAGTTTAGTTGTGTCACCTTGCTTATCTTTCTTATATTAAAAAAAAATGTCAAAACCAAAATCTAACATAGTCAAAAATATATAACAATGAAAATATAACCAATTTACTTGGAAACAAAATTTGAAAATATATTGCAAATGGAGGGGCAAGAATAAAACTAATTACACTTCTGAAAGCTTTGGATATTGATTGATTTTGAGTCTTTCCTGTCATGGTTTAACCCCAGCTGGCACCTGGTAGGATGGGGGGAGAGAATCAAAAAGGTAAAAGTAAGAAGACTCATGGGTTGGGATGAGAACAGTTATAACTGAATAATAATAATAATAATGATGAAACAAATAAAACAGGAAAAAAGAGAAATGAACCCCAAAAAAGGTAAATGATGTGAACGAAAAAAAAATTGCTCACCACCAACCAACCAACCAACCAATGCTCAGCCAGTCCCTGAGCAGTGGCCACCTGTCCTGGGTTCAGCAGTAGCAGTCATGTTTTTCCTTTGTGTTAACTGGTGCAGTGCTGTGTTTTGACTTCCAGCTTGAGAACAGTGTTGGTGAAGCCGATGTTTTCGGTTGTTGCTAAGTGATGCTTACCCTGACCAAGGACTCTGTGAGGCTCATGCTCTGCCAGGGAGGAGGGGAAGCTGTGAGGAAGCAGAGATGGGGTGCCTGACCCGGGCTAGCCAGGGAGGTATTCCATACCACAGCACGTCATGCCCGGGGTGAGGGGTAACTGGGAGTTACCCGGAAGGACACGGGCTTCCGGGTGGAACTCGCTTGCTTGGCCGGTGGTATCGTATTCTCTTCCCTTGTTATTTTCCCTTATCATTGTTTTAGCTGATAGTAGCGGTGGTGATTTGTTGCTGGACTGTTCTTGTCTCAACCCGTAGGAGTTGCACTCTCTCGATCCTCCTCCCCGTTCCTCCGGGAGCGGGGAAGGGGAGAGCCCCGGTGCGGGGGGGGGGGGGGGGGAGACGGACACGGACCTCACTGGGAGTGAGTGAACAAGTTACCTGACTGGGTTTAAACCACGACACCACCCCACCAACCTTCCCCTCGAGTTTATACGCTGAGCAAGACATCATATGGCATGGAATATCCCTTGGGCCAGTTGGGATCAACTTTCCCTTCTTTTTTACCCCCAGTCTTCTCACTGGCGGGGTGGTGTGAGGAGCAGAAATGCCCTTGTGTAAGCATGCTCAGCAATAGCTAAACACCCCTGTGTTATCAACTTTATTCTCAGATCAAATCCAAAACACAGCACTGTACCATCTACTAGGAAGAAAATTAACTCTCTCCCAGACTAAGTCAGGACATTTCCTCAGATAATTATAGTCTAGATTTATTATTGAACACTCAAGCAGAAATAATTTGACAAATTAATTTCTGAGCCTAAACTCAACGTATTCTCATCTAAACCTAAATGCTAAAGGGTCTTCTGATACTCTGATCAAACCAGAACTGAAAGTATTCCCTTTTTCATGATGATTAAGGACTTCCTCCTTGCTCACCAAAAATCAGAAAGCTGTTGTATGCCAAATTCACCCTAAAAAAATGGGTCATTAACTGCAGGGGTTATACTTGCCATTTTGAACTGTGCTGTAACATGAAATTCTTATCATCTTTGCTGCAGTAAAAATTGAAAATACTCATGTGTTCTCTATCAAGGAGGTAAATATCCATGATGTTAGTTTTAATGTAGATTTTTGCATCTTCTGAAGACTAGATATCTTTATTCTAATATAGAAACAATTACTGAAGAATTAACATTTTTGATGTAGCGTTATATGTATCTATATATATGTGTGTGTATATATATATATGTATGTAAGTGAGGAAGAACACATACATGCAGTTTCAGGCCAGGATAAATACTGTCTTTACCTATTTTGAAGACAGTTAAAGAAACTCTCATTTTTCTTTTCTGAGTAATTCTAGAGGACTGCTAATCAATGGAAAAGAAATGAGGTTGGCAGTTAAAGTTTATTATTATTCAAAACGTCTTATTGATAAGAATGCATTAATCTTTTTTAATTACAGCCAAATGCCTGTGTTTCATTCAATACAGTGCAAGATGCTACCCAGTATTAGCTGGATGTGTGAAAAACAACGGCTGCAGTTTTCTCCAGTGTTTAAACATGAGCAATTCCAATTATCTTTTCCTTGTGGGTTTGGGTTTTCTTCATTTTACTTATAGCTTTCTAAGTAGAAGAGCACACCAGTAAATCATTATTTCTGGAGTTCACTATAGCATCAGAATGTTTAAAGTTGGAGAGGACCTTAACATAGAATCATCATCTAGTTCCAACCCCCCTGCCAAAGGCAAGGACACCTCACACTAGACCATGTCACCCAAGACTCTGCCCAACCTGGCCTTAACACTGCCAGGGATGGAGCATTCACCATTTCTTTGGGCAAGCTGTTCCCATGGCTCACCACCCTCACAGTAAATGACTGCTACACCTGAACCCAGGACACTTCCTTATATCCAACCTGAACTTCCCTTGTCTAAGTTTAAACCTGTTATCCCTTGTCCTATCACTACAGTCCCTAATTAAGAGACCCTCTCTGGCATCCTTGTAGGACCCATCAGATATTGGAATATGAGGTCTCCAGCCACAGCTTTCTCAGCCTGTCTTCGTACAGGAGATGCTCCAGCCCCCTTATCCTCATGGTCCTCCTCTGGACAAGCAAGTGCTCCATGGAGCAACAGCTCCATGTCCTTTTTATGTTGAGGACACCAGAACTGCACACAATAATCCAAGTGAGGTCTCATGAGAGCAGAGTACAGGGGCAGGATCACCTCCTCTTGATGAAGCCAGGGATACAGTTGGCTTTCTGGGCTGCAAGCACACACTGAAGCCGCCTCATGTCCATTTTCTCATCAGCCAACATCCCTGAGTCCTTCTCTGCATGGCTGCTCTGAATCAGTTCTCTGCCTAACCTATAGCTGTGCCTGGGATTGCCAAAGAATCTGTTGGCAAATATACAGTGAGGTGACCCCCTCTTGGAGTAGACAGTGGAAGGAAGATAGAACTCTTATAGAGACCCATGTCAATATTTAGGTTATCATCTTTGCAAACCAAAGTTTTTCAAGCACGTTTCCCATTTGGCACATAACCATTTGGCAAGTCAAAATTATGCTCTAAACTCAAGCCACCTCTTCCCAAATTCACTTCCATTTTCTTAAAGTGATAGCTCCTCTTCCTTCGTTGACCAGGTTTCTTAAATGTTATCCTTCGTTTCCCATTTTCACTCTCCAGTGTTCTATGAATGAGATGAGCTTGCATTATATCCACTTGACAGTCCTCAACTTCTCCTCTTCCATGAAATCTCTGCAAATTGGTGCATAAAACTTTGGCTCTTCCTCCTGTGTGAAAAGTTAATCTGTGTGTTTCTGAGAACTTGAGTACACAGAATCCACCTATTTTGATATTAATTTGAAAATGGAAAAGTAGTATATTTCTACCAGAAGCTACAACAAAAACTGTAAATAGTAATTCATTTAAAAGTTCTCGTCTTCAATTAGAACCTTCTTAAAAGGTCACTGCTAGATGGGCAACAAAATGTCATTGTTATCCTACAAAAAAATTCTTGAGCATGACATGATCTTTATATATCAGCTTGCAAAAATTACACAAGTTTTATTTAAAAAAGGCAGAGTGAAGTAGGTGATGCATTGTTGGGATTTTAATAGTGAGGTTGGTCAATGGATGTAAAGTTCTATTTGCACCATTTGGCATTTTTATCAAGAACAGTGAATTTATCAAGAACCTGCTTCAGGAAAGAGCAGATAAAAGCAAAATAAGGGTCTATGAACGTCCTTCCTTTACTTGGATTTCTGAGAAGTTCAAGAATAGGACACAATAACTGCTTCCCAAATCAAAGAGAAAGAACACTGTAATTTCAAATGAGTTATTGAACCTTTACACTGTAAATAAAGTTCAGAGCAAAAGTACAAACTACCACTTTCAGAAAGCCTGTTTTGGTCTAAATGGCTGAATGATATCTATTGCAGTGATCAGTAAAAAGGGGTTTGACTGTATTGCTTTGGCATTCTCTGGCAGCAAGCTTTTAAATAAAATGACCTCTATTTTATAGGACAAACATTACAGCATTCTGAGTTGTCAGAGTCTCTGACACTAGCAGTGACAGAAGAATAGTAAAGTAAGCCATATAAATATTCAGGAAGAGAGCATTTGCCTTAATACTTAATTTAGCTTTCTTCCCTACTAAGTCTACTTACAGACCTGCTATCAGAGAAGCAATTTACTTGAAAGCTATGCTTCCTAATGTTCTCATTTTGATTTGTGTTTGCAGATCAAAGAGGAAATCTACCCTTACAAAACTTTATCAATTTATCACCTTGGTGTGTTTCACATTTATTAAATTCTTATCCATATGAGCTTTTGTAAAACTCAGTGTATAATTAGAACCATTGTATGTCACGCAGAAACTACGCCTTGACTTTTTTTTGATGTAGCAGATGGTGCAACAGCTACAATAGGTCTCAAGAACAATTCATCTCATCTTAGTGTTCTCACTATAAATTCTGTACACAGAGTACCTAGGTATGCCTTGCTTAATTTAGAATCATAGAATCATAGAATAGTTAGGGTTGGAAAGGACCTGAAGATCATTAGTTCCAACCCACCTGCCATAGGCAGGGACACCTCACACTAAGCTGTATCACCCAAGGTTCTGTCCAAACCGGCCTTGAACAACGCCAGGGATGGACTACTCACAGCTTCCTTGGGCAACCCATTCCAGTGCCTCACCACCCTCACAAGAAAGAACTTCTTCCTTACATCCAATCTAAACTTCCCCTGTTTAAGTTTGAATCCATTACCCCTTGTCTATCACTACAATCCCTAGTGAAGAGTCCATCCCCAGCATCCCTATAGGCCTCCTTCAGATACTGGAAGGCTGCTATGAGGTCTCCACGCAGCTTTCTTTTCTCCTGGCTGAACAGCCCCAACTTCCTCAGCCTGTCTTCATACGGGAGGTGCTCCAGTCCCCTGATCATCCTCATGGCCCTCCTCTGTGCTTGTTCCAACAGTTCCATGTCCTTTTTATGTTGAGGACACCAGAACTGCACAAAATACTCCAGGTGAGGTCTCACAAGAGCAGAGTAGAGGAGCAGGATCACCTCCTTACACCTGCTGGTCACGCTCCTTTTGATGCAGCCCAGGATACGGTTGGCTTTCTGGGCTGCGAGCACACACTGAAGCCGGCTCATGTTCATTCTCATTAACCAACATCCCCAAGTCCTTCTCCGCAGGGCTGCTCTGAATCTCTTCTCTGCCCTACCTGTACCTGTGCCTGGGACTGCTCTGACCCAGGTGTAGGACCTTGCACTTGGCATAGTTAAACTTCATAAGGTTGGTATCAGCCCACCTCACAAGTGTGTCAAGGTCCCCCTGGACCTTCCTTCCCTCCAGCATCTCAACCAAACCACACAGCTTGGTGTCATCGGCAATTCACCTTATCATTCAGATGTCAAAGCAAACAAATATATATTAAGGAAAAGCAGAACTGATTATTGCAACAGGTTTGTAACTTTTTCCATAAATATTGTGAGTTGGAACATGATGACATTTTCCTAATGGGAAAAACCAAAAGTAGACATGAATGAAAATGGCAAGGCAGAAGGAATCACAAAAGAAAAAAAGGAAAGAGTAAAAATAATTGTGTTTGCTTGCCTCCATTTCAAGACAGGTAACCTTCTGATTTCCAGGAGGAGCAAACTCTTAAACTTCCATTTTAGAAGCATTTAAAATGTCTAATTTTAGTCACTTATAAACATGATTTATCCACTTCTTTATGCTCTTAGCTTTTTGGATCTCTGTGAGGTTTTTCCTTCTACATATGGGTTCTTTTTTTTTTCTTTTCCCATTTTTTTTTTTTTTTTATTCCTTCATATGGCAGCAAAGTTCTTTTCCTTAACGGAAAGCATCAGAAATTTTAAACCCTGAATTACAGTACCGTGTTTTGTGGGAAAATGGTAAGTAGCAGCCATAAATCACTTCCTTCACAGGAAAGGAATATGTTTTTCCACATCTTTGAAGGTATGATGTCAACTAGATTTGCCTATCCTAGAAGTATAATTTCTATTTTATTTAAATTGGTTACTCTATTTGATAGTGAGGAAAAGGGGCAGCATTTTCTTGATAGTTTGGATTAATAATTTCTGTTTAATTTAATTAGCATATTTTTGGCAACCGATAGAGGGCTAGACAGACCAAATGCTACAGTGAACATGGGCACACCCTAAATGGCCAGGAAATGCAACTTTCTACTTTGATAGGAAGTCTTAAGGAAGATACAATCATAGTTTTCATTACTCAGATTGACTAGGGTATGTGCAATCGTTATACTGGAAATGTAACATACACTAAGTAAAAAGCCAGGAAGAATAAGAAGAAATAACAGAAAACTTTTATGTGTGTACTATCTTTTAAAGAATAGCCTCAAACCAGTGATGGCATATATTACTTGATTTTGGATTACTCTCCAGCCAGAAACAGAATTTTCTTTTGAGTGATAAAATTTCCAGCAAAATACTTACTGTCTTACCTGTTACCACTTACCTGTGCTGTTATGAAGTTTGCTTCTGCAAGATGAATTGACCACACTGTCTCAGCTGCTGGTGATTGCTTTCAGTTTGTAGTAGCTGTGCAACCGTTTGGGATATGAAGAATATTGTAGAGACCAAGGTAGTGGTATATCATTCTAACAAAGTGCAATTCAGTGGCAATCTCAAAATATATTAATATTTTAAAATACACTAATTATGGTTCTAGTGGTAATGAACTTTTAA
Organism: Pezoporus flaviventris; assembly: GCF_033815535.1. NCBI lineage: Eukaryota > Metazoa > Chordata > Aves > Psittaciformes > Psittacidae > Pezoporus > Pezoporus flaviventris. The sequence goes on from NW_026892603.1 coordinate 6,199,810, forward strand.
CTACTGCAAAGACATTCCATGAGGAAAAAAGATCCCATGGTGGTTTCTAATCCCACTGAAACAAAGAAAGGTTTTCAGAAAGAAGTTAATTCCTGAAGTTACAAGGAAAGATAATATTCCACTGGCCAAACTAAAAGGAAGGACATGTATCTTTAGACCTTGTTACTCTCAGGGAACCTCACTCTTCACTTGCATTCTATCTGATAAAAGAAAGACAGCCATGAAAAATAACAGTGAAATATTTAGAGTCACTATATTAGTAATGCATGCAGAATACTATAGATAAGGGCTAGGAATATGCAACAAGAATAAAGATAAGGAGGAAAGAAAAACAAGTGCGACTCAAGCAATAAATGATGACTATTCCTTATCACCTCAAAACATTTGTACACAAAATGCATAAGATGAGAGTCCTCTGGATAAATACTACATTGAAAATAAAAATTTTCGAATACAAATACCTGAATTACAATCCATAATAATAATAATAATGCAATATTCAAGGAGAATATAATAATTGAATCTGAACTCATATACTTGCAAACAAAATCCATAAATACCTAGGAATAAACCAGAAAGGCTGAGACACAAAGAACTTCAATTAGTAAGGAACACAAAAGGCAACAAGAAAAGGTTCTATAAATACACTATAAATAAGAGGAAAAGAAAGGGAAGAATAATTCCATTACCAAACCGAAAGACAGCAAATAATAGATGCACAGAAAGAGCTGAAATATTCAGTGCCTTTCAGTTTCTTTGCTCATTACCAAAACATTAAATTGTGACTAGCTACTTGAATTTATCCAGAAGACAGGAACACTGTCCAAATAAGAAGAAAAATATATGATTAAAACAGTCTGAATTGTTAGGGCCTTATGAAATTCACATTTGAATGCTTTTCTAAAGCAATCTCTAAGCTTTACTGTCATCCCCAAAGACCAAAGGAAGGCAAATGTAGTAACTATATTTAGTAGAGAGGAAAAGGAGAGTGAAAATCCTCAAAAATTATCCTCCTTTTCATCTCTAGAAAGGGTTTGTGAAAGAGTTCCTTCTTTGACAGAATAAAGTATATGCGCTTGGATATTTGGATTTTGCCACATTTTTTGTATTATTCAAATGGCTTGGCTCCTAAGCAAGCTAAGTAAATACTGGTCTAGAAGTAACTTACATCAATGGTATTTTTACAAGAAATTGACTGGTTCATGTACAACAAATTTGAATAGTAGCTCTCAAAAAGAATTATCAATATGCCTCTGTCAAAACGGGAAGGAATCTTTTCCAGCTAGGGTTTATTGAAGGCCAAGTTCCACTTAACAGTTTCAACAGTTTGGATGACAGAGTGACATTTTTGCAGGAAACTGCAAAGAACAAGGTTTGCCAGCTCTCTGGAGAATATGATCATAAATCAAAATGATCTTGGCTAATTGGAGAGAAAGCAAGAAATTGACAAGAGCAAATTAAATGAAAGCATGAGTAAAGATCTACAGTTCAAAGAGAGTATTTAAATGCACTTGTACAAAATGAGACCTGTAGAGGAGTACAGAAAAGAATATAAGGGTTATAATATCTTTGAAATTAAATATGAGTCAGCTGCATGCTTCCATTACAAAAAAAATTAGGCAGTGCATATCAGAGCTTCAGCAACAGAAATAATCTGTGTAGGACATAGAAAATAATTATTCTCTTCTACCAGTTCCGATGAAACTGGAGATAAGTTGATATAGATTAATTTTTAGGAAAAAATAAAACCGCTTATTTAATTGTTTACATGACAAAACATTAGACCAGCCTAACTTAGACTGCTATGAAACCTCCCTCGTCCTTGCTATTTAATTGCATTTTAATGGAAGAAAGAAGAAAATAATAGGTTTATTCTGGCGTTTGGTTGCACATGTTGTATCTATTCCTTTTAAACAATTAGTTTCTCATGGAAGGCGAGGCATAAACTTTCAATGGATACCAAACTTTATAATGTATCCACTATGAGCTTAACTGAAATGCTTTTCAGGAACACCATTTTCTTTAGGTTACTCAGGCTTCCTAGATAAGCATATAGCCTTCATTTGCCACAAAGATTTCTGACCGTTCCTATGCCACTTGATAGTTTTGATTCTTTTAGAACTGTACCTGCTTAAGAGAGATATTACAAAATTATATATATCCTACATATATATAAACCTACATATCATTCTCTATGCAGTTCTTTGTGTTTTCATGGCTTTACAAAAGTGAAAATGTTTATTAGCATTTTTAATGAAGTTTACTGACTAAATGAAGACAGCTTAATACAGTACCTAAATGTAACTAAATGATTTGTCAGCTTAATACAGTGTAGATTTACAATATTGTGTAAAGCTTTGGATGGTATTGAATAACAGAGCTTTATAATGCTCCTAGATGTCCACTTTACATCCAGTTCCTCAGGGTTCTGTATAACAATATTAAAGAAGAGGAAATGCTGTACAAATGTAGCTTTGCATGTCAGAAGTAAGCATCTTACTCTTCCAAAGATTTCAGAAATTTAATTTCAGAAATTAAGCTATCTGGATAATGACAACTAGTAAAAGGAGGTTGACTTTTTTCCCCCAATTCTTTCAATTTCTGGAAGTTAGTGAATGCTTGCAATATTGGAGTGCTCTGCTAGAAGGGATCCTTAACTAGCATTTAACTGTAGTGTAAATTACAGAATAAGCAACTGTTATTCAAATAGTATATCGTTAAATACACTATTGTGAACTTACAGGTGCAGAAACATTTTGTACCCCTTCAATTATACTCTGTATTTAAAGTGGTGTGGAACCCTGAAGGCAAGAGAAGTGTTAATTCTGCTCTGAAATATGTAATATGACTTGTATATTTTATTTGTCCTGTAGGATTCCAAAGTTATATTTGTGTATATTAGTAATTACTCTTTTAATTATTATTATTTCTAATGAAAAAGCAAAAGCTCAATTTGAAATTTGGTTTTGAAATACAAAATTTTACTTCAGTCGAGTAAAAGTTTTAATGATTTTAAATTAAAAGGGAAGCTAAAGAAAAGTACTACATGAACAGGCTTTTTAATACATAGATACACATTTCATTTAAAAACTGTGATAGGAAAACACTTTGACTTTTAAATTAAGACCAGTTTGTTTATTTTCATACTAGGGTTTTACAAACCAGAGACAAACATTACAAGTACCATACCCTGAATGTCATGGGTAAATAAAAGATTGAGGTAGCTCATCTTCAGGTTATAGGAGTTGGTATCCAGGTGAAGAAACCCAGGCACTGACATAATTTTCTTCTCTACAGTCCAATATCTCTATTAGAATCCGTATTCATAGGCAAAGTAATAGGCCTCGCCACACTACTTCTTTGTGTGTCTGATAGTGTGCTATTAGGAAAGATGTTTTTCATAAAAGTTATATGCTACTAATTAATCATTAAAATATATGGATACTTTCAACTGCAATATCCCAAGTTATTTAATTATTAGCTAGTTGTGGAATCTCAATGCATCCATTTAAATTTGAACTGTTATTTATCTAGCATGCAATCATAGCTGTATCCAGTCTAAATTAAAAATGCCTTGAAATGCACACAAGACACTTTATTTAAAGTGTTACCAAATATGTTACAGGATATAAAGCTGTGTAATTACTTAAGGGATCATATTTATAGCATTGGAGTATCCCAAGCATTAAATGGCTTTTGTAGTTGATTAAATGTTGAAGTGATGCTGAGGTAAGACTGCCAGCGCTGACAATGTGCAACCCATACATTTTCTCCCAGTCTCTAAAGTGCTGTGCTGGCTTCCTTTAGGGCTGTCCAATACTATCACTTGAAACAGCAATGAATGATAGAGATTAGTGTTTACTTGTAATGTGTGGAGGATTCAGAGTGGAGTGTGAGAGATTAAGGAGCACATAATGGAAGGGTAGAAATCAGGAAGAAACAGCATCATGGAGGTGGGGAATTGATGTACAGTGCTTGAAAGAGAAAGCCAAGAGTGAAAGAAAGTAGATGTTACATGAGCACAATGCAGTCAGGGGAGCACCCTCAGTGGGAACATGATTCTGCCTCCCACATACAACATAGCTGAATAAAATAAATTACTAGCTATATCTGCAGACTTAGCAATAGGGGTATGTATGGTCAAGGGAAACAGAAAGACTCATCAGAGAACATACAGTATCTCAGAACACATTATCAGTGGTCACTAGCAACCACTGACTGGACAACTTTTTAGCAGGATGTGTTGTCATAGGATGAGGGATAATGGTTTTAAACTAAAAGAGCAGAGATTCAGGCTGGATGTAAGGAAAAATTTTTTTACAGTGAGGATGGTAAAATACTGGAACAGGTTGTCCAGAGGGTGGTGGATGCACCATCCCTGGAGACACTCAAGGCCAGGCTGGATATGGTTCTGGGCAGCTTGACCTAGATGAAGGTGTCCCTGCTCATTGCAGGGATGTTGGACTAGATGACTTTTAGGTCTCTTTCAACCCGAAATATTCTGATTTTATGACACTAGCAGGACTGACGTAGTATGTTCCTTGCCATCTACACTAATGTGAGTGAATGTTGTTTTTCATATTCCCACGCATTAGTCCAATAAGTCCATATGCAGCCTCTTTATTCAGAATTTGCACGCAGAAAAAAAAAGAGAGCAAAGGAAAGACTATTTCAGACAAAATGAAGAACTCTGTTTTTTGAACATGTGCTTCATATTATGTGCTTCAGAATCTTCTAATACTGTATTGGAAACAACCTATCAATGAATAGGACTATAATACTTTAAATGTCCTTTGGAGGAAAAGTAATTTAATTTGGTAAATAGAATGCATGAATAAAGAAGAATACAAGAATATTATAAAATAAGTAGTACTTGGTTCTAAGATGCTCATTGACAATGGAGGAAATTAAATATGCACATATATTATTATCACAGAGGTAGTTAACAAACAAATGAGCAGGAAAAATAGACTTTGCTTTCTAATTAATCATTGTTTAAAAGACACCTGTGAGTTCTATCTGAAAAATGACAATACTGAGAAATGCAGACGGTTGCATTCTGCCTTCTATCAGAAATTGCTTGTACACATTAATTAAATGGGGGAGGGGCCAAGAAGGTTTCCCGTAAGAAGACAGTATTACTTAAATATATATAACACAATTTACATATAATTTGAATATTTAAATTAAAAGGCTAAATAAAGAAGTGAAGGACATCTTTCCCTCTCACAAATCTCTCTTGCTTTGCCTGTTTTCTCAAAGGAACAGGAACTACTGGAAACACCACCTGAAATATTTGTCATGAAAATCTGACCAGTTAAAACAGCTTCTTACACTTTTGCTACACTGCTTTTTAACAGGTCATAACATGGTGGCACCTAAGAATCATGCTATGTACTCAGGAAACTTTCATTGTATCTACATAAATTATTTTCAGACGAGCAATATCTGCTTCTGTTTTTTACACCAACTGTTGCTAACATCATTTCACATTTCAGCCAAAATAGTTTCATTGTCCTGTAAGGCCTCCATATAGAGATTAACTTTTTACATAGCTTAATCAGGGTTAACAGCAAAATTCCTTGAGTTTTCACCTGATGGAGTGAAGTTGGTCCTTGAGCCTGAGCAGGGTCAGCACAACCCTCCTAGTCCTGTGAAGGGTCTATAGGAATATTATGACAGCCAAGATCCATCCACTCTCACAGAAAACTTAATCCTTGAAAAACAATGAAAGTATATTGTTGTTACTATCTGTCCAGTTCTTAAAGAAAATTTTTAATACAAAACTGGGTTGCATCTATTACCCTTTAAATTGCAAGGAGTCATTCAAAACTGAAAAGAGAATGGCAGGAAAGAAATCTGTGCTATTAACATGTAGTATATAAAACCCGTTTCATGCATTTTTAGCAAGTAATAAACACTATCCATGCGAAGATGATGTTTTTGATCTAAATTGTGAGTGTAAATAGTATAAGCAGAAGAAAACTAAAATTCAACAACAGGTATTTGCAGCAAGTAACTATCAATGTTGATTTTTTAAGGTATTTTAGACAAAACTTGCTGCCTGACTGCATTAGTCTGGTTTAGCAGCAGGCTGTTAAAAACCAAGAGAAAATGGGATAGAAATTAAAGACAAACAACTACATGAGAATAGTTAAGATATTAGGGTCATAAACTTTTGAGGACAGACTGTCTTTTGAACTCATTGAAGCAACTGGCTAAAGGAATAGGGACAGTACCATAATAATTCAGTCTTCAGAAAAAATAAACCAACCATAAACAACTTAGTCAACAGAGGGATTTCAGAACCACAGGTAGGCAATGGCAGAACTTGCCACTTATTAAGTTGGAAGGTAGAAAGGGAAAGCTGTCTACAACAATGCTTGCATCATTCAGAAAGGAGCAGCTATAAACCTCTTATACTTGCAAGGTCTTCTTACTTCAGTTACATCTCACTGTGATATTTGTGATTTGTTTGCACAAGTATTCAATATATACACAGGTTTTTTTATATATTTCAAGTGAAGAAAGGAAGGGAGGGAGGAAGGGAAGGAAGGAAAGGAAGGAAGGAAGAGAAAGAAAAGAAAAAAGAAAGGAAGAAAGGAAGAGAAAGAAAGAAAAGAGAAAAAGAGAGAGAGAAAGAAAGGAGCGAAAGAAAAAGAAAGGAAGGAAGGAAGGGAGGGAGGAAGGAAAGGAGAGGAGAGGAGAGGAGAGGAGAGGCGAGGAGAGGAGAGGAGAGGAGAGGAGAGGAGAGGAGAGGAGAGGAGAGGAGAGGAGAGGAGAGGAGAGGAAAGGAAGGAAGGGAAAGGAAAGAAAGGAAAGGAAAGGAAAGGAAAGGAAAGGAAAGGAAAGGAAAGGGAAAAAGAAGGAAGGAAGGAAGGAAGGGGAGAAGGGGGGAGGGGAAGGGGGAAGGAAGGAAGGGAGGAAGGGAAAGGAAAGGAAAGGAAAAGAAGAAAAAAAAAGAAAAAAAAAGGAAAAGAAAAGAAAAGTGAAAAGAAAAGAAAAGGAAAACAAAAGAAAAAAGAAAAGAAAAGAAAAATATTTGCAAGAAAAACAGTGCCCTATTTCAGAAATGTTTGCTGGCAAACAAGCACAATAAGTGCTCTCAAGCAGTTTAATACAATATATACTGAATTACTTCTTGAATTGCCATCTTCCAAAGGAAACAAGTAATAGTTCAGAGGATGAAAATTACTGATCGATTCTGATGATTATATATATTTATTGTTGGTTGTGCTATAAATGTACCAGACATAGAATAAGCCAACTCTTTCATTCTTTATATATATACAAAAAAAAGCAACACCCAAAACCAACAAACAACACATCACAGAAATAAACACATTTTGCAACCTTTTATTTTTCTCCTTTATTTTGATAAAATAAAAGGTACGTAGCAGGGTGTCTTGTAACAAACTGTCTCTTGAAATTGCAACAGGACATTCTATATGCCTAGTGGCCATTTAATTTAATGGGATTTTTATTAATGTACAACAACTGGGTTATTTAAACCACAGGGGTCTTCACACAATTTGAACATGGAAGAAAACCAAACCCAGATATTCCATTTTAAAAATTAAATATGTTGTATTTTGATTCACCTTTTAAAATGATGTTTTTTCTTAACAATTTGATGAAATTTCACTTCTGTTGAAGTATAAAGAAATAATTCAGTTCTTTAATTGTCCTGGCATAACAGTAGAATTGCTTTGAGACTCAACAGACTTTGCTGCAAGAGGACTTTGCATCTGGAACATGGAAATGAGATTTATATGACCAAAATTCTCTTTTCTTATCCTACTTGAAGGAACATTTCCATTTACTTCGTATCTTTACATCCTAACCGTTACACACATAAGGGCAGGAAAGTGGATGTACATGGATGTCCACAGTAATCTGAAATATATATCATGGCAGTCTTTAGACTTTTGCAACTATCCCAGCTGAAACAAGGACTAACTATAACATAAAAAGAAAAACTCCCACAAGAAAAGTAATATTTTATTGATAAATGCTTCTTAATGCTTCCTATAGCTAAGGAACATTTGAAGTTCAAAAAATCTTTCTGTACTTCTCTAGACTGAAAGTACTACGCTTTGTATATACTGTAAAGCACAGGCTTTGTTTTAAAGAGCTTGTAATTTATAGAAACTGCTATTTGTAAGAAATAGCCAATGAGAATTAAGAAAAAATAGCACCAACATCTGTAGGATGGATAAAAAGTTTCCAGCCAAGAACATGAAACAACTGAGTGTTAACAGGATGCTACTTATCAGTACAGTGATTTTTTAGCTCGCTTAAGAGAAAAACAGCTAAGAAGCTACACAATGACAACTTACATTAAAAGAACATTAACAGGGTTACAAAGTCAAGCATTCACATTGCTAGAATTTCATGATGCCACAAATGAAGTGCTACCGTATTTTGGAAAAGCAGTATCAAATACCTAGCCTGCATTAGCAAATGTAAGATAGGAAGCTTTCAGCGCTAATCACTGCTTCAACTAGCTCAGATGTATTGCCTTCACAAACAAAAGGAATGAATAACAATTCCCTTAGTAATGAACTATGAATATATCAAATACTACTAGTGACCAAATAAGAAAGAGAATTATTACTGAACAGGATAGTTCAATGCAAAAAAAGGATGACTGTTATTTTGTGAACTGTCTGCATCTATGAATATGTATATAGTGTTTCTAACATGCATATATATATGTAATATATTCTATTTTCTATGATTCTGTTCTGTACGATTAGGAGACAGACTTGCTCTTCATATGGAACATGCAAATTCAAACACTTGTAAAGGTATTTCTATATGAGCAAAATTATTTGCTTTGTCATTCCCCTGTTTCAAAAGTAGAAGTAATCTAGAAAAACAAAGCCCAATTGGATCTTTCACTCTCACTGCAAACAATTAATAACCAGCGGGAAATATTCAAAATTAATGATATACTAATAACAGATGAATTCCAAATTGCTGCCTGACACTGTGAGAACTCTCAAATAGCAACTATTAATTGTATTAAAGACTGAACTAGAAATATTTATTCCTTAGAAGATTTACAATGTGAAAAAGGGCTGAATTTACAATGAGTAGTAGGTGGCTAAACTGACAATGAGTAGTAGGTGTGCCTCTGAGCTCACTTTCACAGGATTAAATCTACTGACTTTGATTAAGTCAGTAGGTTTGTTTTGGTTCTAGCAACAGTCTAAGTGAGGAGAAAAGAAGAATAATTTTTATAAGCAAGAAAGTAATTTACTGTATAAAATGTCAAGAATTTGTAATGTAATGACAATTACATCTGGCCCAATGTAAGGGCCAGATGCCACACAAGAAGGCTAAATAATGCAAATGGGCAAAAGTAAGACACACATTAAATTATTGGTTAGCTGAGACTTTGAAACTAAGATATGCCATTCCAAGCTAAAATATGTAATTCAAACAAAGTTGTTTCAAATTCTCTGGCTTAGTCTATGGAAGCAATGGACTGATAAACAGCCCGATTTTAGAAGGTGTTAACACTGGAGACTGAATACAGCGTTGCTACTAATCCATATAGGAGGGAAACAATGTCCTGCTGCACACTGTTTCACTTCCTCAAATCGCTTAAAAACACAGAAGACATATGACTTATCCTGTATGTTTATTCCATAGAATATCTCCTGTATTGTAATGACAGAGCAAACATCATTCTGGGATCATCCTGGATTAGCCAGATGTTTGGGTCTTGCAAAATGATTCCTACAGCACGGTTTTCTTGTGAAAATATGTTTGTACAAGAACTATGTGACTGTTTCTGTCTCTTTTTGAGAAAAAGCCAGGTGGCTGGCTAATTCCAGAATCTGAAAGCCAACAAGGTGACTCAGAGTCCCATCATCCTTTCTTACAGATCCATGCTTTATTCAGTGTAAATGCAATCCAGTATTTTCTTACAATGTTAAAATTTAAATCTCACAAACTAATATAAATCACAGTAAAACATCACTGGGACATAAACAACTACAGAGCAGATTGAAAAAGGAACTTACGATAGTAACTGAACATCTAATGACAAGCCACTGGGAGAAAAGGGAACATTACTGTTGGTAAATCTGAGAGGCTTATAACTCGAGTTTAATTTTATAATTTGGGCATTGTAAAGCACTTAATGAAAAAAAAGTAATTGTACATCTTAATAAAGACTACAGGTATTAAACTTTGGAAATTACAGGTACAGATACTAGACACTACATTATTGTCTTTACTACAATTTACCACTTGGAATGTACCAAAAGCCAGCTCTCTAATGCTGCCAAACTTATCAAACCACAAATCATGACTTGTTTTTTCTGCAAATTCAATAGTGTGACTTTAAAATCAGGAGATTATATTTTAACATATGGTGTCTGGTGAGATTATAAGGCTTGAAAACACATTAAGAAATCCTGTCCCTTTGCAGAAGAAACACAGTAATTTACCTCCATGAAAGGCTTTTATACACTACTGCAGGAGCTGAGAGGAAATTTGGTATCAGTGGAAACAGAACTGCCAAAGCAGAAAATCTGCTTTTAGCCAGCAATATTCTTGCTTTATCCAAGGGCTAGAGTTTATAAACTGTAAAATGCTCAGTCACTTCATTTTTATCTTCTGATAAAAAACAAAGACAACTTTCAGTCTTCCATCATTCCCTCTCAAAAGGCTTATGCCAGGAAGAAAAATGTCAGTTTCAAGATACCTAGAAATTTATTTTTATTGCACAACTATAGTAAAGGAATGTATTAAAAATAATCATAAGAAATCCAGCATGCTAGCAGGTAAAGGCTATATGAAGCATAGTGTGATCACTTCTTCAGGACAGAAAATCATGATTGCGACTATTGTACGTAGTCACACTTAATTCGGTGTAAAAAGTCAGTGAGATTAAAAGCTTCATACAGAGGCTCTAATTAAATTTAGGCGAAGCAAAAATAATGCAGTTTTGCATATCTGAATCATCTCTGCCTAAAAGAAACATTTTATTTATTTCTGTGGTTTATGAGAAAAGATGCTGTTCACAGACTATATTCCATGTTGACCAAGCGTGCTAACGGGTACACGTGAGTTAGGAAAGCACTGTCCCACTCAAAATACCTACTTACTCACCACTGGCACACACCCACGGCCTGCCTTTAAGATACAGAGCTGCAACAATTTTGAAGCCAGATACTCTGAGCTCTGCTCTTGTCACATCCAAACCTTCCCTCTCCCCACTTAACTATGACCAACCACATAATCTTTAGACTCCAGAGTACAAATATGAAGCATGTAAAGTGGGAGGTACCATGTGCACAGTCTCCTATCTTCTGTGGAGTATGCAAACTAAGACTTAGGTTTTTAAAAGATACTTATATGCAGTACTAAGAACATACTCTCAAAATACAATTCATTGCAAGCTCAAACTGTGCAACATACTATTTAAAGTCTATGTACCAGATTTTAGGGTAAAGTAAGTACTTATCAATCATATACAATTAGAAGAATTGTGAGAGACTGAGCTGAAATCAGACTCCACTGTCCATTATCTCAAAGATTGGTGTGAGGAGCTGAGGTCCACTATCTGGAAGATGGGTGTGAAGAACTGAGATAAGATCCTGGGTTCCATTATCTCAGGGACTGGTATGAGGAACTGAGGTCCACTGTCTCCAAGATTGTTGTCCCTGATCTCAAGGATTGTTGACAGACATGCACAGCTGACGAGCTGGCTGCAAGACCAGCGAAACTGGAAGCACAGGAATGTTCAGTAAGTGACATTGATAACAGAGGTACTTCTCCCTAACTCATAATAAAAGGAGACAAAGGTAATCACCTGGTGGCCACCCAGTGGTCCTGTTGCTTGAGTCTCTACAAAAGGTTGCTTGTCTGCACAAGTGCTATTAGTTGCCATGACAGTATTTGTAATAGCAATAAAGCAGCAGTAAGTCTGAAATGTCCTGCTACTGCAAGGTGCTTAGTGCCCACTGCAAAACATGCAGATACAGAGCCTGTCTCTCATGGTTCAAAGCTCCACAAAAAAAAAAAAAAAAAAAAAAGAAAAAAGGAAAGATATAGAGCCACAAATTCTACTTAAGAAGCCTGGCTACTGTCTTCAGTCCTGTAAGCTGCAGCCTTTCTGAAGGAACAGTTAGTTCAGTAGAAGTGTCTGTTCAGGTCTGCTGGCTATGCAAATCAGCTGTTCACATTTTCATTTGTCAAGTTTCCTCTACTGTCCTTTCCATCTCTGAGAAGCCAGCTATGTATGTCTCATCCTGCAGGTCAAAATCTAAGAAACTCACCTTCCAAGAAGAATAGTAATTTCTGCCTTTCTGTTTTCTATCTATTTCATGGTTTCATCTGTTATGTAATGATCAAGAGAAACAGGCTTACAATGCTAATTGTAGATGCATAAAATATGATACTATGAAGAAGGAGTATGAGAGAGGAGACAAATAAGTAAGTCCCACTTGCAGTGTACGATGCCTAGGCAGGTCTACCTTTGCCATTTACTCTTACAAACCCTACCTTCCAAAAGCAGTATTAAATCTTGTGGCTGCTGATCCACTCCTCACCAACTATACACAGCTTTCCAAACCCACTACTACATAAATCTCTGAGCTACCTAACTCTGCCTCCCCATCCAGTTCTTCTCTACCCTATTAACAATGTTTTGGCAGGGAATCTACTACTGCGCAGAGCAGATAGAGTTAAGTTCTAGATTCTGGGACAACACTACAAATGCTGCTAGCTCCAAAGACGACTGCATCTCAGAGTAACTATCCAGTCTAACTTATATTAGAGCAGTACAAGACAATTAAAGCTTACTTCCTGCCCCCCCTTTGAAATAGAAGGAAGCTAAATGCATATGCAGTGGTAAGAAACATGACTTCTTGATGGGGAAGGAAGACAGGGAAAGACAGGAAGACTGAACACTTGCACCAGTGGGTCATTAACATTAGATGGTGATTTAATTACCAAAATGGCTCTAGTTCTGAGTGAGACATGATTTGAGCAGGAGGTCAGACAACCTCTAGATGTCTCCTCCAACTTAAAATATTATAGAATCATAGAATCATAGAATAGTTAGTGTTAGAAAGGACCTTAAGATCATTAGTTCCAACCCCCCCTGCCATAGGCAGGGACACCTCACACTAAACCATCTCACCCAAGGCTTTGTCCAACCTGGTCTTGACCACTGCCAGGGATGGAGCATTCACAACCTCCCTGGCCAACCTATTCCAGTGCCTCATCACCCTAACAGGAAAGAATTTCCTCCTTATATCCAGGCTAAACTTCCCCTGTTTAAGTCTGAACCCATTACCCCTTGTCCTATCACTACAGTCCCTAATAAAGAGTCCCTCCCCAGTATCCCTATAGGCCCCCCTTCAGATACTGGAAGGCTGCTATGAGGTCTCCATGCAGCCTTCCCTTCTCCAGACTGAACAGCCCCAACATTCTCAGCCTGTCTTCATACGGCTGCTCCAGTCCCCTGATCATCCTTGTGGCCCTCCTCTGTGCTTGTTCCAACAGTTCCATGTCCTTTTTATGTTGAGGACACCAGAACTGCACACAATACTTGAGGGGAGGTCTCACAAGAGCAGAGTAAAGGGGCAGGATCACCTTCTTCGACCTGCTGGTCACACTCCTTTTGATGCAGCCCAGGATACGGTTGGCTTTCTGGGCTGCGAGGGCACACTGCTGGCTCTTGTTCATGTTCTCATTGACCAGCACCCCCAAGTCCTTCTCCACAGGGCTGCTCTGAATCTCTTCTCTGCCCAACCTGTACCTGTGCCTGGGATTGCTCCGACCCAGGTGTAGAACCTTGCACTTGGCATGGTTAAACTTCATAAGGCTGGCATCAGCCCACCTCACAAGCGTGTCGAGGTCACTCTGGATGGCATTCCTTCCCTCCAGCGTACCAACCGAACCACACAGTTTGGTGTCATCGGCAAATTTGCTGAGGGCGCACTCAATCCCACTGTCCATGTCACTGACAAAGATGTTAAACAAGACCGGTCCCGACACCGATCCCTGAGGGACACCACTCGTTACTGGTCTCCAGCTGGACACCGAGCCGTTGACCACAACTCTTTGTGTGCGGCCACCCAGCCAGTTCTTTATCCACTGAGTGGTCCATCCATCAAATTGATGTCTCTCCAATTTAGAGACAAGGATGTCATGTGGGACAGCATTGAACGCTTTACACATGTCCAGGTAGATGACATCAACTGCTCTACCCCTGTTAATCAGTTCTATGGTTTGATAACTCAGAGGACGTCTTTCTTCAAAAATGACTTAGGGTCTTCTCCTTATGGCCTGACTTAGAGGGTGTTTCTAAAGGGTAGGGGGGTTGGCCTCCTGAGTACTGCCAAATTCAGAGGTTAATCTGTGTTCTTATGTATATGCCAGTTTGTGACATTAATGAAGGGGAAAATATAGCCCAAAGGTTCATCTTGAAGAGTAGAGTCTCTTATTTTCAGTATCATTCAAAATCAATAAGCAGACTACTGCAGGACTATCTCATGGAAAGGCTTCCCATGGCAATGAATATAGGTGGACAAAAGATTTGTTCTTAAGAAATGTAAAGAGCAAGGACAGGAAAATCATCACCTGACTATACAGGTCATGGTATACTTCATAAAATGATTTCTCATTACAGCAGACATGATGAATCTGAAACACTCAAAATTCTTTCCATTCTTAACTCTATCAGTTGTAATTACTGAATGAAAAAAAGAGCATCTTTAGGCAGGACTGAATAAAAATGATGTAAGTTCGAGCAGACACATCCACTTTCCTAATTTCATTATAAATATTATGCTATGGAAGGAGAGCATCTATGTAACCAACTAAAATAAACCATAAGATAAGTAAGCAGTATATTAAACATGAGGCTATTATAGCTGAAATAATTTAGTATGTTGTGGACTTCTGCGTTTTGGTTTTTTTTTTATATGGGGAAAAAAATCACAGGAAAAATGACTGAAGTAATAGAATAAACTAGTAACACCCATTTCTATAAAAAGTATATATAATTTAGAACACAGCTAATTTTGATAACAAAATGGATTTACATGTTTCTTTTTAAATACATGTTTTGTGCTTCTTTGTATAAGCCATGGGAGACATAGAATTCAAGATAATCAAAGCTATAAATAGAAGACCTGCTTCTTCAAACTATTGAAGATTTGAAATCAAGGGCTTAGACTTTTTAGATGCTATTTTCTTCAATTTTCACCCATTTGTTGGATGAGGCAGTGAATAAAGGCCCTTTAACATTTATCTTGCTTTTAGATCTTATACCATTTATTGTAAAAATGCCTGTGGAAAGAAAGAACCAAGAACTTATATGACTAATCCCCAAAAGATCTGTTAGTGAGAATCAGTTCTCCCTGGTTTTTGGCCTTTTTGCCTATTGACATTTCTTGTTCCTTTTTAAAGCCATTAGGAAACTGCAAAACATACATTGTCTCCCTACTGACAGAAGAGCAGGACAAATCTGAAAAGGTGTCCTGTGTTGTAAATTAGCAGACCTTGGAATCCACAGACTGCTAAAACATAGGCAGTGATAAATGGGAGCTTTCTGAATCAGCATCTTCCCACTTACACCAGAAGAGCAGCACGTTATCATCTTAATTAGGCAACATGGAGAAAACTGAGTTCTCCCATAATGCAAATTAATGTGAAATAAATGTAAACCGAAAGTATTTTGTCTCATACTCACTAAAATTAATTAGATGTGCAAAAATCACTGTAACCTGAATTTAACTACATAGAACCTGTCTCCATATCACCAGGAGATAACTGCACTTCTAAGAATGAGAGACTTCAGTAGAGATCCTATCCTGGAGTTAGTCTTTAAGTCAAACAGCAAAGTTATCCTCACTCTAGATCTGAAGCTTGATCCAAGCTCTTCTTCTCTTTCAGCTCCACAGAAGGTGTCTGAAGAATAAACAATAAAATCTTTCAGAATGAAGAATGGCCTTGTGATTAAGGAAGTATTATGGCACTAGCTCCCAGACCTGCCACAGCCTCCCTGTCTGACCTTAATCTCTCTGTTATTCAGTTCTTTATCTGTAAAATAGGATAGTAATACTTCTGTTCTCCCTTTCTTTGTCTGTCTTGGTTCTCTGAAGTACCTGATCTTTGTAACAGCAACTGACTTAATTTCAGTATGTTTTCTTGTCTTTCCACGACTACATTTTAATGCCAGATAAGGTCACAGGGGTTATTTTAATAAAAGCATTTAAAAAAAAAATAATCACTGACTGATTTTTGTGGAATAGAATCATATCTGACACATGACAGAGTAATACTGAAAATTCATGTTAAAATCACTGGACAAAATTTCTACATTGGAACAAAAAAAATATGGTGGAAAGAAGGGGCGATAGATAAAATTAAGGTAAAATATTTTGCTGAAGCTCTGTGTTGACAACCTAATTACCAGAAATAATTTGTATCAAAGTACCACATTTTACTGTGTATATGGACATTCGAGGATCTGTATGCATGCTTTTCCTATGTAGCAAGTTCAGCAGACTGCCTCATTTCCACTGGCAAATAAATGTTTTATGCTAATTCACATTAACTGCAACACTAACGTATGCAAATGTAGATTAATCGATGCACAAAAAAAAGTTATTTAATGTATAAAAACTTAGTGAAGCACTCTGATGAACAGTATCAGGAAAGAGGTATGGAGGTGAATTAAGCTGAACATCTGGAAGACTGCATCAAGACTGGATTAAACAGAAAAAGACTCCTGGACCATCTCCCAAGATGTGCAAAACCATACTTGTCATGGGGGACATTAAGTACCAAGACAGCTGTTGGATAAAGCAAAACTAATCAAGTATGCATCATCACAGAAAGCAATTTTATGATCCAGAAAGGAGAAGATCTAACCAGCCTGCTCAAGAAGGATTAGTAGAAATTGTGAGAAATAGCGACATTCAGCACCTTTTAGAATACAAGGTACTTCAACTGAACAAAGTAAGAAATGTTCTCCCTGAATGAAGGAATATAAAAATATTGTATTTTGTAAGAGCAAAAGGAAGTAATTGAGATGGTTAAGTTTTAGCTCTTTCCAATATTCAAAGGCCATAGTTGTAGTAGATTGATCAGGACACGACTTCAGAATCTTAACTCCAAAAAGTATTTGTTGAAATATGTATTTCTGGAACCAAGTTACATAAGATGTAAGGTAATTATGACAAGAAAAGAAAATTCATGGTCAGAATGTAAAGAAAAAAGTAAATCCTTGATGGGCTAACAAGATTTCTTTGTCAGAAGTGCAAAGCACATATTCTGCAACTGGAAACATTTAGGTAAAAACAACAGAATAGCTGGTAGTAAAATAGGGTCAAGAGAGTAAGGAAGATGTCTGCAGATCCAATAAATGGACAAAGAAAAACAAGTCAGATTTAGCTCATTAATAAATAAGGAGTCAGATAAAATAGATAATGCAAACCTGTTCTCCTAAGGCTCAGCTGTTAAAAAGAAGAAAGTGTTAGTGTTATACAAAATGCGCAAAGCAACTTTGGACAATTAGGAAGTAATAAGGAGCATATCATTGAACATGAATTGTAAGGTATTCAGGGACTTAGCTAAAAAATTTACAGAAAGATCTAAAATTGTTTAAGCAATAGAGAATTAGAAAGTACCCAAGAAAAAATCTAACAGTGATCATAAAAAAGGAAGAGAGAGAATACTAATCTTTAGGAACCATGTATTTAACTCCATTGCTTAGGGAAACTTACATAATGTAAGAAATGTTGGAAGATCATAAGACAAAGCTCAGAATTTTATGGCATAATTTGAACAAACAGCAACACCGGTCCTTCTCCAGCCTCCTCTACAGGCAGCAGATCTGGAAACAAATCACAAAAGACAGCTACAGTTTATTTCCAGAAGAGAACATAATGTCTCTCCTCTTGCAGATATGCACACTGCCTTCTGTTGATTTATTTATATTCATTCATATTATAGAATAGGGAAGGATGAACCTGGAGATAGGTCTTTCCAGATCTTTCCACCTAACAGCTTCCTGTAGAATAGAGTATAATCAAATATCCCACCTTTCCATGAGCTGGGTAGAATAATAATTTAAATATAAGGTGTCAAATGCTTGCTCCTCTCTGGAACTAACACATCTCTGACAATATACCCATAAATGAACATTGAGGAGATTAGAGTCATGAGACCTGCTTAGCAGGAGGCTTATACTACCCAATGAATAAAGAGATTATTTTATATGTGTTTATAAAATGACTGGATAAAAAAAAAAGTGATGCAAGTCCCAAACATACAAGTGTTGTTTTCATTTAGCATCATGCCAAATTAATGGCAATGCTGTTGGCTTTAAGCAAATGGGAAATGAAAATGTAGTGAAGGACAAAAGAAAGGATAATGAAGTTCAAAACTGTAGCAGCATACAATGTACAGAAGTGTGCAATGGTGTGTTACAAAGATCATTGTTACACCTGCTCTTATTCAAACATGCTACTGAATGATTTAAGGCTGGGGCAAGCCACCACGGTAATTAAATTTGAAGATGATACTAAATTCATAGATTCTCAGAGAATTAAGAGAGCTCAAAGATTCATAACTATAAACCAGATAAAATATGGACAGAAAATATCAGGATGGAGATGCAGCTGGCTTTCTCATGTGAATTATTTATCTAGTAAATAAATAATATGAAATAGACATTCTATGAGATAGTAATCTAGAAAAGAACACTGGTTAAAGGACAAGTGACAATGGACAGTAAATTAGATATGTGTTTATAAAGCAAATTTGAAACTGTATGAAGGGAAAGATGATATCATGACAAAGGCTTAATAAGTCCCTCTTTAGAGAATGAACAGAAAATTGCACCTAAAATACTGCAGACAGACCTTGGTACTTCATTCTTAGGAGTGTATAGGTAAGTTGAAAAGAATCAGAAAGGAGCAGCAAAAATGCTGCTGCTGCTGTAGCAATTCTCATGTTATTAGAAGTAAAATGCCTGGATGACAAAGTGGCAGCTTTTAAATAATGAAAGAATATAACCACTGGACAAGAATAGACTCTATCAGGCTGAAAGGCTTTATAGACAGGTTAGCAAGATGAAGTTAAGAAATTGACTTCTGAACAGGAGACCTATTTGGTTATGTTAAGAAAAGTGACAGAAGTCCATCTAGACAGACAACTTGAACTATACCAGGGAAAAAAAAAACAAAACACACATAAAGAAAAAAATGTGCTTTAAACCACTTTATGATTTGACAAAAGGAAAACCAAGATGGAGGCATTTTCTGTGACAGTGTTCATTCTTCTTTATCAGAAAAGCAGTACAAAGGGCAACGTAAAACACAGTATGCAATACAGTAATAAAGTAGAAAATTAGTGCAAGAGAAGTTTTCCTTGTTTCCATAACACTGTTTTCATTAGGATACTACTGAAATACAAAACTTCCTTCTTGCCCTTACTTACCTTGCTCATTGAGATCAAAGTCCTGTTCTGTTGTCTTTAAAAAAAATACATGTATTATAATCTAAGGCAAACATTTGATGTTGATTATAGTGAAGGCAGCACTTAGAGCAAAGACTAGTAGCAGCATGAGCCACTGTGTACTTTTGTAAACATATTAAGAAGGAAAAAAACAATATAATAAAGAGAGTAAATAGTAAATTTATTTAAGATTCACTGGAATAAGAAAAGAGAGAACAAATGGGGAAAAGTGAAAACAAATCTCCCAAGATTTCAAATCATCTGTGAAAAAGTCACATCGCAAATGTTCACAAAATGAATTAAAAAACTATAAAGAAGCTCTTATTGGATACATTTTTTTTCTCCTGAAATACAAGGTTTTGTCCAGTATTTAATGCAATTATAATTGGAAAGCCCTGTTGAAAACAGTGCTTTTGCACCTTCTCATAAACCTAATGGATTTTGAGTTGGCCAATTTCAGGTCAAACTCGACATGTGGCACTGATAAATTAGTGCTAATGAATTCCTGGGTTAAATGCACCACCTGTGAATTTTTAGCACATTTTAAGAAAAGATCAACAGGCATTAATCAGACAACAAAGCAGTAATTCTATGAGTCTATGAATTCCTTACTCCAATGATTTCTTCCTCAAAGGACCAGCAAATTCAAATAACAATTGGAAGACTCAGAAATCCTCCACATACTTGCAATCCCTGCTTTTTGATAAATAAAAGCAAAATTGAATGCTTGGCTGTCTTTCATTGGTATTAGACTTGTTCACGAAGTCATCTGACTTCAAGTTTCTAACTTGTGGCTTGATTTCATGGAGGCATATATTTCTCCAATGCACTTCCAGTTATGTAATTAATGCCCTATTTTGTATAAGCATCCACTAACTTTTACCAGCGTTACTACATGCTGCAGATATTTGTAGAATGTTTTGCTGTAGGATCAGCACAATTTGAAAATATGGATCAGGGCTAATTTCCTTCTCAACAAGGATGACTAATTCAAATTTACCTTTGGACAAAAGAGACAAAAGCAATACTGGATATTCACAAGCTCCTTGTGCAGAAAGAATGTACCTGTCACAGGAAGCAACAGTCAATACACAAATAATTTTCCTATTGTCTTCTCCCACCTTTCTGGCAGCAACTACTGATCCAGAGGGAGAGTCCCCCATTCTGAGTAGCAACTGCAGCTGACACAACAATGTGGATTTGCACAATTTCATACTGTACTAGCACTGCCCTTGCTGCTGGTGTAGGTTCCAGCAGCAGTTTTTCTCCTGGACCATCAGACATTTCCCAGTACAAGTGTGTAGGAAATGCTTTCCTACTGCTTGAGATTTCATTTTGTTTTTTCCCCAGTCAAGATGAAAAATGAAATTATCCAAACTTTCATGAATTGTTCATGCAGAATATATTTCTACTATATAGACTGTTAAGTTTTATTCTGACACACTGTGAACCATTATGTTACTTAAACAACACCCAGTTTTCAAACAAACAAAATTGCCTTTATGATAAACTTATTACAAGTACTTTGCTATGACCCATATGACCCAGAAATTTTATTTGATAGGATGACATTTTCCATACAATGAAAAATATGAACATTTTCTGGCTCCCTGTTTCTTAGACCACTGCTCGTTTACTCTTGTCTGTACTGGGGTAAATACTTTCTCCATGTCAGTCTGTAAAATCATTTCTGAAAGACATGTTAAGTGCAGTGAGGTTTGTTACTGTTAAATTCAGTGTGGTTAGTAGCTGCAAGATTAAGTGCAAATGAAAACATCTGTAATTCTGAGGCTCATAATTTAGCTCTGTTTTATGCTGTTAACCAGACTTATTAGCATTTTTAACTTAGAAAATTACTTGTTGAATAGAAGGCATTGGAACTGATGATTACGGTTGGGTATAATAAAAAATTCCCAGCTGATGGAAGTAGTTGAATAATGGTGCTCGATTTTCTTGCACTGTAGATTTGTGTAAGAAACTTCCAGAGAATGGAATACAATTCCCCTCCATGAGTACATATCTACTGAATATCACAGATTTTCTGAGTATATGTTTTCATATAGAATCACAGACTAGTTAGGGTTGAAAAGGACCTTAAGATCATCTAGTTCCAACCCCCCTGACATAGGCAGGACACCTCACACTAAACCATGCCACCCAAGGCTTTGTCCAACCTGGCCTTGAACGCTGCCAAGGATGGAGCATTCACAACCTCCCTGGGCAACCCATTCCAGTGCCTCACCACCCTAACAGGAAAGAATTTCCTCCTTCTATCCAATCTAAACTTCCCCTGTCTAAGATGGAACACGTTACCCCTTGTCCTATCACTACAGTCTCTAATGAAGAGTCCATCCCCAGCATCCCTATAAGCCCCTGGAATGCTGCTATGAGGTCTCCACGGAGCTTTCTCTTCTCCAGGCTGAACAGCCCCAACTTTCTCAGCCTGTCTTCATATGGGAGGTGCTGCAGTCCCCTGATCATCCTTGTGGCCCTTCTCTGGACTTGTTCCAACAGTTCCAAGTCCTTTTTATGTTGAGGACACCAGAACGGCACACAATACTCGAGGGGAGGTCTCCCAAGAGCAGAGTAAAGGGGCAGGATCACCTCCTTCGACCTGCTGATGACATCAACTGCTCTACCCCTGTCCATCAGTTCCGTAGCCCCATCATAGAAGGCCACCAAATTGGTCAGGCAGGATTTCCCCTTAGTGAAGCCATGCTGGCTGTCACCAAGCACCTTGTTGTTTTTCGTGTGCCTTAGCATGCCTTCCAGGAGAATCTGCTCGAAGATTTTGCCAGGCACAGAGGTGAGACTGACTGGTCTGTAGTTCCCTGGGTCATCCATTTTCCCCTTCTTGAAAATGGGGGTTATATTTCCCTTTTTCCAGTCGTTGGGAATTTCACGTGACTGCCGTGATTTTTCACTTATAATGGACAGTGGCTTAGCAACTTCATTTGCCAGCTCCTTCAGGACCTGTGGACGGATTTCATTAGGTCCCATGGACTTGTGTACGTTCAGGTTTTTGAGATTGTCTTGAACTAGATCCTGGCCTACAGTGGGCCCAAGGTCTTCATTCTCACAATTGCTGACTTGGGTGGTGCGGTCAGAGCCTGTGCCAGTGAAGACTGAGGCAAAGAAGTCATTCAGAACCTCAGGCTTCTCCAAATCCTGTGTAGCTAGTTCTCTCA
This sequence comes from Pezoporus flaviventris, assembly GCF_033815535.1. Classification (NCBI taxonomy): domain Eukaryota; kingdom Metazoa; phylum Chordata; class Aves; order Psittaciformes; family Psittacidae; genus Pezoporus; species Pezoporus flaviventris. The sequence goes on from NW_026892603.1 coordinate 6,222,492, forward strand.
AGAGCTTCCGCATGGGGACTACGTTGTCCCTAGTCTGTTTTTTATTCACTACATACCTATAGAGTCCCTTCCTATTATCCTTAACATCCCTAGCCAAGTTTAATTCTAACTGGGCCTTAGCTTTCCTAACCTGGTCCCTAGCTTCCCAGACAACATCCCTGTATTCTTCCCAGGCCGCCCCTCCTTGCTTCCACTTCTTATAAGCCTCTTTTTTTTCTTTGAATTTTTCTCAGCACCTCCTTATCCACCCAAGGAGGTCTCCTGGCCCTCCTGCTGCACTTCCTTCTAGTTGGGATGCAACACTCCTGAGCTTGTAGCAGGTGATCCTTGAATATCAACCAAGAGTCTTGAGGCCCCCTGCTTTCTAGGGCTATATTCCATGGAACCTTACTAAGCAAGTTCCTGAAGAGGCCAAAGTCTGCTCTCTTGAAGGCCAGGGCAGTGAGCTTGCTGCACGCTCTTCTCACTGTCCTGAGGATCTCAAATTTGACCACCTCGTGATCGCTGCATCCAAGGCTGCCCTGCAGCGTCACATTTCCAATGAGCCCTTCCCTGTTGGTGAGCACGAAGTCAAGCATGGCACCTCTCCTTGTCGGCTCCTCTATTACTTGAAGAAGGAAGTTCTCTTCCACACAATCGAGGAAGCTCCTGGATTGCTTGTGCTGGGCCATACCATCGCTCCAACAGATGTCAAGGTGGCTGAAGCCCCCCATGAGAGAAAGGGTCTGTGAGCATGAGGCTGTTTTTATCTGTCTATATAGTGCTTCATCCACAGAGTCCTCTTGATCAGGCGGTCTGTAACAGATACCCACAGTAACGTCTCCCATAGCTGTTCTCCCTTTAACCCTGACCCACAAACTCTCTGTTGACTGCTCACCTGTCCCCAGAGTTCCATACCCTCCAGCCTATCCCTAACATAAAGGGCAACTCCCCCTCCCCACCTGCCAGGCCTGTCTTTTCTAAAGAGCCTGTAACCTTCCATTCCAACACTCCAGTCACAGGAGCCATCCCACCATGTTTCTGTGATGCCTATTATATCATACCCCCATAGACGTGCACACATCTCTAATTCCTCTTGTTTGTTCCCCATGCTATGGGCGTTTGTATAGAGGCATCTGAGCCAAGCTCCAAATGAATCCGGCTCCTTAGCTGGAGCAGATGGGATATCTCTGCATTGCTCTGAGCATTTATTATAGGTTCTGGCAACTGACTGGATGTGTTGAGATAGAATGATGCCCCCCTCCCCCAACACATCTAGTTTAAAGCCTCCTTGACCAGTCTGGCAAGCCTCCTACCAAAACTGCTCTTCCTCAAGACCAGCTCCACCAGCTCCCACTAGACCTGGCCTACAAACTTGGGTCCCATGTCCAAGACACCCAAACCCCTGACTATGACACCACCCGTTTTAACCATTTATTAACCTGGCCAATACTCCTAGCTTTTTTAAAGTCCTGCCATGTATCCTGGAGAATTGACAAAAAGACTATCTGAGCTCCAGAGCCTCTAACCACCTCCCCCAGGGCTCTGTAGTCCTTCTTTATGTTCTCCAGACTACTACTATCTATATTCCTAGCACCCACATGGATCACTAGAAATGGGTAATAGTCAGCAGAACTTACTAGAGCAGGCAGCTCCTCTGCAACATCCCTGATGTGTGCCCCTGGTAGACAACACACCTCCTTTGGGACTGGGTCAGGCTGACAGATGACTGCTTCTGTCCCTCTCAAAGTAGAGTCCCCCACCACTACAACCTGCCACTTTTTCCTTGCAGCACCAGTAGATATCTTCTTTACCAGTGCATCAGCCATCATATATTCTTCCAAAACAAGTAACTCAGTGAAAAATTCAAGTGCTTGATAACATAATCACTGGCACTGTTTCAAAGTTCCTGTCTCTAAATATTGACCCGAGAAGACAAATAATACGTTTTACATGCACTTGGAGTTCCAGAATTATTGTGGGCTAAAGGAAAAAAGAGTCAACATGAAAGAATACAAATGTCTGGCTTTATAAACTTGTTTCTTAAAAGTCAGCAAGATACTGTTTTTTTTTTAATGGCTGTTCAATTGAAAAAATAGGAGTAAGAGTAGTGATAAACTCCAATTTTGAAATACACACAATTGTTAAAAAATGTTATTGTTAGACTGATACATTTATTAGTTATTTACAAAAATAAATCAGAAGTACCTGCATGTATGTTTAAGATTAACTAAAGAATTTCCGAAACTACTGACACAGGTGAGAAATTCCCACAATGCTGATACTCCTGTATGCTTGTTAGGGCTTCAACCTGAAATACTGATTATAGATATTATTTTTTATATATTTTACATATATATATATATGTTTTAATATATACTTTTATATTTCAGTATATATACTGAAGCACAGTAGTTGAGTCCTTGTGTGTATAGCAGTTAGAAAACTAGTGCTAATTTTGAGCATAATCCAGACCCAATTCTCCTTGTACAATTATATGAAATGGGAAAATTTCATTTTCCATGTTAATGTTCAAAATCTAGTCACTACAACAGATAGCTACAGATCATGCAAGTGCAAACTGTACACTAATCCTACATCTTGATAATAATTGCTACTTAGCTCTGTAACTTGATTTATTAACTTTATTTTAGAATTAAGATGTTTATTCAGACAAATTTGCATTTACAGTTTACATATTTAGAATTCCCAGTTTACTTCTAAGCAGCTCCTATTATATTTTCTAAACATCACAGTAAATCAATTTCTGATAAACCGTGCTAAAAGGGATACAGCAATTTTTTCCAGGGAGCAGTGTGAGCCGACTGCTTCCTGAAGAATATGGAGCCAGGACAGATAGCAAGGCTGGCAGGCCAGTGGCTGGGCCACATCACTGCCTCCTGCAACGGGTCAAGATCAGACCCAGAGAGGGCAGTCAGGGTCAGACTAAGCCCCATGATGGCTGGGAAGAGCTGCAGGGACAGCGACAGCATAAGGCCAGGGTAAGACACCAGCCTCAGACCATAGCCACCAGGCAGAGCATGGCTGTGGTGGATCTAGCAACCAGCACTCCTTGCAGCATCAGTAGGGCAGGGACTGAGAGCCTTAAGCTGGGCTGAAACGGGGTCCTGGGCTGGAGGCAGTGTGGTGTAGAAGGTCCAGAGGACTCTGCCCAGGCCATGTGCCCTCATGGCACTGACATGGTCCTGGGTTCTCACAAAATTATTCCAGAATACTAGCAATAATATGTAATATTGTATCAAAGGACACTGAAAATAACACATAATGCCACACCAAGTTAAACTTTTTTGTAAGTTGAACAATCCAAAATAATCACCTGAACAGCAGAGATAACTGGAATAACGAATTAACTTTAGTCAGATGAAAACTAAGTGTATAATCTCAGTTTCAAAGGCACTCTCTCTAGCATATGGAGAGACTCTCAGCTGATCCTAAGAAAGTAGATAAGGCTACACCTTCATGAGTATGGATGGCTAAACTGATCTAATTATGACTGCCTGGCTTCACATTCCATCCCATCCCTGGCAAGAAGCTGCCACTGTTTGCCTTCCCTAGCACCAGGCACAGTGAGCTGCTTTAGGATCCGAAAAAGCAAAATTGTAAGTAAAAGTCAATGAATAGTTGTCTCAGCAAAAGGTAATGCTGCTCCCTTGAAGCTGGAGAAAGGGAAACATAACTAAACCTTCACTATAGCTAACTCCTAGACTCCAGGATGGAGATGAGTCATCTGATGGATGTTCTCCCTTTTCATGGACTCTGGAGGCAACACCAATGAGTAGGTAAGACTAGGTATCAAACCTTTGGATAGAAACTGTCAGGTAAAATAAAACTTATTTGAAACTTTTATCTCATTTTTTTTCTCTTAAACACCCCCAGCTTTTTTACTAAACTTTTCACTAGAACCATTTTTTCACAACACTAGATTTTATACCAAGTTTGCACTACAGGAAAAGGAACAGGCAAGTACATTTCACTTTAGTTTAGTCTGAGCTAAAGCCATGACTTCCTGAATTACTGTTGTTTAGTATTACTTTCTTCCTGCACAAATTCTTCTGTACAGCTTTTTAATTAAAAAATATGTATTTCCAAGTGGAAAATCAAATTGAAATAAAAATGTAAACATGGGTTTAGAAAAAAAAATTACAGAATACATTTTCATTTCCTCCTTTCAAAAATGTATAAAAAATTAAATATTCTATGAATGATAGTTTTAATCAGTTTTGATTAAATGGAATGTTCAAGTGCATCTTTTGAGTAGCCCCAAGTTTTTACTCCTGTTTTATGCACTGTGGTTTGTTTGCTGAAAGCTCATTAGCTAAACTCCAGAGATAACACTGAGTATCTTGTGCCACAAAAGGAACACTCAGATTGGTTGATGAGAAAATGAACATGAGCCAGCAGTGTGCTTTTGCAGCCCAGAAAGCCAACAGTATCCTGGGCTGCATCAAAAGGAGCGTGACCAGCATGTCAAAGGAGGTGATCCTGCCTCTTTACTCTGCTCTCATGAGACCTCACCTGGAGTATTTTGTGCAGTTCTGGTGTCCTCAACATAAAAAGGACACGGAACTGTTGGAACAAGTCCAGAGGAGGACCACAGGGATGATCAGGGGACTGAAGCACCTCCTGTATGAAGATAGGCTGAGGAAGTTGGGGCTGTTCAGCCTGGAGAAGAGAAGGCTCCGTGGAGACCTCATAGCAGCCTTCCAGTATCTAAAGGGGGCCTATAGGGATTCTGGGGATGGACTCTTCATTAGAGACTGTAGTGATAGGACAAGGGGTAATGGGTTCAAACTTAAACAGGGGAAGTTTAGATTGGATAGAAGGAGGAAATTCTTTCCTGTTAGGTGGTGAGGCACTGGAATAGGTTGGCCAGTGAGGTTGTGAATGCTCCATCCTTGGCAGTGGTCAAGACCAGGTTGGACGAGGCCTTGGGTGATATGATTTAGTGTGAGGTGTCCCTGCCCATGGCAGGGGGGTTGGAACTAGATGATCTTCAGGTCCTTTCCAACCCTAACTATTCTATGATTCTATGATTCTATTCTATGATTCTATGATAATGTACAGCTCTGTGGAGTGAGGGTTTTTAATTATACAAAATTTTTCAATTGCATACATAAACCACTGTTTTATCAGAATTTAAATGGATATCATATAGTTTGTGATTCAAATTAAAAACTGAAAGATTGATGCTGTTCTGACCTACTCAGCAGAGAGGCCAGAATCCAAGAGGTAGAAAATGGTACAGTACACTGACAGCCTGAGTAACATTTTTATAAGCTTGGTAGATCTGTGTAAGTTTTCATTCTCGTTGGAAATAATTTTTTTAGGGATTACATGAATAATACCTCAGAATTGGAACTGGATGAATTTCTCATTATAAGAGAAGCACACAGTATGTTGCAAGGTAAATATAACTGTCCTGCTTTTCTTCTGAGCAAGAAAGGATTACGTGTATTTGAGTTGATTTATTCTTTAATATGCACTGAAATCTGCTATTGCTTTTTCAAAAATGCAAAATACTTCTATTTCATATTTGTCTGTAGCTTTTCAGTCATGCAGATAAGTGACTGCAGACACAATGAGATACCTGCTCAGGGACTACACAGACACTATCCAGATCCTGAATATAAAAAGAAAGGTGCTTACTACATACTCTATGGAATTTGCATATTGTCATCTAAGATTAAATTGCTTAAGCTTACTTTATTTAACACTCACTTGATTTGTTGAGCTGAAAAATATTATACTGACTTTGTGATCATTCACCAACCTTCAGCTCTGTTGAGATGATGTGTCTGGCTCAGGTGAGCATTTAGGAAGTTTTAAGCATGTTGCCTTCTTATCTATCATTTTTCATAATGATTTTTTTTTCTTCAGGCTTTAATTAATTCTCTCTCATTATATCTTTCACATTTCCACCCAGGTATTATTTTTAAGCAGCCTGTAACTTTTACATCAGTATTAATAAAGAATTTATTGCAAAACAGAATTAATCATCTTTTCTCCTCCTCCACAGTCCCCCTTACACCACCTCATGTTAATCTAGATAGCTGAACTGGTACAATTAATCACCCAGGCTTTACTCTTCTTAAAATACAGCAAAAGCTTCCACCCAAAAGCCTGCTAAAAAGAGTGTGCTTTGCAGAACACCCACAGGAAGTCAATCCCTAAGCAATGTCTGGCTGGAGAGCTAAAAGGTATAGTATTACAATGCCAAATACTCTGCTGATATAATCCTCATTGTTACATAAACAGGCTCCATCTTGAGTACATCTCCTTATCCAAGGATACAGCAAGCGTCTGAACAGAATCTGGTAAGCAACTGACTTCATGATGTGTTAACCTTCACTTACCATACAAAGAAGTTAGAGTAAGAAGCCACACAAATTCTTTTGCTCTGTGAGTTACCTTGCTTACACACAGACCACCCCTCCAGGCTTTCTCAGCTATAATCTAGTAACCCCTTAATCATTCCTTTCTTCTTTATGTTTTTGACAACCTTCACTTAAAATCAATCTTTGAGTTACTATTTTAACTTAAGTTGCAGAAATTACTCCATTTGCTCAAGTAACTTTTTTTTTTAAAAAGTCAAGTCTTCAGTACTGTGTTAAGTGACATGGATATGAAACAGAGATTTTGTCTATTCAGGAGTGCAGACATTGTGATGCTCATTCACTTAGCACACCCATAATACATACTTTTGGCTCCCTAAAGACAAGATACCTCAGCCCACACCACTGAATCTATTATTAAGATTACAATGTCAATGAGTCAAGGAACACTTCCTACTTAACAACAGTCCAGGTTGTCAATAGCAAATGTACATTTTATGTACATTTTATGACGAGAAATCAGCAGACCACTTATATACTAAGGTAGTTCCTGAGTAAATTTGAGGACTAAGTGTTTTGAAAATACCACCCTTCAATTCTGTTAGGAATACTAGAACCTGAGGCATAAATTCCATTTTCAGTGAGTATATCAGTTTTATTCTGCCTAGTTACTGTAGCTTCTATAACACTAACGTTACTGGCTAGCCATAAAAACATACTTTGATTTCTTTTTTGTAGGACATCAAAAGCTATTCTTCCAGTCTGATTTAATGCAATGCCATTTCATTGTAACAAAGTCAAAAGAAAAAATACATGTTCTCCTGTAAAGAAGGAGACTACCTTACACCAGTGATAGTTCACAGAACTGCAGATATAGTAGAACATAAGCATTGCTAATGTGTGCTTTTCTGGTGGCAACATTGAAGCTGTACTTCGTAAGGCATATCAAATTCAGCAGAGGAATGTGGACAAGGCAGCTGAGTATCAAAGACATACAAGTTAATTACTTGAATATACCCTAAATAGCATTTGGAAAATGTTCATTTATTCCTATGGTTCACAACATTCAACCCCTTGTGACACCTATTTCCCTCAGTTGAGCCAAGACAATGAAAAATCATCTTAAGTGTGTAGCTTCATATACTCTCCCTGTACACACAACTGCATGAGATACAGCCTCTGTGCTTCTCTATACAGCCCCTTATGACTCTTTAGCTGGAAGCACAGTGCATTCAGTAATTTTCCTAGCCCAGGAATGATTTTTTAGACTTACAGTTTCCAGATCAGGAGAGGAGATTTCAAGATCAAGTGTTTTTTGTTTCTGTTTAAAATACAAACTCTAGTGGGAAAGACTCGAGTGAGAATTAATTTGGAAATTCTGATGATGATGGACAAAACAGAACACAGCTTGCCCACCTGCAGCTATACTGGCTTGTCAGTACTGAGAAGAAAGTAAGTATGTTTCTGTCACAGAACTAGACACAATATTCAGAAGACACATAAGAGATATATAAAGTTTATATATATATAAAGTTGATTCTTCTGACTATATTCACAGGAAAGGCTTCTCCTCAAGAACTATCATTAGCAGATCAGTGCATGCTATTTCTAAAGTAGGCCTTTGAGAGTATTTTATATTCGCTTGGTAACTCTTATATCGATTCACCTTAGTACAAGAGAGTTCACTTTGGCTACTCTTCTATCGATTCACCCGAGTACAAGGAAAAACAAGTTCTGCTAAATATAAGGAAGTTTTCAACACAAACTGCATTTTTTTTTCTCCAGGAACATGAAAAAGATAACCTATTACTTCATAAAATAAACATTTCCTGATAGAAAGGCATATTTTATTCTAAAAGCAATTTTTTTTTTATTTATTGAGAGGGTCTCATTTTTTTATTGGGGAAAAATCATAGTGATGACTACTGGTTACCTGCCTGGAAGACTGTTGTGAATTTTATTGTTTTACTTGGGAGACAGAAAAATTGACAAGATTGTATCAGACACCTCTAGGAAAGCAGGGAAGAAGAGGGAAGTTAGTTTGTCCTCTTTGCCTGCTACAGCACTGCAGCCAACACAGTCTTCACTCAGAGAGGTTCACTTAATTTGATCTACTGCCAATTAATATAAGCCTTGAATTTTTGATTGCATTAATATTTTCCCCTCAATTACACAAACACTTAGGGAACACCTTCCCCACTGGCCCTTCCCCAGGCTCAACTTATCCCAACATCTATCTCTCCTCTCTTCTCTCCTAGCCTTAGCTTTCATTATTTTTGCAGTACACAGTGGAGAATGCTATGGATGCTGTCTAGTAGCTTACTTTTGCCAGTGCTTGCTTATTCATCTTTTTTTTTTCCCATAGCTACTGGTTTCTTACTGCTCCTCTGTTCCAGCACAAGCTGTCTGTGAGTCACAGTCTTGTGGGCCTGCCTGTTGTCTGTGCCCTGGTGCGGGCAACTCACTCACAGTCCACAGTCCCTCAGGGCCATACCTCTGGCAGGAAGCACTTCTCCAGCTGCATATCCAAGCATGTTGCTTTCCATGTCTCCTCTACTTTCTCCTCCATTTTCTCTTGAAACAAGCCCCTTCACATTCCTGTTTTAATATACATCTTTATAAACTGTACTTTTAGCATAATCACAACTTTAATATACATAAATTGCAAAGTCAGTCGGCCACTCCTCTTAGACAAGGGAGATTAAATTGTTACAATGTGCTCGCACACTAAGTACATCTCCATCCATTGTCTCTGGAAACTATACTGTGGCTCTTAATGTCACCACAGTTTGAATAAACGCCATTCACAAACCTCCCCTCTTCCTGCAAAATGCAAACCCCAGACGCTTACATGACTTTGAACACAGCCTTTGCGACCAGACCTCGTGTTCTGCAACCGAGGGGCGGCTTCCCCCGCCAGGGCGGTCACTTCATCTCGCCGCGCGCTCCCGCACCACTGGGGCCGCGTCTGCAGCTGTTGGGCGATACCCTGGGCCCCGCCGAGCGCCAGCTGCCGCCTCCGTTAGCGGCGCGTAGCTCTAATGAAGGCTGTCAGCCCACCCGGCTCTGCTGAGCGGCCACGGCTGAACGCGGCCGGCAGCGCATGGTGAGCCCCGGGCACCCCACGGCAGCTCTTCATACCCGACCACAGTGCTGGTGCTGCCAAGTTCCAGATTCAGTCCCAGCCTCCGGAGGGCAGTACTCCCGTTCTCCATCAGTTACTGCCGCAGGCAAACTTCCTCGACTTCAGACCTTTCATCCCTTTAATTTACTGCCGATGAACAGAAACTTTTAATTCCCGGTATTGAGGTAAACGCTTCCCCCCCCCCCCCCGCTTCCTGAGGTTCAACGCCAAACACCTCGTCACACACCTACCCTCTTCCCCGCCCCAGGTTACACTTCCTTCCCCCTCCGGTAAGGCGAGGGCGGACAGCTCAGGCGAGGGGGTCGGTGCCGCGGTGCCCGTCTGCAGCTCGCTCCTCGCCCTCCGCCGGTAGCTGCCTCCTCCCGCTCCTCTGCCCCGGCGTGGGCCGCAGCCGCCTAGGGGCGCCCTCCCGGAGCGGGGAGCCTCCTCCTGAGAGCGCGGCTCCAGCCGTGTCCCCCTCAATCGGGCGCCTCGTGTGCGGCCTCTCGGCGACCGCTCTGCCAGCGCTCTTCGTTTGCTCCCTGCTGTGCACAACCATTGCCACCCTTCAGGGCGACCACCTGCCCGATCAGGGTACCCGTGGCAAGCTGGCAGTTCGTGCTTTCCCACCTCTCAGGGCAGTGGGTGAGCCCGGTACAGCCCTATGCCAGGGGTAGCAGGAGGGGGGCATTGCAGCGTTGGCGAGCCTGGGCGTTTGGGGAGAGATTGCTTCATAACAACACTGTTTCAAGAGGAAAGAAAGTGGCAGAGGTGGGAGCCTTGCAGTGACGCAGGCAGTATATTGGAAAACAATGCTTTCGTTCTTCAAAGGGTGGATTTTGGGGTGGTGGTGGCTTTTCGTCTTAGGAGGAAATCTGGTTTTCGTTTTCAGGTTTTGATGGTTTTTTTTGTTTGGTTGTTTTTTTTTGTTTGGTTGTTTTTTGGGGGGGTTTTGGGGGGTGTTGGTTTTTTTTGTTTGTTTGTTTGTGGGTTTTTACCTAATTTAAAAAGGAAATGTATTCAAGTTAAAATATAATTCCAACCTCTCCCCAGAAACCCATCAGCGTCTAAGAATTGTAATGGTCTTAGACAGGAAAACACTAAGAGGCTGTGCAGCCTATATACCGTGTCATCTCAGTGAACTCCCTGCGCTGCTGCCAGCCCCATATGAATTTCCAGCCCCTTCCTCACAGCAGGGAATGCTGCAGTATTGTTCAAAGGGAATTTGGCGTCCCTGCAGTAGCAAGAAGACACTGAGACTCCTCAGCATGGGCTCAATCTCCCCCAAACCTACCCCAATAAATCAACTGCTCTCACCCCATGGTCAGCAACAGTAAGGTTTTATTTATGAGATCTAAAATTGTCTTTTCCATATGAGTAAATTCCTGGGTTAGTGGCAAGTTGGGTATGAATTATTGTGCACATCTCCTTACCCAGAGCCCTCTGCTCCCCTCCCCAAGACCCCCCTTGCAATGTGCTGCTGCTTTCATCCTCTGCAGGGAGCCCAGTGTCCCCCGAAACCCCCGAAGCTGCAGTGACTTCAAGGCAGTGGGTGGCTGAGCGTGCTGGCTCAGGCACGAAGAAGGGGCTCCTGCAGCCACCTAGTCCTCCCCTCCGCACAGGGACAGCAGAGCCATGTGGCAGTCACTGGAGGTGTCCTTCTGCAAGAGGGAGACCCATGTCAGAACTGGGAAAGCCCAGGGCAAGGCATCGGGAAGGAATATTTCCATGCCACAGATGTCAGTACATCCCCTCTACAGCCAGAAATGCCAACACTGGAGCTGGTTGGGGTACTTCTCCCTCCCCAGGTGATGCTCAGCCCCTGTGCCACTCATGGCTATGGATCCTATAGGACCAGGACCCAACCAGACAAAGTGACAAACCAGGGAGGGATGCCCGTGTGCCCTCACCTCAATCATGCGGTACAGAGATTTGTTGAACAGGTCCATTAACTTGCCCTGGATGTTGAGCAGGTCAATCTCGCTCTGGGAAATCATGATGCGGGTGAGGGTCCTCTCATCCGTGCCAGCACCCTGCAAACGGGAGATTCAGCAAGTAACCCCAGAGGGACCGGAGCTCGGGGACCCTCCGGGCATCTCCAGAACAGCCCAAACTGGAGATTGGGTCCAGAGGAGAGCCACAAAAGTCATCAGAGTTCTGGAGCTCCTTGCCTATAGAAAAGGCTGAGAGAAAAGCCTGGAGAAAAGAAGGGTCTGGGGAAACATTACTGCAGCCTTTCAGTACTTAAAGGGAACTTACAAGATAGCGACAGACTTTTTAGCAGGGCCTGTATCAATAGGAAAAGGGGTGTTTTTAGTTTTAAACTAAAAGATGGCAGATTTAGACTAAATATAAGGAAGAAAGTTTTACAATGAGGGTGGTTCAACACTAGCACAGGCTGCCCAGAGAGGCAGTAGATGCCCCATCCCTGGAAACATTCAAGGCCAGGTTGGATGGGACTCTGAGCGACCTGGTCTAGTGGAAGGTGTCCCTGCTCATGGCAAGGGGGTTGGAATTAGATGATCTTTAAAGGTCCCTTCCAACCCAAACCATTCTATGATTCTATGATCAATTTAAAACTCTGTTAATGTGCATAAGGGGTGTGCTTGAGCCCTATGCGAGAGCCAGCTTTGTGTATGGGGAGCTGGGCTGAGCCCTTCTTGAAGGAAAGGACTTGGAGAGTCTGCCTTGATGGCATGTCCTTACCTGGCCCCTGTACCCAATGGAAAGCTGTCAATGCTTTGGCTGAGTAAGGATTTCCAGTACCAGGCTATTGATGCAGTGAGGGTTTCATGGCAGGAAACTGGTGCAGAGAGCCCGTAAGAATGAATTTTTACTGTAAGAATGAATTTTTTACTGTCTGCAAGCAGGAATCTGAGGGACGAGTAGTCAAAGTGGAGAAACCAGAACACATCTAGATGTTCTCTCTCCTGTCAGAAAAAGAAAAGGTTGTTTGGCACTGTCTTTGTTAAGTAGTAGTGGTACCTGTTAGGGATAGGTACAGCTTGTGCTGGAGTACCAATGGCTATAGTATGCATGATTTTTACTTGAAACTAGCTGCAGTTTGTTACATTAAATAAGTGCCCATTAGCAGCTAGAGAACATGAAGTGTGCTCTGAGTGCATCTTCTGGTTCAACTTCCTCTGCATGTGGATGCTCCTTTTTTTTTTTTAATTAACCAAAGAAAATGCATATTAACTTTTGATTGACTTCAGTGTTTTAGCATAGTAAATGCGTACTAAATAGCATTGAGTACGTTAAGGTTTCACCAATGCATGCAACTGGAAGGAAGCAACACTTCTGATACCTAGTTGTTTAGGAGCCTTGCTGTTTGGGGAATGAAAATGAAGACTGGGAAGAATGCTGCATGCAATTGTTTATTTCTGATCCGTAAGAGGCTTTTTTTTTTTTTTTTTTAGTGTGTTGGGGGAAGATCTTGTGACTCCAGTTAACTGGTTTGACTGTAGTTTGTTAGACTGGACTGTACATAAATTTGGTACCAAGATGATTTTCACAATAAGCACTTTCATAAGATTCCTGCAGGATTGCACTGTAATAAAAAAACCATATCATTTAGGTTAGGAAAGACCCTTAAAATTATTGAGTTCAACCATTAACCCAACACTGCCAAGTCCACCTGTAAACCATGTCCCTAGGCACCATATCTGCACATATCTCCAGGGATGGTGACTCAACCACTTCCCTCGGCATCTTCTTTCAATGTTTGACAACTGATTTGGTGAAGAAGTTTCCTCTAATATCCAATCTAAACCTCTCCAGGCACAACTTGAGGTCATTTCCTCCTGTCCTATTGCTTGCTACTTGGGAGAGACTGATACCCACCTCACTACAACCTCCTTTCAGGTAGTTGTAGAGAGCAATAGGGTTCCCCCCTCAGCCTCCTTTTCTCCAGGCTAAACAACCCCAGATCCCTCAGCCACTCCTCATAAGACTTGTGCTCCAGACCCTTCACCAGCTCTGTTGCTCTTCTCTGGACTCACTCCAGCACCTCAATGTGTTTCTTGTAGTAAGGGACCCAGAACTGAGCACAGTATTTGAGGTGCAGCCTCATCAGGGCCAAATACAGGGGGAAGATAACTGCCCTGGCCCTGCTGGCCTCATTATTTCTGATACAGGCCAGGATGCTGTTGGCTTTCTTGGCAATCACAGGCATCGTTCAATGGGAGGGAAAGAGAGGCAGCCATGAGGGTGTAATGGATGGGAACCTAGCTGGCAGTTGATTCCCTTTCACGACTGAGAACCATAACAAAGGATGTTGTTTGTGACAGTGTATTCAGCACAGTATACATGTTTGTGTTCATTGTGACTGTCAGAAAGAGGCAGGAAAACATAGATGTGCAGCTGTTCTATGACCTTCATACTTGGCTGCACTGGTGTGCCTGGCCAACGCTGTCAGAGTGGACAACGATGAGATCACGAGAAACTGCACGGTCCTATGAGTAAATGATTAGAGATCTGGCATAAAGCCAGTTGGTTTGATAAGGGTATAAAATCTTGTGGCCATGTGAGAAGCTTCACCTATGGGTGAATGCACTGCATAGGAATTTTCCCAATTACCTGAGACTCCTGGCATCAGCTGCAGTGGGGCTTCCCAGCCGGAAGTGTGGGCGTCAATTATGAGTGAGTGGTAACTGGTGATGTATTTCTTCTTAATCTCTATTCTCTCTATACAGTAATGATCTAATGCATTGCTAACTTTCTTTGGTACTTTACTTATATACCTGTAACTCTGATTTGCCTTATTGTACTTAGTCACTATATATATAGAGAGATATTTGCCTTATTCACATTAGTGTGCTTGCTTTTAGTGTGCTTGTTGGCTTTTGTGTGCTTGTTTAATAAACTCTGCGTATTATGCAGCTAGTGTGTGGTCACTTTGTGGCGTACCCTGTCAGCAGAGCAGAGGGGTGAGAGGAGATCATGAGGGTAGAGCAGGGGCAACCATGAGGGGAGATCATGAGGGGACAGGAGACGCAGCCATAATTGGTGAGGGGAGATCATGAGAGGAGAGCGCGGGTAGCCATGAGGGGAGATCATGAGAGGAGAGCGCGGGTAGCCATGAGGGAAGATCATGACATGAGAGGTGGAACAGTCATGAGGGGGAATTGTGAGAGGAAAGGAGGGGCAGCCATGAGGGGAAATCGTAAGGGGAGAGGTGGGGCGATCAATACTGGGGATCGTGAGGGGACAGGAGAGGTGGCCATGAGGGGTGAGGGGAGATCGTAAGGGAAAAGCAGGGGCAGCCATGAGGGAAGATCATGAAGGGGGTGATGGGGCGGTTATGAGGGGAGATGGTGAGGTGAGAGAAGGGGCAGCCATGGGCCGTGAGGGGTGGCTATGAGGGGAGATCTTAAGGGGAGATGAGGGGTGGCCATGAGGGATTGAGGCAGCAGCTATATAGTGTGCGGCCACTAGGGGAGGGCAGATGAAGGGTGGCTGTGACTGGAGATCATGAGGGGGAGACATGATGGGAGATAAGTCTGCCTTAGTAACATGATTTAGTGGTGAGCTTGGTAGTCCTGGGGTAACACTTGGGCTCAATGATCTTAAAGGTCTTCTCCAACCTAGTTGATTCCATGATTCTATGAAACTGCTACTATAAAACTAGAGACCTTATGGAAGGGGAAGGTGATCCTTCTTTACAAAGCCCTTATGCAAGTTAATTTTATGCGTTCACATTTTTGCAAGCAACAGGATGTGTGTATCCAGCTGGTCCGGCTAGGGTCACATCTGTGTGACCACAGAAGAGACTTGGCTGTCGAGTCCTCACAACAGCACTGGGTCTTCTTGACTGGCAATGACAAACCAAATATTTTATAACCTTTAGTAGTTTATCAGCTGTTACGGTTGTAATATGGCTCAGAATCTTGCTTACTTCAGTCTCCATAGACTTAGGCCACATTGCTTGCTTGCTGCCTGGGTCTTTTTTTCCTTTTATGATATATATGGCTTGAAATACATGTTTGTAGTTTGCTCTCCTGAACAGATAACAGGAAAAATGGTATATGTGATAAACTGATAATCTTGCTGTCATCTTCATGGTCTTTGCTGACAGTCACCGTGCTTTGATGTTTCAAGTGGAAGCCTTTTAGTCCTGTCATAATACATTTCTTAATTTTACTGCTGGGAATGGTGTTCTGGAAACAGTGTCCTGTGTTATCAACACTCTCGTTTTATATTTAAGTTTCAATGCTTACACACACATTCCCAGTCATCATAATTCCAACCTTAGAAATTTTGTCAAAGATTTCTTCACTCTCAAATAGGGAACAATATGGCAATTCCCTCCTGCTGCTGCTGAAGTGCATCCTTAAGTACAGCAGATGTCATTAAACCTTAGCCAGCTTAGGCAGCTCTCCAGACTGTTGGCATGGCACATTGGTGTTACCACGTCCTGTGCCTCTTTCCTGTAGTGCCTGATGAAATGGAAAAAGATGGGTCAAATGAAGGGAAATAGCAATTCATATTCCTGTAATCTTCTGCCATCAGTTTTACACCAGTGCTCATCCCATTATTTTCAGCTTTACTCGTCCTATTTTAAAATGATCTAGAAAAATCAAGTATATAGGGGCTCTTTTGAATGGTGTTAATTATGTATAGCCTAACGTTCACCAGCTATAGGCCAGATCGTCAGTTAGTGTGTTTGATATAAATGTACTGGCTTGAACCAAGGTGGGCTGATGCCAACTGCATGAAGTTTAACCATGACAAGTGCAAGGTCCTACACCTGGGTCAGAGCAATCCCAGGCACAGCTACAGGTTGGGCAGAAAAGAGATTCAGAGCAGCCCTGCGGAGAAGGACTTAGGGATGTTGGCTAATGAGAAAATGAGCATGAGCAGGCAATGTGCGCTTGCAGCCCAGAAAGCCAACCGTATCCTGGGCTACATCAAAAGGAGCATGACCAGCAGGTCGAAGGAGGTGATCCTGCCCCTCTACTCTGCTCTTGGGAGACCTCACCTGGAGTATTGTGTGCAGTTCTGGTGTCCTCAACATTCAAAGGACATGGAACTGTTGGAACAAGTCCAGAGAAGGGCCACAAGGATGATCAGGGGACTGGAGCACCTCCCGTATGAAGATAGGCTGAGGAAGTTGGGGCTGTTCAGCCTGGAGAAGGCTGCATGGAGACATAGCAGCCTTCCAGTATCTGAAGGAGGCCTATAGGGATTCTGGGGATGGACTCTTCATTAGAGACTGTAGTGATAGGACAAGGGGTAATGGGTTCAAACTTAAACAGGGGAAGTTTAGATTGGATAGAAAGAGGAAATTCTTTCCTGTTAGGGTGGTGAGGCACTGGAATAGGTTGGCCAGGGAGGTTGTAAATGCTCCATCCTTGGCAGTGGTCAAGGCCAGGTTGGATGAGGCCTTGGGTGATATGATTTAGTGTGAGGTGTCCCTGCCCATGGCAGGGGGATTGGAACTAGATGATCTTAAGGTCCTTTCCGATCCTAACTATTCTATGATTCTATTCAAAACTGGTGAGGATCTAGCTCAGAGAAGTAGCATCTCTTGGCTTTGAACTCATCAATAAGTAAACGTGAGATTCTAAAAGATGCAAGAGCCACAAAGAGGCTAGTGTTTATGTACTTTAGGAAATAGGTGGCTGGGGTAGGAGGAAGCGCAGTGCACTATGGATCTTTCTGCTGAATTTTAAATTCAAAGAGTGTGATGCAACAAAATAAATGTTGTAAGATAAACTTTCATGCAGCTGAAAATACCAAATAAACAAATACTACAAAATATCAAGGCTAGCACCACTTTCCAGTAAATATAACTGAAACACATAAAAAAAAATAAACATAGACTTTGCTACTTTTCTGGAAATTTAAATTACTCCAGTAAAGGCAACATCTTCCTATATTCCACAAACTAATTTCCAAGACTCTCTCAGCCAGATTTCATGGTATAGCCTGACTGCGCTGCAAAGCTTTGGCAGTGCAATTGTCTCTGTACCCAGGTAAACCAGAGTTATGAACTGTACCTCTGTTGAAAGAAGATTAGGCAGCCAGTGTATGTCAGAGAGTGTCAACACATCTAGAGCGTATTTTTATGACCTTTCTCCTTGGGTCGTATTTGGAAGCAAAATTGTAAGCTTAGCTGCCTGAAGCGGGTGGGATCATATGTTGGGATCAAGACTGTGCTTACAATTAAGATAATCCAAAGAATGCCTTTCTATAAAAAGGATGGACTTCTCAGGCAAAACTTCATTCATCAATTAGAAAAAACATTCTGGTCTATATGAAAGGATGCTGTTTTCTTTCTAGGTCTTTCTACCAAATAAAACACTAGGGTTTTGCTTTCTCTTTTACTTTCTCCACATGTACACCTACTCACAGAACAATTTCCTGTTGAATTTAGTGTGGAAGTAAGGTGTCTCTTTATCTAGTTCTTTCTTCTGGAACAGCAGAATTATTTCCGTAAACTTCTGCTCTGACTGAACAAATTAAAAAAACATGTCATTGTACTTTAACAAATACAGGAGTTTAAATTACGGAGAACTTATCCAAGTGCTTAGGTTTCCTTAGGGTTTATCACTGAAACAGATTACTTGCCTGATATTTAACCATACTAATAGGAGCATATTTTTATTAATGTCCATTAATCAATCCAAACTTCCCACTGAAATTAAATTTCCAAGCTCCTGCTGATATCAGTGGTATCAGGACCAGACCTACATATAGCGCACTCAATAGTTTTGTCATTCTTAAAAGGTTTTATTTGGTTTAGAAGTGAAAAGGAGTTTTGTTTGTCATGTCCAAGAACAGTACAGAAGAAAAGATGTAAATTTAAGACTGCATTTCAGTGTGCCAGTCTTCACTGAAAGGATTCACTTGGAACCTAATCTTAGTGTTTAAACAGAGGTTGCTTCAGTGTGCTGATGGTTACTTCAGCCACTGGTATGACGAGATCACTCCAGAGCCAGTCTGAAATGCCTCATATGGATGGAAAGAGAGAGCAGCATGATTGCTTCCTAACTGCTCCTTGCTTAATAACCATCCTTCGCTCTGACTCCTCAGGGTGCTTGGCCTCATCATGACTTAATTTGCTGTTTCCACAGATGTGATTCAATTAAATGAAGTAAAATAAATCAGTGATCTCATACACCTCACAGTTTTATATCTCAAAGTGACCCTTTCAGAGTAGATTTTTCTGTTAACAGCAGCTAACTAAAAACCTACACATTTTCTTGTCATATTTTCTGTGGCCTCAAAAAAAGGGTATGATTGAAACTGTCTCATCATCATGTTGTTATATAAATCACAAAAGGAATTATAACATATTGAAAATCAACACTGAAAAAGAATCAGAATGACCAAAATGATCTTAATCAGTGTTGTTTGCATGTTATTTACTGAAGCACATATAGCATCTGCAGCACTTCAGAGCATGTCAGAATCACTTCAGATAAGTCCCATACTTCACATAAATGAAGCTTCTCTTCAGAAATGGGAGATCTAGAACCAACTTAGTTGGTTCTTAGTTTCATGAAATTGTCATGAAACATTTCCTGTACAATTCTGTCCTAAATCTGATTTTTCTCCTCAATCTAATAGGATGAAAAATGTATAATATTAAATGTAAGTGAACCTTTTAAATATTTATGCATGCAGTTGAAAGAAGCTAACACAAATAGTGTTTAATACTTAAAAAGAGGAATCATCTCTCCACCTTCTTGTTTTTAAACTTAAGTGTTATCATTGAGTTTGTGTTAGGCTAAACTGAAAGGGTTTATTGGATTAGATAATTCATATAGTTACATATATGCCTATGTACCTGTGCCTGGAAAAAAACATATACTTCTATTTTGTAAAGCAGTCCGTGTTTCACAAATTCAAACTGAAAGTATGGAATTCATAAACATAGAAGACATGGACATTCTCATATTGTCAAGCAAACAGAACTAATTCTTCTTCACTTAGCCACAAATAACAGCTTATATCTGAAACCTGCAGCCACCTGCCCTTGCCAGAGGTGGTGTGTTATCTTTACTTTTTTGCTCAGATTTGCTGGTAAAAAAAAATTAAAGGAACCCCCATAGCACAGGACTTGTGCTGAGTAGCAAGTGAGTCTCAACCTTCAGGTGAGAGTTGCTCTATAAACTTTTTCCTCTAATGATAAAACAAACTGAACTTGGCTGCCACTGAACATAGGAAATTAAGAATTTTCAATTATTTGTGGAGAGTGGGTTTGTTTTTTAACTTCTTTCCAAAAGATTTGTACCCAGAGGTGTTCTGAGAGCCTACACAGGGTATAAGCCCTTGCACCATCTGTTTCAGTATCAGGTACCCTGAATGGCCTGCTTTTCTTCATTTCCAGCTGTGTTTCCTACATCCCTATCTCTGTGGAAGCACTACCAATGCACTTAACTATGTAGAAATCATCTGTCCTCAGAGAATTACATTTCTCACATCAGTTGAATTATCATTGAAGAACTCACACAGTCACTACAGGCTTGCAGTCAGTGTTTGTGACTTTATTATAACATCTAGAAGTATTCCTGCCATCTGGGAAGAACCATAAACTAACTTATACCTACTTATTTAACTCATTACCCCTTGACTTCTATATTTAATCTCTGAAGGAATAAAAGAGACGAGATGTTGGCAGTATTTTTCCCGTTAATAACATTTAAGCAAATTTACAACAACAAAAATCCAGAAGAAAATAATCTTTCAAACCAGTCTATTGTACAAAGACAGACATTTTCTATGTAATTTCTAGGTTCAGCCTGGAGAAGAGGAGGCTTGAGAAGACCTTATTTTGGCCTTTTAATACTTAAAAGGGGTCTTGTAGTAAAGATGGTGGAAGACTGTGTACCAGGGCCTATAATAATGGGACAAAGTGTAATGGTTTTAAACTGAAAAAGGATAAATTTAGGTTGGCTATAAGGAAGAAATTCTTGACTATGAGGGTGGTGAGATCCTGGAACAGGTAGCCCAGAGAAGCTGTGGCTCCCCAATCCCTGTCAGTGTTCAAAGGGGCTTTGAGTAACCTGGTCTAATGGAAGGTATCCCTGCCCATGAGAAGGGGTTGAACTAGATGATCTTTAAAAAGTCTCTTCCAACCCAAATCATTGTGACCATTGGGTGTGTATAGAATTGGATTTTTTTTTATATAAAGAAACAGACAATATTCATTACAGCATCCCAACTTAAGGTTATTCTACATTTAGTCTTCTGATGTTTTAGTAGAAAATAGTGAGAAATTCTTACAGAGAGAAATGAGAGCATCTTCAAGTCATATCCCATATTAAGAAAAGTAATAGATCGATACTAGCTATCCACAAAGAGATTCTCAGCTAATGTTTCAAGATTTTGAGCATTTCCAAACAGGAAAAAAATCTTATTCTTTTTCAGGACTTCCAGGTCCTTCCTGTTAACTTTGGAAGGTTTGGTCACTGGTGTTTTACGATCCTGTCACCAACCTTTGCTGAGAAAGTAGTAATTGTAAAGACAATATAGGCAAAACTATGGCACTAGAAATTCCAGTATGTTTTACTCTTATGTAAATTTTATCCAAGAGTAAATTATGTATTGCTTTCTTCATGTGGTTGTCTAATCAGACTATTTGTGTTTTAAAAGAGAAAGAAGTTTTATTACTAAATGCCCTGAAATATTTGTTTTAATCATCATTGAAGAAAACTGCATGGTCCTCACCTCCTTCATAGTTAATGATTATTTCCTTGCCATTTTACTGTCAATTTGCTGTAATTTCTGCATTAGATCATTACAGAAGCTGAGGTCTCAACCTACTGAGGTATCAATGTGAGAAAGATCTCTAGAGTAGGAAGTGGTATAATATAATGGAATCTAAAAGTTGTTATATCGCAGCAAGGGTCAATGTCTGCTATATTTTCACTACTTGAAATATTTAGTGTACTCTGATAGAAAAGTCTATGTGGCCTATCAGTTACTCATTAATAATATTATTTAAAATCAGCCATTTCTTTCTTTTTCATACCTTACACTCGATTTCCAAGTAAGTGTCCAGTTTAAATGTCCAATTTGCAGTGAAGTGTTTAAATACTGTGCTAGCATTACACTATGCTTTGTACAAAACATTTTGATATATAAGAAGCAAGGTATACTGCCACGTTTATATCAACTGTAAAAATGTAAATCAATTGCAACAAAATATAGACAAAAATAATGAGAAGGAAGCAGTCCTCAACATTTACTATGATTATCAGGGCCATAAGTTTCACATAAGAATATATTTTAAAAATAGAATCATAGAATCAACTAGGTTGGAAAAGACCTTTAAGATTATCAAGTCCAACAGACTTTAAGAACACCAACCACTAAACCATGTCAGTAAGGGCCTCATCTGCATGGTTTTTGAACACTTCCAGGGATTCCATCCCTTCCCTTGGAAGCCTGTTCCAAAATCTGACCACTCTTTCAGTGAAGAAATTTTTCCTAATATCCAGTCTAAACCTTCCCTGGCACAGCTTGAGGCCATTACCTCTTGTCCTATCATTTGCTACTTGGGAGAAAATGTCAACCACCTCCTTGCTCCATCCTCTTTTCAGGTAGTTGTAGAGAGCAATAAGGTCCCCCCTGAACCTTGTCTTCTCCACGATAAACAATCCCGGCTCCCTCAGCCATTCCTTGTCAGACTTCTGCTCTAGGCCTTTAAACAGCTACATTGCCCTTCTCTGGACCTGCTTCAGCAGCTCAACATCTCTCTAGTTGTATATCAGACTTCTTCCAGTGGGGCAGTAATAGTCATAATCAGGCCAATAATGCAGTTTTATTTCCTTCTTTTGATGAGCCTTATCGCCCGATTGACAGTGAAACTGCCATAGAAATAAGTTACGGATGCATTGCAGAAAAACCAGTCTTGGCTCAGAGTACTTACACTTTGTTTAATACATTGCCAGTTAATATAAATTTCTAATCACATTTAATTGAGAAAAAAGAAAACATAAACTATTAAGCACATTTTTTCCCCTTTCCTACACTCAGCCTGAGCTGAGCACCTATCCTGGCTCCTTTTCCTGCACCCTTTCTTCTATCAGCTGCTTTGTTTTTACCATGCATTAATCCCAATTACTTTGAGCAAGGTGTGGTGTAAGAGGCTGGGGTCATGTGTGTAAGATTCTTTCTGCTGCTCTTTGCTCTCTACTGGGTATCCTTTGTTTATAGAATCATAGAATTATAGAATGGTTAAGGTTAGAAAGGACCTTAAGATCATCTATTTTCAACTCCCCTGCCATGGGCAGGGACACCTCCCACTAGGTCAGGTTGCTCAAGCCTCTGTCCAGCCTGGCCTTAAACACTGCCAGGGATGGATCATTCACAGCTTTCTCAGGCAACCTGTTCCAGTGACTCACCTCTCTAGTTGTAATAGTATTTGTAATACAAATGAGGATTAACTGGTAAATCAAAGAGAATTCCTTTTGGTCATTAATGATCATGCCACATTTTGTTAGTATCATAATCTCCATCTTTTTTGTGATCAGTAGCATTTATAACCCCACTTTCCTCTGCTCATCGTTTAATTTCTAGGAAAAAACACAGTAGCAATTTTATATTTTTACAAGCTGACCCCCTTCTAGCTTCCAAGTATTTTAGGAAGGGTTTAATTGAAATTCAGTTCAAAAATGAATGTAATTTACTGCTAGTTGATAATAAGAGATCATCTGGCTTCAGCAAGGCTCACGTGACTGAGTTTAATAAAACATTTGATGAAATCTTGATTAGATCACACAAGGCTTGGTATTTGGGAAACATCAAGTGTGATTTGTGCTTTTGTATCATTCTAACCCTAATGTCCCTTGCGCTGAATGAAATAATCAGCTTAAATGTATGTACGCTAATGATGTGTTTGTTATGAAAACATAGCATACAATTCCTTCATCAGTGTCACAGGAAAGTACAATGGATTTAATTCAGTGCTAGTTGCAAAATATTTTTATGGTGGGATGTTCTTAAAAGGCAAGATAAATTTGAGAAGCTCTTCTATGTGTAATTTAAACAGACAACAGAGTGACAGGCAGGATCTTATTCTAGGTATTCTTATTGTTCTCTGGTTTATATTTTGAAATTGGGAAAAATAATATATAATTGGCTGTGGTCTGAAGTAGAAGTAAATTCACCATCGCTCCACTATGACACTGCTGGATGCAGTAGGCATGTATATAGCTTGTGACATGTCTGTCAACTTACTCTTCGCACCTCCTTTCCTTCCATGGAAGCAAAGCTGGGCCAATATGAAACAGTTTTGTGTGTTTTCCCATTTTGCACTCTTAATGTCAAATGCACATTTGCATCAGAGACATGAAAAAAACATCTGAAATCTTATAAATTGTTCTGGGGTAATATTGTTTTCATTGAGGAACAGCACTTTATTAAAATTAAGCAGCTAGATTTCAATTTTTTTTTTTTAATAACACAAATAATTTCAGTAAAGTTAAAATATTCTAGCTGGCCTTCTTTAACAGAATATTGTAACTTTTCATTTCAGAGTACTTATTAATTTCAATATATTTGCTATGACATTTTATGCTATTCAGTTGCAAGATAAATTGTCAGAATAAAAATTTTAACTTTCAGTGCTGTCATGGTTTAACTACAACCAGCAACTAAGTACCACATAACCACTTGCTCACTTTCCTTCCCCCAGCAGGATGAGGAGGACAATCAGAAAAAAAGGTAAAACCCATGGGTTGAGATAAGAACAGTTTTGTAATTGAAATACAGTTAAATATTGTAATAATAATAATTGTAAAGAAAAGGAAAAAGAGAAAGAGGACTAAACCCCAAGAAACACAAGTCATGCACAGTGCAATTGCTTACCACCCGCCTGGCCAGCTCCTCCCAGTTTATACACTGACCACGATGTTCTGTGGTATGGAATACCCCTTTGTCTAGTTTTGGGTCAGGTGTCCCGTCTCTGCTTCCTCCTGACTTCTTGTGCCTCTCCTCACTGGCAGAGCATGAGAGACTAAACAGTCCTTGATCAGAGTAAGAGCTACTGAGCAACACTAAAACATTGGTGTGTTGTCAAAATTAT
Source organism: Pezoporus flaviventris (assembly GCF_033815535.1). Taxonomy (NCBI): domain Eukaryota; kingdom Metazoa; phylum Chordata; class Aves; order Psittaciformes; family Psittacidae; genus Pezoporus; species Pezoporus flaviventris. The sequence goes on from NW_026892603.1 coordinate 6,246,985, forward strand.
TCTCACACTAAATACAAAATGCAGCACTATACAAGCTTCTAGGAAGAAAATCAACTTTATGCCATCTAAAACCAGGACAATTGCCATGAAGGCAAGTGACTTTAATTTCCTTTTTTTTTTAAATTTTTTAGTTCAAAGCCGTAAAAGTTTGGAAAAGGTTTAGGTTCTAATAGTACAAATATATGTACACATACTTTTAATATGCACACCTTCATAGAATGGATATTCTGATTTTGTCATCTGCTAACTGCACTGTTATAAAAGTTTACATTTTCTTTATGATCAATTAAATTATGTTGGAATATCTATTTTACAGTATATTCTCAGTATCTGAAGTAATATTTACTTTTTAATATTAGAGATGTTTTTTTACTGGCATATGCTATGTCCTTTTTGTTCATTGTATCCTGTAAGAAATATTTTATGATACCAACATTTACCACCTCGGAAAGAACTCACTACAAAATAAAGCAGAATTGTTAACAGTCTCAAAAAAGACATTTTGTGGAATTTGAAATTCTTATGACTCTAGGGAGGAAATGCCAGTCTTCTTAGTTGCCCATGTTCCTTATTTTGTGCTAATCTTGTTTAAGCCTTTCTTACATTTTCTTTTATTCTGTAGATCTTTAAAATTAGGGGTCAGCATGTTGGCAACACATTGTCCTCAGTAGCAGTTGCTCCTGCCCTTATTTTATGACAGTATTTTTCAAACTAAATCTGAACCAGTCAAAGCCTGTTTTCTCCATAATTCCTTTTCAAGAACATTATTTGTAAGAAAGAATAGGCTGTAGTAATGGTGTCTTTTTTCCTGTTTATGGAGGGAGACATTCTGAACTGGAATACTTAATGGAAGAGGAAAACCATTGCATTCTCATGTGAACTATAAACCGTTTGGTGCTTGCAAAGTCTTAGATAGCTTTTTAAAACTGGAGTAACAACTAGTTGAAGGTTCTGGTTCACAATTTATTTTATGTGCCACTGACATCAAAAAACCTAACATATGGCAGGTTGTTAGAGGGAATTAGTTAGTGAACTGCAGTAAAATCTGAACACTCAGAATTTCCTAGATTCATAAATTCTGAGTTTGAGTGTACACAAGATGTAATATTTAGATCCACATTTCAACTAAAAAATGTTTGAATGAACTCTGGATCTGGTGTCTGATCTAGTATTTCATAGAATCATGTAATGGTTTGGGTTGGAAGGGGCCTTAAAGATCATGTAGTTCCAAGCCCCCTACTGTGGGCAGGGACACTTTCCACTAGACCAGATTGCTCAAACCCCCATCCAACCTGGCCTTCAACACTTCAAGGGATTGGGCATCCACAGCTTCTCTAGGCAACCTTTTCCAGTGTCTCACCATCCTTATAATGAATAATTTATTCCCAATTTCTAATCTAAATCTACCCTCTTTTAGCTTAAAACCATTCCCCTTGTCCTATTGTTACATGCCCTTGTAAAAAGTCCTCCAGATTTCTTGTAGGCCCCCTTTAAGTATTGGAAGATTATTATAAGGTCTCCCCTGGCATTCTTTTCTACAGGCCAGTTATAAAATCCATATTTGGGTATAATTTGAAGTTGTTATATCCGGTGTCATTGTCATGTAGAGGCTTCAGTCAGGATCAGAATTTTATTGTCCCAAGTGTTGCATAAGCCAAAAACATGTTCACACTGGAGCAGTTCACTTTTCCCATAAAATACTCCTCATGCTTTTAGCAACTGAAATTGTTGGGAGTTTGATATAGAAGCTAGTAGTCACTAAAGTTAATGAGATTCTTGCCAGTGGAGAGGTGGTTCAACCTCAGTATTAACTTCTACATTGTCAGGTAAGGTAGTATTAAAATTTCATCTCCTTGATCACATAACTCGAAGTCCATGTTTGAATGATGCGGTCAATACCCATACAAACACACAGATGAAAAGGAAATGTCGACAGTACAGGAAAGAGGCTGTTTCTGTCACCAGTAGGATTTATAGTGAATATAGTAGGCTCTGCAAAGCCTCCAGCATGCAACCTGCAATACTAGCCTGCATCTCCATTATTGTTAGGGTTCGTGTTTCATATTCTAAGGTTCTCTTGTTATTTGACACTACCAATGTTTTCCTGCTGTGAAACACCAAAAAAGTGCCACATAATTTATTTTTGTTGTATTCCTAGAGTTAGAAAATTGTTTACAGGGGTAAGATTTTTAAGATGTTTTTGTTGCCATCATTGTTCACTGATTTTAGGAATTCAACCTTCTTACTCCCTGCAATCATGTAGAAAAACAATGAATATTTTAACATGAGAAATAGCCCCATCTTCAGGTGCTGGTGGGAATTATGGGAATGATGGGAAGCATTAGAAATACAGTGCAAAAAAGCCCTTTGGCATGTGATTCCATTTTGAACAGCAGATATGCAGAGCATTGCCTAAACTCTGCCTATGTTCCAGAAGGTGCATACTGAAGTATTCAGGTGGTATCTGAACTTATCATGAAATGCAACTCAGAAATACAATCATCAGTGATGCTTATTACATGTACAAAAAATAGCACTGTAGCTGAAGAAGAGCTCTCCATTCAGTGATTTCCTCAGGCAAAGGGAATTAAAAACACCCCTCCTATTTATCTGAAAAAGTGTTGGAAAGGAGGGGCAAGAAAAAAAAATTTCCTCATTCCATTAGGAGTGGATTAGTATGCAGCCAAGAATGCAGTTTGTAGGGCCAGAGGAAAAGAAATTTGGACATCTTAATTGCTTTGCATCATGGTTATGTCATTTCCCTTGTAGCTGGTAGCAGTTTTTTAGGGAACAATGAGTGGAAGATAAAGGTTTGCCTAAATCCAGGTCCATATTTCAGTTCACAAATGTTCACATTTACAACATTTATGAACACTATAAAAGCAGCAATTGAAGCTTTCTGAAAGTTGCAATTCCTCTTCATCCATTTCCATTTTTATAGCAATTTACTTCTACAAATGATTTATTGAATATTTCTGTAATCTGGCTATTAGTAATCTGGATATCTGCCTATTAATTAGATTTATATTTGGAGTGTGAAATCTTTGCACAGACAGGGTGTTATGTCAAGACCTGCAGTATAAATACAGTTGTTAAGTTTATTTAAAAAAAAATTCAAAAGGAGAACATATCTTTTAACCTCTTCTTGCTCACATCAACAATATAACTGTTACTTAAATGGGTAAGAATATCTGCTGTGTCTTATATAGATCAAGATCCTGCCAAATGCTTAATCACAGTGTGGAACAAGCCAGGAAGAGAATGGTGTTAGCACAACTAGAAAACCTAACCCTAATCTGAATGGCATCTTGGAGACTGAGGTCCCCCGGCCCAGATGAGAAAGCTGTGGAAGGAGCAATATTGGTGCAGTGCCATGCTCCCCTTAGCGTGCCTTTTGCAGCCCCAGTGTCCCTGGAGCCTTAGGCTTTGTGGGTCTCTGAATATTTACCCTTGCATTTACTTTAATCCTCATTGTTCAAACTCATATTGTTATCCTTATCATTCCTTTATACTTGTATATTTCCAGCATAATGAAATGAAGAATTAACGTAAATGATATCTTCTGTTTTTTTTTGTTGGTCTTATATTTTTCCATTTGTATTGTGTTTTATTATTTTCCTGTAGAAAACTTTGATCCAAATTATTGCTATTCTTAATTCATATATTTTTTAAAATAGGAAGAAATTCAAAAACTACTAGGGTATGGACTGGTACTGGTCAACTGTTTCTACTCTAAATATTTTTATTTTCCTATTTTTTCTTACTACTTCTGAAGTACATTTTTTTTAAATTTTGAAGTAATATTACAGGTTCAGATCTTTTCTTTTACATGGAGAAATAATAGGTGTATGTATATATAAGCGAAAAATATACCTCAGGACTGTGTTCGACAGATTTTGGGTAATAAGGAAAGAAAATCTAAACAAAAATTGAATAAAATTAATTATTCTGCCATCAAGGTATGTACTGTTTTTTCCTCAAGTCTAGATATCTTTGGGATTTTTAAGCCTTTACATTCAAGGTGGCAACGTGAGATTTTACTGGAAAATAAAGCAAGTTTTTTTTTGGCATTTGCTGAAAGATTTGGTGTTATGCTACTTCCTGGTGAAGATTAATAGGCATAAGGTTCTGTAGGGCAGTCAAATGTGCAAGAATATAGTTTCTTCAGTTTATCTTAATAAGTATGTGTGACATATGGTGTAGATTTATATATTTGTCACATGCTTTAATACTGTTGCTCATTCTTTTGACTAACCTGTTGTCCTATTTCACTTCTTGTTGATGTCTGCAACTACTTCTAAAAATTATTTCTTAGTAGGAATGACTGAACCTCACATATTGAAGTTTCTTTAAACTACAAGGGTTTGATTCCGGTGCTTATTACAGCTTTATGCCACTGACTTACCTTTTCAGGAGCTCTTGCAAACATCTCTTGAATATCCTGAATCTATATGCCATCAAAGTGAGAAACTGTCAGGAATCAATTTTATAAAGTAATTTAGAAGTACTAGTGATTAGTTTTATAGACTCGAAATTAAGAACTTTAGGAAAAAACGCATAAAGTCATCCTTTAATTTCAAGTATCTTTTTTGTAAGCATTTTAAATGTCAGCTTTTGAATGAAACCTGGTTGTAGTGCTCGTATGTTGTCAGCACTCTATCCCCACAGTGATCTAGTCAGGCATTGTGGAGGATACAGGCTGTTAAAATAACTGGCTTTATAAGAAATCCAGACAGGCAGGGATATACCCTTTTTTTAGTGTGAGTCTACATATATTCATAGGATTTGTGTTCAAGTATCTGGGGACTCACTGGATGGTATTATTAATTTTATTATTTCACCATTAATATAGTTGTTTATTATTAAGTATAAACTCTATATTTGTGCAAAATGCAAAAGTGACCACGAAGAGGTTAAAAAGATCTTTTCCCCTGATCATGTGACTTGTTCATTTAAATTCCAGTATTTAGTTTCTAGCATCTATTGTATTTTCCTTTTTTTTTTTTTTTTTTCTCTTTTGTATGGAATCTAATCATAACTAAAGGTGCAGATCCTAAGGTTGTCTACATAGGGATGAGCTGCTTCTACAGAGTAGGTGGGAAAGCTCCCTCTTTCAGTAAAAGAGCAGGTGGCTTAAGTGGTTACAGAAAATCCTGGGGTACTTTGCCTGGTGGCTGTTATACTTGATTTAGACAATCCAGAGTGGATGACTGTAAAGCAAATCAGTTTTAAATTTTTACCTTTATTCCTTCATGTGCTCTTTGCCAGGCTTAAGGTATGGTAATCGAACTAAGAATTCAGCTCCTTTAGACAAAGCCCTTATATGTATATGCGTTATGAAAAAACTTACAAAAATCAGTTTTATTGTGTTTTTGGCTTTTGGCAGCCTAGAGGCCATTCACAGCAGGAAAAAGTACAAATCTTCAAACCAAACAGAAAATTTAACATTTAAGAAGAAAAGGTGTAATTCACTTGCAACGTATTTTTGTGTCCTAAAGAGCTATGTATTCTAAATATTGCCTTATGTCTTTCTATCTTCTTCTTATATCTGCGTCGTGGCTTAAAGTCAAGCACGCAGTCTCTCTCTCACTCCCCCTCCTTCCTCCCCTCCACTCCCAGAGGGATGGGGAGGAGAATCAAAAGAATGTAACTCCCACAGGTTGGTATAAGAACAGTCCAGTAACTAAGGTATAACACAAACCACTACTGCTACCACCAATGATAATAATGATAAGGGAAATAACAAGTGAAGAGAATACAACCGCTCACCACCTGCTGACCAATACCCAGCCCGACCCCGGCAGTGATCTAGCCTGTCCAGGTAACTGCCCCCAGTTTATATAGTGGGCATGACGTGCTGTGGTATGGAATACCTCTTTGGTTAGTTTGGGTCAGGTGTCCTGTCTCTGCTTCCTCCCGGCTTCCCCTCCTCCCTGCCAGAGCATGAGACTCAGAAAGTCCTTGGTCAGACTAAACATTACTAAGCAGCAGCTAAAATCATCAGTCTTATCAGTGCTGTTCTCAGGCTGAGAGTCAAAAACTCAGCACTGCATGAACTACTAAGAAGGAGAAAAATGACTACTACTGCTGAACCCAGGACAATCTTGTCTTCCATCTTCTAAATATTTGTCTATAAACCTAAGTCTGAAATGTTCAAGACCCATCCCTTTCAATTTTCACTGTCAGAGTTAACTACAGAATTATGACCTTTCAAAATAACATGCATCTTATGTTGTGCTAATATTCAGTTTCTCCCCTTCTTTTTCATCACATACTTTTACTCTAAAAGTATGTTTTGTATTTTCACTTTTAGTTATTCCTTTCACTAATGCTGTAGTCTCTTTGTTTGTCACGTGTACCTATTACTTTACTAGTCAAGCTTCCTACCTTTTGGACCAGCTTTCTTTGCTAGTGAATTAAACAGTACTGGGGGTCATTCCTAAGCATGAAGCCATTCTTGAGTAATGAAACTCTTTTGTTTATCCAGACATTTTTTGAACATTTCTGGACTAGACTCCAGCCCAAATAAGACTATATTAGAAAATTATGTGGCACTGGTCTCATGTTAAACTGAGCCATGAACATAACATTAAGTGCTCTCGTTAGTTTGGATGAGTCCACCTTGTTGAAGAATATAAGAAAATTTAATGATACACACACAGTCTGTTGGTCTCATTGCAATTATTCAGACCTAGACACTGGTGTAGTCTCATCTCTCACTGCAGTTCATTCTGAAAACTGAAACATACAGTTCATCCGATCTAACTTCCTTATTCTTCTATGTAGCTGTTCCGCCAGTATTTAAATGAGCACTTTTTACTTTTTCGGACACATAAACATCTCATCTGTAAATTTCCCTTTCCTCTTTTTATACCACTTCACACATTGACAGGCTCCCCAGATTCTATTCCTAGCTGCTCTATTTTACCCTGTTATAGAAGTGTACACCATCTGCTGACAACTTCCCCTCTGAGTGGAGCTGGGAAGGCACTTCTTTGCCAAAATGCTTTCGTCACCTCACACCTTGTTTCCTTGTAGCCTACAATACCATTGCTTTTAATTTCAGTGTCCTATTTGTTGATGTTTTGTTTTGTTGTTTTTTTTTGGGGGGGGGTTTATATTTGTTGGGTTTTGAGTTTTTCTTTTTTGCCATGAACCTGTCAGCTCTCTGGTTATAATTATTCAGGTGACATAGAATATGTCTACAGAAACAACTTTATGCTGCAGAGTGCTTCTGGTGTTTGCATAGCGTGTATGCTTGAAGTGATACATATATGCCTGAAATGTGTTTTTTTAACCTGATGGAATAGATGTGGTATAAATCAGGACACCTGCTAGAGTGCCATTCTTGCAATGTGGACATGCACTCATCAAGCAGCTAGTGCTCTGTGCACATGTATGTAATGTGTGTACCTAGCATGGGCAACTCTAGCCAGTCAAATTCATTGCTAGTAAAGACATCACAGTATGGTTCTGGAACTGTAAGTAATCACAGCAAGTCAGAGCTTGGTCCGTCCTCCTGTGCATTGCACCAATCTGTAGCGTGGTCAACTCATAGATATCAGCACAGTATCAGGAATCAGCTCAGGAGGTTTTGCATTTCAAGTAGGAAAAGTAATTATAATATCAATTATGAATTAATTAAAACTTATATGAGCCTATGTACACACAGTTTTTCTTCATTTTACATGATGCAACATGAGAAATAACTGCATTTTGGGATCAAATAAAGGTCCATTCTTACCTTGTTTCCAGCAGCAGATGCTGAGGCAAGAATATGTGAATACCATAAAGCGAGATCTCCCAGTTTCCTAAGTTCTGTGTCTCAGGGGCTTCCAGAATCAGAGATGGTGTCTTGTATTTAGCAGGCTGTGATAGATTTTTCTCTCATAAATGCTTTCATCCTCTTTTTAACTCATGCTTCCACAGCATTCTGTGGACAAAGCCTTTGCTAACTACCCAAAGATGACCAGAGACTGTTCTTCAGACACCCAGCCAGAAAGCCAACTTATTGTGACTTTGAAAGAAACTCTGATGAAATCACAAGACTTAGAACCTGTAGGGTTTTCTTTGTTCAGCAGCATACTGGTCTTCTGATGCAGACACAGTGCAGAAGAAACTCACATTGCAAGATGAAGCCTAAAGCAAAAGCAGCCTCACAGCCAAAAAGAGTGAAGAGAGAGTGAGAGCCCAGAGATGGAGAAATAATGCATTGACAGAGAGGACAGAGAAGGGGAGAAAGATGAAAAAGATGAACGAACAACTATTACTATTACCATTACTGTTACCATAATGAAGATATTGATATATTAATTTTAATATTAATATATATATTTACTGTGTCAGCAATCCATTTTGGATTAAACAAAAATTAAGTATGTCTTAAAGTAGAGAAAAGTTTCTGATTTCACTAGTACATAGAAGTCTGGGTAGGTAATTATGGACACAACATTATAACACTGACATGAAAAATGTACAGCCTAGAAAGGAAAAACAAAAGTAGAAAATATTGTTTAAAAGTCTCCTCTTAGCCATAAAGTGACACCAGCATGTTAAGTGTCTGTGTAAGTGTGTGGTGCACTGCCCACTCCGTTGGTCCTGAGTGATAGCCAGATGCTTTCCAGGAGGCAAAATAAGAGAAAGTATACCATCAGTGTATCTGATGGTAGTGACTAGCAGGAGCAGGTAATGAAGCTACACCAAGAAAGAAGCAGCTAGAAGAATAAGGAGTCATGGAGAGAGGTTAGTGGTGGTTGCAGAGCAGAGCAAGGAGCAGTCAGAAGCAGAAGAGTCTGTGAGAGGGGAAATGGGTCACACCACAGCAAGACCTGACAGTCCTGAGCTGTAAGTGACAGAGAAAGCAGCCAGCTGTCCTAGCAGTGTGAGGCATTTAAACAGTTACACTTGAAGAAGTTCAGTGGAAAGTAACAAGGGAAGCAGTCTACCATTCTATACTGGGTTTTTCTTTTCCTCATTTAATAAAACATTTTTCTTAAACATACAGATTAATGTCTGCAAGTGAGAAGAACTGGTGTCTGAAACCCACCTAAATGTTGCCAATTTTTTTATAATAGCTCAAATCACTGTTTTAGTAGTGGCCTCTTAACATTTCAACCTAGTCCTTGTTGCAACCAGTAATTTCTTCACAAAAGAGTTGGGGCAGATCTACAGGTAGCATGGATATCTCTCTGGGGTGGAATATCCCCAAGCCACATTGCTGTAATTGCACCATGGAGGACTTCCTTTTGAAAATCATTCATTTTTGTAACAGTAAATGTAATAAACGTGAAGAATTCACCATCATCTCTTCATTAGAAATAACCGATGTCGAGGCATTCAGGCACATAGTGGATCATTACCCAGTGATAAAAACAGTCTCTGTTAACACCCAAGACTCATGCGTCATACAAATTGAATTATTTCTAAGGGTTAAACAGAACAAAGCAATGAAGGTCTGACCTGTGGATCGATGAACTTACATCTCCAGCAATGTGCAGCTCTTAATCAAAACTGTGGCTGCTCATTTATACCAAAATAAAAGGTCATTGATGTGTTTTCAGAGAAAAGATTGACAACTTTCCAAAACACCTACATTCCCTAATCCTTAAGATCTTTTAATGAGCAAGAGGAAGTTCTTCAGACTGAAAAATACAGTAACAAATAAAAGAGAGCAGATACGAAACTGGAAATAAACCTTTCAGTCCTTTGACTGACAAAGTTTACACTAACAGAAACTTTTTGTATTCAAGTTCTTTCTAAGAGCAGTGACACTCTGAACCCATCTTGTGACTGTACAGCAGACATCTCATCCATCAGTAAGTAAAAACAATTAAAAAATGCTTAACATTGAAAGTTATATACTACTGAACAAATGTGGTTGCCCTAGATAGTTTTAATGTTGTTCTGTATGAAACCATATTTTATTTTTCATGCTAACAGTAAATGTCCAAATAATAACCAGAATATTTGTACACCCTTGACATAATGGCAATATCTATAAGGTAAGTTCCATATAATAGATACACCAGCAACGTTAGTAGTGAATTTCAGGTTTGACAGATGGACTACTCAGTGGATAAGGAATTGGCTGGATGATCGCACTCAGAGACTTGTGGTCAACAGCTTGATGTCCAAATGGAGATCAGTGACAAGTGGTGTACCTCAGGGACTGGTACTGGGACCAGCTCTGTTTTATATTTTTGTCTGAAAGATGGAGAGTGGGATCGAGTGAACCCTCAGCAAGTTTGATAATGACACTAAGCTATGTGGTGTGGTTGATATGCTGGAGGGAAGGGATGTCATCCAAAGGGACCTTAACATGCTTGAGAAATGGGCCTGTGCGTACCTCATGAAGCTCAACAAGGCCAAGTGGAAGGTCCTGCATGTGGGTCAGGGCAATCCCAAGCACAAATACAGGCTAGAGATGAAGGAATTGAGAACAGACTTGAGGAGAAGGACTTGAGATGTGGACGTGAAGCTTAATGTGACTCAGCAATCAGTGCTTCCAGGCCAGAAAGCCAACTGTATGTTGGGCTACATCAAAAGGAGCATGGCCAGGAGGTCAAGGGAGGTGATTCTACCCCTCTGCTCTCGTAAGACCCCACCTGGAGTACTGCATTCAGCTCTAGGGGCACTGAAGCGATGTAGACCTTCTCGAGCAAGTCCAGAGGAGTCCATGAAGGTGATCAGAGGGCTGAAGCACCTGTACTATGAAGACAAGCTGAGAGCTGGGCTTGTTCAGCTGGAGAAGAGAAGGCTCACAGGAGACCTAAGAGCAGCCTTCCAGTACCCAAAGGGGACCAACAACAAATCCGGAGAGGGACTTTTTATAAAAGAAGGTGGCAACAGGACAAGGGGCAATGTTTTTAAACTAAAAGAACATAAATTAAATAATACATAGGAAGCACAGGAAGAGGATGTGAGGATGGTGAGAAACTGGAACAGGTTGCCCAGCTAAGCTGTGGATGCCCTATCCCAGGAAATGTTGAACACCAGGCTGGATGGGGTTTTGAGTAACCTGGTCTAGTGGAAGGTGTCCCTGCCTGTATCACGGGGGCTGGAACTAGATGCTCTTTAAGGTCCATTCCAAGTCTAACCAGTCTATGATATTATGATAATCCATACTTTGCCCAGACAGAATGCACTTGAAATAAACATTTTAGCTATTAAAAAACCATGATTGAATATCAGTGGAAGTCGAATCCAGCAAATTCCAGGAAATCTGGAATGTAGCCACATGAGTTCACAATATGTGTTCTTAAGTAAGGCGTGTAGTTTATTCTTTTAGGACCAGTATGTTCATTGGCAGTTCCTGTGAACACTTTGTGGATAATTATTAAAATTGTGTTTCTGGTTTGAGCTTTACGATAAGACATTTCATAAAACTCATTAAAAATTTACTAGTTCATCTATTTCTTTTAACTTGATCAGCTCACAAGAGCTTTCTCAGAAAGTGCACACCGATAAATCAAAAATATAGGAAACAGGCAATCATTTACTTTCCTAAATTCTCTAACTTCCCTCATGCAAAACAAGGTATCCTGTTAAAAGGGGAAGAAATATTTGGTCTTATAAAAGAAAATGAACATTAAAGCCAATAATCATTCCATTAAATGACAGATTCATACAACTGTGAGTCCCTCTGCTCACTGCTGACATTCTGAGCATGTTTACTATCCTCCAATAAATCCAGGTCTCAGCCTTATTTCATGTACTGATTTTCTGTAATACTTTACTATGTGGTACAACTCTCTGAGGCAAAGCAGCAATAACCATCTACAGTAATCCCTTTTGATTATTCTCTGGGTATGTATTTACAATTGCTTCTTTCAGCTGACAGAAAAGGATGGGCTTTCAATTAACATAGTTTAAATTAATTTATAGATCAATCATGTCACCAAAACATACTGAAAAAAAATTGTTTACATTGCAATATCATTCTTTTCTATTTACTAAGAGCAGTTAATAAAGCAAAAAAAAAAAAAAAAGAGTAAAGTATTAATAGCATAAGGAAGTCTACAACCCTTTATTTGTTCTTAAACATGCATGAAGAGGTCATAAACCAAAGAAATGTCATTAAGGTCTCATATAATCATTTGGCAGGAAATTCTGTGAGCTCCTTGCAATATAATCTTTGTAAATTACTTGTGGCATTTTTCAAAATGGTCTTTTCGTTTTCATTTTCTACACCTATCAATTGACCACTACAAGGAAAAGCATTTTTTATTACTGAACTCATCCAAGAAAAGGGAGAAAAAAATTAGTGGCACACCTTTAGAGACATAGAAAGCAGCAATAAGTTGTGTCAGTCCATTTGAGAGCAGATGAATAAAAAGACAGTAAAACCAAGTTGGCAATATTGCCCAACTAATACATTATGCCAACCACAAATTTATTCAGGATTAGTTAATGTAGCTTTCACATATCTTATGGGAGTTTTAATGTACCCATTTTCCTTTCTACTATAGAAGATGAATCAGCAAAATCTCTCTTGATCTCCCACCATCAGTCTGGTGAATTTTGGTGCAGTTTTGCCTTTAACAATGAATCTGAATACTAGACTAATAACAATACTGTTTTAGGCTGGGTTTTTTTTTTTTTTTTTGCATAACAGTGCTGGTACAACATGACCAGAACATCAGGGTATCAGGGCTCCTCTTTTCCCCACTTTCTTCCAGTACTGCTTTAAAATACTGACACATTTTCCCAGAGGTGTCACCAGGTTGGCTGATGGGCTGAGCTGCTGTGGGTACTCCAGTAGGTCCATTGGAGTCAGCTAGAACCAGATGTGTCTTGCACAGGACAGACCCTGGACTCTTCTCGCAGAAGCCACCCCTTCAGTCCTCCCTGGGGCCAACTTTTTGCCATCTACGCACTGTACATCTGTATGTGAAGAAAATTCAGCTAATCATTCTGACTGTGAGATCTGGATTAAACAAAAGATTACTTTCATGTGGGATATTTAAAATAATGGTAAAGAGTATTTTAAATACAAGTTAAAACAACCCTTAGGTGAAAAAGACAGTAAATCAAACAAAAGGAAAATTAATCCTGTTGCCCCAAGGTACATTGATTTTTTCTTAGTGAAAAAATTCTCAAATGTGTTGTAGCCTACAGAAATTCAGGCCTGGCCGATTCTTAAAAATTAAGAAAGTGCTGATTAGTTTCCTGAGAAGGAGCAAGTTTGACTTATCAGACTTCATGGACTCAGGACTTCTCTAGACCTGGCATGTTGGACTTACTGCTCATGTGCAGATCAGCAGGATAATTCTAAGTAGGACATTTGACATCCTTCAGTCTTGAGTCTACTGTGCACTGACAGCTCATGGAGAGGTTGTAGATCAAGTTAAATAAAACTGAACTAATTCAGCATCAAGAAAAGCATTGACTAACTTGGTAAGTAATGTACTCCCTCTGTTCTCTTTTGCTTACTGAGTTTGGGTAAAACCTGGACTACCTTAATCTAGAAGATATGCCAAAAATCTGTAAAGAATTTAATATAAGGCTTTCATAGGATTGTGTACCAAGGATGAAAGTGCACAGAAAAAGCTATCGATTAATGGCTGTGACAACAAGACCTATAATGGCTATTGACAACTCCCTGGAAGTACTTAATGTTGCAAACAATGACAATGTAAAACTGTTTTGATAAAGTAGTTGTTCTCAACAAAGCAAGAGAATGACAGACAGAGAGATAAGGTGTTAATTACCTCTGAGCCATGGACAAATGTGTGAAGTAATAGTTATTATTTAACAAGGTAAATTCATGTCCAAACTGTATTCTGTGGCTTTTTCAACAATGGTGTGAGTGCTTTGGTTCTGTACAAGTTGTATCATCTTTCAGAAATTGCAGAATAATGTTTTCCACTGGAGACTAAATGTGGTTATAGGTATACTATATGGTCATAGATAAACTTAATTCATCATAGCATCTTATCATCAGCAAGTTTATACCTAAAAAAATAATTATTTTAAGACTAGGCTTCTTCAAGAAGCTCTTCTGTCTGTCTTACACATACAGTTCACTGCTAAACACTATCAAGAATGGAAAATACATGTTAAACATTACTTTATCCTGAAAATAAGTATTTCTTCTTAAAAATTAAATCTACTATATTTCCTCTTTACAGTGGAAACATTGTACTAAACAGAAAAGGAAAGCCGAATGCAAGACTCTCTTTTATTCCCTTGTACCTCTGCAAATTTCCATTAGTGCCAATGGAAGAATTGCAAATATAATGAATAAAGAATAAATCCTATCATGGACAACTTAAAAATATTATTTTGAGCTAATATACTCTGGAAAGAGAGAATCTTCCTGACAGTCTTTCAAAAGTCCAAGAAACTTCAGTTATACCACTCATGCTATGTTTCAGGTTTTTGACATGCCTTTTTACCAGTGATCTTCATAAGGAAAATGGCAGGAACTCCACTAGATTGAAATTCACATCTCCAGGGCAGAAAGAACAGCACCACTGCCAGTGCAAGCGCTATTTTCTTTTCCAGTTTAATGTGAAATCTAGACCACATCTCCTTAGGTGACGGAAAGCAACAATGGCAATGTGAACAGTGCTAGGAAGTAGATGACAACCACAGTAATTTCATTTACAGTCAAAAGAGACATCACTTGCAATCAATGAATGTACTTAGGACCCAGGTCTGCTCTGCCTGTTCATCATGCAGACTGAGGCCAAGGCTAGTTGAAAACAAAGGTGTAAGTAGGGTAGGAACCACCAGTATATGAGATAAGAAGTGACAGGTGTCCCCTCCCTAGCTTCTGGCAGAAGTCTTGTCCCCTTCCCAGCAGCCTCAGGGGCTATTTGCCTTGACAGTTACTCCTGTTTTCCATTCTTGTGGTCTGTTGTGGATGACTTTAAAATACTGACACATGTTTTCCCAGAAAAAAAAAGAAAAAGAAAAAGAACTGTTGTATTTTAAGCCCAGCTGGCAACTCAGAACCAGCAGCTGCTCTTGGAGGAATGGGGAAGAGAATTGAAAGAATGTAACTCCCACGGGTTGAGATAAGAACAGTCCAGTAACTAAGGTATAACACAAACCACTGCTGCTACCACCAATAATAATAGTGATAAGGGAAATAACAAGGGAAAAGAATACAACCACTCACCACCTGCCAACCAATACCCTGACCAACCTGAGCAGCAATCTCGCCACAGTACAGTAGCCCAGATGGGTTTACCTCTGTGTTGCCAGTTACTCTGCTTCCACTGCTGCAACCATCCCCACAGGGCATTTGCCAGCATTCATGAATCAGTATAGAGGTAAAGTACTGGCCATATGGGGCTATTAAATGGTGAGCGGGTCCTGCTGATCACTCCTTGGCTCTCTAGTCTACAGATCAGCTGATGGATGGGAATCAGGGAGTCTCAATTGGTGTGATATTGCCACCGGTGTACTGTTGCACTTGCGACTGGCTCTTGTTGGTTTTTGACCTTCAGCCACTACCACTTTAGCAGGAAGTACATTAGACTCAGAAGGCCCTTCCTTACATACACAGGGAACTGCCATTTTGTTTCGGCCAAGATGCTGAAGGTCAAGAAGCCACCATTTTATGGCAGTCACTTTGTTAAACATCATACTGCTCTGTGATTGGCTGATGACCATTTCTTGACTGTCATACCCTTGTGTTCTTGTGCAGCCCTATGACTGACTGCCCACTTCTTTGAATGAGGAAGTGACTCACACTCATGGAATGGTTTGGGTTGAAAAGGACATTAAATATTAACTAGTTCCAACCCCCATGCCATAGGCAGGGACACCTTTCACTAAACCAGGTTGCCCAAAGTCCTATCCAACCTGGCCTTGAACACTTCTAGGGATGGCGTATCCACAGTTTCCCTGGGCAAACTGTTCCAGTGTCTCACAACACTCACAGTAAATAACTTTTTCCTAATATCTACTCTGAATCTTCTTCCTTTCAGTTTAAAACCATTCCCCTTAGTCCTACTTGCGCTATAAAAAGTCCCTCTCCATCTTTCTTCTAGGCCTCCTTTAGGTATTGGAAGGCTGCTATAAGGTGCCACTGGAGCTTTCTTTTCTCCAGGCTGAACCGCAGCTCTCTGCCTGTTTCTATAGGAGAGATGCTCCAACCCTCTGGTCATCTTCATGACTCTCTTCTGGACTTGTTTGAACAAGTCCGTGTCCTTCTCATACTGGGGGCTCCAGATTTGAATGCAGAACTCCAGGTGGGGTCTCACTGGGTGCTCTCTGGATATAAAAATATATACATCTATAAACAATATATACATCTATAGCATACATTAAGGAGTGTAAAAATATGTATAAACACATTTTCTGTTTAGTTATAGAAAGATACACCATTTATATATGTACACAGAGCTATATATGTACAAATATATGTTCTATAGCCATAAAATCGTAGGTACAAAGTGGCTAAAACAGTTTTAATAAGAGCTAATGGAATGAGTAAATAGAGTTTAAATATTAGTAGAAAATAATTAAATGAAAGTGAAATACCCATTCAGGGTTGCTACTTTAGCAGGCTGCAGAACAAGCCATGGCATGTCTGATACGTGCAAACTTCAAGAGGACACACAGGTGCCAAAGGGAGATGGGAGACAGGGCACAGAGAAGTTGAAACATGCCCAAGGAATACAGACACCACCTAGGAGGCCACCAACAGGTCCCTGGTGCAGACTTGCAAAGGAGACTCTGGTCTAGTGAGCTGAAGTGAGAGGCCCTTGCATCCTGCTCCAGCCAAACACGATAATCATACAGTATTAGTAGGGCAAGCTTGGGGCTTTGCATGGTGCAGCAGGACACAGGCAACGCTGTCTGTGAAAGGAAAAACAGAACATAACAAGACCTTCGGAAGTAGATATATGTGGGGACAATAAGACACTAAAGACCCCAAAAGACCACTTTCTTTCTTTTTTTTTTTTTGTGTTTGCACTGAGATGTACTTCAGGCTTAAAAATCCCATGTAGATCTCCAGTACCTTAATAATATAAAAATTGTGCACTATATGGTTACAGTTCACTGCATAATCTTTTGTTTCCAAAAATTCTGGCTATGCAAATACAAATAAGCATAAATAATCAAATGCACTTTGGAGTTGGATCAAAACTATCTGAATAACACTTAACTTTTCTGGGTTTTTATGAAGGCAATAAAATTTATCCAGAATGACAAGAGCTACAAGCTGTGGAAGGGCTCTAAACTAGCTAATATATGTCTGATTCAAAGCATGGAACAGCATAGTCTGGTGCAAATTTAGGGAGTCAGTCAAGAATCCATGTGTCAAGATGTTATCATACTCATATGAATACAATACCAATAAGTTCTTTCATTTCACAGCTCAACATCCTAGAACTGAGTGGGATCTTGCTTAGATTTATACTAGAGTCCACCAGTGAAGACTCTTCATGATTGGAGAAGTCTTTTGTAAACTAAGACTCGTACTACTTGATTTGCAATGGAGAGCATCTGGCTTGTTTCTGAAATAATAATTATCTTCTGACACATTTATGAGTTTTCCCTTCATTAATTTTTATCTGGGAAATATTCATTGCTATGGTAGGGTAGTTTTAGAACAAACACCTGGTTTTTACAACTCTTATCAGAAAATTGCAAGGTTTCAGGCAGGGAACAGCTTAAACTTAATGAACTGAAAAGCTTAACCCTTTGGGTCTTCTTTTCAAGTGTCTCAGTGATACCCTTTCCAGTAGCTTTGAAGGGTAATTTTTTCCTTTGCTCCGTATATGTTGTTCTTCCTCAGTGACTCATAGCTCACAAGGTGTCATTACTTTCTGCAAACCAGAAGTGGCAGAAAGTGAAGTATAGAATGTAAGTCATTGACAGACATGAAAGATCTGAAACCTTTGTGACGATTCAAAATTTATTTCTGATTCATTGTCTGTGTACAAACACAAAATTAATTTATTGCCTTTTCATTCCACTATGGCCAAACATCTATACATTTCCCTGTATCCTTGTTAATAACTCCTTTCAAAGAAACCTGGATATGTGCTGGTATTTCTTTTTCAGATAGTTCACAACATCTGGAAGCAACCATTAAAGTATTTTGTCTACCTCCCTTGTCAGTAAAAAGTATTGTGTGAAAAATGCAAATTATTGAGTGAGCAGAACAGAATTTGACAAAATTATTTTTCAGCGTATAAAAGATACAAAAGAGCAGACAAATTTCTTTTGAAAGTGTAGTAGTGACAGTCTGAAGCTGATTAGATGAAGTATGTTTTTATTTCAACCACTTCTTAAAATATACTGAGACTGCAATCTCTCCTAAAGAGAGAAACCTAAACCAATAAAATTACAGTGCATATTAAATTGATATAAGATCTAAATGCATACAGCCTCATAACAGAGCCAAATCACGATGATATTCAGCATACAAATTCCCATATTTATTACACACATAAATATATACTGTTCCCTAAAAAAGAAAACAAACCAAAAAATCTTGAATTTTTAAGTTAAAAACTCATTGTCAGAATTAAAGTATAGACCAGAAATAAAGTTAGTATTTGAAGGACTGAAGACAGTTTAACTGTCTTATTGATAAATTTTAGGCTTCATCATCTCTGGGTCAAGGTGCAGAGAACCCTCTGAGAGCAGGAAGAGATTTTGCGTATTCAGTTTTGATCAACTCAACTTATATTTTGCTTCAAGTTATGTTTGGTTAATATTTCTTTATGTAGCTGAAAGTTTTGACATCTTCAAATTACCAGTTTCAACTTCTGATTTAAAAATATTTCTTTACAAAATTTACCTATGAAGGTCTCATGAAAAATTAATGGCTGTCTTAGCACACCTGCACACTGCTAATGAATTTAGCTTACATGAGAAACTGCAGCTCTGGCATTTGCTAACCTTTCAGTACTTAATTTTGATGTTACCTGAAAATTTCAATTTTTAGAACACCATTTTCTATTCCTATTAAAAAAAAATATAAAAGGATAAGAAGTAAAGAAGTACCTCCTTAATCTATTGACACAGGATTCATGTAGTTCGATCCAAAGGTGTTCTACGCCTTCCACAAAAAAAATCATTTGATTATTTAGCAGATACAAGGAAGAAGCTCCTTACTGTGAGTGTGGTGAGGTACTGGGACAGGTTGCCCAAAGAAGTGGCAAATGCTCCATCCCTGGAGATGTTCAAGGCCAGGTTGGACAGAGCCTTGGGTGACATGGTTTAGTGGGTGGTGTCCCTGCCCATGGCAGGGGTGTTGGAACTAGGTGATCTTAAGGCCCTTTCAAACCCAAAACATTCTATGATTCTATAATAAGGTTTGACTCTTTTCCCTTCAGATATAAGTTCTTTTGAGTCCCAAGGCTGGGAGAGATTTACAGTATTGCTAAATGAGAGTGAAATTTCACCCATTCTGTATGCTGTTAAATTACTTGAAAAATCTCTTAGCTTTAAAAAAAATCTGCTGTTCCCTACAGTGATCTACTTGAATTTGTTTGCAAGGAAAAGCAAACACACTTATCATAGAATCATAGAATCATAGGCAGGGACACCTCACACTAAACCATACCACCCAAGGCTTCGTCCAACCTGGTCTTGAACACTGCCAGGGATGGAGCATTCTCAACCTCCCTGGGCAACCCATTCCAGTGCCTCACCACCCTAACAGGAAAGAGTTTCTTCCTTATAGGCAATCTAAACTTCCCCTGTTTAAGTTTTAACCCATTACCCCATGTCTATCACTACAGTCCCTAATGAAGAGTCCCTCCCCAGCACCCCTATAGGCCCCCCTTCAGATACTGGAAGGCTGCTATGAGGTCTCCACGCAGCCTTCCCTTCTCCAGACTGAACAGCCCCAACTTTCTCAGCCTATCTTCATACAGGAGGTGCTCCAGTCCCCTAATCATCCTCGTGGCCCTCCTCTGCACTTGTTCCAACAGTTCCATGTCCTTTTTATGTTGAGGACACCAGAAGAGCACACAATACTCCAGGTGAGGTCTCACAAGAGCAGAGTAGAGGGGCAGGATCACCTTCTTTGACCTGCTGGTCACACTCCTTTTGATGCAGCCCAGGATACGGTTGGCTTTCTGGGCTTCAAGGGCACACTCCCAGCTCATGTTCATTTGCTCATCAACCAGCACCCCCAAGTCCTTCTCCGCAGGGCTGCTCTGAATCTCTTCTCTGCCCAACCTGTACCTGTGCCTGGGATTGCTCCGACCCAGGTGTAGGACCTTGCACTTGGCATGGTTAAACATCATGAGGCTGGCATCAGCCCACCTCAGAAGCGTGTCGATGTCCCTCTGGATGGCATTCCTTCCCTCCAGCATATCAACCGAACCACACAGCTTGGTGTCATCGGCAAACTTGCTGAGGGTGCACTCAATCCCACTGTCCATGTCAGTGACAATGATGTTGAACAAGACCGGTCCCAACACCGATCCCTGAGGGACACCACTCATTACTGGTCTCCAGCAGGACATTGAGCCATTGACCACAACTCTTTGTGTGCGGCCATCCAGCCAGTTCTTTATCCACTGAGTGGTCCATCCGTCAAATTGATGTCTCTCCCATTTAGACAAGGATGTCGTGTGAGACAGTGTCGAACGCTTTACACAAGTCCAGGTAGATGACATCAACTGATCTACCCCTCTCCATCAGTTCTGTAGCCCCATCATAGAAGGCCACCAAATTGTTCAGGCAGGATTTCCCCTTAGTGAAGCCATGCTGGCTGTCACCAAGCACCTTGTTGTTTTTCATGTGCCTTAGCATGCCTTCCAGGAGAATCTGCTCCAAGATTTTGCCAGGCACAGAGGTGAGACTGACTGCTCTGTAATTCCCCAGGTCATCCATTTTCCCCTCCTTGAAAATGGGGATTATATTTCATTTTTTCCAGTCGTCTGGAACTTCACCTGACTGCCATGATTTCTCAAATATGATGGCCAGTGGCTTAGTAACTTCATTTGCCAGCTCCTTCAGGACCCGCAGATGGATTTCATCAGGACACATGGACTTGTACATGTTCAGATTTTTAAGATGGTCTCGAACCAGATCCTCTCCTACAGTGGGCCCAAGGTCTTCATTCTCACAGTCTCTGCATCTGCCTTCCAAGACTTGAGTGGTTTGATCAAAGCCTTTGCCAGTGAAGACCGAGGCAAAGAAGTCATTCAGAACCTCAGCCTTCTTCAAATCCAGGGTAGCCAGTTCACCTGATAGCGTCTGGAGGGGGCCTCTTCTGTCCCTAGTCTGTCTTTTATTTGCAATGTACCTGTAGAATCCCTTCCTGTTATCCTTAACATCCCTAGCCAAGTTTAATTCTAACTGTGCCTTAGCTTTCCTAACCTGGTCCCTAGCTTCTTGACAACATCCCTATATTCTTCCCAGGCCGACTAACTCACTTGACTAACACAATACACAATACTATATAAAACTATTTTTAAAGCGCTTATTTTTCCTTGTTTTATAATATTTTTATTTATTTATTTTCATACAGTGGAAATTTTACTTTTTATAGTATTTCCTGCTGGGGCATTGTTGAATAAGGTCTTCATTCTCACAGTCTCTGCATCTGCCTTCCAAGACTTGGGTGGTATGGTAAGAGCCTTTGGCAGTGAAGACTGAGGCAAAGAAGTCATTCAGAACCTCAGGCTTCTCCAAATCCTGTGTAGCCAGTTCTCCCGAGAGCTTCCTGAGGGGGCCTACGTTCTCCCTAGTCTGTTTTTTATTTGCTCTGTGCCTGTAGAATCCTTTCCTGTTATCCTTAATGTCCGTTGCTAAGTTTAATTCTAACTGTTCCTTAGCTTTCCTAACCTGGTCCCTAGCTTCCCAGACAACATCCCTGTATTCTTCCCACGCTGCCTGTCCTTGCTGCCGCTTTTTATAAGCCTCTTTTTTCATTTGAATTTTCCTCAGAAACTCCTTATCCACCCAAGGAGGTCCCCTGGCCCTCCTGCTGCACTTCCTTCTAGTTGGGATGCAACACTCCTGAGCTTTTAGCAGGTGATCCTTGAATATCAACCAAGAGTCTTGAGCCCCCCTGCCCTCTAGGGCTATATTCCGTGGAACCTTACTAAGCAGGTTCCTGAAGAAGCCAAAGTCTGCTCTCTTGAAGTCCAGGGCAGTGAGCTTGCTGCACGCTCTTCTCACTGTCCTGAGGATCTCAAATTTGACCATCTCGTGATCGCTGCATCCAAGGCTGCCCTGCAGCGTCACATTTCCAATGAGCCCTTCCCTGTTGGTGAGCACGAAGTCAAGCATGGCACCTCTCCTTGTCGGCTCCTCTATTACTTGAAGAAGGAAGTTCTCTTCCACACAATCGAGGAACCTCCTGGATTGCTTGTGCTGGGCCATACCATCGCTCCAACAGATGTCAAGGTGGCTGAAGCCCCCCATGAGAGAAAGGGTCTGTGAGAGTGCAGCTTTTCCTATCTGTCTACAGAGTGCTTCGTCCACAGGTTCTCCTTGATCAGGCGGTCTGTGACAGATCCCCACAGTAATGTCCCCCATCACTTTTTTCCCTTTAACCCTGACCCACAAACTCTCTGTTGACTGCTCAGCTGTCCCCAGACAGAGTTCCATACTCTCCAGCCTATCCCTGCATAAAGGGCAACTCCCCCTCCCCACCTGCCAGGCCTGTCTTTTCTAAAGAGTCTGTAACCTTCCATTTCAACACTCCAGTCATAGGAGCCATCCCACCATGTTTCTGTGATGCCTATTATATCATACCCCTGTAGATGTGCACACATCTCTAATTCCTCTTGTTTGTTCCCCATGCTATGGGCATTTGTATAGAGGCATCTGAGCCGAGCTCCAAATGAAGCCGGCTCATTGGCTGGGGCGGCTGGAATATCTCTGCATTGCTCCGAGCATTTATTATAGGTGCTGGAAACTGACTGGGTGTGTTGGGATGGAATTATGCCCCACTCCCCCAACACATCTAGTTTAAAGCCTCCTTGACCAGTCTGGCAAGCCTCCTACCAAAAGTGTTCTTCCTCTTAAGACCAGCTCCACCAGCCCCCACTAGACCTGGCCTACAAACTTGGGTCCCGTGTCCAAGACACCCAAACCCCAGACTATGACACCACCCGTTTTAACCATTTATTAACCTGGCCAATACTCCTAGCTTTTTTAAAGTCCTCACATGTATCCTGGAGAATTGACAAAAAGACTATCTGAGCTCCAGAGCCTCTAACCACCTCCCCCAGGGCTCTGTAGTCCTTCTTTATGTTCCCCAGACTACTACTATCTATATCCCTAGCACCCACATGGATCACCAGAAGTGGGTAATAGTCCGTGGGACTTACTGAAGAAGGCAGCCTCTCTGCAGCATCCCTGATATGTGCCCCTGGTAGGCAACACACCTCCCTTGAGACAGGGTCTGGCCGACAGACGAGTGCTTCTGTCCCTTTCAAAGTGGAGTCCCCTACTATTACGACCTGCCACTTTTTCTTGGCAGCACCAGTAGAGATCTTCTTTACCAGTGCATCAGCCGGCTGTTTCTGGCGTGAGTGCATTTCCTCACCAGCCCCCTGCAGGGCAGCAAAGCGGTTCTGCATGGGGACAACAGATTCAGGAGGAAGCCCCTTGCTTTTAATTGTCCTTTT
The DNA here is from genome assembly GCF_033815535.1 of Pezoporus flaviventris. Classification (NCBI taxonomy): domain Eukaryota; kingdom Metazoa; phylum Chordata; class Aves; order Psittaciformes; family Psittacidae; genus Pezoporus; species Pezoporus flaviventris. The sequence goes on from NW_026892603.1 coordinate 6,270,549, forward strand.
CCTCCTTTTTTTTTGTGGTTTTTTTTTTTTTTTCTCACTAATTCCTAGCTTCCCAGGTTAACGGCCTCCTTCTTTCCTTCATGAGCTAGAGGAGAAGCTTGAGGCCCCTGCACAGTTTGGGCTGGGAGCAAGCTATTCCTGCTTCCTCTCAGCTACTCTGACGTCTTGCAGTCTATTAGTAGCATCCTGCAGCTCAGCCCCTGCTGCAGGAGGACCTCCACCAGGGAGCACCGAGTGCAGCCCTGCCCATTGTGCACCCTCGCCTCAAGAGACCAGTGCAGGCACTTTCCGCACCCTGAGCTTCGTCCTGCAGCCTCCCCTCTCATCAGCTCTGTCTGGGTGCCTATGCTGGCCACCGCTGGGGAAGCCAGAGCAGAGTTCCCAGACCAGACCCTGGTCATATGGCAATTGCTCACCGTCCCGCTCACCTGCCCGCACAAACTGCCTTGCCATGCTCCTGGTCTCTCACACTCCCTGGGGCAGGTTTTTAACCAGTTAGGGCTGGTGCCGCTGCTCCTGGCTCCACCCCCACTTATTATTACCCACTAAGCAGGAAATATAAAATGCAAGCACGCAAGTTTTAGAAATTAAAAAAAAAAAAGAGAAATATCTTAATGTTTTATTAGTTCTTTAATTTAATACATCTGGTGTGTAAAGTACTTCATTTTTTAAAGCATACTACAATGAGAACCAAGATTAGAACAGCTTGATGCCATAAGTGTAAGCTCCCAGCTTCAATTGTGAACAGAAGAATTTTCTCTTAAGAGATAAGATACTTAGCTTATTTAGTTCACTGTGAGCTAGCTACTTTTTATATTTGTCCATAATTTAACATTATGTAAATTATTTTTTTTAATAATTTCCACATGTAGACTTCATTGTTTTGATCATCTTGTTCAGCAATGTCCAGGGCCAGCTGGATGGCTTTCACCTCAGCAAACTGACTCGATTCACCCTCTCCTTCACCAGTTTCTGCAACTTGTCGTCCAGGACTCCATACAGCTGCCTTCCATCTCCAATGCTTTCCCACAGTATGGCAAGACCCATCAGTAAACAAGGCATACTGCTTTTCACTTTCTGACAGTTTATTATATGGTGGGGCCTCTTCAGCATGCACCACCTCCTCCTCTGGTGACATTCTGAAATCTTTGCCCTCTGGCCAGTCCATGATGACTTCTAGAATGCCTGGATGACTGAGATTTCCTATTCGAGTTTGTTGTGTAATTAGTGCAGCCCATTTACTCCATGTAGCATCAGTTGCATGATGTGTAGAGGAGACCCTGCCTTTGAACATCCATCCCAGCACGGGTAACCGGGGTGCCATGAGGAGCTGTGCTTCAGTGCCAATCACTTCTGAAGCAGCTCAAACCCCTTCATAGGCTGCCAGTATCTCTTTCTCAGTTGGGGTATAGCTGGCCTCAGATCCTTTGTATCCCCGACTCCAAAAGCCGAGGGGCCGACCTCGAGTCTCCCCTGGAGCTTTCTGCCAGAGGCTCCAGGTAGGACTGTTCTCCCCAGCTGCAGTGTACAGTACATTTTTTACATCTGGTGCGGTCCGGACTGGTCCAAGGGCTACTGCATGAACTATCTCGCGTTTAATTTGCTCAAAGGCCTGTTGTTGCTCAGGGCCCCATTTCAAATCATTCTTCTTCCGGGTCACATGATAGAGAGGGCTTACAATCGAACTGTAATTTGGGATGTGCATTCTCCAGAACCCCACTGCACCCAAGAAAGCTTGCGTTTCTTTCTTATTAGTTGGTGGAGACATTGCTGTTATCTTGTTGATCACATCTGTGGGGATCTGTCTACGTCCACCTTGCCATTTTATTCCCCAAATTTGGATCTCCTGTGCAGGTCCCTTGACCTTACTCCGTTTTATAGCAAAACCAGCTTTCAGCAGGATTTGGATTATTTTCCTCCCTTTCTCAAAGACTTCTTCTGCTGTATTGCCCCACATAATAATATCATCAATGTACTGCAGGTGTTCTGGTGCTTGCCCTTGTTCCAGTGCAGTCTGGATCAGTCCATGGCAAATGGTAGGGCTGTGTTTCCACCCCTGGGGCAGTCGGTTCCAAGTGAACTGGACACCCCTCCAAGTAAAAGCAAACTGTGGCCTGCACTCTGCTGCCAAAGGAATTGAGAAAAATGCATTAGCAATATCAATCGTGGCATACCACTTGGCTGCCTTTGACTCTAGTTCATACTGAAGTTCTAGCATGTTCGGTACGGCAGCACTCAATGGTGGTGTGACTTCATTCAGGCCACGATAGTCTACTGTTAGTCTCCATTCTCCATTAGACATTTGCACTGGCCATATGGGGCTATTGAAGGGCGAACGAGTCCTGCTGATCACTCCCAGACTCTCCAGTCTACGGATCAGCTGATGGATGGGAATCAGGGAGTCTCGGTTGGTGCGATATTGCCACCGGTGCACTGTTGTGGTCGCAATTGGCACTTGTTGTTCTTCGACTTTCAGCAACCCCACAGCAGAGGGATCTTCTGAGAGACCAGGCAAGGTGGACAGCTGCTCAATTACCTCAGTCTCCAAAGCAGCAATACCAAAAGCCCATCGGTACCCTTTTGGGTCTTTGAAGTACCCTCTCTTGAGGTAGTCTATGCCGAGGATGCATGGAGCCTCTGGACCAGTCACAATAGAGTGCTTTTGCCATTCCCTCCAAGTTAGGCTGATTTCAGCCTCCAGCACAGTCAACTCTTGGGATCCTCCTGTCACTCCAGAAATATAGATGGGTTCCACCCCTTGACAGCTTGATGGCATCAGAGTACACTGTGCACCGGTATCTACTAGAGCCTTATACTTCTGTGGGACTGATGTGCCAGGCCATCTGATCCACACAGTCCAGTAAATCCGATTGTCCCCTACCTCCACCTGGCTGGAGGCAGGGCCCTTCTAATGGTCATCACAGCGTTGGGCACTTAAGTAGTGGTGAAAGGGATTATTCTTCATTATCACAGGAGCTGGAGTAAAATCAGCTCTTCCATTCCATCTGGGAAACAGCTCACCAGAGACTGAAGCCATAGCTCTCATGGGATGATCAGTCTTGGCCCTTGCTCCCCTCTTCAGTTCACTCACCCCTTCCTCCAAAGCTGAAGTAGGTTTTCCATCCCACTTTGTCATGTCGTCTCCATGATCCCGCAGGTAAAACCATAGGGTAGCCCGTGGCGTATACCTCCTGTATCTCCTCTCTCGAACAATAGGATGCCTTTTGTTAATAGCTGAGACGTGTGTTGGTACACGTGAGGAGCTGGATAAATCAGATAGATCGTCCCTCAATTGTCTGAGGTCCTGGGACAGTTTTTCCACAGCTGAGATGATGGAAAGGGTGAGATCATTTTCGAACTCTCGGAGTTTATGAACCATTTCGTCCACTGTTAGTGGTACTATATCATTCCAGGTTACTGTTGCCAATGAATGGGCATATGATGACAGTGCATTCCGTGTCAGTTTTTGCCACATGGGTCGTGTACATTCAACTTCATCTGGATCTATGGGTGTATCCCCGTTATTGGGCTTGATGTGATAGATCATCTCTACGATGGCTGATTCCCTCAGAGACTGGATGCCTTTGTCTATAGTAGTCCACTTGGCCAAACGACTCGTAACATCGTCCTTGCATGGAAACCTTTCTTTCACAGCTGCCAAGAGCCGCCTCCAAAGGCTGAGGGACTTTTTCTCTCTTGCAATTGCTTTGTCAGTTCCCCCTTCTCTAGCAAGTGATCCCAGCTGCTTGGCTTCTGTACCTTCTAGTTCGTGACCATCAGCCCCATTGTCCCAGCATCGGAGTAACCAGGTGATGATGTGCTCCCCTGGTTGACGGGTAAAATCTTTTCACATATTCCGCAGCTCGGTTGAGGTCCGAGGTCGAGAAGTTACCTCTTCTTCTTCCTCTTCGTCATGTGATGATGACTCCTGATCAGATTCTGGACCGGGTGGTGAATTCAGTGTTTCTTCATCTCGCTTCACCCTTCTTGCCTCTTTTTTGCTTGCTCTCTTGTGTACAGGGGCAACCAATATCAGTACGAATTGGCCCTCTGGTTTGGCTGCAGGGATTAGCACTGTGGTTTGAGTAGCGGTGGTGTAGCTGTTGTGCTTGGAGCTTGGGTTGCTGCGCTGTCTGTTGCAGTTGAAGTTTGAGCAGCTGCTGTACTTGCCACTGGGGTAGCTGTGCTGTTCATTGTGGCCAAAGTTTGAGTAGTGACTGTACTTGTCGCTGGGGGTGGTGAAGCTGCTGTTCCTGGAGCTGGAGTAGCTGCGCTGACTGCTGCTTTGCCCTCAGATCCGCCAACATTCTTTTCCTTTGGAGGTGCTGGATAGCGTTGAACAAGGCCCTGTAAGCATAGGCCAAGCCCCAGCACGTTGCCATGATTTGTCCATCTCTGGTATGGCCAGAATGACCACACACCTCATTTAAGTGTTTTACTAATTCTTCTGGATTTTGCAGTTGTTTGGTAGTGAAATTCCAAAGTACTGGAGGGGCCCACTGACCTAGATACTTGCCCATACTATCCCACACACCCTGCCACTCATGGCTGTCCAGCCTCAGGGAACATCTCTTGGTCCTCCTACATCGTCGTTTGACCCCAGACAAGACCCAAACCTGACTTTGCTTAACTCTTGAAATCAGGCGTGGGCAAAATACACCATCAGCAAACAAGGCCATTCAAAAACTTCAAAACTCTCCAATGTAAATGGTCTGGGGGGAGGACTGGGGGGGTAAAAGGATGTCTCCTTCACAGGTTGAGCACCTGAGAAGGAGAAAAAAAATGTGTAACTGCTAAGCACTTCTATTATATACCTCCCAAAGTATAAAGGTGGTGACCACACTGGGAACATAAGCCAGATCAGTTTCATGACCAATGATTCTATTGTATTACAAGTCATTACCATAAAGTACAATGAGACAAAAACCTTAGCCTAAGCCCCACACTTGAAAAACACTAATACAGCAAATACTGGATGGAAGTAAGATATGATACACTGAAACTGTGAGATCAAGAGGAACAACCTTGAGAGCCAATAAATCAACATTGTAACGAGTGACTATTAGTCTGGTCAGATCTGTTGTTATTTCAACCCCTCGTGCCCCACGTTGGGCGCCAAAAAGAACTGTCGTGGTTTAAACCCAGTCAGGCAACTTGTTCACTCACTCCCAAGGGCCCCCCCCCCCCGGGGCTCTCCCCTTCCCCGCTCCTGGAGGAACGGGGAGGAGGATTGAAAGGGTGCAACTCCTACGGGTTGAGACAAGAGCAGTCCAGCAACCTGTGTACAACAGAAATCACCACCGCTACCACCAACGACAACAATGATAAGAGAAAATAACAAGGGAAGAGAATACGATACCACTCACCAAGAAATGAGTCCCACCTGGAAGCCCGTGTCCTTCCAGGTAACTCCTAGTTACCCCCCACCCCGGGCATGACGTGCTGTGGTATGGAATACCTCTTTGGCTAGCCTCGTCAGGCGCCCCCATCTCTGCTTCCTCCCGGCTTCCCTTCCTCCCTGGCAGAGCATGAGCCTCACAAAGTCCTTGGTCAGGGTAAACATCACTTAGCAACAACCGAAAACATCGGTTTCACTAGCAGTGTTCCCAGGCTGGAAATCAAAACACTGCACTGCACCAGCTACCAAGAAGGAGAAACATGACTGCTACTGCTGAACCCAGGACAGTTTTGTAAGACAGTCAGGTATAATTATGGAAAAACCCATAATCATATTTACGCAAAAATTAATTTTTTTGTTAGCTTATCTTATGTGTAGAAACAAAGACAAAGGTACATTTGTGACAATCAAAAAATCTAAACATCAAAAACCACTAATTTCTACCTGAAATATCAGTGTTCACAGCTTGGTTAACTGAATCAGCTAGTATTATCCCATCATTTAGTTGCTCTTCGCAAATCTTTGTTTATACATAAAACAGGAACCTTCTCTAGTTGAGATGATGGTCAAGCACCATAAAGTTGTTTTTGTAAAAATCAGACTATACATGTTTGATTACTTCGCCTTCTCTTTTTCTTTTTGTGATAGTATGTTGGAGACAGTTGTGCTATATCATTTGGAAACATTGTGCTATATCTTCTCTGCTACACCAGGTGAGAAGATTGGAGAAGATACTGCAATTATCAGTTAAGTGTGCCCTGTAACAGGCCTATTATGAAGTTCAGACCTGTATAAGCTCAGAACCTGAGCTTATACAAAGTAGTACCAATAGCAGTAAGTCAACACTGAGACATGTTTCAAAGAAAGAACCTGTTCTCAGGACATAAGTTAGACTTACAAAGCCCTCACCAAAGCCCTCACTGTGCTCAGGCTATCCAGGGTTGACAAAATTAAATTAAAGCTAGCTCTGCTAAGTTTATGAACAAGCCAATGTTGCAGGTGGCTCTGTAGTACATAGAGACTCAAAACTGCTCTGAGAAAAGGCAGCTTTGCAAGAGTCGTGTTTCTTACAGATTAATGTATGTAACACAGTAGGTCACAGCCCAGCACACAGACACTAGGTGTCTATATGATACTTTGGGGAGAGATGAGAGGAGGTTGCAAACAGTAAATATGTTGAAGCTACCAATATTTACCAAGAAGGACTACAGTAGCAAATGAAAAGGGAGACAAAGAGTCTAGAAAGGCCATGCGCAAGTCACAGGTTCATTTTTTTCCTGCTCAAATGTCTTCATAAGCAATACTTGTATTAAATTTTTGCAGACTACAAAGAACATAGAGACCACTAAAACTCATTTTTACAGTTCTATTGTCATTTAGTTATTAAGACGTAGGCAAGTATTACAAATCAAAATCTCTCAAAGCTAATTAGGGATGTGGGATGTGACACCTGCATTTTATTCTTCTTTCAAGTAGTGCACAATTTAGGAACTTTTGTGAATGTTAATCATTGCACTCTTAACGACACAATAACTTTTTTTTCCGTTGGTATAGTGAATCTACATCATCTTTGTCAATAAGAACTGAACAGCAGATCTGCATTTCCACTACATTTGAAAATTTCAGAGATTTTCCTGTTGGATTTTTCTAGGAAGGACAGATAACAAAAGCCTGAAGTATTTGTATTGAATGCTTCCTTACCATCCTCTCAACACAGGTCAGCATAGTGACACTCAGCTGCACGTAACTGAAACCGCGTATCAACAGAAAGAAAAACATGTTCCAGAGTGCAATTACTGAAATTATAAACTTTGTTTTAAACAGTATCACTCAATTTTGTTCATAAAATGCCTTTTGTTTTTGATTAGACTCATTTTGTCTCTTTTCTCTTTCTTTTTTTGTTGTCATTCACTGCTTAGAGAGTTTAGAAACAAAGTTCTCCTTCGTTCACACACCATCTGAAAAGTGAGATTGTTCAAAAGTGCTGAGTGTTGACCGGTGTCTATTCATGTCAATATGGGCCTTACCTCTGACTCTGGTGAAGTAGAATTTTTACATGTATTATTTGCTTTTCCTTCTAATTGAAGTTCTTTCAAAAAAGGCAAAAAGTTTCTGTGCTCGAAACAGTGTTGGAAAGAATGAATTCAGACATGTCTAGGCACTTTGGCACTGGCGAAAGTAAAGAATTAGCAGCTAGGGGCAGTGGAAGTGTTCATTCTCTGTGCCAAGAAGCAGAATTACAAATAGTAAAGTGTAGTCCTTTGAATATGACACTGATTTCGGACTCTGAATAATGCAGAGTCTGAAAAATATTTTCCATCTGAAAAATGAAATGAAATTTTATATTACACTGGGATAAAGACAATTAAAATAAAGAAAGGCACTTGCATACCTTATAATAATGTTGTTTAACCTGTTGTGTGCATACTTTTGCCTTGAGTAGAGCCTAGCTAGAGCCACAGCCGGCACGCTTCAGCGACGCGAGGGTCAATGGAGATTAGGAAAATCAGAGGGGATAGCGCAGAGACATCGCGATTCCCGACATCTCCCGATCCCCGAAGCCCCAGCAGCCCTTGCGAGAGAGAGGCTGACGTGGCGGGGGCGTTTCCACGGTGACGGCGACCACTCCCCTGCTGCTTGCCTTGAAGAAGCCTTTGAGAGGGCAGCGACAGGTCGCTGCCCACCGGGCACAGGGAGGAACAAGCAGGTCGTGTTGCTGGTGTCCCAGACTGCACACCAGTATGGTTGCCTCCAGAAAGAGAGCTTGCAGTAAGGTGACTACAGCAACTCAGACAGAGACCCCGTCCCAGACCGTGGCTGTTCAGGTCTCTGGGTGCAGGGAGTGCCAGAGCCTGCTGCTGCCGAGGGAGGGAGGACAGCATTCCACCTGCGTGAGGTGTGAGCAGGTAGAAGATCTGCTTAGCCTGGTGGCAAGACTTAAGGGGGAGGTTGAGACACTGAGGACCATCAGGGAGTGTGAAAGGGAGATCGACTGGTGGAGTAACTCCCTGGCGGGCCAGTCGAAACGGTTCCAGGGAGATACCCCCCAAAAGGGGAAGGACCCCCTGCCTTCTCACACAGAGGGGGATGGCCCGAGACAGCCCCTGCCCTGTAGCTGTTGCGCAGAGGTAGGGGACCAAAAAGACGACGAGGGTTGGAAGCGAGTTCAAGTTCGACGTCGTGGGAAACCCTCCCCCCTTCCTGCCCTGCTTCCCCAGGTGTCCCTCCGTAATAGGTTCGAGGCCCTGGATCTTGAAGGAGAGGTAGGTGAGAATGTGGTGCAAGGCCAGCCCACAAGGCCACATAGGAAAAGGGAGTCGACTTTGCACCTCAAGACTGCCTCTGTTAAGAAAGAAAGAAGGGTCATTGTAGTAGGGGATTCCCTTCTGAGAGGAACAGAGGGCCCGATATGCAGAGTTGACCCTCATCATAGGGAAGTGTGTACTCTGCCTGGAGCCCCGATCAGGGATATCACCAGGGCGCTCCCCAACCTGGTGCACCCGACAGACTATTACCCGCTACTGGTCTTCCAGACAGGTGGGGAGGAAGCTGCTTCCCGCAGTCTGAGGGGGTTGAAGAAAGACTACAGGGCCTTGGGGCGGATGGTGAAAGAGTCTGGGGCTCAAGTGATCTTCTCCTCTCTCCTTCCATCTTCCACTGATGTGGGAAGGAATGGGAAGATTCAGTTCATGAACAATTCGCTTCGAGACTGGTGCTACAGGCAGGGCTTTGGATTCTTTGATAGCAGCTGGTTTTATAGGGCACCAGTCTGGACAATGACAAGTGAGAAAGGTTTGTCTCACAGAGGGAAAAGGGTGCTGGGGCACGAATTAGCAGGGCTCATTTGGAGAGCTTTAAACTAGATTCGAAGGGGGATGGGCTTGTAGCTGGGCTTGCCCCAGTGGGGCAGCGCTCCAGAATTAATGAAGACTGGGAGGCCTCCTACAATCCTAGGGTGAAATCGGTGTGCTCAGCTCGCTCCCTGAAATGCCTGTACACCAGTGCGCGCAGCATGGGAAATAAGCAGGAGGAGTTGGAAACCTGTGTTAAGTCAGGAGATTATGATCTGGTGGCAATTACAGAGACGTGGTGGGACAGCTCACATGACTGGAATATAGTCATGGAAGGCTATGTCCTTTTCGGGAAAGACAGGCCAGACAGGCGGGGTGGTGGGGTTGCTCTTTATGTGCGGGAGGAACTACAGTGCACCGAGTTCTGTCCAGGGACAGATGATGAGCGAGTTGAGAGTCTGTGGGTGAGAATTAAGGGGCAGGCTGGCAGGGGGGATACTGTTGTAGGTGTCTGTTACAGACCACCAGATCAGGGTGAGGAAGTTGACGAGGCCTTCTACAGGCAGCTGAGAGCGGCCTCACAGTCACAGGCCGTGGTCGTTGTGGGGGATTTTAACTTCCCTGATGTTTGCTGGAAGGACCACTCGGCAACCCAGCCACAGTCCAGGAGGTTCCTCCAGTGTATGGATGATAACTTCCTCCTGCAAATGGTGGATGAGCCGACCAGGAGAGGAGCGCTGCTGGATCTCATCCTCACTAACAAGGAGGATCTGGTCGAAGCAGTAAGGGTTGAGGGCTGCCTTGGTTGCAGCGAACACGAGATGGTGGAGTTCAGGATCTTGTGTGGCAGGACTAGTAGAATACCAAGTAGAATTGCAACCCTGGACTTTAGCAGGGCAAACTTTGGCCTTTTCAAGCAATTGCTAGGGGAAATCCCATGGGCAGGGCTGCTTGAAGGTAAAGGGGCCCAAGATAGTTGGTTGACATTCAAGGACTGCTTTTTCCGTGCTCAAGATCGGAGCATCCCGACACGTAGGAAGTCAAGGAAGAGGGCCAAGAGACCTGCGTGGCTAAATAGGGAATTGCTGGGTATGCTCAAGTGGAAGAGGAGAGTTTACAGGTCATGGAAGGAGGGGCTGGCCACTTGGGAGGAATATAAGGCTGCTGCTAGAGGATGTAGGAAGGCAGCTAGGAGGACTAAGGCATCCTTAGAATTAAACCTGGCAAGAAGGGTCAAGGACAGCAAAAAGAGCTTTTTTAAATACATGGCAGACAAAACTAACACCAGAGGCAATGTAGGCCCACTGATGAACGGGATGGGTGCCCTGGTGAAAGAAGATAAAGAGATGGCAGAGTTACTGAATGCCTTCTTTGTCTCTGTCTACTCTGCTGCGGGCAGTCCTGAAGAGCCCTGTACCCCTGAGACCTTAGATGAAGTCAGGTCGACGGAGCGGTTTGCCTTAGTCGACGAGGAATGGGTTAGAGACCAGTTGAGCAATCTGGACATCCATAAATCCATGGGTCCAGATGGGATGCACCCGCAGGTGCTGAGGGAACTGGTGGAAGTCATTGCTAGACCACTCTCCATCATCTTTACCAAGTCTTTGGAAACGGGAGAGGTGCCTGAGGACTGGAGGAAAGCAAATGTCACTCCAGTCTTCAAAAAGGGCAAGAAGGAGGACCCGGCTAACTATAGACCGGTCAGCCTCACCTCCATCCCTGGGAAAGTGATGGAACACCTTATCCTTGGTACCATCTTAAGGCATATCAAGGATAAGAAGGTTATGAGGGGCAGTCAGCATGGCTTCACCAGGGGGAAATCATGTTTGACCAATCTCTTAGCCTTTTATGAGGAAATAACACGGTGGATGGATGATGGCAGAGCGGTGGATGTGGTCTACCTTGACCTCAGCAAAGCATTTGACACAGTCTCCCACAGCATCCTCACGGCTAAAATGAGGAAGTGTGGACTGGATGATCAGGTAGTGAGGTGGACTGCGAACTGGCTGAAGGAGAGAAGCCAGAGAGTTGTAGTCTATGGGGCTGAGTCTAGTTGGAGGCCTGTAACTAGTGGAGTGCCTCAAGGGTCAGTACTGGGACCGGTATTATTTAATATATTCATCAACGATTTAGATGAGGGAATTGAGTGTACTATCAGCAAGTTTGCTGATGACACTAAGCTGGGAGGAGTGGCTGATACGCCAGAAGGCTGTGCTGCCATCCAGCGAGACCTGGATAGGCTGGAGAGTTGGGCAGGGAGTAACTTGATGAAATATAACAAGGGAAAGTGTAGAGTCCTGCATCTGGGCAGGAACAACCCCAGGTTCCAGTATAGGTTGGGGAACAACCTGTTAGAGAGCAGTGTAGGGGAGAGGGACCTGGGGGTCCTAGTGGACGACAGGATGACCATGAGCCAACACTGTGCCCTTGTGGCTAAGAAGGCCAATGGCATCCTGGGGTGTATTAGAAGGGGGGTGGTTAGTAGGTCGAGAGAGGTCCTCCTTCCCCTCTACTCTGCCCTGGTGAGACCGCATCTGGAGTATTGTGTCCAGTTCTGGGCCCCTCAGTTCAAGAAGGACAGGGAGCTGCTGGAGAGAGTCCAGCTCAGGGCAACGAAGATGATTAAGGGAGTGGAACATCTCCCTTATGAGGAAAGACTGAGGGAGCTGGGTCTCTATAGTTTGGAGAAGAGGAGACTGAGGGGGGACCTTATCAGTGTCTATAAATATATAAAGGGGGAGTGTCACGAGGACGGAGCCAGGCTCTACTCAGTGGCAAACAATGATAGGACAAGGGGTAATGGGTACAAACTGGAACACAAGAGGTTCCACTTAAACTTGAGAAGAAACTTCTTCTCAGTGAGGGTGACGGAACACTGGAACAGGCTGCCCAGGGAGGTTGTGGAGTCTCCTTCCCTGGAGACATTCAAAACCCGCCTGGACACATTCCTGTGTAACATTATCTAGGTGTTCCTGCTCCGGCAGGGGGATTGGACTAGATGATCTTTCGAGGTCCCTTCCAATCTCTAACATACTGTGATACTGTGATACTGTGATACTGTGAGTTAAGAAAACTTAGATTCAGGTCTCTAGTTAGTCTGATTTGGAGAAACCTGGCATGAAAAATTGTAATAGGAATGAGACTGAGCACAACCTTGTCCTGCAGCTAACATGTTCTTTCTCAGGGCTTTTTCTATTACACTTTCAGTAAGGCTTTGCCTTAAGACACTTCCATTTTCTCTCTTCTTTAAATATCTGGGTTTGTTCTAAGGAAGAATAAAACATTATTTTGGTGCATTAGAATTTGCTTTTCAATAGAACTGTCATATTCCTTTCAATACTAATCACAATATGTTTTGAGCTAAGCGGAAAACTCTGCGACATTAGGAAATCACTTAGCAATATTTACAAATAGGATAAAATTCCAGTTATATAATTCTTGAGCATTGGCTATTAATTTCAGTTGCAAATATTTAAAGCCCTTTTCATTGCTTTGAAAGGTTGTATGGTAATCAGATTATGCTTCTCAAATTTATTCAAATCAGAGTTACTGGATTATAACTCTTGATTCTTACATTAAACCCCAAATAACTTGTATATCCTTCAAGTTCCTTGAGAATTTCTTATTCCTTATGAATGGAAAATGTACTAATAGCAAAGAAAGTTGTTTCATAGAGGCCATGGAGTGTAGAATTACTAAAACCAATCTGAGTTATAGCTTATAATGTATATTGAACCAAACAAAACTTAGACACATGAATGATGAGAAATGAGGCTGAAGAAGTGAGGCATACAAAGGGAATATTACATTGACCTTAAATATTATTTAGTTATCTTTTTCTTTTTTTTTTTTTTCATGAGGACATCATGAGATGGCTAGCAGTAATAAGTTTAAGAAATAAATTAGAAAATCTCACCATCATGTGAAAGAAAATCCAAAATGCTTAATATACTTGAGCATGGGCACAAGGTGATGACTATATTAGATTTCTAAAATAACTATCACATGAAAACAAAGATTCAATAACAAGGATTTAAAATGTTTGTCAGGTCAGCAACTCTGTTGTATGGCAGTGGAATGACACTATAGTACCTGTATTTAAGAAAGAGAATATGAGCAACCTGGTTGCTGTACTATACAAGGTATTAGAATGCATTGCACAGCAAAGGTTCAGGTAGAATTGAGATAAATAAAAAATTAGCATAAAATGTAATGCTAGTTTATCATAGAACTGCATGACAGACTGAGTATTTTTCTCTGAGCAAATTCTAGCTTTCTACATAGAGAAAATACATGATGGCTGCAGAAAACATGGGTCTATCATGTGATACTGGCCACACAGGAAACAATTGGGAAGGCAAAAATGCTGGTAATGCAAGAAGTATTATTCTAATAAGCTGAATAAGCAAACAGATAAATGAAGAAGAGCTGTGAGGCTAAAAGAAGGTATTACTTAAGTTATTAAACTCTTAAATAATAAATAGTTTGGATGCATTTTCAGTACAGAAGAATGAAGTATAAGAACACTTGAGTAACCTTGATGAACCAAGTAATAGGAACAAGTCTTGAGTTTTCCTTCGATAAAATTCTGCTAGTCTGAATGCTTAAAGTGCCAAACAAGTACCATATATCATGTCTAGGTTCTATCAAGATTCTCAGAATAGCTACTGCCTTAACTGTTTTTCCTGCATTTCCTAACACAGCAAAATCTATAGAACTGATATAAAGGCTTAGACCTCACACAGTAATGAAGAGTTTACTTTTCCCCTCTCATTGCATAGGCAGTGGCTAAAACAATGAACAAGTGTTTGAATAGACAGGTCTGTTGAAGAATATTGGAAATTGAATTCATCATCTCTTATGTAAGCACCCTTCTTTCCCATATCAGGTTAGTTTAGGGTATCATTTTTGATCTTTCTTAAATGATTACACCAGAGAGATTAGAAGAAAAATTTTAGTCCAGTCCACTGATATGAAGACCTCTGTCCTGTTTCTTTCTCTGGATTTATATTGAATTTATATTTCGTATTTAAGCATTTTAATTTAAATAGAAACCAAGGAGCAGTAACTGGAGCTCAGGATTACTCTTTCCCAGCTAAATATCTTGAACAAAAGGCTACAGAGTCGTATTTAGTCTTAGAATCACAGAACAATTTGAGTTGGAAGGAACTTCTGTAGATCATGTAGTCTACTCCTTCATCCCCAGATCCAATGCGTAATCCCATCCCATTCAGACTGTGTCCAGTTAGAGCAGGTTGCATAGAGCCATGTCCAGTTGAGTGACTGTCGTGGTTTAAACCCAGTCAGGTAACTTGTTCACTCACTCCCAGTGAGTGGTGCCGAGCTGACAACAATCGAGGTCCGTGTCCCCCCCCCCAGCTGGGGTTCTCCCCCACTCCCGGAGGAACGGGGAGGAGGATCGAAAGAGTGCAACTCCCACGGGTTGAGACAAGAACAGTCCAGCAACCAATGTACACAAATCACCACCACAACTATCAACTACAACAATGATAAGGGAAAATAACAAGGGAAGAGAATACGATACCACCGGCCAAGAAGACGAGTTCCACCCGGAAGCCCCGTGTCCTTCCGGGTAACTCCCAGTCACCCCCCACCCCGGCCATGACGTGCTGTGGTATGGAATACCTCCCTGGCTAGCCCGAGTCAGGCGCCCCATCTCTGCTTCCTCCCGGCTTCCCCTCCTCCCTGGCAGAGCATGAGCCTCACAAAGTCCTTGGTCAGGGTAAACATCACTTAGCAACAACTGAAAACATTGACTTCACCAACACTGTTCTCAGGTTGGAAGTCAAAACACAGCACTGCACCAGCTAGCACAAAGGAAAAAAAAAACAAACATGACTACTACTGCTGAACCCAGGACAGTGACAAATATCTCCAAAGATGGAGGTTCCATTAACTCTCCGGGTAACATGTTTTAGTGCTTAACCACCCACACAGTAAAAAAAAAACTTTCTTTATAAGACTTCCTTGTGTTCACTCTCTCATGCACTTTTTGCATTTCTTTCTCCTTGCCAAGTAACTTCAACTACAAGAAAATGCTATATTACAATATATTTTACAGTCCTTTGGAGGAGCTTCATCCTGAGGAGAGATGTGGGATGTGGCCTAAATCTCATCAGACTGAAGAACACTCAAGTTTTGAATGTGTATTTATTACCAAAATATTCTATACAAGTAGTTAACATGTGCCACTCAAAAATATGTTTTCTATGTCTTTCAATGTTTTTTTGGCATCTGACTTTCAGAAAAGCTTAAGAAGATTGATAGGAAGATTATCAAGTTTCCTTACAAGCAGTCTGCAGAGAGTGGTTAGAATTAAAAACACGGTTCCGTTCTTGTTTGCTAGTTTAAGGAAACTTCAAGCTTAACTGATGTGAGTTGGTCCTTTCTAGTGTGCTCCCATTTGGAGATGCCAAAATTTCTCTGTATTCCATCTGTTGTTGGAGCCAATGCATAACCCACAGATTCCTGGGTCCTTTTCTAATGTCTCTTTACCTATTACTGCACTAAATCTAGATGTCAGTTCTTTTGGGACTGTAGCCTTAACAGTAACTGAGACTCATTCTGAACTGAAGAGGGGATAAGCAAGTAAAGTGATATGAACTTTCTACCAGTGGCCCAGAAGGCCAGGCGTATGCCAGGTGTGTAGTGCTTTCTAAATAAAGACCCTCAGTTCAATCAAATGCCTTTTCTATATGCGTTGAAAAAAGTATAAAAATCCTAGCAGAAGTTACCTAATTTACTGGTACAGTCATCCTAACAAATTACTACTGTTCCCATATAATCCCAATTAAATATTTTGTGAAGTAGGATAGGAGACTGCCTTTCCTAGGGTAAGGGTGATAATGTATCTGTAGTTAGTGGAAGGGAAGAAGTCTATAGCCTGGAAATTTGTCTCTTAAATTACCTTCTTGTAAGATTGTGATATCCAGCCCCTATGTGGAAGAAAACCAAACAAATAAGTCAAAAGAAGAGCTGGGATGGACATGGCATTTAATGCACAGCTGAGAATACATTCAAATTGGCATCTTAATTTGATTTTTGTTTGTATAATATTAAGTACTTCTACTGTTATGTTTCTATTTAAGAAGATAAATTGTTCTAGGGATAATTTGAACAATTTTATATTTTTTAGATTTTTCAGGGTGGACTATTATTAGGATGCTGAAAGGGATGTAATCAGCTGTAATAGAAGCAAAGTTTTAGTTTACATCCTTGTTATTCTGTAGCATAATTAACTCAAAGCTTTTTTAACAGTAGAAGGCCAACACCTGTTTCACAGTAAAAATCTGTGCTGTGTATACTTTTTAATGATTCTCTTTGCATCGGTGTATTCAGTTTAATTTTTAGGACTGGCTTTACTTTTGACTTTGTGTGTAAGTTACAGAGCAACCTTAGTTTGAGGAAGAAATTCTTTCCTTTGCCTTACTTTTGTCAAATTAGTTTGCTGCTTGGCTTTGTTCTTAAATAAGTAAAGTACTACAGTATAATGTCATGCCATGTTCCTTTCCAGAAGAATCGTAGATATTCAATTTTTTCCCCAGGTGTAAACACAAAGTATCCTGAGTAATAAAATATAGCAGGATGACCATATCCTCTCTGTCATTCACTGGAGAACTCCTGCCTAGTACCTTGCTCACTGTCCCTTTTAATGCCAAGAAAGTCTCCATAAAGATAAATCTTTATGATTTTAATGTATGACTTCCCTACTTCCCTGAAACTGCTTGAAAAGGGTTGATGATAATGATTCCCACTACAACATGCAATTGCAGCTTCACTCAAAGTAGTTTTTGCAATGAATGTGTTTATTTTACAAATGGACCCATACATGCTGTGTTATGACAGGCAAGTGGTAAAAACCTCCTAGTGAGGAGTGCCCCTAAGCCAGAAGATCTCCAGGATATCTGATGAGTGATCTCCTATTGCTTTATTCGGCTCTCACTGGTACTCATTTCACTGCTGACTGGACAAATGCCATTCAATGGTAAAATATCCTTGCCTGGAGGATTTGACACAGATGGGTCTGATCAGATTGGTCTGTTAAGGGTAAGGAATCATGCCCGTGACCTTTCTTACTGATAATGGTATTGTATGTCATACTTTTCAAGGAACAGCTGCTCGCTGTTTGAGTTTACATTGTACTTTTATTTAAATTTTGTTTCTTTATTTGGGGTTTTGGGGGGTTGTTGTTTTTTTGTTTACATGAGATTCTGTATCATCATAGGTAAATAGAAAATTATCAGTGTACGCAAGCCAAAGTTCATACATTATTCTGCTATGCTCAGTTATAAAAATAAAATACTTCTTTCCTTTTTTTTTGACAAACACCACTTTTATTGACAATTGATTATTCAGTCTGAAAACTACTATATTCAATCCATAAAAATAATATGTTTTTGTGGTGAGATATAAAATAATAGTTAATCCTACCAGACTGTTACAAAATGTTGTACAGTAACAATTAATAAATTGCCATGCAATGACACGGTAAAATCTGATACACCAAGCCAAATCTCTATTCACAGTGATATAAAACAAGAAAAACTCCACTGAAGTTAGTAATCTAAATCAAGTGCAAGGAGAATAAATTCGTAACTATGCTATAACAAACCTTATCTATTTAGTAATGTGGTGAATCTGAGAGTGAAGACCTTGGGCCCACTGTAGGAGAGGATCTGGTTCGAGACCATCTTAAGAACCTGCATGTGCACAAGTCCATGGGACTGATGAAATCTATCCACGGGTCCTGAAGGATCTGGCAAATGGAGTTGCTAAGCCACTGGCCATCATATTTGAAAAACCATAGCAGTCAGGTGAAGTTCCCGATGACTCAAAAAAGGGAAATATAACCCCCATTTTCAAGAAGGGGAAAATGGATGACCGTGGGGACTTACAGACCAGTCTCATCTCTGTGCCTGGCAAAATCTTGGAGCAGGTTCTCCTGGAAGGCATGCTAAGGCACATGAAAAACATCAGAGTGCTTGGTGACAGCCAGCATGGCTTCACTAAGGGGAAATCCTGCCTGACCACTTTGGTGGCCTTCATTGATGGGGCTACAGAACTGATGGAGAGGGGTAGATCAGTTGATGTCATCTACCTGGACTTGTGCAAAGCGTTGTGAATGCTCCATCCCTGACAGTGTTCAAGGCCAGTTTGGACGATGTCTTGGGTTTAGTGTGAGGTGTCCCTGCCCATGGCAAGGGGTTGGAACTGGATGATCTTAAGGTCCTTTCCAACCCTAACTATTCTATGATTCTATTCTATGTAACTATAAAGTTACAGCGTCAACCACTAACATGTTCAAGATTGTCACATTTGAAGTATCTTTACTAAGTTTAAGCTCACTCATATTACCTTGGTGTAGTTCACCACAGTTTGAGTGCTTATGTGGAGCTATGACAGTTCAGCTGACTACACGGTAACATTTCAGGATGTGCTAACTCAACCATGGGTTTGAATGCCCATGTCCATTTAGCAAATAGTCATGCAGTCATAGTGAAGCTATTCCTGAATTTTGGTTCCAATGATTACTCTCTTGTCAATATGAGAAATTTTCTAGAAATGTTGACACTATTTGTGTTGATTTTAATACCTTTTTTGAAAACTGGACCAGTTTAATATTTCATTTTGTAGTGGAAGTTGTTAATTTTATCCACAAATGAATAGACTTAAAAGGGTTGAATAATTTAGAACATTGCATGTGAAGTTGTCACTTAATAAGTATTTTGATTGGAAATAAAAAGCAGAAAAAGGCAGTGTTTTTTTACTAAAAAAAAATAAAATAAAATAATAATTCATGATTTATCAGAAAAAAAACAGATGAGAACTCCAACTCCAGTATTCATTCTGGATGTCCCACTAGGGCACCAGAATGTTTTTAGTAGCAGACGAGTGTTGTCAAGTCTAGAAACACTAGGAGAATGAAGCAAACAGCACGAAATCAAAATTCTGACTTAAGTAAGAAGAAAGGATTAAAGATCTAGAACTATGAAAATACAAGAAAACCACATAGATTTGTAAAGGTTTGATTTCAATCAACATAATAATCTAGAGTGTTGATACACAAGTGAAGCTAAACATTTTGGCTCTCTTAATAGTGTCTGAACATTAACAAAACAAAAGAAAACACAAAAGAATCTCAGAAGTGTGATGTGGCCTGTTTCAAATACCTATCCTAGAATGGGATGGTTGATTTCCAGAAGCACTTCTCAGGATAGATAACACCTGGATGCTCAATTCTGAACAAATGAATTTATGTGAGAAAAAATCCTACCTTGTAATGTAATTGTGTGAACCTGGAGGCTTTTCATGAGAAAGAAGAGCAGTTAAAGTGACTAGTGTTGTATAAGGCAACATCTTAGATCAGGTTCATCTTCTATGTGATTATACTGGTTCACTCAATAGAATGAAGTTCTGCAATACTGAACTGAACAGAAGCTTCAGTGTAGTTAGCATTAATAGTCATTTTAGATGGTAAGTCTTACTGCCAATTTCCAAAAGATAGCTTATTCAACTGACTTCTGCTACTCTGATGAACATTAGCTTATGATGGACCACAGTTTGCCAACTACAGATCCACAGTGTGGGTTTATCCCCTACATAAATAGTTTCATACATAAACCAGTCCTTGAACAGTGATTTGGGTCCTAACAACAGTTTTTTTCAGGCAGTAACTCTGGCCAGAGAAGATTAAGACAGAAAGGAAACTCCCTCACTACTTGCTAGATACCACACAAAGACTGAATCAGAACATAAACATCAATACTCTCTATCTCAAGGGTACACTATTGCAGGCTAAGAATTTGAACAATGAGAGTTCAATTTATTGACCCCTGCCATAGTCTGGCGTTGTATTTTATCTCTCTCAAATATATTTAACTACAGATTAAATCATACATCAATGAAGGAAAGATACCTATTCAAATACTCCTGTATTCACCTGTTCAGACTTTACTATGGTGGCATTTCATGGTCTTTGTGCAGTGCAGGCAGTTGACATGTTTTTTTCTCTTGAGAAAACGGTATGTTGTGCTAAAGCCTGATCCCAGAACTTGCTTGGCTAAGATAGCCAAAGCTTTGCCTTTTATGTACAAAACAGTCTTCACAATTGCTACTTTGTATTTGCAGAGAATTTGAAGTGTCTGTGAAAATAAAATACATTTAAAGGCATTTGTTAGCCTTCCTTTCCATTTTAATTCTTATCCTCATCAAATTAACTTCTAAAACCCTTTTAATGCTGCCTGGCTTGTAGGTGAATGAAAGATGTTTAGCTGTGTATTTGGCCCTTTTCATTAGCACAAAAATACTTATTAATTCAGATTATGTGTACCTTATAGTATCAAATTAATGCAAATTGAAAAGTGGCTTCACTTGTTGACCAAATCCTGATTTATTTAAGTAAAATTCTAATTCAAGTTTGAAGTTGTTTATTTTCCTTACAAACAGTGTGAAAGTTTGTGTTTCCTAATCAATACAAGAGGAACATTTCTACTGACATCTGAAGAGTGGAACAACTGGAGGTGGAAAGGAGAGTGAAAAAGATGTAGTAATAAGAATGTTTCAAAAAGACCCTCATCTTCAAAAGAAAGCAGAAGTGGAAGCAGACATTCTGAAACTCAAGTAATCTCTCAGGAACTTCATTTAAATGAAAGTTCCAAAAATTAAAAGTTTAAATAATTCTTCAAAGCTAAACATACTGCTCAGGATGAACGGTTCTTGATGATCTCATCTTTAGCTGAAATGCTGTGATTTCTTACATGGCCCTCATTCCTGATCTAATTCCCCTCTCTGGTCTATAGAATTTCTGGGTACTTCAAAAAACTGCATTTTCCATGTCTGTGTTTCATGATGAGTATATTGGCAGAATATCAAATTATTTTGTGTTAGCCTATCTGCATATATTTCCTTTGAAATGGTTAGTTACTAATTATAATTGGAAGGCTCCACAAAATATTGTATGTTTTGCTGTGTTATCAACAGCTATATATATCTATATCTATATCTATAGATATATATAGGGCATGATTGCACATGCTTTGATTCTATAGTAAACAAAAAAAAACAGGCCTTATTAGGGAAAATGGGAAAAAAAAACTGGTGCTTGAATATCACTGTGATAGGCTGTGGTAAAAATGGCTGATTATTGGAAATCAGAATATATGTCAAATCAACTTTCTCTGACACCTTTAATTTTTTTTTTTTTTTTTGTTTATCTGCAGTGTGAAAATCTTGCTTGTTTGGGACAAGATATTTTGACATAATTTTTTCTAGAAGGCTTTTATTCTAGGCTATGTGGGAAAATTTATCAATATACAAAAGAAACGTTTTATGGACTTACTGACATATTTAAGCTGTGACTAGTGCTAGAGATATGATTAAAAATATCAAAATTTTTCAAAGACTGGAGCTATCATTGCAAAGCAAACAGATTTGAGCCACTAATAATACCAGGCATTACCTTGTGCTGCCTCTATCTTTCTTTTTTATTTTTTGCCTCACTTGAATATGAAGATATCCTGTGTGATTGAACTATCGAGTACTGAAGAGTCAGCATTGCTGCTGCATTTGAAAGAGCTACATTGAGAACTTTATTATGCACATCTGAAAAGCAAAATCAGTAATTACAAACAACTTACAGGACAGCTGAATGTAGTTAAATCATTTACTCGCAATACACCCACAATCTTAAAATGCTTTAATATATAAAAACATATTCAGCAGCTGCAGTGATTTATCTGACAGGCACTCTCACTTAAGCTTATGGAAGCTCTTTTTTTTTAGGAAGGTGTATATGTTCCTTTATAAGCAAAAGGTAACCACAGGTGAAAGTATATCTGTCTGCTTGATAGTTCCTTGAAGCTACTCTGATCATGGCCACAGAGCAGAGAACAGCGTAACGTAATGCAGACAGTGTCATCATCCTACAAATCACTGCAGAAATTGCCTATGTGATTTTAAATGAAGGGAACTATTGTGTCACAATTAACTTATATAACATATCATAACATGATTATAGGTATTTAATGAAACAACATTAAAACATACTACTGTTGATGGATTGGAGAAGTCTGAAGATATAGAAATAATCAGAGATGTATAAACATCTCTACATATGTCTCATTATATCTACAAATGTCTGATTATCTTTGTATCTCCAGCCTTTTATCTATATATCTGGGTTAGCAACTTTTTGAAAAGCCTTAAGAACCAGAAGGCTCACATACCTTTCACATGGGAAATGTTTGGGTAGGAAAAAGTTAAGAATATTTTTCCACGAACAGATGTTGATTCTTGCATCACAGTGTTCATGTTGAATTTTTTGAGTATCATGTGCTGGTGTCTTCTCTGAGAGGTCTTTATTTCCATTTATAAGTCAAGCCTCTGAGTTCTTTGAAATGTGTGGTTATGCAGGGAGTAATCTGCTGGAGGCTTTGAGACTTGAAGCCCATAACCTTGGGAGACCTCATGTCTGCCTTTCAGCCAACAATGTACCCTGAAGCAGAGCTGCATTAGCAGCCGTAAACTCAATCTCACTGTAGTTTAGCCACTCCAGTCTTCTTTACTGGTAATTACACCATGGGAAATAACTATTTAAATGGAATCTTGTGCTGCAATTACATTTTTCAAAAACTGATTACAACATACAAGACAATTTTCAATTTAAACTTCCAAGTTTTAATTCAAAACAACTTTATAGTAACAATTTAGACCTGCAGACATTAAAGTGAGGCAACTGACATTCCAGTTATTTTTACTGCTTCTTTATAAATATATTTCTAGTATTTCTGAAGATTAAATTCTGCCAACCAATGACTAATCATCAGAGCTGGATAAACATTTCAAAATGAGCAAATCATTTCAAAAACTCTTCCTTTTCAGTTAACTACACCTATGCATGTTTGAAATTTTTTAAACTAGGTCCTGATATCCAGATTTGTAATAAATAAATAAATAAATAAATCTACATGGCCGTACCAAAAACTTCGGTGTGGTGCTCTGTAACGTAAATGTTTAGAATTGATTGCAGGGGTGACTTATGCTCCTGACCTATGCACTACATGCCCAAGAACCAAATTATTCTGTTTAGCCAAGAAATACAAGAACCTTGCTGCATAACAGTCATTTGCCAGTACTCTGGGAGCAATTCATAGAGGTACCCACCACAAATTCCCAGTGATTCTAACGTTCTGTTCTAGAATGAGATTACTCTAGGCCTGAGGCTGGGATCAGGGAATAATTGTATGATATTTGCCTCAATTACTGCTGCATCACTGCCTTCTGCAGTCAGGTATTCAGACCTGCTGGGTCGTCAGATGGGAAGTGACAGAGGATTTTGCAATCCAATAGTCACAGATTAGATATCCTGTTACATTCAGTTCAAATGTTAAACCTGAGTTAATTTTATTTATGGTTGCTAAACAGAGGATGTAACATAAAAAGCATGTCAATAAGCAACATCATAGTATTCTGCAATGTTAAGATTCAATAAATGATTTTAAAGAGATGCTTTCGCTATGAAAGAAGGCTTAAAGAGTCACATTTGTTGTCCTACCTGATTTAGAAGAATTATATCTTTTTAGATACCATAGACAAAATGTATTGTTTTTACTTATACATGTTGGAACTAGAAGATCTTAAGGTCCTTTCCAACCAGAAATATTCTATGATTCTGTGAAGACAGGAGTTCTTTTTGAAAGATGACTCAAATAAGGAAAAAAGTTTATTAGAGGAACGGAAAAGGAAATGGCAAGTACAGTCAGTAACAACTACATTCTGAAAATTTCTGAAATTTTCTGAGTTTAGTGATTCATAGAATCATAGAATAGTTAGAGTTGGAAACGACCATAAGATCACCTAGTTAAAACACCCCTGCCATGGGCAGGGACAGCTCACACTAAACCATCTCACCCAAGGCTTCATCCAAACTGGCCTTGAACACTGCCAGGGATGAAGCATTCACAACCTCCCCGGGTGACCCATTCCAGTGCCTCACCACCCTCACAGGAAGGAATTTCTTCCTTATAGCCAATCTAAACTTCCCCTGTTTAAGTTTTAACTCATTACCCCTTGTCCTATCACTACAGTCCCTAATGAAGAGTCCCTCTCCAGCATCCCTATAGCCCCCCTTCAGATACTGGAAGGCTGCTATGAGGTCTCCACACAGCCTTCTCTTCTCCAGGATGCACAGCCCCAACTTCCTCAGACTATCTTCATACGGGAGGTGCTCCAGTCCCCTGATCATCCTCGTGGCCCTCCTCTGCACTTGTTCCAACAGTTCCATGTCCTTTTTATGTGGAGGACAGCAGAACAGCACACAATACTCCAAGTGAGGATTCATGAGACCAAAGGGGCAGGATCACCTCCTTCGACCTGCTGGTCACACTCCTTTTGATGCAGCCCAGGATACGGTTGGCTTTCTGGGCTGCGAGGGCACACTGAAGCTGCTCATGTTCATTTGCTCATCAACCAACACCCCCAAGTCCTTCTCTGCAGGGCTGCTCTGAATCTCTGCCCAACCTGTAGCTGTGCCTGGGATTGCTCCGACCCAGGTGTAGGACCTTGCACTTGGCATGGTTAAATATCATGAGGTTGGTATCAGCCCACCTCACAAGTGTGTCAAGGTCCCTCTGGATGGCATTCCTTTCCTCCAGCGTATCAACCAAACCACACAGCTTGGTGTCATCGGCAAACTTGCTGAGGGCGCACTCAATCCCACTGTCCATGTCACTTAAGATGTTAAACAAGACTGGTCCCGACACAGATCCCTGAGTGATACCACTCGTTACTGTTCTGCAGCTGGACATGGAGCCGCTGACCACAACTCTTAGCGTGCGGCCATCCAGCCAGGTCTTTATCCACTGAGTGGTCCATCCATCAAATTGATGTCTCTCCAATTTAGAGACAAGGATGTCATGTGGGACAGTGTTGAACGCTTTACACAAATCCAGGTAGATGGCATCAACTGCTCTACCCCTGTCCATCAGTTCTGTAACCCCATCATAGAAGGCCACCAAATTGGCCAGGCAGGATTTGCCCTTAGTGAAGCCATGCTGGCTGTCACCATGCACCTTGTTGATTTTCATGTGCGTTAGCATGCCTTCCAGGAGAATCGGGTACAAGATTTTGTCAGACACAGAGGTGAGACTGACTGGTCTGTAATTCCCCTGGGCATTCATTTTCCTCTTCTTGAAAATAGGGGTTAAGTGCTATTATAACTAAGTCCTCAGGTTAGTTATTCCAAGGAATTTTAATACTAACATTTTCTTGTAAGTCTGCTCCACCTTTTTTCTGTTCAGTTTTATTTATGGGAGAGAACTAAATTCTCAAAATGAAAGCTAATATACAAGAAGCATTTCTAAGAAAAAAAACAACCCAAGGAATAGCAGCTATTTAAAACAAATGAACATGTAACAAGCTTCCAGGACTGTAGCAGCAGGATACAGGAGAAAAAAAATGTAAAAATAGCCACTTCAAAAAATTGTTTATTAAAGCCCTCATCTCCACAGCAGGAAATAAGAAAAACACTGAAACCACCACCTTAAAAATGATTTATTAAAAAATGCAACACCAGAGATGTACAAAAAGAAAACAGTTTACAAACCATCTTAAAATAAATTTATTCAACTATGCCCCAGCAGGAAATACTATAAAAAGTAAAATTTCCACTGTATGAAAATAAATAAATAAAAATATTATAAAACAAGGAAAAATAAGCGCTTTAAAAATAGTTTTATATAGTATTGTGTATTGTGTTAGTCAAGTGAGTTAGTCGGCCTGGGAAGAATATAGGGATGTTGTCAAGAAGCTAGGGACCAGGTTAGGAAAGCTAAGGCACAGTTAGAATTAAACTTGGCTAGGGATGTTAAGGATAACAGGAAGGGATTCTATAGGTACATTGCAAATAAAAGACAGACTAGGGACAACAGAGGCCCCCTCCAGACGCTATCAGGCAAACTGGCTGCCCTGGATTTGAAGAAGGCTGAGGTTCTGAATGACTTCTTTGCCTCGGTCTTCACTGGCAAAGGCTCTGACCAAACCACTCAAGTCTTGGAAGGCAGACGCAGAGACTGTGAGAATGAAGACCTTGGGCTCACTGTAGGAGAGGATCTGGTTCGAGACCATCTTAAAAATCTGAATGTGTACAAGTCCATGGGTCCTGATGAAATCCATCTGCGGGTCTTGAAGGAGCTGGCAAATGAAGTTACTAAGCCACTGGCCATCATATTTGAGAAATCATGGCAGTCAGGTGAAGTTCCCTATGACTGGAGAAAGGGAAATATAGCCCCCATTTTCAAGAAGGGGAAAATGGATGACCGGGGGAATTACAGAGCAGTCAGTCTCACCTCTGTGCCTGGCAAAATCTTGTACCAGATTCTCCTTGAAGGCATGCTGAGGCACATGAAAAACAACAAGGTACTTGGTGACAGCCAGCATGGCTTCACTAAGGGGAAATCCTGCCTGACCAATTTGGTGGCCTTCTATGATGGGGCTACAGAACTGATGGAGAGAGGTAGAGCAGCTGATGTCATCTACCTGGACTTGTGTAAAGCGTTCAACACTGTCCCTCATGACATCCTTGTCACTAAATTGGAGAGACATCAATTTGATGGATGGACCACTCAGTGGATAAAGACCTGGCTGGATGGCCGCACGCTAAGAGTTGTGGTCAGCGGCTCCATGTCCAGCTGCAGACCAGTAACGAGTGGTGCCCCTCAGGGATCTGTGTCAGGACCGGTCTTGTTTAACATCTTAAGTGACATGGACAGTGGGATTGAATGCACCCTCAGCAAATTTGCCGATGACACCAAGCTGTGTGGTTTGGTTGATACGCTGGAGGAAAGGAATGCCATCCAGAGGGACCTTGACACACTTGTGAGGTGGGCTGATACCAACCTCATGATGTTTAACCATGCCAAGTGCAAGGTCCTACACCTGGGTCGGAGCAATCCCAGGCACAGCTACAGGTTGGGCAGAGAAGAGATTCAGAGCAGCCCTGCGGAGAAGGACTTGGGGGTGTTGGTTGATGAGCAAATGAACATGAGCAGCTTCAGTGTGCCCTCGCAGCCCAGAAAGCCAACCGTATCCTGGGCTGCATCAAAAGGAGTGTGACCAGCAGGTCGAAGGAGGTGATCCTCCCCCTCTACTCTGCTCTCGTGAGACCTCACTTGGAGTATTGTGTGCAGTTCTGCTGTCCTCCACATAAAAAGGACATGGAACTGTTGGAACAAGTCCAGAGGAGGGCCACGAGGATGATCAGGGGACTGGAGCACCTCCCGTATGAAGATAGTCTGAGGAAGTTGGGGCTGTGCATCCTGGAGAAGAGAAGGCTGTGTGGAGACTTCATAGCAGCCTTCCAGTATCTGAAGGAGGGCAATAGGGATGCTGAGGATGGAGTCTTCATTAGGGACTGTAGTGATAGGACAAGGGGTAACAGGTTCAAACTTAAACAGGGGAAGTTTAGATTGGCTATAAGGAAGAAATTCCTTCCTGTGAGGGTGGTGAGGCACTGGAATGGGTCGCCCGGGGAGGTTGTGAATGCTCCATCCCTGGCAGTGTTCAAGGCCAGTTTGGATGAAGCCTTGGGTGAGATGGTTTAGTGTGAGCTGTCCCTGCCCATGGCAGGGGTGTTTTAACTAGGTGATCTTATGGTCCTTTCCAACCCTTACTTTTCTATGATTCTATGATTCTATGATTCTATGATTCTGTGATTCTATGATTCTGTGATTCTAAGTATAGGGACAGCTCTATTCACCAATGGCTTCATTCTTTATAATGTCACGTTCCCTGGCTCCATTCAACAAGCATCTCCAACAGGCATTTAAACAGAAGCATGTGAGAGGTCCCTGCTACCTCACATTTAAATGTTTGTGAGCTCATCACCTTTCATAGCTATCACTTTAAATGTTATTTTAAATTATATTATTTCTTGAAAATGTGTTTTCACGAGGGTGATAGAACTTTTCTAAAAGATTATGGGTATTTTTCCAGCCCAGTCACGATTTTCATTGGGGATCCAACATTTTGTGCAGTATATTTCAGTTGTATTTGTGAGGTGGTACTCAAAGTGGCATGGAAGCATGGTGTCTTTAAAGACATTGACTGTCTAAATCTGAATATGTTTGTTAGCCCCATAGCTCATTGTTTTCTTATTTCTACAAAAAAGCAATAAGCAATGACTTTGCCACACTAAGATGGAGCATTCATGATCTTTTTTCCAGGCCATTGCTTCATATGCAAGTAAAATGTACCTGGTTTATCACTAGGATTTTTATCCCACCAGTGTGACATACGTTTGTCAGCCTGGAGAATGTCTATCTAGATTGCCTGAAGCTTCCCTTGTGTTTAGGAGCAGGCTTGGGGAAGAAAAGGATGCAATGATTCTGCTGTGTTCCCGCAGACATGGATCTGTTACCTGCCTTGTCCATGCCAAGCTTTGGAAAGCCACCATGCCTTGTCCATGCTGTACAAAGAGAAAAGTCAGACTCCATGACTTCTCCTATCAGTATTAATTTCTATTCCAACATATCAACCTTTCTACGTTGGTAGGAACAGGAAACCTTGCTCTCAGACATATTCCTCTAATATTTATACTATGTATCCCTGACTTTCCACACAGGGGCCCAGAGCAGCCAGGCCCTGGACTCTCATTTTTGATATGACTCAGGCAATATTGATCACACTGATAAAAAGCTCTAATATGTTATATAATATATAATATATACATAAAATATAATCAATAATTAATATAAATATAATATAGAAAAATGTAATATATGATATGTAATATATATGAATCTATAACCTATAAATAATATAATATATATAATCTGTTTGCATGCAGAAAAAAAGACTGTGGAAAAAAATGACATTAAAAATATTTATGGTCTTAGCAATAATGGTGAGCTGAGAATCGAACCTTCTACCCGGCATTACTGCAAAGCCAGGAAAGATAAACTCACATTATACACAGTAAATACTTCCATGAATGTAAATAGGTATATGTGTGTGTATATATGTAGTCTTAGACAGCAAAGGAACTAACAGAAAGATGAATCTCAACTGAAGACTATTTTGTGACAATGTGGTTATTATAGTAGGTATGTCCACAAACTTAAAACATTTCACTACTTTAGAGAAGGCTAAAATAAATATAGCAAGCCTCTTAGGGATTGATTCTACATACAAAATTCAAGCAAAGTTCCTATCCTCACCAATAAAGACTTCAGGATCTGTACCAATGCTTATTTCTTTCTCCTGCTGTATAATTCAATAAGTAGAACTACAAGGCAAAAAATGTATATAAAATGGAACCCATTGAGATGTGGCTCTTTGTCAAAAGAAAATTGTGCAGTCGGGTTATATGAAATCAGACTTCAATATCTCTGTATGATTTAAAAAAAACATACTGCCAGAAATAAAGTTCATCTGCACTGAAGTTGGTGTTGCTGCTTCAGCAAATTACTTGTGCAAGTGGCAGTGATAATTGCAGCCAAGGAAATTATTCCTAGCAAATTATTTATTCAATAACTTTCACCATTTCTTCTGTCCATGATTTTTCTTTGATCAGATGGCAATTCTCTCAGTGTTATTCTTCATTCAGAATTCTTAAGAGATGTCATCACTGAGCATATCTCGATCCAAAAGACATTCACAAACAGCTATTCAAAGTCCACATCTGGCTTGAAGCCTGTGTTTGTCTCCAAGACTGTCAGGTAGCAGATGTCTCAATAGCTTCCCAGTAACCTTTGTATAACATCTTGGAGAAAATGTGTGTGACTTCCTTTCAATAAAGGCTGACTTGCTGAAAATGCAATTCTTTACGCTAACTCTGGGAAACAAAGGCTTAATATAAGCTATGGGGAGAAAGCTTAAAATCTAAATACAGCTTTTTAAGCACAGTTTTCTTGAGCAGTTTCTGCTTGAAATCTAGTAGAATTGAAGCAGTGGTGAAAGCAAGCAACAGAGCGAATAGCTGCTCCTTGGAAATACTATACAGTACTTTCCCCCTGGTATTTCCTAATTCACCTGTAGGGTGGCAAGGGAGGGAAGCTGGAATCTAGGGAGCATCAGGAATCAAGTGAAGAAAGAAGTGATCTTTAAGGTGTCATCTGTCTGTAACACCTTCCTTTCCACACCTACTGACCCATCTCTCCCTCTCCCTCCCCCCGCTTTTCTTCTTTGTCCACCTGCTGTGCACACAGCAATTCCAGGCTCTTGAGCATCAGCTATGATTGAAAAACCTTTATTTTTTTTCTCTGTAGCTTCATATTTATACCCATATTCAGTACAGTAATGTTTACTAAGAATACCAAGGGTAGGTGCATTCAGCCAAAAACACATCCTCATCTCTTCAGCAACTTCCTACTCACTAATCAAATATATGCCTGCCTATTGTACTTTTGAAAGAGATAGGTAGCTGGTTAGTAAAGGAAAATTCTGATGGGATTTCATCTGCATAAAGTAGTAGGACTTGAGCTGTCAACATAGTGTTTCAGGTATTAAAACCTTCATTTAGAATACTTCAGATGTCTCCAAGAATACTGGACATACTCTTTCATTGGTGTGTATTCTTCCTACTGTGCACTACCAAATACTCTATTCCCCATAGTGATTTTGGAAAAGGAAAATATAATGTTTCATAATAGTTTTTCTTATTATTTTTGAGGTTTTCTAATAAGAATATTCAGGAGACATTATTGTTCCCTTTCATAGGAAAATTCTTTTTTTGGTTGTATTAAAAATCATTCATCTAAGGAGCTTAATAAAATTCCTATATAAAGAAGTTCTTATATTAATATATGTATTTTATGCCACTTCAGCAGTAGTTCTAGATTTAATTTTGTATAAGCTATTTGGAGTTGATTAACTAGCATATAATCTCGGCCAGCCAAATACATGAAAAGTTGGTGGTGTATTTTTAATCATCTATATTCAGAGTGGGAAATTAATTTTACTTTGATTTTTTTTTTAAACATCTCCTGATTAAAACTTAAGCAGTCAAACGCTCAGGCATTTAACTTCAATGTTGTGTCCTCCTCTATCAGAACAAAATTGGGCATTTTCCTATACACAATAGAGGAAAAAAAGCAATTACTATCAATCAGTGACTAAGCAACAGATTGGAGTATTTAGAAAGACTCATTCATACACAGATTTGCAGCAGTGTTCAGCTCCTCTGATTAGATTCCATAGATTTTAAATTGTAGCTAATTAGGCTGTCATAGGTTCATTAATGGCTCTACTGATTCAGCACTCCCTCACCTGCATGCATATTAAAGCTCATTAGCTCCCTTGTCTAAAATACCACCTGCATTAATTGCTGCTGATGCACTAGGACTCTTCACAAGGCTCTTCTGACAACTAGTCTACCTGCTTGTAATACCCATTGCCCCCAGAGCTCTTCAGGAGAGCTAGCAGATAAAGTTCATAGTGTTTCACACATTGTAATGCTGCAGCTGTTGTGAGGGCAGTCAAGCCTGTTTTCTGCTTAACAGCAGGAAATAAATAATTAGCAATGTCTGTACTGTAATGCTTACCACAGGACCAGTTTATTTGCTCTGGAGTCTCACTACTGTAAGATAGCTAGCAATATCATGCACTAACAAAGTGCTAGGGGAAATCCAAAGACATAAATAAGCTATTATGACCAAGAAGAATAGATGACCTCAATTTAAAGCAGGCCTGATATTCTGTGATCATTTTAGATTAAATGTTTGGCGGGTTATCTACCCTAAGGACAGTGGGCCAGTTTTGTGACACAGTTCTTACTTATCCTGTACTCCTTTTTTTTTTTTTTTAAAATGTAGGTATCCTTATGGATATCAGGGTGCTAGATTGTATACCACAGGGCTTACATTTTACAGCTTGAGCCGGAAGCAACTGAGAGAGATTGCTCTAAGAAAGAGATCTTCCTGCCTCCTAATTTCCAAGCAGTTATAATCAAAGACAGACCAGTGAGATAACATGTGACATAAACTCAAAAATACCACTGATAACAATACTGACAGCAGATTGCTCTGTTGAAAGGCTGTTAAAATGCAGACAATGTCTTGCCTTGCCTTGGAGAGTTTTGGGGTAAGCAATGGTAACCTTCTAAAGAAGGTGTCCACAAGTATAATTTAATTGTACCGAGGAACCTTTATTGTTTTCTCCCAAGAGTTAAATATATCAAATTTCCAAGAAATATCTCGTATTTATAGTAATATTTTCATACACAGTTGTATTATCAATCTCCCAAGGTTTCTTTTTTCTCACTTCTTTATATTAAACTAAATTAATAACAATACTTTTAAATTAAACAGCTTATTTTTTAAAATATTGAAATGGCAATAATTGAATTTTTACATGTTTTCTTTACACAGACATATATATATGCATATGCAAGCATCTACACCCCCTAAAACTATTGTGTATATTACAGAAAACAGAGAATTCACAAAGTTTTGCTTGATTTCATTCACTGTAAGGAATATTGGAGGGGGGTGAATGAACCATACTTGCATCTTATTTCCCTTGGAAATATTCAAAATACCTCCTGAAGTTTTCTTTCGCAAAATTTTGAATAAGATATTTAGAAGAAGGACTACTACAAATGGAAAGAAAAATGTCTGTTTCATACTAATAATTGTGAACTTACCATGCAAACTGACAATTCCAGACTTTCTTCTTCAATACTGTAAATACTTGATGGAATGGAGAATCCTAGTGCAGTGAAACCTAAACCCTGTTTCTATAGAAATCATGGGCAAAGCACTGACTTAAGTGATGAGTGATGCCTCAAATAAAGAAAAATACAGAAGGTATTAGAACTTTACAATTACTGTTTGAAGCTCTTGCAGTGACATTGAGCTCTTACCTGTCCTTTTAAAAACACCAAAAACTGAATTGTCAGTGAAAAACACCAATTTGAGTAAACTCAGTTTACTCAACAGGCACTGCATTATTGGAAGACACTGAACAGTTAAAGATTTTAGTTCTATTCCTCTTCTCTTTCTACTGGAAACCCTCAAGTATCTGATGACACACACAACAATTCCTGTTATGAATGCATTAACATCCTGTTACTTTTTCTTTTTCTTTACTAGTGTAAATGAAAGAAGGAGCACAGTGTTGTTTATTTCAACCTTAGTTCACCTAGGCCCAAGTCTTGAGTGAGAGTACAAAAAACCCCATCCACGTGGTTAGTATAATTTTGTTATGATCAAAGGCAGCATCCATATTTATAATAGTAGTGTTTCTATGGTGAAAAATGAATACTTCACGAAATGTTCCATCCCATCAGGGGTTAGTGTAATGGGAATCTAGATAGGCAAGTTAACAATAAGCCTTCCACTGAATTCTGATCAATACTTTGATCTTGCAAGTCTGAATGCCACTCTCGCAAAAACAAAATCACTGTATCAGCAGCAGGTGGCTTAAAAATACCTTGCATGATCATTGAGGCACAGACAGATGGAACCAGCAAAGCAAACCCACTGATGATGTTTTAGAACCATTTTGGCAAGATCCAAGATGTATTCCCTTCTTCCCATCAGTGTAACTGCTGACAGATGTAAGAAAATGAGAGCTCAGTTCCCCATCTCATTCCACCTTATTCATTCTCTCTGGTTCTGCAGAGCTCTGGAATGTGACAGGAAGGGCTTATACTAAAGAATTCCACATGGAGCAGACTTTAATTCTAGTCAACGCAGTAGCAAGTGAGAAAATTACTCCTTATGGTATATTTTCCTGTAAGATTTACTTCTTCCTTTCCCTCTTATTTTAATTAAATGCACTTGTGGACTGAAGACTAAAATATTGGCTCTTTATCTTTCAACTTCCCTTTAGAGCCTAGTTGTATTCTAGAGGTAATCAGATTTACTAATTCCTTTGAATGACATTCCTCATTTCAGCCTGGCACATATACAGCTTTTATTCCAGTGTGGCTATGATCATGATTCAGTTTCAGCTTATAAGTCAACGATTCTCAAGTTTTTTTCCATCTAGACCTAGGTTATAACACATACCAAGTAATGACAACTGACAACAATTTGCACCTTTACTGTCAGTCTCAGCTGAGTGATGACACCAGAAAGACCATTGCACATTCTTACCCTTAGATATGGGATCTGGGACACAGCAATTGGGAACATGAGGATGGCACCCCTTGCTGATGCTTTTTTACCAGCCAGTGAAGGGAATTGTTTTGGCAGTCTAGCGTCTTCACAATATATTTGACTAAGTGGTTTTGAAGTGTAGAAACATCCAAACTCCTCTATTTCTTCTAGCTTTAGTACTATGTAGAGTTTCTGATATTTCCCAGAAGTGCTGTCTGAGAAGATCTGTTGCATCACAAGTCTTTCCACAAGGGAAACACACAGATGTTCCTAGCATCACAGAGAATAACAAACGATATATTTTGCAAGCATATACAGGATCAAATTCTCACCCAGTATTATACCAGGAAGACATGTTGTTGGAAAGAATGTATTTTTTTTGCTTATAAACAGATTACCATGCAAATACTTTTATGTACAAATCACAGAAGTGTTTATCCATGCTGAACAATAGGATTATTTTCCCCTTCTCACATGCACATGCACACAAACATTCTTGTTTTTTAGAAAAGAACAGAAGGACAGTTTGAAGATCAAAATGTTTGTTTCTTCTCCAAACATCATCCTTTGAGCACTCTAAAGTAAGCATCAGTAAGAAAAATCAGAGGCACTCCTGGAAGGGAGGATGTAGTTTTTCCTGACATTTTTCTCCATAGAGTGCATACTAAAACCTCTCCCCAAACCTGGGATTAGTTATTACAATCTGTGCACCGGGACACAGAGAATAGCTACTGGCTGTGAGCCAGTAAGCAGCGTGGCTTCCTGCCAGCTATCCTGCCACTGCTGGAGAGCCACTCTGCAGTGACAGCATCTGGATAAGTGTGATCTGCACCAATGGTTTTGACATGTCCCTGGTCATACAACTTTCTGTGGGCCCCAACTGTAGCCTCATTTGCACCAAGTCGTTGAGTCAAAAATATCGACATTAGGCAATATTGTCATTGTTCATTAGCATCAATGGGAACTGCCTTTGGATTAGACCTGTGGATTTTGCACTCCATTGGAAATGTACATGTTTTTCCCTTCATTTTTCTTGCCATAAGAAGAGAATATAAGGGTCCCTCTTTTTTGTTTCTTTGTTTTGGTAACCTGTTCAGCCAGCATATTTAAAATAAAGCACTCTTTATACAGTCAGGTATGAAACACAAACTAGTTTTGAGGCACATTCTACTTCTATATTTACTTTAGGTAAACTAGAAATGTCCCGCTTTTCTTTTCTTAACATATTTGGTCTGTTTATCTTTGAAACTGCAATGTTAGCAAGACAAGATCCTCTCAGGTTCTTGCTGCAGTGTCTTTTATTATGCTTATACAAAAGGGAATGCACAGTGCCTTTGAGACCTTAAAGAAACCCGACAGAAAGGACAGGCCTTTGAAGTCTAAAAAACATGTATAATCTACTTTTACTTAGTCTAACAGAAGAACCATATTTACCATGCTCATGTCATTATGGATTTTAGGTTTTTGTTCTGAGTACAAGGTGTATGATAGCCTTGAGATTATCAATTTTGGATATATTTGAAAGTTGTCTTTGATCTCCTTAAAGCTATCAATCTCAGCTTTGGAAGGAACAAAGAGATAAGAGAAACTAGAAACCTAATTTGCATTTGATACCTCTGGAAAAAAAAGCAGAAAAAGCATGGAACTAAATAACTAGAAAGCCAAAAGTCTTGCTCTATTCACTGCAGGGTGTTTGTAAAATTGCTTGTTTTATAGCTAGAGAGACATCCAACAGACTGTAGTGAGATAAAAACCAGTAACTCAATTATAGCCATGGGCAGCCTTATTCTTTATATGGCTCGTAAAACTAGGATTTGTTTGTAATGATGAACTAGAACCTGTATCTTTTGCAAGATATAAGCCAGAAGCCACACAATAGAGGCATTTGTTTAGACTTCAGAAAGAAGTCTGATAAAAACTAGATGTTAATTATAAAACGGAATAGAGGAATAACACTCTCTTAAGGGCTCTGAAAGTGTGTTTTGATAATTTTTCTTTTGAATCAATTTCATCCATTCTCTTATCACACCACACCACATCTTCTCCAATGATTCAATACCAGCACACAAATACTGCATGGCTTTTTTCCCATTATCAATATGAATGAAGTGCCCTACCAGAAAGGGTCAGAAAAGCCATTGCCCTTTCCTTGTGTAATTGTTTTCTGAAAAAAACACACTTCTCTTGTGTTGTCTGCAAGAAAATGACCAGGTCAACATGCACTTCTTCAACATTGCCAACTCTAACATAAAAAATATAGCAGCATCTATACTGGAAAACAATGTGTAAATGCCTAGCATAGCTGAATGCTTTACTGCACACAGTTCTCCCCTGAAGAATAAGTACAAGGCATTTGAAGGAGAGCCTAGCAGTGTCATTTAATACAAAGGGGTAGGCAACTTCCCCTTTATGCCACTCAAAGTCTTCAAATGTCTGAGTGACTATGAGATACTGCACACAGTTGAGAGGACAGAGAACTCGAGGGATAGTTTGTGGGTGGATATTCAGCATTGGTTCACCAGCCAGCTTTCAAACTCACAGTGAGAGACTGTTGCAGCAGAGCTAAGCTCTGGTGTAACCAGCCTTACTACCAATCCATCCGCTTCCTTCTGCACCTAGAGACCCAGACTGTTCTGTAGACTGCAGCTTGAACATGCACTGTCAAACCTCCAGAAAAGCAGTAAGAAGCATTTCACCATGTATGAAAATACCTGTGCCCAGGAGCGATAGCTGGCTGTTTCTGTATTACTGCCAGGTGGTCTTACACTCTGATGATTTCAGCCTGAGAATCAATGAATAGGACAGAATAGACTCTCATCAGCCTCATTTAATTATCTCATAAGGGAATTGCTCATGGATCAGAGGACATGAATTGAGGTACATACAGACACCAACTGAAATCCTGTTTTTTCACTTACAACTACCTGCAAAATTCTCACTGATAGAAATGAAGGCAGAATTTCATCCATTTAAACTAAAAGTGGAAATCCCTGTAGAAAAAATGAGAAAGGGTTACATAGGTTTGAAGGAAGGACATTTGACAGTTAAGGTAAGCCAAATAACTTGTATAACATGATCCATTCTCTTAGTTGAGGTAACACATCTCACTTCATTCCTAAACAACAGCTGGGGATGAGGTGTGTTGGAGGGTTTGGGGGTGGATTTTGGTATTGGGTTTTTTTCCCTCTTTATTGTAGCAAACGATAGACTGTAGGTTATTTAAGTCAGATTAAAGACTTTCACATTTTTTGCATATTATTGTATAATATTTGTACTCTGAAATTCTTATTAGAGCCTACAGTAACTTCAATGACATTTTCACAGCATCAGGTAGTACAAATGACATGCTAGTTTCAGTGCATATTCTTCTGTTTTCTGTTTCAACCATTCTTTATTTATCCTCCTGTCTTATGGCAGAAGTTCTCTTTCTCCTCCATTCCGTGAAATACTAACTGATAAAGTTCTTGTAGTTTCAAACCATTCTACAGCAGCAAGCCCTAAATACTCACTGATGTATTTGAAAGCTGTGTAAACCGCTGTCTGAAACAGGGATATCTAAAGTGTAGTGTACTGAAGCGTGAGACATTTTTGTGGATATGGAATTCTGTTTCTTTATTTTTATATACCTATTTCTAAATTTAGAATTAATTCAATCTGACAGTCCTTCATTAAGCTTTTGTGTGTTGTCTGAGGATCTCCATTTATGGAAACCATCACTGAGAATATTCTTCTTCTTTTCCAATAATATAGAGCAGGAGCAATTCTGAAAAAGTCTGCAACAGCTTTGCACCTCAGGGTCTCAGCTGCTTTTTAACTCATCTTGCCACTTAGGATGCTATTCAAAACTGGATGCAAAAGAACATCATACTGCCAAAATTTTGTTAGAGTGGTATGAATAATAGCAAGATTAACTAGAGGAAATTGAAGCCCAATGTGGTTCCAGCAACGTAAGTGACCTGAGAATAGATATTATGTCCAGTTTCTTGGTGTCGGTTTATAACAGTGAGGACCACGTTCTTACATTTCTGAATAATGCTAAGGATCATTTCAGCAGTATATTTCACTTGTTGACATAATCTATGATGTTCTAATTCTTTGCTACAAATTTCCTCATTTTTGCTGTGAAGACATTCAACAGATCTATACTCTATTTTCACCCTAGTAGATTTTCCTTTCTGAATCACTTCTAATAAAATATATAGAACCAGTTCAATAAAAATGTTGCAATTAATAAAACAAATCCATGGGTCAGTTCCACTGCAATCAATGAAACATTTCTGTCAACTCCATGTTCTGATTCCAGTGTTGGATTTCAGTGGACCAGAAAGCACACTAATAAAATGTAATGAGAAGGTTATTTTAAAGGAAATAGGGGCAGAAAATGGGCAGGAGTAAAGGAAAAAGACTGAGAAAATTTTTCCTTAAGGGAGACATCATTCATCAGGGGCCTGATTCAAAGCCCATAAAAGCCAATGGAAAGCCCCTCAGTGACATACAGATTGGCTTCAGATTAATATTTTTTTTTCTCAAAAACATAAAAGTCGGAGCCTGGTGAATGTTCCTCTATATTTTACAGACAAAATGTTTATTTATTTACTTGGTATTGAAGACTTATCTGAGATCTAGAGTCTCAGAGTATAAGATAGTAAGACCTGATAATTGCTGATACATAAAATCAGTGAGTTACTGATCTACTTCCTGAGTAAAATAAATAAAGGGTTGATTCTTTTTGTGACTAGAGTACTTGATTGTGATTAGTTTGTTCATTTTTCCTGACCTTTTTTTATCCTTATGTCTTGTTTTCCAGCACACTTCTCTCCTCAAGCTTCAGTACACCAAAGCTGAACTAGCCTAGCGGGCAGCATTTCAGTTTCAAAAGACATAGAAACAAGAAGGATGCTATGCAGCGGAAAATAAAGTGAGTTTTATTCACACCCTATGTAATAAAAGTAGATTAGTCACCACGAGAACTAAAACGTGTGGACCAGACCTCACAGAATGAAAACACATGCATCTCCACTAGGAGCTAAATATTCTCTTCTGCAGAAACTCCCACTCTCCCAGTTCTTGGGTCAAGGATGATAAAATATATCACACAGATTTATTGAGACTAGCTCTATGCTTCTTCTAGTAAAAGGAAAAGGACACAAAAACACCTCTCTGCTCTTGCCGTGCAGCTCATTATCATGCTTAAACCTGTTAAGATTGCAAAGGCTGCTGGGAGCTAATGCTGGCATTAATTAGCCTCATCAGACTGGGTCAGGAAAAGAAGAGGGTTATGACCATTTAACCTGACATATTCTGATAAGAGATTTAAGGCCAAACAATCTTTTTGTAATCTTTGTAGTTGCTGGAAGTCAGTGAATATATGGTTTGGTTCTTACTAAAGAGTTAACACAAGCCTGACATGAGGTGCTATTACGCTTCTGCTTGCCTAGAAATGCATAGATTCAACAAGAAAAAGCCCTGGAAACTTTGCAGTGAAGCTTCTGAAATAGTGTCAATGGTTTGGTTAAGTCTAATGCTATGTTTCTGTACAGCAGGAATTTCAAGAAGTTATGAATGTATAACTTCTATAATAAGGAGCTGTTTTGGAAATCTTAAATAATACATCAAAAAAACATATGCTGAAAATGGATCCCAAAAGATCAATTTCCATCGTACTGTGGTATCCTACTCTTACAAAACTAATTCTCAGCATTCCTCAAAGTTAATTGAACTTAATGTTCAAGGAACTTAAATGTTTATATTTACATCTAATAAACAAAGTACCCCCTTGCTTCATAATTTTTTTGAGAACGCTGGCTAACAAATTTCTCTCTCCAGACATAGGCTGGATATATGATAAGAGGATCTTTGTTATGAATCAGGCTAAGAAATATTTTTCTCATATAATCACAGGTTCAGAAACTATCTCTAGTTCCATATGGAAAATACCACATAAAAGTAAGTGTAATGATGACAGTGAAGAAGAAATGTTGATGTGCAATCTCAAAAGCAAGGTAGATTGCAGTGGAAGTTTAGCAGTGTCATTTGAAATAATTTTTACTCCTTTGAAGTCAGCAGTTTTGAGATGTTATCATCTGCTGATTTTGAAATCTCATGTGATCATATTCTGATTAGTTTTTCCAATCCCCTTTGATCATTGCTCACATAACATTGTAACCTTTTCTAGGCTGATTCAGCAAACTATGTATAGAATTTAATGATAATGAAAAATTATTTGAACTCTCTGTCTTTCATGATAATCCCTTGTGGGACTGATGAATTTTAGGAAAAAATTGCTTTTGTCTTAGGTGAACAGTTTTGTAGTTAAGCAGAGGAATTCAATCCATAGAGTATTTATATAGAAGCTTTTACCAGTGCTGAAAACAGTGCTGCTGTTGCTTTGAAAAGACAAGGAAAAAAGTGCAATATATTATTTCATCTCTATATAATCTCCTTCTGTCCTGAGATGTCATGTCCATGTCCCCTTTAGAACTTGTGGTCTGAGCACTGCAATGTTATGTTGTAAAATAAGATATATTAGGATATTCAGAGAAATACTAACTTTCATATTAATAAAAAATAATTATTATATTCATTATTCATTTTTAAGTTGTAAAAGTAACTAAAGGCTACAGTGATGATGAGTCCTTTATGCTGGATACTGCATGAACAGATAATAAAATCTGTAAAACGTCTATCACCTTCCAAATTTCAGTGTAGTCAGCATAGCAAATAAAACCTCTAGACATTTCAAATAACTTAGACAGGCTGCATCAGAAAGGTTGGGCACTAAGGGACCATGGAATAGGTAAAGTGTCAGTTGTTTCTTCTATGGTTTTCAGCTGATTTTCAAAAGAAGCTATAGGAATATATTGCTGATGAAGACGCACTATTTCAATGAGTATGCAAACTGAACTATTACGTCTTTGTGGTTCATCCATCACCACATGACACTGACACCTTGATAAATCATCATTTATTTCTAACTTAGTTTATGCATGATTTTTCTGCAATGTAGGTGATTATACTTGGTTACAGATGCTAATTTTCAAAAGTTTACAAAAAGTGAACCATTTTATGGAGGCCAAGTCAGAGAAGATAGCAATGAGACATTTGTAGCATTTCACCTCAAAGCAATTCGACTGGAATCAAGTCAGAAGAAACTGGAGTTGTGGCTATCCAAAGTTTTCTAGTCATTTACCCAGAGTTGATTTATTATCTCTGTTCAGTTCCCAGTGTCTTATATAACAAAAAAAAACATATGCTGGTATGATTTCGAGGAAAGGATATTCCTCCCACAGGCATAAACATTTCTGCAAGTTAGAAGAAATGTAATAGAGAAAAACTGAGGGCATTTTATTTTCTTGAATATTCGCAGACAGCATATTCTATACATTTCATTTATATTGCAGTCCATGCTTTATTTATTGGTATGTTCATAATCATAACAATGACTGTATCTAAAACCCTAGGTGTATATGACCGTTGATTTAAAAAAGCTGTGATATTTAGAGTTTTTATATGAGTGAAGTAATTAAAAACAAGACATCAATGATGGAATGTCTACAAAGATAAAACTGATACTATACTTGTATAGAAACCATCTGTGGGTAGGTTAAAAACATTTATATATTGTGCAGGAATAAGCTCATAAAATGCCACACGCTGTTTGATTCAGCCAAAGCTATTTGGCTAATTTTCTGGTCGGATCAGAAAAGAAAAAAAACCTGAAAACAAGAAAATAAGAGTGTCCCTTTGGTCAGGGAAGGTATTGCATGATTATCTGTGCAAAAGAAAATTCCATCCCTATAAAAGTGGTCAGACAAGAGTTATGCTGCATCTTGAACCTAAAGGTGGAGGAAATCCATTACATATGTACACAAGGCTGCAGGGAAAACGCTGATCTGAGCATATAGGTTTTGAGCATGGCGGTGAAATGTGTTTCAAGGAACACAAAGAAGAGGATGCAATAATGAAAGCACAAATGGATTAGTGAGAGATAGTGCTCGTATATTAGATGGACATTTTTTTCCCATGATGCCACAAAAGAAAAAGTAACACAAAGGTAGAAGTATGGGTATTAATTAAAAATAACTGAGAGCCTGTCATTCTGTCACTCATATAGTACTCACACATGCAAACCCAACCTATATAGGGAGCACGTTATGCTGCAATATCCAAGCATATGCCATATAACCTTTTCATAAGACTGCTCTGGTTTACCAGTGTGGAAAGGCTCAGAAAAAGAGCTTGCAATGCTCACAGAGAGTAAGGTTTGTTTCACAATGGAGAGTTTACCAAAACAACACTAAATTAGTTTTAGTCATTCAGATGCACTTTCAAATACAGTGAAGAGTTCTCACACATGACTTGTTTTTAAACCTCACTCTCATAAAAATCAATACATTTCAGGAATTGTCTGTAGGTTCACACTAGCCTAGTAGCAGCATAAGTTTTCGTTACACCAGTCTAACATAATCGCTGCTATAATACCTATTCCCAAAATAATTCTCTTTCCTCATCTCCCTTTTCCCCTGCAGGTTAAAAGTAGTAGCAAATCTCAGTCTCCACCTACAACGAAAGAAGTGTTTCAAAGGGTGATGGCTGTCTTAGGCGAAGGGAAAAGAATAAAGAAGCTGAGAGTGAGCTGACAGAATCAAGTGAGTACATGACTCTTGAGCGATGCTTACCATTGTCAGAGATATCCTTTAGGGAAATTTTCCATTGCAGATGTCATACAGTAAATGAAGTGGAACAGAATTAATACAGAACCTGCAAGACTAACAAAGAAATTTTCAGGGCTGCAGTTCTTTGTTGCTCTTCCCGTTCTACAACTACTCTTTAAATTGACTGCATTTTGGGATGAACTGATATACCCTAGCTTTGAGCCTCTGATATTTAAACTGCTTATGATCCCAAACACACATCACAACATTGGTTTGTTTTTAGTCAAAAAACAACTTGCATCATATTCATATGGAACATCCATGTGTTGAAATATTTTTGTAATCAACTA
Organism: Pezoporus flaviventris; assembly: GCF_033815535.1. Taxonomy (NCBI): domain Eukaryota; kingdom Metazoa; phylum Chordata; class Aves; order Psittaciformes; family Psittacidae; genus Pezoporus; species Pezoporus flaviventris. The sequence goes on from NW_026892603.1 coordinate 6,313,857, forward strand.
GTATAGCAGAAAGAAAAACTTGTTTTAGCCCTTCTCTGTAGTCATTTTTTGACCCATTAAAGGTTGGAAAAGTGGGAAAGAAAACCAATGATGTAGAAACACTACAAATTTTCTGTGAAGGAAAGGGAATTGTGCAGGTTTGTTTGTTGCTTTTTTATTTTTTTAACTACCTTCCTAGCCAAAAACAGAAATAAGAAATCCTTCAGACAAAATGCCATAGAAATTCAATAACTCAGCCAATATCAGTGGAGGATCTGTAACAAGGAATAATTCTATCAGCAGTAAATGCAAGTAAAAAAGTTGATAGGATTTTCTGATTGTAGCAAATGTATCAAAGGAGTGTTGTTGTTCTCTCCCTTATCGCATGTGGTCATAAAAGAAATTATGGCAAAATCCTGGAGAAGAAAAAAGTGTTTGTTATATACTCCTTCACACAAGGAAATGGGCATTGTCTTTTGGGTGCGCAATTAAAATACTTAACAACCATTTCCACACTTAGGCTGCACTGAGCCCTTTTTTTTTTTTTTCCCTTCCCTTTTTTAACAGAATATTTTATTAGTTTCTAATTCTGCTTAGGACCCACTTTAGTCATACTTTCTGCCTTAGATTAATTACCCTGATCTAATTCATTTAGTGGAGGACAGCTGTGGTACGTGGGTTGCCCACTGATGTATTGTGTTAAATGATGCCCATCTGTCATTGCAGCATATCACCATGGATTCAGTGTCATCCACTTCATTGGCTCTGCTGAGATGTGAAGTACAGCTATGATGTTTACCACTGTTGTTAATTTAATATCTACACCTTTAATAACCTGACTGCTGTCATTCGCTGAACAATAATACATGATGGCCAGTGAACAACCAGGTAGAAGGCATTAACTTGACAGCATAGTAGACCATTTGCGACAGTTAATTAGAATACTTCCAGGCAGACTTATTGTTGAGGGTCTTGTAGGTCATTCCCATGCAAAAATGCCTTATTGAAAATAAAGGTTAAAAAAAAAAATCCCTGTTAACAGTGATACTGACAAGTATGATCATTAGCCCATTCTCTTGACTCAGAAGTGGTAATTTTTTATAAGACCTATTTTCTCTTACCACAGATCTGTCTTCTGCTCTTTCCTCTAGCCTGCTTCCTGTCTCTCCTCATTTCTTTACCCCTTTCTTTCTCTAAAAAAGAAAAAGGTTGGGGGTAGCACATCCAAACACAAACTGTCATTTAAGTCCACTGTTTTAAAGGTAAAACCAATGTGGGTTTCTCATTGTACGAATGCCAGGTCCAGACATTGACCCTTTAATGAATGTGAAGAAGTAACCCATTCAAAGGGTTCTATCTGTTGTTTCTTTCTGAATGGAAAAGGTAATAACAAGAAAAAAATAGTAAATTCTTATCACAAAAGGTTTCTTACACAGTTGAAACAAATGTAAATTGATGTTCGTATATTCTGTAGAGTGATATTTTTAAAAGCTGTAATATTTTATCTGTAGGCTTACATGAAAACTTCACTGGACAAAAAAGCAAATGCATGTGGAAAGAAGTACTGTGTGCTGTTAACCCACTTTCATGTATCTGTGCAGACAGAAATAGACACACACACACACCACCGCACTGGTTATCTTTTTTTAGGGAGCTAGGGAAACCCATATGATTGCCTGCAGCTGGTAGTGTGTGATTAGTGTTTTAAGACTCTTGGCTGTTTGCCTCAAACAGATATTCAGCTTTGGAGCAAGGCTACCACCTGTTACACAAGCTTGCAAAACCTCAAGACTCAAATTAAATAATTTGGAATGTTGTTTTTAGAAGAGTCTTGATGAGTCCATTGCTTTGCTTCTTTCTTTTAGAAGGGCCTAAACAGGAAGGGTGCCTCAGTGGTCACAGAATGGAACAAATAGTTCTTCCACAGCTTTTCCATTCAATTTTACACTGCCCAAGAATAGAAGGATTTGCTAGGGGCCTTAGAAGTTTAAATGCCATTAAGGATCTGGGACTTCATGTTTGTTTGCCTGTTTCCTAGTTGCAAAATGGGAACTTTCCTATTACAACTAGCATGGCATTAAATGCCATTGAGGATCTTCATGTGCAACACTGACAGACAGCACACTGATACAGGCTTGAGAGCTGGTTGCTAAATGTCGATGTTACATAAGAGGACCCTAATGCCCCAAGGCTGGCTTGGTTAAAATAAGCCTGTAAGCTTCTGTCGAGAAATTCGTTCCATAGACAAAGTGTAATTCATTATAGTTTACACTGCATAAGATGATCTAGGACTATAATAAAATTTAACTATCTATCTGGCCACTTACAACTGGGTTAGACTGGTCTTAAGAATGACTAAAAAACAGAGATAAAAATCACACCTAACATAAGAAGACCTGCAACAAGAAGCCTTAGGGTATAGCAACAATCAAGACTTAGAAAGCTCTATAAAGAATAGCTTCATATAATTCATGAAAGAAAGATACATCTCCTTATTTCCTGTACTCAAATAAAGTAAACCCAATATTTTACTATGGAGACTGCTTTCCCAGAACTAACAAGATTTTAACATGTTCCTGAAAAATAGTGAAGTAATATTAGCAATGGTCTAGGATTTATGACTCTGACAAAAGGAGATATAATATATTTTGAGAAGTATTTACGTTGCCACAGTTTTTGCAGGTCACTGCACACCATAGTTCAAGCTTCAGAGCTAAGGGTTAATTAACAGCAAAACTCTCATTTTGATTACCCAAAATACCGTCCATTTATCTACATTTTTTTAAAGAAATATTCTTTAAGAAATCAACTTCAAGAATTTTAGTATGCCAGCTCTTTGAAGAGTTTGGGGGATTTTTAGTTAAAAGTCTCAGATTAGCATTATAGAGAATGAGTTCCAAGTCATAGTATCCAACTGTTATTTTAATATTTTATCTACCTTTTTCCATCATACAAAGAAATATTAGAAGCCACCAAACTGTGAACAAGGTGTCTGCAAAGAACCTGAATGTGAAGCCATGTAGGTGCTCCACATATAAATACCTTTGCTGACTACTGTGAAATGCAGGTAGTTGACTCTGAACACAGATAAACAACTCCTTGGGTACAATACAGATAGAACAAAGCTGCTGAATTTCATTCTATTCCCAGTCCATTTACATGGTGAAAATGACAAATTGCATTGTTTCAAGAAGAAACAGGGGCCCAAATATTTCTGTTTTTAAAGCCTTATGAAATGGCTCACATCTTTAAGTTTGCAAGCAGGAAACTTCACCAAAAATTTTCCTTTTTGTGTGTGTCCTACTCTTCCCTCAAAGAATAAAGTGAGACAAAGGATAGATAGCTTTAAAAGACTGGGTGTTCATTAGATTCAACTGAAAATAAGATTTTTCTTTAAACCATTCTTCCTGAGATCACACACAAAAAAACTTTGGGAGAGACAAATAGACCATGGAGGAAGACAAAGAGGCAACTTTAATTTAATAGGCTCAGTTTTTAACTTTTTCCTTTTAGAGTAACAACATGTTTCAATGATAAAAATACAAGCTAGTTGAGCCAAAGGAAGGCAGACAGGTTTAGGGGAACCAGACACAGAAAATGGGATTTGACTGCATCCAGACATGTATTCATTCTTGATTTCCTTTAAAGATGGCAGAAATCTTCTCAAGATAGTTAAAGGCAAATTAGGTAAGATTGGTCTTATTTTAGAAAATACATCTAAAACAGGCCAGATGGGTAATTCTGTAAAAATAAAAAAATAAAAAAAATAAAAAAAAATAAAAAAAACCAAAACAACAAGAGAAATTCTACCCTGCAGTTTCTATTGAGAAGAGCACTTTCTTGCTGGATAGTGTGTTCTCCAGCTGCTTGGTAAGAAGCAGAAAGCAGGAGACTGCTATGCAAAGCAAAAGCAGACTTCCTCCTAACTAGTCCAAAGGAGGCAAAGTGTATAGGAATGACATATGCATACATGCATGGGATGCACTGAGGGAGATACATAAATAGCAACTAACAGCCATTTTCCAAAGAGACAAGAATGTGTTAAAGTCATAATATAAGATGGAACTGCAAAAAAACATAGGTCCAATCACCTTTCTTCAAAAACCAGTTCTTTCAAGCTGCAACCAGCACAGAACTTGTAAGCTCAAATAATCAAAGGAACAAAGCACCTGTGTTTCAAACTGTGGCAATCAGACTTTGAGGTAGAGAATATCCAGAACAGAATAAAATAAAAGTAAGAAAAGAATATGAATGTACTGAGGAGGAAAGGGCAAAAAACTTTAAGAATGAAAATTATCTATTTAGTTAGATGTTAACATTGGTGCATGAGCAAAAGCCTATAAAAAAATAAATTAGAGATGGAAGTTATAAAATGGCTCCTAGCCATTAGGGGCACAGGCACTGCATTCCAGGAGGAGTAGCTAATGATCTACTTGATTTTAGGATGGAATTTTATAAATTTATGATTAGGACCACTGGTCAAGAGACTTATCTAGCTGGGCTGTGGAATAGGTTAAGAGTACCCTGAACAAACCTAGAGAAAAACTATGTGTTCCTATGGCCTAGGAGTGCTATCCCAGATCCCCTAAAACACAATTATAATACTGTAGTCCTAGTCTTGAGGTATCAAACTGCCTCTTGTCATGCAGGTTTAAATAAATATTCACGGTGATGAAGACTGAAATCACGAAGCCTCATATCTAACTGACCACTCAACCAGTGAATTAAAGGATTGTTCTGCAGTTCTCCTTCATATTCAGTCTCTAAATATTAAACTATTTTCTACAAGAAAGAATTGCTTGGGCACAGTGGAGTGAAGTATCTTCATGTCCACAATGTAGAACATTTGATTAGGCCTCTACCTTTTTGTTCAGAGCACTAACTCAGAGAGAGTAGTGTCCCTGCCGTGCTTAAAATTTCTGGGACATTTTTATTTAAAAAAATGTTATGCAGTTTGAAATGCAGTGTTTGAAGTGGGGTTTACCAATGAATGGTTAAATACGATTGTGTGCATAGACTCAGTGGAAAATATATCTAGAGCCTGTTTTACCAAGCAAAATAATTGCACAACTCTTGTATGTGATTTGAATGATATCTGTGCTACCAATGAACTGCAAAACTTTGGAATTAGAGTAATATTGCTGTTCTTTTCAGTTCAAAGATAAAGAAAATGTGTAAGGAAAGAACTATGTGGAAAATACTTTTTGTGACTTTAGTGAATCTTAGCTTTTGACAGTTTCTGAAAAATGCTTCCCCTCCAAAAAGAAAGTCACCCTTGCTCATACATCCTAGACACTTTCAGTTTAACACTGTACATCATAAAAGCAAGGACAATCTAAGGTTAAGGAAAGAAAGTTCTTCCTGTTCTGAAAGAGATCTGTGAACAGGGCAATATACCTTGAAACGACCAACTTCCTAATTAGAAGAAGTTGCATCAGAGCTATTGGTGGGAGGGAGGGTAACTTGGGAAATCAATGAAATTCTTTAAATACTATGTATGGTGAAAAGTCCCTTCCAGACTGAGTTGAATCATACAAGTTTAAGGTCAAGGTTTGCAGAAAATGGCTTTTTTCAGCCATTCACTTGACACCTATGAATTCCTACTTGCATTTGCCACAAAACAAAACAGAAAAAAACCCAAACCAAAACCCAACAGCAAAACTGCAAACATCACTGTGCTATAGAAGTCTCACCAGGCTAATTGGTGGCCACATGACTTACTTGATGTGCAGTCAGTTCCTTGATCTCTACAGCAAGTCTCAAGAGAATAAACACATGGAAGTATGCAGAGTGGTATCTGTCTTGCTTCTTAGGGCACCATAGGGCGTCAAAACTGCTTTTGCAGCAGAGCAGGAGCAGCTAAGTGTCTGAGAGATCACAAAACCAAGCCATAAGCTTCAGCCTTTCTCCAGACAGGAGACTGGAAATGGGTCCTTTGCCAACCCTGTGGCTGGCTCTGTGGCATAGACCTTGAGCATTTGTTGCTGCCTGGTTTGCATAAATTGACTCCCATGCCTCCCTTCAAGTTTTTCTGAGTCCCACTGCTGGACTGATTTAAACCCAGTAGAAGGTACTGGTGATACCTTTTCTCAGAGTGTAATAAACATAGTTATCTGCCCATGCAAATATGCTGAACATTGCAGAGAAAGTCGTATGCAGATGTTTTGAGTTCACTATGTATTTTCAGTGCTAAGTTCTTTGTTTTCTCTTTTAGTCACTAGTGGCAGAAAGTTTTCTGTAGCACCTAAAATGATGCCCTTCAAGATGGCTCCTTTAACCTGGTAAAGGAAAACAAAAAAATCTATACAGACATGGAGAAGTTCTGCATAGACTTATTGTTTGCACAAAAATTTTGAAAATTATTAACAATACTATTGAAATTATTAACATTATTTTTTTTGTGAGAGCATGGATTTGGGTTACCATACTTGGTTGGAATATCCTAGGCATCTTTGACTCAATGAAAGTTTATTTTTACAAGGAGGATCAGAGGAAAATGATGTATTTCTTTCACTCAATTTATTCTTCTAAAACAAGACAACAAAAATCCTTAAAAAAACAGAGGTAAAAAAGTACCCAAAATCTATTTAACTGAAACCATTTAACCTGCACTTAAATGAATACTTCCTTGCTCTTTTATCTGTGTTACATGAACAAGAATCACACCCACTCTGAAGTTAAATTCTGATTTTAAAGCCCAAATCGGACAATAATGATGCATAAACTATAGAAAAGCATCAAGCAAGTTAATATTATGGGCTCCACACTAATTTTGGTAGACTTGATATAAAATATTCTCCTGTCCATCCAGTAGTTGTAACCACAGTTAAACTAACTCTGCACAATACAAAAGCAAATACATTTCATAAAATCTTATCTTTTGTGTCAATCCATCCTCAATATAAAACTTGATCCTTTTAAAGACAAGAAAGCTCCTGCTGCCTTCCATGAGTCAATTCAAAAAAACAACTGAAGATCAATTTCCATTCACCCCTGCTCATCTACATGTGATAAAGTCCTTGGCTGATTCAGCTGGGCATAATTCAGTTCCTATCAATGAAATTATGCAGATGCTGTTTTAAAAATTTTAAGTCCTTATTAGCTGTAAGACTGGCTTTTTTACTTGTACTTTGTGGTATATTACAGACACCAGTGACACAATACTTTCTGCCCAGTGTTATGCTGGCAACTGAGATCTCATATTTACAAAATCAGTGAGCATATGCTACATTAAGCAAGTGAAGTTATGAAGAATACTTTTAAATTTGTTTAATAGATGTGTAAAATAAAATATATGTAATGTGATATATATCCTTTTCCACAGAATATATTTCAGATGCATACTGCTTTTGGTCTCTTTGGGATTAAATATATTGAGAACAGGAAAATTATTAAAGGCTAAGCATTGCAGTTTTCATTATAAATTTCCACTGCACAGTAATGAAAACTGAATAAGCAGATTAAAAAATGATTTAAAAATTAATCCTCAAATCTCTTCTTCAAGAGATTTTGGTCTTCAATTAGTAACTCAAGATTCAAAAAGTTCACATTGCAGAAAGGAAGCTTGATGTTATTGTCATGTCTGTTTTTGCAAATAACCTGGATATAGCTGACTGAAATTGAAAATATTCTCTCAATCCTATTTTAACGTCAGACTTGATGAGTAAAATAAAAAGAATTTGCATAAACTAATATTGATTGGGAAGAAATTGTGATCACACTAGTTTATCATTACATAACCAAAAAATTGTTTCTAGAAAAAAATAAAGTTCTGACAGCTTTCAGATAAGAGAAAATTCAGAAGCAGGTGTTTATTGACTGAATTTGAAATACTGAGTAAAATCTGGATCCCACAGAAGATAAAGAGTCAATGATTGCAGTAGTATATTTTCACTTCTTTTGAAGAAAATATTATAGTTTGCTGCTTTTGAGACTCACATTTTTCTTACTCTTTTGTGTGAAAAATCCCTATATATCATCTATCTAATAAATTTGCTTTTACTGGGGAAAAATTCTAGTTTTTTTTTTTGCTTGCTTTTTTTTTTGTTAAATCTGAAACAAATTTCTCCCCCAACACCTTGGTTACTCAGGGGAATCAAATATATTAAAACTAATTTGGCTAAAATTTTGTAACTCCGAAGAATTTAGAAACAAATCTCATTATTATTTTTTAACAAGTGACCATGAACCTGTATGTCTTAGCAAGATGATTGCTATGTAGTTTTTGCTCTATAGTTCAAGTTTTACAATAGTAGGGTTTTTTTTTTAAGAAGATTTTTAGTTTTAGTTTACTTTACTTTCTTTATTTATATTTAGGTCTAGGCTCAGAAAAAACCCTACAATCTAAACAAAAAAAAAAAAAACCCTGACAAATATGCAGAGATTGATGTATTTCTTCAGGGCTATTATCAAATCAGTAGACATTGAGTACAATAGGGTTTTCTATAGCACAGTCATTTAGTTCTTCAATAGCTATGTAAATGCACCTCAAAGTACATCAGATCATCTTCCATTTTCCCCCCTGCCTCTAGCAATGTTTTACAATATACAGAATATGACTGTTCATATATTCTATTCAAAGATAAAGAGAATAATTAGAAAGTGTACTGTATAGGTAATCTCATTCTTAACCAGAAACAGTAATTTAATTTTCACACTGACAAACTGCACTGAAATGTAAAGAATATTCTTTCTTCCTCTGGCCCCTTTGCTCATGCAACTATAGACCTGGTACTTTCAGGAATCATAGCAAAGCAATGCAAAGATGCAGGTTACAACTAAGTGCCATTAGGTCAATGGGACTTATTCCTACCTTACTGGGAGATGCTAAGAGCTATATGACATAATAATTTCCAATCATGATGTCAAGAATTCATCGTATGTTTATGCTGAAATAATCTCCACAGAAAAACAGAAGGACTAACTTTACTCAAAGGGCTTCCTCTGAAGCTCTTCAAACTCTAGCTATGGTACTGGGGATAGCCTAAGAAGAAACTGGTTTGCAATTTTGATCCATTTCAATCCTGCAGTAAAAAGAAGAAAAGGGTCATCTCCCTTCATTTGCTTGCGCTCCAGCCTTTTCAGCTCAAAGGCAGACCTGTCCAGAAGGTAGGTAGTCTTGTTAGTACGTAGTGATGTGCTTATATGTATATACTGGTGAACAAATTCTGAGGTTAAGTAACTGAATGCTGAGAGGTGGGGCATAGCATCCTAACATGGGAACATAGCTCTATGCCTTACAAACAGGTAATCTGGTTTATGCTTAGGCACTCAGTCCTGGACAGAGAACTCATATCATTTGTAGATGCAGTCAACAAAACTGATTTAACTGGAATTGTGATCCCCTCCCCCATACTCAGGTAAAAAAAAAAACAACACCATTGCATAATGTAGTCTAACCTCTAATATTTTAATAATATCCCTTCAATTTTAACCATATTGAGCATAAACATGTCCTTGATGAAAGACATCCTCAAAAAAAGGCTAATTTGAAGATGTCAAGACAGCGTTTAATTTGACTCTTTATTCCAATATCATTACTGTAGAAAACCTGTCATCTTGGTTTGGTTTTTTGGGGGATAAAATCACCCTACTTTTTCACCTTTTCAGGAATAAGTTAGTGTTTATTTGATATATTTACTTCAAAGATGTTTTTAGATTAGTTTAATTTTGTACAAACATGCAGATTGAAGGGAAAGTAAAAAAAAAAAAATCATTCTTTTGTAATATTTTAGCTCTTTCTTGGAGGTAGAGTATCTGATTTATCTAAAGAAATGAAAAAAAATAGATTTCCTATCATAGAATAATAGAATAGAATCATAGAATAGTTAGGGTTGGAAAGGACCTGAAGATCACCTAGTTCCAACCCCCCTGCCATGGGCAGGGACACCTCACACTAAATCATAACACCCAAGGCCTCGTCCAACCTGGTCTTGAACACTGCCAGGGATGGAGCATTCACAACCTCCCTGGCCAACCCATTCCAGTGCTTCACCACCCAAACAGGAAAGAATTTCCTCCTTATATCCAATCTAAACTTCCCCTGTTTAAGTTTGAACCCGTTACCCCTTGTCCTGTCACTACAGTCTCTAATGAAGAGTCCCTCCCCAGCATCCCTATAGGCCCCCTTCAGATACTGGAAGGCTGCTATGAGGTCTTTTATATTTGATAAGGACGCCCCTTGGCTTTGGGCTGGAGCTGTGAGAAATATTTCTGTTAAGCAGAATCTGACCTGCTCTGGTTGAAACATGTGTATTCGAGGCCCTAAAGTATTTTCATACCCAGAATGGCTGAAGTAGTTTTTCTTCAGACACTTCATTTTTCTCTAAGCCATGTTTCCTAAACACCACCGTTATGTCCCTTGATAAGAGGTGCAGCAAGTGTCATGTTGGCCCTTTATCTGTTAGCAGTAAAGATGACATATTTTTGCAAAAGATCAGAAAAAATGTACAGTGATATTTGAAATGCACTATGGGTGATTAAAAGGAATCTGTAGAGCTCAACTCGCTGTACCACAAAGACATAAAAGCTGGCTGTCTAAATCGGCATGGTATTAGGGATAGAAAAACACTGACAAAATGCAGATTGAGAGAACATTGTCCCGTTGCCAAGGAATTATGAAATATACAACTTATTGCAATGTACTGATTGTTTTAAGGCTTTATGCTCCACTCACTTCATATTATCAGAAAAAGCATCTTGAAATGATAGCCTTGAAGTGATTGTGGAAACAAAGCATATAACCTTTTGATTTTGACATCATGGAAGGAAGTCGTGAAACTATTTTGGCCCTTTATTGTCTTGCCCTTAAAACACTAGTCCAACTGTAACACCATGTCTTTTCATGTATGAATTGTAAGTCTGATTTTTGAGGGGGGAAGATGAATGCAAAGAGTACATAATAGCCAAATTAAAAATATTTCTGCTAATGTATTAATGTGCTTCTTTATCTCCCAGAGCTTGAAAATTTCCAAAATGTAAGAAGCAGCAAAGTACAACGGTAAGAAAGACCTGTCTACTCTTGTTTTTGGGTATAGAAAATAGATCCATAAATATGTAGCTGAGATAAATGGAGGTGAATCACTTTTGAAGTGGCTTTGTCTTCCACATACTACACTCAATGCTTGGATGATTAATTCAGAGTAATTACTTAAATTCTAGATGTCTAATTTTTTTGAGATGACTCTCATCTTGAGTGACTAGATTAACAATTTAATTCTCTAATCTTTTTGTTAGATCCATCAATGTTCTAATTACCTATAACATCATTTGATGCAGAGAAATCTTTTAACATGTGGCATTGATTTCAGATGACCAACCACAGCTCTGAATTAGGCACCATTACAGTGTCTGATGGTCTGAACATAAACCAATTGGACCTGTAAGTGGTTAGCTCACTGCAAGGGAAATTCATTGCCTTTTAAAATAAGTTCCTTGAGCTTGATTTCACATGCAGCAGAACAGTTTGAAATAAATATACCTTTTTTGCCTATCTAAAAACTTTAATTTAACAGAGCTTCTCTGTCCTTTCATATTGTTTACCCTCTATGAATCTGCACCTGGATTTATGTATGTTAGAGCTACCATTTTTCCAAACATGTGTTTTACTGGAGTTTGTGTTACTATGTGTATGAATCAAAATGGAAATTGTGTCTATGTTTTTTCAGTAATGACAGAGGTGATCCTTTCTTTTTCCAATTCCCTGCTTTGCTTTTGTATTTTTCTTATGGCCCTTTTATGTTCTGGAAATCCAGCCCACAAATCTAACACACCCTAATTGTGCTAGTTATCATATTTATCCTTGCCACTGTAGGGACATCTGGATAGTCTTTATTGTCATGATGTCTCTCTCTTAGCTCAAAGAAGGGCGATGAGAGTGAATTTCTTCTTTCTACAACAATAATTCAAACTCTAAAGGACAACTGGAGATAAAAGGACTGAAGTCAGTGATGACACAGCCATGATTTATGCTGCCAAAAACCTTTAATATCACTTTTAAAGACCACTAAAGCATTTTGTCTTTCCTTGTAAATTCAAAGCACACAAGCTTTTCTGTTCCCTTGACCTAGCACTTGCACATTTCATTTTACCCATGATATCTAGTAGATCAAGAACATCGATTGAAGTCCTGTACCCTATCGCTGGTTCAGTAGCTCATTCTATATTCTGTCAGAAAAAAAAAGACCCACCTCATTTTCTATTGTGCAGCTTCTATGTGCACAAATGATAAAAGAAATTAAGGTTTGTAAATGTTATTTATTCTATGAACTTTGGAAGATGCAATTGAAATGAATACAAATAAGACACCTCTCAGCAAGATCTGCACTGTGAGCGAAGAAAACACAGGGTACCTCATTATCACAGAAATAGGCAGCAATATCTGCCTAAGGTGGTAATGGCTCTTCCTAAGCTCTCTTAAAATTCAAAGACGAATGTCAAATTGAAATGTCTTTCAAGAAAGCTGTGTCTTACTTGAAATTTATTCATATAAGTTTTAAGAAATATCCTTCAGGGAAAAAGAGCCTCATTTTTTCATTGCTACAGATAGAAAGCTGTCTATAGGGCTAGAAACATAAGACACAAGAAGACAAAAAAGCCCTTACAAGTGGCACTGAATCCACTTTCAAATCAGTTAATTCAGTCAGTTCTGACTGTTTTAACCTTCTAATTTACTTTTATTTCCCAGTCTGAAATACAACCTCTCTGCTTTTCAGAGCAGACACTTAAGATTTTATGGTTTATAGTAATAATGCTCAAAAAACAATTCAGATATGGGTGAACACAGTAGCTTATGTTTTTTGAATATTTTGTGGCAATCTTTTAAAAGTAATTCACATAACCTGCATATTTGTGCAGATTGCTTACCATCAGAGAACGCGGTAAAACCCCACAGTGCATAACCCCAAACCAAAATGACAATAATTGTGAGATAATAATAGCCAATTTTATTTGGTATAAATGGATAGGAACTGTAGAGGATCATATACTGTAAAAGTTGCCCAATGGTTTTCAAAATGAATTGCATTTTGCACATACCCTCTCAACTACTTCTAGGGATCTGGTTCCCAGAAAGCATTACTGATCAACATTTCTTAGTGGCAGAAACATAGCTTTTAGACATGTTAAGGGTGAAACCTTTGAAATGCCTAGTCTTCTGCAGCATCTCTGTAAACAGATAGTTGGGATTTGGGTAGGCAGCAGGTGCATTATCTAAATTAAGAGAAAGAGGAAGAAATAGTAACAATAAAAATCTGTTTTAAAAGGAAAAGAAAGACAAAGCCTATAAATAGGTACCATTTAACATATTTTAATCAATGCTCAAGAAAGGTGTATTCACTTTAAGGAATACTCTAGTCCAGTATGGAGTTAATACTGTAACACTGCAATTACTATTCAACATTAGGTCAAATTGAATCAAGTAGAGTTTTTTAAACTAACAGGCTTAATGACAGAATTTTCATTAACCACAAGTCTCAAAAGCAAATGAAGTTTAAATTATTTCAGAGATTTATTTTATCTGTAAAACCTCATAAACTGCTTTTATGTTATTCACTGTTACTGAAAAGCTATTGAATGCTAAAAAAAACAACAGGGAAACCAGTTAATGCTGTAAACAATTTGCATGCAATCACATGAAGGAATGGTGCAGTGCTAAATTTAAAGTATGGCCTCTTATAATCTGGAAGAATCCCATTGAATTATAATTCTTTTTTCATCTTCTTACTACAAGACCTTTAAACCAACAATCCTCACCTGCTTTCATGGTTGTTGTTCTGTTGTTTTTGTGGTTTTGGTTTTTTTTTGCATAGGCTAGTACCATTCTTAAATAAAGTGTTAGGAAGGTATTGTCAGTAAGATGCAAACAAGTAATAAAGACAAAGTTCATTGTGTCATACTTAGAAGTTGCTGACTCTACATGGAGTACCCTTGTTCAACAGCCCTTTCACAGGTGAACACCTGATTACATAAACACCAGTTTAAGAGAACATCAGGGTAATTTTAAATCTGTAAACAGGGCTATAGGAGAAAATTACAAAGAAAACATGCAATTTATCTGATTGGAGTCTAGAAACTGGTCAGATAATAGTAATAAATGAAGTGGAAAAGAATATGTTAGATGCATTTCAGCACTACAATCAAGGCTTATATTTAAATTTAAGATAAATCTTGTTTAAGTTTGCCTATCTGAAATTTAGGGTCCCATTTAAAGCTAGTCATCAAGGTTCCTATCGAAGGCATAGAAAGAGGTAGGCATCTCAAAAGGTTCTTCATATTATTTTCGTGTATACATATAACATGGTCATACCTTGGTTTTAGACAAGGTAAGATGAATTCCCAGCCATATTTGTATAACATGGAATGGTAATGGTTAGAAATAAATAAATAAGAAGACAAAAAACATTCAGAAGAAGCAATTTTGAAATATAATCATATTACAGACTGCTCATCAAATGATATTTACATTCTGGCATCATAGAATGCCTAGTTAAATTACCACCATTACTACCATTTTGGAACTAAAGATGAAGCAAAGTAAGCTCAAATCTCAAATTCCCTTTTACTCTAACACAGAGAAAGAAAGTCTATTTACACAGCAGCCTGTGTGGACTGAGGGGAAAACACTAGTTATTCTATGTCACCTTTGGGGCATGGGTCAGTGCAGACAAAATGGATCACTAATACAGCCTTCAATAGATGCAGTTAACGTTCCTCTCAGCTGAACATGATGACAGAGGTATTCATGACAACCTCAAATCTCAGGAGACTAATTGTACTTGGGGACAACATGCAAGCCTGGAAACAGTCAGGCATTCTGGGCCTGTTTCACTTTTTCCAAGCTGGAGAGAAGTGAAACCTAGGGCTTTTGTACAGACATAGTAGAGAAAATGCCTAACTGTTTGAACAAGAGTGCCAAATGCTTTCTGGTACTTTCTTGGAGTCCACTGGCTGGGATGTTACTCCTTGTGGGAATACATGACAACAGACATCTGTCATTGCTGCAGATATTAACATAATAAGCACAGCAAGACAATAAAGAACTGCATGCACTGATTCTACCTTTGCTTTCAGTGCAAACCCCTGTCAACAGTCAAGCCTAAACAAAGGCTAGAAGCATGGCATTTCCCTTGGGATGGTACTGTGTTCTGTTCTCTTCTGGAAGGATGGTGCTGCTTTCACCTCAAAGTGCAGTTTTCACAGAATTATAGAATGGGTTGGAAAGGGCCTTAAGATTGTCTAGGTCCAATCCTCCTGCCATGTGCAGGGACACGTCACACTGGACCATGTAGCCCAAGGTTCTGTAAACCTGACTTTGAAGGGATGGAGCATTCACTACTTCTTTGGGCAATCTGTTCCAGTGAATGAAATATAAATTAGTTTTAAAAGAAGAGCAAGAGTCAGTGGACAAGACCTGACGTGATGAGCAATAGCCCAAAATGTATGGTAGCTGAGTAAAGGTTTTATATATACCCACATTGCATTGTAGGTGTTATTTAGATTTGTCATAAAAGGATGAGACTGTATGATAGCTATGCTGCTGAAAGGAAGACAGAAGACCTGTAATGGTTCCCTCCAAGGGAATGGAGAGCATAAATACGTTATATTAAACTTGGGAGGAGCAGTATATGTGACAGAAAATAGTATTTTCCAATATCTGTCCTCACTGATGAGACAAGACTTTCATGAAGTCTCTGAAGTTCTGTAAAACTATTTATCTGACATTTGCTAAATATAGCTTAATGACAACGGCATTTTATCTTAATTTGTTCTTTTAGCAGTTTTCATTAAAAATGTTTGGTTTGCTTTCATTTCCCATATTTTTCTCCTTTTCTTTTTTATACATTATTTTATTTGCTACTGGAGACAGTAGCCTGATCCAAACTGTTTAGATTTTGAAGAGTATAACTTAAAATCACAAACATTCTAAACTAGCACAGATGTGGCGGTAACAAACTCTAAAAGTTTTGTGGGGTAATGTTTTCATTTGTTACAATGACAGTAAGTCATTACATCCAAGATAACTGTTTCTATTAATCTATATGTATATGCCAAGGGTTATCCTTGGAAACAGATTCATATATTATTATGAAACTGCAATTTATAACACATATTCTTTCCTAAGAAAAATCTTTAATAATGATCTCTTGTAATGAACATGATGAATTCAAGCTTCATAGTAGGAGTTTTTGTCTCAAAATCTTCCTACAAAAGCAATTAGAACTCATGGGATGCAATAAGGAGTTTGGTACATTAAAATACTATGAGCTGAATATAACCTAACTTGGGGGAATGAAAAGATTGAATGTTGATGTGAGGCTAAAACTCTGAGCAGGAACTCAGTACGCTCATATTCTATATCCCAGTATTACAATCTCTTTTCTTTCTACCCTTGAATCTACTAATTTTCCTGTGCTTGTGTGCCAGGAGAAGTAACTTTCAGAAATTCATTGGCTTGAATATTTTCTTTAGCTAGATTAAGGATTTTAATCCCTGTAATTTCTGTGAGGAATAGTGGAATTTTTTTCAAGAACCTAATAATTTCTCAGATTGCAATTACCGTTCAAATTTTCAGTCTAGGTTAAATGTGGCCAAATTCACATTTCTTTGTTTTTCTTGAATTTAAAGCGTAGTTCATTCCCATCACATTCTTCCCACCCTGTGATATTCTTTTGAATATTCTCTTCCTATAGATGTTCTCTGCACATATTTTACTGGAGTAAACAGCTAAAAATTTCTTACCCTACTCTGGTGAGCTTTTAGATATCTATATAGACTTCCTTTGCATCTGCTCTGCTACTAACTCACCTTTCTTGAATCCATGTGTCTCACTTGACTGTTCAATGGTTTTAGTCTTTCTCTTTAATAATTATCTTTTTGCCTTCAGTCAAACCACTAGACTGCATGTAATATTCTGATTGTTGACAGTAAAGGCCCTGTAAACCTAGGAGTCTGAGCTCTGTAGGCATAATTTCCCACTTACAGCATATCAAGTGATTACCATTACCCTTTTACTGGCTAATACAGAGTCTTTTTTCTTCATTTCTAACTGATCAATTTCCAGGTTATAATAAATTATTAAGTTTACTAACCCCAGAACTCCTATTTTGCTACATCATTCTTCAAAGTTTGCTTATTCTTGCTGTGAGATATGTCACTTCTTCTCTGTATAGATACATAATCCAGGTTTGTGTCATGCATAAACATAGTTTATGGTAGCACAATTCACTTTGTGGTATATTCACTAATCATAGAATCATAGAATGGTTTGGGTTAGAAGAGACTAAAGATCATCTAGTCCCAACTCCCTGTCATGGGCAGGGACACCTTGCACTAGACCAGGTTGCTCTAAGCCCCATCCAACCTGGCCTTGAAGTGAAATGAAAACATTAAAGTGACTTGTAAAAATATTTGTTGGAGGATTATTTCTAGTTTCCAAATTCTCCCTTGAACGCAACTTGTTGTCATCTTCCATGTAGCAATTTCTTAACCACTTGTGCAAATCCCACTCTTCTCCTGAATTGAAGGAGCAGGAACACATGCATTTTCACTGCTAATTCAGGGACTTCTATTTCTACTTCAGTTTCCAAAATCCACTTGTTTCAGGGAAGTTATTCAAGCACTGGAATTTCCACTGACCCCAGTCCTTACCAGCCCTAAAACTGGTTCTTCTGTTTCTGTAGACCATGTTTCAAGTGCCGCAGTATATTTCACACTTTCTATCTACCACATCCAGAGTCTGCTGGATTGCTCACAGTCTTCATTCCTACATGCTTTTTATCTTACCAAGCAGAAATATGAGCAGAATACAGTTTCCTTGAGTATGGAGTTTTTAAAAAATTTAAAAAAAAAACAAAACAAACAAAACAAAAACCAGAAATAGCTCAGATGCCTGAGCAGTTTTAGCAGCTAAACTTAGAGAATAGATGTTTGCATGTTAAAGTTTGAATTCAGGTCACTGTGAAGCTTAATCTATTACTATGTGTGTAATAAAATGAAGCACTAATGCACTACGGTGATCACCTCCACAGAAAAGCTTGCTGACCTCTGAGAAATAAGTATCCACATTTCTGGTAAACACCTGAAAAGCTCCAGTATATTTGATGTTAACCTACTGCAGGAGCTACATAATATTCAGAAGACAGACCATAATTTTCCAAAACTCTGGCTTTTAAAAAGTTCTCTTTACTACTCATTGTACAGTAGAAGTCCCCAAGTAGCCATTATCACCACATCAGCACAGAATTATATTTTTCTGAATTCCACCCTGTTAATATATAATTTCTAAAACACTTGTGTCTATTATGAAACAAAACCATAAGATGCTGTATGACCACACAGAATGTTCATAATCTCCAGCAAGCAGTTATTCCCGTCTTTCATTGCAGATAATATTCTTCATCACTGTTTCACCTGTTGTGCTCTGCACAGTCTGGACAAAAACTGATCTGGACAGGCTGTGAGGACTTTCTTATTTACCTCTGAATGTTATAGGTTAAAGTTGTCATTAGATTATTATTAATAATTAAAGAATATGAGCTGACTTCTAACTTTGACAGTTTATTGCTTTTTACCATCTGCAGAATAAATTTATAATCAGAACTTTAATGCAGGAGGAATATCTACTGTACCTGTACGTTATAACTGAAGTGTTCTTGGAAGCACAGTTCTGATGGCTAAATGAAATAAAAATTTATTGAAAATCTTTATGATTAATATTGATATATTCATAAATCCTATACTCTTGAAAAGGGAAAAAAATATTTTCTTTTACAAGTTCTTTAAAATCACCAAGTGTGAGAGGAAAAAGCACAGCCCAAAGCTTATGGAAATCAAAATCCTATCATGTTAATCAGAGGGTTGTCAATACAGTCCACACAGTAAAGCATACTCCATAAGATAGAAGTGAACCCATGCCCAAAAACATCTATTCTTTTATTAAAAATGGTACTAACGGTGGGTTAATAACCTGAATCACTGGGAAAAAATGGCAGAAAGAGCTGGTAAGTGAGGGAAACTATAAGGAAGCACTTCTGCAGTACCAGGCAAATCAGAAGTAAAGAAGAAAAGCACACTCACTGTGGTCTAACAAGAGTCAATTTCTTTCTATTTCCCCATGAGAGAAGAAGCTAACCAATTTTATGACATATTTAAGCCTAAACATCTTACTGATAAAAAATGACACTTATACATTTTTTCTACTTAAATTATAATTGCCCTTAAAAAAAAAACAAAAAACAAAAAAACTTTCTGTCCTTGAAACTTACCTTATTAGATCAATTGTTTAAATATTTTTAAGTCAATGATCCTGTGCAAAATAAAAAATTGCCATTGTTCATTTAAACTTGCAGTAGCATTTCATTCCTGAATTCTTTCTCATTTTCTAAGAAACTGATCAAATGAATCCCTCTTGCTGAACAAATTGAAAATATTATCAGTCAAGACTAGAAAAAATTAAGAAGAGCAAAGAATATAAGAATAAAGATTAAAAATGCATCTTCCTTAATTTTGAGCCATTATTTGCGTAATCATCAGCACTCTTGTGATTGAGGACACTCCTCAAAACCATGCATATCATTTAACAAGTAGTCTGATCTAGGCATCAGAAATTATTTAAGACTGAAAAAATGGAAATGCGTCTACCATGAGAACAGATGTGAGGGGGTTTTGGGTTCGATAGTAACAGAAGATGACTGAGGAACTTTAAATATTTCCAACTTTTTCTAAGAGTGAGAAGATTGATATATTTGTGTGTTTAAGCAAAGGTGTGAGGATTTTCATGTTGCTTCTTCCTCCTCATTCATTTTCCTTACGCTTTGGCTCTTTGCATCCCATGAAATGGTGATGAAAGCTGTAATGAATGCATATATGGTAATCTCAGATGGAAAAGTGGATTGGAAGACCACTAGAAGATAACCACACCACTCAGTGACAGGTAGTCACAACTCTATTGACTATGACGGATGTGGTTTAGGAGTGGCATAGTCTTCTTATTCCACAAAACACAAAATATATACACAAATCAAAGCTTAATTCCCTAAATCCAATTTAGATCAGTACATTATAGACTCAGGAAAAGAGGACACTGACTGCCAGGTCCTGCCTGGCAGTCTGGGTTCAACTTGTGATAGCACTTCCTCAGGCTCTGCCTTCCTCGTGGTGTCAGACATTCATGTTTTCTCGTCCTACCCCATCGACTGTTCTTCACACTGTTTACAGTTTTCTGCATGAGTCTGCCAGCATAAGCAGCCAATGACCTTGCCAGATCTGCTATAGCTTTGACAAGTGACAAGGACCACTGCCAGTGAGAGCATGAGTGGCACTGAACAGTGATAAAACATGATATGATATAAGATCATTCAGCTTAACTGGTGATCACATGGTACTTTTATCACTTTATTGAGCCTAAAGATATGCCAGGATCCTCCTGCTTTCTTGGACATGTCTGCATAATACATTATGAACAGAAACAAACCTCTGTCATCCTGATCTTAACTGGCAAAAAGCTGCTTAACAAAGCTTTATTCCAGTTTTTAGTTGGAATAAAGCAAAAAGCATGGGCAGAACAAGTTCTCATCTTCCAACAGCAGACACTGTGGACAGCTTTTAGGAGCTCCATTACGGAAGCCCTAACACATCTTTCAACACAAGCATGGAATCACTTGCTTTTTCTTCTCTCTGCTCTGGCCCTAGTTTTGTTTTACAGTTTGCTAGCAGAGGATAATCCCATCAGTCTGACTTCTCTCCTGCATTTCAGGTGCTGTTTTCCATGTGGACAATAACCATGGTATCCAAGCAGTCATATTGAAATAATGAGATATTTACAGGAAGCAAAAGTCTGGCAGAGAAAAGCATATCAAAATGATAAACCAGACTATGTGTCTGGTATGTATGTATGATGCCTGTTCACCTGGAGTGATGATTCTTGTTGTTCTAAGCTGCTTCTGGGACTAGTGGGGTCTTGGTGTTACTCCTCTCTTCCCTGCATCTACTGTTGCCTTCTCTTGTCTTCAGTGAGAAAGAAGTTAATGAAAAATTTACTTTTGATATATTAACTACCAACAGTCAGAGGAAAGAAGTGACAAGGCTAAAGATCCCTCCAAGCTTTGCATTTTCAGGCAAACTTTTGTACTCAGAACCTTCTTATCTGAAAAACTGGTGGTTAGTTTTTTGTTTTTCTTCCTGTGTTCCTAGTATGTTCAATATGTGCAAAGTGAGAAGGAGCTGTTCAGAGATGACAAATAAATATTTGCTCAGAAAGGTGTACCATGTTTCTCTTCTCCATGACACAGAATTTGCCACTACTGTTTCTTTCAAAAACCTGAGATGTTAATTTCCTATTTCCAGGATGTCAGGAACTGGACACCATTCATCTGTTTAGCTGGATGAGTTTAGTTGCCTTAGATGGTTTAAGTTAAGGAGTTTAACTGGCTGAGCCCTCTCCTTTTGCTTTGTTACTGGACTGAAGAGCTCATGCTCCTGTTGTGGCTTCTTAACCCTCCTCCTCCTCCCTGTCTTCTTCAGAAGTTGTGGGAGAGGGGATCTCTGATGATCAATAACTATGCTGTGTAATAAATGGGCATCAGGATCAGGTCCAGAGGCTGCGTTCAGAGTCAGACACCGTACAATGATCTCCTGGCAAGTCCACAGTGACAAGGAAGATCCCATGGAAGGCCAGGAAGCACAGCCAGCATATATGGGGCAAGGGCAGGATGGATGGACGAAGATATAAGATCGAGCACAGACTTCACTGCTGCCCATCTGTGAAACTGCACAGACTGAGGCTGGCAGTAAAGCCTCTTAAAAGTAGTTCCCAAGGGAAAGGAGAGGCAGGCCCTCACTTCGAGCTTTCTTCACAACAGCTTTCATCAGTGATGTAGTTGACTTTGGGCTGAGACACCTAAACCCCTTAACTCAGCCACATAAACTCCCAGAATGCAGGAAATTTGCTCAGGGTCCTGACAATGGTTGTGAAATATGTAGGAGCATTTCTGCCAGTGTAAAAGCATTTAAACCAGGGTGAAATCTGTTCAGATTAGGGAAATTCTGTATTTGTTTGCTTGTGTCACTTCATGGACATATTAAGTCCCTGTATTTTGAAGTGCATCTGAGTTGATTTCTACTGAAGAAGTTAGATGATGTACAGTTTTGAAAGTGTTAAGTTAAATTCAAAATGGTCCGCTGCATAGGAATTTGCATCTCCTTAATATTTCTAAAAATGGCTAAGATTTTCAGATATAAAATGCCTCAGAAGTGAAAAGCATTTTTTCTTTACACGAATTAAGTACTAAGAGAGACCTTGTACATAAATTGTGATGAATTTAGCAGCATTGAAGAACATAACGTAGCAAGTATAACACGGATCTCATGAGCAGCAATTAATGGGCTTTCTCATGTTGGTAGCTTGAAAAAGAATGAAAATAAATGTAGAGAAGACCATCCAGCAAAGCTACTTACCCCTACAAATACCCAGTACTGAACAGAGGGAGAAGATTATGCAGACCAGGGCAGCAGTATAAATCCAGAGTAACTACTGAAGACAGTAAAGTTACTCCACATTTATACTGGTTTAACGGAGAGAATAAAAAGGTCCATTGAGTATAATTGAATCAAGAAGTTTTCCGTTAAGTTCAAATGACTTTCATATCAGGAAGCTCCTGAAAGCTCAGAGAAGAGCAGTCCTTTCAGAACAATAAAATCACCATTTTAATCTTTACCGTTTTGACGCAGTGTTTTAAAATTCACTCAGAATATGCTGTTTTTTACATTAACTATATTTGATGCCAAACACTCTTGAATTCCAGTAAAAATATTCATATTTTCTATAGGCATTTACTTATACTTTCTGAATTTTATATCTTTGGATTTTTTTTTTGATCTTTTATGTTACTATACAGTTAATGTAGAATTCAGTGTCACATGTCCTGCACACTTTCTTTTGGAAATTCTGGTCATGTGTGAATAAGACACTGCAGGAATCATAGTAAAAAAATTCTATTGCATTAATGAAAGGTTAGATATAAAATAAAAATACAAGGTTTATATGAAGAAAAATTTCTTTTTTCAAAACCACCGTTGTTTTTGCATAGGGTAGAGATGAAGCATATGAATAAAACATATTAAGAATTGTTTTTATTTCCAGCTATTCAAAAGGCTTATTGTTTCTGAGCACGGGGGGAGAATGGCGGCTTGTTTTCTTTTGTTTTTTTTTTGTTTTTTTTTTGTTGGGGTTTTTTTTTTTTTTGAGCTACAGTTCTGATATTCATTATAACTCCCGTCCATCTAGGAAAAGCTGAAAGCTGCAAAGATACAGGTGCATACACATAATGACTTCATGAATAATACCTATACCTGCAGCTATTATATAAGACAATAAAAAATATATACACCTATACCTAAATCTCTTTGTTAAAATATACCTTTATATCCCCATATTAACAAGGTAATTTCCAGCAATATACAGATGGAATTTGTGCTCTGGGATCCAGGCTATCTTGAGGAAAATTCAAATAAAAAAAGAGATTTATAAAAAGTGGAAGCAAGGACAGGAGGCCTGGGAAGAGTACAGGGATGTTGTCTGGGAAGCTAGGGACCAGGTTAGGAAAGCTAAGGCACAGTTAGAATTAAACTTTGCTAGGGATATTAAGGATAACAGGAAGGGATTCTACAGGTACATAGCAAATAAAAAACAGACTAGGGAGAACATAGGTCCCCTCAGGAAGCTCTCGGGAGAACTGGCTACACAGGATTTGGAGAAGCCTGAGGTTCTGAATGACTTCTTTGCATCGGTCTTCACTGAGAAAGGCTCTGACCAAGGGACTGTGAGAATGAGGACCTTGGGCTCACTGTAGGAGAGGATCTGGTTCGAGACCATCTTAAAAATCTGAACGTGTACAAGTCCATGGGTCCTGATGAAATCCATCTGCGGGTCTTGAAGGAGCTGGTGAATGAAGTTGCGAAGCCACTGGCCATCATATTTGAGAAATCATGGCAGTCAGGTGAAGTTCCCGACGACTGGAAAAAGGGAAATATAACCCCCATTTTCAAGAAGGGGAAAATGGATGACCCGGGGAACTACAGACCAGTCAGTCTCACCTCTGTGCCTGGCAAAATCTTGGAGCAGATTCTCCTGGAAGGCATGCTAACGCACATGAAAATCAACAAGGTACTTGGTGACAGCCAGCATGGCTTCACTAAGGGGAAATCCAGACTGACCAATTTGGTGGCCTTCTATGATGGGGCTACAGAACTGATGGACAGGGTAGACCAGTTGATGTCATCTACCTGGACTTTTGGAAAGCATTCGACACTGTCCCACATGACATCCTTGTCTCTAAATGGGAGAGACATCAATTTGATGGATGGACCACTCAGTGGATAAAGAACTGGCTGGATGGCTGCACGCTAGGAGTTGTGGTCAGTGACTCAATGTCCAGCTGGAGACCAGTAACGAGTGGTGTCCCTCACGGATCACTATTGGGACCGGCCTTGCTCAACATCTTTTGTCGCTGACATGAACAGTGGGATTGAGTGCGCCCTCAGCAAGTTTGCCGACGACACCAAGCTGTGTGGTTTGGTTGATACCCTCGACTAATGCCAACCTCATGAAGTTTAAGCATGCCAAGTGCAAGGTCCTACACCTGGGTCAGAGCAATCTCAGGCACAGCTACAGGTTGGGCAGAGAAGAGATTCAGAGCAGCCCTGCGGAGAAGGATTTGGGGGTGTTGGTTGATGAGAAACTTAACATGAGCCGGCTTCAGTGTGCGCTTGCAGCCCAGAATGCCAACTGTATCCTGGGCTGCATCAAAAGGAGCATGACCAGCAGGTCAAAGGAGGTGATCCTGCCCCTCTACTCTGCTCTTGTGAGACCTCACTTGGAGTATTGTGTGCAGTTCTGCTGTCCTCAACATAAAAAGGACATGGAACTGTTGGAACAAGTGCAGAGGAGGGCCACGAGAATGATCAGGGGACTGGAGCACCTCCCGTATGAAGATAGGCTGAGAAAGTTGGGGCTCTTCATCCTGGAGAAGAAAAGGCTGCGTGGAGACCTCATAGCAGCCTTCCAGTATCTGAAGGGGGCCTATAGGGATGCTGGGGAGGGACTCTTCATTAGGGACTGTAGTGACAGGACAAGGGGCAATGAGTTCAGACTTAGACAGGGGAAATTTAGATTAGATATAAGGAAGAAATTCCTTCCTGTGAGGGTGGTGAGGCACTGGAATAGGTTGCCCGGGGAGGTTGTGAATGCTCCATCCCTGGCAGTGTTCAAGGCCAGGTTGGACAGAGCCTTGGGTGAGATGGTTTAGTGTGAGGTGTCCCTGCCCATTGCAGGGGGGTTGGAACTTGATGATCTTAAGGTCCTTTCCAACCCTAACTATTCTATGATTCTATGATTCTACTTACTATGATTACTTAAAAAGACTTAACCATTTTTTATCATTGAAAGGGGTCACCGAATTCTTCCAATATATGCATATGCTTATGTAATCATATATGTGCATGTAACATGATATAGCTACACTAATATCTTTTATACAGTAATGCCAGTGCAATGTTAGAAAACAAATAGAACCATATTTGAATGTTCTTCATAAAAATATTATTTGAACAATTATTCAAAAGTAGATTGCACAGTAATAGACTGCTGATAACCAGCTGTTACTTTGTAAAACTAGTCACTAAAAAGCGAAGCAAGACTTGAAACCAAAGTTACAAAGTAACTAACAGTATGCTTCCTTTTTCAATTTGATGTGAAAACATAGTTACAGCTCTATGGCTGTGAGTCTGTATTTCAGGTTTTTAGCCTTTTTTATGAAGTAAAGCCTTTAGATTTAGCTGGTGGAGACAGTAGGTAATGCAATCTTGAGATAACAAGTAAAAGATCACACTAGGAGAGGCACTGAATTTCCTTTTCTAGGATAAGACCATGTTTAGACATATTTCCTTTTTCCACAGTGAAAGCCTAGTTAAAACATGCATACCTGTAATTCCTCCTTCCAACTTCAGCCACTCAACATGACTTACCATGAATCTGGTTATTTGTTGCACTATTTTCTAATTAATTCTCTAATCCTATGGAGGGATCAATTAGGAGAAAAAAAGTTTTTTACTGTACACATGTCTGTTAACATTTTTAATAGTGTCTTCTCCCCCCCCCATTATCACTCTCTTATCTCCCAAAAGGAAGAAGAGATGCATGAAGGTCACCACTGAAGATTCATAAACCATTGTGAATAATGTCAGAACTATAATTTAATTAGTGGCCCATCTGTCACTTTCTGTTTGATGAGCACTAAATGTCCAATTATCATTTAATATCTGCTCTAATCAGCTCTGGCAAATTTCGCAGGCACACTAGGCATGACATTAATAGATAGAAGTGAGGCTACCTTTGCAACATTATCAGAGAGAAAGCTTTTGCAGTTTTGACTTACAATGGGTAAGGCATGAATTCATTCCAATTAGTAGCAAAGACATTCTATGCAGACGGTGTTACTGCATATTGCAAACTAAAGCTTTTAGTAGATTTTTTTCAAGAGAGTTTAGAAAAACATTTCTATTTTTTATGAAATGTGTTATTCTTGTTGGTGTCCAAAAATAACATCAGTCTTTAATCTATCTTTATTGCCTTCATGAATTAGTTTGCATATTTTGTTTCTTCATTCTCTTTCTGCCATTAGCCCTCACAAGTAAAAGACCCACAGGATTCTTCATAAAGAAAGGGAAAAAAACATGTTGAATAAATATTAGTAGACTTTTTTCAAAAAAAATTAAATACACAACATAAGCTTCCGAAAAAATACCAGGCCAAAGATTTTACTCCGTTGCGGGGACCAAGGGCTGATCACCATCATGACTTCTTTTGGTAAACGAAAAGCAAAAGAAAAATCTAATCTTTTAATGAGAATGTCCAGTATATGTGTCTTTTCAGACATGACACAGAAAATGACCACATGCTAAAAGCATAGAATAACTTGCTGGTAAGACTGATAACCTATGAAACACATATTGACAGCATCATAAAATGAACTTTTCCACTTGTAATGAGAGATTAAAAACCCTATTTATCCACACCTTGGGTCAAGGTCAGGCAGCCTATAGCTTCTCAGATTTGGGATCAATAACATAGTCTCTGAAACAGGTTTTTGTCCTGACAAGAAGATTCTTCTAATAAGCAAGTACTGCTCACATGACACTTTAGAGTTAAGTCACCAACTGTGATTATAAGTAAAATCCTCCAGCACTTGGAAAGAAAATATGACAAAAAAACTGTTTGCAATATGTCTGCATAGGTTTACTACTTAGTAGGTAATAAGATTGGGAATTCTGCCTGGCAGATCCACTGCAGTGATAAAATAGCCAGCTAAAAGTAGATATAAAATAAAGCCCCCTTTCCCTCCTGCTGTATGTTTTGGCAGCAACTCAAAATCCAGAATGTCATTTCTGATACTTCCATATTTCTACTAATAAGATTGAAT
This sequence comes from Pezoporus flaviventris, assembly GCF_033815535.1. Lineage (NCBI taxonomy): Eukaryota > Metazoa > Chordata > Aves > Psittaciformes > Psittacidae > Pezoporus > Pezoporus flaviventris. Next base: position 6,341,309 of record NW_026892603.1, read on the forward strand.
CTGAGAATCTACTGACTACAGCTTGAATTCATAAGACCTTGTCAGGATGTTATCAGCTGCTTGACCCATCATTATTCTACCTAACCCAGCACACATCATAGCATCAAGTATTTAGAATGCATAAAACTGCTCCTTGATGACATACAGGTTCCACTAAAGCACATGTAGAGGCCTTCTCATCATGTGCAGGTTTCTCCACAGGTTTCTGAGAGTTTGTATCTTTTTATACCTCCTGTGCATATGAGGCACTGATTTAATAATCACCTAAAAGCAGTCACAAGAAACCTCTGAATCAATTCATAACTAAGGGATTTCTTCATAAGGAAAAATCAACAAGAACACATGCAAAATAAAGTAGTATAACCCCCGAGGAATGCAAATGTAGGAGATTAGAAGTGCCCAGACACAACTGATTCTCATTTCTTCTACTTTGGCTCCAGACAGAGGCCTGAAGAAGATGTAATCCAAATGCACAGCTTTGCTCTTGGGAAAACCTGCAAAGAAGCAGTCCACTTGAACTAAAGGCAAAGACAGGAATGTAAAAAATGGTTATTGAAGACCTTCTCCTTTGGAACAGAGAAGTGACTTGATTCTGAAGATAATTTTAAATGCCCTTGGCAAGTGAAAGAAAGAACTGAAGAAGATAGGAGGTTATTCATATGTAGGGTTGATATCAATAAACTCTAATAATAAAGGCCTAAATCAGATCTTTTCCTTTGGATGTAGTATAGCAGAATTTTTCAAATAACTCAGAAAGGTGAGAAATGCCATAAAACAAAGTCAGTCTTGAGGACAATACACTGGTTGTCAATGTCTGATCACTACTGTACATTTTTTTATTTCTGATTATGAAATTGACAGCTAGATAACTGATCAGGTACACAATATTTTTAACTATTCTGAGGTTATTTTGGCTCCTTTTGCTTCATGTAACACTAAGAACGTGACACACCTTGACAAAACTTTTATGCAGCATTGCCTTGACTTCCTGCTTTGGTGAAAAAGAATCACCCACTCACCTACTGAGTAACTAAATATTTTACACAATTACATAGAATTGTAGAACAATTTGGGTTGGAAGGGGCCTTAAATGTCATCTAGCTCCAGCCAACCTGCCACAGGCATGGGCAGCCTCCAATAGACCAGGTTGCTCAAAGCCCCATCCAACCTGGCCTTCAGCTCTTCCAGGTATGGGACATCCACAACTACTCTGGGCAACCTGTTACAATGTTATACTACCCTCAAAGTAGAGAATTCCTTCCTAATATCTAATCTTAACCTACCCTCTTCCGGTTTAAAACCATTCTCCCTTGTCCTATCACTACTTTCTCTTATAAAAAGTCCCTCTCCAGATTTCTTTTAGGCCTCCTTTAGGTACTGGAAGGATGCTATAAGGTTTCTATGAAGCCTTCTTTTCTCCAGGCTGAACAGCCCCAGGTCTCTCAGCCTGTCTTCATAGGAGAGGTGCTCCAGCCCCCAGATCATCTCTGTGGCCTTCATCTGGAAGCTGAGAGCGACCTCACAGTCACAGGCTGTGGTCATCGTGGGGGATTTTAACTTCCCTGATGTTTGCTGGAAGGACCACTCAGCAACCCAGCCACAGTCCAGGAGGTTCCTCCAGTGTATGGATGGTAACTTCCTCCTGCAAATGGTGGATGAGCCGACCAGGAGAGGAGCACTGCTGGATCTCATCCTCACTAACAAGGAGGATCTGGTCGAAGCAGTAAGGGTTGAGGGCTGCCTTGGTTGCAGCAACCACGAGATGGTGGAGTTCAGGATCTTGTGTGGTAGGACTAGTAGAATAGCAAGTAGAACTGCAACCCTGGACTTTAGCAGGGCAAACTTTGGCCTTTTCAAGCAATTGCTAGGGGAAATCCCATGGGCAAGGCTGCTTGAAGGTAAAAGGACCCAAGATAGTTGGTTGACATTCAAGGATTGCTTTTTCCGAGCTCAAGATTGGAGCATCCCGACACGTAGGAAGTCAAGGAAGAGGGCCAGGAGACCTGCGTGGCTAAATAGGGAATTGCTGGGTATGCTCAAGTGGAAGAGGAGAGTTTACAGGTCATGGAAGGAGGGGCTGGCCACTTGGGAGGAATATAAGGCTGCTGCTAGAGGAAGGCAGCTAGGAGGACTAAGGCATCCTTAGAATTAAACCTGGCAAGAAGGGTCAAGGACAGCAAAAAGAGTTTTTTCAAATACATGGCAGACAAAACTAACATCAGAGGCAATGTAGGCCCACTGATGAACGGGATGGGTGCCCTGGTGACAGAAGATACAGAGATGGCAGAGTTACTGAATGCCTTCTTTGTCTCTGTCTACTCTGATGCAGGCAGTCCTGAAGAGCCCTGTACCCCTGAGACCTTAGATGAAGTCAGGTCGACGGAGCGGTTTGCCTTAGTCGATGAGAAATGGGTTAGAGACCAGTTGAGCAATCTGGACATCCATAAATCCATGGGTCCAGATGGGATGCACCCGCGGGTGCTGAGGGAACTGGCGGAAGTCATTGCTAGACCACTCACTCTCCATCATCTTTACCAAGTCTTGGGAAACGGGAGAGGTGCCTGAGGACTGGAGAAAAGCAAATGTCACTCCAGTCTTCAAAAAGGGCAAGAAGGAGGACCCGCGTAACTATAGACCGGTCAGCCTTACCTCCATCCCTGGGAAAGTGATGGAATACCTTATCCTTGGTGCCATCTTAAGGCATATCAAGGATAAGAGGGTTATGAGGGCAGTCAACGTGGCTTCACCAAGGGGAAATCATGCTTGACCAATCTCTTAGCCTTTTATGAGGAAATAACACGGTGGATGGATGATGGCAGAGCGGTGGGTGTGGTCTACCTTGACTTTAGCAAAGCATTTGACACAGTCTCCCACAGCATCCTCACAGCTAAATTGAGGAAGTGTGGACTAGATGATCAGGTAATGAGGTGGACTGCGAACTGGCTGAAGGAGAGAAGCCAGAGAGTTGTAGTCTATGGGGCTGAGTCTAGTTGGAGGCCTGTAACTAGTGGAGTGCCTCAAGGGTCAGTACTGGGACCGGTATTATTTAATATATTCATCAACGATTTAGATGAGGGAATTGAGTGTACTATCAGCAAGTTTGCTGATGACACTAAGCTGGGAGGAGTGGCTGACACGCCAGAAGGCTGCGCTGCCATCCAGCAAGACCTGGACAGGCTGGAGAGTTGGGCAGGGAATAACTTGATGAAATATAACAAGGGAAAGTGTAGAGTCCTGCATCTGGGCAGGAACAACCCCAGGTTCCAGTATAGGTTGGGGAACGACCTGTTAGAGAGCAGTGTAGGGGAGAGGGACCTGGGGGTCCTAGTGGACCATGAGCCAACACTGTGCCCTTGTGGCTAAGAAGGCCAATGGCATCCTGGGGTGTATTAGAAGGGGGGTGGTTAGTAGGTCGAGAGAGGTCCTCCTTCCCCTCTATTCTGCCCTGGTGAGACCCCATCTGGAATATTGTGTCCAGTTCTGGGCCCCTCAGTTCAAGAAGGACAGGGAGCTGCTGGAGAGAGTCCAGCGCAGGGCAACGAAGATGATTAAGGGAGTGGAGCATCTCCCTTATGAGGAAAGACTGAGGGAGCTGGGTCTCTATAGTTTGGAGAAGAGGAGACTGAGGGGTGACCTTATCAGTGTCTATAAATATATAAAGGGGGAGTGTCACGAGGATGGAGCCAGGCTCTACTCAGTGGCAAACAATGATAGGACAAGGGGTAATGGGTACAAACTGGAACACAAGAGGTTCCACTTAAACTTGAGAAGAAACTTCTTCTCAGTGAGAGTGACGGAACACTGGAACAGGCTGCCCAGGGAGGTTGTGGAGTCTCCTTCCCTGGAGACATTTAAAACCCTCCTGGACACATTCCTGTGTAACATTATCTAGATGTTCCTGCTCCGGCAGGGGGATTGGACTAGATGATCTTTCGAGGTCCCTTCCAATCTCTAGCATACTGTGATACTGTGATACTGTGATTCATGTCCTTTTTGTGCTGGATGCTCCAGAGCTGAACGCAATACTCTCACAAGAGTAGAAGGAGGGGGAGAATCACCTCGACCTCAACCTGTCATGCTTCTTTTGATGAAACCTAGAATGCGGTTGGCTTTCCGGGCTGGAAGCTGTGTCATGTTGAGCTTCTTATCAACTGACATCCCCAATTCTTTCTCTCAAACCAGACTCTGCCCAGCCTGTATTTGTGCTTGGGATTGTCCCAGTCCAGATATAGAACATTGTAATTATTCTTAAATTGCAACATTCCACTAGGAACTTTCAACATCAGAGCATCATATAACTCCACATCTCTGTTGAAGTCCCTCAGAGGTTGTGGCAGACATGAGTGATATCTCATTATGATCTCTTTGTAGCTGGTACAAGTGGATATCTAAATCCTGATGTAAGTATGCTTATTAGTTTTGTCATGTAAGCATATGGTAACTCATTTAGAATATTCTAAATGTTTTACCTACCATTAAAATAAGTTTCAATCAGCTAAAATGTATTACTAATTTAAACCTATATCCAGAAAAAGTTCTGGATTACTGAAAATGCATATTCAGGGAAAAGTTATTTTGCGTTAAAAAATTCAGCTTATACCTATGTTTATTCTTTCTGTTTAAAATACAGATAATTTTAAATCAGCACAGTGAATTACAGAAAGTCAATTAACATCTATTAATAGTTTAGGATTTTTCATACAATGAGACATTCCTTTAATATGATAAATTATATCTGTAGATCATCCCCTGTGAAAAGGAAAAAATAATTTGTCTACATAACAGGGAACACAAGACTTAAAACCAGGTTTTCTGAACTTTGAAATGAACCTATAAAAAAAGAAACAAAGCATAAATTGTAGAACAGGTAGAACAACTCTAGGATGTTCAGTAAAGAATGGCAACCAGTTAGGGAAAACAGTTCTAGGGAAAGCAGCTTTATATGGTTGGATAAATATTTTTCATTAGCATTAGAGGCTGCCCAAGGTTCAGTGCTTAGACACAGTGTTTGATGGGTTAGATGGCATCCTAGCAGCCTGAAGGTTAGGAATTTGGAGTGGTTTTAACTTTGGTTTAGCTGGTAGACCTTAACCTGGAAGACCTGGTAGAGCTTCCATAAACAAGATAGCTATAAGCAAGTTATAAAGAGACAGATGTGAAATCTCTTTCTTCCTTATGGCTAGTCCTTTCTTCATTACTATTAATTATCATGGCAGCTCTGTGGACAACACCAGAAGGCTCTTTTGGTCTTGGATTAATATGGCCCGTGAGTTGCTCCACTTAAGGACAAACATTAAGCTAATTTCTGAGAGGTTTGAAGTTGTGTAGTTTGGAATACTTCAAGCGTTTCAAAGTCTCCACTTTGGGATCGTATTTGTCTTAGTGCATGACGAAAAGTCAAGGGATCTTGCATTTTATACCACTGCTTCCTTGATCCTCTAGCATGACCATGAAATAATGTTTTTCTGAATCTGGCTCACCAAATGCTTTTTGTACAGTGCTAGTATGCATAAATGCAGAATTCCACAGTTGCAGATTCATGGAACTCAGCAGAAGTTTGACCTTCTATTTTATGGCTTTTCTGTGCCAGACTTTCAGATCCTGATGAGGATCATCTCATGGGCGTGTAGTGACAGGACAAGGGGGATGGCTTTATGCTAATAGAAGGGAGACGTAGATTAGACATTAGGAAGAAATTCTTCCCTGTGAGGGTGGTGAGGCACTGGCACAGGGTGTCCAGAGAAGCTGTGGCTGCCCCATCTCTGGCAGTGTTCAAGGCCGGGTTTGACGGGGTTTCGAGAAACCTGGTCTAGTGGAAGGTGTCCCTCCAATGGCAGGTTGGTTGGAACTGGATGAGCTTTAAGGTCCCTTCCAACCCAAATCATTCTATGATCTACGATCTATGATCTTAACCTGGAATACCATTGATTAACAAAAATAATGATCTGCATCTAAATTATATGAGAGGTCAAGATGATTTCATTACTTAGTACGTTAATAGAACAGGTCTGAATGTTATTCTCATTTCTTTTCTTCAATACATCTTAAATTTAACCGTTCTTCATCATTGTATTGTATTTCTGTAAATTTTTTTCAACATTAGACACTTCTATGAATAAATGAAGTATAAAACTACCAATGGGTTCAGCTCTTTAACTAATGTAAAATTTAATAATAAACACAAACTTATTTTTTTTAAGAAACATCTGAACACAAAAAAAATAGATAAAAAAGAAATCCAGACCATTGTTCTGTCATATTCCTGGCATGAGTGGCCACGATTTCAGTATAACTCTTTCACTGTAAGCAAGTTATGAAGGTCAGTCAAGAACCTTAAATTACATTTAAATGGTATTTTTCAGTAGCATGCTAAGAGATAAATAGACACAGTAAAGACAATAAAAATGGAGCATGACTCAGTAAAAAAAATGGATTAAATTGATTGTGTTTAGACAAAAAATACCAGGCAGTAGACAGTGAGCTAGAGATGATACACCAGTAAAACACTCTCACTGATCCTGTGGAAAACCCCAGAGAGTCCTACTTTGCCTCCCTGTCCTTCTGTGCACCTGCTGCCTATTTAGGAAATTTTGTGGATTCTGTTTATGAAGGACATGGTCTTGTTACCTTTGAAGTCAATGGTCAAACTGTCATTACTTCCTTGGAAGCAGATGGGGCCCATATGGCCTGCTTGCATGATCATTGCTCATGTACAACACCCACAGAGCTAACAGGTTTCTAACTGGGATGAATTGAAATGTGAACAACAGTAAAATGAATAAAAGAAGCTAAAACAACGTGAAAACTTTGTGGGAAGCAGTGAATTTTATTATCGTTTTCTAGGCACATCTTGGCACCTTACTTATACCTTCTGAAAGAAGGGAGGGATAAGTTGTGAGAGGCTTTAATGGGGCAGTGAATAATAGCAGGTTGATATGGAAGAGGCCTGTAACTGTGGAAAGTGAAGCAGTGAAACTTAATCAAAGGGCAATAACTGTCTTGGGTTCTTAGTGTATGACCCTGCTGATGTCATACTCTGGGAGATTCCTGCTTCCACTGTACTGTGAAATGCGGCAATTGTGAACTGCAATTCCCACAGCATCTGAACCCCACTCTTTTTCTCTTCAAAGCACAGAGGTGAGTAATAAGTGCTGTTAGATCATGGGAATAAAATCTGTTTTCCTTAGCTATAACGCTGAGTGTATTGGTCTTGACAAGTATCAAACAGAGTGCTGAATGAAGCACCTAGGAGTAGCAAAAGGGTGTATTTCAGGGCAGGGAGACAGAACTGTTGTCTGCACAGTTCAGTATCAACAGTACATAAAGACTATGGCAGCAGCGTACACGGTTGTGAAGGCATAGAAATTCCAATGCTAACAAGGACCAGGCATGTTTGAGAAGGGGTAAAGCTGCACATTCACTGTGTAGGAGCCAAGCTGAAGCTAACTAACTGAAGTGAGACAAGCTGTGCAGCTAAAGGCCTCTCAGATGATAAACTGTTGGCAGTGATGCAGTGTGTCATCTAGATAAAGTTTGCTCACCGCTAACTTGGAGAATCACAGGATGAATTGCAAATAGTGCAGATGTGCTGTTCAGATGTGTTAGCAGCATACCAAGGGCTAACCAAGGCAACAGATCTCACAGTCCTAACTGTGAGGAAGACACATGCTCCAAAAATTTTTTAAAGTTAAAAAGGCAGGGCAAGAAAATGAGATAAAGCAATCACTTCCAAATAGACACACCAAGTCATCTCTTCAATGCCATAACATACCCAGCTTTCTGGAGTATCACCCTTCCTCAGTATGTAGGTCTCCTGACAAAGCCAAATAGTTGTAATTACAAAATGAATGTGTAGCATGCACAGTGCTGCAATTTGGGTGTGAAATGACTCTGGTGTGGTTGAGCAGTTAGTCCCAGTACCTGAGACCTGGCACCAGCAGTAGGATTTCATTCTTAGCAAGGAAAATACTTATTTACATAATCATAATTCTGCTTAAAAATATAACTATATGTATTTTATATATAGAATATGAGCACACTGATAAAAAGGATAAAGAAAAATACTTCAAAATTAAAAATCAGCTTAGCAATGCAAATTTTCCCCCTAGCTTGCTCTGGGGATCAGTGAGGGATCTTTCTCTTTGAACAGTAAATGGTTCCTGTTCTCATTTAATAAGAATCATATAGGTGTTGAGAATGATATAACACTACAATGGGTCCTAGGAGCCTTAGTAATGCCCAGTACCCTGCTGTGACAGGGCTATAGAAACAGGAATTACACACATAATTTTCTTAAGAGTTTTTCTGTGATGAGCTGTAGATAGTGACTCAATTGTGATGACAATGACATCAAAGTGATGTTGCAGAGAGGACTGTAGATTTATCTCAGGGAGTTTATACATGGATTAAGGAAAGTTGTAACTTGTGTATATGTAGGTGTTATATAGGGCTTTGATGTTCCCTTTTCGTAGACTTTGATAAGAGTTTTTGACACTGTTTGACATAGGAGGTGCCCAGCATGAGAGGGCTATATGTACACATTTTTATCCTCTTTCCATGGTCATTTTAAACAGCTGAGGGCAGGGCATGTCTTGCAGAGCTCACCTGCTCATGGCCAGTAACTCTGTCACGGCTTGTGAAACTTCCTACAGAAATTTCAGAAATGACTGACACTATCTGAACACAGAAATTGTCAGGACACTGACAAGCAGACGCTTCTTATCTAGCCATTAAATCATCATCATTACAGAGGCATGGGTGCTTAACTTTTAAAGAGAAACTCAAACAACCTTTCATTTTTCTAATGGACTGAGAAGCACTACACACTTCCTAAAAAAATCACTTGTTCCATGCCAATCTAAATCTTCATGTAAATGATGGTTTAAGGAAAATCCCCTGTCTCTGTTGAGGTATCATAACATTTGAATCGGCCTTAAGTAGAGCTTTGATTTGGATCCTGTCCTTTATCATTTTTTTACGGGCCCCAAATCAACACAACTCCTTCATCCTCTTCCTAAATTTTGCTTCTGCCCGTTTTTGTACATGCCTTCTTTTTCTGTCCTTTTAGACAGCACTAGTTCAGTGCTGACCAAAAGTTAAGTATACTATTAAGGGCCACTGTCCAAATGCCTTTTAAACACTGACAGGTTTGGGTGATTGACTATCTCTCCAGGAATTCTGTTCTAGTGTTCTAGTCTTCAGTAAAGAAATGCTTCCTAATGCCAAGTCAGAAACTCTCCTCATATAGAATCACAGAATCATAGAATAGTTAGGGTTGGAAAGGACCTTAAGATCATCTAGTTCCAGCCCCCCTGGCATGGGCAGGGACACCTCACACTAAACCATCTCACCCAAGGCTCTGTCCAACCTGGCCTTGAACACTGCCAGGGATGGACCATTCACAGCCTCCCTGGGCAACACATTCCAGTGCCTCACCAACCTCACAGGAAGGAATTTCTTCCTTATATCCAATCTAAACTTCCCCTGTTTAAATCTGAACTCATTACCCCTTGTTCTGTCACTACAGTCTCTAATGAAGAGTCCCTCTCCAGCATCCCTATAGGCCCCCTTCAGATACTGGAAGGCTGCTATGAGGTCTCCACTCAGCCTTCTCTTCTCCAGGCTGAACAGCCCCAACTTTCTCAGCCTATCTTCATACGGGAGGTGCTCCAGTCCCCTGATCATTCTCGTGGCCCTCCTCTGCACTTGTTCCAACAGTTCCATGTCCTTTTTATGTTGAGGACAGCAGAACTGCACACAATACTCCAGGTGAGGTCTCACAAGAACAGAGTAAAGGGGCAGGATCACCTCTTGACCTGCCGGTCATGCTCCTTTTGATGCAGCCCAGGATACAGTTGGCATTCTGGGCTGCCAGTGCACACTGAAGCCGGCCCATGTTAAGTTTCTCATCAACCAACACCCCCAAATCCTTCTCCACAGGGCTGCTCTGAATCTCTTCTCTGCCCAACCTGTAGCTGTGCCTGAGATTGCTCTGACCCAGGTGTAGGACCTTGCACTTGGCATGGTTAAACTTCATGAGGTTGGCATTAGTCCACCTCACAAGCATGTCAGGGGTCCCTCTGGATGGCATTCCTTCCCTCCAGCGTATCAACCGAACCACACGGCTTGGTGTCATCAGCAAACTTGCTGAGGGCGCACTCAATCCCACTGTCCATGTCAGCAACAAAGATGTTGAACAAGACTGGTCCCAACACCGATCCTTGAGGGACACCACTCGTTGCTGGTCTCCAGCCAGACATTGAGCCATTGACCACAACTCTTTGCATGCGGCCATCCAGCCAGTTCTTTATCGACTGAGTGGTCCACCCATAAAATTGATGTCTCTCCAATTTAGAGACAAGGATGTCATGTGGGAATGCTCTGCACAAGTCCAGGTAGATGACATCAACTGCTCTATCCATCTCTAGCAGTTCTGTAGCCCCATCATAGAAGGCCACCAAATTGGTCAGGCAGGATTTCCCCTTAGTGAAGCCATGCTGTCTGTCACCAACCACCTTGTTTTTTATGTGCCTTAGCATGCCTTGCAGGAGAATCTGCTCCAAGATATAGCTCTGAACCAGCCGCACACATCTTGTTGGATACCAGGAAGAAGAGAACAGTGCCCCTCTCTCCACTTCTCCTCCTTAGGAGGCTATAGGGAGCAATAAAGTCACCCGCAGGCTCCTTTTCTCCAAATCAGACAAACCCAGGGTACCTTTGCCACTCCACACAAGACACACAGGTCTGCTACTTCGGACCAAAATACTCAGTGTTTTATGCCTTTAGAAGTAACATATGTGAGTTGTCAGGCTGTTGGAGTTGTTGGTTTTTTTAATTTTTTTTTCTTTTTTGGGGGTGAGGAGTATGTGGTGGTAGCACAGATGGTTAGTTATAATGGTGAAGGGGGAATCTGAAGCTAACTAACACAGACATCCAGCAGACCACGTCATTGAAACATCAAAATGCAGTTCATGACAAGAAAATTAGTCTTGGAATTTGAAATGGAAAAAGAAACCCTAAGGTGCACAGCAATACCTGAAGAATGAAGAGGTTACTTCCTTAAATATTAAGGACGTAGCTAGAATACTACATGGGATTAAATAATCTTCAGTGACTTCTGTGATCTTTGTCAAAGCCCAGTTTCTGAAATAACAGGTAACTTTACACAGTACTCTTTTTTTTCCTATTTCTTACTGTCTTGTTCCTATTATGCTATAAATACACTTAGGTTTTTGGGGGAAAATCCCATGGCTTTCTTAGAATGAGGCAATTCTTTCCCTACATCCATTAAAGACTTTTCATATGTCATAGAAGCAGTCAAGCTTTTTAAAATTTACTGAAAATTAGAGGCAATTAAATCTTCTGGTTTTCTCATTTCTGCTTAAATTTATCTGAGAAGATACTTGTGGTGGACAGTTAAAAATGCCAACCCTCAGTTGTTCTAAAGTTGAGGTCAGAATGAAAGAGATTGTGTAAGACTCTCATACTTACAACAAGACCTTGAACACACATCTTGAATAATAGGCAGACAGTTGAGTTTGCATGAGTCCTGCAGGATAATGTTCCTTGAGCAGTCATGCTGCTGCATTCAACATGAGTTGCAATCTGTAGGTGGTTTTCAAGGGTAACTTCAAATAAAGCACATCATGGTAATACAGCCTGGAGGCAAAGATCAAAGCTGAGAGATGGGAAGATATAAATACTCTTCCTTTACAAATGAGTAGATGATTCTTGAGCTGTCTGCTTAAATACTTTCCATAATGAAGTAATAGAAAGTAGTGCAACAGTGACAACAGCAGAAAACAGAACAAGTGCTTTCAGGCTATTTCTACCATTTATCCTGAGTTCAGATTCTGGTGCTGAACTTCCATATTTCTTGTGTAGAAATCCTTAATTTAGGAAGTATGCTTGGTTTTTTCTTAGGCAAAACTGCATGTCATCCTGTCACCCTTGGAGTATCCAAAAGAGGTTCAAATATATTCGATTCTCTGGAATAACTATTCTTTTATAAATCCACTTAAAAGCCTCCATGCAGAGAGATCACAAATATTTTATGTCTAAAGTGTCTTTTGAGAACAAATACTTTTCTTATCCATGTTCATTTTCTTTTTGTCTTTCAGATGTTGGTGAGCTTGTTACCTTTACCTTTGCATGACCTACTCTTTCTCAAATTTTTGTTATCTTCATATTACCTTCCTGTTGCTATTTAAGATGTGCTGGAAAAAAAAAAATGAAAACCTTTATAATTTTTATACAGAGCTACAGAAAAAAATGGAGAATTTCACAGGGATTAGGAATTAACACTGTGCTTACAATAAATACAAAATGTACTTTGGCTACTCTTGATCACCTATATATGTTCAGGAAGCTAAGTCTAGGCTTCCAGTAGGGCTTGGTTCTCTGGAAGTTCTCAGTTTTAAGAAATAAAACCTCAACATTTCTCTGCCTTGAAGGGAACCTGAAAGTGAATGTTGAGGTTTCTGAGATCTTAGAAGTATCTTCAATATCATTCTTATAAACATTTCAGGCTTTTTTTTTGTTTGTTACATTTTTAAATTGCATTAAGATTCAAATATTAAGTCACATTTTTGAAACAAGTTCACTTCTGTCATTCAGAAAAGATAGATACACTATCAAATCAAAGAAATTAAAGTCTCAATAGTTGTAATGTTTTTACATTTGTCCAAGTAATACAGTACATTTGCTAGTGAAGTTTGAAAAATTGTCAAAAATAATTAGAATTAAACTAATTGCAATAAATGGAGCAGTTCTTGGAGTTGATAGTGTCTCTAGACATGTTTGCTCATTCAAAAAAAGGCATTAATTAGCAGTGTCTCTGATTATCAGTCCAAACTACCAAGATTATGCTACGATCTTACTATTTAAATGTACAAGTACCAAAGAATAAAATATAAAATATTGAGGAGACTATACAGTAAATTTTGTAAACAAAAAATGCTAGAATAGAAACAATAATGAAATATAATACTATTTAGAGACAGTAAGAAATACCTCACAAGACTCAGGCTTGTTTAAGTATGTTTTTTTTCCAGTTGTGGAGTCAATTAGGCATTCTTGACCCTCACATTAAAACTTCATTTTTTTTTAAATTCTTCATTTTATTTAATTGCTTTAATCTAGTAACTTGGTGTCACATTGTCACATTTAAGGTTTGTTCTTTAATTTCTGCTTTAGCTTGTGTCTTCAACAGATGTAATAAGGACTTTTCTAAGTATTGCTAGTTTTTTCCTTGTTGTGACAAATACTGCCAAAATAATTTTTCCCCAATTTTGGAGTATTCTAGCTTTGGGTTTTGTTCCACTCTCCACTTCAATAGCAGGATCCACTGAATTGCAAAGTGCACTACCAAGCTGTCTTAGAAGGCAGATGAACATGAAGAATACACACAAAATGAATGTTATTAATTTGTTCATATTTTCCAACTGTCTCAAACTTTATTCATCAATATATACATTTTGTGCTTAGTTACTTACCATGAACTGAAACATCTTTTCACCAAAAAAAACCTATTCCGAAAGACACAGTTTCAAATGGAATTTATCTCCTCGTCCACTTTCAAATATCTCTGTAACTGTCTTGCTCTAATGTCTTAATAAGCTTGGTTTTCTTCAACTTCATGATACACTCTGTTTTTTTTTCTGATATGAAGCTCCTTCACTCTGTTGCTTTGTTTTTTCCTTTTACTTTAGAAATTGTGATTATAATCTGCTGTTACCATTGCTTCTTTTTTTCCCATTTCACAAGCAGTTTTTATAACTTTAGGTGTTTGAACAGTCCCTCTTTAAACTATATTACCCACTTGTCGTGGTTTAAGCCAAGCCGGTAATTAAGTACCACACAGCCGTTTGCTCACTCCCCCCACTTCCTCCCCCTGCTCCTGGAGGGATGGGGAGGAGAATCGAAAGAATGTAATTCCCACGGGCTGAGATAAGAACAGTCCAGTAATGAAGGTATAACACAAAACAAATACTGCTACCACCAATAATAATAATGATAAGGGAAATAACAAGGGAAGAAAATACAGCCGCTCACCACCTGCCAACCGGTACCCAGCCCGACCCTGGCAGTGATCTAGCCCTTCCAGGTAACTGCCCCCTGTTTTACATCCTGGGCATGACATGCTGTGGTGTGGAATACCTCTTTGGTTAGTTTGGGTCAGGTGTCCTGTCTCTGCTTCCTCCTGGCTTCCTCTCCTCCCTGGCAGAGCATGAGACTCAGAAAGTCCTTGGTCAGAGTAAACATTCCTGAGCAACAACTAAAAACATCAGTGTTGTCAGCGCTGTTCCCAGGCTGAAAGTCAAAAACACAGCACTGCACCAGCTACTAAGAAGGAGAAAAATGACTGCTACTGCTGAACCCAGGACACCACTCTATCTTTTTGCCTTTCTTAGATGTGAAGAAATTAAGTTCACATTACTGTTACAGGCAACCATTTTGTAATCATAATCATGGTCTCCTTCATCCACCCTCATCTTTCCAGATTTAAGTCTCAAAAGGTTTCTGTGATTTTTCCACTCATTAGATTCTCACATTCAAACTTAAATTCGAATTTTTTTGCAATTCTTCATTTTATTTAATTGCTTTAATCTAGTAACTTGGCATGAGGTCTACTGCTGGGAACTTTTTAAAATGTGTACTTGACAACCAGATATGTTTCTTCTAAGTCCATTTCCTATATGAATGCCATTTTTTTCTCTATCTTTTTCAAATGTTCCTCGTTCAGCTATGCATATATATATATCTAGATGGTGCTGTTGTTAGTTTGTTTTAAAGAGTTCTGTCAATTTAATGTAGAATTGGAATCAGTTGACTCTTTAAGTTATATAATCATTCTGCTGAGCACTGTATGAGAATGAAAGACTCCTTGAAAGTCTAAAGGTTACTTAGACTACTCTAAAAGAGATTCAGGAAACAATCAACACAGTCCATCCAGATTCCACAACTCTAATGGTCTCAGTAATTTTCAGCTCATTTCAACTCAGACAGGTGGACTTTGTATTTACTAACCTCAGGATGATTCTCTTCCCTCAGTTTCTCCAATTTCTCCTTGAATGTCAAACTATGCTTGCATAGGTGACTGGCAAGGTAGTTCTCATCTGCCTCTTAGGAAACTTGTGCTTTAAGGGGTGTAAGATATATCTGCAGAACATCAATTTCCTCCTGCTGAGAGAAAATACCTGTGACATTCTTCTGTAAGAATAAGCTGATTCTCACTGCAGTGATCTTCACAGAGTGAAGGGAAAATGAAAGTTCCTAGTTGCAATCAGCTTGACATAGTAGATAGATAATATATCCAGAGAGGCATAGAGCAACCTTGCTTGTTCCCAGGACTTTCTATTTACTACACTTGCTCCTATAAATTGCTAGGCAGACTAACATTTTGTAGCAGATCTACTGCTAACTCACTACTTATTTTGAATGATGCTTCTGTATGTGCAAGGGACCAGATGTGTCCTTTCCAAATATTAATGAGTAATTGCAATGGATGGTAATTCATGGATGTTTTTCATAAAAGCAGCACAGTCCCTTTAAAAAATTGTCATCCTTGCAGTAACTGGTGAGAAAAGTATGTGCATGGGGCATGTATTTTCTTCTAAATAATGTCTTCAGACTTCACTTTGCAGTCTTTGTTGGCTTAGCACAGGACAACGCAGAGATGAAGGGGGATGAAATGCTCATTTTTGTCACTTGCAATTGTATCAGTGGTGGTCAAAGAGTGATAGAGGCCAGAACACTTAATAATTTGCCTGCAGTGATGCTTGTACTCCTTGGGAGTTGTTTGAATTAAACACTGCCAACCAGGGAAAAATCAATAAAGTTGTTTAAATGGTTTCACAGGGGCTTTTGTGATGATTGAATATTACTCTTCTTACAAGACCAATAGCTGCTTTTTCTTTATTTTTTTTCTTTTTAGTGCATGACCAGTACCTAAAATTATTCAGGCTTAGAGTTCAAAAGAAGGCTGAGGGTCTTCTCTTCTTACTGTCTTCTTCTACTGACAAATAGTTTTCATTTCCTTTTTTTTTTTTTAAGCTAAAACAGAACAGATCAATAAGCCTTGCAGAAGCAAAAACATTAACATTCCAAATCATCCCTATTTTCAGCTACATCTGCACAAAAGAAAGGGCAAAAGCAACACTGGTTTACACCAGCTGAGAATACTCCAACATTTCTTTGGGTTAGATGACATTGAATCAATTTGTCTATGGAATGATGTACTGTACAAAAAGAACTGCAAACAGTACAAATTTTCAGTGTATGCAATAGCATATGGTTGTATATGCTTTTGACTCTTTTTAATGATAAATAACAGGTTTAACAGAATTTAATAGCCAAGAATTTAGCATCAAAATCTGTGCTTTTTAAAGGACATGACAAAAGTTTAGATTGTGAATAGTTTAACAACTACCTCGGAGAAAGTAATGAATCTGAGAAAATCTGCAGCATGTCCATATTTAGAATCTATTCATTCTGCCAAAGATGCAGGATGTGGTAGGTAAGAAATTTTAAAAGAAGGTTGCTTACACTGAATCAAACTTTGGTCTTTCTCTAACACTGTCAGCTAAACTAGTACCAATTTCTGGTATTGCCAGCGTGGACTGACTATGCAGTCCTTGTAACAATCAAACTGGTGGTGGTTATCTACATTATTTGTGAGCATTGTTGCTATTGTTATAAAGGCAGAAAGCAACAGCATGAATCATGACTATGTTAATGGAAATGTTTTTTTTGCTCTTTGGAAATATACGCTGTCTATATGAGTTTCCTTTCACACCTGATGAAATGCTTTAATTCTCCTATACATCTTTTTGTGAAGCCAGCTTTGTTTCCTGCTAGAAATCACGCATGGAATAGAAAAAGAGTAGATGAAACTGGGTCAAGAGAGGCAGCACGCCTGGCTTTTTATCTCTGCTTTACTACTATTCAACCTTTAGCATATGTCTTGATTCCCTTGACAAAACAATGACAATAACAACAACAGCTAACTATAGAAATGCTTTGAGACTTAATGAACTGTTACTATATTTTAAAAACGTCATTAAAAATTTTCTGGTGCAAATGAATACACAATTTGGAGCAATAATGGAGGAAAATGTGCCAACCTACGACAAAGCAAAACAAAAAAAACACTAAAGATTATTCTAAGAATGTTTTGCGGTGTTTTTAAAAAGTTCTGGGAGATGACACTACAACAATTTCTGTGATGTTCCCCTGCGCACAATGTACTCTTTTAGACTATCTGATACATGTTTCTACTGGAGCACATAACTTTGCACAATAATCCATATGTATATGCAAAAACCCTTACTATAATCTCTCTCAGGCTCTCCCTCTTCATCTTCTCTAAAGAAATGTGGCATTTAGTATATATATTTTGTATCCAGTAAACATAGCAGTGTCTCTGTGGCAGCTTATGCTTTCCATTTCAGCTTCTGGAATAGCTAAACCCACTCTGTGGGAAGGAAGATTTGGGATTTATTTATTTTCCTTTCTGCTTCTAAATTGTTACCTATTTCACAAAAAAAAAAAAAAAAAGAGAGAGAATTGGGGGTAGCTGTACTTACATAAATTAAAATTCACCAGTATACATTTGGTTTGCATAAAAGGGTTCATAAAATTCAAATAAGAAGTAGAGTACAAGTCCTTTCTTAAAATTTCCAATATTTCATACATCTAGCCTGATTAAATATACATCTGAAAATTTTCATTTCTTACAGTTTTCTGTTTAATTTCCACATTCCATCAACAAAGTACAGGTGGGACAAAAACACAAAATGATTGAGGAAAAAAAAAACCCATATTGTCTCTTAAATATCAATAAAGCTCTAGCAAATGGGTAAATATTCAGAATAGTCCAAAACCAAACTAGCTTATCCATCTTTCTTTTTAAGCTATTTTGTATATGTGTCTCTGCTGGAAAAGTAATAGGCCAGCTACAGTGAAGCTTGTCTTCTGAACCACATGGTCCTTCAGCTGGGCTGCAATGATGAGATCCTGAGTTCAGCTTTGTGGCTGTCTTCTTGGAGACAACCAAAGAAGTTAGTATTTATGGACATGGACTATTCTAGCCACTTAGTAAAAAAAAAAAAAAGGAAAAAAAAGCAACCAACTTCTTCATCCAGAGATGATTAGCTTCTTAAGAGCTAATAGTTTTCCATCTGATGAAAATCTTAATTAAAAATGTTTACGTTAGTTGATTTTTTTTTAATTCCAGTGTTGATAATAAATTCTAATATCTGGATTGTCTTATTCATGACATTTGCTTTCATAAGCCATGCAGTTATCAGAAGATAATCCTGTAAAGAAACTAATCAAGGAAGGTGTTACACAAATGCAAAACATATGATTAAAGAGAGGGAAGGCAAAGCTCATGCAAAGAACTGAATATTATAATGAAATTGCCACTGAATGGAGATGTGAGGACTTCAAGCTCAGTTTAATTAGGCCACTGAGTGGAATCCCCTAAGACTGACAAGAATTGAAGAGCTAATAATCAGTTTGTTCTTTACTGATTACCAGCTAATCATGTCCCAAACACAACCCCTTTCCCCTTTCTCATTACGAATATGTTTGCAAGCCTGTTTTCTAATCTCTGCACTTTTATGGGCACAGAGGCCCTAATCAGCTAACTTCAAGAGCTTCAACTAGTATCTTTAAAGGCCCACCTATTGTTTGTGGAGCAAATATTTGCATCCTTCAGCATCACATAGGTAAACATTGCCTGTGCTTGTACGAAGTGATGAGAAACTCAATTATGCAAGAGCAGCATATTTTGTCACCTAATTTTCAAAAGTTTATTTCCATTTTCAAGCACCTCTGCCAAGTGCTGTAAATTTATATATAAATAGAAAACCCACTTGCGTTCAGAATTTCTTGCATATCATAGCCTCGACTTGTGAGACTTATTATTGTGAAGTTCCTTTTCTATAAAATGGAAGAATAAACTTAATTTTTATGTGTCATCTTTCATATGAACTGTAAACTCAGATTTTTATTTACAATCCATTTAAGTAATTTGAAAGATGCCTATTGACTTCAGCGGACCTTAGATCTGACCTGTCATGTCACAGACAGTAAAGTGATTAGAGAGTTAGCTGATGAGAGAAGTAGAAAGCAACTAAACCAGTAGAAATGTATCCATCAACTTCAGGGGGGTGATCAGGTTACCTGGAATTTTTCTAGATGAGATTTGTCATCAAAAAGAGATAGTGTCAATTGTCTTTTGAAAAACAGCAAGCTAAGAAAGAGTTATATAAATGCAGAACATCATTCAGGGAAGTAAACAAAACTCATGCACAGAAATGAACCTTTTTTGATAAAATTGCCTTACATAGTTTATATAAGAATTGTGAGCTAGTTTTATTGAGTCTAACCATAATCTCCTTAAACCCATGTACAGATATATTATTACTTACTTAGGAAATGGGTACTGAAATTCTATATTTATCTCATTTTTCATCAGTAGAGTTTCCTTCATTGCCTATAAATCTTCTTTAGTTTTATAAATACTAAGGACTTCTGCCATTTTAACATACCTAAGCAGTTCAGCATCAAGGTCATTAATAAGTCTCATTAGGACCTCAGAACCTGATAGGACTAATCCGACACCAGGAGTAATCTCTGTAGAAAACACAGAGGGCACAAATACTTCTAGTCAAGACCGCAGTGGAACAAAACAGAGGTGACTGTGCATTTCTGCCTTTTAGACAGTTCAGAGAGGCTCCAAGACTGTATAAAATGCCCTCCTTAGCATGAAAAACTTCAAGCCTGCATCTCTGCCCTACAAGGCACCACATATTTTCAAGCAGTCACATATTTCCCCTCTCCTGTTGCAGCTTTGAAATTTATAAAAAAAAGGAGATTCACTATTTTTGTTTGGTCCAGAAATAGAGAACAATGGGAATATAGTTTCTTCCCACCCAATAAAGCAGGACACCTGCAGAGGAGAACTCTGTTCTGATCCCTTTCCTTAGACTGCTTCTCTGTCTTATATGATGAATGCTTAATGCTTTGTATGTGTAATTATATGCAAAAAAGAAAGGGAAACCAGGAGAAAGACTAAATACCTTGGAAAGCTCTACACTTCCTTAGGACACCAGCCATCACAGTCTATAGTGCAAGCATAACCAATAAAGTCAATTGAACAACTCCTAGTTATTTTATTGACATAGAAATGGCAAATAACAGGGCAATGGGTCACAGTACCAGTGGTGAGTGAAGCCATCATGTTTCTTGTTAATGCTACAAGCACATCCAGGTTCTTTTAACGCTGTTTTTAATTTTTCTTGTCTAATTTTAACATTGCTTTGACTGTTCTTGCCATTAACTAGTACTATAACAGTACACATATAACTCCTGGTTGCTGTCAAGAGTGTGTTGAAAATAAAAAATGGAAATAAATTTAATCTTACTGAATCAGTTAACTTTTGGGTCTTTTTTTTCATTTTTCATAAACATGATTTATTTGCTCTTATTGGATTGAGTCTTATAAGCACAAACATGAAAGGAATATTTAAAGAAGTAAATATGCACCTTATAAAACTCTATATAAAGTAAAACATATTGCTAGTTATTTTTCTCGGTATGTATATAAGCCTGAAACACATTAAGATTTTAAGGAAGTTTTCCAACATTAATCATGATTCATGAACTATCAATCAGAGAAAATCTTTCTGTATTTCCAAAAGAAAAGCATAGATAATAATACCTGACTAGATTATTCCCGACGTATTTGCTATCCTACTTGGGTACATAAATACACCTATGAAAATAAAAAGCAAGTTTAGCCCTAACTAGAGCCTGATGTTCCCTTTTCTTACCACATTCATCATCAGCTCACTGCATTTGAACCTTGCAAGGATAATTATTTTTAATTAATTTATTTATTAGTTTAGCATATAAATTTAAGTTACATTGTAACTTTGCTATGTTGTCATTAGGTGGCAAGTTCAAAGTTCAGGTAAATTCTAAATAGGGTGAACATGTTGCGAAACTGAGACATAACAAGAACTATTTGAATTACATTTTCTGTTTTGCATCCTCAAAACCACACCAGCTGCAGAGACAAGGTCTACAGAGTGGTAAGTCCCAACTATTAACACTATATTCTGATTCACAGAGAGGTTTTCCTGGTCATATTTTATGAGAAACTTTATAAGTACAAAGATATGATCAATGGATATTTGGTGCACAAAAATCTGAATTTATCACCCTTTGTTGAGAGGCCTTTGCTGCCCGCTAGTATCTATAGGTAAAGCATGAATGAATTCTGAAAGATTTAAATCTGAATTCCACTGTTAGTTGCCCAAGTTTAATAATGATATTTTGTTTCCTTCATCATTAGATGATAGAACAATAAGTCTGTTGTTATACAGCATATATTCCAGCATACATCCAGTTTTGTTACTGGTCCTCTACACAACTGAAACCCTATTCAGAGACTATATCCAAGCATTCCATACACAAATATATTTCTCCAGGATGGTTTCTGCCAATAAACTAGGACACTTGAATGTTTACAGTATGTGAAGATGAAAGGTTTCAAAGTGTGGCTGAATCATGTTCAAGTATAATCAAAAGTTTCTCTTCTGAATTTCAGCTATTAAACAGGCCACAGCAAACACTTATGTTTAACAAATACACTGTTTATCCTCAGATCACTTCAGAGCTGAGGGTCAATCACTGTAGATCCAATTTTGAAGGCTTGTTTAAAAAAAAAGAAATCCAATTGAAAGTCCAAATGTGGACTTTCATGTTTCTGCTATTTATTTTTTGCTTCATGACTCTGCATCTTTCTGATTTCTACATTCCTCTTTTCAGAGGACTTAGCAGGGTGGATTACCTAGCAAGGTGTCACATGCAAGGTAGGACTTGCAGAGGCAGCAATCTATTGGCTCATATTGTTCAAGACATTGTCATTTACACCTGTATTCCCAGGCATGCACAATACCAATTTATACCTATTCTGCACTACGTGGATCAAACCTTCATGTAATTTATATAGGTATATATATATTAGAAGTGCCCAATTTACTTCAACTGAGGATTTAACACACTTTGTGTATTAAATGCTTAGTAGAGACTCAGGATGCACAGATGGCTATGAATGGGACAGTAGTATTCAAACAAGCACAGTAGTATTCAAACAAGTTTATGTAGTTAATCGAAGAATGTTGTTACTAAGGAGTACAATTTTTTACCAAAACAGAGAATTAAAATTTGCCTTTTTGTGTTTGCAGAGAGGGGATATCAAAAACATGACAGATTCATCATATAGTCTACCAAATGTATTTTGCAAAGGTGAGGAAATGATAAGTTGAAAAAATGATAGCAGATACTGTGTAGACTCTTAAATTGCATTTGATGAAACAGAAATAGAAAAGGGCCCACATTCAAAGCAAGAGAGAAAATAAAGACAATATCAGTGTTTGACAATATTCCACAATACTATGATTTTCTTTACTTTTTCCATTCTATACAGTGCACTGTTTTCAGAATTTACTTATCAGCATCATGAACCAGTTCAAATGCACCATAACTATTTTAGCCAATCTCGTGAGAAATTTGCTGTTGTTTTTTATGTTCATATTTAGTAATTAACACACCTAGTGCCAAATATTTTCAGAAAAAATTGAAACAGTATCCCTGAAACATTGTTAAAACATTTTCAGACATTCCAGAATTTATATAGCCTCTCTGCCTACTCCATTTTTGAGAGGTGTCCTATTAAGACAAATGTCCGTAGAGCCAGCTAGCAATTACTGTCTTTTTTAGTGTCCATGATGCGTACAAATCTGACTGTAAATCCTATTGCTTTCATTTTGAAAGTTCTAGAAGTACATACACACACACACACACACGCTTTGTCAAGTGCTTTCTTGTATATATGGTTTTGTTTATCTAACAGTTCCTTAGTTTACCAATGACATCCAAGATCACACAGAATCAGGAACGTGAAGGGCATGAAGAACATCTCCAGAAAGAAAGAAAGGAAAAGAAAACCAGGGTTTTCAAGTTTCAATAATTCTATACTAATATAGCTAAAATATAAATGCAGTTCTGATGAGTCCCATCTAATTCCTTCTTGAATGGCCATTTTTCTTTGACCCACTGCTGCCAGAATGGATAGAGATCTTTTCACAGCTCTGTGTGGTAGTCAGCAAGCAGTATTTTCCTAGCCTGTCAGATCACCAGATATGATAATATAGGTGGCCATATATAATTCATTCATTAATGGTATCTTCAATCTCCAGTTGCCAGCAAGCATTGACTTCTGTTCTGTCCCCCATCCTGTAAAGATGAGAATACCCTGAATCTGCAAACACTTTTTCTCTAACACAAAGTACATGATTTTAAAGTCATGCCACTCTTTTCACAAGAATGTCTCATATATTTAAACAAGTACATTATTATGGTCAGATTTATAAAGACTGAAAAAAAACAGAATACTGAAACTGCATGCTTTAGGTCCTGATTTCATTTGATGAGCTGTGGTAAATACTTTGCATAAATATACACTGACAGCTCTATCCTTCTAAATATTTTCACCTCGACCTACCTTAAGGTTGAGGCATATCTTCAGTTTTCAAAGCCATAAACTGTTGCAATTAATTACTTTTTTCTTAATAAAAAATATAATTTTTATATAACTTTTTTCTGAAAAAATAAATCCTTCTTGAAGAATTCAGTATATTCTCACCCTTCCTGTAGACAAAAGCAACTCTTTTGAAAAATAAAGTGTAAATAAAATATAAAGTTATGAATGCAAAGGAGTCATCTAAAGTTAAGACTTTACAGAGATAATTACTTCGTCTGTCCTGATTCTTTAAACAAATAAATAAAAGGAAGGGAAAGAAGGAAGAAGTAGAGTGACTGCATTAAGAAATTGATTGATGTGTTGCTCCTGTGTGATGTTCAGCAAGCCTTTCTCTGGAGAGGCTTTATTGGTTTGCTGGCACTAAATTTTCCAAACATATATATATCTTCTGATGCACAGCAAGTTTGTCACCGTTGAGAAACTACGTCAGCCAAGTTAGAAAAGTTAAGAGCCTGTAAAACTTAAGTCATCCAGAACTGACACTAATGGAAAAAAATATAGAAAGATATTAAAGAAATTCAAAGTTATATGAAGGTTGGGGTTTTAGATGGATGAGGGCAAAAGATAGGAAGAGCAGGCGTTACATTTGCATATTGCTTAAAAGACATTAATAAAAATAATTTGAAGTACAACTATATGTCAGTCCGCCTTCTTAAAATTGTAAGGAAAAAAAAAGTTAAAATACATTGAATGCCATGAAAAAAATCCTGATTGTCATCTGAGCTCTTTATATATATATTTTTGCACTACATGAAAGTTTAAACTGACAATTGAAAACAATATTAAATAAAACCAGAATAATGAAAGAACTAGATTTTGCTTTCTCTTAAAGAAAGAGCCTTAAAACTAAATAATTTGATTGTACAAGCTTTTAGTAAACCTTGATTCTCTTCCTTAGCACAGTATAACAGCAGCTTATTTCAATAGGATTTTTACTTAGCAGTCCTTATACATTTTATCTTTGACATTAAAAAATTAGTGGACTTAGTCATTGGTCACCAAATAGAAGTTCAGACCTTTTCTCACTTTAAAGAGGGAGGTTTTATTCTATTTTACACCAGTGTAAGTGAGAGCAGAAAAAGTCCTTTAGACATTAATTGCTCAAATTTATGGGAAGTTACTGAGCTAAATTTAAATGTGTGTATGAAATTTGTTTATTTTCAGAAAGGAGTAGTGCTGGGAAATACCGGCTCAGTGATTGACCCTCAGCTCTGAAGTGATCTGAGGATAAACAGTGTATTTGTTAAACATAAGTGTTTGCTGTGGCCTGTTTAATAGCTGAAATTCAGAAGAGAAACTTTTGATTATACTTGAACATGATTCAGCCACACTTTGAAACCTTTCATCTTCACATACTGTACACATTCAAGTGTCCTAGTTTATTGGCAGAAACCATCCTGGAGAAATATATTTGTGTATGGAATGCTTGGATATAGTCTCTGAATAGGGTTTCAGTTGTGTAGAGGACCAGTAACAAAACTGGATGTATGCTGGAATATATGCTGTATAACAACAGACTTATTGTTCTATCATCTAATGATGAAGGAAACAAAATATCATTATTAAACTTGGGCAACTAACAATGGAATTCAGATTTAAATCTTTCAGAATTCATTCATGCTTTACCTATAGATACTAGCGGGCAGCAAAGGCCTCTCAACAAAGGGTGATAAATTCAGATTTTTGTGCACCAAATATCCATTGATCATATCTTTGTACTTATAAAGTTTCTCATAAAATATGACCAGGAAAACCTCTCTGTGAATCAGAATATAGTGTTAATAGTTGGGACTTACCACTCACCCTCGGGAACACTGCCCTTTGTAAGTCAGGTGAAATTGTTAGTGCAAAAAAAAGGGCATAGCCATGACACAGAACATTTGTAACAGCAGAATACAATCAGACAAACATCTGAACAATATAGTTTAAAATCATACTTAATCATGTGTCCTACTGTTACAGGAATATTATATGATACTAATTTACTATTAATCGGGCACCATCATCCAGCAACAACCCCGTCTGACAGTGAATTTTTGCATTATTAATAAGCTGGCCGATTACCTTCTACTACAGCATGCAGAAATAAGAGACCCTTACAAATGACATGCCATAGCCATGAAAGCCAGTGACACAGGGAGCACTTACAGCTGATAAGAAGCATTTACTCTCTGCCACTTCAAAGGCAAATTCTCCCTGGGATACCTTTAATCCTACCTGGCACCTTAAACCCAGTGTTCTGTACTGCAGCATGAAGAGATGAAAGTCAAAGGGCCTAAGAAACAGAGACAAGCAGATTTAACAAGACGAGTAATATATATGACTGAATATTTTTTGACACAATATGTATGAAGAGACAATGGAATAATGAGAAAGCAATAACAACAACTGTTATCGTTATTGTCATTGCTGTTGTTATTATTGGTTTTAAACAAGTCTGGTTTGGACCTTCTGTTTTAATCAGTCACAGCAACTGCCCGCATAGCTAGAAAAATGTTCTTGTATTAAAATGAAAATCAAGTGATTAAAAAGTCAAATGCAAAGCTGTTCTCTTTTGCACTGAAAAAACTGTACGTCTCCTAAGTGATAATCAGATTGTCAAATAAAGTAGGGATTTAGACCTCCCAGGGTAAATGTTTTGCTCTAGAAAATGGCCCAAATCCTGCCTTCTTTCCAGATTTGTCCCTTTTGGTAGCACTACTCCACTCTGAAATGTCACAACATTGACACCATACAAACACTTCTAGTTTTGTCTAAGGCACAGAAAAAGCCTTGAACTTCAAATGCCACCAAACTGATCTTGATAACGTTAACTGTTTTTTTTTATTTATTTAGTTAGATTTGAAGTTATCAAGACTCAATGTAAATTCTAAATGAAGATTTACATCAGTTCATTTCTAATCTGAGGGTGTGCACCCAGGCCTGGCTAGGTTCCAGTAGATACTTTTCCTTACCAAGAAACAGTCACGTCACACATGCTCTTTGTATGTATTTTCATGGTCTTTTTAAGGAATTTGTGTAACTTGGGTCTTCAGGCTTACCATAGACCAACTAGTTATAACTTCTGTGTGTCGTTATTTATTATTTATAGCAAGATAATTCAGAACGAAAATACTTGTCTACACTAAAATTTTATAATTATATAATTTAAATTCTAAAAACAAATAAGCCTGGTTTGGCACTTATCAGAACTGTGGAAGGATTATCATTAGTTATTATTGCTCATGTTCACTATGCTTTAAACTGGGATTTCTTTTTAGCCTCATTGAATTCTGAGGTAATACAAAGGCTAAAGTAAATGCAGGACT
The DNA here is from genome assembly GCF_033815535.1 of Pezoporus flaviventris. Classification (NCBI taxonomy): domain Eukaryota; kingdom Metazoa; phylum Chordata; class Aves; order Psittaciformes; family Psittacidae; genus Pezoporus; species Pezoporus flaviventris. Next base: position 6,368,234 of record NW_026892603.1, read on the forward strand.
AACTACTATCTGGGTAACTCCCCTAGGATATAGCTATGGTAAAAGTAAGCTCAAACACATACAACTTATGATAAGTTGCATGAGAAATCTTAATATGTTTAATGCATTCATCATCTTAAAAGTATTAAAACGAAAACTCTGTAATATCCAGCTTTATTGAAGGAAAAAAGCTGTGACACAGATGTCCAAATTCTGCCAGTCTTCCTCTGCTGAACCATTCCTTCCACAAGAAATACTTTGGAGGTAATGTTCTCAAAATAACACACTATTTTATGAAAGGAGTTTGACAGAATATTGATCTTGTAAAAGAAAACTTAGGATAAAGATAGAAAGGATGAAACTATTGCAAAACAACTAAAAAATTGTTTCCAAGTTTGAATCGTAGCCCTTCATGATGAGGAACTTTCTGCTAAATTTGTACTTATGGTTCATGCACAGATAAATATATTCATAGTCTTTGTAAGTTTTTCAAATGTAAACACTCCAAAAGACAAAATGTAGAAATATTTTAAAAGTTTGGGTTTTTTTTTTTACATATCAAATGTAATTATATGATTGTATTTATTCAGGGGAAACACTATTTGCTTTGTGCTTCAATATCTAATAGCTATGTGGGCCTGAGACTATCTGGTAATTATATGCTGCAGTTAAGACAAAGCTGCTTGTACTTCAAATCTAATCCTGTTTGATGTATTTCACCCATTTCTGCAGCGTTAAAGAACCTGCCTGAAATAGTTACACTTCATCACTTTGAAATTTAAGGACAATGACAACTTAGAGAAACTGGCATCACTTAATACTATGATCCCCTGTGTTTAAGAATATGGTGACTGTTTTAAGTAGTTTCTGTTCACCCTCATTATTTTGACAAGTTTTATTACCATTCATCAAAGAGCACATACTAAGTGTACACTTTGTGGTTATCATGGGAATTTTCAAACTCATAAAATTTTTTCATTATTCTTTAGCTGAAGTTAGTGATTGGTGTTCTATTCCACGAATCTTCCTTTTTATAGTCTGTATTAGACATTGAGTGAAATTTGAAAACTCTTTGTGTTGCCTAAAATGTGGCATTCTTAAAGACCCATCTTCTTATACCTTTTATTGACTTAAGTTAAATCCCTTTGCACTATTGCAAATGGCCTGTTTTTATTCTGTAAAAGAGCAACATTTTAGCTTTGTCAATACTAGTAAATGGTGATTTCTAACATCTTGCTTAGTTGAAAAAGAGCTCTATGAGCATGAAGAAAGGACAGTAAGCAGAATGATACTGGAGGTTAGGAGGCGCAGGATCTCCTGCCATCGAGACAAGACAGTTACCTCACTTCAACTTATTAATTGCTGTCCACTGAAAGACTTGTATGAGGTAGGGTGTGTTACTAAGAATGTCAGCACCCCATCAATGACACTGATGAAAGACACCTTCCACAAAACTGTCACCTATTGCACTAGGAGAGGAGTGACTGGTTGTGGTAGTTAGACCTTGGCTGGCCAACAGGTGCGCACCAAAGACAGTCTCTCATTCCCCCTCCTCAACTGGACTTGGGAGAAAATATGACAAAAGGCTCATGTGTCAAGACAGAGCAGGGAGAGATCAGCAGCTACTGTCATGGGCAAAAGGACATAAGTTGGGGAAATTAGTTTGATTTATTGACAGTCTAAATTAGAGCACTATAATGAGAAATAACAGCACTCTTTAAACACTTTCCCCCCACCCCTTCCTGGACCCCACTTCACTCCCACTTTCTCTACTTCCTCCCACTGAATGGTGCAAGGGGATGGGAAAATGGGAGTTGCAGTCCTCCCTCCACACATGCTTCTGATCCAGCATGGGAATCCCTCTCGAAGGAGACAGGGCAGTCTTCCATCAACTTCTTGAACATCTTCCCCATGGGCTGCAGTTCTTCATGAACTGCTCCAGGTAGGTCCTGGGGTGCAGTCCTTCAGCAACAGATGGCTCCAATGTGGGTCCCCCATGGGGCCACAAGTCCTCCCAGCAAACCTGCTCCAGTGCAGGCTCCTCTCTATGGGGCCAGAGGTCCTGCCAGGATCCTACCTCAGCATGACGTCTCCATGAGGTCACAGTCTCCTCCCAGGCTGCGGGTGGATATCTGCTGCACTATGGACCTACATGGACTGCAGGGGGACAGCCTGCCTCATCATGGTCTGCACCATGGGCTGCAGGGGAATCTCTGCTCCAGCACCTGGAACACCTCCTCCCCTCCTTCTTCACTCACTTTGGTGTCTGCAGAGCTGTTTCTCTCACATGCTCTTCTCCTCTCTCCTGGATGTTTTTGCACAGCATTTTTTCTTAAATATGCTATCCCAGAGGTGCTACCACCACCACGATGGGCTTGGCCTTGGACAGCAATGGGTCCATCTTGGGGCCAGCTGGAACTGGCTTTGTCCAACACAGGCACAGCTTCTGGCATCTTCTCACAGAAGACACCCCTGTAGCCCCCTGCTGCCAAAATCTTGCCTCACAAACCCAATGTATTGGTGCTGCATCTTTTGAGGATAGCTAAGTTGTCTGGTGCCTGCCTAGCCATAAGGATTCAGCACCTTCCTTCCCTGACCAGAGGGGTTTCCAAAAGCAGTAATGGACTATTCTGGCACTGCTTCCAAAACCTTCTGGGAGCACGAATAGCCCCTCACAGAGCCTCATGAAGAGACTCTGGTGCCATGCCACTGTCAGTAGTCCCCAGTAGGCAGCCGGTAGCTGGATGGTCGTATGTCCAGCTCACAGTTCCTCAGTGACTTGGCATGTTTATCTCCACCCAGCCAAGGTCCTCTCAAACATTTTTCTGTAGGCAAGACAACTAAATGCCAAAGCAAAACTTTAAAAACCCATTGGATAAAATCTTCCTCACTTTAATTCTCCTTCCCAGACCTTTTCCTTTGTCTGCCTTCTTTCCCATTTATGGATTCCCTTCTCCCTCATGCACTAAATTAAATCCATTTCAGGCCTGTATTCCTTTCTGTCTCTGTGGAGAGCACAAGAGGAATAGAGACAGAAAACAGGGCTTTGAATGGGAGGATCTAGACTGTCCCTTTCCTTTATTTGCTTATTGGTATTGACTCTCTCTGACATACTTGGTATATTCCAAGCTCATTTGATCATGGACATATGTACAAATTGATCTCAGCCAAGTACCAGTATATATTTTTCTGTGGGCATGTTCGTTTTGGCTGTATGAGATGATATAGAGTGATTCAGAAGCCCGTGACATTTCTGTTGGAAAATAGGCAGAGTTTTAAAGTTCTTAACAGCTACCCTGTCCAGATATTTCTTAACTTGGTAAGTCTGCTTATGTCAAGAAGGAAGTATCTTGATGAGACATTATGAAATACTGTATTTTTAATGACTTTCTAATGCTAGGAAAAGCATTAAATACTAATGTAGAGTTATGTGCTATTGAAGGGAAATGTGTCAGACTTTAAATAATTTTGTTCCTGAAACTTACTTATTTACAGTGGTAGTCACTATAAAAATATTTACTCACTCTTTTTTTTTAAGCATTTCAAACAACCAGTTCTGTAATTCATGACACCAGGAAAACTAGAGACATGCAAAAAATGATCCATTTAACTTCCAAGATTTTACTTTTCAAAGGTATCATTTTCCTAAAATTTCTGTTTGAACCATGGACTGACATGTGCACAGACTGGTAAGGTAATAGCTCATTTCCTTTGGGGATTAGCTATTTGTAAGCTAACACTACTTACACATAGGAAAGAATGGAGAGGATGACAAGTAGAAACTAAAAGCAACTGACAAAGGAGTCTGAACAAGACTGTAGTTTTCCTGACAGTGCAAAGTTGTCCGGAACAAAGTGCTGCAATACCCTAGTTAGGAAATTGGGGATAAAAGTAACAGTGACACCTGCCACTGTGATGAACTCTCACAGTCTCTTTGGAGCAACCACTGTATATTCTCCATTCCTTTTTAATCATTCCAGTCACCTACAGGCAGTTCCCTCTGCTATTGTAATAGTAAAAAGTGAAGATATTTTTAACTGGTGAACGTTCATTTGACATTTTGAATGCTTTCATCATATTATTTAGGGTAGACACACTGTTTTTCACTAAATAAAAGATTTCAAGTACAGTAGATTCAACACAAGGTGGCAAAGAGCTTTGATTATGATATTTCAAAAGTATGAGAATTGACTGTAAAGGCTAAAAGAAAATTCTGTTACTCTGTGGGAGAACAATCTTCAGAACAAAGGTTTTTTACTACCTAGGACTTTACTAAGTTTTAGATGCTGATTTCCCTCACTTTTCCTTTCAACATTGGAACATCTCTTGTAATGCCTTTTAGACTGGAACATCATGCAGGGAATTAAAAGGCCACTACAACCTGGAAATTGAGGTCTATTATCACAATTTACTTAATTATAAAGTTATGATTACATATAGCACCTAATAAAAGTATGAAAGTGAAATAGCAAAGGTGTTGCATTCTGAGAAATGTTGTCCAGACTGCCAAAAAAATGTATTTTTCCACCTACCTAGACACACACACTTTAAGACATTTAAATCCTGATGCAGAAAAACACACAAACATGTTTTCAGCTGATGACTCCTAAATTTGATGCATCCTAAGTAATAATTCAGTCTATCCCCTAATTGTGAAGGCACATGTAGGTGGATAGCAGGATTTTAAACCACACTCTGCCAGACAGGCATATGGGAGGTCACTCCTTCTGCATATGTTTTTGTGCATAAAGCACAGAGATGAACATGTGTAGATATGGAGGTGCACTGGCCCTGATCTCAGTGATGCTAGCATCATATCCTTGCTTTGGCCCCGTGCTGTGACCAAGCATACTAGCTCAGTATTTCTTAGTGAGCCTGCACACCCTTGGGTCCTTACTGCTGAAAATTGCCTCTCTGTGTATAAGGGAGGAGAGGTAGCATCATGTGGCCTGGACTGTCCTAGAGTCCTGTGAGTATCTGGCAGTGACACCAAGACATCAAGCAATATAAAGGATTTTGGGGTTTCCTTCAAAGACCTCTCCTTCAAAGGTCCCCTCTGAACTTTTCAGGCATTATTTGGTAGCTTCCATAGCATCAGTAGATATAAGGATCACTTCTGTTTCTGTGTTGGGGGATTTCCCTTTTGTATAGGATTCTTAATACAATGTAATATGTTCCAATTATTTCTTTAATTATACTTTATTTTAGATTTCATTTACTTTTGCTTTGATGACTGTACCTTGAATTATCTATATTGATATTTGTTCAATGGTTTATGGAAATCTCCAGACTGTTACCCCTACACATTAAAAACACTAAATCAATTGCAAGTTAATTCATCCATCTTCATGCTCCTTTAGTAGGAATTCAGCACCCATTACTGTTGAGCAAATGCCACTCTCATAATCTGCTTTGGAGGGATGTTTATCTTGATTTTAAAATCATGGAACTTTGTTCAACTATATTCAGTTGGTGTTCAAAGATCATAATAAACACTTCAGGTATGTCTTTATAAGTCAATCTTTACATTACCTAAAACTAAAGGCTGGAGCAAAGGATAAATGGTGGAGGAGAAACCCCAGTCTAAACATCACTTTATGTTTTTTGAGCTGTCACAGAATTACTGTTGCTTTTTGGGGAATGAGAGAAATAGGAAAAGGCAGAATGGGAGTAGGGACTTCTAAACACATGAATTGTACTCATGAAAATGTGCTGGCTTCATCTCTCACAATATATAGCCTACTACAGTCAGTTCAAGTGTTCTGAGTTGTAAGCAGATTGATGGAGAGCAAAGCATTCTTCCACAGAAAGATTTCAGTAGAAGTTCTGGTCATGTACTGCAATTCACCCTGGACACATATATTCTCTTCAGTGATGAAGTTAGCAAGAACAGGCTGGTGGATGAAAAATCAGACTAGCGTGCTAATATTTTACAATGCCTCCAACAAAAATGAAAATTTTGGCTCATTATTGGGAATGATTAAACTTCAACTGAAATGTAGTGCAGCCAAAAACTGTGGTTTTGTTAACATGTAGATTATCCTGTATACTTCAAATACAGGTCAACAGGCCAGATTTTAGAACTCAGGTTACAAATATTTTTTTTTTAAATTTGAAATTCAAAATAGCGATAATGTGATGTCTAATTTTTCAAGTACTTTTTGTTAATGAAAATGTAGAAAAGCATTGTAAGAGCTTTCAGCTGGACCATTTGGAAGAACCATATCTTTTTAAAAAATATATGTTACACTGTGTACATTAAGGTATGCGGTAATCTGCCTGAAGATTCATAGCACTCAGTACATTACATTCACAGAAAAAAATCCTATTGCAGTTAAAATGATATGTGTGTATGTGGATTTTAGCCAATCTTATGCTATCAAAGGTCAATGTTGGAAAAATATCTATTAGATCACAGTTCACGTCCTGTAGTATTCATATTTTTTCTGGAATGGTTCCAGTCATAGTAGGAAGAAAATGCCTTTGCCATAATGTTAAAACTACTCCTATAGTGTTTTTCTTTTTTAATAATATATTTGTATCTATTATGTATCACAGTGCCTATTTGTATTTTCGAGGCAAGCCATCAGCTGCTAGCATTTTACCTAGCTATTCTTTGGGAGTTCTGAATTCTAGATCATTGCAATTCGGCATAGAGAAGCTTCATATGCTCTGTTTAAATGATCTAAATTCCATGATAATTTGTAGAAGCAAATTCAATACAGAAGCAGTAGTACATATTGCTTTCAGTCTAAGTAGAAGCATCATGGAAATAAGCATTCAGATTTTATTTTGACTTGTCCAGATATTTCAAATCCCAGAAACACAGGTAAGCAGGCCATTCACACTTTAGTTTATGCATTATTTTTAAAGATTGCCCATTGGGCAGCACTCCCACCAGATGCAATATCATTGGTTGCCTGAGATCCTAAATGATTAGTAATTCCTCAATGTTTCTATACATCCACAGAAACACTGAACAATGAACACCCAGACTCATGAAATACCTATGCTTAGAGAAAGGGATCTAAGGCATAACTATGATATCTAAGGGGATAATGCTCGTATCCTGCTCAAAGTATTGACTAAAATGCATAATTCTGAGACAACATGGGTTGGTGCTCAGTAATATAGTTGTAATAAGTGTGTTACAGTTTCCCTATGTAGTTTGATTTTTTGACAACTTAAGATATTGAATAAAATTCATACTATTTTCTGCTCCTGCTCAACATTAGTTAAGGAACAGTAGTTGGAGCTTTAATACTTAAAGTATGCTGTGAAATACTTTGCAATAATGTTAGTACTTTGACCTTTACAATATCCTACATCTTCATTGGCTAGTCACTTCACCTACTTCCCCATAGGTTAGGGAGGCATTAAAATAATAGGATACATGGAACAGATAGACAACACAGCCAATCAACCCAAGGAATATTAAAAAGGTCAAAATACTCAAGTCTACTACTATGATTTATAAAATACATGAAGAATTAGAATTGTAGTACCTAATTCAACTGAGAATAATTATAATGAGAACTTAAAATGGCACAATGAATAGATTTTGGTGACAGTAATTTCTTTTGAATGAAAGATAGCAGTCTGTATTCTTCACTAAACCTAGGTTTATTACTTTTTTTATTTCACTCTGAAGCTACTTTTGGGTCTGGGACCTATTCTTCCTTTTCCTCAGAAGTCAGTTTAAATATTATAGCTATCTATATCACAGTGCCACTCTGGGAAATACTGTGAAATCTATTTCTTGCTGTGAGAATAAGAAGAAAAATCTAAGCTTGCATCTTTTTTATGTATTTATGCGTGTGTTTGTATCTATATATGCATGTCTGTATACACAACCACACACAGTTCTTCTGAGTATTATGAAAACATGCCAAACAAAACTTGAAGATAAACTGATGAAATAATGTCTTCTTGAATCTGTGTACAGATCACCACTCCACAAAATGTGAAACAGCTATTTTTGCATAATGCAACATAACCGGTTGAACCATTTTAGCTGTCTGCACAGATTGTGTTCTTCAGTTCTTATAAGTTTGTTTCTTCTATGTTCTTGCTCTTAGAGCTTCCTTTGAGTTTGTTCTCCCTTTGCAGTACAGGTAGAGTTAACAGGGCCAACAAATAACATGGCACATTTCAAACAATTCAGTTTTATATTGTACTTGCAACAAATTAGGAGAGCTTGTACCATTACCGCGGCTCAAGAGAAGAGGTAGCTCATTAAATTGTATTGACTTAATTGCTTGCAGTCATATGAACATACCCATACTGAAGTCTGTGAGACTATCTAAGAAGCTTAATGGTGAGAATTTGCATTTCAGTGCAGCTAAGTTAATGCTGGCCAATTTAGCAAAATATGAACCTCATGTGCTTACCTAGGTTCCAGCAAAGAGATCTTTGTTCAGATCTCCTTGTAAGGAGTGATGTCAGATGTCCTTCTAAGGAAAGGGCTAACAAGCCACCAAACCTAAGTGTCGAAAATGGCAGCTTCAATCTGTCAGTTTCTGATCTGGCAACTCTAAAAAGGTAAAGAAAGCAAAGGAAACTAACAGGTTTTTATAAATAAAGCACATTTTGCTGATTACATGGATTATTTTCTACTTCAAATGAAACTGCAGCATTATTTTCAAGCTGCTACATCATACTATTAATGAATTAAGGGACCTTAAAAATTAATTCAGTTTACTAGAGAACACTGTCCTATATTACAGATTGAAAGCATTAGAAGAAGCATTTTACCATACTTATGAAGCATGTAAGGCTAATAAGTATTGTATTTTTTGTTACAGACAAACTGTTCATTATGGTAAACATTCCTGCTGGTATGTTGTAGTGGATTGCCTACTGCATTCTCAAATTATTTTGACCACCTCTTGAAAAATTTCTGTAACTACATGCCATTATGTCATCTACTGAAATGTTTGCTGAAGGAGGTGCTACATTAGTCTTGTTTTGCAGCCATGGTTGAGTTCCTTATATAAAATAAAGTCCTTCTGGGAATTGTTACAGACCCAGAATCTGCAAGCTGCAGATTTATAAACTTCAAAGACATATTATATTTTGGAAAAAGAATGACAAAAATATTTCTTTACACTTTTTATCTAGTCAACATAGTGGACTTCCAAAAAGTACTTCACAAAATTCCATCTTTGGATCCTTTTGGTGGAAGTCCATTCATCTTAGCCTCATTTTTCTCCATTGCCAGCTGTTCAGGTGCTGCTGAAATTATGGTATTTGCTTGCAGTCCCATTGCTGGCTAAGCTGACATTGCTTTTAATTTTAGTTAAATTGTAATTCTGAATCTCCTTTAATTAGGTAAAGTCTTCTGAAAGGTCACAAAGCAGTGATGAGCTCTATAATCTTAGCATATCAGGTGGCTGCCCAGTTCAGAAATACTTCAGCTCAGCACTGACATGTTCCAGGGACAGTCATGGAACAGTTGAGGCTGGAATAGACTTCAGAAGGTGTCTAGTCTGGCCACATGCTCCAAGAAGAGTCAGCCTTAAAATCAACCAGATTGCTCAGAGCTCTATCCTGTCATATCTTGAAAAAATATAGGGATGCATGAACTATCTGGAAAACCCGATCCGCTGCTGGCCTGTTCTCAGTGGCAATCTTTTTTTTCTTGTATCCAGTCTGAACCATCCTTGTTTCAGTAAAATTTCACTGCCTTGTCTCATGTCACATGCATTACTGTAAAAAATCTGATTCCACTTTGTCAAAGACCCTGGCAGGCCGCTGCTGGGTATCCCCAGGCCATCCCTTTCTAGACTAAAGATGCAGCTACCCCAGCCTCTCCTCTCCAGACAAATACTCCAGGCCCTGACCATCTCCATGTCCTTCCTCTGAGCTTATTCCACTTTATTGAGCTCTTTCTTCTACAGAGACAGAAGAAAAACTGCATGCATTGTTTGAATGTTGTCTGATGAGTGCTGAGTAGAGGAGCATAATCAATCCCCTCAAGCTGGCTGTGCTCCTGTCCTTACACCCCAGAAGTCTACTGGTAGCCTTTGCTGCCAAGGCTCACTAATGGCTTATGCACAGCTTACTGTGTATAAACACTCACAGGTGTCTTTTAGCTACACAGTCCCATTCTGTACTATTGCTGGAGTTAATATTTCTTCAGTACAGGGCTTTGCATTTGCCCTTGTTGGATCCTGTTGGTTTCTGTTGGCCCATTTCTCCAGCCTACTACTTCATAAGTGTCATTTGCAAACCCAAGTTGACGGTGCTCCTCCAGGTCATCGATGAAAATGTTGAACAGGACAGGCACCAGGATAGATGCAAACTTTATTTTAGACAGGAATGCAGGTAGTGGATTGCATTTCCCTCTACCCTCTAAAGTTGACCATTTAACCACCTTTTTTACCCTATCCCTTTGTCTACCTATAAAAGAATACTGTGAGAGACAATGTCAAAAGCCTTGCTCAATATAAGTCAAGGTAAAAAGCTAAATAGTCAAGGTACATGAAATTCTTTACTCTGCCTTCATCCACAAATACCATTATTTCATCATAGTAGGTAATCATCTTGGTCAGGTGCGATTTACCCCTGGTAAATCCATGCTTGCTCCTTCCAGTCATCATCTTCTCCTTCTTGTGGTCATAAATCTGTTCCAGGAGGACTTGGTTAATCATTTTTCCATGGTACTTAAGTGGAACTGACCAGCTTGTAGTTCCCCACATTGTCCTTTGGCCTTTTAAAAATATGCAAAATTTGTTTTCCAGTAGTCTTAGAGGACCTTCCTTGCTCTCCACAACTTGGGTGTGGAGAGTAGCCTCACTGTAACAGTGGCAAGCTTTCAGCACTTTCACAAGCAGCCTGTCAGGTCATGTTCCCTCAAATAGTCCCTGATTGAATTCTTATTCACTGGTGGTAGTTCTTAAAGCCTTCTACTAAGCACCGAGGGCTGGAAGGATTTGTTTGTGAAGGATAAGTCAGAGAAGACACTAAGCACCTCAGAAGAAATCACTTGCGCCAATCAGAAAGGGGACAAACATTTTCATTGTTCAGCTTTTTTGCTACTAAAGCAGAAGTACAGGCTGTACCCCTGTTGTGGTTTAAACTCTAGCCAGGCAGCTGTTCACTCGCTCCCAGTGAGTGGTGCCGAGCTGAGAGCAATCGAGCCCCCCCACCCCCCACCCCCCCCCCGGGGCTCTCCCCTTCCCTACTCCTGGAGGGACAGAGAGGAGAATCGAAAAGAATGCAACTCCCACGGGTTGAGATAAGAACAGTTCAGTAACTAAGGTATAACACAAATCACTACTGCTACCACCAATAATAATAATGATAAAGGAAATAACAAGGGAACAGAATACAACACCTCACCACCAGCCAACCGATAACTCGCCCCCCCCAGCCCAACCAAGCCCCGACCCATACCTCCTCCAACCCTGCAGTCTCCCAGCCCTTCCAGGTAACTCTCAGTTACATCCTGGGCATGACATGCTGTGGTTTGGAATACCTCTTTGGCTAGCTTGGGTCAGGTGTCCTGTCTCTGCTTCCTCCCAGCTTCCCCTCCTCCCTGGCAGAGCATGAGGCTCACAAAGTCCTTGGCCAAACCAAAACATCATTGTTATCAGCTCTGTTCCCAAGCTGAAAGTCAAAACACTGCACTGCACCAGCTACCAAGAAGGAGAAAAATGACTGCTACTGCTGAACCCAGGACAGCTCCTATGTAGCCAACTACCATTCCACCTCTTTTACCTTTCTCCATTACAGCTGCATAATGAGCTCCCTGTTGAGCCAACCTGGTCTCCTGTTATACCCACTTGTTTTTCTTGGCACCAGAATGAGCCATTCTTGCACTTGGAGGTCTTTAAAGACCTATTTATTTTCCCAAACTCTCTTAGAGCTTATTCTCATAGTATCTTGCTTACCAGTTCCCTGACTAAGGACAAAATGAGTAAAATGGCAAAATAAATTCTAGCACAACTGGTATTTCATTACCTCAGAAATCTTGGGTTTACATTCCAACTCATTCTTACCTCTAAGTTTTTCTATAACGTGTATTGCAGTTTCTGTACTTTAGACCTTTAAGGACTGTCACATTTTTAAGAGAAACTCCAGGTTTGGGAAGGTCAAACAAATACGGTTGCCTAGAGTCAATAATGATACTACTGTAATGACAGGAACATTTATGTAGTCTCTCAGAAGGAACACTCAAAAAACCAGAGAATTAAAAACCCAGCCAACACTTGAATATGCTGGCCTCTTATCTTTCCATCTAAGTAGGCACTAAGGTTCAGTCCTGTTTAGATTAACCAGCAAATATCACAGACTGAAGCGACATGGTTACAGGTGGCTGGACCAGATTTTGCGCATTGAAAGACTGCTTTCCAGAACAACTTTGTTACAATAAGAATAATTTTTATTATATTCCATTTTACCTTGCATTTATACTGTTTTAACACAGGTCTTTGCACTATTCCTCTCTTTACATTATGTATCAGAGATCATAACAGTGCTCATGCTGAACACAATGTGCAAATTTAACTGTCTACTCTAAGCATATTGAATTTGAAGTGGTGCTATCCTTAGGTGTTTTCAGTTTTCTTTCTGAAAATCCCCTCAAAATCATCATTTGTTGCTTTATTTTTTCCATCGACAGCCTGTCACATATATTTATGATTTATATTTATTAAAAAGATAACCTGAATCCTTACAGAATCATTTTTTATCACTATAAAGGACTTTATGTTTTTGTAACCATCTCCATTAATGCATGACAAACTGTGAAATTTGCCATTTTTGCCATGACCAATCCATAAAATCTGTCATACTCCTGCATGATGGTGTTCATGATTTATATGGGGTCTTACTGATAAGGTCACTTATTTAAATGGCTCATGAAAATTACAATTAAGTAAGCAGGTACATCCTGTAAGCAGGAAGAGCACAATATGTAACTTCTCTTTTGTAAGGGGGTTGGTTTAAATGGTGCTTACACATTTGGGATCTCTAAGGTTGAGGGTTGCAAGCACACAGGCTAGGATCCAAATTCACAATGAGAAACACACAGAGACCATAATGGTCACAAATTCAGAGTCTTTTTTGGCAGAAAATAAAATACAGAAGCATGAATAGGAGCTATATCCCCAGAATTTGGCAGATTATAACTTAAGCTCACATCAAGGGTGATTTACTAAAGAGAAAAGTTTCTGAGCATTAAGAAAAGAAAGAAAGAGTACAAGAGTGTGTGGGAGAGCTCTGCTCTCTCAAGTGAGAATTATATCTGTCCTTACATTTTGTGGTGAGTGGAGATTGAGTCCCTAGTGTCAGGTTTGGACCTGTTTCCTTTCTTTTTCCTTCTTTTCTTCTGTTTCTTTCACTCTCAACCATTTGCTAAATCCAAAACCCATATTTATTGAAAGACTTGCCTTGTTTATTATGAAGTTGGGATGGTTTCTTTTTTAGATTTAGATTTAGATTTGTTAACCAAAAAGGTGCTCTCAGCTGCTCTGCTTGGGTCAGTGCTAACATAGAATTAACACCATTAACAGATTAGCAGAATTCGCAGATTGCTGTTAATCCTGGGAACAGTACACTTTCTTCTCCTGGGAAAATAGGAGGTTCAAGAGAGCCACCCCTGAGTAGGATCATTAGGAACTAACAGCCCCTTCCTAGATCTTTAGGTACTGGGAGTTGCCCACAGAAGGAGACTACATTATCATGTCTGGAAGGAGAATCACATGATCATGTATACCCACCTGTCCTGGATTCAGCAACAGGAGTCATTTTTCTCCTTCTTAGTAGCTGGTGCAGTGCTGTGTTTTTTTACTTTCAGCCTGGGAACAGTGCTGATAACACTGATGTTTTCAATTGTTGCTCAGTAAGTTTTACTCTGACCAAGGACTTTCTGAGTCTCATGCTCTGCCAGGGAGGGGAAGCTGGGAGGAAGCAGAGACAGGACACCTGACCCAAGCTAGCCAAAGAGGTATTCCATACCACAGCATGTCATGCCCAGGATATAAACTGGGGTAGTTACCCGGAAGAGCTAGATCACTGCTCTGGTCGGGCTGAGTATCAGTGTTGAGCGGTTGTATTCTTGTCTCTTGTTGTTTCCCTTATCATTATTATTATTGGTGGTAGCAGTAGTGGTTTTGTGTTATACCTTCGTTACTCGACTGCTCTTATCTCAACCGGTGGGAGTTACATTCTTTCGATTCTTCCCATCCCTCCGGGAGTGGGGGTAGGAAGTGGGGAGAGTGAGCGAGTGGCTACATTGTTCTGGGTTGCTGGCTGTGCTTAAACCACGACACCACCCCATGTCTGTACCAAGCATTTTTGACCCCAGAGCTGGCATCGAAGAGTGTCCAGTTGATTTAGAAGCATTTGAAATTAACTACCACTTATTGCTAGCAGCTGCCCAACTCACCCTTAGGCACAGCTGGGTAAACTATATTATTTAACCCTTGAAGCTTCAGCTCTGACCTTCTGCTGCAGCCAGCATGGCTGTGAGTCAGGGGCTGCCGGAGCATAGACTGGGAGCTCTTCATTACACTGGACCTACTTCTACAGCAGTTTTGAAAGGGCTGATGTACTCTCACAAACATTCAAGTTTTCACTTATAGTGCTGGGTGAAGTGGTCTCTACCCTGAAATCAAGTTTATATCATACCTAAATTTGAACTTTTGTAAAATCATACTCATTACTTTTTTTAGGACAATGAACATACATACATATACGCATGAACACACACACATACATATAAATAGCTGTATAGCCCAATAATTTCAGAAGTTTCTTTTGACAGGAAACATGAAAGGGAGATAATATCCCATCAATCAGAAACCAGATATCATCAATTAGAAAAACTGAGCAAATTATACGATAATGAAAGCTTAGATTCCATCCAAGTTTAGATACAATATCTCTTTCGTACAAAATCCTCTGAGATAACCTTAATCAGAGTGGTACATATTTGTAGTTTCAGAAATGTTAAGAAATATCACAACCTAATGAAAAGTAGTGGATAACTGCCTGAAGGGACTGGATATTCTGTTACTGCTGGTAGGTAGGTTATTCTCTACTAACATGGAATCTTCAGGCAGAAACTAAATTGCCCCTTGTTAGGAATACTCGTTTATATAAAGTGACAGACACTCTGTTACTCCCACCCACCAATACTGCCTTCCAGTAATCATTCATGTGTCACACATACACCTATGCAGAGTTATACCAAGTCATGCGATTCACTTCCATACTCCTAAGGCTGTGGCCACTTACTCATGTCAAGATATGTCCTATCCTGTTCATTAATACTAATGCCAATTCAAGCATATCAATGTAGTCATCTTCAATCTTACTCAGTTATGCTGGCACTTTACTCAATCACAGTCAGTCAGTCCCACCCATTTACACTACAGCTGTGACTGATGCACACGCTCAGAGCCTCAGGGTGCATTTGACAAATACATATTTCGTTGCTTCGATTTGAGACTATCTTACTCCCATATGTTAGTGGTAGAAAACCAGCAGCACCTTCAGACATTTCATTTGAATATCTATTCAAGAGGATGAACTGAAGGCCAAGTCAACATTTTTTGACTAGAACTATAGACATCTACACTTTATCATATGTATAGACACAAGTGTAAATATGTAACTTGCATAGAGGCTTCAAATTGAATGATTACATCTGCATACAGGTGCTGATGCATGTGTTGTATCTCACATATTCTTCAACCTTCTTAGTAGCTACAAGTGAGTTGTAGGCATTGAACCTCAGAAACCGTTTTCAGAGGCTGACACTTCTCTGTGAGACTTTTCCAGTTCTTTGGGTCATTATGTTTAGTGTTGCCTAACAGTACACTTCTATTTCTTCTCTGAATTCTGTCTCTTGGCAAAGCAGGTAAGCGAAACAGTTGAAAAAGGAGTAACAAGCGTGATTTAAAATTTTATTTTACTCTTCACTGGGATCAAAACCAAGCAAACAACCTCTTTACTTGTACTGTCGTATAATTTAATTTTAAAGAGCAGTGCGAATGCTGGGTTTATAGTGTTTTATTGGGGATAATAGCAACATTTGCATTCTTTAAACATGATAAGAAGAAAACTTTATTTTACTAATACTTGTCTTCAGACTAAGCTGCTTAGCTTTGCCTGGGCATACGAGAAAGCATGAAATAGAGAAACTGGCAGGCAATAGGACAGAAGTGAATTAACATGTTTCACAACACATAGAAAAGTATTTAAAGCTGCAGAAAAATGTTTGCTGTCATTGTGTATACAAGGTGGAGGAGGAAAAGACTTCTTTGTGAGGAGTAACAAGGAAAAGCTATTTTTTTTTACCTTTAGGTCCCCATTGCACACATTGCCAGTTACACAAATTTCACCCTACTGTTCTTTTCTTAAGAAAGGAAGATTATAATTTCAATTAGAGACCAAGCAAGGAAGCAAACTAGTTATTAATTTTTTCCTGAGAAGTGCCATTAAACTTCATGATTATAGATCAAGAGCACAAGAAGTGACCATGATATTCCTGAAGCAAGCATTTATACTGTGCTATTTCAATTCTTTATACATTCACATTGAACATTAGAGACTGAGAGTTTGAGGGATTCACTAATAGAAATCTGTGCATTAGGTTAAGATTTGGCTGATAGTGCTCCAATGCCATTTAATAAATATGTGCCTGCAAGTGACAAGGACATCACATTTGACAGTCAGAGAGGTAACACTGGAGCCGAGGGATACAATATTGATGTTGGTAGTCGCAAGACACAGGCTGTGCTCTGAGTTTGCAAGGCCTAAAGACAGGATTGTCAGGCTTACTCTGTCTGAACTTAATCTGCCTGCTGCTGCTGCTTTGACTTGGTTTAGCTACAACACTAATTTTCCTCTAAGTGGCTATGCTCAAGTTGTTTACTTGTGCTTATCTTTATACTCAACAGTAATGATTTTTTATATAGGTGGTAGTAACAACTATTCTGTGTAGAATGAGGTATCTGGACTAATGGTAAATCATTGATTCGAATTATGCTAATAAAAATTATTGGCTTTAAATGTTAAGTATGTTTTCTATTTATCTATAACCAGAGTTTGAGTGTACTGTAGTACAGGGCCCAAAAATTGTCAGTTGTCGAGGGATTATCACCCTAAAACAATTTTTTTTTCTTCAAATATGGGGAAAAGCAGAAAACCACTATGAAAATTAAATATCTTTCTATATATTAAGATTTTGAAGGGGTAGCAGTTAGAATAAAAATCTATGCCTTTCATTCTTTCTTTTTTCACACTTTGTTTTCCTTTACTTGCAAGTTCTTTAAGAAAAATTCATTAATTTCATATTTTTTCAGTGGAATACATTTCAGGAATTTATGTGGGATATTTAACAATTTGTCATATTTTAATAATAAACACAGATTGAATTATAAATATTCTTTAATACCTTCTGTTTAAGAAGTAAGATAGGCCAGGTTCAGTCTTTTTTATTTACTGTATAAATAAGAATAAAAGGCAAATAATGTGCTAAGCTCTTTTCTTGCTCATTTTTGCTGTCATGAATTCATGGCAGGAGTCTTTCAGCCATAGTTGTTCATTCTTATGATCATTATACAGATTTAGCAGAATTGAACAGACTCCTGATACAGTTGTCATGCTACAAGAATGCTGCAATGTGTTCAAAGTCATACCTAACAAGTATTGGCTACAGAACACTAAAATAATTCCGGAGATCCCACCAGTACACTGTGGAACAACTAGTTCACATATGCTAATGGATTTCCAATGTTTTTTAAGCTGCCAAACCATAATATAATAACATATAATAATTACATTGAACACTTTTCTTATACTTCTTTTTTTTTTTTTTTTGAGACTTGTGCAATCCTTCAAGGACACATTACCTACATATAATTAAGATGGAAAGTGTGTTTTACAGTCTTTCCTTATTTGGATGACAGAAAATCTCAGATTGTATAGATGGTAAATCTCTCAATATTCTCTTATTTGGTACTGAGTGCATTTAAGAAATGTTTCAGTTCAGAGCAGCACAGCAAAAACTTGGGCAATGAATACTTCTTTTCTTTAACAAACAAACAAACAAACAAAAACTGGGTAAGAAAAAACAAGATTTTTTGTAAAGGAGATGAATTTTATGTAAAAAAATTGATGACCAATTGTGAATTCCCAACCAGCTCTCAATTAAGACTCTTTACTAGGTTAAATCATATCTCTTTATGTCAGCAAGGAATAAAGAAAAACCTGTCTTTTACTCCATACCAGCTTCACCAGTAGCAGTATGTCTTCATGGAGGAATACAAAGGCTTTTGTGGAGATACTTCTTGTCAAAAACAAAGGAGAAGAAGCTGGCTGAGTACCCATGAGAAGAGATGTTTTATCTTCTAAAATAAATTTCTTTATCATGAAGGTAGTCATGAAAGAAATATCACTTTATGCTGTCCCTTTTGACTTCACAATGGGGCACACTGTGTCCTCAAAGACATACATTAACAGCATTCTTGTTGGTTTTCTCCTGGTTTATTGTCTTCTGCTAAGCACATTGGAAAACAAAATTGCAAGAAATTACTTAACATGCAGTTTGTTTTTATAAATGACAAATTGGAAAGAAATCATCTAGTTGTACACACGGCTATATCTGACACAGCTCTAGGGAAAGATTCACGCAGAAGAACATCCTTGTTCCATTTTAATGGAAACCTCCTGTTGAATTTGGGTGAATAAAAGGAGTTCTTCATAGACTCCCTGATACACTTAACACTATATACTTCATTTGTTTCTGGGCCTCATAACACTGAGGCCATCTGCCTCCTTTTCTTTTCCTTGCTCAGTAAGTCCATTTAGTCTATAAATCCTGCCACTTCCATAAGATTTTAAAATTCAGATATTTCTAACAGACTTCAGCAGGCCTGAAACAAAACCCAAGAGATGACCTAAGTACTGATAGCTTACTTTACAAATTAGATTCCTTTCCACAATTCCCCAGCTGTCTGAATGCTTGGGTATTTACCCAATTCTTTACATGCAAAACCAGCTTTGTAGGCTTTCAGCAGAGGTCAAACCTTCACCTGTCTGTGCCCTAATCTCCTTGCACCATGGTTTCTGCATGTTAGTGCATATCTTGCGGTTTCCTTATGACCCTCAGTGACAGATTGGAGACCACAATAAAATGTAACTGCTGAAAAGATGTTATCATATTGTATTATCCACTGTGTTCCTCTGTTGAGTTCTGAATTTCCCTCTGTACCACACAGTCTTCATGATGTCTTCAAGGTCCCTCACAACAGTGAACGTTCCTATGCTTCTTGCTTTCATCATGATAACCATCCCTCTATATTGTTACAGTATAAATCTGATTTCTTAACCACATACTGAGTCTTAGGTTCATTTTTCTGTCTCTCTTAAGAAACAAGCTGTAGACTATTTCTGTTTCCAGGTCTGCGTTTACTTGAAAAAAAAGAATGAACAGTGAATAAAAAAGACTTCAGTGAATAAAAAAACCAGGGCTCACATCATCCTCAGAAATTAAGCACAGCTCTCAGGATGAATGGACAAAGGATTGAACCATGTATATTTACAGAGCAAGGTCTCAGAGAAATGTGAAAATTGACCGTATCACGATCAGCATAGTTTTACCATGTTTCAGGTCTTCCCTTTGAATTTTCCTTTATTTATTTTAAAACCAAGTAGTCTGAAATCACCATGCCAGTGATTGGCTGCCACACCTGTGTGATCTGATAATCAGCCCCTACTTTCGGTAATTCTTGTTCAGCAACCCTCACTACTGCCCCTTAATTTTAAATAAAACTAGATCTACAGCAGCAATGTTTCATCTGGTCATTTTTCTTTTGAATGTTAATGGTATTAATATATAATAACAGCTATTCCTTCAGAAAAACAGTGATGTATTATTATATCCTTTACTTATGATAGGAAATTTAAAGAAAGTTTAAGGAGCTTGGATTTCAGTCAGACTGCTCATAAACACTAAACTTTCTGAGTTTATTCTTTGTTAAATACAGCCTGAATTAATTGCTTTCTGCAAAGTATGCCAAGCAGTCAAACTAAGAAAATTAAAGCCAATGTGACTGTTTCTTTAATCCTCATTTGATTGCTTGATGCAGTCTACTGATGCATCTGTTTGCACAGTAGATTAAGTTACTCTTAAGCACTGCAACCCCTATTTCCCAGAGAGCCAAATCCTAGAGGCATTTTTTTTTCATCTGCCATTTATTAGCAGTCAAAGCAATTAGAATGTTTAGTAGGTAAAACATGAGAATACTCACTGGCTGAATATTCAGACCTTTCTGAATACTCCTGCAGTGACAGACAATCCAGGTGGCATTTGCAGGTGCACAGCTTCAGTAAATGATGAAGCTGGTATCTTTGGCAATTCTCCTCAGTGCTGATGGCAGTGGAATTTTTTTTAATCCAGTTTTTAATTTCCATTTCTTTTTTATACACACAGAAACATGCATATATTCAGTTTGTCTTCACATCTTTTCCTCACATACATGTTATTAATTGCAGTCATTCCATGAAATAATACTTTATTTTCCCTAATTCTGTTTTTACAAAGCACCACTTTACACATCCACACACATATACACACAATTCATTTTATTTCAGTTCAAAATTTTTCATTATAGGTGCCTGCACGTGAAGACTTTCTTTAACATGAAGTTGCTAAAATGCTCTAGGACAGAAGCACTCAAAGCAATGAAGCATTGTGGATATTTCTGAGTTTCAGATTAGATTCCAGGAAACATTAATGATTTCTGTCTGATCTTGTCTCACTCTGCTGCAATAGACATCATTATGGCATATAATAACAAAATATAAATTGTCTTCAAAATGTAATAACAAATATTTTAGAAACGATAAAAATAACCCCCTCAAAACACACTGCATGCACTCAAAGACAGAAATACAATGAAACTTTACAAAAATATTTCAGAAATAGAAACTCTAACAAATCAGATTCATTTCAAAATAATGCTTCTGAGCAATAAATACAAGACACCTCAATGCATTTAAAAAAAAAAAATGATACCCACTTTAAAAAAAATATATGGTGGGTGAGCAGCGACTTGATTGAGATGCTTTGACATAAGTAATATTTTTCACTTGTACGTATTTCCCAGAAAACCCAAATATTTAGATAGAGTCTGGTGTAGCAAAATATGTTTGAACTACTTAACATTCTATCCAAATCCAGTTTTGCATTGTAGATCACATAATTGCTATAAAGAACTACTTGTCCTTTAAAGTCTCTGCCAGGTCATTGATACATAGGCGATTCTCCCGCTTCCACTTCTGCCTGCCTGCCTGGCACAGTCATCCCTTGGACACAGGGCTCTTCAGTCATCAAGAAAGATCCCTTTGAGCTGAACTCATTCTTTGTCTTTGCAGTCCCTTCTACAGGCATTTCCTTCTACAGGCATATCTAATTTCATGCTTTATCTTTAGCAGTGCTTTTAGAAGTTCCTTACCCACATGATAGTATAAATATGAAAAGTGGCAGCATGAATTTCATGTATAGCTCAGCACATGTGGCTTGAGAGGAATTGTGTTACTTCCTTTACTAGTTCAGGCAACTGTCTCTAAGGCAAACTGAAATAGGAAGATGACTGAGTTTATCACTGACTGGTAAAGTGAGCCCACTCACTGACCTGAACAGTTATATCTAACTGGACCTGAACAGTTATATCTAGCTTAAACCAAAGATTAACAAAATGGAGCTGTGCATCATGTGTACAGGTGCTTTCTTTATTATGTTTTTTATCCAAGATTTCAGTAAAGGAAAGGAACAAACAGTGGTCCTTTGGATAAGTTTACTAGGACACAACAGAAACTATTGCACTTGTGGTCTTTTGATCTCATCAAGCTCTCTTGCATTCTGGAAAAAGCATGACCAAATCACCACCTTTATATAAAAACTATTCCTTATAAAAATACTTGCATTTACAAAATTAATTTCAAATCTACTTTGGTTTTGAATTTTCTTCTGAGTGAAACCACTTCTGAGTTTCAATTGCCTAGGTACTTTAACAGCCTGCACTGAACTTTATGCATCATGTCAAATTATTAATTGTGCTAAGCAGCTAGAAATTGAAACAGTTGAGAAGATAAAAAGTAAAGAACTTAGGACAGTCTGAAGCAAGGAGCTGAGTTTTCTCCCAGGCATCATTCAAATGCAGCTTCTGAAATTGTTGGGATTGGTCAGAGAAGAGTCACGCATAACCCCAACAGTGAATTTCCTGCCATTCTTTGCAGCAAGGTGAGTGACACAGCAAGTGTATAACTCTGTATGTGCACATGTATGAAACTTGAGAGAATAGTAATGGAAAAGAGAAATGGTGAATCTGATAAAATACTCTTTTGACTTATTCCAGTGGCAAACTCTGCTGCTTTTGGATACTGGACACGTAATGAAAAGACAGGAGTTAGGATTTTTATGAATGTGATCTGTAATGCATATATCATAAGACAAGACAAAAAAAAATATGATGTTAAAACAATTGTCAAATTTTTGTGTTCAAGTTTTTATTCACAGCTGTGTATTAAGTTCCAATAAAAGGCATTGTCTTTTGAAGTTTCTTGTAGCATTTCAAGTCTGAGACAAGTAATATGATGATACTGAATTTTTGTGTGCTCTCATTTCACAATGAGCTATTTTATCTGGAATACCCAGGAGAAAGAGAAAACTTCAAAGCATGGCCCCAAATAATGTAGAGAATAAGTATGGTCTGAATACCAGCAGAGCCTGAGCTCTAAGTTCAAACAAGCTTTTAAGACACCTCCCAAAAAATAACTTTTTTAATGAATTGAGGTCATCTCAGGGGTAACAGTGATGTAAAAGCAGGGTCCCTGACTAGTTTTCTTCTCTTGCGCATGCCTTTTATATACTGCATGGAAGCTTGGGCACTGGGGATGACTCAGTAGCACCCTCATTACACCTCCTGTAGTGAATAACTTCCAAAGCTACCATCAAAACCAGAACTTTCAAAACTCCTAATTAGGAGTTTATTGTTCAGTATAATCAGCAGGGAAAAGAAGATTGATTTTAAGAAATGCTCTCTGTGTGCAAAGTAGAGAAGATCCCCAGTCAGAAAACAAATGCAGGATTTCACAAAAATATTCATTTTCAAAATGTCATAAAACTAGATAATAAGAGTCAGGTGCTGTAGAGTAGTACTGCATTAGAAGACTTATCTTTGGTAGAGATGAAAGCATTTCTTAAAAGTAAAATGTCCCATTCAGCATCAATAATTTGGGTTTATTCATCCAAGCAAGAATGCCAGTGATGTGAAGGGTTAAGCAACGTACAAGGGGGTAGGTTAAGCCACTTGCTTGACAATGTTAGTGCTCGTTCATGCTTATCATACTCACTGCATGTCTGCTAGAACAGGATGTAAGGACATGGCTATTTCTTACCCAAAGAAAAGTACCCTAAGAAAAGCTATGGTGTAAATAGAATGCACGTAACTTCAAATGCCATGCTTCTGTTCTTACCCAAGAGGAAAATGACTACAGTTTCTCATATCATTCATTCCAGGGTTTCTATATCTTTGTCCACTGGGATGTCACTTCTTCAATGGATTTGTCAGAGTGTCCACAAGTAAACTGCCTTCCAAAAGGAGGAGTCTATAAGGATGCTCTAAGTCTTAGTCATAGCCTATGATAGAGTTTCCCAAAACAGTCAAATTTATCATAAATTCCTCCCAGTAAAATTTGACATATGACCTGTGAGACAGATAAATGCAGATGTAAGTATGACCATGCACACTTTTAAAATTAGTCTTAAATGGCCATCAGGAGTCAGTCAAAATGCAGCCTCATTTAACCATTAACTTTCACAGAAAATTCCCCTTAAACTTTGGCTGTCTTTGCCAGGACAGTTTAACCCTTAGTAATTATGTCATTCTTTGACATCTTTGACAAGTGACTCAGCCCATCTAGGACTTTCAAGGGTACAGATCCATTTCAGTTCATGAGCTTCTGACTGCTGCTTCTTATCTGGTATTTGAGAGTTGGATCCACAATGATGATTTGTTCCAGCCTGTAATGGCTAGAAATTCTTCAAAGAATGTGCTCTTGTCCTCCCTTCTCTCCACCCTCATCACACCCTTTTGAGTTGAGTGGTAGAAGGGAAGTCACTGCTACATCCAGACTGACCAGGAGACCTCCTTGGATGGATAAGGAGCTCCTGAGGAAAATTCAAATGAAAAAAGAGGTTTATAAAATGTGGAAGCAAGGACAGGTGGCATGGGAAGAGTACAGGGATATTGTCTGGGAAGCTAGGGACCAGATTAGGAAAGCTAAGGCCCAGTTAGAATTAAACTTAGCTAGAGGTATTAAAGATAACAGGAAAGGATTCTAAAAGTACATAGCAAATAAAAAACAGACTAGGGAGAATGTAGGCCCCCTCAGGAAGCTCTCAGGAGAACTGGCTACACAGTATTTGGAGAAGCCTGAGGTTCTGAATGACTTCTTTGCCTCGGTCTTCACTGGCAAAGGCTCTGACCACACCAACAAAGTCTTGGAAGGCAGTTGCAGGGACTGTGAGAATGAAGACCTCTCACTGTAAGAGAGGATCTGGCTCGAGACCGGCTTAAAAATCTGAACGTGTACAAGTCCATGGGTCCTGATGAAATCCATCTGCGGGTCCTGGAGGAGCTGGTGAATGAAGTTGCGAAGCCACTGTCCATCATATTTGAGAAATCATGGCAGTCAGGTGAAGTTCCCAACAACTGGAAAAAGGGAGATATAGCCCCCTTTTTCAAGAAGGGGAAAATGGATGACCCAAGGAACTACAGACCAGTCAGTCTCACCTCTGTGTCTGACAAAATCTTGTATCAGATTCTCCTGGAAGGCATGCTAAGGCACATGAAAAACAACAAGGTGGTTGGTGACAGCCAGCATGGCTTCACTAAGGGGAAATCCTGCCTGACCAGTTTGGTGGCCTTCATTGATGGGGCTACAGAACTGATGGACAGGGGTAGAGCAGTTGATGCCATCTACCTGGATTTGTGGAAAGCGTTCAACACTGTCCCACACAACATCCTTGTCTCTAAATTGGAGAGACATCAATTTGATGGGTGGACCACTCGGTGGATAAAGAACTGGCTGGATGGCCACACACAAAGAGTTGTGGTCAACGGCTCAGTGTCCAGCTGGAGACCAGTAATGAGTGGTGTCCCTCAGGGGTCGGTGTTGGGACCAGTCCTGTTTAACACCTTCGTTGCTGACATGGACAATGGGATTGAGTGCACCCTCAGCAAGTTTGCCGATGACACCAAGCTGGGTGGTTCGGTTGATACGCTGGAGGGAAGGAATGCCATCCAGAGGGACCTTGACATGCTTGTGAGGTGGGCTGATGCCAACCTCATGAAGTTTAACCATGCCAAGGGCAAGGTCCTACACCTAGGTCAGAGCAATCCCAGGCACAGCTACAGGTTGGGCAGAGAAGAGATTCAGAGCAGCCCTGCGGAGAAGGACTTGGGGGTGTTGGTTGATGAGAAAATGAACATGAGCTGGCAGTGTGCGCTGGCAGCCCAGAAAGCCAACCGTATCCTGGGCTGCATCAAAAGGAGCATGACCAGTAGGTTGAAGGAGGCGATCCTGCCCCTCTACTCTGCTCTTGTGAGACCTCACTTGGAATACTGTGTGCAGTTCTGGTGTCCTCAACATAAAAAGGACATGGAACTGTTGGAACAAGTGCAGAGGAGGGCCATGAGGATGATCAGGGGACTGGAGCACCTCCTGTATGAAGACAGGCTGAGAAAGTTGGGGCTGTTCAGCCTGGAGAAGAGAAGGCTGCATGGAGACCTCATAGCAACCTTTCAGTATTTGAAGGGGGCCTATAGGGATGCTGGAGAGTGACTCTTCGTTAGAGACTGTAGTGATAGGACAAGAGGTAATGGGTTCAAACTTAAACAGGGGAAGTTTAGATTGGATATAAGAAGGAAATTCTTTCCTGTTAGGGTGGTGAAGCACTGGAATAGGTTGCCCAGCGAGGTTGTGAATGCTCCATCCCTGGCAGTGTTCAAGACCAGCTTGGATGAGGCCTTGGGTGATATGATTTAGCGTAAGGTGTCCCTGCCCACAGCAGGGGGGTTGGAACTAGATGATCTTAAGGTCCTTTCCGATCCTAACTATTCTATGATTCTATGACTAGACCCACCTAAATGTGGCTGATGCCTTAGATGGAACAAGTTGCCATAGCTTAACTAACCTGAAGGAAATGTGTTAATATTATAACTTCCAAGAATCTAGCATATATTTCTATTGTTGTTTCGGTTTTTTTCACTTTTTACTGTATTGACAGCTCGCTCAGCTTTCCATTGCATTTAGCTGTTTCCATGTTGAAGCCTCATTCAGTGAAAATTCTACATGGAATTTTGTAATATACAGACAGGGGCTATGAAACACAACAGTAGTTTAAGTTGTCCAGTCTAAAGCATACTGAGAACATGGAACTCATTATGCTTAAGGAACAGAAATCATTGGGTGGTAACAGCTTGTTGTCATATTAACTACCAGCGTGGTCTGAATTAAAAGAGTCAACCTGCTGAGATCTTTACCAGGACTCATTCATTAACTCCCTCTCCTTGTTCTCATCTGTTTTGCAGCTGTAGCCAGGTGAGAATTAAGGGGGCAGTTTACACCAGGCAGATGGTAAGTTTCCTATGACAACTCTATTTAATAAGGAGGAGGAATCAGTATCCAATAGGCAAATGTAAAGATTTAGGGGTTTTTTTGTTTGGCTTTTGTTTGTTTGTTTGTTTGTTTTTTTTTGTGGTTTTTTTTCAGTATGCTTTTGACTTGCAGTTGCTCTAGGGTGGGGGAAAAAAAAGACTGTTTTTTTTTATAGTATAAACTATATTTTTTTAATAGTATAAACAATTCTATTTCTCTGCATGTGTTACTGTTGAAAAGAGCTCTTGAGCTAAAATCTATTCTGATAATACACAATTCCTTCAAGTGAAAGACAATATCCTGCTCTCTGCTCTTGAAATACAGAATTTATGTCTGTTACTAAGCTCATAAAAGTTAATTTTTATATTAAAAATTAAATTAAGAAATCAGGCAAGCATCTTGCTAAGTAGTGGGATCGGAGGTAATCAGAGCTGTTTATTACACAGTACAGGTACCTTGAAAGATCTTTCCTGCACCTCTGTTTCTTGCAAAATTATAGGGCCAGTTTTAGAAACAATCCTGAAGATAGAAGTCCTGAGGCAAATACTGAAGTAGAAGTGCTCTCTGGCTGCTTGCTCTGTTCAATGTGAAGTGACCTTCAGCTGTGAGTATCTTGTGTTTGTTTTTCTGTTTTAGCCTACGGTCACAGGAGGTGAAGTAATGAACCACAGTCCTTGCACCCTGGAGCCATACCAACTCCTTGCCAGGTTCTCTAGGCATCCCATGGGGAAGTCTCTACAGGGAGGATCTCTGTCAGAATATAAAGTTGACCCAAATAAATAACAAGCCCAGAACATGTTGTGGCAAAATAATCAGTAATACTCGCTTTATTATTGACTAAGGAAGGGCAGATCTAACACATTCCCTACATGTGCCTGTTCAACCAGTTTCTGAGGGTCCTAGCTTTACAGGCCACACAACCTCCCCAGACAGTTTCCCCTTGTCCTTCATGCTCTTTTTATACTCACCATGCTTTCTAAGAGTTCTATGTAATTTGATATGCCTTGCTCTTTCATAAGTTCTAGTGTTTTTACTCAAATGTTTTTATAAATCAGAATGTGTGTGATGTATAACCTTTCATAACACTTTAGCGTTGCATTTTTCTTTGTAATGGATTTCATCTTGTATGACAGTCTATGCTTGAAACTTATAAGCATAAAATTAAATACCAAACAAATTTCTAAAGCAGTTCTTTGAATTAGTGAACTGCACAGTATCTCAGAAGGCTTTAGAAAGCATTTTCTCCCTCCAGCGCTTCCTAAACACCTAAGACTATGTTCATCCCTCTTATCCTGCTTGCCCTGTACTTTCTGATTCTCTAGGCTCTTTACCACACACTTATTCAGAAAAGCACAAGGGAAATTATTTTTTAAACTGTTCTAATTCTGTTAAGAAGAACATCTCAGTGACACTGTGAGGGTTTTCTTTTCCCTGATATGGCCAGACAAGTTTTGCAAAGACATTGGCAATGGCCCAGGAGACAAATACAGTATTTTGATCTCCATTAAACTGATATGATTTTGATATTATTCCTTTTGGTATTCCCCCAAAATGTATACTTCTTGAAACAAAGTAACTACCATGTTTCTCATGTTGATATTGGATAGATCCTAACCTTTTCTCAGCTGTTAGCTTATTTCTCAATAATCATGTTAAATAGTTAAGTATTTATATATATATACAAATAATTGTAGGTTGCCAGAAAGGGCTATTTATTGGTGAAGTTGTCTCTAGAACTACTATTTGGCTTTTCAATCAGTTATCAGTTTCATCAGTTTTTATCAGTTAAAAAAATTGAGTATTTACTATGACAAGGTTTAGGGAATTTAGGCGCACATATTCTGCATTTTAATATTCTATTATAGATTTATGTTGGACTTGGTTTGTACAGTTTGATCCCCAGGTTAAAAAAAAAAAAATAAAAGGAAAAATAGCTCCAGTTATTGTGTAAATTAATCTCTCCATAAGCATTTCATCAGGAAGCCTCTTTTGCTACTACAAACTTTCCTTGCAATACCTCTCCCTTGTATTCCCAGGCACTCTAAAGTTGCAGTACAACTTAACCTTTCTTCTAATGTTATCTTTTCACCCTTAGGTGATGTTTAGATAAAAATATGGTGCTGCAGATCAAAACCTGTCTCCTTTAAGTAAGTGAGAAATGGAAACCTGCTAGTTTTGTGTGTTTGCAACTTGACGTTCTACACAACAGAGGTTCAAAGGAGTAGTGTATTGTTTCTTTCCTTCTACAATTTCTACAAAGAATGGTGTAAATAAAATATTGTTATTCTTCTATTGCACACCATTCATCATTCAGTGGAATAAAGCTGGTAACAAGTTCTTCAATTTCAGAACTATAACAAACAAAAAAAAACAAAATAAAAGCCTTCACCTTAGATTTATTGAAGCTTAAACTTTATTGTCATTCTTTACTGAAATAGTCATCTTCACTCAGAACATTTGATTCAATAAAACTTTCTTTCAGTACAAAAATCTTTCTTTTTCAGCAACAATAAAAAAGAACTGAATAGATCCACCACTACAAAGATATCCTGCTGCTACCTTGAGGGATTAAAGAACTCATGAAGGAAGAATCTTCCCTCTTCTGTGTAACTGCAAATCTTTCCGTCAGTACCTAAAACACCCCTGCTACCAGTGATAACAGTTCCTGGTGAGATACAAATTAACCCAGAAAACCTGAATGCAAACATCCTACCTAGGAAAAAAAAATTGATGCAGATCATCAATGTAAAACACTGTATCTAATCTCTAATAACAGCACTGGCCATCTGTTTGTAGGAATATGGTTTGGTAGTCTGGTAGCATATGACATAGCCTACATGGCATTTATTTAATATTTTATGTAGTTTCATAGAAGATGCATAGAAAACACAAGTCTCTAAATAAATACTATTTGATTGAAAAACTAATCTTGACTTTTCTCCTGTTTGAAAAAGGTACATTTTCTTTGGCTAGCATATCTTTCTAATATGATAAAATTTCAATGTTTTGGAAGTAAAGGTCCTCCTAGAAATTTAATACCTGACTAGAAAAGATCTCTTTGTAATTTTTTTTCTCCTTTGATAATTTAATTGTCTGTATTCTCATAAATATGCCTAAAGAAGAACTGAATAGACCAGTCAAGATCAATTTAGGTCTCTGGCCAAGATCTGAGCAATTAGAAAGATATGTTCTATTTATAACACCTTCTGATCCTAACATTTGCCAGGTTAGAATGTCTGCATCTCTTTATTTCATATAATGAAAAAAACCCTGTGCAGTTCTGTGCATCTCCTTGATTTAGATGACTTAGTTATTTCTACCTGCATGCACATTTATTATTATGTTATTATACACACTGGAAGGATCACAGAATAAAGCTTGATCTAGTACACTGTAGTAAAGGAAATTAAGCATACGTACTCCAGTATTAAGGAAATTAAGCATACGTACTCTGGTATTAACAGTAATCTGCTTAAACGTCTCTCTGGTTGCCTCACGTTATACTATAGCTAAGCTAAATAAAAGCAGGATCTGTTCTTATTTATTCCAATCAAGTAAACGGCTACCCATTCCATATTGTGTTAGTTATAAAGTGGAAAAGGTATTTTATATTAAAAATCTGTAGGCATATTGCTTTCATAACTACTTTGAAGTAAGGAAAGAAAACATGAGTTTTGTCAACAGCTTTTTATGACCTTTTAATATACACTGCGAGAACACAGCATTTAGTTACAAAGATAAGCAGAATTTTCATCCTGATAGTCGTCAGAGGACTGACTTATATCTTCTTCATTTTGTTTTATTACTGAGATGGAAGATTCACAGTATCAAAGATCCAGTATCTGAAGGGGGCCTATAAGGGGGCCTATAGGGATGCTGGGGACAGACTCTTCATTAGGGACTGTAGTGACTGGACAAGGGGTAATGGGTTCAAACTTAAACAGGGGAAGTTTAGATTGGATATAAGGAAGAAATTCTTTCCTGTGAAGGTGGTGAAGCACTGGAATAGGTTGCCAAGGGAGGTTGTGACTGCTCCATCCCTGGCAGTGTTCAAGGCCAGGTTGGACGAAGTCTTGGGTGAGATGGTTTAGTGTGAGGTGTCCCTGCCCATGGCAGGGGGGTTGGAACTAGATGATCTTAAGGTCCTTTCCAACCCTAACTATTCTATGATTCTATGAAAGATGCTTGTATTCCACTCAAAGTATTTCATTTGTACAGCTGGAACTATGAAAATCCTCTTTTGAGAAAAAAATTAGTAACAGAATTTTATAATAGTAACAGTCATCTTAAGCATTTCCCAAGCTGTAGCACCACATCAGTATTAGATCAGCCTTTGCTCCTTTGCCTTTTTTCTGGATTCTATATTGTCCATTGTCCTGGGTTCAGCAGTAGCAGTCGTGTTTCTCCTTCTTGGCAGCTGGTGCAGTGCTGTGTTTTGACTTCCAGCCTGGGAACAGTGCTGGTGATACCGATGTTCTCAGTTGTTGCTAAGTGATGTTTACCCTGACCAAGGACTTTGTGAGGCTCATGCTCTGCCAGGGAGGAGGGGAAGCCGGGAGGAAGCAGAGACGAGGCGCCTGACCCAGGCTAGCCAAGGAGGTATTCCACACCACAGCACGTCATGCCCGGTGTGGGGGGTAACTGGGAGTTACCCGGAAGGACACGGGCTTCTGGTTCAGACTCGTTTCTTGGCCGGTGGTATCGTATTCTCTTCCTTTGTTATTTTCTCTTTTCATTGTTGTCGTTGGTGGTAACGGTGGTGATTTGTGTTGTACATTGGTTGCTGGACTGTTCTTGTCTCAACCCGTGGGAGTTGCACTCTTTCGATCCTCCTCCCCGTTCCTCTGGGAGTGGGGAAGGGGAGAGCCCCGGGGGGGGGGGGGGGGGTGTAGCACCCCGGTTGCTCTCAGCCCGGCACCACTCACTGGGAGTGAGTGAACAAGCTGTTTGGCTAGGGTTTAAACCACAACATGCATGAATATTACCTTTGAATCTTTTAAATATGTAAACACATAACACTTCTACTTCAAAGCAGTCCATGGGTTAGCAGTTCACCTGGTTCAGAGATGAAGCATCTCAGAGGTGTGCATATGCCTTCATTTTTGTTCAGTCAAGGTCATAACCTGTCACATTACATAGCGGTCACCTGTCTTCTAATACTGCCATCTACAGCAACCGTTTCTGTAAGCTATGAAAGAACAAAGTTTCTTATCATCCTGCATGTGTTTCCTCTTGAAAAGTATAGTTAGTTCTTTATTGATCTCCAAGAAAAAAAAAAAATCTAGTATTTTATTGCTATATTGAATCAATTTTTTCACACCTGAAGGATGGCTACTGTGCCTGAAAGTTTTGACTGTTTTTTAAGGTACTTCATTTGTTCAAATGGAAATATTCTTTTCTTTCTACAAAAGTTATCTGTGTTATTCTTCTCTTCAGAAATGTGTGCTGTTAAAAGGTTATGTAGAGACTTTTTAATACTGAGTTTTCCAGAAACAAAAAAAACAAAAACATTATTACTGTAATTATGTATATGAGTTTTTCACACATAATTATTGATTACTTATTATTTATTTAACAATTCTATGTATGGAAAATATATAACTTACTCATATGTTTTTTGAACCTGGTTCTTCATTTGTACCTTCAGAATTGAATGGGACTTTGAAGACAGCTGTCTGAACTCCTGAAGAAGAAACTTCTGTTTTGACTTTATCTTTATATTGTAAAGACCATGTTAAGTTTGAATTCCAATAAGCATCAATGTGTTTCAACATCAGGATTTGTGTTTCTGGATAAGAGAGACTGATTTTTTGGGAGTTGTGTATTCTCCACAGGTTTGAGTACCTTGGTGTTTTCTTCTGACCCTAGTCAAAATGTAAGCACCAGGGAGCTACTTTAATATATAAATCACTTGAAAATACAGGTTAAAGACTTGTGATGGGAAAGGGGAAAGAGATAACATTAATCACAGTCATTTGCCTCTCAATATGGATTTGAGGAAAATCATCAGTTCCTCAGCATCTTTCCTTCATTTATGAAGTGGGGTTAAAGCAGTTAGCCAATTGGAGACATCCAAGAACAAGAGAAAATTTCTAAAATGTTCTTTACCACACTTTGTATTTTTCAAGTGTGTCTTTTACACCAAAGAAAGAATTACTTCCTGAGAAAATGCAGGGGACACCTTAAGACATAGAAAATAGTCTTCACAAAAGACTAATCTTGGCTTTTTCCAAGATATGTATATATTTTTTAATAATATTAGTTTCTTTTTGTTGGTCTGCATTTCAGTTCATTTCATTACTTATTTTTCTACTTCCAACTTAGCTGGAAATGTTTCCAGCGAAACCAAATAAATGTTTTGTGTAAATTATCAAACAATAACAAAATAAATCAATAAATGTTTTGGGTAAATTATATCTGAAATACTTAAACAAGACAAAACAAAAATGCAAACAGTAGTACAATTACAAAACTGAGTAAATCCATTTATTATATATCATCAGAACAGTCCTGGCATTGTTTAATACAAAAATAAGTTAATAACATCAATAAGAAGAGAGACATCCTCTATGTGTGACCAGTTTTCAATGTGTCTCAAGCAACAGCCAACCTGAGCAAGTAACATTGATTTGATTCAGCTGCAGATAGAAGAGTTCAAGACTTATAAACCTTAAGTCTCATCACTAAATAAAAAACCCTAAGTGAACACAAGACAACTCCCCTCCCTGTGATGCTTCAGGAACCACAGACCAAATCAAATTTGTTTTGCTTGGGTGAGTAGTCTCTTGAGTGGCAAGTCAGTCTAGGATAAGTAGACTTGCAATTCCTTTGAATTGCGTGGAAAATGGATGTAATAGGATAGTAAGGGTAGTAAATGACTCAGGATAGCAAGTGACTTATTTTGCTAATGAAATTCCAATGGCCGACATGGCACCTGTGTTAGTCTGTTGGCGTGGTTTAAGCCCAGCAGGTAACTCAGAACCATGCAGTTGCTCTCTCATTCCCCCTCCCCCCCTTCATCCCTCAGCTCCTGGAGGGATGGGGAGGAGAATTGAAAGAATGTAACTCCTGCGGGTTGAGATAAGAACAGTCCAGTAACTAAGGTATAACACAAAACCAATACTGCTACCAATAATAATGATAATGATAAGGGAGATAATAAGGGAAGGGAATACAACCGCCCAACACCCACCGACCGATACCCTGCTGAAGTGAGCAGTGAACTGGTCCTTCCAGGTAACTGCCCCCAGTTTATATAGTGGGCATGACATGCTGTGGTATGGAATACCTCTTTGGCTAGTTTGGGTCAGGTGTCCTGTCTCTGCTTTCTTCCGGCTTCCCCTTCTCCCTGGCAGAGCATGAGACTCAGAAAGTCCTTGGTCAGAGTAAACATTACTGAGCAGCAACTAAAAGCATTGGTATTATCAGCGCTGTTGCCAGGCCGAAAGTCAAAACCACAGCACTGCACCAGTTACTAAGGGAGAAAGATGACTGCTACTGCTGAACCAAGGACATCTGTCCATTTATTTGATGAAGGCTGCAAATCAACACATAAAAGAGAGTTAGTTGAAAATAAACACTATGAGGTAAAAAAAACACACAACAAAGCAAATCAAACCCCAACAAAAAGACACACAAAAAACAAACCCAAAATAAAAAAAAAACTCCTTCCCCACCCCCCCCCCCCCCAGGATTTCCCCTTTTGAAAACATTTTTGTTTGTTTTACTGTATCTAAAACAGAGTATTAGTATTCAACTGTGTATACCAGCTTTATTCCTCTTCTAGTACAAAGAGTTTCAAGGATGTCATGATGTAAGAATATAAACAAAGAAACGTTTTTGCAGGCCTTCTATTCCTAAAGTGTAGTGCAAGTCCTGCGCCAACACATCTGAAACACCAGACAAGGAACTGGGCTTTCCTTATTAGTTCCTCTTTTATTAGTGATCCAGCCAAAGCTAAAATGTGGTCATCCTAAATTTATGGCTGTTCATAATTTGGATTCCTAATCAAC
This sequence comes from Pezoporus flaviventris, assembly GCF_033815535.1. NCBI lineage: Eukaryota > Metazoa > Chordata > Aves > Psittaciformes > Psittacidae > Pezoporus > Pezoporus flaviventris. Next base: position 6,402,904 of record NW_026892603.1, read on the forward strand.
TTCACAATGAAGCAGTAGACCAATTTTTACAATATTTCAGATGACAATTTCAGAAAGACCCGGAGCGTCCCACAGATAACTTCTGTACTGTATAGTCCAACTGCTGGGCACTATTTTTATGTTTAAATATCATGACTAATGTCCTGGGTAGAGACCCTTGTCATTCCAGAAACTCCTGTAGACAGTTCTAGCCACAGAGCTGACTAAACGGTACATAGATAATGCAATTGCAATTAGTCAGTAGAAACTGCTCCTGCAAATGAAAAATTGATCACAGGACAATCCTTTGCACATAGCTAGGGTAGTTAGGAGGTGTTTTGTACATAGTTTAGGATAATCAATAGCAACATACTGCACATGTGCTGGAGTGATCACACAGGACCACAGGACAGCTGGGTGCAAGAGTTCAGCAAAAAATGCTTTAGGGAGTCTCAGTGAATCCAATGGGAATCACTGTCACATTGAAGGGAGTGACTGTCATCATAAGGACAGAAGCTAACCATCCTGCTCAAGATTCACTTCTCCACACGAGCTTTATCCTACACAAAAGATGCCAGTAATTTATGTTTTAGCAAACATTCTTTGCCGACGGTGATTCAAACATTTTTAATTACAATAATGAGAAAAAGTAGAGAATTAAGGCCCTAAGTATTCAGCAAGTAGAGAGGCATGTTTTATATTCATCATAAGGCAGAGGTTTTTCATCTCATACGCATTCACAGCTGCTTCAGTGAATAATTCTGAATAGTCATATGACTGCATGCAGATATTAGACTTAACAAAGACTTAGAGGCTTGTTTTGTGTGAGGATTTTATTTCAGGAACAGTATTTATGGTTTCTTATTTAAACTTGTATGCAACAAAGAAAGCAGAAATGAAGCAGAGAGACTAAATTTTTATGCTTTGCTGGTTTAGTCTCCTGAAGTTAAAAATGGCTCTTGAGTCATACAATATTCCAGGCTCTCAGTACTGTCTTTTACCTTATTGGTAAGTGCAAAACAAATAATTTAACTTGAGGTATATGCCTCTAAAGCAAATTCAATTTTGCAGTTGTCTCAGTGGTTTCTATCATTCAAAACTGCTGTAATCAACTAACTAAGGAGACCTGAAAATACAACCATGCCATAATTATGGAGAGGGGCCTGCTCCAGTGACCTCTGTAATTTTTGTAACAGCCTGGGGAAATGTGAGATGGAAGTGAAGTGTTCACTTCAACATATTTAGTAGTAGCCCATGAAGATTGGTGTCTATTCGGTCTGGTTTGGTCTTAAATTCCAAAATATTTCTCCCTCAGTGGCTGTACTACACCACTCGTAACTGTTCTCCATTGATGCTCTAAAACCAGCATTTCACTGCAGCAAACACACTACACATTGCTTTAAATATATCTACCTACCTAAGACTGACTCCTTGAAAGGCTTTCTTGATTAGTAGTCTTTCTTTTCATAGCTTTGCTAGCTTTCATCTTTCTTATACAATTCAAATGTATCTCATTTGTCAGCAGTGCGATTAATTATGTTAATTATGTTGCTTGATCTGTTTGGTCTCTCCTTTTAAGATGCCACATCACTGAACACCACACAGAGACTTGTGTTGTTGGTCATTTTGAGTGAGTCCAAACCAGCAAAACCCAACTAGCTCTTTCCAACCCAAGAAATAGTCCTAGAGATTATACTTTTATTCAGAGAGATGAGAGTATTTTTATTATTGAAGGACAAGTACAAAGTTTCCAAGAGATTGTGGATATTGACTAATCAGAGCCACTTTACTGGTATTAGTTTTAAAACCGGTAACAAAAATGATTTATAAATATTCAAGAGGTCATAGCTGAATTTCAAGAAGCATAAAATATTTTTAGTTTGAAAGGTTAGCCACAGCTGCTGACAAGTTTGATTTGATACAAAACAAATCATTCCTATAACTTCTTTCAGCAGATTAGAATTGTAAGGAACCTTACTTTCTTCATTGTTCAAATTCACATTTAGCTTTGTTACATAAACCTCTCCTGTATTATCCCATGGTCTCCCTTTAATATTTATTCTTCACTGTCAACATTTAATTTGTCAAGTAATGCTGTTGCATGGAACAGAATATTATGGGATATATGACAATTCACCCATTACTATGTGTTGTAGCTCTTGAAAAACTACAGGCATTCACACATAAAAATCACAAAAGGTTTAATTCTCTAGTCTTCCAATACTGTTTTTCACTAGGAGCATTATAATTTTTCTAAAAATTGAGAATGGCATTACAGTTCAATCTGGTAAAATTATTCAGAGCTACAGTGTTTTAACAGGGTATTAACAAATACTTTCTGCTTACTGATGGGGCAATACCCATTGCCTTCATTGGCAACTGTTCCTGGACTTCTCCTGGGAGGATTTTCATGGGTTTTCTTTAAGTGGTAAAGAGACGAAGAATCCAGCCAGTGTGTATCATTTGGCTTTTATTCTGACAACAAAAACAGGAGCACTAGTCTTCAGATCTTCAAATTCTTAAATACCCCACCCAATCTCTTGCTCATCTTATATCACTAGCCACATCATTATTACTGCTGATTTCTCTTGCTCTGGATCTCACAATAACCAGGGGCTTTAAACAGTGCATACGACTTTCTCTAGAGTGAGTAATAATGCAGATAGATAGTTTTTTAGCCTGAGAGATTACAATACCACCATAAACACGGATTTGCTTGTATGAATGTTTGTAGTGTGTGAATAATATATGTTGTGAATCAAAGTGAAAATGTTTTCCTTCAAAGTAACATTTGCAAGCATTTTCATCATTATTTATTCAACTTTGCCTATAACAGTTGGTAAATGTTGAGTTGTTAGCACGCAGCTACTGTAAATATTGAATTTGTCTCAGAGTCTTTAATAGTTTAAATTTTCAAGGCAAAGTTACATGGTTAAGCTGATGATCTGGTCTTGTTTTTAATTTCTTTTCTACTTTTTCTCTTGAAGATGCTATTGGGGATGAAGATGTTCTACAGCAGAGGTGTTTACTTGTCTTGGTCTTTGCTGCCATGTTTTATTCTCTGTCTCTCTAAAGGAAAAAACAAATAAAAAGTTACTCCATAAAAATATTCAATTCATCATTTTTCTTTTTGGTACGTACTTTAGGATATAAGCTCTTCCTGGAAGGGGCTTTATGCTAGCATATTTCTGCAAAGCGCCAAGAATATTGGTTTTTTAAAGACACCCTAGCTTCTTCTCTATAACAAAAAATTGTTTAATCCTGATTCCATCTTATTTCCTGTTAGCTGCATCTGGCAAACAAGGTCTCCTTCCATCCTCTATTTCTTTACATACAAACAGGGCAGTATGTCTGTATTTGTTACTGAGATATTACTGACTACATGAGCTATATAAAAGAATTCTTGTGTTCTCTTACTGTTAATTATGTTTTTTCTTAAAATCTCCCTTGAGAATGAGTGATTTAACCCCCAAGCTACCTAGCACCTCATGAATTATGCTCATGCCTCACTCTTTGATTATGGTAATGCCACTGATAACATCAGCACAATAATTAATATCAGGTTTTGTCAATTTTCTGCTTGACAAAATCCTCCCTGAGCCTTACCTACATCTTAACCATATCACACAGGATTACATTTCTTTCCTTCTCCTTTTAAACTTCTTTTCCTTTTCTTGTCAGTATTTTCATACCTTGAGCTTGATTTTCAATGATGCTTACTTCCTTCAGCTCCAAGTGAAATAAAAAGAATTTTCAGGGCTCGAAGGTTTCTATTTTTTTATTTTCAGTGTTTAGTAATGCTTTACCAGCAAATCCTTCCAAAAAGAAAAGAAGGGCACTTTGAAGTAGTTTGTTTTCCAGCTGCACCTTGAAACACCCAGTGAACAATAGGTTAAACAAAGCTATTGACAATTTCAATTTGCAGCGGGCAATAGAGAAATTATTAATAGAGAGAAACAGGAAATATCCCCAGCAAGACCCGCATTATCTAACAAATTATTTGCTTTCAAAATGTATTAAAATCATGCAGATCTTAGCAGGACTGTCTGTAGCACAACACTTACCTGCCTCCTGGCAACACAGTTACAAAGACGAAGTGTGTCTCATTTCACTTGTGATTTTATAATGAGATGTGAGCCTACGTTAAAGAGTAGCATGTTTGTTTTGTGAGTGAAATTCCCCAGGTATTCCAGGATGGCAGGCAGCCTTTCTATCCGTCTGCTCTATTGTTAGCATGTTTCATAAATCTAACTCAAATGCAGCTGAATATTTTCTGCTGCAAAGCATCAGGTTTTGAAGCTAGGCAGACATCACATGCATAAAATGGTTAATTACATTGTGGTTTTCAAAGGCAATCTTAGTCTAAATCATTTGCTGCTCTGTGAGAGAAGGGTCACCTATGCACCAGAACTACAAAGGGAAGAAGGCAATTCTGCTGTCTGTTCTGTCTCCATTTTGAGTGCAGGCTGCCTGCTGATTATTCTGCATTCACTTCTCTAAAAAGCTTATTAATGTGGTCTAGAGGGAGACTGTCAGAAATGGCAGACTGAATCAAGGGATTTTCCTTCAACATCCAAATGACATGCTGCAGCAAGAGAATTAAACAGATGACTAACCAGTGCCCTTTTGTCTGCAGATGAAGATGGGATTGCCAACTTGTAAACCAGTGACTGACATTTGGGTGGATTAAATCGTCCTGTTATTGTACTGCTGGTTTCTAATCACTGGTGCTTTCTTGATCTCAAGTGCCTCAGCTGAAAGCCTTCTCAGTTCTCTGAGACTTGTTTGCTGAAACCCTCCGCAGAGCTTTTGCTGTAAACATTTATCCACAGAGAAGTACTGCTCTGACACTGACTGAGGACAAGAGTTGGCTTCTAGGTATTTAATTAAAACATTAAGCAGAAAAAGCTTTACTGTCAACATTCACAAGTGCCTCACCATAGCTGTGGGTTGTTATAATTGAGTTTTCCTGCAAATGATTTTTTTTTCTCCCACTTCCTTCTCTAAGAGCTGGAATAGCTTGAGGTTCGCTTTGCCTCATGCTGTTAGTTGTGGCTTTCAGACTGTGCCCCATGCTGTCGTTCTCTGGATTCTTTTAATCTGTTTGTTAGCTTTAATTTCTAAAATCAAGATTGGATGGCAACAAGGAGCTCTAATGAAAAGAGGGGGAAAAAAGTCATTTGTTAAACAGCATTGAGATTTTTTGTAGACAACAACATATAATATGGTCAAGCTGATTGTGTTCCGAATTTGTAAACTGTCAGATGCCTTTTACCTTGTAATTAATATTAAAAGGGAGAGCGGACTGCTCAGGAATGAAAGATACCATGAGGCTTTCTGTCCAGGTTTCTATTTGCCACCATTCTGATGCTTGCAATTTTAAAAAATATAGACTGCACTATCCCATGAACCCTGTCATTAGAATTTGCATTTAGAAAGTAGGGGCTCACGCAATTATTTGTTGCCTTTTATTTCATCCACTACTTTAAAGAGTACTGCTTTGTTTGAAAATAAAAAAAAAATTTATTTGAAAATAAAAAAAAAAGGCAAAAAAAACCCAAAACCCCAGTATCTGCAGCTTGAAACTAATAGAGAAGTCAGACAAAGCCTTGGGTGGCGTGGTTTAGTGTGGGGTGTCCCTGCCCCTGGCGGGGGGGGTGGAACTGGGTGATCTTAAGGTCCTTTCCAACCCTAACTATTCTATGATTCTATGATTCTAAGTACAAAATAATGCCCCTTCATAACACACTTCACTGAATGAGGTCTATAAAAAAAAATGTTTTAAACCCCACACTCCAGGAAATCTCACTTCTACTACCTCAGCTGGTCTATGATTATTACATCTCCAACCTAGTGAGTAAAATAAGAAGCTATTCTCCCTTAAAGAAGGCAAGAAAGTAAAGATTCCACATAATATCTTAAGTTACGGGAACAATTTTTCAAAAGAAAGAAAAAAAATATAAGCTCCTGTTTCCAGATTGTCTCTGGCATTCTTGACACAGAAGTACAGAAGCTGGTAGTTACCTAAAAGACAGAAGATTCATAAAGACACATTTTGAGCTCTCTACATCTGTAGATGATTTACATTTTAAACCTCGCTTTCCTCCCTTTGATAAACAGAAGTTAAAGGGAGCAGTTCTCTCGAGTATACTTTAATAGTCAACTACCTATACACAGGCATCATAAAAATAATCATAGAATTATAGAATGGTTTGGGCTGGAAATGGCCTTAAGACCATCTAGTTACAAACCCCTGCCATGGGCAAGGATGCTTCACACCTGACCATGTCACCCAGACTCCATCCAACCTGGCCTTGAACATTGCCAGGGATGGAACATTTACACTTCTTTGGGCAACCTGTTCCAGGGCTTCACCAGTCTCACAGTAAAGAACTTCTTCCTTATATCTAACCTGAACTTCCCCTGTTGAAGTTTTAACCCATATAGCTTTTCTCCCCACATTGCATGCCCTGCTTAGGCTTAGGCTAATACAAAACTATTGTGTGAAAAGGCTCTAGATCTCTTGATTTCTCATACCTTGGCCTGGTCTTCCTGTCAGTCAGTAACAGATCTGCCTTGCTGCTATCAGCTGGTTTCCCCTTCCTTCTCTTGTCATAGGGAGACAAAAGATTTGAACTTCTTTCCAAAGTATTTACAAAGTGTCCTGGGGCACGGAGGTTTGGTCTATTAAACAACACAGAGTTGTTCTGTAGACATGACGTAATTGAGTGTGACAGAACAGAGCCCAAACTCAATTCCATGTGACCCTCACTACTTTGCTGCAGTGGTAGGAACAGACAAATACAGAAAGAGTAACAGCAGTGCTACTACCTCCTAACTTGGAAGGTTATCCCTTTTTGCTGAACAGTCACAATATGTAGCATTAAAAATCAATAAGGGTGAATATCTTTTTTTTTCCTCTACTGTATTTGTGGTTGGAATAATCATGTTATTTCCCCAATATCCCAAGACTTTAGTAGTTTGATGTGCATACCTGTCCAAACAACATCGCAGATGTTTTTTGAACCTGTTAAATAAGCTTTTGAAGTATTATTAGGAGATGAAACAGCCACATAAAGAGCTTAAACAACAAGAGTTTTTATTACTGCTTTTATTACTATTTATTCTGAAAAAAAAAATCCCAGACAACCCCAAAACCCCCAGATACCAATACTAGAATAGCTTGAGAGAAAATTCAGTGAAACCTCTTGAAAAGGTTTCTTTAGAAGAAAAAAAATAAATAAAAAAATAAATAAAAATCTCAAGATTAATTGCAAAAGGTGTATAAATAAAATTCAACTTTACTTTTCTCCTATATATATAATCATAGAATCATAGAATTGTTAGGGTTGGAAAGGACCTTAAGATCATCAAGTTCCAACCCCCCTGCCATGGGCAGGGACACCTTACACTAAACCATCTCACCCAAGGCCTTGTCCAACCTGGCCTTGAACACTGCCAGGGATGGAGCATTCACAACCTCCCTTGGCAACCTATTCCAGTGCCTCACCACCCTAACAGGAAAGAATTTCCTTCTTATATACAACCTAAACTTCCCCTGTTTAAGTTTGAACCCATTACCCCTTGTTCTATCACTACAGTCCCTAATGAAGAGTCCCTCTTCAGCATCCCTATAGCCCCCCTTCAGATACTGGAAGGCTGCTATGAGGTTTTCATGCAGCCTTCTCTTCTCCAGGCTGAACAGCCCCAACTTTCTCAGCCTATCTTCATACAGGAGGTGCTCCAGTCCCCTAATCATCCTCATGGCCCTTCTCTGGACTTGTTCCAACAGTTCCATGTCCTTTTTATGTTGAGGACACCAGAACTGCACACAACACTCCAGGTGAGGTCTCACAAAAGCAGAGTAGAGGGGCAGATATATACACACAGAGTTTTTGCATATGTCATATTTTCAGCAAAACACATATCTTTTTGTGCATTAAATCATGACCTGACTTATTAAAGCTGGAATAGCTGAATAAACATTTATTTCTCCCTTCCTCCCCTTTCCAAACAAAATTGATTTTTTTTTGTCAAAAATATAAGAGGAAAAGAACAGCACATTTTAGCTGAAGACTGCTTTTTGACTTTCATATTTTTGTTGTTACCGACATGTTTATATTTTAGTAAAAGCAAAAGTATTCCACCTAAATGCTATTCATACCTGAAAATTTCTCCTCAAAATGCATGAAGAGAAAATTCTGAACAAAAGTTATCATACTTTAATCTTTTTCCTGCTGTTTTTTGGGTTTTTTTTTAAGTATTGAAATAATTGCAAGTGACAATATAAGTATTGAAATAATTGCAAGTGACAATACATTGGGCACTCTTGCCATAATATTGAAAGAAACAATAGTAAGTAAAAAAATTTGAGACTGTGATCTATTGTTTGATGAAAAGTTAAACTTACATACCAGTGACTAGTTTAATTAAGAAAGATACTTTTATTAGGAAGAATATTGTTCTGATGTCATATTTAACAACTGTCATTACAAAGTCCTGCCTCAACTGTGGAAAAGCTTTTAAAAATCTGTTAATAGAAATGGATGATATCTCTTTAAAATTTGCATTAGCAAGCTGGGAAAGTCATTAGTATACAGCTGTAATCCTAAGAGTGTAGACTTGAAAGAACTGTTTATTTTCTGCCTTGCAGCTGTGTGTAAAACCCACTGAGAGAAACTTGTTACCAATTACTGGTTTAGAGGCTTCAAGTAAAGACAGCAGGTACCAAGAGAGTAAAACAGTCTAGCTCACAAATAACTATACAGCACTGAAATTCCTTAAGAGCAGCTGTTAAAGGAAAGGAATATAACTGCTGAGAAGGGGGGAGGGGGTGGTTGGGGAAATAAATATTTCCTAAGTAAGGGAATAAAGCAAAGCAAGATGTAGAGAAGAAAAATTGGTTAACTGAGACAGACAAGGAAGGTTTTGCACCATAAACTTCCAGTGACAAAGGTCAGATTAATAGTTGCAGTCCAAGAAACCAACATTTTTTCATACAGTGAATGCTTGTAATATGCATATACATTGAAGACTATATTGCAAAAGGAAATGGCATTTTATAAGTGTAGGAAAAAACATTAATATGAACTGTTGCAAACCAGAAATCAACTCTGACTTGGAAGAAACTTCATTCAACCAGTGAAAATAATTTGGTTGCATTAACTGGAAAACATGAAATGACATACCAAAAAAAATGAGTTAACAGATGAGAAAAAACTGATAATTCTGAAATGAAAAAGACAGGTGAGCAAGGTAAGAAAATCTAAACTCAAAAGTTATGTATTGGTTATCTTATGTTCTTTGGAAGAAGGGTTTGAATACTGGGGACTTCATCTCTCACCCATAACTCCTCATATTGTATCTCTTGAGGCGTGAACACTTTGCTCAGTGCATTTCCATCTCATTCTATCCCCAAGGACCTCATGACCTAGTTGGAGGTGAGAAACATGGTGTAGTGGAAGGTATCATAGAGAAAACAGTAAGTATATCATTCAAAAGGATGACTTTACTATTGCCTATAATCTGGCCATTGTTGGACAACCTTACATGTATGTCCCGGGCTAAGGAAAGAAGAGATCTGGGTGTTTCTTAATTCTAATTTCCTGATGCCTCTGCATTTATGTTATCCCCTGGGCTGGTATACAGTGAAAAGTCTCAGAAGCATGATCATCACAGTCAAGACAAGAGATAACTATGAGAAGAGTGCTAGAGGCACTCACAGAACAGAATGGTATTAAATCAGAATAGGGTCAGACTCTTCAAAAGACATAGGCACACACGGACTATTATACTAAAGTGTAATGTTACAGTAAGAGTTCTAGACAAGGCAAAAGGCTTCAGACCACAAACAGTTTCTAAAATCTTGTATCTACTGAAGTCAGTAGATAGGTATTCTCAGTCAAAACTGGGTCAAGCAAATAAATAAACACCCACACCCCTCCTCCCCCCCCCCCCCCCCCCCCGCTTTGGGCATTGGTGGTCTTGCACCAAGCCCGTGAGAGGAAAATGTGACGGACTACAAAACATTTGTGTTGTCACTAATAGAGCACAGTGTTCTGTTCTTATAGTTTTTTATAAGTAAAAATGGAAAGTTATTTTTATATATAACCCATTGATAGCAGAAATCAGTCAATTACAGTTCCCATTGCATGTTCTATTTTAATATAGGTCACTGGTTACAGTATATCATAAGCACACATACAGTGTCTTAACATGATCTAGTATTAATCTGACAGAAGGCTATTACACCTGATTATGCATTATAATAATTGTGAGAGTAATTTGTTTCCAGTTTTAAAGCAGTTTTGGTAAGGTGGTTGTTGCTTATTCTAAATGCTTTTTGTGTGGTTTTCTTTAAAGTGACAGTTGTGACTGCATTGGTTTTAAACACTAAAAGGATATTATAGAGAAAATTCCTTGTTTAGTTGAGAGAGGCTGCTTAGATATTTAATGACATTAGGTCCTTGCAAACAGTGTTCATTTCCTGTATATGCAAATTTTCTTAATGTGAACCCCCATAACAGGTAAAATGTAGAAAGTTAATGATGCCATGTAATTACAATCACTATAGTGACTGCAGTCCCTGGAGAACAATAATGTGATAATATACATGGGTTTTGACTTTCTTTGGAAACAACAGCTTATAATTTGAAAATAGATAGCAAAATATTTTCATTATCTTCTGCTGTTTCCTAAGACAAATGCCAGGTACAAATAGATTATGTTTTTATTAACTTTAAAAAATGGGAGATAATGCAATTAGGCAACATTTAATTGTTTTACATTTTCCATGGCTAGCACTGGGACTAGGTTTAAACCCTTCTCTCAACCACAGGGTAAAGACAGGGTCAATCTGACTTCAGCCTAGGAATCTTTTTTTTTTGTTCTGATACTAGAAAGGTACATGCTGAAGATGACAAAGTATGTATCACTGATCACTTTAAAATATGCAACAGAATAATCAAAAGCTAAGTAGAAGCTTTGAATGCCATTTAAAGACAAGATTTCAAAGGACATGTTCTAAATTTCAAAGATTTCAGTGCAATTTTTTTAAAGTCCTTTTGCAAATAATAGGAAAAACAAAAAGATGGAGTATTTAAAGCCTGTTGTTGTAGGTTTGGTTTTGGTTTTTTTGTTTATTACTGTAAGCACTATGAAGAGAAGAATCTCCTTCCTCCAGAAGCATGCTGTCATGTTGCAGCAGTTTGAGACAAAGTCCTGCAGCACCAGGAAATCAGGTCTCTGGCAGCTCTGGGCAAATCATAGCAAGTTTACAGGGAGGCTCTATACCCTCTCTCACCTCTTACCCAAGAGAAGCACTTAATTGAGGAAGAACCCAGTGAACTTGAGATCTCTGTAGAGTAAGCAAAAAGAAATAAATGACATGAACTGTCTGCTGGCAATATGCAAAATTTCTTTTACAGGTGCTGTCTCCTTTCATTGAGTGGACCTTTGACTTGGGCACCTCAGATAGATGGCCAAGGTTTGCTAGCATCCTTATTTATTTACTTTCCTTTAGTAACTAATTCACCTCAGTGCTGTGAAGAGACCACAACATTTAATTTTCTGCATTTATTGTCACATACAAGAGTGATTCTTTCTTAGCATGGAAATTTTATGATATTTGACTGTTACAGAAGATGCACTTTTAAAGGCGAAGGATACTTTTCTCCATCAGAGAATGAAGAATCTTCTTAAGTGGTGAAATGCTTACTGTAACAAAATCAGGCAGCATTACATATTCTCTTTTCCCATAATGTGATTTTGTGGCTAGTAGCACAGTTCTCATGCCAAATTTATGAGACTGCATGTACCCTTCCAGCTTTAATCCATGTATAGCTTACCTGGTATTTAGAGTGCTCTAACAAAAACAATTATTTTATTCTGTCAGCAATAGATTATCTCTTTGTTTTTTTCCTGACATTAACATTTAAAATAGCACCACCAAGCAAGTTGGAATAGGCTGACTCAAAGAAGCACAAGCAGCTATAAATTGCATAGGTCACTATCAGCTCAGGCTCTCATGAAGCGCGTTAGTCAGTAGCAGCAGTTCATATCACATTACCTGCAGCTATAGCAGGTACTGAAGGGTGGTATAACATGGTCAGCTAATCTTAATGATGAAGCTACAAGTACTGGAAACATCTAGAGCAGCCAGACATTTTCCACAAACTTTAAATCTAAGAACTGTTAAATTGGGTGCTACTCGTTGTTATCTTGACTGAAAGTGAGCTTCACACCATGACATGTCCTGTGTTCAAGTTCCACAGTCCTGCATATCAAAGACCAATGGGAAGTTTGTCACTGCTCCAATCCAACTGACAAGCCCAGGTTTCATCCCCAAAACCAACCTTAAAAGAGATGCTGGTAAATTGACAGGTCTCTGTCCATTAACATGGACAGGACATGTACAGATTAAGTGTGATGAGCCTGACAGTGTTGCTGATTCAATATCAGCACAAACTGGACAACTAATTTCTTGAAGCTTCTACATCAATCCCAGCCACATTAAACATTTTTCAAAAAATCTCTTGATTGAATTACATTTGCATATGATGTTAATACAATTTTTGTGAAGTACAAATAAGTCAGTAAAACTCCGTCTGTTCCTGAACACTTTATAGTCAGGAAAATAACTATATTTCCTAGATAAAATAATTGTTGTGAATTCTTCATCCACCTTAATTTATCACCCACCCCATTGTAAGGATTAATTAATGTTAGGAAAACAATTATGAAGATGAAAAGTGCTACAAGTATTTAGAAAATATACATACCTCTTCTGAATAGAATGTGAATCACATCAAAATATTTCTCACGCTATCTCAGAAATACTCTGGTTTTATATGTATTCCAGCTCTTTGTAAAGCACGACTAGCTTTTTCCACTAGAACTGGTCTTCATATATTTTAGATAGTTAAAACAAAGATTCTTTATAGTACTATTGTGACAGGATTTCAGTGGGATTTGGATTCCTAAACTTCTTTGGGAGCTCAAGCTCAGTTTTACAGACATTCACAGGCATTAGACTGTCTCTGACTTTGACACACAGATATACCCAGTGACTGAATTAAAGGAAGCAAAGACTCCAATATGCAGAACCAAGTGACTCTTTTTTGAGAAAGAATGCAGAGAAAAGCCCCAAGTTTAAAAGTAGTGCCTATATCTTATTTCCTAAACAGATTTTGACAGCAATTTCCTTCAGTCTACTACTAATATTTGGAAATAATTTAATGTGGAAAATAGAAGGATGCATTCTGAACAAAAATGTTATATGTTAAATAATTCTTCTGAGAAAACTTCCCACACTGAAATATTTTCCAGGTGTTTTCAACATTTAGAGAGAATATTGTGCTGCTTCATTTGTCCTTTTGTTGAAGATAGAGAACAAAAATAGACAAACTGTTTCTGGCAGTTAGACTGAAAACCTGAAACTGTTTATCTTAAGCTATTCAGAAAGTTGATTTTGCATAGAGATAGCTTCAAATTATATTGCAAGTGTTGTTTCTAAAAAGTAGGCAGTCTGTGTTTCATAATGTCTCCAAGTGATATCTCAGAGGAAAACACACTTACCAGACAATCCATGACCTCTAATGTGATTGTGATCAAATCATATTTATGACCATTCCAAAGTATATAGAACCATACCCTACACCCACCTATGACAATTGAATCCCAAGTTCACTGAAGATATGTGAGGCATCCTCATGAAATTCAGAGGGATTTGGATTTTTGTGCACACATTTTTTTTATTTTATTTTTTTTTATCTTTCATGGATATTCATGCAGGTTACACCACTGTATCTTGAAAACATGTTTGGTTTCATTGATACATAGTAATATGTATCAATGAAACCAAAGCTGCACTATCACTGTAGGATGAAAGGCTCTATCATTCCATATGATGAAAAACTCATGGGTTGAGATAAGGGCAGGGAAATATCACTCATGAATTTCTGAATCCATGTGTGGAAATCAGTTTATTACAAATTGAATCAGAGTAGGGTAATGAGAAATAAACCCAAATATTAAAACTCCTTCCCCTCAACCCTCCTGATCTTAACTTCATTCTGGATTTCTCTACCTCACCCCTCCCAGCAGCACAGAGGAACTGGGAATGGAGGTTGTGATCAGTTCATCACATGTTGTTTCTGCTGCTCCTTCCTCCTCAGAGAAGGACTCCTCACAATCTTCTCTTGCTCCTGTATGGAGTCCCTCCCAAGGAGACAGTCCTCCATGAACTGCTTCAAAGTGAGTCCTTCTCACTGGCTGCAGGTCTTCACAAGCTGCTCCAGCTTGTGTCCCTTCCATGGGGTGCAGTCCTTCAGGAGCAGACTGCTCCAGCGTGGGTCCCCTACAGGATACAGGCAGTAAGCTCATACCTTGGCATTCTTCATTTTCTATTAAAATCGATTTTTCTAGGTTTAAATGGAGTCCAGAAGCTCTTTTTGTTATTGCCTGCTGTATCTTCTGTCAGCTCTAACTCGCTTTTTTGGCCTTCAGGCTTTTATTCTGTACACTGGTTTCTAGTAATTTTTCCATGTTAGGAGAAGTCTGATGTTTTAGAACTAGTGTTTGAACAATGTTTTAAGAAGTAAGAGCTGCCAGTATTGACGGAGCAAGAAGTTTAAAATTAATAAAGGAGAAAATGCAAGCTGTTTACGTAACAAAAGAGTTCTAGGAGATTTTGATCCTGTAAAGCTGTATTACCTAATAGTTTAGATTACATGTGGTTTGTAATCAGAATTTTACAGTTGTGTGAGGCAGGTCAAAGGATTCTAGTCATTGGACTTTTTATTTCTTAATTGCTCCTGAAAAGATTCAATTTAAGCATTTAAAGTAAAAGCCATTGCTTTAGCTGACAAATAACAATTTTTTTTTAACTTTTTTTTCCCTGGGATAGTAAATTTACACTATGTCTCCATAAAAAATAAAGTATATTTAAGACAAAACCAAACTGTATGTGCTGAGCTGGCTCTGCATTGTAGATTTTGATCTGTGTTTTCAAAGGTTTGTGCTAATGAAATGCAGAAAAATGCTACAACCCTCACTGTACAAGTACCCCTGTACATTAGCTCTACCCTGGTGTGAACAAATTAGGAAGAGCAAAGGATAACAAAATATACTATGCTGATAATCTGCTGGAAGATTGCATTTATATATTAAATATGAAATGAAACTTCAGGAATGTTTAGAGCAGCCTGTATGAACTTTCACAGCATGATTTAATAAAATTGCAATATATGAATATACAAACTACTAGAAGAGTCATTACTTTCATTAAGAATATTACAGTCAATAAATTAACCTAAAACAATAAAACCTGAGCAGCAGATATATGTAAGTCATTTACATCTTGTAGCAGACTCATTTGGTGTAAAAAAAGAATGAACATATTACGGTAGAGATTTCATTAGCACTTGCATTTCAATTGACTTAGAAGCACACTATAAGAATACAAAGGCAATAAATATCATCTATAAACAAGAATACTGTAAAACGTTTTGTTTTTTTTTTTTACCAGGATGTTCTGTGCCATTACACTTTAATAGTCATCTTGCATTTTCAGTATGAAGAAAGCTGAAAAATCCTGTAATGGTATCGTCAAAAGAACCAGCGTTCTTACTTTATATGACTGTATAACATAACTCTGCATTAACCCTATGAATGTGGTCTCATGTGGTGAGACAAGCTGAAGATTTTAGAAGGCAGACTTTACCATATTCTGTTAAAGTTACAGTAAACTGTACCTCTTCTAGAGAAATTTTACCCATGTTTGCTAAGCATTTTAAACAGTCTAATTGAAATAGTCAATGGAGTCAAAGTGTTTACGAACACTGCTATTTACTAACACCAAGAGATATTTTGGCATGTTTTCATCATCATTTTGTTATTATCTATCTTGGTAAAAAAATGTAAGTTTCTTGTTCTCATTCTTTACAGGACAAGAAGACTAAAATAATTTCCAGACACCTGACCGTGTGGCTGAACTCTTTTAAACACTGTCATTTCTAGGAATAAAACTCAATATAGACTAAGCTATCAGTTTAAATTACTTGCATTTTATTTTGCATCAAAGATGATTGAGAAACAGCGATTACACTGGGCTTGTGTCTGATGCTTATCAACTGTGATCTATTACTTTTCATGTAAGTATATCTGGCATCTTATGCATCACAGCAATACATGATGAACTATTTCTAAACCAGAAATATGCAGTATACCATTCCATAAAAACACAAATCCCTAACTAGTTTCTGCACTCATATCTATATGAATGTATATCTGCCTCTCAAAAAGAGAATTATTTCTATGACATTTTCATAAAAATGGCTAACCAGTTCAATGACTATGCAAGTATTTCTACTTTTTAACACTCAAATAAGGCATGCCAACAGCCATTGCAAGTCAAACAAGTCATCCTTTTAGCCCAAAATTATACTTGAAAAAGGAATAGTAACACTTTCTATAGAGATACCATGTAAGATAAAAGGTAAGAACCTCTGTATGATAATTCCTTTGCTATACCCATCCAACTTCCATATATCATAAGAACATCTTCATTGTTACATGTAATGATTAGTTTTATTTCCATTTAATACAATTATTCTTTTGGCATCCAAACATCTTTTAATAAATTATTCAAAACTAAAAAAAGTATTTAATGACAAGTATTCTATAAAATACCCTGCTCTTTCAGGTCTCTCTTTCAAGCTGATTTCAAATCTACTTCTTCATTTCTTACTGGAGGGGTTGGAACTAGATGATCTTATGATCTTTTCCAATTCTAACTATTCAAAATTCTATGATTCTTATAGCAAGGTCATTCAGTAAGTCTAAATATATAGGTTACACTTCTCTGTAACTTATCAAATCCAATTATATTGCTTTTTAGAGGGGATTGATTGAAATAGTGCATAATATTCATGAACGTATTTCATTGTTAATTTGTTTGAGTATAAGGATTTCTTTCCCATTTTCTGTAATTTTCTTTATAAATTCTAATGCAGAATTGTCTGTTAGGAGAAACAATTCAGATGCACTCTAAGATTTCTTTAGCAAGAAAGAATATTGAGTTCACCATCATTCATACATATTCAGGGCCCTGTTTCCTCAGGGCGACTGTTCTGCATTTATTAAAAGAAAACCAAATTGACCAAACAAACAAACAAAAAACCTTCCCATAATGCCACTCAGGCATTCAAAAATTTTCATTTTTTGAATGTTAGTGTCATACACCTAAAGTAACTGCATTATCAGCAAATTTGTCATTATACTTTTCTTTTTTCATATTATTTATGAATGTAGTTAATACAACTTTATCCAGAACATCTCTCTTTGGGATTCCCCCCCCTAATATCTTCCTTTCTCCAAAGTAAATGAAAATCCCTTTTTCTATATGTTGTTTAATCCCTAGGAGCGAACCTTTTGCTCTGTGTCTGGTTAAGATCCGTTGCTAAGAAACATTTTGAAAGATTTCTGTATATGAGTAAAACCAAATATTCTATCATGTGGCTTTTGTTTTCTCAAAGAACTCTTGTACATTAATAAATGCAGTTTCCCTTCAGAAAAGCCATATGATTCTTTATCACCATATGAAGTGTCTACACAACTGATTACTTACTATAGTTTCAACCAATTTAAAACCAATTTCAACCATTACAAACCTCAAGCTTACTAGCCTTCAGTTCCCTAAATTTTCCCTTGAAACCTTTTAGTGTTATTGTGTTCACAATCTCTCTTCTAGCGCAAGGCTGTTTCAGTAGATAAATTACAAACCATGACTCATACTTTGGCAGTTTTCATACAGTGTTTTCTTTAGAATTTTTGGTCAAAAAATATCTAGTCATGGAGATC
This sequence comes from Pezoporus flaviventris, assembly GCF_033815535.1. NCBI lineage: Eukaryota > Metazoa > Chordata > Aves > Psittaciformes > Psittacidae > Pezoporus > Pezoporus flaviventris. The sequence goes on from NW_026892603.1 coordinate 6,420,742, forward strand.
TTAATGCTCGTTTCGTCAGTTCTTTCAAATAGTTTAGATGATGGCACCACAAGCTAATTCATTTGTCCTGTCCCCCTTGGAGAATAGGTCTAGATTGACATAAGGTCCTCTAAACTGAGAACTGACTCAAACAATTCATTCTGGTTTTCTGTGGTGTCCTCATCCTCTTTGAGAACTCAGTTTAGATCTTGATCTCTATGAGACCTACAGAAACCCTAGCAGGCTGCAGCTTTTTGTGCTGGAAAAAGATTTAAGGAAGATACATTTCAAAATCTTTTTGCTTTGTGTTGTTATTATTTACATCTATCTTTTCTATTTAATTTGATTTTTGCTAGCCACAACTTCTGCTTTTAAATTTTAAAAACTCCTATACTTTTCTACAATCTGTTGTGGCTTTTGGCTTGTTTATTTTTTTATGCACGCACTCTTGACTCAATAAGAATATGTACAATGATCTTAGAAGGTGTTCATGCCCCCATGTTTGTTTTATCCTTTTAGCTTTTTTTTTTTATTGTGTGACATGCTGTCACAAAATCATCTGAATTATAGGACAAAGGGACTGAAACTGTATAAAAAACACTCAAAAATTTTATCATATGGTCTCAGTTTTGAATTTTTTGCAATTTTATTTAGCACTGTATGTGATTTTGTAAGAAACTGTCTCACAACAGTAAGCAACTATAAATCAGAGCATTTGAGTATAGCACCAAAAATTTTTCTGGAGAGCATCATACCTTACTTACTTTTGTAAACTGATGCTACTGTAACTAAGGGATTTTCTTTAGCTGTTTATAACAATGTCTATGTGAGAACTAGGTATGGTTCACCCCTGTCTTTCGTCCAGTTGCCACTGAGTGGATGAGAGAAAATACGCACCTTTCCTATTAGAGAAAAGATGGACACACCAAATTTGTCATGAAGCTAACTCTTTGACTTTTACTTGTCTGCTGAAAACTGTTCTAATTTATCAAAGTTGCTGGGATTTTAAAACACATAACCTACAGAATGAATTTCCAATTAGCAGCTTGGCGGTGCTCTACTGTTAACACACAAGTATGCCTGAAAGATGTATGTTTAATAAAGGAAATTTTTAGAGTGCATAGTCTCAGAACTAAGCATTGTCATGAGAACAACAAAAGATTTTAATTTATCTATCTCTCGCATTGTCCTGGTGTTGGCTGACACATAGCCAGGCCCAAATAACTTCTTACACAGACGTTCACCGTGGCCTCATGCATTTCTCCACAGCATTTCACACTCTGGTCTCCTTCAAAATATCCTTTTTCCTGCAATAAAACTGTCTGTGCTCACTGTTAGGAGAACTCACTATACCCACACCATCTAAGGAAGATTTGTGTGCTTAGTATAAAGGCAGGATAAAAGATCCAGTATCTACAATTCATGGGTTCAAGTTAATAGAAAAATGTAAGGGTTACCACAAATGTACTCATGTATATTATTCACAAATAATATGAACACAGATCCTATTTCTTTTTACTTACTGTATAAGGGAATAGTATTTAGCAGTCCCAGATGGTAAAAAGTCAAAATCACCAATAGCTCTCTTAAATTCATACTCTGTTATACTGTTAAACATCCTTGACACCACAAAATGCAAATTGAGCATGGATCTACAGCTATGCCAGGTCAAAAATCTTCAGATATTTGGAGGTTTGGGTTTTTTTTTTTGTTTGGTTGGTTTGGTTTAGTTTGGTTTGGTTTGGTTTGGTTTGGTTTGGTTTTTTTTTTTTGTTTTGGCGTTGGACTGTTAAAAGAGATTAGTAAGCTAGTAATATTTAGGGAGAATTTTGGGTAGTTCTCTCGTATACCAGTACAGGCATCGCTATGTCTCCAGATGTCCAGATTTTTAATCTCTTTAGATCCCTTTCAGGCAAAGGTTAAAGGAATTAATTTAAAAATATAAATTAATTTTAACTATGTTATTTTCTAGGACTAGGGTTTTCTAGCTCTGAAGACTTTTAAAAATTGAAGTATATACAGGCAAATATCCATCCCCTATAGTGTATAATATACGTACCTACACTGTCATAACGGTAACTGCATTCCTTGCACCAATCAATGGTTTTGAGAAGGATCTCATGGTCTGATGTTAGTCCCAGATACCACATAGCCATCCAGTCATACTTTGCCAGCCCTAGTGTGTGTACTAAAAATGCTTAAATTAAAAAGAAAGTACCAAAAATATACAACATTCTGGTAGAGATATAGATAATCAGCCTACAAATCATTTATCCTCAAACTAAGAACCAGTGCAGGGATAATAGGGAAAAGTCATTAAACTGTGAATGTGTAAGTGGGGTCAACTCAAGAGTGTTTGGCAATTTAAATTACTGCATCCATGGAAAAGTCTTTTTTGCTTTGTCTTAGAAAACACTGATAAGGATATGATTCAGTGAATCCATGGATGTGAATGATTTGAATTTCACTTAACACATTCCATCAACTATTGTATACTTACAGACGTTGTCTAGGTTTACCTCTGCTAGAAATGAAAAGTCTGTCATGATGAAATGAGGTATCAAGCTTTCAGAAAGTGAAAAGAAACTGTAAAACACTAACCCACCTTCAAATCAGTTAATGAGACCTCTCCTAAAGTGAACAAATGGGCTCATATAAAGTACAGGCTGAAATTAAATTGAAGCATTTTGAAAACTTTTTTCTTTGCATTCATGATTTCTCCTCCTCATACAAAATAGAAGAGTCCACATAGTTTAATAACAGTTAAAATCCTAAAGCCCTCATTTATTTTAATTGAATGGGCAGGCATTTTCCAGAATGAGAATGTGGAATGATCATCTAGTCTGGGACTCACCATCTGAGGTTATGCATCAGTGTCTTATGATATCTGCAGAGGGGGATGGATACAAAGCCAGATCCACAGACTAGAGAGACTTAAATTGACTTAAATTCTTCCATAGTTTGGCACTTAGACATATGAAACTAATTTATCAGCCATTTTTTACATCATTTTACCCTGTTGTTAACTTATACCATGGCCCTCTTTCTATTGGCTAAGTTAGCTAAAACCTATATATTTATGAAGTTCTGTTTTTTCAGTAAATAAAATAATTTCTTCATCTGCCTTATAGATAGCTTCTAATGTGTTCAAGAGGTAATTTCAAAAGCTTTTGCAGATACTATATCTAGTAGTCAGGGGTTTATGACTGCCATCAAACAATTTCATAACTAAGACGCAGGGAAGACATGCCATGAATTTTGAATCAACTAACAGTGATGCACCAATTGGTGAAAAGTGTCAGCTACAAATTGTTCAGTGTGAGCATCCTGATGGAGTCTGGATTAGACGTGCGTATGTTTTTGCTTTCAGGGTTTTTTTATTAACAAGGCAAGTATACATATTTTACTTCAGAATTCAAGCTATATTTATCCACTGGTTTGGTGGTTTTTTCTTTTTTTTTTTTCTTCATTAGAAGCTAAAAAGTTTGGATAAAGTTTGTGAAAGAATATGTAATTTTCAAGGAGATTTGGTTTCTCCCTGAAATAAATTCATGTTAATTTGCAGTCATAATTTGTGTAATGATTGCAATTGGTTTATGCTATAATTTTTACTTCTGCTTTCCATGCTTCAATTGATTCAAAATGCAAATTAAAAGCAGCAGAAAAAAAGATTATATACTTCCAAAAAAGATGGTTTTGATAAATTTTGATTCAATTGAAATGCTGTCACTGTTTAAGCCCAGCCAATAACTCAGTCACTCCCTCACCCTCACCCATTCCTGCCCCCGCCTCTGGCCGGGGTGGGGAGGGAAACTGTGAAAAAATCCCATGGGTTGAGATAAGAACAATCCAATAGCTGAAGTATAATATAGAAGTACTACCACATATAATAATAATGATAAGGCAAGTAACAAGAGGAGAGAATATAAAACTTTTAGTTTAGTTTAGTTTAGTTAGGGGAAAAGAAAAAAAAACAACCTAACAAATGCAAGTATTGCACAATGCAATTGCTCACCACCCATCAGCTGATACCCAGCCAGATCCAAGCAGTGATCTGGGCCTTTTAGGTGACTACCCCCCAGTTTATACACTGGGCATGACGTGCTGTGGGATGGAATACTTCTTTAGCTAGTTTGGGTCAGGTATCCTGTATGCTTCGTCCCAGCTTCTTGTGCCCCTCCTCATTGGCAGAGCATGAGAGACCGAAAAGTCCTTGATCAGAGTAAGCATTACTTAACAATAACTGAAACACCGATGTGTTATCAGTGTTGTTCTCAGACTAAAGCCAAAACACAGCACTGCACCAGCTACTAGGAAGGAGAGAAAATTAGCTGTTACAGCTGAAACCAGGACAAATGTTCTGGAGCTCCTAATAATGGTAAAAAAATTCACATTAGATTTTATTTCCATTGGCTTCTTTAGACAGCAAATTTGGTTTTGCCAAAGTTTTATATAATATTGTCAGTAGGATTCCTATTTATAGTGAATATTAATGCAACAGCATCTCATGAGAAAGATTACATTATAAATATTTATATGTTTCTTATAGCCTACCGTAATTTCACTGACCAAACCCCACGGTAGAAAAAAGATTTCTAACTCACTGATACAGAATGTCTTAAGCCAAAATCTATTGAAAGATTCTCATTAACTTCAGGGGAGCCTTTTAACAAATTCAGGATATATTTTTGACCTCCATGCCTGCTGCTAGTAAGTACATATTAAGCATGAAAAGACATCTAAAAAGCAGCCAGATATACTGCCTGGATCAAACGAGCACGTTTCAGTCTGTGACCAGTTCTACAGCACACTTCTGTTTTCCCACAGGCGGTTGGGGCTAGGCAACATCAATCCTTTGTGCCTTGTACTACTCCTCTCCCTTTGTTGTGCCTTTGTTCATCAAGTAGGAGCCTTTTATAGTGTCCACAGTAGAGCTTTCAAGTTGTTTGTCTCCCAGGAATGAAGGCACACACACTGGACAAATACCTAGTGCTTCTTGTCTTAACAGTAGGCTCTTATCTGAAGCCCAGGTGGCTTGATGAGGGCAGAATAGCAACATCAGCATGAAGCTGGGAAATGTGCTTTGACCAGGGATTCTCCTAGGTGACACAGCCCTCGGTGCACCCTCATAAGCTTTCTTCACCTATTTGATCCTGCAACCCATGCTGGCTGGTGGGAACTGAGGCAGCTCCCCATTATAACAGTTTTAAAGTCAATGCATGAAATTTAACCACCCTAAACAGGACTAAGTTAGATAGCAAGTGATATTTTGAAGTGCATTTTATTGCTTTGACTTTGGAGACTGAAAAACATGACCTTTTTGTAAGGCTCTGTTCTTTCTGTGCTTACAGAAATACTGAAAAACTTCTACTCCTATATTTTCAATGGCCTGGTGCAATTTGCCATTTGTGACAAAAAGTTCAATATATAGAAAGTGTAAAGTGCATTAAAATTATATTTATGTATTCTCTTCATCTGCAGAATACCTGCTTATTAGTTATATTGCACATTTAGCTGTAAGGGTTCTGATTATAATCAATAACTAATCAGAAAGTAACTTACAAAAATGAAGTCCTGAATAATATACAACTGAGTCATAACTTCCCAAGAACATAAATACTAACCATTTTACTAAAAAATATGCAGTTAGCACTTTTTCTCTTTTTATTGTGGCATCTATTTCAGAAACAAATTTTAGAAGACAATTTTCAGCATCAGCCTCTTCTTTCAAAATCTCTGTATCTACAGTAGTGAATCCACTTTAATCAGAGAAGTCGGATAAGTGTCCTTTCAAAGGTGTGGTACAGGGGAGAACATGCAGATGGAACTAATTGGAATGGAGAGTCCCGAGTAGAAAGCCCTTCTTAAAATGCAACCTCTCTGAAGTGGACAAAAATGAACCAGAAATCCATCTGCAGAACACGCAACTAACACTTGTCTTAGCTCTGAAACATAACTCAAATGCTGCAGAAGAAAGTGTGGTGAGTAGAGTTATTTATGGATGTCCAGGGATGGAAAGCTTTGCCTAAAAAGAAAACCCACAGACACTCCAGTAAGGTAAGTACCAACAGTGTAATAAGAGTTAATGTGACCATCAAAAAAGAAATAAAATGGAAAACTTTTTGAACGCACTTCCTACACCTAGAGCAAAATGCAGAAAGGACCTCTACTGCTAATGCCAAGACATTGAGCCAAATTCACTCCTTGTGTGACGGTGCTGGATTCCAGTAAATTACACTAGGGACTATCTTGGTCTTTTCTGTTTACGTATCTTAGCTATAAGCACCCAACAGTAGCCAAAGCACACTGTTTGAAGCAATTACACTTAACTGCCCAGAGGTGAACTAAACAAAGTAACATCCAATTTTACTGACAACTCAATTCAACTTAGGTTTAATTGAAATGCCTATAATAAACTGGAAGCAATTCCTGCTTTGGAAATGGCTTCACTACCCACCCAAAACACAATAGCATGAATCAAACATTTCAGTACCAGAAAACAAAACAAAACAGAGCCTTTCTCATTTCTTATGGGTATCCTGAAGATAAAACTCTAGCACCTAATAGCTTCTGAAAGCTGCCTGCTTTATGTTTTTAACTCTTCCATGGACAACTTTTATGTCACCTTTTGCGTGTATGCTAGCATTTGTTAATACTATATATAAAAACATACATGGGTAGTATTAGGATAATTTTAACAGCCCTGGGATATTCTGAGCTTCTCATCCAGCTCCAGGAAGTAAACAACATAGAAGACTAATCTATATAAGCAGAGCCTTAAAGTTACATGCATGGTATGTCACCCTGTACAGTCAGAAGAGTCGGTATTGCATGTGCAGTGAGTCTGGATGCCAAAGGTTCTGGTAATCTACTATGTCAGAGCTGCCAAACACGTTCAACTTACTCTGTACTAGGTCTGAGACATCCAGACCTACCTGACAGCCAGCTTCATTCTGGAGTCATGTGAATCAAGATCTAATAAATGCCAGAAAAAAACCCAATTAATTAATAAAAAATAAAAAAAAACAAAACAACCAAACCAAAACCAACCAACCAAACAAAACAAACAAAACAAAACAAAATCAAGTGCCTTTTTTTTTTTCTTCCTTACAATAGGAAAAATATTAAACCTAAAGTCAAGGAAAAATATTCCTTCTAACTGCTGTCTTGTCTGTTTTTTTTCATTGCGGTTTTAGTTGGATACCTCTTTTTGCTGCCAGTACTGCTCTTAAAGAGCTTCTGTAAAATTTACGTGGTTATGTTTCAGCTACATGTTGCCTTTGTATGAGGTTAGGTAGTCATCAGGAAAGGAACTAGCGTCAGTAACTTGAGGTTTTATAAAATCTTTTCTGCTGTCATAAATATGTGCCTCTTACATGACTCACAACTCTTATTTGGCTTTTATCAATGGCCGTTATTATATTATTATAGAAGAGATTAAAAGCTGTATTAATTCACCAAAATATCAAAAAGGTATAGCAGGGTTAGCTCAAGTGGTTCACACTAACAGCAAAGTGCTGTTACAGTGCACCTTTAGTAACTACTCAGCCATTCTTCTCCTACACTGACCCAAAAAAACAAACTGTATCTACAAAAGAGAGTAAGGAAACAGACTGTAGTTCAAATAAGTATCCCATTGTGCTTTACAGGGTTGTTCCCAGGCTGAGTTCTTTCCACCAAAGACAGATAATTGTTTCAGCAATAGTATGACTTGGGGCAGTACCAAATGAAAACCAAAATAACTACAACTAAGCACAGAGTTGATCAGAATATTGCATTTTTGTTTTTGCAAAAGTTCCAACTTTTCAAATAAGTCTTTCGCTTCAACTGAGAATGAAAACTTAGTCTGATAGTTTTCTGTCCTTGTTTTGTTTTTTTTTTTAATTCACAGAAACAGATTCTTCTCAAAAAAACCCAAACCAAACCAACAAAAAAAAAAAAACACAAACCACCCTGGGCTACTAGTGCCATGGTTCCTGCCTCCCAGGGAGTTAAAATACTGCCTCAGTGTTGTGATAATCCTTCACTGGGTGGCCATGGGACCTAGCAGCAGCAAACGGTACTCTCATGGTGAAAGACCTGCTAGGCCCTCAATATTAGGACAAGGGGCTGGGCAGTAACTTAAACCATATCTACTCTGGGACTCAGTGGCTACAAAGCAAAAGGCAGACAACCTAGAAGCACAAACCATTCCATCTTCAAACTACCAAAACTTCCCAAACCTTCCTTCAGCAAGTCTTGGGTTCTTTTTTCTGTAGGCACTCAGACCAAAGACAATCCACATAAGGCCATTCCAGAATCTTGTGCTGGATGCCATGGAGACCAGGAAAATTATGGAAAAAAACATCATGGGCAAATATTGGCCTATGATTCACTGAGAGTTTACCAAGCGGTTTCTTTAAGGTACTTTGTTTTCATGAAATATATGCCTTCGTACTCCAGAATAGTTCAAGTCTGGTAGCATTTATGACTCTTACAGTACTGGATCCTTAGGTCTCAATATCTCATGCGAGCGGCCTCCTCATCTAAGAAACACTTCAGAGTAAAATATGATTTCTGTATTTATCCTACCCTTGTTACACTGCTATATTATTATTTTTAACGGATTAATAAAGAAATAGTATTTCCAGAATTTCTGAAATCAGAAGAGAGGGACTGAGTTCCTAAACATGTTTGGTTTATATTCTTTTCCTAAGAGTTCGTATTGTAGCTATCTATCTCCAGTGCTCTGTTTTTCATCCACCTCCCACCAGTCTCAGCCTGTGATTTGACTTCTTGCACCTTATGAGGTGAAGTCTTGTCACTTACTGAAAAACACACACATCAAAAGAATCCTTAAAAACAGCACATGTGAGCAATTGTGTTAGACAGATGTATGTAACAGAACAGAATGGAAAACTGGTATTTTCTAATCACTAAAGTGATTTTCTGGATACTAAGTTTACTGAGATGCAAGACACAGAGGCCTCAGAAAGGACAACACAAACTGTGCTCCCTACTGTTTTATCCCATTTTACAATGTTATGTCTATGAAAAACCTCAGTAGGTTATTAGACTTTTTAGTGAGGATGAAACAAAGATGCATTAACATTCATTACAATAGCAATTTCTGTTATAAAAACGAACATCCACTAATAAAACAGGTCAAAGCTATTTATAAAGGAAAAATTCAAATAACTTCTTTAAGATGAATGATAAAAAGTAAAAGTAAATGTAAAGGAAATATAGGCTTTTCATCTTGTGACCATCATAAAGTTCATAATAAGGCTGATCTAGAATTATGACATCATAAAACTTGTTTTGAGGCATCTTTTTTTATATCTGTTTAAAATTATTGAGGTCTTTTAGGACTGGAGAGGGATCTTTTCAAAGAACAGAGTGTAAAAATTTATCAAGTAGAATAGCAAACCAAAGTTGAATAATGTGAACTGTCTCATTCATTGCAGGAAGGAATGAGGAAAATATGTACCAGTGGTGTTAATTGTTCCGTAGTTCCAACAGCTTCACACTAATATTACTGGCAATGTAATTACTTCCTAACTATATTTTGTGTACCACTTCTCTTTGTTGTCAAATACCGCAACTATTGCCCCCACAATAAGGGGTATTTATTGAAACCTGGAGTCAGCTCTAGCTTTCACAGTTTTGAGGCTAAGATTTTGTAGCCCTAATACAAAAATCTCTGAAATGCAGAAAATTTAAAATGTAGTCACAGAGTCAAGTTAATTGATTGCTATAAAATAAATGCAGCAGGGCTACCTTATTGTATATTTTCATATTTTATTCTTCAGAGCCATCCAATATGAAAAGACATTATCAATAAATATTAAGGTGCTGGAAAAGATTAACCCAGAATCGAGGAATCATGTAGGAGGCAAGAAGGCTTTCTTCATACTCTCCAGGATATTTTCTGAAATATTTCTAACTATGATTCGTATCAAAGATTCTCTTCCCTTGAAAAACACACGCTTAATATTCATATCTGAATTTTTAGTGGGATAATTTCCAGCAATTGCATGGGAACAGAGTCGCACATAGAAATAAAGACATCTCCCATAAAAGAGGTATAATAAAGGATGGTTCTGGAAAAAACTGTCACATAAAGGACTAAAAATATCCTGTCCATTTCTGTGGTAAAATTGGTAGAGGAGGAAAAGTCATCTTTGGAAGAGTGATTGACCCAGAATTAGAGAGAGACAGGATAAGAAAATAGAAAGGGTGTTAAACAATTACTTAAGCACAGCCTGTACAAATGAAATCAATGAACATTTACTTACACCAGAAATTAGATTTACTAGGACAAAAGAAAAGAAATTAGAAAGTATCTTGAAAACAGAGTTAATGATTATTAAAAGGCTTGAAACTTGCATGCTAATACTGGAGGACTAATGTGTATACATTCAAGTCCAAGATCACTAAAAAGAGTTAAAATATATTTATTGTGAATATTTTTATAAGTTTATTATGCCCAAGAGAAAACATTAAATCCTGGAACATGGCCAACATCATTACTTACAAAAGAATAGTAGTACCCTAGGAATTTTCATATGCCTTAGACTTAGCCAAATTCATTGTAACAGGTCACATAAAATTAGTTTATGTAATTGCATTTCCTATGGAACCTTAAGTATTGTAAGTAAGCTAGAAACAGGAGAATGTGTCTTCTTCAGGGAGGCACTTCTCGATGATATGCATCAAATCATTCTAATTACTATAAAGTTAGGCTTGGTTTTCACTGTCTTCCATGCATTACTTAAGGAAGGGCTTGGGAAGAGCTGTTAGGGAGAAAATGACAACTGATGACTCCTCTTGAACTAGAGCTGGTTCTGGTGTAAATTAGCCACTTGAGCTAACATTACTACATCAGTAGCAATCAAGTAGCCAAGGAATTAGATTCGACTAAGTTAGCAGTATAAGAAACACAGAACTGCACAAATTCATTGGCTTAAGTATGCTGTCCCACAGTCTTTCTTTCTTCACATATGTGGCATGGTTTGGGTGAAGACAGAGAAAGCAAAGCAGGACACTGTGTCATAGGAGCTTCACACAGAAAGGGAATGTACCTGTACAGGTACAATTCTTGACTTCTTATTTATTAGAAGAATCTATTCCTTTCAAACTACCAGATAACACCTGGTCCTCAGATGTTTGAAGTTAATCAACATGAGAGCTTTCACGAGGAAACATGCAAATTATGAGGTGTTTAATACTAATTTATTGGAGCTATTTTCTTTTGTTAATTTCTTTATCCAAATTTTCAGACTAAAACTTGTGTGGGACTACAAACAACTTGTCTTATGAACCACCAAGAGTAAACAGAGGCATTTTCAGCACCTCTACATCTCAAACTACAGAAATCTGAACCAGACTTTCACAGGCTCACAGAGACATGTAGGAGCAGACTAGCTGCAACAGCACAGAGTTTAGTTGAAGTGAAGCTTAATCTACTCAAAAACCGCCCAAGAAGGGTAATTTAGTCTCTGTGGTGGTCTCTGCTACCATGACTAGACAGCTCCCAGTGTCATGCTAATTAACTTAAAAAAGGCTCACTAGAGCTATCTCTGTACTGTATTCCTCAGGAGAGGTATACCAGCAACAATACGCAAAATCACTTTGTTGAATAAAAATGGACATACACAGTCACTTGAGATAGTCTTGTACTTATGCTAAATGAGCATCCTAAAAAAGGACAAATAATACATCTTTCCTGAGGTGAATTCTAATTAGACATTAAAGCAAACTGAAGAAAAGAGTGCTGGTAAAACCTTGACATGTTTAAACTTCACGTGTATTCATTAGATTAATTTGATATGAGCTATGCAACCATACATAGAAACACAACAGTTATCATATACATTCTGTTTGTTTCATTAAAAGCCTGGGTTGTGAGAATAAAGAGAATTCTGCAGGCAGATTTTCTATAGCAATGTTTGTTATATATGTAGATGTTTTCCCCTAGCAAAATACAGAGTCTATTACTACAGATTAGGAATAGAAACCAGAAATTATACAAAATGAGCTAGAAACCTATGCAAGACTGACTCTACAAACGATGCAACAGAGTAGAGATCAAAACTGAAAGCCATTTTCTACTCCAATGCCCAAAATACAAAAAATAGAAGAAAGATACTTCCTCAAAATATAAGAATCAATAAGATTTCTCATACAACGAACAAAACAGGTGTAGGAGAATTAAGCTTAGTTTTAGGAAAATTAGATATAACAGAAAAAGAACACATATGCATTGCAAGTAGCTCTGGGTTTGCAAGTAAATAGTAATTCCAAATATATGTGTCAAAGAGTAATACACCTTTTCTTGAAATTCATTTATATTTTTGCTTGTTTGCCAATTGTTCTCTTTAGCCATGTCGAGTATTCAGGCATGAAACTATGATCATTTACAATAATGGCGATGAGACTGAAAATAAGTTATCTTAAAAATGAATCTTTAATTAAACCAAATACCTGAGCATGTTTAATGTTAATGGTTTCTACGCACATATACTTGAAAGATTTCTTCAGAACTGTTTTTTGTTACTAAATTTCACATATACATATAAAGTAATGCAGAAAATAATTTTAGAAAGCTTTATTTATAAATAATTGATATACATTATAAAAGATATCTATTCCGTAAAGGTGGATTGTAATATGGAGAATATAATACTAAAATTGTATTTAGGTTTTGATTATGGAATACTTGCATTTTATTGAACTCACTGTGTAAAAAATTTTTGGGCAGCTAGATAAAGTAGATAAGAACATATCTTAGTCTCTGTATGTAGCAACTATTTTATACATGCAAAATATAATTTAACATACTCTTGCATACATGAACACACAGGCATTTAAATATTAAGTCTGTAATGATTTGGAAAATATGGCACTAATTGGAAAAAGAGACAAGAAACAATGTAGAAGGTTCTAGAGGAACAAAGGTAGGTTATATTTATCCCGTGTAAGCTCTCATATAGGTGATTTTTCAAGATAGTCTGCCCGTAAAGAAGAACAACAGCTAATGAGGATGGATGTATCACCTAAGTGTATCAGAAATGGCTGCAGCAAGAAAAGAATTGTGATGTATGCAGAGGCTCTTTTTGTTCAGCTCTCTCTTATATGACTGTCTTTGAAAATTAAAGAAGGTGTTGTGTGTCTACATTCTACATTTGCTAAAATGACATTGCAGAAAAAAATTTTAACCAGATTTAAATAAGTAGATTTTACAGCATCTCTATTTTCCAAAGGAAATATTTCAAATGACATTCCATTAGTACTTGCAGAAAACAAATAATTTAAAAGAGAGTGAAGATGAATTAACAAAAATAAGAAAACTATTTTATAAAGAGATAGAGATTTACTTACAAAAAATTCAGATGTGTTAGTGACATTGATGGTCAAAGTGTATGTGCTGTTATAAGAGATGTGAAAAAGTAATCAATATAGGAAAATCATGCCTTTTTTGTTTGGAGAAAACAAAATATACTACTTTAATATTGAAATAGTTATACTAGTGCTGTTTCTATGCACTCAACAACACAAAATAGACAATTTGGCACTTCTTACAGGTGTTTACTTTGATATTTACTAAAAATAAACATCCTGAACAGGCTTGCATTTTTATCAGGGAACAGCAAATTTGAAAAGGAGTGGGAGTTTAACCATTTTAAAGTCTTTCATAACGGTAGAAGGAGACTTATCGGATTTGTTTATTTTCGTTAATGATGTAAATAAGCATTCCATTTTGAAAAAACACAAGAGTAAATATAGGGAATATAGTTGTTATATCGATTGCTATACTCTTAAATAACAGGGAATATGAGCTATATTGATTGTTACACTCAAACACTAGAAGAATAGCATTTTTTAAAAGCATCTTAAAATCTGAGAAACATTTATCTCCTGGAAATTTGCAGTTAAACTGCTAGTCTGTCATTCATATCAGGAGAGAATAAGATGGCATTCTTCCTTGGATAATGGTATCTGCTGCAGTTGAACTCTGCACATGAGAAAGAAACGAACAGGGGCTGGCCTGCACCTACAGGAGCATCCCTGAGCTAGTGACAGTGCATACAGCTAAAGGAAACTACAGTATGGTGTCACCTCAGGAGAAACACTGGGCATCACTGCGGCACAAACACCTCTGTATGCCATGAATCATTCCCTGTCAATCCCTTTCCCCAAGGGAATTACTTGTACTTTGCGGGTGGTCGGTGTTAGCAATTGATGGGCTCTAAAATACACAGCAGCTCAAATGTAGATGTTGTCATATGAAGAGAATAAAAGAAGGATTTTTTTAATGTATATTCTCACTCTTTCATCATAGAATAATAGAATCATAGAATCATAGAATAGTTAGGGTTAGAAAAGACCTTAAGATCAGCTAGTTCCAATCAACCTACCATGGGCAGGGGCACCTCACACTAAACCATCTCACCCAAGGCTCTGTCCAAATTGGCCTTGAACACTGCCAGGGATGGAGCATTCACAGTTTCCCTGGGCTGCCCATTCCAGTGCCTCACTACCCTCACAAGAAAGAACTTCTTCCTTATATCCAATCTAAACTTCCCCTGTTTAAGTTTGAACCCATTACCCCTTGTCCTCTCATTACAGTCCCTAATGAGGAGTCCATCCCCAGCATCCCTATAGCCCCCCTTCAGATACTGGAAGGCTGCTATGAGGTCTCCACGCAGCCTTTTCTTCTCTAGGATGAAGAGCCCCAACTTCCTCAGCCTATCTTCATACGGGAGGTGCTCCAGTCCCCTGATCATCCTCATGGCCCTCCTCTGCACTTGTTCCAACAGTTCCATGTCTTTTTTATGTTGAGGACACCAGAACTGCACACAATACTCCAAGTGAGGTCTCACAAGAGCAGAGTAGAGGGGCAGGATCACCTCCTTCAACCTGCTGGTCACGCTGCTTTTGATGCAGCCCAGGATACGGTTGGCTTTCTGGGCTGTGAGCGCACACTGACGCTGGCTCATGTTCAGTTTATCATCGACCAGCACCCCCAAGTCCTTCTCCGCAGGGCTGCTCTGAATCTCTTCTCTGCCCAACCTGTAGCTCTGCCTGGGATTGCTTCAACCCAGGTATAGGACCTTGCACTTGGCATGGTTAAACATCATGAGGTTGGCATCAGCCCACCTCACAAGCGTGTCAAGGTCCCTCTGGATGGCATTCCTTCCCTCCAGCGTATCAACTGAACCACACAGCTTGGTGTCATCGGCAAACTTGCTGAGGGTGCACTCAATCCCACTGTCCATGTCAGCGACAAAGATGTTAAACAAGACTGGTCCCAACACCGATCCCTGAGGGACACCACTTGTTACTGGTGTCCAGCCGGACATTGAGCCATTGACCAGAATTCTTTGCATGCGGCCATCCAACCAGTTCTTTATCCACTGAGTGGTCCATCCATCAAATTGATGTTTCTCCAATTTAGAGACAAGGATGTTGTGTGGGACAGTGTCAAATGCTTTCCACAAGTCCAGGTAGATGACATCAACTGCTCTACCTCTGTCTCATCAGTTCCATCGCCCCATCATAGAAGGTTACTGCATTGGTCAGGCAGGATTTCCCCTTAGTGAAGCCATGCTGGCTGTCACCAAACACCTTACTGTTTTTCATGTGCCTTCGCATGCCTTCAAGGAGAATCTGCTCCAAGATTTTGCCAGGCACAGAGGTGAGACTGGCTGGTCTGCAGTTCCTTGGGTCATCCATTTTCCCCTTCTTGAACATGGGGGTTATATTTCCCTTTTTCCAGTCTTCGGGAGCTTCACCTGACTGCCATGATTTTTCAGGTATGATGGCCAGTGGCTTAGCAACTTCATTTGCCAGCTCCTTCAGTTTACAAATAATTCAAACTTTTAGGATGTCCTCGATAAATTACCATGGACAACCAGGCTCTTCCTGCACTCAAGTATATCAAATAGCTTGAATATTCAAGCATTGTCCATCTGAGCCATGTACTCCAGCCTCTGTGCTCCTAGATGGTAAACATACTCCCTGGAGTGATAATTAACTCATTCAAAAGCAGGAATAGTTATGACTAGTTCTCCCTGTGTAACCATTGAAGTTTACATCTAGAGGTGAGATCAAAACCGAATCAAATCCCATTGAATGTATAAAAACAAATCATGCTTGATGTTATCAGATTGTAAGGCCACTAATCTAGCCTTTCTTTATGTGGTTCTCAGTGTAAAAAATTAAGTAAGTCTCCTATAGTCCAAAAGTAATTTCTGGATCATACTGTAACAGTTACAGATTGACTCTGGACAATTATAACGATTGTTTCTAGGGCACAGCCCCAACTCTTTCTTTCCTTTACTCTTTAAATCTTATGGTTTTCTAACATAAAATAAGCAGCCTAATTAGACTGGAAGTCCAGAGCCATCAGCAGAATACCTTAAATACCTTAGAAAGATATGGCTGATCCATGCAATCGCTAAATAGCTTCTGAAGCTGCACTTACTGATGGGTCAAACTCACCTGTGTCCCCAGTTACCATCTGTAAGTTTCTGCAGTATTTTCACTGCTAAAGTCTTCAATAACCTAGTAAGCCTTATATAAAAAAAAAAAAATGCAATAAATTCTGTTTAGCCAGAGGCAGTGTTTATGTGGAGCCTGACATAACCAACACTGTCAAAAACAGTATTAAGAACACTATAAATCAATTAAGTGTAAACTTTCAACTAGAAATATCCTTTTAGGTTAAAGCTTTAAAGTTAAGCTATTCTAAGGACTGGTATTCTCTACCCCTTCTAATCAATATTATTAATATAAAAATTGTTATTCATGTAATCAAAATAACTGATAGTTTTAATACTGTTGGTAAAAACAGAGTGACAAAAATAATGTGACAGTGAAGGGAGCAATATAACTTTATAAATTTTGAAGTGATTAAAAAATGCGAACTTTCAGCTCCTGGATTTTCTCATTCAACACTGTTAAAGATAGGAGAAGTTACATGAGACCCACAGCAATCTTTTTCACATTCAGAATAATATTAGTGCAGAGCCAGCGCATGCACTGTAACGAACTTGTTAATTTTGAAGTGCTGTAGAAAAATAAAATGTTACCATAATTAGAAACAAAACTATTAAAGTGCATAACAAAAATATAAGGGGTCAAATGCACAGCTACTCATGTTCTAGAGACATAAAAATGGCATGTCATGAAAATCTATTCTAGTAACCTTATCTACTGCTTTCAAGTGCCTATACTAAATACAACAGTGTATTTTTATTCCAAAGAATTTTCAAGAAACAAGAACAGATCAGCATTTTTACTAAAGGTCAAAGTATACAAAATCCCTGTGGGAAAATCAGAGGCACAAGAAAAGAGCAATTTTCTACCTATGTTTTGTAACAGATGACCATTTTCATCATCTGTTATTTGTTGTTTGTTTCCCAGTGATAGAAAACATAGTGAACACAAGTTTTATATCACAGGATCACAAAATAGTTGGGGTTGGAAGGGAGATCCACTGGAAAATGGTCTCTGGAGATCATGTATCCAACCCTCCTGCTAAAGCAGGTTCACCTAGAGCAAGTTACATAAGAACATGTCCAGGCAGGTTTTGAGCATCTCCAGTGGAAATTCTACAACTTCTCTGGGCAGTCTGTTCCAGTGTTCTGTTACCCTAAAAGTAACACAGTTTTTCCTCATATTGAGGTTGAGCTTCCTGTGTTTCCCAGTCCCCTAATCATGTCTGTAGAACTCCACTAGACCCTTTCCAGTAGTTCCTTGTCTTTCTTAAACTGGGAAGCCCAGAACTGGATGCAGTACTCCAGATGTGGCCTCACCAGGACAGAGTAGAGAGGGAGGATCAAGTCCCTTGACCTGCTGGTCAGCCTTCTTGACCACAAGGGCACATTGCTGGCTCTTAGTTAACTTGTTGTCCACCAGGACTCCCGAGTCCTTCTCTAAAGAGCTGCCTTCCAGCAGGTCATCCCCTAACCTGTACTAGTGCATGGGGTTATTCCTCCCTAGGTGCAGGACCTTACACTTGCCTTTGTTGAACTTCATTAGTTCCTATCTGCCCAACATCTTTAGCCTGTCCAGGTCTCACTGAATGACAGCACAGGCTTCATGTGTAACAGCCACTCCTGCCTGTTTTGTATCATCAGCAAATTTGTTGAAGACACACTCTGTCCCTTTATCCAGGTGATGAATAAGTTGAACAAGACTGGATCCCATACTGACCTCTGGGGAACACCACTAGCTGCAGGCTTCCAACTAGACCATGCACCAATGATCACAACCCTCTGAGCTCTGCCATTCAGTCAATTCTCAATCCACTTCGCTGTCCACTCCTGTAACCCACGCTTCCTGATCTTGCCTATGAGAATGTTATAGGAGAGAATGTCAAAGACTTCACCTTTCTTGGTCCAGGCCATCGCTGCTATGAATGGAATGAATGAAAATGATAAGTGAATATTGCTCAAGAATTCCAAATATATGTATTTTTTTAATTTGCATTTATTCTCACAAGTCCGTTCTTTATGGCCATTATCTGCAGGGAATTTTCACAAAGGAAAAGGCTACAGTTGAAAATTATTTAGTTGTCAATTCTGAAAAAAATAATTCATAGTCTATAATTATGATGATAATGACACCATCAGTAATCATAAATCATCATTATGAATGCATGATCACTGATTATTGTAGCACTGGGCTTTTGCTTAGTACCCAGTCATGTTTTAAGACCGACACGGCAAACTGAAAACATTGGCAAAGTAAACTTTACTGCAATAAGACTGCTAATTTACGGTGTAACATTTCTAAAAATATTATGGGGTTTTATTATTTCCTATTAAAGCGCAGTCAAACAGGCTGCTTGCAAATAATTCCCTCTAAATTATTCAAATGTGATAGCATCATGCATTCTAAGATGGAACTAATTACAAGAGTGGACTGGAGTCTTATAATCTGGAATATTGTTTTTTAATCTAATTCTGCTCCTGAGATAATTACTCAGAATCAATCACTGTCAGGATTATAGCAATAATCAAATTGGAGTTAGAAGTTGTTGATAATATCTCAGAGTCCAATTTCTCCCCATGATAAGGAGATCAAATCAATTCAGCAGCTGAGAAGTACGTTAGGATTATTCTAAATATAGTTTTTATGCATCATTTTATGGGTTTTTTGATTTTAGGTTTACGTTCATATTATTTAAAATAAATATATCCACACCAAACTTTTGACAGTATTTTAAAAATGAAACCAATGATTCTTAGTTTATCTGAACAGTTCTTCCATTACAAGAACTACAGAACTACAGCTCTCTTTTAATTTCCAGTGTTGATTTATGATTCAAAAGGGTCCTGAATATTTCCCTTTGAGTCCTGAGAAAACAATAAGAAAGAAATTTGTCTGTCTTTCATTTGCTAAGTATGTCCATATTTTTTATAATTCAGTGTTACTAAAGTTATAATACCTATGTAATTGATTATTTTTCATTTCAAATTTACAATAAATATCCTCTTTTAAAATTATATGAAAGCATTTTATTTGGCTTTGAATTTACACAAAAAGGAAGATTTGCATTGCATTTTCCAAAAATAATAACAATCTGCAGGTAAACCAAGCTTTTCATGAGAAAAATACTTAACCTTATTAAACAGAACTGTATTAACAACATTACTGAAATCTGGCTACAAAATGTTTCTTTTTTTTTTTTCTCTACTGCATTTGTAATTAATTACTTACATTAGTTTATTGGATTCAGAAGTTATTTCTTTAGTTTCTTTATGTATACTTTCAATGATTTTGTGTTTTCTGTTGTCTTATTCTTTTACAAGAAATGAGTTAGCAATTAACTGCTGCATTATATAGGGCCTTGAAAATTCAAAGATATGTGGCCAATTGCAAATCTGCCTGAATATTGCTGGTTTATATTTTTGCCCAAGGACATTATTATTAACAATTTTTCAAATTTTTACCTAAGTTAATTATTTTATTATACATTGTCTACTCAGCAGATGTAGCATGACATTTCTTTTCCACGTAGGAGAGAGAAGATAAAAAAGGGCTGGGAAGAAAAAGGGGAAACAAACAAAATATATAGATGTTTCAAGAAAAAGGACAAAGGTAAAATATGTAGTAGCAGAGAAGTTGATACAAGTGACAGATTAATTCTAGTAAAAAGCAATAATTATCTACCTATCAAGTATATAAGCAAAAAAAATACCCCATGTTGTGCCAATATTCACAATCCTCTATGAAGTTGCTAGTAGGTGTAGTAGTAACATTTTGCACACTTTAAATCTTGTCAGGCATCCACTCGGTATATTTAACATTTTTGAAGAAATAATTTTATCAACCTAATTAAAAATGTAAATTAAAATAAAAAGAAAAAATCCTATTTCTGTCAAAAAAAATATTTAATTAAACATAAAATGACCCTTTCCATTTTTGTTGTCCAGAAAAAGTTACATCCTTGATAGTACCTACAATTCAATTCCACAAAAATTGTCAGCAAAAAATATATATAAAAGCATATGTAAATGAATATCTTACTATTACTATTATTATTGCTATTACTACTATTATTAGCCAAGCTTTCCTTTATATATAGTAAGACGCCTAAATAATACACATGCCACTGCATGCCATACTTCCACTGTTAAGGAACATTAAAGTGGAAATACATTACATTCACCTCATTTCGATGCTAGGTTATATGGGCAGAGAGACGTAAAGGGAGAAATAGGGCTTCAGTATAAAGAGATTTGGACTTTTAATATCTGCCTAGTTATAAGTCCTAGACCTATTTGAAATTCTGAGACGATGGAAAGTGAGGCGATAGAATAACTTAGACAAAAGTAGTTAGACTTTAAGCTTTCTAGCTTGTCTTCTGGCATTCATTAATTATTAGATCATATCACATTTATGAGAGAAATTTCATATCCCATATAAAACCATTATGCATTTTTTCTCAAGGCAAGTAGATTTTCACAGACAGAAGACTGAATGAATGCACAACAGAAGATGAATTCTTAGGGTTCTTTTAAAAAGCATGCTACTAAAAACTGCATATGTAAAACCTTCAAATTATGTGGGAAAATACTGATATGCTGAAGTCCTGTGTTTGCATTATGGACAACACTCAGACACTCTGAGAGGAAATGTCTTTGATTTCCTAATTCCTTTGGTGGCTAGCACAAGCCATATGCAAACAAAATTCCCAGATGAAATCAAGGAGTTTTATTGTAGACCTCATAAGAGCAAGAAAGGCCCTTTGAGCCCTTGTGTCAGATCATTCTGACACAAGATCATGTGCCACCCTCAGCAAAGACATAAGCAGAACCATGAGACCCGGGCACTTCTCCTGCTCTGTCATGGTGGCAATGATTCTGAGTGCCACAGTTCTGGCACCTATTCAAACAATTTTCTCAAAAAAGTTTGTGAGTTTTTTGTTGTTTTGTTGGTTTTATTTTCATATAAAAGATCATGTTAGGATCTTATGGATACAGAAATCAGATTCCAGGAAGATTGCTTGTAGGTATAATATATTCAGTTAGGACTTTAAAGTCTCCAAAACGTCTCCAAAACTGAGCAGATAGATTGAACAAAAATCAACAGCATACAAGGCTACAAGGTACCCTAGTGGTTAGCAATACTGAGGAGTATGCGAAAGAGAACTATATGCCTTTCGCTCCTTGGTACTAACGTTCTGGTACGATACTGTAACTGCTCAAATTGTGTGCCATCTGAAGTCACTGGAACATAGAAGATTTTGATCATAATTACAGCGAAGTGTGATACCTATTTTCACATGGTTTTTGCAAGTGTAAATGGATGTCTTAACTCATCACTGTCATCCTGAACTACTTGCTTTCCCTATTAACAGCGCCAGGGAGTCTTCAGCGGAGTGGATGCAGCCTAGTTGTGTGTCTCCATCTGTCAGGGCTGTATACCAGGGTCTGAGCCCTGACCTAGCCATCATTTTTCACCTGGAATGGAACCACATTTTCTGAAAGTACAACTCCCCAGGTAGCTGGGAATCAATTCCAGATGACCACAGTCTCCCTGAGTCTACTATAAAGCAGCACACTGTCAGGAGGCTCTATGTGTCTTCTTGTACTGCCTCCTCACTGGCCTCTTACAAATCATAACATTGAAGGATGGTGAATGATCAGAGTCTGATTTAACCCTGTTTCCTGTCCTGGGAGGTTCACTGAAGCACACCTGGCGAGGCAAAGAGGCAGCAGCACTGCTTAGCTCAGTGGGTCTAATTGCCAGGGAGTTAGGCTAAAACAGTATAATGAAAATTACTCAATTCCCACATGCAAACTTTAAGTGTCATCATCTTGTGCCTTAATTCTCAGACAATCACCATTGCTACCGAGCAAAACCAGAAGTGCATCACATATTTAAAGTAACAGCACCCAAAATGCTAGTTTCCAAGTTAAAAGTTGTTTCTCTGTACTTTTTTTTATATGTGGCACTCCATCCATTTTTTATATCTTAGATTACACTGGAGAGATTTTATATCCGTTCAACTGAAATAAACACCTCTCAGATGCCACTGTAGTTTTGAAATATAGCTTTAGTTTATTAAGCCAGAATGAAGTTGGAGTTTTATCCAAACTAGGAGCATTCTGAAGATAACAAGATGAGATATATCAGATATGTATATGGGTATATATCCTGAGAATCTACCAAGTAAATATTAATAAGGCATATATTCTTTCTCTCCTTGCCTTTAAAAATGTTATGTGTGCCCTCCAAGTTACAGTAAAACGCTGTAGTTATCTCACTACACTGACTATTGCCCCACAAATCATAGCCCAGGGTCCAGTTTCTGCAGTGGGTAACACTTAATCAGGCACCTGTTTTTGCTGACATCATGCTGCCCATAATGTGTGGGGTTACACATGGTTAAGTACAAATTGCAAAGACAGGAGGGAAAGAACTGGCTCCACAGTCAGTGTTCCCTTAAAGCATTTATTTACTCCTTGAGTAGCAGAGCAGGTCAAAGAGAATTTCTCATAAACAGTTTGGTCTAGTTGTCTCCTCAAATTTGAATATAATAAATAAAAAGGGTAAATTCATCCCCCTGTATATACTCAAAAAAAATGTTCGCTCAAACAGATGCTGCTTCAGTAAGTCTCCAACATTCTCTTAAAGTTCACCTTTTCGTTTTCTGTTAGACTGTACTTGACATTAGAAACCAATTCACGGTAGAAGTGTCATCTAATAAACCAAAATAATTGCTCTAGTAAGATCAAAACAAAACATTTTTAATTAATTTCTGGGAAAAGGACATTGAAACTGATGCAGAGGATGGTGACTTTATTGCCTGCATGAACCTTTTCCCTATGTAAAATTGTTTCAGTAGAGAACTTTCACTAAGTCGTTAAAAAAAAGCTCCCTGGACACAAAAGTACCACTAACTGTGTAGCTATTTCTAATCTAGGCTGAGGGTTGTATTTCAGATCCTGGTGATATGGTCTTCACTTACCACAGATTAAAATGGAAATAATACCTTAGAACTAACAATCTTAAAATGTGCAATCCAGCAGTTCTACCACATATATATTTGCATGTGCTTTTCTGTATCAATAACAATAAACACAAACTCTCTGTACACTGGAAATGCTGGATGGCTGGAGTGCATAAAGGTCAACACTGGGTACACAAGGTGCTGCATCCCTAACATTCAAAAGACCCAATCAGTTTGCACAACCAAGATGTGTTTTAACACTGCCACATCTTGGTGAAAAAAAAACCCTCTGAGATGATTATTAACTTGAACACAGGATCGCTGCTTGTAGGCCCCAGGCTGGCTGGCATCTCATTTCCAAAGCGAGGGTATCTCTGCTCTTCACTCATCAGAATTCTTTTTTCTGGGGTCTGCATGTTCATGGTGTAGCTACATCCTCTGCCAATTAGTTTTTCTTTGATTTTTGATACCTCAGTAGTTGCTACCCAGGAACTGAAAAGCCAGTCAGACTTGGCAATCTGCACATCTGTGATTGACGCTTTCTTACTTTAATCTTCTGCATGTAGGAATAAAACCAACTTTTAAAAGACACAGTAGGCTCTGAATGCAGTAGACCATCTGTGTAAGCCACAAGAGCTGCCAACAACAGAGTACCCCTCCTGTGCTCTGTTTTTTAAATAGGCTCCTTGGGGAATAGCAGCTGCGATTTACTGTGTCTCGAAGCAATCTAAGAATCAAGGAAATGGGATGCCCAGTGGTGTGATGGCAAATCCCTCAGGCTTTGGTGTTAGGTAGGATGGAGATGATGATGATGGTGACAACACACTAATGAGGACAATGATGCTGTAGGCTGGACATCCTTAATTAGAAATGTCCAACACACGTAACTAACTTGTCTTGTTTAATTTACTTTCTGATAGTTCATATGTGGGTATTCACTTTATCCTTCTCAGACTTTCTTGTCCTTAACCTTACCCAAACTCTTGAAAATCTGTGTTAACTCTAATCTTAGCTCAAAATCATTTAATGTCCATGTTTTCTACCAGCTTGACCTTTGCTTGTCACAACAAAAATCTACATAACATTTGCAAGATAAACTAAAAAGTCTTTCATTTTCTAGTCAATTTGTGAAATATAAAACTCCTCTTTTCAAGCAAAACATTCTTTGGAACTTGCAAATCTCTGAGCATAAGAAAACGCGATGCATTTGTAACATACCAAATTTGTAGTTTTACATGGATGGCATGTAAACCTGAGAGAAATTCAGGAGTTCTGACAGAATCAGACTAAGACAATAGAAAACTCAAATTTAAATTAGGAGATGCTATTCTGAGTATATTAAAGCCAAATAAAATATTTATGTGGACCCCTGCAAAGCAAAACTCCCAAGCTTCGCATTATTACAGGGCAATACAGTTTGCTGTAAAGACAATCACAGTTAATACTTTCAGATTTCCAAAGCCCATATTACCATATGTTAAAAGACATATTCGTTCTCTCCAAATAGCTTTACACTTTCAAAGGACATGGAAGCATAATTTATACTAATAATGTATTTTAAGGAGCAGCAGAAGGAAACACAAAGGCCCAACAAAGAAGCTTGTATGAACCTGTTTGTGTTTCCATATATTTTTTGTCAGTGATGCTCCAGATCTCAGTGCCACTGCTATACCATTAGCAAAACTACTATTTGCATCAGTAAAAAATAAAACAAGGCTCCTTCTTGGACCATCACTTGTTAGCAAACACTGCATTGTTTCTCAATGCAAGTATGATACGCAATACTGGGGGTATCTAATCTACCACTTCCCACTCAGAAGCTGTTTTCTTTATAGACAGGATATAGCCTTGTATATTATTGCAAGGTGTTTTGTCATGATTAAGATTTGTGTAAAAGCCTTTTATTTAGCACTGTCAGCTCTAATAAGGGAAAAGACTATTCAGCACATCTGACAGAAGTCTCTTCGAAATTGCATTGTATCAGTGTCAGGTTCAAACAGTGTGACAACCCTTTCCCTTATGCACTGAATTGCAAATAAGGACTTGTATGTTTAAAGAGAAGTATTAAGCTTATATTGTTTTCACGTTCCAAGTACATGCACAGCAAGACACTATGATAGAAATTAAGGTCCCAGACCTAGAATGAGTTCAGCAAAGGAAAGGTGAAGCAATCTTATTTCAGTTATGTCTTCATGAATCCCCTGATCAGAATTCATCGCTCAATCAGTAGTTTAACAGACAATTATTGTTTCTTCCTTTTTGGATTGGGGACAATTCTTAGGTAAAAGACAATGTCTGCTCCCTTCCCTCTTTGTTTTTCCTCAAGAAAACATTCATCATAGCTGAATATCTAAAAATATTGACTTTGTATTTGTATATTGTCAAAGTATATCTATTACAATAAAAAGTGTAAATTTTGCCAAAACAATCAAGATATAAATCAACTAATGTCTGGTTTTCATCAGGGGAACTTGAATCACCTTAGAAGCTAATATTCAAAATTTGGATATGCAAAAAAATCCAGTTACCTCTTAATGTTACTCCCATACTAATATTTCTCTAATGATCAAAATGCGTTGGAACTGTTAAGATTCAGGATTCAAAATGATTCCTCAATGGTATTGGCAATCTAGGCATTCTTAACCTATATCCTCTAATGTATATGTACTTATGAGTATCTTGTTCATCTCAACTTTGTCCAATAGGGAATTATAGAATCATAAAATGGTTGGGGTTGGAAAGGACCTTAAGATCATCTAGTTCTAACCCCCCTCCATGAGCAGTAGCTTACTTACCATGTTACCTTTTTAATTTCCTTTTAGTTTGTGGATCTAAAAATAGTTCTTTCAGTCTCTGGCACTTATAAATCACCAGTACTCTGGCAATTGCAAACACAATTCAAGACAGGAACGGATACTAGCACTTTTTCATAGTTGCTTGACATCACTGAAACAATTCTCTAAATCCTTCAATTTTCC
The DNA here is from genome assembly GCF_033815535.1 of Pezoporus flaviventris. Taxonomy (NCBI): domain Eukaryota; kingdom Metazoa; phylum Chordata; class Aves; order Psittaciformes; family Psittacidae; genus Pezoporus; species Pezoporus flaviventris. Next base: position 6,447,148 of record NW_026892603.1, read on the forward strand.
CTCTCAATTAAGTACGAGACCATGCTACTATCTGTTTTGAAGGTTTATTAACCTATGTGTCTGATTGCCAGTGAAGAATATTATGCTTGTAACAGATGAGGACTGAGGGGAGGCAGAAACACAGAAGAGTAAACAAGGAATAAAGGCATTACTGAAAAAACAGAAGGCAATGCATGGAGATATTCAGACACATCCATATCTAAATGGAATTGTTGGTTAGAATTGTAATTAACTATCCAGAGATGACATGATGGAACAACTTTTTAGGACAACTGAATGAGGAGCAAGAAATTACTTCGCGTTTTGTTAAAACAACTACTATATTGTAAAAGCATTTTCAGTGAAGCAAGACTAATGAAAAAAAATCAACACAAAAAAATGTTTGCTTTTTATATTAGAATTATTCCTGTCATATTACGAATACCTTCTATGAATTTACAAGCTTCATCAAGTTTGGAAGCTATTTAGATTCCTCCACTGCTATTAAGCTCTTCCAAATATTCTTTTGTTAATTAGAAAACTATTTGTAGTTTCTGGCTTAAATTTATACATTTTTACTTATTTAATTTTCTGTAAGTACTATTCTTCAATATTTATGCCTTTGAATTTCTTTCCGGAATGTATTTATGAAAAATAATCATATCCTTCCCAATTTTCATTTTGCTAGGCTGAACAAACCAATTCCCTTTAATCTCTTTATATTTGATAAGTCCTCCTTTCCTCTAGTTATCCAAGGAGTTCTCCTTTACTCCTGTTTCATTCTCAAAGGATTTTATTCATTTGTTTTAAACACAGATTGCTTAAGACAGTATTACTGTATTCTAACTATGCTCCTATTAACAGCCTTGTAAAGCAGCTGTATAACGCCTGGAAAACCATTTCTCCTGAGAATATCTCACATTATGTACTGCAAAACTGCCACTTTTTTACCAAGGCTAATATTTAACCATCATTTTGTTTATTTAGGTTTGCTCTTCTTCCATCACATTAAATTGATGAACCACTTCTGCTGAAAACAAATGTTATGCTATACATTCTGACATACATGATCTTGGATTCAATGCGGTCTATCTCATTGCTACCACACTTGAACATATACAATACGGTGGTCTTGTCATTCCCCAAACTGATAGTAAGGCTTGGATTGGTATCACCTCTGCTTTCCTACATCACCAAGCTCATAAATCAAAATATTAAACAGAGTTTATAAAAACCCCAGCACCCAAAGAAAATAACAAACTCTAGAGAACATTTTCATTCACTTAAAGTAAAGTAAATTCTGGGCATATTCCATATTCAAATTCTTTGGGTCTTTTCCTCAATACACAACATTGACAAGTTTCTTCTATTTCTCAGGCTTTTCTCTTTCTCACAGATCTACTTTTCTACAGTTTACATGTTAAGAAGTACTGAAGCAGCTCTGGATTGTTCATTCTCAGACTTTTTTCTATGATCTGTTCTCAGCAAGCCCTCATTAATTATAAAAACCCCATAATTAATTGCTTAAAAATTTGATACTCGGTAATGATTTTGTAGAAGAATTTGCTACCTACCTCCACCAAAAATTTGAGCCTATGATGGGAAGAAAGGACTGGAAAGGACAAGATGGTAGGAAAAAAAATTGTAAAAGATATAGAAATGTGGCCAGGACATGATGGGAAAAAAAAAAAAGAAAAAAAAAAGAAGAAAAATTCAGGCTAATACAATTAGATGGGGATAAAAATAACATAAACCATAAACTTTGCAGGCTGAAAAAAATCTAGACAGTTAAGGCAGGAGCGATAGTGGAATGCAATTTAGACAGCTGTATGACATACAGCAGCAAAAGCAAGCCAATGAAATTTCAGTGCGTCTATGCATTGAAATCGCGACATAGTGCAGCACTCTATCATCTGGAAAAAGGAAAAGTAACTCAAGAATTTAAGGATATTTCTATTGTACACCTTATATGAAGAAAAGTGATTGTATCTTATACTCCAACAAGCACAGCATCTCCTTCCAAGTCATACCTGGGAAATGGCTGGCTCAGACTGCATTCAGTTGTCTAAATGACAACTTTGTGGAAATATTATTTTTAGAAGCAAAATGTGGATTCCAACTGGCTACAATACTTCTGGCTGCAATACTCACAACTGGAGAAACTGAAGAAAAGTGTAGTGCCTAGGTTCAGTCCTTACTAAATTTTCTGTTTGTTTTGTTATAGCGCTAAAACAAGTCAAGACCGTTTGTCTCCCTGTGCTTCTGAAGTCAGCCTAGGAACACATTATCTACCTCAGACCTACAGACAGTATAATTTAGCATCAGAACAATCAATTCCAGCCCTGACATACAAAAGTCAGCCTAATTTCAGTATATTTGGATTAGTTCTCCTTCCTATTCCCTATTATTCCACAGTGTTACCATCTGTATTGACCTTTGAAAACCAACATTTCTCCAGTACCTCACCACTACTCAGCCCTCCTCATCACAAATTGTCACCCTGAATGGTCAGTTTTAAGCAGTAAACACAGTTTATGTATAGTTTAAAGAATTTATTGTTCTCATGTAGCAGAAAGCAATCCTTTTTGGTATGCACAGGGGAGTGAGGTTTAACACTTTACTAAAAAAAAGCTGACAGCGCTGAACACAGAATCATTAGTATCCCCTAAGAAAGCAATGCAATGTTGTGTAACACCAAAATCCTCCTCTCAGCCTCCCATCTCTTTTCTCATTTAATTCTGAACGACTATCCTTCCTTTCCTGACTGCAGAATCTCTCAGCAGTTTGTTAGCTGAGCCATGTAAGACAGCAAATATGGCAAACACAGAGTGACAGTAGCAGAGCGCTAATACCATTTATCAGGTACTTGTAAATCATTCTGTAAATACCTGCCACTGGTTTTCTCTCTGCGTTCTCTGTTTCAAGGAGACCTGCGCTTACAAGGCCATTTCAGCCGGAAATGCCTAGAGCTCTGATCCAAGTTACATATGAAATTTAAACATATCCCAGGGTAGCAAACAGTGAGATACCATGCTGCTCCAAACACTGAAGTGCTGAACCCTTCTCAGTAAGATTTCACTGTGTACTGTGCTAGACACAATTTTTTTTATGAAATAGACTTTATAATTGCAACTTGGCTGGCAAACTTTCATGATAGAGATAGCATATGCCAAATCTAGAAAAAATATATCTATCTGTATATGCCAAATCCAGGAAAAAAATATATCTAGCATCAACATACAGTTAGGGGAAATGCTTTGGGTTTCATCATTTAATGAATTCAACTGGCCTTTCTTGAGATCTGAAAAGGAGATTTCGGGTTTGGTTTGAATCCTGGGTGAGAATGTGAATGGAGCTTTTCTTTCAGATAATGGGGATCATAGGACATATGTTTTTGCTGGACTTTGCAAATCCTAAAATAATTCCTGGGTACATATATTTTTACCTTTGGAACTGAGGTCTTCTGTATCAGTCTTCTGCTTATGAATTTAGTGTAGCTAAGGCACCACGTTTCTCTGTTCTTTATCTCCCTCTTCTATCATTTCTGTCATCAGCAAATTTTAGTCATTTTGCACAACGTATTTATTACAATAATATCTTCCTCTAACTGTGCCCTACTTGCTTGGTTTCCAGATCAGTCTTGAGTGAGATGTCCTGTGAATTTTAATCACTAAAACCATGTTCATACCTGTGTGTAAACTCTACTTCTAAATTTATATCCAAGTCAATCTTAAACCCACCTGTTTTAAGGGTTAATTTTCAATTGCTGTACTAGAATCTATAAATGTTTGAGTTCACGTATTACTGAAGGATTTGATAGACAGAGAGATATAAAGGTTTAGTAACTTAAATCATCATCTGACCTATACTTGGGTTTTGATTCCCACATCAACTATGTCTATAATCTTTAAAACAAACTTGGATTACCGCAAGCTTGAATGAAAATTGATATTATAGTGTATCTTGTCAGTGGAACTATTTCACCAGCTCATCTGATTTTCAAAAAGTCTGACAGCATTAAACACATCCCTTGTTTGTCTTGATGTAAAGTCAACAGAATTTTACCTTAGAAATGAATATTTATAGCCATTTATCTAAGTGAAATAAACTGAGTAATATCTTTATATTTCCCTATGCTATGAATCAACTCCATTTATTACACAACAAGTAGTTTTCATGCAGGTGGTTGCTTAGCATTAATGTCTAAAAAATTTAGTGTTTATCCTGCTAGGAATATGAAGCATTACTGGACAACACATTCCTTGTATTCCTTATATTTCTACACATAGCTATATGTGAATTTGGGTAGAGATTGTATTTTTCCCTCTATATCTCCAAGATGGAAGCAACAAAAAAAAATTCCTGTTTGCAAAACAATTAAAAATTCAACCATCTCTGAGGTCGTAATGTAAAGCATAGCTTTGATGGGCAAATGAAATGTAAATATTTTAAGATACATTTCCTATAATGAGTGATGAAAGAGTGATTATACTCTCATCCTAATGATGCAGAGGCAGGAGTCAGAGACTTGTTCCGTTTTCACTGTCAAATCTGAATGCTAAATGAATACCTGATCATTTAGAGTGTCTTGCAAGTAATAGACTTGTCCCTCTCCTCTCCCCTGCTGCTGCTGGGGAACTTGGTGGTGTTGTGGAACTTGGAACCTTCACTAAACTTCTGCAGGTTAAAATATATTATTCCTTGTTTTTCCGTGTATACAAAGAATATTTCAAGTGAATCCAAAGACAAAAACTGTACTACTATTTTTAGGATAAATTCTGTTACCAAAGAGGTGATGTCATTGATTCTGGTTAGTAGAAATGCCAGAAATAACATGCATAGTAGGGGGTTCTGAATCTGATCCTTTGTTTTCTAGGCTCTTCAGCACCAAAAGAGATTATTTTGGAGGGAATGTAACTATTTACATTCAACTGTTAAAAATGTAATAACACGATTAAAAAGAACACAAGTCATTTTTTTTAATATATTCTATATTAAAATTTGTAAAGTCATTAAATTCACCTCTGTGATTTATTTAATTTTGTTTCTAAAGGCTCCAAAATATTTGATATTAAAAAAATATGATATTAATTTCAAACCTACTTTCACTCTTGTATAACTATTAGCTGATGATTTTACCCACCCTTAAATCAGAGAGTATAGCTGCAGAAGTCACCCATGATTAAAGCTCCATCATCTTATCATCCTTTTAAGACATATTTACTGTTTTTAGGGTCTGTGAATTTTTAATATTCCTGTAATGAAGCAACATATTGCCTTAATTAAAATAAGTCACATTGATTTATGAATCTCTGACTGAAATTTGTCAAATAGTGATTAAGGTGTAATAGAAAGATGCAATCATAGTTACCAGGATTTCAGCAGTTGTCTCACAGTGAGAATCTCTTGACCTTACAACTCATTTACTCTTCGGCTCGGCCTGGTAATCTCCAGAAGGAAATGATGTGGAACACATGAGGATTCAGGTCAAAACCTTGCTAAAATCAGTGTGAAAGAGCAAAATATTATTAAGACTCTCTATAAATTATGACTGAAAATTATTTCAAGGGAAAATTATGCTAAGATGCAAAAGAAGCAATCATAAAAATCATTAAATAATATGCCTTCATCCCACTGAAACCATACCAAACCCAAGGTTTATTGACAGTGTGCAAAATGCCTGCTTAGCAAAAGATTGATTTTCAATGTTATAATGTAAATATCTGTATTTTCAAAAGCTTCTTGCTACTTGTGATAAGAGATGTCAAGAAACACATACACAGTTCTATAATTGTATGTATTTTTTTCCCTAATTCTTCCACTACTTACATTGATAAAGTCTTGTGGTAATGATATGCAAAAATATTTGGACAAGAAACAGAGTCAGGGTTTTTTTGTTTTTTTTTTCAAACACCAAATTCTTTCTCAAAACACCATAAAATTCCCTTTGTGTACACATTGTGATACTGTGCTCATACATTCTTACTGCATAAGAGTAACAATATCAAGTTTGTACAGAAACTGGAGGCAGTATGTTCAAAAAGCTTTTTTCAGTCTAAAATCATAACTAGTAATATCTGAAGAGATTACACTCTTTTGCAGGTTGCAATTGGGTGTTTTTATTTTCTGCATGTTTGCAATTGCTTCTTACCTGGGAGTGTTTAGCATCATCCTCTTATTTTCTCACTGCTTAGCTTTTTCCTTGAATCTAGACTTTATCTAAACCCTCCCAGTTTGGGGAGTGATAGACACACAGACCTATCACATCTGTCTTACTGCTATTCCACATCCCTAACCCTGATGATTAGCTCCTTGCCACTCTCCAGGTTTCCACAACTTCTCTACTATGCAAAGAATGCCTGTTTATATTGACTTTAAATAAATAATCTAGCTATGGCTCACCAGTCTCTTCCTCTACTTACTGACTAGTGATGGCACACCCTTTTCAATACCAAGATCTCGATCTTTCCTGGGGGACTGAAAGTCTAGTAAAATTTCAACTGGCAATTATGCTTTGTTTTGTTAACTCTATATCTCAGCCTGACAACCTGATTATATGAAAAGAGGACTTTCAGTGGCCCCTTGGCTTCATCATATTCATAAAGACTAGAAATATGGCTGTCCTATTCAACACCAACAGAGAAGGAAATCTTCAACAGAGAATGTCCTTTCTGCTTCTAAGACATTTTCTGAGGAAAGGTGAAGGGCTGCAAAAGATCATTCACACTTATTCACACGAGTAAATACAGATATAAGGCAAGTGATTTGAGCAATCATGTGAACACCTGGAAAAATCAGTCACTTATAAGATCTCCATAAAATGAAGCAAAAAACAAGTAAGCAATATCTGCAAAAATACTACAGGGTGATAACAAAAGTAGGGCATGGCGAAAAAGCATGTTTTCTCAGTAGTAAATATGCTGCAATTTCACTTAAGTACTTAACAGAGAGAACAAGGAGAGAAATTCCCAGCTAGTGAAGGCTACATCTTTCTGATAAATACAAATACAAATCTGTACTCTAGGATCAGCTAGCAGATGCTACTTTTATATTTCTAGTGACATAAACGCCACCTTAGGAAGTCAGTAAAATGTTTGCATCCATATTTATTACACTTGGTTCAACCCTCAAAAATAATCCCATGACATTATAAATGCCGTTAAGATTTCCCCAAATTACTTGCCGTTGTACAGGAGACCACCAGATGGCGACTAGAAATGCAGCTCTTCATCATTTCCTGAGATTGAATACTGCTCTGTTCATCTGTCTTTAGCCCTAGCTTCCTGGTGGCCTCAAAGGGCAGACAGCTTAGAGTAGATGAAAAGAAAGCATTTATCACCTTCTGCAGTTTGCACTTGCTTGCCAGCCAAAACTGTAAAACAGTTGCAAGCAACTTAAACATGCATACATCTGTTCATAATATACTCTGCTATAAAATTAATTCTAGAAGTTCTCCTTTGTCCTCACCTTAGCAACATGTCCAGTCTCTGAGTTTTTCGGAGATAAATCTACTGTTTTACTCTTGAAATTCTAGGGCATCTATCAGCACAGTGTCTGGGAGCAAGATATATTATAACAGGGAGCTGGAGCCCAACAGGTATGACAGACAAAGTACATTAGCAGCAGAAGAAAAACAAAGCAATAAAGGGAAAAAGGCTCATGACAGAAGTAAGAAAGTTTTTCTACTGTTATAATAATGTACATATTTATTACACTGTCTCAGTCTTGCTTTTAGTCACAAAACAATAACTGTGTATCAAATGAATGAGTTTTCTTGTTGCCGTTGTGCCAGCTTAACTGGGTTTATAATTTTCTTTGTTACATCTGCTTCATTAATTTGTTTTAAATGACCTGAGAAACTACTGGGATAAAATTTTACTTCTAGCAATATTTTACTGCTAAATAAGTTATGTGGACAGTAATTGTAAGTGGATATTCAGTCTGCAGTTGTCTTCCCATGTGCACATTATAGTCTACTCTTTCAGATGCAAAAGTTAATTACCTACCATCCACGGTTCTCAAATCCTCTAGACTAGCTTTGCAGCTTCTGTGGCTAGTGGCACGTATATTTGCTTATGTTTCATTAAGCTCCCAGACCTTTCTCAAAAGAATGTTTTCCATACTTGCATTCTGTACATTGAGTATTTGGACGTGCAAACTATTGGTTAGAAAACCAAATGAACCTTTAAGCTCAGCCTTTTCAGTTTATATGAAATCAAGTAAAGCAGATACATGGACGGGAGTCTTTTGATGCATTCAGGAGCTAATCTTTCTTCTTTCCCTTTGTGACACTTAACTCTTTAGAGTGCTCTCAGCTCAGAGAATTGATTCATACTTAAATCTTAAGGTACAGAAAATGCTGTCCCACGTTGGAAGGTGTGTTAAACAGGTAAATGTCAGGGACAGCACTGGAATTAAATTGCTTCCAGTAAATATCATGGTATTGCTGTTAGTTCTCAGTATTCCTCTAGGTACTCCATCACACAACAGTCTTCCAGCCAATTCCACATGAGATGTGTAGAGGTCTGAGGGAACTAAGTAATTTCCCACTGTCTTCAAGCATCCTTGTGCAGCAGCAATATCATTCTCCTCAGATCCTTAGAGCAGTAGGTCACATTCCTTATAGCTACCGTAGTAAGAGAAGAGATAGTAGATAAAAATGTAATGCTTCTTACTTTTAAGACCAGTCTAGCCCTCAGTGCTCTGTAGGTGTTTACTGCTATGTACCTAAGTATATTCAGTTGTCTGGATTTAATGCTGAACATCCTGTATTCCATAATATATGAAAATTATATTATAATACATACAAGTATAGAGTATTTGTGTACAAGAAATATTCTATATAGTGTTTAATACATATTTTATGATACATGAGTATTATAAGCTTTGTCTTATCCCAGAATGTTCAGTCATTTGGCCCAGATGACAAAAAAGTGTCATAAGTGCAAAATTTTATTTCTAATTTCTATAGGTCACATGCAATGAGCATGCTCCATTACAGCTTAGTTGAATTTGAACTCTTTAACTTTAAATACTAATACAAGACTAAATATACCAGTCTTTGATGTGAGCTATTGCTCCATAAATGCAACAGAAATGTACTAGGAAATACAAAGGAAAAAAGGAAATATGAATATCTGTATTCTTCAGGGCTTCTGTTGAAAATACTATTATGTGTGCATGTTCTGCCAATTAGATTTCACTTACTGTAGGTTTCATTTTATAAATTAAGTAGAAAGCATGGGTGAAAATATTTTTTCTACATCACATATTTTATTCAAAACAAGAGCATACTCCAACTTTAGTTTTATATGTCTAATAGATGTGAATCCTGAATAAAAGGTAAAATAAGAAGCATTAGAAATAACATTTCTTAAACTGTTAACTAATAAACACAAAAACCTATCAGAAGTTTCCCTTGAGCATGGCCCTCTACAGGTCTATTAGCCAGTCACCCAGCTTTAAGCTGAACGACTAACTCTGAAAATCTTTTTTGTTGAGGTATGAGACCTAAAGACAGCAGTGAGAAGGAACATAAACTTCTGAAACCAACTTTCTTCCTCTAACCCACTATCCTGGGGAAAAGTCCATCATATTCACCAATATAAAATGCTGTATAGGCTAGGCAAATTTCTAAGACTTCCTTTCTTTGTAACATTAAATCAGAGAGATAGAAAATAAAAAATTAAAAAAAAAATGCCTCCATTAATGATGGAATCAAGTTACTTAACCAAAATACCAAGCTATTTTAAAACTAGAAACATACCTTGATGCTGACTTTAGAGACTCAAAAACTAAAAGGAGGAGGTGGTAAGGAGGAAATATATCATTTCAATACTGTTCTTTCTAATCTAACTTTTTCTGAGCTAAGCAACTGGAAAGATGGTAATTTCAAAGCCAAACATTCTCCCACTTAAAATACTGTCCTTTAAAATAAGCAAAGTTACATCAACCACCATATGTCATAAATTTCAGTATGTACTAATCTTTCAGAAGTATCAATGCTTGGTGTGATGCAAGCAAAATATTTGCTTATGTCTTATTCCCCAGTTGGTTGCAACGATGTGAACATTGTCGCTTTGGACCCTGGCTCCCTAGTTGTTCAGGTTAACACCCCCTCACCAAGTTGGCCAGTCTGCTGCCAAAGATTCCCTTGCCTCTTCTAGACAGATGGATCCCATCCCTCCCTAACAGGCTATAGTAATCAAAGACTACCCTGCTGTGAAAAAAGCAAAAACCCTCATGACAGCATCAGTCATGAAGCTAGAAGTTTATCTAGATGATCTTAAGGTCCTTTCCAACCCTAACGATTCTATGATTCTATGATTATACACCTGTTTCTGGCTGCACCACATCCTCTAACAAGTAAAACTGAAGAGAAGATAACATGGGCAGCAACATTTTTCTCTTGCACTTCCTGGGCTTTGTAGTCTTTGATTCTGTACAGGTTCCATCTTGCAATGTCATTCATGCTCACATGAAAGGGTAGCAATGGAGAGTAGTCTGTGCTCTTGACAAGTTGTGGCACCCCCTTGCCAACATCTTGGACCTTTTCTCGTGGAAGGCAGCATACCTCTCATGACTCCCTGTCGGGCTGGTAGATGGGTGCCTCAGTATCCCCTAACAGCAAAAAAGCTGCCAGCTTCTGGTGGAGATGTCTGCCCTTCCTTGGGGGTCCCTAGTTCTGGCAACTCCCCTGTACACCTCAATCTAGCCCTCAGCCACAGAACTTACTGATGCTGCATGCCTCAGTGACTGAGTGCTGCTTTTAATTTTGCCATGTTTGTATATAAATTAAGAAGAAAAAATAATAATAGCAAGCAAGAATATTTTTTTTCAATACAGTATTTGAGGGCACTTTGGTGTGCCCGCTGCATGGCCTAAAAAAACAAACTATGGGGCATGTGAAGAAAAAAGGAGAGACATTTATTAGGGTTTAGAAACAAAATATACTGCAATCCGTTCGCCATTTCTGACAAAAATTCTCTCTGAGATAAATGTAGAAGTCTTTTCTACTGTTAATTGGGCTATGTAAACTTCAAGAGATTTTTGGCTCTTCTCTCTAAAAACAGATGAATCAGAAAGAATGGTTTGGTTTTGGCAACAACATGGTCTTCATTTGTCTAAAGAACCCCTGTCCAAGACACCTTAGCTGTAATCTTGAGAGAAATCTGATTTTCCACTTCCTCTTTCAGCAATTAAGAAGGTGAAAATATCACTAATGCACACTGATAAAGTGGTCCTAAGAGTCTGAATTCAAATAAGACAATGAAGTTACCGATAGCTGATGGGGCTGTAGACATGTCTTTGTGGTGACAGATGATGGTGTTCAGGAGCTGGTCATAACACTTTACAACTAAAACAGAAAACAGACAAAATGATTGAATCATGGCAGTCAGGTGAAGTTCCCAACAACTGGAAAAAGGGAGATATAGCCCCCATTTTCAAGAAGGGGAAAATGGATGACCTGGGGAATTACAGAGCAGTCAGTCTCACCTCTGTGCCTGGCAAAATCTGGGAGCAGATTCTCCTTGAAGGCATGCGAAGGCACATGAAAAACAACAAGGTGTTTGGTGACAGCCAGCATGGCTTCACTAAGGGCAAATCCTGCTTGACCAATTTGGTGGCCTTCTGTGATGGGTCTACAGAACTGATGGGACAGTGGCAGAGCAGTTGATGTCATCTACCAGGGCTTGTGCAAAGCGTTCGACACTGTCCCACACAACATCCTTGTCCCTAAATTGGAGAAACATCAATTTGATGGATGGACCACTCAGTGGATAAAGAACTGGTTGGATGGCCGCATGCAAAGAATTCTGGTCAATGGCTCAGTGTCCAGCTGGAGACCAGTAACGAGTGGTGTCCCTCAGGGATCAGTGCTGGGACCGGTCTTGTTTAACATCTTTCTCGGTGACATGGACAGTGGGATTGAGTGCGCCCTCAGCAAGTTTGCCGATGACACCAAGCTGGGTGGTTCGGTTGATACGCTGGAGGGAAGGAATGCCATTCAGAGGGACATTGACACGCTTGTGAGGTGGGCTGAAGCCAACTTTATGAAGTTTGACCATGCAAAGTGCAAGGTCCTACACCTGGGTCAAAGCAATCCCAGGCAGAGCTACAGCTCAGGCAAGAAGAGATTCAGAGCAGCCCTGCAGAGAAGGACTTGGAAGGTGCTGGTCAATGACAAAATGAACATGAGCCGGCTTCAGTGTGCACTCACAACCCAGAAAGCCAACCGTATCCTGGGCTGCATCAAAAGGAGCGTGATCAGAAGGTTGAAGGAGGTGATCCTGCCCCTCTACTCTGCTCTCGTGAGACCTCACCTGGAGTATTGTGTGCAGTTCTGGTGTCCTCCACCTAAAAAGGACATGGAACTGTTGGAACAAGTGCAGAGGAGGGCCACGAGGATGATCAGGGGACTGGAGCACCTCCCGTATGAAGATAGGCTGAGAAAGTTGGGGCTGTTCAGCCTGGAGAAGAGAAGGCTGCGTGGAGACCTCATAGCAGCCTTCCAGTATCTGAAGGGGGGCAATAGGGATGCTGGGGATGGAGTCTTCCTTAGGGACTGTAGTGATAGACAAGGGGTAATGAGTTAAAACTTAAACAGGGGAAGTTTAGATTGGATATAAGGAAGAAGTTCTTTCCTTTGAGAGTGGTGAGGCACTGGAATGGGTTGCCCAGGGAAGCCGTGAATGTTCCATCCCTGGCAGTGTTCAAGGCCAGTTTTGACAAAGCCTTGGGTGAGATGGTTTAGTGTGAGGTGTCCCTGCCCATGGCAGGGGGGTTGGAACTAGATGATCTTAAGGTCCTTTCCAACCGTAACTATTCTATGATTCTATGACTGGAGTCGGCTAGGAGCAGCAATCTGTCCTCTATTCAGTGTTTCTCCACAGTGCAACATGAGGATGTGACATTTGAGTACATGAGTATTCAAAAAGACAAGACTGGAATTTATCTACACAGATCTTTTAACAGCAACTTAGAAAATGTTATATGAACAAGTTAAAAGCTAGAAGGAGATGGACATCTAAACATAGGTTATCTCTTTCTTGTATGAATTTATTGTGTCTGGAGGACTGAAGCCCAATTTCTGTATCCTCCTGAAATACCTGTAAGGTAAGAAACAGTATTGTCCCTATTTCTGAACAGGGAATTGGAGCACTGGGATATTAATAAATTGCCCAAAGTGATACAGGTAAGGAATAAATCCTAGTCTTCTGACTCCAACTCAGTTCTTTAGTAATCTTCTCAGTTATAGTTGCTATAGGAAGATAAATCTGATCTTTTGTAAATATCACCTAGACCTTCAGTTGTATAATCCTGCTTGAATGCATAATGTCTGCTTCATTGGCTGAAGAACTGAAAGTCAACAAAACATACAAAAACATCGTTGCAACACTTTAACACTGCCTATGACCATATTTTGTAGTATTGATATTCTGCTGTTGTTGCTCTGTACAGCCACAGTAATTTCATGTCAGAATCTGCAGATGTAAAGTTATAAATTCTTTTTCTATCAAAATGTTAAATAATGGTTTTAAATTTATTGCATGTATAAAAGATTATATTTGTACATATACCACACCTAGTCTTGTATTTTAAAATATCATGAAATAACTACATTTACACCTTAAAATACTGTCTTCATGAGTCAATGGAGAAAGGTCTGCAGGTTGGCCTGAAGTTCTAGCAGGTCACAGATAAGATATTGAAAAGCAAAAACTAGAGTAACTAGATAACTAGCATAACTAGATTGTGCTTATTAGCATTACCATGTTTCAGGGGACTGGTTACTTAATATGAAACATTGGTATTCAAGTTTGAGATATATAAATGACTAAGCAGATAATGCCCCAGATTTGCTCAGATTATGACAGCAGAGACTGCAAAAATACTAATGAAGGTAAAATCAACAGAAAAAGAATTTGTAAATCATACACCAAAAAAAAAACTAGATAAGATTCAGCTGATACAAATGGGTATTTTCCCACATTTGAAAACAGTGATAAAAGGACAAAACATCATAAATATGAAAAGACTTTAAAGTCTTCTCAAGTGTGGTGCTTATAAATGATATACAATGGTAATGTTAGTTATTTGATCTCTAAGCTTTGCTACATGGTTCAAATTTATCCAACTAGAATAGATCTCCAGTGGTTCAGAAAGGTTAACTGTACTCTGACGAGGTATTTCACCACATATTAATGATCTCTCATTGTTTGCTTTCTCTTTTACCAAGAGAGAGCAAATGGTGAGAAAAAAACACCTTTTTTTCATTTTCATTTCCAAAAGCTTCTGCTGTTTCTTTGTTGTTCTTTTATCCTCTCCCTGATTTACTCTGGAACTCTTCTCCAGTCTTTTACAGGGTTATACAGATCCTGTTTTGACTCCTAGCACAGGAATGGGGAACATCATGTCAAAGTCTTTTCATGTCCTTCCTCCACTATTTATTAATTCAAATAAAATATTAGAAAGTCACATAGCACAAAAGCTCTTCTTGTGATCAATATGTGTTCAAGGGTCTAGATGTGTTTAATTCTATGCAGCTTTTACTGCTGCTGGACTCAATCTCAACACTCATTCTGTTCCAGAGGTTACTGCCACCACTGGAAACTGAGCCCTTTATGTGTCATTCTTACCAACTCAGACAAGGGCATTTTTTACACCCCAGCTGAATATCCTGGCTAAGGAAGGAGGATCTATCATTCACTTTCTTTATCACGGTGACATTTTGTATAACTAATCCACTGGGTCAGCTACTTAAAGGCTGACCTAGTGCTCACTGTATTTGATCAAGAAGCAAGAAATAGAGACCCAAGTCCCCACTGTGATAAATATTTAATTAGTCATCTGATGGGAAACATCTCCAATAAGACAGCTTGGAAAAAGACACTACATGCTGGCAGCTACTGCACATATCTCATTGGCAGGAAAGCCCTTGTTTATCTTGCTCCATGTATAACTATATGCCAAAGGAAGAAAAAACGCAATAATAGAGAGCTTTTTGTTCTAGCACACTACTTTGATCACTATAAAGTCTAGCAGAATTCATATGGGAAATAAGAGAGAAACTTTTAGCTATAGCTAAAACTATAGCTAGAACTATTTAGAACTATTTAATGACATTTCCACCAATGGCTGTTTTTTTAATCAAGATGTGATCCAGGTTCAAGCAGTTATCGTTCAGTGAAATCTCACGGCCAAACCTGTCAGGAGGGCTGATTAAGTGATTGCAGTAATTTCTCTGGGCTCTGTAAACTCAGAATTTATGAAGACAACACAATATGAAAAGGCAAGTCAGCAGTGAAGGACAATAAAAGATTTGTCTTCAGCTTTGTGTGAGTGACCTACTGAGCTCATAACATTGCTATACTCTTTAGTCTGAACAAGACACAGAGAAAAAATTCAGACAACAGACAAAGTTCCTTCAAGTCTGAGAATAAATATGTTAGCCTGAACAACCATATGAGGTTATGAACTGGAAAGGATTTTGTGGGTCTTTCCATGAATCCATAAAAGCAAACAGTAATCAGTTCTTTTCTTCCAATGCGCTTTGATACTTAGGCAGCCAGAGCTGCAATGTGAAGGTAGTACTTCTCTATGAAGTTTCTTGTGACCTGACCATTATTCTTGTATTTAATTGTCTTTGAGTCATCAGAGTCACCAGTATTTGAACCAGATTTTACAGTAGTGAAGAACAGCACAGGGCATGAAATTCTTACTCTAGATGTCTACCATGTAGCCTGTCTACAGCAGACTTACTCTCTGAACTCCATTATAGTCTTGGAGAGGTAATCAATACAGTTAATGGAGTTTAAAGAACAATTCATCTGACCAAATTTAGGACAAGAAGAACAGCTCTCTAGATGCCATTGACTGTATTGGCTATATCTCCATTGACAGTAATGGGATTTACACAATTAATTCAAATATAGGCAGATACATTACATATAACCAAGGCAAGATGAATCTTAACCAGATCTTTTCCATTATGTGGGTAATGAGAATGCCCACATCTACATTAGACAGTTTACATTATATGCCTGCATGAGAACTTTTTGTTTGAATCTCTTTGTTTCATCTGAAAAAGAACTGAAGACTGGCATCAGCCTTCATCATGGCTAAGAAGTTGAGAGCAATTGGACAGGTTGCTAATAGTACTGCTCCTTGTGTGACATGGCATAAAAGAACTGCTGTATCTTAGCAATGCTACACTGGCAGTCCATCTAAGTTTAAGCAGATTGCTGACTTTGATGTGTGTGTGAATATACATATACATGAATCCCTGGAAATCAAACTGTGGCCTTGTCTGCTTATAACAATTTACCAATTCAGTAATTCAAGGGATACCTGGTCTTGAGAGTTCAAATTTTCAAATATATGACTGTCCTACCTTAAACTGATTAGAAAGGAGAACATCATATCTTCAGTATTCCACTATTACTTGCCTTAGATATTAAAATGTGTTTATTTATGTGTGACATAATGTAATTATTTTAACCTAAATTTGAATTCCAATAGATGAAGGCAAAAATCTAAATATAGAAAAAAAATATTAAACAGAAATAAAAATACTATGGATGCTTCAGAAAGAGCTATATGCCACAGTATTTTAAAGAATGCTAGAAGATGAAAAGATTCTTGTAAGAACTATTCTCATAAAGTATATGCAAATGTCCACTATGATGAATAAAAGATTATTAAACTCTTTTTACCCTGAATCCATGCTTGGCTCAACCTTACCTCATTGAGAACTTAGTGCTGAAATAATATCTGCCAGATAGCATTATTATTCTGGGTCCAAGGACCATGGATTAATTCCTTCAGGTGAAATGAGTCCAGGCAGGCAAATCAGTAGTGGTCTCCTGTTACCTTTAAAGTTTGTTTAATACAGACCAATAGTTTTGTCTGAAAATACGGTTATACAGTTCAATCTAATTCTAATACTTTAACTGATAAGAATACAATTTCTAATGACCACCTGGTACATTCCATTTTATCCCTCAATCAGAATCAATAACAAGAAATAACCAGTGAGCTTTTCTCAAAAAATCAGTGATATGGAATAATTTTTTTTCAGAGGATTATAGCTTTCATGGATTATTTGGATTTGGCATTGCAATTAAATTATTTTTCTTTCATTGCTGAAAATATTTCTCTAAGTTCCTGATTTAAAAAAATTCTATTCCTCCCTGGGCATACATTATTTACTGGTAAAAGTAAGCAGCAGGACATATTTCTCCAAATCATAGATGAATATATGAAGCCTGCATATGCAGAGTATTAGCTATGTCATTTGGAATAGGGATTTAGGTTATTTTGCACATGCAGTTATCAACAAGCACAGCTGCCTTCAGTCAGTGTACAAGCAAGAAACAAAAGGACAAGGAAACTCCATCTGGGCTTTCAAAACCATAGAAAGGTAAAAAAGGCATATCATGCTATTAAAAATAAGCATGATATATTAATACAGACTTAATAAATTTCTTCTTTTTTGAGTTATGATACAGAACTGTAGTGGAGCCAAGTGGTCTGCATAGAATCTTGGAATGGATTGTGTTGGAAAGGACCTTAAGATCATCTAGTTCCAACTCCCCTGCCATGAGCAGGGATGCTTCACACCAGACTATCCTGAGCAGTGAAATTATATGAAAAAGTAAATAGAAAAAAATAAAAGGCAGAAATGTGAATTTGATAAAGGAGGAAAAAAAAGCTGCCCAAAAGGCCCACTTGATCCACAGATACAGTCCTGTTATCCTAGCCATAATTTTCACTTAAAATTCTGCCCAAGGACATGAACATTGAAAACAATTCTATGCAAATAGTGAAAAGACATTTTTCTTGATGTCATGTGGGAACCAGACCAATGGGCCAGCTGTGCTAGGCTATTACCAGAAGTTATCAAAACCTTGTCTGTAAAAAGTATGCATTTCAGTATGACAATAGGAAAGTAGAATATTTATCAAAAGTATGGCTACCCTGAGTGTCTCACTCAATATCTGGGCTTTCAAACATTATATGGAAAGAGCTGTTTACCAGGAAGCATCCATTTTGATGAATCAAAATTACCCTTTTTGTCAATTATCAGGTTCTCAGACAGAAAGATAATGCTCAGAGAGGAGCTTCACAGATTCCCTCCCTTTAATCCCAGAGAAGTCCTGTAACTTGACCTGGGCTGAAAACGCCACAAATAAAATCTTACTGCTAAAAGAGCACACAAACAGTGTTACCTAAATAATCCCTAATATCAGTGGACCTCCGAGGATGAAAAACTCACCACTATAATTCCATTTAGATCTTTTAAAGAATTATAGTCTACATTATTATGTTCAGGAATTATGACTTATCTGACAGTAATGATTTACTTATAAAAGCACATCAGCGTCTTAAGTACTGCAGCTCCACTAGATAATACTGTGCTGCTACCCACATATGTATTCATGTAATATGCATACAATCTCAACATCTTAGTAATAGTAAAAGACACTTGCAGAAATGCTTTATTTTCTTCTTTTTTTCAGTTGTCTGTGTGTTTAACAGCACTGTGCTGATCTTCAGTTTCATTCTGCAGGCTTAAGAGTAAAACAAAGTAATGGGAACTGATAGCAAACAGCAGGGAAATGTTTTCAAAGAAGAAGGAACAGAGAATATATTTTTGATCATGGTTTTGACCTGTCCCAGTGACCTGATGGAGCACAGAATAAAATTTTATGAAAGAAAATGTTTGTTTAAAAAGGTCTCAGATTCTCAGGATGCTGTAGCAAAAATTGTAGGCTGTCTTTTTAACAACAAGCCATTTAAGGTGTTAACCGTATTCAGGGTGTAGAGTCTATTCTTGGTCTACACCAATGCTTTCTACTGATCATAAACACTATATTAATTTTAGTGCCTCACAGATCCTACCTAGCAAAATTTACTTTTCATCATGGTCACACAGTTTTCAGTCAGCTTAACATGTAGGCATACACTTCGTTTGATGATGTCTTTAACACTACCTAGCTTAGCAAGCAGTTCTGTGCATTTCCAAATGTTAACTTTCCATAGTTGTAAACACCAGAAAAATCAATCCCATTTGCAGAATTGCAGATTAAAATAGTGATATTAAATCACATTAATCCTTCTGCTTTGATGTACACCTTCATTATCCAGCAATAACAGTCGCCCTAGCAGGGAAAACAGTAACAATAGATCTGATGCTCACAGAGTTCAGCCACAGCCTCTGAGTTTTAGCAAAGAGATCAACCCTTAATTCTCTGAAGCCAAATTAGAACATAAGGCAAACTCGTTTTGTTTTAGCTCCCAGCTTTCTGAGATTTTTCTCAGTTTCCTTTACAGCACTTATAAACTCAGCCTGCTTGTGCTTAAGACCTTTCAGTTCCATAATCTTCCTTCTTGTTGTATGCTCTGTAACCTCTGAATGCAAATCAAGAGACCTCAGCTGGTGATTCTGGCTTGCTGTTAAACAGTCTTCTCACGCTTCTGTTAAAGTCCTCTCACATTACACAGAAAATGCTCCATAATTCACTTACAGCTACCTTAAACTTAGGAAACGGCGTGATGCAAAGACTTGGAACAAAACCACTTCAGACTTGTATATTTTTGAAAAGATGTTTAGGTTTGAACACATACATAACAATTCTATGTAGAGAAGAGCCTGGCTCAGAGCCAAGAGGAATCCCAGAGGTCTTTTGATCTGACTCATGTGAGTTCGTCTAATGGGCCAGAGAACACCTTCACGTCTGTCCCTCACTTCTGACCTAGAGTATGAGCATAGTCCAGCTGTAAATTTGGAGGCTATTTATTTATTTTACCTGAAAAAACTTAGATGTTTCATTTTCACAAAACAAGCATAAATCAGCAGCTTATAATGAAAAGGGGCGGAGTAAAAACAACATTCAACAGCTCATAACACAGTTAATGGAACTTGTCTACACTGCAGGCCAAACTTTTTCTGTAAGAAAATTCTGCATTCAATTAACCTTGTTTTCCATCTTTTCTGTCCCCTTCATTGCATTTACTCATGAGTACCATCCAAAGGGCAGCAAAAAAAGCTGATGAAAATGACCCACAGGCCATTTGGGAATAACTCTTAGAAGACTAGGAACAAGCAACATCTGCATCATGTCATAAGATTGACCATGCTCAGGAAAGTTGACACAGGGCCCTCCTGGTCAGAGGTGACCTGTTCCAGTCAGAGTTTCCTGCCACAAATGCTGAACATCTTGCTTACTTTGTTTACTAGAGTCAGGATTTAGCAAGTTCTTTGCAGACTCTGCACTATACTTTGAGCTTATCTGGATGGTGCCATAAGATCTCCTCAGAATAGATTTCCAGTAGTTACTGATGACTGATCATATGCACTGTTAGACTACAAGAGAAAAAATTACAGCTGAATGCAGACATCACGTGTTTTTTTTTCTTCCAGATTCTATAAGAGCTGAGAATTTTGCTTTCCGTCGGAAGAAAGGGATGGTTGAGTTCTTTTCACTCCCAGTGCAAACAATGAAGCAGGTAGAGGTTCCTCCCTGGAAAGAGGAAAAACATAATTTTGTTGAAAGTTAGAGGTCAACATCATATCTTCACCATGCAGAATGCAACTTGTTTGATGGTTATTTGACTACTTAAGAAATTAAAAAAATATATATACATTTTCTCTACAATCAAGTTTATGTTGGAAATTATAAAAGTGTGAGAGGAAGTCGAGCTTGCACACTTCTGGCCTCCACTCTCTGGGAAAGGAGATGATGCTACACAGGGCTCCCTTGGTCTGTTGTCCCTGAATAATGGTGTCCAGATGAAGTCCCATCATGTCGAATAGCAATGTAAATCAACAGTTATTATAAGGCATCAGGAGCATTTTGGTTTGGGAATGATTTTATGAATGTATTGTTTAACATCTTTGTTGCTGACGTGGACAGTGGGATTGAGTGCGCCCTCAGCAAGTTTGCCGATGACACCAAGCTGTGTGGTTCAGTTGATACGCTGGAGGGAAGGAATGCCATTCAGAGGGACCTCGACATGCTTGTGAGGTGGGCTGATGCCAACCTCATGAAGTTTGACCATGCCAAGTGCAAGGTCCTACACCTGGGTCGGAGCAATCCCAGGCAGAGCTACACGTGGGGCAAAGAAGAGATTCAGAGCAGCCCTGTGGAGAAAGACCTGGGGGTGTTGGTTGATGAAAAAATGAACATGGTCCATCAGTGTGCGCTCACAGCCCAGAAAGCCAACCGTATCCTGGGCTGCATCAAAAGGAGTGTGACCAGCAGGTCGAAGGAGGTGGTCCTGCCCCTCTACTCTGCTCTCGTGAGACCTCCCCTCGAGTATTGTGTGCAGTTCTGGTGTCCTCCACCTAAAAAGGACATGAAACTATTGGAACAAGTGCAGAGGAGGGCCACGAGGATGATCAGGGGACTGGAGCACCTCCCGTATGAAGATAGGCTGAGAAAGTTGGGGCTGTTCAGCCTGGAGAAGAGAAGGCTGCATGGAGACCTCATAGCAGCCTTCCAGAATCTGAAGGGGGCCTATAGGGATGCTGGGAAGGGACTCTTCATTAGAGACTGTAGTGACAGGGGTAATGGGTTAAAACTTAAACAGGGGTAGTTTAGATTGGATATAAGGAGGAAATTCTTTCCTGTTAGGGTAGTGAGGCACTGAAATAGGTTGGCCAGGGAGGTTGTGCATGCTCCATCGCTGGCAGTGGTCAAAACCAGGTTGGACAAAGCCTTGGGTGAGATGGTTTAGTGTGAGGTGTCCCTGCCCATGGCAGGGGGGTTGGAACTAGATGATCTTAAGGTCTTTTCCAACCCTAACTATTCTATGATTCTATGATTCTATGATTCTATAATGTTTACTGTGAGGGAAGGAAAAAATTCCCTGCCTTGTGGATCTTTATCAAAGAAAGTTCACCAAGTTTCTTATTCTTAGCTGGTTCTGCAGTGACTGACTGCTTCTCTAGCTTTCTTGCAGGGCAAAGTAGTTAGCTCCCATGAACCTAAATGTCTTCAGAACTATACCAAACTGTCTGAGCATAGCCAAAATACTCGAACGCTATGTAAGACAGCTGATTGGCAAAGGTATCACAGACACATATTTGCACACTTCACACACAGATGTAGAGTATGGCCACCATGATCTCATTCTTTGCCAAGACCAGAGTGAAATACATTCATAGAAAATGTGTGGAGACATTTATTTAGTGACTGGTGAGCAGAGTATTTTGATCTAGCTTATGCAGTCATTAAGGCACACCAATTTTATAGGCTGACATTGTCCATGAGCATCAAAAAAAGTACCACTGTCAACAGACATATAAGATACCTTTTTGCATAGAAGTATTGCTTTGTTTGTGGTGGTGAGACTAAAAGGACTAAAAGGATGCAAAGGAAGTAAAACGGTGGACGTATTTTATGAGATTAAAACAAGGTGTCCAAATTCAACCACTATCTGGTTATGATTTTAAAAATACCAAAAAACATTCCCTTGATGCATTCCTATGCTATCAAACAGCTCTTTTATCTTTGCTTTTCTTCCACCATTTCCAACACAAAACCCCTCACGTCTTACAGATTAAAACGAACAAGAGTCACACTGGTGTTGACTAGAGCAAAGGATGAGGAACTTATGGAACCTTAAAAATTCCCTGTGTAAATATGGCATGCTTAAAAACAAGGAGAGGGTTAATTTCTCTGAGCTGTCAGCAGGCTTCCTTCAACCCACAGTGAAAATTCCAGAACAGAACAGTAAAACCCAAATAACAAGGCAAATCATAATAATGATAAGAAATAAATAACAATGTTGAGATATATTCCAGTCATCTTTTTTGCCTTTTATTTTACCAGAGGCATTCTACTTTTTCCTATTAAAATAAGACAAATAAAAAGCAGCAATATTTTTTATCTACTTTGGAAATACTATTTTAAAAAATGGATTAGTCTGAGCAAATTTATTAAAATAAAGTTGAATATATTCTGCTTTTAAAAATGGAAATGATTCTGTGCTTTTAATTTCTTTCTGAAGTAACAAATTGCACAGCATCAGAATGCTGCTTACCATTACTGGTCCTAGCCTTAGGGAGTGTTACTTTATTACCTTTCCAAACCATACTTCAGAGGAATTAATTAATTGATGCTCTTAGCAGCCTCATCCTGACAAAAACATATGATACTCAAATGTTAAACATGGAAGCGAAGATGAAACTGTCAGGAGAAGGCTGAAAGTGGTTATTAATATGGGTTTTGATAAATATCTTCTCAGGCTCACACTGTGCCTCGTCTACTTTCATCTTGGAAAGTAGTTAATCTGATTGATGAAGATCCTGTTTCAGATTGTCTCCATGCTGAGTTTAATAACTGTACTTTTTTTTCCTTTTTTTTTTTTTTTTTTTTAAATGAAGAGTCCCTTATTGCAAGGCAAAAACTTTACACTGGTGTGTTTTGCAATCATGTAAGAAGCCTAACAGTGAAAACCTCAGTGTTTGCTCTATGCTTGAACAGTGTTGCTTAATTACTAACCCATCCCATACATGTCAGTCTCCAGTCCACTTCTTCCTCCCTTTGTGCTTTGCAAAACAGGCTCTGATAAGAAAATTGTCATATGCTGCTAAAGTTAAGCCCTTAGGCTTAAAAAAGCAAGCTCATCACGGCATCATATCCGTCCTCCGGTACAAAGGGGTGACACAGCATGCCAGTTTTATGTCATTACTAACATTCTGGTGTTAAAAGTGAACAAGTCAATTTTTTGTTATTACTTAAATTCTTATTTTTTTAAACATGTAGTCACAGTTATTGCTGCTGAATTGAATAAAAGGTGCATCTCTGTTACAGAGTAACATCTGTGGGTGTATTACACCAGACTATGTAATTATTCACGCTAGAAAGAGCAAAACTTCAAAATACATTAGAGAGAAGACAACTTCATATATACAGTATTACTGTACAGAGATATTAAAAACAGACAATAGGTCTGTAACTAATTAATATATCAGCCTGGGTAATAAATGTCATTGTAATGTATGTAGAGAAAACTCTTCTGTTAATTTGAACCTTAAATATTTTCTCCATTACTGTCCTGATGTACAATGAAAGGGTATATTGCCATAGTTATTTCTATAATCAAGGCAATGCAGCTTCCCCTGCAATCTGTTCCCTATCCACTCTGCTACATTAAAATGAGTTCCTCAGGCCATCACTTTATCTATTTCACCTCTCTTTTTTAATCCCGCCATTGACTGCTGCTTCTACACAATATTTAAAATAATTTCCTTTGTCCTTACAAAACAGACCACAAATTCAACCCCAGCCCACAGGTTAGTCCACTTTTCATTACTTTCCAGGTATCAGATAATCACAGAATAGCTGAGGTTACAAAGGATCTCGTGATGTCATCTTGTCCAACCCCTTGCTAAAGCAGGACCACCTAGAGTCAATCTTTTCAATATCTCCAGAGTTGAAGACCACAGCCTCTTTGGACAACCTGTGCCTAATGCTTATGGCACTATCCCCTTTCAAACATTTCTTTTACTGAAAACGACTGCAAAAGCTTGACAGCCTTTAGATTGCTGCAGTGTGGAGACCGTTGTCCACCTCACCAACCTGTATTTTTCCACTGTTCCACAGAACTCCCCTGATTGACCCACATCTGTATAGACCTGGGTAGTGACAGTTTTATTTTTAGGGAAACAAGGTCCCACAGAGTGCTGAAAACAGAATATGTTCAAAACCTCCGAAGAAACTCCCATCAAAATATCTTCTAAGTCACTAATTCTACATCTGAACTTGCATTACCCTGAGGGCTAACATCTGGGTTGAAACTAAAAGGCAGTACAATACTGAGAAACATGTATTTCATTGCATTCACATTCTAATAAAGACTACAGCCCTTTAAGAAATTGACTGCAAAATGTTATTTTGTGTGAAAATACTGACTCATCATAAAATGAACTTAGAAATTTTGCATTGCACTGCTTTTCTGTTCCAAATGCTATATAACAAAAAGTTCTTTTTGTGTGTGTTTTTTTTTACAGGAAAATTATCTTTATTTCAGAATTTAGTTGAATATTCTAATTAAAAAATGAAGTCAAAATATTTCCAAATTTTAAAAATTCACTCCAATTCACTGAAGCTCTATTTATATACTGGTACCATGTAAATATTTTTGAGAGGGCATTAAAAAGGTTTTCAATCTGTAAAGAATTACAGTGCATTAGAGCAGAACCCCCTGAAGTATTCTCTCAGCAGTGTAGACAATCTCAATGTTGTTCCTGCAAGGAATAAAAGGGGTTTACTGGCACCAGACTGCTCCTTGTTCTAGCACCCGGGGCCTTAGCACACATTTGAGGGGATAGAGAAAATGTGAGTTTTTGTATATTGGAAGGAAAGAACCCAAAGAGCCAGGTTTGACATTCCTTATGGTGGTAAGGAGCAGGCAAGGTGAGACTTAGGGCTACAAGAAATAGGTGTTACCTTTCCTCACATATCCAAACTCCTTACTGGTGGTACTGCAGAAACTGATATGGCTTTCCAGGGCTGAAACCCTGGTAAAGGAAACAGAAAAAACACACAGCATTTTGTTGAAGGGGAGGAGGAGAGGAGAGGAAAAGAGAGGAGAAGGTACTATTAGATATAGGTAACAAAAAATGCAGGAAGGAGAAATCAGCTGATCCCAGGGAGGGAAACAAAGATTATTTCATACTAAAATGGAAATAAAAGTGCACACTACTTGTTTTTATAAAAGGGGAGGAGGGGAAGGGGTATTTTTATTGATGTCAAGTCAGATTTTCTCTTATGACTGGAATGACTTGGACTTATTAATTTATTATTGTAAAGATGACTTGCTGAATAGCAACCTTTCACCCTCTAAAGGACACCCTGAAAACCCCACAACTATTTATGTCATCAGACCTTTGCTCCACAAATTCTTCATGGTCAGCACATTCATGTCAACTATCAAAACCAAATTAATTTTTAGAAGGGCATTTAAAATTTGCACCTTGTAAAGAAGATGTTTGCTTTTCTGAGTTGTCCTGAGACATGCTGGAGTTGATCCTCTTATTTTTACACCTTATGGAGGAGAGGAGGAATTTTAACTGTCTTTTATGAGAGTTTGGTAAAATCCAGGAGACGTGTGGTTTCCTGTGCTGAAAAGCAGAAGTATGAGTGCTGTGAGAAATAGAGGAAACAGATTTATTTTATTTAATTTTTAAGAGTAATTTCCTTTAGGTGATAAAGGAATTCTTAGTGAATGGAGAGAATAGATTCTTTCGTAGAGCAAACCCAATAAAAGTTAGTAAAATTAGACATTTTGCATGCAAAATTTATATTTGCTGTCCTTCATAGGTAGATAGAATCCTTTTTGTGCTTTTATTGTAATTTTCCTTCAAGCTGTGAACATCCTCTTTCATGTATGGAGCAGAGATGGAGGAGAAATGTTGATTCTGTCAATGTTGATTCATAGTAAAGAAATTTGTATAACCCATCCTCTTTCTTTCCATTAGCTACTGGCTGCCTTCTGTCTCTTTTCTATAGCACTGAGTGGTATATAGCAGAAGAAAGCATTTCTTAACTATCCATATGAATAGTGACTATCACCAGACGACTAGTTCTTCTCACTCCATCCTCTTATCTCCTGATTTGCTTTCTATTTTATGCATAGTATTCTTACTTTTTTCATTTTCCTCCCATATCAAGACTGGTGCATCTTACTGAACCTGAGAAAATCATATAATGTGACTCAACACCTCACCTTGGGATATAATCTTATAATCCTTATAATGCTGAAGATGCAAATTTCTTCTGTAAATGAGCATATTCCATTAACATAGCTACACTTTGCTCATAGGAAAAGCCAATTTGAATACTGGGGTTAAGTTTGAATACTGGGGTGTACTGAGCCCAGCTATTTTGTTTCTTTGCTAATCCTACCTTTAATACATAAGAAAACAATCAGTCTTCTGGAAAAATAAAAGCTGAAGTTTGACTTACTGGAGAGAAGAGAAATGAAAGTTCCACACCACCAAATAGTGGCTTTACAAAAAAAATACAATATACTGTTGCAAATGGCTAGTAAGGAATGCAGTTTTAAGGATAGAAATAGGTATCAAATTAGTAGCAGCTCTGTACATATTTGTTGCTTTAACATTTATGGAAGAAACTGTAGTGTCCTGCTTTTGTTTGTATCAGTCTCTGTGAGTGTTAAGGGGATAATTATGTTTGACAAGTTTTATTTCAAAGAAACCTCTTTGTGACTAACAATGAGTTGATCTCATTACCTGCTTCTTGTATCAGTTTACTCTGGTGAAAGAGTAAATCTGAAGTTCAATTTGTTAGTCTTTCTTCTTAATCAGTCCAGAAAAAAAGTCTTTAAACTAAAGTAACTAATTCATAAAAAAAGAAAAAAGATGAAGGAAAAGTCGATGTTCTTATCTTTTGAAATCTGGGCTCTAGCTGGAAGCTACATTTTTTCATTAAAATCACTTTTATCAGCCTAAGAAATTAACTGGTCTAGAAAGAACATTTATCAAAACTGCAGTTACTCTCTGAAAAGCAGTTAGGTTTGAACAAAATGAAATTAAATAACAAAATTCAGTGCCACTGTGGAACACTTCCAAAAGCAGTGCGTGGGAAAGAGAATATAAATTTGCCAGTATAGTAGTTTAGCACATACCACACAGAACAAGTTATTATATAATTAATGTTGTTTAAGTGTATTCCTAGAGTATTATTGCCAAAGGCCAAGAACCAAGAAACTTTCACTTGTATATTTAAGTCTCACTCACTAAGACTCATAATCTTCAGGTTTACAAGCATTCACAATAGAGTAAATCTAACACTAGGTACTGTCTTTGGATGTCTCTTATATCACTCTACTTTCTACAGTATGATCATTTAAACAATATATTTGATAATATCTTCTTGTATGAACCTAATTTTGAGTCAAGTGAAATTCATTGGAAAGAATTTCACTTGCCTCAAAATTTCAAAACAAATAAGAGGGTTGGACCTTCAGGAGTAGGATTCTGTACTCAAGCAGCAGAAAATACAGAGTGATTAGCAAAACAATAGCAACCCAAACGAGTCAGAGCATGAGGAACAGGGCAAGATGGAGTGACCATGGAAAATATAACAGCAAAGAATAGTGGGAAAATCAGAAAGAGGTGTGTGATCGATAGCATTGGCCGGAAAAAACAGTGAAGTCCAAGAATCAACAAGGTGAGCTCAAAGACTCTCAGGGTTAAGAAATCACCTGAAATGGGAAGAGACTTAAAGTCTAAGTGCAAGAAGTCTATCAAGGAGTACCAGAGTTAAAGATGAAATTAAGCAAACAACCTGAGCTAGATATACAGAATGTAGCATGTAATATAAAAATATTGTTTGTAGTGTTCAAAAACTATTATCCAGGCCTTCAAAGTTCAGGTTGTTGGCTAAAATAAATAATTAATTTTCCCCCCTACTTTATATTTTGCACATCGAATATGTTTGAGTCAAATATTTCTGCATCATTTCACAACCTTGATATGCAAGAGAGACTTTTTGGAAATGCAAGCCGAAAT
Organism: Pezoporus flaviventris; assembly: GCF_033815535.1. NCBI lineage: Eukaryota > Metazoa > Chordata > Aves > Psittaciformes > Psittacidae > Pezoporus > Pezoporus flaviventris. The sequence continues at coordinate 6,475,673 of NW_026892603.1, forward strand.
GCTCAAGTTTTTACAGGAACGCAAAGGAAGATGCCAGCATTTTCAATTTTGACAAAAATAGAAAGCATGGGGAAGAAATACATGAGTTATGAGTAAATACATGAGTAAATACATGAGTTATGAGTAAAAATTCCACACAACAAAATAAAGTCTGTGCTGGGTGGGGAAGATCTGTTAAAAATGACAATGAGCGGTATCTGTGTGCCCCTTGGCACTGGTATTGTCTTAGGTGGGATTGTGAAGCACAGGGTTTAATTTGATACTTTTGCCCAGTACAGCTGGCTGTATCTCACCTTCAGTAGACTTCATTGCCTGCGCTTGACATAGCAAGCAAATTTGTTCCCTGGCCCTGACATATATGAGTGGGGGCTCCCTCATTTTCTGAGCTGGATCTCTTCTTTCCTGTCCTATCTTTATGATTTTTCCCACCTTTTTCATGTTCCATCTTCAGACCTCCTCGACAAAACCTTACTAGGCATTTTCCCTTGGATGCCCAATTGCATTTTCTTTTAGGAGCCTGGCTTTTCGCCGAACTACATCTCTCCTAATAGACCAAGTTTATAAGGTTTCCACTACATTCCTGGAAACAAGACAAAGCTGAAGCCAGGATACAGTAAGGGAAATATGCCCCATACAGAGAATTTGAGCCACCAGGGAGAATAAAAATAGTAAGCTCCAAAACTCTAACTGCACTAATGTAGCTCTGAGACTGGGGTCAAAGGCCCTGCCCTGAGCTCAGGTCAGCAGTCTTCCAGCTTCTGTAGACCAGTGCTCAATAACAGCTCCTTCCTAAGGCCAAGCAGTGCTAAAGTGCCTTTCCCTCAGTCACTGGAGATCAAGAAGGTGAAAAATACCCACAGCATCCCCACCACCTCATGGTCCCACTCTAGGCATGGAGACAGCTCCTCCAGTAGCCTGGTCAACAGAGCAGTTAAAAAGCAACCATGCATTGGAGCAAACTGCAGTCCCCTCTGTGACTCTTGTGCCTAGCAGTGCAACCCTCAGGAAGGACCAGTGTTTGCAGGAAGATGCTGAGAGAAGAACACACAGCTTAAAAGAAAAGGAGCCAGAGATCTACATCAGCGAGGCTGTGCAGCAGCTGGCCATACAGACTGCCACACACAATGGCTTTGCGCACAGAACCCAAAGCTCTGCCCTTACGAACATGGGCAGCCTGTCCAACTGGAACAGCAAGTGCAGGCAGAGCATCATAGCACAGCTCACCCCAAAAGAAGCCATCGCTCCTCATAACTTGGAGCTGGGTAGCCATTGCCTTAGCAGTGATTTGAGCCTTGCAGGCACTGTTGCTGCCGCTGGCTGCACTAAGCATATCGATGTCCACCCTTTGTCTTTACACGCCTCCTTTCCCGAGTGCAGTGCCGACTGACAGCGTGTGAGCACACCGAGCTCACACCCCTTGGACAGGGCAGTGAGAGCAGAGTCTCCGCATGTTGCGGCCATCACTGAAGTGGCAAATCGGATGTCCACAATCCAACTGGAGAAAGACAAGAAGTGGGCCCATGCTGTGCTCCCAGGAAAGCTCGAGAGAGTAGAGCTGGGTGGCAGTGTGGGCTGGGCTAGCTGTTACGTCTGTGTGCGCTGCGAGAGGACACACTGTGGCCCCTATGGGGGTGGCCATAAGGATAACCATGGGCTGCATTCCTGAGCAAATTCCAGCTGCAGCCGATAGGCTGAGAAAGTTGGGGCTGTTCAGCCTGGGGAAGAGAAGGCTGTGTGGAGACCTCATAGCAGCCTTCCAGTATCTGAAGGGGGCCTATAGGGGTGCTGGGGAAGGACTCTTCATTAGGGACTGCAGTGATAGGACAAGGGGTAATGGGTTAAAACTTAAAGAGGGGAAGTTTAGATTGGATATAAGGAGGAAGTTCTTTCCTGTTAGGGTGGTGAGGCACTGGAATAGATTGCCCAGGGAAGTTGTGACTGCTCCATCCCTGACGGTGCTCAAGGCCAGCTTGGACAGAGCCTTGGGTGACATGGTTTAGTGGAAGGTGTCCCTGTCCATGGTGGGGGGGTTGGAACTGGGTGATCTTAAGGTCCTTTCCAACCCTAACTATTCTAACATTCTATGATTCTATGATTGTTGTCACAAAATAAAATATCTTCATTGCGTATAAACTGAAGATATCTCAATTAAGGACAACTTTTCTTCTGACATCTCTAAATGAAAAAATGCTCTACTAGTCTCCTATCTTCACACTGAAAATATATTTCCTTGTAGTAACCATACGCCAGAAAGTATTTGGACAGAAAACTGCCAATAAGTCCTTCCTCTGAGGATAGAAATAAAAAAGTCTGTGAAAGAAACCAACAAACCCAAACCAAAACAGAAGAACAATATAGGTGAAAAAGAGGTCTAAATGTCTGTTTTCACAATTTTATTAAAAATTCCTTTGAGTCAAAGATGTATTGGTTACAGAGATCCACGGAGATCATGTAGCCCAACCTCTCACTCAAAGCAAAGCAAGTAATATTGGTGGTAGAGTTTCTTCCTCTTTGCCAGGAGTTCTCTCCTCCACTTTGGGACTGTCTCAACATTTTCCAATGTGATTTCGTGTTGTGCTCATTCTCCAATGATCTTCATCTATATTATGTGCAAACTTATGATATTCAGAGTTACAGTAATATCCTGAATATTAGGTTTTATTTTTCTTTTTATTTCTCAAACTGTTTTTTTCCCACCTCCCAAGGTGTTATTTCATTAAATGACCACTGTTTGGAATCTTCAGCATCATCTTCCACCTCAGGCAGTTTCTGTATTCCTCTTCTGCATCCTGTGTTTATCTAAGCTATGTTTATCTTCACATCCTAGACTTTTGCTATTGAGGGATAGCTGCTGCTTTTATTTTTAATTTTATGAAGACGTTATTATTTTCTTGAGAGTTGTAAACAATACCTTCATGTTACTACCCAGTTTTTTTCACTATTTAAAAGACTAGATGACTGTATTTATTTTCATAGGAAACAAATGAAAAATAAAAAACGGCTTGGTTAGGTTTGGTTTTTTTTTCAGTATTACATCAGTATCCTGATGTGAGAGAAAGGGAAGGCTGACTTTATTTCTGAATGCTGAACACCTGAGATTGGCCATACTTATGATTAGAAGAAATGTTCCTCAGAGGCAATAGCAAAAAGAAAAGAAATGATTGTATGTGGTTAATTTACAAGTACGAGAATGAAACAAAGATGCAGATGGTGAAGAAATATAAGGCAGGAGAAACTGGATGAACATCAATGTTTACAGGAATGTTGATGAGGTTGAGCAAGGGCGATAATGGTAAATGGGGAACATTGTCTGTGGCAGTCAATACTCAATGTGAGTAGTGTTCAATCAATATGCAAAGGAGCAGCTAAAATGGCTACAGCACAATGCTCAGTGAAGAAGTTGAAATGGCTGCCGCACATACAGAGTGCATTTGTTAATCAACAAACAGCTGAAGTTGTGCTATCTCCTGTGGCATGAAGAAGCATGAGGCAGGGGCAGGAAAACAAAGGCTGAGTAAAATGTGATTGATTATTAACAAGACCAGCAAGCAGGTAAGAAGCAAAGCAGTTAAGACTGAAAGATGAAAAGGACATTTCTTTGTAAAGACAACAGAAAACACCTTGCACACACGTGCAGCCCTGCTCCGCTCAGGGCACTTCAGCCTTGCATACACCAGAGGAGTTGCAGAGCTGCTCAGGCAGGCTACAAATCTCCCACGGCAGCACTCCATTCTTCTGTTCATGTCTATCTAAATACTAAAGAGAATTCCTTCATGCAACTTCTGTCTTCTTTCAGACATATCCTCAACACTCATACAATATCTCCTTTTAAATCTTACATTAGGGTAGTAAGTAGGAGCTACGATTACCTGCCACCACCATATACATTCTGTACTGCTAATAATAATGCCCGCTCTTTCAGATTTTTTTGCTATACAGCATTTTGCTATTCCTTTGGCCTCTTCCCTGTCCAGATCTTTATTTTCCTTTGTTACTTCCACTTATGGAGCCAATTTTTGTTGTAACATTTGAGTAAATAAATGCAAGTTACCAATGAAACAGAGAAGGGACCATACAGACAGCACATTACAGTCAGCCTAGAAATACAGAGAAAAGTAGAAACATTTTGCTAAAGTCTTTAGAGAAAAGAAAACCAGCTACTTTTAGACTTCCTCCATTGATACCCTGACAATTTCCTCTTCTGGTTTGTATTTATTTGTTTGGGATTTTTTTTTTTTTTTTTGAGACATTACAGGTGATGGAGTCCTTTCTTTTCATGCTATAAGTAAATTGGAATGATTCACAAAGGAGATATATTATGAAAGAAAGGTGAACAAGTACAATTATATCAGTATTCCACAACAGGATCTATGAAGAGGCTTGTGACCATTAACTTATATACCTTGTTTGTTCAACAAGACTGGCCAGGAAGGCTGATCAATGGCAGTTTATCATCATCATCAGAAATTTGAATATTAACCTTTCAGTAGCTGAACAGGCCATGAAATATTGAGATAATTTTACACCATGGTATTACAAAGTTACATATTATACATCGTGTATGACTCCTATTACACTCCTGCAATGATCAAACAGTAGGGTGCACAATACAGAAATCATATTTTTCACAGGTATGTTATCTTTGCAAAGATGGTTTAGATAAAAACATTACTGGGAAAATATTTTCCAAGTTTCCCTTTGAAAAGGGAGAGGGAAAAGGCAGTTTCATTTCAGCTGATAGGATATAGAAAGGGATGAGAGGGAGTTTCCAGTGCTCATCTCCATGAGTCTGAACAATGTGAGAAGGTGACATTGAAAAGACATTTGTCTGAGCTGGCAAGGAAGAAAATTATTAAACCAGACAGAGGTCTTGGAATATAATGCATTAATAGATAAACAATAAGCAGCTATGAAAATCACAGTTAATTACAGAAGACATAAATCAGAAAGACCTGATTCAGAACATATGGAGATGATAAGTGTAACAGAAAAAATAATAATTCTGTGAATTATTATTCACATGTAAAGAACATGGGGTTTACCATGAATACTACTTGAATGCAATGGAAAGTGAAGACAGGTTTGGCAAATTCTCTTAAGTACTGTGGTGTACAGAAGGAAGTCCTGCCAAAGCACTCAGAAGAAAACACTGAGTATTGAGCCAAGGTGAAAATCTACCTCTGCATGTCTGTAGTAGTTTCAGAAGCTTAACTTTGTCTGCCTTTCTCCACCTCCATCTTTCCCAAGAAGAAAATGTTCTGCAAATTCAATTCCATTTCAAAAGCAATTCCAGGTTTTCCTGTCCTGAGAGTTTTTCCGACCTTGTTCTCTTGCAAACATACAGTATATATATATATATGCTTACAAATCACATAAACATGAGACAATACAGTTGCTCAGACTCTAAAAGGAACTCTCAATTATCCCCAAAGCAGTAATGTTGGTCTTGGGAAGGTATATTTCCTTATCATTTTAAATTCCCCTAGGGTATATCTCAGCATATTCCAGGTAAGATGAGAGCCACATTTATATGGGTATATGGGCACCTAAGAAAAAGTAAGATTCATAGTGAGATTTTTAAAAGCATCTAATTTAATGGTGGATAAAAGATAATAAAACCTAATCTGAAAAGCATAATCTGTGAAAATTGAACTCTGAAGGCATTTAAACACCAGAAAGTTTAAACTAAAGTGAATTTAGAAACACACATCACATGGAAAAATCAGTGGCTCTTCTGTTCTTATTTATGAGCTTAAGAAAATTCATCTTTAGCAGCTGTCACTTTTATTCTGACAAAAATATAAATGTGCCACTTCTAGAAATAATTGCAACCTCACCTCATGTTTTAAACAGTCTTAAAAGATCACACAGACATTTTTTGCTTGATTCCACTTATTTTGCTGTATTAAAAAAGAAAATAATTAGGCATATAATACCATTCTTCTGATCACCCAGAAGCAGTGGCTGCCAAACAACATTTAATAAAGCCAGTGAGTTGGCTGGACTGTTTCAGTGTTCGTTTATGTCTGCTACCTGTGTCAGTGTCTGTAGTTGCTGCAACTAATTATTAGTCTAACTAAGGCAAAAATAATGTTAATCTTCCAGAGTTCTGTTGCAAAGTAAAATGGGTGAAGAGCCGTCCTTATATTTGGATCCTATTTGAAATGTAACTCATGACATTTTCCCACGCAAGTTGCAATTACTGTCATGGACGTTTCTGTTACTGCCTCACAAACACTTCGTTTCTTGTCTGTCAAAATCAGAGCAGCTGTCACAATTCAACTAAATTGAAAGGAATTGTAATTAGAAATTCCCTACTTTATAGAATTCCCGGCATACTTCAGCTAAAGTCAAAGTAATAATTACACAGGTTTCAGTCAGAAATGGAGACTTCTAAATTTTTTAGTAGAAAATATTACCTTTTCTGCTTCTCAGAATGCAAGGTGTGATTATGAAAAATTGGGGTTAGCTGAGATTAAAATATTACTGTATATCTCCAGTATTAGAAAGTAATACTGTGTATTATTTTTTCTAAATCCTGTGTTGATGACATGTGACTCTCTATCCTTTAGGTCTTTCTTATGTAGAAAATTGAGGCATTTACCATAAAATCAATAAAATGTAGTGTGCATGGTAAAGAGGCATTCAGAATCAGAGACTGAGTTTGCATCATAGTTTTTCAGGACCTTTCAGGAGATTCCACCAGAAAGTTCTTGCTATTGGGCAGAATAAAGAGGTAGAATTAGTTTTAAACCTTTCATCCACAAATCTCTACACGGGCTGTTATTATAGTGAAAGCAGTGCAAATTCATGTGATATTCAACAATTTAAGAAAAGATTTGCTCCTGCAACTGGCTGGATTCATTTACTAAGAGGGTGTTTTTAATTAGTCTGTCATGTAACCTGGGCAACACTGAAAATTAATCATTCAAAACCAAAATATTTTTCAATAAATCCTTAAACATTTTTTACAAAAACTTTGCAAATATTTCTGCATCTTAAAAAAATATTCTTTAAACTTTCATTTCATTCTTTAGCACAGACATTATTCAGAAAACTTCCTACTGCAATTTGTTTACATCTAATCCCAACAAACACCAACACATTTTTAGAGTAACAAATAGATACAGCAAAATATTGTTAGACCTCTGTCTCAAAATTTCTAGAGAAACATAACAAGGCAGTTGGATAACAAGGGAGTTAAACTTATATAGGAGCAGACATAAATGCTTACATTTGTTGAATAAATTATTCACTGTTAATTATTTTATTTCCAGGTATCCTAGATTTTTTTCCTATTTGAATATTTATTTAATCTTTTTTAATACATTTACTGTCTCCTTTTATACAAAAGCCTGTGTTTTCAGAGCTAAACATCTTAAGTAAAGGCACACTGGGGCATCCAAATAAGTGACCTGATTTTAGAAATGTTTAGACTCAGCTCCCAGTGTGATCAATATGTATTGATTTCACATACTACATTCTCTTTATGCAGTTGAAAACAGACCAATATTGCCAACCAGCATTTCATCAGGAAGCCATAAAATAATTTTTAGATATCTATCTGTGTTATTGACAAAATAAAAATGTCAAACTATAATTCCATTGGTGTATCGTGTTAGTAATACTAAACATTGATTTGTAGATTCTGAATTAGACAATTTTTATGTATTCTCTGAAATGCAATGAATGTTTTCAAACTGAATAGTATAGATAAGGGCTTAAAACCTGACTCTGACCTCTCAGTTTACCTGAAACCTTATTTCTTAGAGGTGCAGTTATTAACAGTACATGTTTATACCACACATTTTGTGTAAGAATCATTTCCCTGTGAAGCCAAGTCACTGATTCTGAAAGGCTTTTTATGTTTTGTTCCTATCATTCTTGCCATCCTGAAAATGCCATAACTTCTCTTCCCTCACCTTAAAGCTCTTACTGGGTTATAAACTGGAAAAATCGACATCCTATCTCTGTTAACCTTTGGCAAAGCTTGAGGAACTATTCCTTGCTCATGAAAAAGCCATCTAATTGCTAATCTATAATCCTTTTAATATGCTGTACATTTTGGATTGATCTATTGCCAGCTGACCCAGCAGTGCCCATGGCTATATTAATCCTATTATTCACATGTTCCAATGGAACCCTTTAATGAAGTCAGAAAGGCTTGCATACTACTGATATTAAGGATGGTTACATTTGTATTGCACCTAATTATGGAACATTCTATTGTATCACCTAATTGTGAAAATTCTTTTTTTTTTCCAAGGCATAATTAATTTTGATTACAAGCTTTATCATATTGTTTTCAGCTGTGTTCTTTTTTCTTTTTTTTTTTGGGGGGGGGGGGGAGGGGATAAATGACTTATTTACTGCTTCAGTGCTATGGTTTTAATATACTAATAAGAATTACATTGCTTGGCCAGATTCAAAATAAAATTGAATATTCGCAAGGTAAACAGTGATGTTTGCAAAAATAGGAATAACAAATAATAATGCTATCTTGTATAATTAGAATTTAACCCGAGGATTTAAAAATACTCTAAAAACAATGACAAATTTCTAGACCTTAAAATGCACTTTTGGGAAAGCGTACTTAACCGTGTTATAATTTTGCAGAGAAAGAAATTAATGAAGCATGATAATAGTAAAGAGACTTTACTATCACCTGCCACAGTTCTCCAGTCTTGACTCTTTGTCATTCTTTCTTGCAGAAAATTCAGGAACAGTAAGCTTTGCATTGACTTCTCCTTTAGGAGTTTGAAGTAATTCACAATTGTTGAGACTGATGTAATCACTTTTAGTGTCCCACATTAAAAAACAGATCTATCTTTTTACTCTATGCATTGCACAGCAAGTTAAACACTTTTCAATCCATGCATTGCACAGCAAGTAAAACACTTTTCACTCCATGCACTGCACAGCAAGTAAAACACATCTAAAAGTAAATGCACTCCATGCATTGTACAACAAGTAAAACATGGTAAGTACTGTGTTAGAAAAAAATTCTCATCCAGCCATATGTAATCTAGTGCAACTTGGTAAATAAAGGCTCCTACTCCCTACACTGTTGCCCTTCACTGAGTCTTACGGTTTGGGTCATGTATCTCCACTAAACCTGCCCTGCAGTTACAAGAGAAATCACTTATCCTTCATGATGCTGCAAGAAAAATAATAGCCTGCTCTCTCAAAAAATTACTCAAACCAGTTGTCACATGTTATTCTGTCAGCCTTCCCAAGAAAAAAGAGCATCAAGAACAGAATCTGTTTTCTAAACTCTATCTCTGCTATGTTAACATATTATCCCAACTTGACAGTAGCCTTCATTTGCTTTATACTGGTAATTAGCGTTTTATTATTAACTTTTAAAAATTAAAGAATACTAAGGATGTTGTAATGTCTTAGCTGCTTTAGTGATCAGCAGAATACTTATGTTCCTCATTAGCAGAAAAATAGATATCAAAGCCTCAGCTGAATAGTATCTCTTTTAAATGTTTCAAAATACCAAATCTGTCCCATAAAGCATAACCTTAGACAAGTAAGTAATATGACAATAAGATTATTGGTTACTTTCTTAGCCTTATAAAGTCTTACGTGTTTGTATATAAATATAGATTCACAACAACCTATACTGAAAATAGCCAGCCTATATTACACAATATTATGCAACTGGCTATTTGCTCTTCCTAAACACCAGAGAAAATTAGGATGTATGCATGTTGTCTCTGAAATATTTCATTAAGATTGTCTAATTGGAATGCTATTTAATTATCCAATATAACAGCTACAGGCAGTCTACACATAAGCAAGAGTCGCATGTATGATTCAGGACAATATTTTAAAACCTACTATATTGGTGACTTTGGTGCTCATAACACAGATAAACCAATGCAGCTGCAGTTGCGCATTACTCAAAATGTATGTGTTTTCTTGACAAATTACCAGTCTCACAAAAATCTCCAGGAAGAATAATCCCCTCAGGCAAACGGTGGCACTCACCACACAAACAAAAAAAAACAACCAACTAACCAAGAAAAAAAACCAACCAAACCACAAACAAAATCCAAAACAAAAAAACAAAAAAACAAACACGCACACACACAAAAAAGCAACCCAAACCAAAAAAAAAAACAGCACCCCACAAGTAGATATGGCTATGCAAGATATTATCATTACTCAGTTGATATTTTAGTTAACATTTCCTTGACTAAACACAAACAGGAAGCCATTAAAAAAGACATTAAGAGGGTTGTGAACCAAGTTAAGACAGTATAATATCCTGAGGTAATATATCCTGAGGGGCAGGATATGAAAAGCCCCTAAAATTTATGGACTGAATGCAAAACTGAAAACCATCTGGGGAAATAAATGTAGGAGTTAGTTTACTTTTCACTATTTCATATTCCTGAGAGTCTGATTAAATCTTTTATGTTGTCCATCATTAACATTTCAATTCCTATATGTTCATTTGCTTAATGTATTGCCTTTGAAAGAAACAAAGAAAGGTGACTAAGTTTTAAGATTTGGAGGGAATGAGAAGAGGAAAGAAATTATTTCTTTCACCTTAAATTTTGACCTAATGATGCCAATTATCACTATTAGTCTATTTCCACATTATTTCTAAGATATTTGTGATAGTTTATAGGTAACAACTGCATTTGTGTATAACTAATGTACTGTTTTCTATGGGATTTGTTGAAGTAAACTGGCACAGATTTACTTGTATCTTAATATCTTTCTTTTTTTTTTATCAAAAACTTTTAAACCATATTTTACTGCTCTCAAGAAATCATTATTTACTTCCATAAGGAGTAATAATAGTCACCACATTTTTTAAAGTTAAAAATTAGATTAATTTTTCTTTCTGTGAGCTAATTAATTTTTAACTCCACAGGTTGTCAATTTGTAGTTTGGATGCTGCTGAACTAGGCTTTGAATGTTGCAGCAAGAAAGCTTTGTAACTTTTCTGTTGTTTATAATACAGTTAGAGAATCTGAAAATAGTGAAAGTGCATCAGTTACTTCTGCAAATATATTGCTAAGATCTCTTAAAATTATAAGATTCACAAGTATATTAGACATACTGTGTTATTAGGCTAACTTAACTCTGGGAGTTTTTTTGTAGAGCTCACTGCAGCCATTAGCTCCTGACCGCCTGCCTTTCAGTCACTTTGAAATTTTCAGCAAATTTTCCATTATATGTAAGATCAGTAAATCATTTCTCTGTTGGTTGCTGGATTACATCTGTTATTTATCTTCCCCAGAAATATATATTAGAATTCACATCTCACCAGTTCATCACAAAGATTAATTATTAATTCATCATAATAATTTGCAAGTGCGATATGCGGTACTTCTCCATACAAAGCACAGCACAAACCTTAATTAAGTTTCTCAAAATTAAAATGACTGTCCACTGTGTCATTCTTCTGGTACCATATAGTATTCTTAATTTCTGCCAAAAAATATAACATGAGCAATTCGATATTTAGAAAATGACAATAAACTAATAGATTAAGCACCCACTGCAAAGAACACATCAGCTATATTTAAAGGTCTAAAATAAAAGTTAATTGTAAATTGTCATAACTATCTGATTTGGGAGTTGATTGATCAAACAAACTTAAGCAGCAATATATTTCATGAAATAGTGAGAACCTTGAGGCAAAGCCATCAGAAATACAAACAATCAAAAATGGCTCACTATAGTAAGTGCAGGTTTAATAAGTATAAATGTACTGAAGCAAAACATTTAGTTAACCCTATATGCTCTTCTGAATTAGTGGACCATGCCATAGGTTATTCTAGTAAAGCATATACATATCATAAAATAATTGAAGAAATCAGTTCCTGTGGTGCCAACAATTTATTTATTTCCATCATAATGAAAATTTCAGTATGGAAGAAGAGGAAGAAAGAAGGACATTTATGGTTCATTTGTAGCAGATAAAAACCCCTCACTTCTGCTAAGTCCAATTAAAAATAATGTTACTGGAGGAATAAAATTAGATTTTTTCAGGAAAACCGTATATTTTTTTTCTAAAAATCTGACTAAAACACAGTTTCGAAGAAAATGCTGCCCAAAAGTGTAAAAGAAATTGGCCATATTTTAATGTGTTTATTTTCTATTGATTCAGGCTTCTTAGTGTTTGGTTTTTTTTTTCAAGACAGTTCTAAAGAACATTTCAAAACATTGTAGTTATTTTGAAACACAGTTAATGCTCTCAGTGGGCTGTGTTTGTATTCCACTGTGAGAAGTATAACCTGGAGGACAAAAAGTTCATACACAGAAGAAAAAAAAATAAACCTCTAGAAAATAAGTTGGTTTGGAAAGTCTTTTACTTCAAGACATACATCACTAATTGAGTGAGCCTTTTTTTTTTTTCCCCTTCCTTTTGGTTGCATTTAAACTAAATTCCAATACCAATGAAAAGTATAGTATAATAGGGAAAAGATGCTGATTTTTTCCCCCTTGTTATAGAAAGGGGTAATACAAATTGAAGCTTAAGAATACCTCCTTCAATATATAAACTTGATAAAGTCTATGCAATCCAGTCTGTATGCACTTTTCTTCCTTAAAAAAAATCCTATGGCTGAATAAACAGAAGGATTAAGGTTATGAAAGTATCTGCAAGAACACATAAATATGGATAATAAATAAAACAACCTACTGAGGCTGGACATTGGATCTGGAGTGCTACTATTCTGTCCAGGGAAATTTAAGGAACCAGACAGCCATGCAGAGAGTCTGTGCCATGGAAGAAAGGGACATAGCTTCTTCATCTCATAGACTTCTGAACTAACAACTAGGAGAACTTTTAAGCATACACCATCCCTAAGCAATGTATTGCAGTGAGGTGAAAATAGCTAATCCTCAGATGATTCTTTGGTCAGTGTCCTGGGTTCAGCAGTAGCAGTCATGTTTCTCCTTCGTGGTAGCTGGTGCTGTGCTGTGTTTTGACTTCCAGCCCGGGAACACTGCTGGTGATACCGATGTTTTTGGTTGTTGCTAAGTGATGTTTACCCTGACCAAGGACTTTGTGAGGCTCATGCTCTGCCAGGGAGGAGGGGAAGCCGGGAGGAAGCAGAGACGGGGCGCCTGACCCAGGCTAGCCAAAGAGGTATTCCATACCACAGCATGTCATGCCTGGGGTGGGGAGTAACTGGGAGTTACCCGGAAGGACACGGGCTTCTGGGTGGGACTCGTTTCTTGGCCAGTGGTATCTTATTCTTTTCCATTGTTATTTTCTCTTATCATTGTTGTAGTTGGTAGTAGCGGTGGTGATTTGTGGTGTACACTGGTTGCTGGACTGTTTCGATCCTCCTCCCCGTTCCTCTGGGAGCGGGGAAGGAGAGAGCCCCGGGGGGGGGGGGGGGGGTGGGTGTGCCTCGATTGCTCTCAGCCCGGCACCACTCACTGGGAGTGAGTGAACAAGTTGCCTGACTGGGTTTAAATCACAACAGTTCTTTTGGCGCCCAACGTGGGGCACGAGGGTTTGAGATAACGACAGATCTGACCAGATTAATAGTCACTCGTCACAATGCTGATTTATTGGCTCTCAAGGTTTTTCCTCTTGATCTCACAGTTTCAGTGTATCATATCTTACTTCCATGTGGTATCTGCTGTATTAGTGTTTTTCAAGTGTGGGGCTTGGGCTAAGGTTTTTGTCTCATTGTACTTTATGGTAATGACTTGTAATACAATAGAATCATTGATCATGAAACTGATCTGGCTTATGTTCCCAGTGTGGACACCACCTTTATACTTTGGGAGGTATATAATAGAAGTGCTTAGCAATTACACATCTTTTTTCTCCTTCTCAGGTACTCAACCGTTTACCCCCCCAGGTCCTCTCCCCAGACCATTTACATTTGAGAGTTTTAAAGTTTTTGAAAGGCCTTTTAATGCTGTTGAGAGACTTGTTTGCTGATGGTGATGGGAATCACCACACTAGCACGCATACAGAGTGTGTTTTGCCCACGCCTGATTTCAAGAGTTAAGCAGAGTCAGGTTTGGGTCTTGTCTGGGGTCAAACGACAGTGTAGGAGGACCAGAGATGTTCCCTGAGGCTGGACAGTCATGAATGGCAGGGTGTGTGGGATAGTATGGGCAAGTATCTAGGTCAGTGGGCCCCTCCAGTACTTTGGAATTTCACTACTGAACAACTGCAAAATCCAGAAGAATTAGTAAAACACTTAAATGAGGTGTGTGGTCATTCTGGCCATACCAGAGATGGACAAATCATGGCAGCTTGGCTTGGCCTATGCTTACAGGGCCTTGTTCAACACTGTCCAGCACCTTCAAAAGGAAAAGAATGTTGGCGGATCTGAGGGCAAAGCAGCAGTCAGCGCAGCTACTCCAGCTCCAGGCACAGCAGCTTCACCACCCCCAGTGACAAGTACAGTCACTGCTCAAACTTTGGCTGCAGTGAACAGCACAGCTACCCCAGCAGCAAGTACAGCAGCTGCTCAAACTTCAACTGCAACAGACAGCGCGGCTACCCCAGCTCCAAGCACAACAGCTACACCACCTTTACTCAAACCACAGTGCTAATCATTGCAGCCAAACCAGAGGGCCAATTCGTACCGATATTGGTTGCCCCTGTACACAAGAGAACAACCAAAAAAGAGACAAGAAGGGTGAAGCAAGATGAAGAAACAATGAATTCACCACCAGGTCTAGCATCTGATCAGGAGTCATCATCACATGACGAAGAAGAAGAAGAAGAGGTAACTTCTTGACCTCGGACCTCAACCGAGCTGCGGAATATGCGAAAAGATTTTAACCGTCAACCAGGGGAGCACATCATCACCTGGTTACTCCGATGCTGGGACAATGGGGCCGATGGTCACGAGCTAGAAGGTACAGAAGCCAAGCAGCTGGGATCACTTGCTAGAGAAGGAGGAATTGACAAAGCAATTGCAAGAGAGAAAAAGTCCCTCAGTCTTTGGAGGTGGCTCTTGGCAGCTGTGAAAAAAAGGTTTCCATGCAAGGACGATGTTACGAGTCGTTCGGCCAAGTGGACTACTATAGACAAAGGCATCCAGTCTCTGAGGGAATCAGCAGTCGTAGAGATGATCTATCACATCAAGCTGAATAACAGGGATACACCCATAGATCCAGATGAAGTTGAATGTACACAACCCATGTGGCAAAAACTTACATGGAATGCACTGTCATCATATGCCCATTCATTGGCAACAGTAACCTGGAATGACATAGTACCACTAACAGTGGACGAAATGGTTCATAAACTCCGAGAGTTCGAAGATGATCTCACCCCTTCCATCATCTCAGCTGTGGAAAAACTGTCCCAGGACCTCAGACAATTGAGGGACGATCTATCTGATTTATCCAGCTCCTCACGTGTACCAACACACGTCTCAGCTATTAACAAAAGGCGTCCTATTGTTCGAGAGAGGAGATACAGGAGGTATACGCCACGGGGTACCCTATGGTTTTACCTGCGGGATCACGGAGAAGACATGACAAAGTGGGATGGAAAACCTACTTCAGGTTTGGAGGAACGGGTGAGTGAATTGAAGAGGGGAGCAAGGGCCAAGACTGATCATCCATGAGAGCTATGGCTTCAGTCTCTGGTGAGCAGTTTCCCAGATGGAGTGGAAGAGCTGATTTTACTCCAGCTCCTGTGATAACGAAGAATAATCCCTTTCAACACGACTTAAGTGTCCAACGCTGTGATGACCATTAGAGGGGCCCTGCCTCCAGCCAGGTGGAGGTAGGGGACAATCGGATTTACTGGACTGTGTGGATCAGATGGCCTGGCACATCAGTCCCACAGAAGTATAAGGCTCTAGTAGATACCGGTGCACAGTGTACCCTGATGCCATCAAGCTGTCAAGGGGTGGAACCCATCTATATTTCTGGAGTGACAGGAGGATCCCAAGAGTTGACTGTGCTGGAGGCTGAAATCAGCCTGACTGGGAGGGAATGGCAAAAACACTCTATTGTGACTGGTCCAGAGGCTCCATGCATCCTCGGCATAGACTACCTCAAGAGAGGGTACTTCAGAGACCCAAAAGGGTACCGGTGGGCTCCTGATATTGCTGCTTTGGAGACTGAGGAAATTGAGCAGCTGTCCACCTTGCCTGGTCTCTCAGAAGATCCCTCTGCTGTGGGGTTGCTGAAAGTCAAAGAACAACAAGTGCCAATTGTGACCACAACAGGGCACCGGTGGCAATATCGCACCAGCCGAGACTCCCTGATTCCCATCCATCAGCTGCTCCATAGACTGGAGAGTCTGGGAGTGATCAGCAGGACCCGCTTGCCCTTTAATAGCCCCATATGGCCAGTGCGAAATTCTAATGGAGAATGGAGACTAACAGTAGACTATCGTGGCCTGAATGAAGTCACACCACCATTGAGTGCTGCCGTACCGGACATGCTAGGACTTCAGTATGAACTAGAGTCAAAGGCAGCCAAGTGGTATGCCTCGATTGATATTGCCAATGCATTTTTCTCAATTCCTTTGGCAGCAGAGTGCAGGCCACAGTTTGCTTTTACTTGGAGGGGTGTCCAGTTCACTTGGAACCGACTGCCCCAGGGGTGGAAACACAGCCCTACCATTTGCCACGGACTTATCCAGACTGCACTGGAACAGGGGCAAGCTCCAGAACACCTGCAATACATTGATGACATTATTGTGTGGGGTAATACAGCAGAAGAAGTCTTTGAGAAAGGGAGGAAAATAATCCAAACCCTGCTGAAAGCCAGTTTTGCCATAAAACGGAGTAAGGTCAAGGGACCTGCACAGGAGATTCAAATTTGGGGAGTAAAATGGCAAGGTGGACGTAGACAGATCCCCACAGATGTGATCAACAAGATAACAGCAATGTCTCCACCAACTAATAAGAAAGAAACGCAAGCTTTCTTGGGTGCAGTGGGGTTCTGGAGAATGCACATCCCAAATTACAGTTCGATTGTAAGCCCCCTCTATCATGTGACCCGGAAGAAAAATGATTTTAAATGGGGCCCTGAGCAACAACAAGCCTTTGAGGAAATTAAACGCAAGATAGTTCATGCAGTAGCCCTCGGACCAGTCCGGACCGGGCCAGATGTAAAAAATGTACTGTATACTGCAGCTGGGGAGAATGGTCCTACCTGGAGCCTCTGGCAGAAAGCTCCAGGGGAGACTAGAGCTTTTGGAGTCGGGGATACAAAGGATCTGAGGCCAGCTATACCCCAACTGAGAAAGAGATACTGGCAGCCTATGAAGGGGTTTGAGCTGCTTCAGAAGTGATTGGCAGTGAAGCACAGCTCTTCCTGGCACCCCGGTTACCCGTGCTGGGATGGATGTTCAAAGGCAGGGTCTCCTCTACACATCATGCAACCGATGCTACATGGAGTAGATGGGCTGCACTAATTACACAACGAACTCGAATAGAAAATCTCAGTCGTCCAATCATTCTAGAAGTCATCATGGACTGGCCAGAGGGCAAAGATTTCGGAATGTCACCAGAGGAGGAGGTGATGCATGCTGAAGAGGCCCCACTATATAATAAACTGTCAGAAAGTGAAAAGCAGTATGCCTTGTTTACTGATGGGTCTTGCCATATTGTGGGAAAGCATCGGAGACGGAAGGCAGCTGTATGGAGTCCTGGACGACAAGTTGCAGAAACTGCTGAAGGAGAGGGTGAATCGAGTCAGTTTGCCGAGGTGAAAGCCATCCAGCTGGCCCTGGACATTGCTGAACGAGAAAAGTGGCCAGTACTTTATCTCTATACTGACTCATGGATGGTGGCAA
This sequence comes from Pezoporus flaviventris, assembly GCF_033815535.1. NCBI lineage: Eukaryota > Metazoa > Chordata > Aves > Psittaciformes > Psittacidae > Pezoporus > Pezoporus flaviventris. The sequence continues at coordinate 6,493,434 of NW_026892603.1, forward strand.
ATGCCCTGTGGGGGTGGTTGAAGCAATGGAAGAAGAGCAACTCGCAACGCAGAGGTAAACCCATCTGGGCTGCTGCACTGTGGAAAGATATTGCTGCCTGGGTGCAGAACCTGGTGGTGAAGGTACATCATGTAGATGCCCATGTACCCAAGAGTCGGGCCACTGAGGAACACCAGAACAACCAACAAGTGGATAAAGATTGAAGTGGCTCAGATGGACTTAGATTGGCAACATAAAGGAGAATTATTTTTGGCCCGGTGGGCCCATGACACTTCAGGCCATCAGGGCAGAGATGTAACATATAGATGGGCCCGTGATCGAGGGGTGGACTTAACAATGGACACTATTGCCCAGGTTATTCATGAGTGTGAAACATGTGCTGCAATTAAACAAGCCAAGCGGTTAAAGCCTCTTTGGTATGGAGGACGATGGTTGAAGTATAAATATGGGGAGGCCTGGCAGATTGACTATATCACACTGCCACCAACCCGCCAAGGCAAGCGCCATGTGCTTACCATGGTGGAAGCAACCACCGGGTGGCTGGAAACATACGCTGTGCCCCATGCCACTGCCCGGAACACTATCCTGGGCCTTGAGAAACAGATTTTGTGGCGACACGGCACCCCAGAGAGAATTGAGTCAGACAATGGGACTCATTTCCGGAATAACCTTATAGATATTTGGGCCAAAGAGCATGGCATTGAGTGGGTATATCACATCCCCTACCATGCACCAGCCCCTGGGAAAATCGAACGGTACAATGGGCTGTTAAAAACTACACTGAGAGCAATGGGTGGGGGAACTTTCAAGCATTGGGATACACACTTACCAAAGGCCACCTGGTTGGTCAACACCAGAGGTTCTGCCAACAGGGCTGGCCCAGCCCAGTCAGAACTTTTACATATTGTAGAGGGGGACAAAGTTCCCGTGGTGCATATGAAGAATTTGCTTGGGAAGGCAGTCTGGGTTATTCCTGCTTCAGGTAAAGGCAAACCCACTCGTGGGATTGCTTTTGCTCAGAGACCTGGATATACTTGGTGAGTAATGCGGGAAGATGGGGAAGTCCGATGTATACCTCATGGGGATTTGATTTTAGGGGAAAACAGCCAATGAACTTAATTGTTTGCTGTTGCCTGCTGTGTAATACTTTTATAGCTCATCAACTAGATGTCTCCAGGTCACCAGTGACTGGCCCTGACTTCCCTCCAGCCATCATCCCAACAGAGAATGAACTTTGATAGAACTGCATGAGTTCTGCAGTAAAGGAACGACCACCATCATCAGCAGGCAACGATCCAATACTGCACACAGCCTTTCCTGCCCTGAAAGATTGTTACAAGAGATGGAACCTGACATCATGGACCGAATGGACTTGGCAGCATTATAGGGATTGGTCCATGCACTAAGAAAATGATCTTTTTCTCTTGGTCTGTGTGCATATGGATGTATATATGTGGGAGAACGATGGTGTATTGAAAATGTGGGATCTGAGCATGACGTGAATGGTATGGGATAAGGGGTGGATAATGTCCTGGGTTCAGCAGTAGCAGTCATGTTTCTCCTTCGTGGTAGCTGGTGCTGTGCTGTGTTTTGACTTCCAGCCTGGGGACAGTGCTGGTGATACCGATGTTTTCAGTTGTTGCTAAGTGATGTTTACCCTGACCAAGGACTTTGTGAGGCTCATGCTCTGCCAGGGAGGAGGGGAAGCTGGGAGGAAGCAGAGACGGGGCGCCTGACCCAGGCTAGCCAAAGAGGTATTCCATACCACAGCACGTCATGCCCGGGGTGGGGGATAACTGGGAGTTACACAGAAGGACACAGGCTTCTGGGTGGGACTCGTTTCTTGGCCGGTGGTATCATATTCTCTTCCCTTGTTATTTTCTCTTATCATTGTTGTCGGTGGTGGTAGCGGTGGTGATTTGTATTGTACATTGGTTGCTGGACTGTTCTTGTCTCAACCCATAGGAGTTGCACTCTTTCGATCCTCCTCCCCGTTCCTCCGGGAGCGGGGAAGGGGAGAGCCCCGGTGGGGGAGTTGGGGGGGGGGGACCTCTTGCTATCAGTGAGTGAACAAGTTGCCTGACTGGGTTTAAACCACGACAGTCGGCTCCCATTTGCAAATATCCAGCCATCCCACTAGTTACAGGGTATCATTGTGGAGGCTGCTTTTGCTGTGATATGAAACTTCTGGCACAGAGAATGTCAATTCTACCCATGCACTTTGAACAGCTTGAAAAGGTACTTTGCCTCTCTCAGTGGCCACAGCTGTGTGGAAAAAAAGAGCTGCTGGCTCAGGTAATAATATCACAAAGAGTTTATTTCTTTCTCTTCTTCCTTCCTTTTCCACACTAAACTTGTGTTAAAATTTTCAAAATATTTCAAATACAAATTATTTAAATAAAGTCAAAATTCAAGCCATTTCTGTATTCAGACCAGGAATTTGGATAACTTTTTTAACGTTACAAACCAGTACTCTGACAAGTTGCCCACTGCCTAGTCTCTGACAGATATTGCTTGACATCTCTTTCTCAGTTTTGAATTGTTAGTGGTGCAAAATAACTTCCACTGCTGTAAGAGCTCTGCATAATAAGTACATGGCCGGTAAGAGTTTTAGAGGTAATATCGTCTAGTGCACCAGTTTAAGTAGCTGGAAATAGCAGATCAACTTTAAAACTCAATTATTTCCTAGTGATTAACAAAATAGCCTCAAACTGAAATCACACTTTGAAACAACAGATTTAAGTTAAACCATTATACTGAATGATCTGCAAGAACAAGCCAGTTAACAGTTAAAAAAATAATGAAGTATGAACCAGAAAAGTCAAGAGACTAGAATATATCACAACCAAGTCTATAAATCACAGTATATATCAGTAAGTTATAATTTTAAGACCTTTTTTTGCCTTTTTTTTTTTTTTTTAGTTCTCTGTTGAGCATCAGAATGATCAGAAAATAGCTATTTTGTTGAAAATTTTCTCCCAGAGTGTTAGTTGACCAAGCGAATCCATTTTGACACAAGGTGAGTGCTTTGCTTCCCCTGCATAGTTCCAGTGTGGAACTGGGCACAGAATTACCACTGGAGCTAAGCATATATTTTATTTATGATTTTTTATGCTACATTTGGGATAGCGGGGGAAGAGATTAACTGTGCTGGCTTTGATGGACAGGTTTGCCGGCTATTGCTCTGATATGGTCTTGTTCTGTATATTAGTCTGGTGGATGTTTGGGTCTTGTGATGAGTTTGGGTCTTGAGTTTCATATTCAAGATTGTATGAAAATTAAAAACAAATTTCTTTTTGAGACTGAGAAATAGAGGAAGGTATTTAAAATACTGTGTTCAATATTTTCATATATATTAGTTTATGCTACACCATGTGAGAACCAGAAATACAGAGTTTGTGTTGTTTTAGGAACTTGTTTGTCTTCTATATTCTTTTTTAATTTTTTTATATGGTATTAAGACATTGAGTAACTGGAAAGTACATACATTAAAGTTGCTAGCTAGTGTTATATTTTATGATTAAATCCTTAACTGCTTGATTACATACTATTTAGAAAATATATGGTAATTTAGGATCTTTTTCATGCACACAAACACATGTTTTTACAGAAGAGTGTCTGGAGGGAGATACCAAACTGAAACCTTTTGGTCTGAATAATAGCTAGAATGAGAATTCATCAAAAATTTTAGCTGGGAGATGAAAGACTGGCCTATAAACAGTCACTGTTGCAACGCCAGAACAAGAATTGCGTGTAAAGACATGAATTATAATATTCATTTAGCTCATAGAAGACCTGGAATCAAGTTCTCAAGTCTTATTTTTCCAGTTTTCTATGCTATTTGCTATTGTGGCTTGACTGTCTTTAATTTTGATTTACTATTGTATTTAGATCCACAGAATCTTTCTGTACATTTCTGAAAATATCTCCCATACTGTTACAGTCTCAAAAGCAGTTAATTTCTACAAGATAATTTTTCTTATTATATCTGGTCAGGGATATAGTAAACAGTTCATCAAGCAGAAGAGTTGTCTCATCTGCTCAGGTTGGTTGAGTACTTTAAAACAGAGATTTTTGAAGATTTTAATGAAAAAATATATCTTCTAGTGATATTTGCCTTCCTCAGTCGAACCAGAGAATGAAAGATAAAAGTCAAAAATAGTAGCAGGTCTTGCAAGAACTGTTTGATTTTTTTAATGAGTTAGGCTGAACTGATCAAGAAAGAAAGTTTTATGTGTTTCTAACTACATATTAATATATTAATCACATATTAATTTGTAACCATGGCTTAATACAGTTACTTGAGTCATCATAAGACTTACTTATCACAGAAAATTAAGCAGCTTGCATTATTGCCAGCTACCAGAACAATCCTTTGCAGACTGCTAAAAAATAAAATAAAATAAAAAATAAAAACAATGAAAAAAAAAAAACACAAGTCACTCTTTTGCAGTTATACCACAGGTTTTTAAAGAAAGCTTCTGGATTAAATTTGGAACCTCTGTTTAAAAAAAGCCAATTTTTCAACCAGGAATTTTCCAGTATAAAAAATATTGAGACTAGTGAAAATAAGCAGAAAATATCCCTTGAGCATGAAAACAACCTCATATAGAAAAAAATTAAACATTTTCTATTTTGAAACAGAATATTCCAGAGTATTTCTAATTTTTCTATTAAACATTACCTACCCTCTCTAATGTAGAATTCAATTTCCAGGATGAAAAAAAAAGATAAAACATTGATAATGGTAATGGATATTCATCTAAAATGAAATGAAGAAAAAATAGATGCATGTATTAAAATATGTTAATGTTGGTGTTTGCATAATATCCATAATATCATAATATGTTTTTAATGTATTTAGTCAAACTAGAAACAACTGACATTAACAGCAGACAATATATCCCTTTATTATGTACATCTAGATATAATTTACATGCAGAGATCATTGTGTTTGTTGTCACACATTTGCGATGAAAATAGCAATGAAATAAATTAATCCAGCACTACTGAAGTGGGCACTGCAGTATAATCTCTCAGTGGATTTGATGTTAAAAAATACCCCAAAAACCTGACAACAACAAACAGGACACACAGTATCATATATACTAGGTTACACCAGTTCTCTTAACACATAGAGAACTGCCAATATGCTCTTGGAAAATATATTGCATTAAACATGTCGATAACAAACACTATCAGCTTAATGAAACAGATGTTCAGGATTCCAAGTGGATTGAATGACACTGATAACTTCATTCACAAGTAGTAGTCAATATAAAATATGATTTTCTTAATAGAGTAGAGCACAGTATTGATAATTAAATAAACTTTTAATAATGAATCTGTCACAGACCAAGAAGTGTTATGAATGATTCATAGTTACATGCTTGAGGCAAAATGTGAAAAATGGCTGGATTTTTTTCACTTTTTTCAGACAGATTTGCTCTTCCAAATTAGCTAGTCAAACCAGCTGAATAATGAGGTCAGATTTTTGACAGGGTTAAAATATCATGGGTTAAGGGTAATAAAAAATTATTGAAATAAGAAGGCAGCATGGCCTTAATGGTCAGTAAATTATTGAAGATTTTTAAAAAATAAAAACCCATGATAGAGTTTATGGAAATTTTCTGTTGCAAAGCTGCAGTAAATAATATCTGATCTTAATGTTTCACTGTATCTCATTCCTCAGAATATGCATTCTTTCCTTAGTCCAGTCACACAGTGTTTCGTATCACTGCTTGGGCTGTGAACTGAAACACAGCATGACTCTCCCATAATTTGCCCACAGAGTTTTCTGTCAGGGATTTAAGCACACAAGTGGGTGATAGGTGCTCCAACAAATACAGTCATTCTTTATATAACAGGAAAGCCCTGAGGTTTCTGAGAAGTTGGCTTTCTAAGATCCCTCAGCCAGGCCACTCACACAATGTCATGCAAGAGACAGCCCTTCCCTGAATGAGTTTACTCAAAAGAAGATTGCAGGAAGAGAAAAACTGATGCTAGGCTTGCAGATGACACCAAATTAGAGGAGACAGTCAACATGTTCGAGGGCAGGCCTGCCATCCGAAGGAACCTGTACAAGATGGAGAAAAGGGTCACAAGGACATAATGAAATTCATCAGGGAGAAATGCATGGGAAGCAGGACCACCTTGTAATGCTACTCTGCTGAAGGACCTGGAAGGGCTTGCAGTGAGCTGTGCATGAGCCCACAATGAGCCATTGCAGCAAAGCAGGTCAGCAGTGTCCTGCACCATATGGACAGCAGCACAGCTGGTAGCTCAAGGAGAATGCTTATTTCCCTCTACTCAGCTTTTATTACAGCACATCTGGATGCTGTGTCCAGTTTTGTTCCCCCCAGTACAAGACACTGATAAGCCAGAGCAAGTTTGCAGGACAGCCACCAAGACGGTCAAGGACTACAACACTTGTCCTCTGAGAAGAGACTATGGAAAGAGCACATGCTCATCCTAGAGAAGAAACAGATTGAAAGGACCTAAAAGCAGCCTGTCAGGGCCTACAGAGCAATAACCAAGAAGGCAGAGACATGCTTTTCACAGCAGGGCATGGTGGCTGAAATCAGAACTGGCATAATTTGAAACAGGTAGGGTTCAACAAGGATGCACTGATGAACTTTCTCACCATAAGGTCAGTCCAGCTGTTTTTTTAAGAAAGGCTGTGCAATTAACATCCCTGGAGGTTTTCAAGACCTGACCTGACCCTATGCAACCAGGTTCGACCTCATACATTACTCCCTTTTGAGATGGGGCTTAGACTAGAGATGCCATGAGGTCCTTCCAAATTGAACTTTCCTATGAGGACCAGTTAAAAATTTAAATTGAGAAGTTAATCTATCTCTTGAGTTCACAACTAGATCTTTACTTCCTCTCAAATCACTGAATTCACTGTCTCCTTCCTGCCTGGACTGATTATCTCCACAGATCAGCAGCAGATGAGAACTGTCTGTGCTATTGGTGAGAGCACAAGAGTTTCAATGAACGAATGAAACGACTACCAGACTACATGTTGATGCTTTCGATAGCTGGGCTGTCATCCTGAACAAACACATTAGACAGACTAGTTTACATCTTCATTTGGTGAATTTTCACTCCACCAGAGGTCATTGTTATTATGTTAACTATTGGTAATGCAAGGTTATAAACAGGCCCTAGAACTTCATTGTCCTGTTTGATTCTGCTGAGTTTTGTACAGATGAAAAAGACAGGCCAGGATAGAGAGACTAGCCAATCAAATAATCAATGAATTATGAAAAAGTACTAGAGACCTTCTTGGAGAAAGCACTACTCAAAAGGAGCTTGAGTGCTCCAGATTCTACTCTCCTGTGTCATTCTGTTCCCATCTACACCCTTGTCGTGGTTTAAACCCAGTCAGGTAATTCGTTCGCTCACTTCCCCCCCTTTCTTGCCCTCCCCCTGCTGTTGGAGGGACGGAGAGGAGAATCAAAAGAATGCAACTCCCACGGGTTGAGATAAGAACAGTTTAGTAACTAAGGTATAACACAAATCACTACTGCTACCACCAATGATAATAATGATAAAGGAAATAACAAGGGAACAGAATACAACACCTCACCACCCGCTGACCGATAACTCGCCCCCCAAGCCCGACCAAGCTCCGACCGATACCTCCTCCAACCCTGCAGTCCCCCAGCCCTTCCGGCTAACTCCCAGTTACATCCTGGGCATGACGTGCTGTGGTATGGAATAGCTCTTTGGTCAGTTTGGGTCAGGTGTCCTGTCTCTGCTTCCTCCCGGCTTCCCCTCCTCCCTGGCAGAGCATGAGGCTCACAAAGTCCTTGGCCAAACCAAAACATCTCTATCAGCTCTGTTCCCGAGCTGAAAGTCAAAACACTGCACTGCACCAGCTACCAAGGAGGAGAAACATGACTGCTACTGCTGAACCCAGGACAACCCTCCTGAGGGTCAAACAACAGCAGAAAACTTTTCTATGTTGCGCTCCTTGTAAGTATAGATTTATATATTTTATATTCTTTTAAAGCAAGTTAGCTTAAATTGCAAAACTAGAAAAATCATCTTGCATCATGCTCCATTCTGCTGTGCCTATTCTTCTTCTATTTAACTCACTTGCCAGCTAACTTTACCATAGAGACACAATGCTGCAAACTGCAGGAGAGAAAGAACTCACTAGTAACCTCTAGTAGTGATTCATCAGTGGTGTGTCAAGCATCATTACTGTGCGGCACAACTTTCTGCATATTCCTAGAACTCATATGCTTTGTTTTCCCTAGGACTAAAAGACAAGGTTAACAGTTTGGAACAGACATATTCTAGTCTGTCTCATATTCTTTCCCTGCTGTGCCATGTTTCTTCAGTTTCCTTATTCAATAAGATTTACTTTCTTACAATCAGATACATATAGTGAGTGTTAGAAATAGCTTGGTATTGCACTCACATTCTCAATTGGATCCTCCCTATTGAAGAAGTAGGTCCACGACAGTTTCTCCTCTGGATGGATTTTCTACTTTCTGGATCATAAAGCTGTCTTCTCTGTCTTCTAGGAACTACTTTCATGTTTTACTGTCTTCATTACCTAATGGGTTTCAAAAGAGTTATTGTTAAGTCCCTCATGAATATAGTAGCTTCCGGTTTTAACACTTCAAGAGCTGATGTAGGAATTTTTCCATTCCAAGCCAGAAGTCCCATAACAAATATATCTAATAATTTCTTCATCATACCAATTTCTTTTACCAGGGCATAAAGTACCACTAGCTGGTACCGGTTTGTTTCCTTTTTTTTTGGTTTTCGTTTTTTTTTTCTTTTTCTATATAAAGATTCAAATAATTTATTTCGGGCTTTATTATCACTTCTTTCATTCCCTTGTTTTATATTTTAATTCTTACCTAGTAATATTTAGTTTCTTTTCTCCTCTATTGCTGTTTTAGCACTTTTCTTGCCTTTTCTTTGTTTTCTTGATACATGTTACATCTTACTTTTCTACTGTTTCATCTTACTTTTCTACTGTTTCATCTAAATAGTCTACACCAACTAAGATTTCTGTCTTCTTTCAACTGCATAGTAACCATTTTAGTTTGTGGACTTCACCAGAAAACATAAAGATCTTTGTCATATATTTGTATGTATTCTTTTAAGAAAACATGTTCTGCATATTAATTAACAGATACAATATGAGACAGTAGCTGCTAGGAGAATTTTTCACTTCAAAAAAAGAAAAAATAGGTATTTGTCTGATATTTATTATAGCTACCCTGAGGCTGCAGTAAATTATGCACCTTCTTTTATTCACAGAATGTCTTACAAATGGCTACTGAAGATACCTCTTTTTCCACCTGTGTTCTTTCTTCTTCTCCCTTGATGGACAGGGGCAGAGAAGCTGATGTCATCTACCTGGACTTGTGAAAAGTATTTGACACTGTCCCACACAACACCCTTGTCTTTAAATTGGAGAGACATCAATTTTATAGGTGGACCACTCAGTGGATAAAGAATTGGCTGGATGGCTGCGCACAAAGAGTTCTGGTCAATGGCTCAATGTCCAGCTGGAGACCAGAAATGAGTGGTGTCCCTCAGGGATCGGTGTTGGGACCGGTCTTGTTCAACATCTTTGTCAGTGACCTGGACAGTGGGACTGAGTGCACCCTCAGCAAGTTTGCCAATGACACCAAGCTGTGTGGTTTGGTTGATACCCTGGAGGGAAGGAATGCCATCCAGAGGGACCTTGACGTGCAAGGTGGGCTGATGCCAACCTTATGAAGTTTAACCGTTATAAGTGCACCGTCCTACACCTGGGTCAAAGCAATCCCAGGCACAGCTACAGCTCAGGCAGAGAAGAGATTCAGAGCAGCCCTGCAGAGAAGGACTTGGAAGGTGCTGGTCAATGACAAAATGAATATAAGCCAGCTTCAGTGTGTGCTGGCAGCCCAGAAAGCCAACCGTATCCTGGGCTGCATCAAAAGGAGCGTGACCAGCAGGTCAAAGGAAGTGATCCTGCCCCTCTACTTTGCTCTTGTGAGACCTCACCTGGAGTATTGTGTGCAGTTCTGGTGTCCTCAACATAGAAAGGACATGGAACATTGGAACAAGTGCAGAGGAGGGCCACGAGGATGACTGGGGGACCGAAGCATCTCCCGCATGAAGATAGGCTGAGAAAGTTGGGGCTGTTCATCCTGGAGAAGAAAAGGCTGTGTGGAGACCTTATAGCAGCCTTCCAGTATCTGAGGGGGGTCTATAGGGATGCTGGGGAGGGACTCTTCATTAGGGACTGTAGTGATAAGGCAAGGGGTAATGGGTTAAAACTTAAACAGGGGAAGTTTAGATTGGATATAAGGAAGAAGCTCTTTACTGTAAGGGTGGTGAGGCACTGGAATGGGTTGCCCAGGGAAGCTGTGAATGCTCCATCCCTGGCAGTGTTCAAGGCCAGGCTGGACAGAGCCTTGGGTGAGATGGTTTAGTGTGAGCTGTCCCTGCCCATGGCGGTGGGGGTTAGAACTAGGTGATCTTAAGGTCCTTTCCAACCCTAACTATTGTATGATTCCATTATTCTGTGATTTTACTGAGCTCAGGGGTGTGTAGACAATCATACTTCATTTTAAACATTTCATAGGTCATTGCATCAAATGGGTTCACCTTTACCTATTTAAATTAGATTTTTCTTGGTGAAAGATTGCTAAATATCCTGAAATTTCTCACCTCCACATATATTTCAGCACATGTTTTGATTGTATAATTAAGAGGGTGGGTTTTTTCTGACCTTGGTCTAAATAAGGGTAGTGCCATTAAACTTGAAATTAAAATGGATTGAAAGGAGAAATTTCAGTTAAACCCAAGTCAGAGAAACACTTCCTGTAATTCCTATAATTTAACAGCTCAAAATTAGCTTATGGAATTCAAAAAGCATTACTGAAACCTAAAAATAAACCAGTTTCACCACAGTTTTATTGGTTACAGTTTGGAAAAAATGACATAAAAACATGTATAAAAGAAATAGAAATCTTTTTGTTTAGACAGAAAGCAACTTTTCAGGATATCTAACAGAAAAGATGTGCTGAGCAGATTAATCCATATTATTTCTACAGTATTCCTTGCCCATCCAATTCCAGCCAGGATCTGAGGCAGGCTGTAAAGTAAATGTCTCTTTGCTTTAATATTGTTATACGGGAATATTGTTATACGGGACCAACAGGATTAAAAGCATCTTAACCCTTCTAAGGTTTGCTTCCATATTTGTTTCTTCACTTCAGACATCCAGTCAATATATGAATTACAAAATTGGATCCAGGAGACTGGCAAGGTACAGTCAATGCAAAATTAATCTGTAGGCTTGCACACCCTTTTGGAAAACCATGCAGACCTTTTAGTGTGGAAGAGGCAATGAAAAAATCGAAGTCAAGGTCTGTGGCTGAATAAGAAACTGAATGCTGGTTTGAGGATATGGGCATATATGGGGGTTGTATTTAGATTTGTTTTAGGCCCTTTGAGTCCAGAACTGGTTTGGCAGTTTTGAGAGTTGTGGAGAGTAAACAATGTTAAGTATTTCATAGTAGGAATGGGAAGTTAAAATTCAGAAACTAAAACGCAAACACATAAAAAGTGCATTCATTAAAACCAAACATTCTAATTATTTTGGAACTAAGACCAAAAGATAGCTGACTCTTGAATCCCTGGTTTGGAAGTATAGTCTGGTTTATGTCTTTTTTTTTCCAAAGTATTTAGTAGAATTTCCATGGTGACATTCAGTGACGCTCTTCCATGTTCATATGTGAGCTACTGAACAGCAGAACAACCAGTTGATAGACTCTCAGTTGCAATGAAACTCAGTTAAAATGAGAACATGACTGTGCTATCCACACTGTTATGAATAAGCAACTTTCTCAATAAGGAAAAAAGTAAAATAAGCACAAAGTTTACTTTCTCTATTTAAAATACTTTGCTTCCTGATAATACATTTCAGACACAATTTAAGATCTGCTAAGGTCAATGGAAAAGCTCTCAGCAGTTAGGGTATGCTCTTGATCAGTTTTACATGCTCTTTTTTTATTCTGAAAGAAAAATTTCCTTTGAAATGAGTTTACTGATGATAATGGTTACCCTGCACCTGATGATTTACTGAAAGCTTTGTTGGTCCGTCCCCCCCCCACCCCGTGGCCTTTTTTCTCCATTCTGCCACTGCAGCCAGTTGTGGTTTAACTATATTCTAAAATTTAAAGTTTTAGCTAAACTCTCATTGTCAAAAAAAACCTTTCATACTTTAATGTATGATTATTTGATCAAACTGGATGTCTTTAATTTCAATCAACAATGCTAATATGTCAGGAAAAATTAACTCTGTCCAACTGGCTTTCAAAACTGGCATTGATCCATAAGTTCTTTGTTGGGTTGACACAAAAATCACATAGTTAATAGCAGCTAGGGCAGACCTGCGCTCATAGTGATGGTATCAACAGTTCCATAGTGTACAGTTTGTTCCAATATTACTGCAACTACCTCTTCCTACATCTGAGACACCTAAAAGCTTCAGATATCAGTAAAAACCACAAATGTACATTATAGCCTATTTGGATAACCATAATTTTAACAAACTCATCAAGAATACCAATTTACACATGTTCATATCCTTGTTAGATTTAGAGAAAATAATTATGGTACGACTGTGATGTTTGTGTTTAGTTTCCACTTTGCTTTTTGTTGGGGTTTGCAAATTTTGATGAAAGTTCTTTTTTCAGTTCCCCCTAGTTCAACCAAATTAGAAATGCTAGTTCTAGTACAAATCACAAAGTTTCAGTATTGATTTCACATACACCTCAAACAAGATTTTGAAAAGGGAAACCTATTAGGAAACTTAATCATTTGTAGTAAAATTATGTTAGCTACCACTTGGCAAGATTGCTTTAGAACTAAGGCTTTGAAGCCTGTCACAGGTCTTAAAAATAAAATTGCTTGAGAAGTTGAGGAGAACTGTATTAAAATGCAAATTTCCAGCTGTTAATATTTCTTCAAAACCCAATAATCCCTTAAGGCCACCAGTATGTCAAAAACTTAATGGAAAAATATCCCTTAGGCAGAGTGGCCTTTCTAAGTTGACTTTTGATTAAACTTAAAATATTATACAGCAAAAAAAACTTAAAATCAAAAAGAGGATATAAATGTAGCACTAGTCTAAAATGTCATAGAGAATGCAGTTGGAGGGGCAAAATTAAGGTCAGTAATTTTTAAGTAATTTTATACACTTTTTGAGGATTAGGCAAGGAAATAATTTGTAGGTATACCCTACAGCATACACCTTCAAATGGGCCTTGGAGAACTGAAACTAATACTTTTTCAAAGTAATACAGATGTAAACATAAACTTGGGATACAGTTGGCATGTTTAGCTCAGCAGTCAAAGTCTCCACTGCCAAACACTTCTGCTTCCATGCTGTTGTATAAAATCTGGAACCTGAGGTTCAGAATTAACAAGTGAGAATAAAACAGACCTTAATTTCTTTGACTACTTAATTCCAGGACTCCATGTGTCTCTGTCAAACATGGGAGTCAAATTTCCTTCAAAAAAGAATGCCTGAATAAAACATCTAAACCAGCTCCCACAGAAAGGAGTGACAAAATATTCATTTAAGGAGGATTGAGAACTCAGTTTACTTAAACTGCCATACACCATGACTGAGTACATCAAAATTTTGAGGAAATGAAATTTTCATTTAAACATTAAATCAGTTGCAGAAGCAACAACTCTTAGCATCTTGAATTACTTAATTAATACGTATTGTCCTAGAAAACAGATTTGTGGAAAAGAAATTATGAAATGGCTCTCTAGTGATTAGCATACTCAGTGATATCTGTGTTGCTGCAATATCCCCTTTTACAATGAAAACTTTATAGCAGCCACGTAAAAAAACATGACAGATCCACAGTGTTTGTAGTGTCAATGAGTAAAGACAACTTTTAATTGCAAGCAAAGGCAACTCCAGGTGCCTGAAGTATAATCCAGTCCCAGTTCATCTCTAATGTACTGCACATTTGTTTTTGAATAGGAATTAGACAAGTGTTTTGGTCAGATAAGAAAATTTTTTGTGATCATGAGAAAACAGTAGCTGGATTCTCAGCTAGTGTGAAGCAGGATAGTGCTACTGATGTATCTTGAAGATATGACATCAGTTAAGGACATGTCATTGCATTTGATCTTCAGAAGGTGTGGTATGATGTTCTTAATCTGCAATAGAATTCCAAAGAACATGTTTTCAGTACTACAGCTATTTAACAGCCCTTCAAAATATAATAATCTGAACAGCTTCATTTTAACTTTTGAGGCTTCAGTCACCAATGCATTACTTTAGTGAACGTGAACCATCTAAAAGCAATTAAATTACCCTGGGAAAAAAAAAAACACATGAGGCAGGAACAATATCAGGCCTCTGTTTTTAAATAGGAGTGGTAAAATCCATAGTTTGTACAGATAGTGGAAAATGGCAACAGTCTTTTCTTCTGCAAAGTAATCTTAATAAATCTTCAAAAGAAAATTAAAGTTAATGGTGATGTTTTACCTTAAATTTTAAAAACAAAGGGTTTGCTTCAACACTAAAAAAAATCTAGATCCTGTCAACATACTCCAGAGCCACAGGACTCAGTCATGGATACACCCAGGTGAAATCGGAGTTTCACAGACATTTAGGAAGAGTTTTCTCTTACAGTTTATTTTCTGGATTTCAACTGTTGCTTATTAAAAAAATCTGGCAGACTACATGTTTAAAAGGAGATGTTAAAACCTAAGGAGGACATATGGCAATTTACATACCCAACTCCAGTCTCTATGTATATCTGCACATTCAAAACTAGAGCTCCCTAAAATACTTGATGGAGGTAAGGAAGAAGGGAATGAAGAAGTTATAACATGAAGTGTGAAAAAAAAAATGGTAGGACATAAACACTTATCGTTAGTAAAGGGCTCCAGGGTATGTATATCAAATCAGTAGGGACTGATTGGAGACTGATTGACTGGAGTTACTCTTAGCAGTCCTGATCCATAAACTCCCTGAATTGTTACAGAGCTTCCCTGAACTGCGTATTCCTCTCAGCTAGTTCTTGGCAACCAAGAGCACTAACTACCTTAGATCTCATCTGAAGGTGTCTGACCATCTTCCCATATAACCTGAGCTCCTGACACAGAATTCTGGATTTTAAACTCAGTTTGAAGAATGCAATGCATTTTCTTTCAGTAGCTAATAATTTAATCTGGTTAACTTGAAAGACACTTCAAAAAAAGTCCCCATCCTTTTGAAAGCCCAAGGATTTAGTTTCTACTGAGCACCTAAAGACAATAAAGTAGAATCAGAAAAGGACGATTGTAGTTTGCAGAGTGCCAAGTTCTTTTCTGTAAAAATAAACTGAAGTCTAAAGAAACAAGAAATTATGTTTCAGTTTTCTGATGTCCTTTTAAAAACTGTTTTTTCTGTCACAAAGAGGTCACTTACTGGGTGTTGAGGACACTACGATAAAGACAATGACCAGTCTTGATTATGACCAATGATCAAATTCAAATCTTAGCTATGACCAGTGATCAAAATGTACTTGCTGACATAGTGTGTCACAGCAGCATTTCTCAGACCATCAAAATAGCTATACAAAAAGTTTAGAGGATGAATAGTAGCACTTCTGCTTTTTCAGTTTGGTAAGTCTAAGATAGAAAATATAAGCAAAATAAAATTAGAATGGCAATAAACAGATCACTTACAGTATTTAGTGTGAACAACTTTAAATCATAATATTTCAAGTGTATTTCAACCTAATTCCCTGAATTTGTCTTTCAAATTAATTTTACCAATTCATGCTGAAGACTTAGCTGTATTTCCAGCCAAATTACATATCATCAAAACCATACAGTAATATTATTATCCCAGCTTTTCATGGTATTTAACATTCCTTTGTTATAAACTCAATTTTGGGTATTTGTGAGTCAGACTTAGCAGCAATAAGTAGTTATGAGCACTGTGAAGCTAAAGATGGAACCTACTGTGTTCGGTATTAAATTCAGGGAGCTTTATATCCCTTTCTCTCACTAATTTCAGGGAATAAGGAAGGAATAAAATGCTGTCATGCTTTCACTCACTTAACAATTTTTTAGATTGCCTTATTAACAACTTAAGATTGTTAACATAGGTTCAGGAACAGATGATCTGTGTCGTAGGATTATGGATTTGTTTCACCATCACATTCGTTTTGCCTTTTTTGTTTATCTGGGAGGAAGTTCTGACAATCTTTTTAAAGTGAGGGGTCTTGCTCTTCTATTGGGCTATTTTCTGGTATGTCTCTTTATTTTCCCCAGAGCCCATAGGGAGTTGAATTTCTGTTTCAAATAAATCCAAACACACTTATTCTTCTGTTCTCAAAATAAAGGTGTTTTTTTAAAAAATCTAATTATTCTGGGGGGGGGGGGGGGGTGGGGGGGGGTGTATACATTTAAATGGAAAATTGAGAAGTCATCCTTTTTTCTTGTTTATCTTTAATCTTTGAAAGATAGATTTTTGTCTTTTTTTTTAGATTGGTAAGGAAGTTGCTCAAGTGTTGCCTGATTCCTAATTAATTCCCCAAATGATAGCGTTGTTTGGGGTTCTTCTATACATATATGTATGTTTAAATGGAGTTTTACTTTGTTATGCAATTATAAAATTGGATTGCCTTATTATATTTCTCTTTATTTTTAGTTTTTTTACATTCACACAGCAATGGAATCAGGGAAGTATTGTGCAATGTTTTACATTTAAGCATATGGTATTTTTAACTACAAATTTCAAAAGAGCCTTATCTTAAATAGTTGAGGAACAATTAAAGTTTCCATCAGAGAAAGAATATGAATAAGTTAAAAGTAATGAGTTTCTGTAAAACATATCCTAACAATCAGTGTTGTCTAAAATTTAAATCCTTGGCATTCTTGTAAAAATTGCTTGAACTAAGAATTTTATTATGCTGTAAAATGAGGTTTTATCATGAAAGAAAGACAAAAGTAAGAAGAAAAAAAAAAAAGCCTGGCAACTGAGTTGGATTTAGTACCCCATAATAGTACTTATTCTGAATGTCCTCCTTGAATTACTCAAAGTAATGGATTTTTTTTCTTGTTTATTCTATTGAGTCACTTTCATTTTGTTGGTATACTTATCTATGAGATCAACTGGTATCTTAAAATATTAATTATTTTCTTTGGTATGAGCTTATGATTTGTTGTCTTTTGACCAAAGTGATAAGTATGTTTATAATCTGTCATCAACTATGGCGGTTTGACTTAGGCCAGATGACAGATATCAACCCAGCTACTCTGTCGTTCCCCCTCCTCTCACAAGGCCTCTGCTGGGGGAGAAAAAAAGATGAAATAAGCTTGCAGGTTGAGATAAAAACAGTGATATCACTTACTGTCTCAGGGAAAACAGGTTTGATTTTGGTAAAACTAATTCAATTTGCTAACAATTGAAACAAACTTGGATGTTGGGAAATATAAACAAAAATAAAAATTCGCCTTCCTTCCACCCTTCCATCCCTCTTTATTCCCAGGGTCAACTTCACTCCTTCATTCCTGACTTCTCTACTCCTTCCTGCTCCAAGCAGCACAGGGGGCTGAGGAAGGATTGGGTTGTGGAGGGTGTTGTGTTATATCACTTTCTCATAACAGTTCCTCTCTGTTGCTCCTTCCTTTTCCACTGCTGCAATGTGGGTCCTCTCCATGGGCTGCAGTCCTTCAGGGTAAACCTACTCCAGCACAGGCTCCCCTTGGACCACACTTCTTTCGGAAAATATCCACATCTTCATTGTGGATTCCTCCATGCAATGTAGATACCTGCTTCAGCATGGTCCTCTCATGTGCTGCAGAAAAATACCTTCTCAACTGTGGCTTCTTCCAAAGGTTGCAGAGGACTCTCTGCTCTGGCCTTGGAGCATGTCTTCCCCCTCTTTCTTTGACCCTGGTGCTCATACTGCTGCTTCTCACTTTTTTTCCTCATTCTTGTTTGCCTGGCATTTTTTCTCTCCCTTTAAGTACATTTTCACAAAGACTCCACTAGCTTTGCTGATAGGCTTGACTATATCTAGTGGCAGATTCATTGAAGAGCTGGCTGGAACTCTCTGTATCCAGCATGGGTCAATCCCTGGCCTGATCCCACAGAGGCCATCCCTGCAATCACACCATCTACCATCAGACATTTCTGATAAGTATTTTATGCAAAGTAAAAATCATAATAAGCAAAGTTCGTATGCATTTTCCTAAACCAGAGGTATTTACAAAATCATCAAAGGATTTTTAACAAGTTTAAAATCTGTAGAAATATATGCATACTTAGTGCAAACATTCTTGAGTAGCAAAATAATATCTTCCCTAGCATTTTCTTTTCTTCATAGGTGACAGAAAGCATGAGTCTTTTAGCATTCCCTTGTTTAGGCTGCAGATCTCAATAAACTGGTAGTCAAAGAACGACCAATCACACTTATATCCCACAATATCCATATACTTTAAATGGTACATGTAAAACTGAGTGTCTCTTCAGGGCCTTAAATATACAGGCAAGAGTTTAATAACACATATTCCCACAAAATTATTTTTTATTACTTTATCGATAGGTATTTTTGCATCTTTAGCAAGATTTACTTCCTATACTGTTTTTTGCAAAAACATGCAACAGGAAGAAACGTTTCTTGCTGTTGATCAAAATCAAAGCCATATCACTTCAATGAGGTGACAAAGGGTCAAATCAACCATAAATAGAAGCGCCAAAAGAAATTTGATTCATTTTTAACATGTTGGCAAATTAAGACCGCTTCACTCAATTTGCAGCAAAAGCAATTGGCTGTAAAACTGCAGTGTCGTAGGCAGACACTGTACATTCATTTTACATAAGTATGTGAGCTGTCTGGCATCAAAGGGCAAAGATATTTGCTGTTGAATATAAGGAGGAATCCATGTAAAAAGAAATTGTAAGTAAAGAAAAAAAGCTTAAGCAGGATATAATGCCAAGTACACAACAGAGGTACTCACAGTTGATGTATAAAACAGTTGTTAAAGACTAGAAATTGTATAGATGCAGTGATGATAACAAATAGAATGTGAGGGTTTTAAGGGATGAATTTGGTAATGTTTTGTTTTAAAGCCCAGAACTGTTCTGTTTTCTCAGTATCCTAAGCACTTCTAAGCACAATATACAGTTCCCTAAATTATATCCATACCTTGTAGGTATCTTCACTGGTAATAAACTTCATGGAATTTCTCCATCAGCATTTTTTAACATGAAAGTGTTAAAATTTTGCCATCCAAAAATGCCAAAGAATCACCTAGACATCACTGTACAACCTCATAGCAAGACTGCTGAAGTATGGGGAAAAATGAAAACCAACTTTACTTCAAAAATATCTCCTTAACCCCCTTGCTGAGAGCATCCTTCAAGGTAAGGAATTTACAAAGTTGGCAAGGCCAGCAAAAGGAACTTAAACAATGGATGCATTTTTGCTCTCTTTACCTTAACATGGTACTATCACCTGCACTATCAAATCCTCATCCCCTCAGTAGAACAGAAGCTAGAGATACCCAGTGCTCTCAGTGCTCCTTCTGTCCTGAGAGAACCAATGTGTCTTGGAGAGAAGATAATTGAGATGTACCGAATTGCACATAAAACCACAAAGTATGAAAAATCTGGTGCATAAGGCAGGCAGTAAGAAACATCTTCTAGGAAGATTTGTGACAAAGGCATGGTTATCAGAATTAGTCCATTCAGATCTCTCTGCTGCTAACTGAAGGACTCATTTTCAGAGGGCTCCCTGACAAAGGTATTAAAAAGCTGGTTGTGACTGAAAATTCCTTGGTGCCACCAATCCACCTTTGATTTCCATGATCACATTGGTAGGTTCTGATCATGTTTGCCTGCATCCCATATTCAAAGTCTGAGGCAGGGGGCAGGGTGCAATCTCTGGTGATCAAAAAGTCTCTGGATTTGGACTCAGTAGAAAAAACTCCATAGAAAATACATGCAGTGCATTCCCAGTGTCTTCTTGGTATAGTCAGCTCTCTCCATGATAAAAACAATCAATCAAACAAACAACAGAATGAGCATCTAACTAGTGCAATGAGGGTTGGTGTGTGGGTAGGACATGGATACTAATACATTTTGGAATTTATCTGTACAGCTGTACAGCACTTCAAAAAGCAATTGCAATAGGGAGAGGTTGTGTCTCTTCTTTACTAGTATTGCAAAATTAGATGCAGATATGCTTTTCTTAACCTTACATGTTATATAGCATTTGGGAAGAAATAAACTGTCAGTGTAAGAATATATTCCTACAGTATGTAACGTTCTGTAGAGAAACTTACGTAAGAAAATTTTGTGACCTAAATTTTCCTTTTAAACTACCTTACATTTTCATGTGCTGTTCATTCAAGAGACTGAAAGTTTCTTCTGAAAGCAGTTTTTAATAAATAAAAAAAAAGAAAATAAAGTGTGAAAAAAAGGAAAAGAAAGCTAATGAATATGATGTTTAGTATGTTATGATGTTTAGTCAGACATTTAAGTCTTATGCTGCCACATCTCCAGTTAGCTGAGCACAGCGGTAGTTATGAGGAATAATGAGTTTGCTAGACATTTTGAAACTCTCTCCTGCTGTGTGCTGTCAGTTGAAAAAGAGAGAGACAGCAATGGCCAACAATTTAAACACAATGGATTGACCATAACTGGCACCTAACGAACAATAAAGCAAAGACCAAGTGGCAGGATCTGGCCAACTAGCTTGTATGTTCCCTGAATATGACAAGGATTGTTGCATTGTAAGTTTTGCTTGAAAAGAAAAGTGCAGCTATAAATTCTGTAGCCAGCAAATATTTAATTAGGAATAACCATTTTCTATTGAAAATACAAGATAATGTATGACAGAATGATGAATATTAAAGATGGTTACACATAATTTTTTTCATTTTATTTTGCTGCCTAATTTAAAGAGGTGTTTCTTGATAATTTTGAGTACTAAGTAAAAGACATATTCCTATATAGTTCTTCAGGTTTAGTGACACTCCAGAGACACCAGAGATTTATCTCCTTCTGCAGTTATCCCCTCAGAAAGATTGGAATCTGGATTTTTTAAAAAAAACAAAGTAGATCTTCATAGCTGCCACTATGCTGCACAGTTAGGGTATTCGTTATAAAGAGAGATTGGACATCATGTTTTCCACTCCAAAAGAATAAGCTCCTGCCATTTGAAGTTAATCAGATCAGATCTGTATAAAGAAAATCATCCTGCTATAACTTTATTTCCAAAGTAATATTTTAGTGTTGCAAAAAAGGAAAAAAATACTTTCAACAGGATTCAATATAATGCTTGAGCATTATGGAATTCACTTGAGTTCAGTTCTACACTAACAAGTGAGCCCAGGGAGGGTTCTGAATCTGTTCCTTATTCAGGATATCTGCTAGACGACTCATCAATGGGGAGGATTTATCTCCCCTACTGAAAAAAACCCAAACCCTCATTTCTGAGGCTAAGCTAGTCACCCCAAGGTCTTGTTGCAGCCAGTGGAGATAAAAAAGGCACCTCTAGACAATCATTTATGTCCCTAAAATGGACACAGATGGACCAGATTAATTGTGAGTTATTTCCATTTATATATGCTATAAAGAGAGTCTCACATGTTTAATTCTGACTTCAACATCCAACTTTTAGACATCTAAACTTTGTGCAATTTTTTTTCATCAATGTAGCTCATTTGAACATTTTCTATAAATACACTATTTCACTTCCTTTGAGAAAAAAAGACAAGGAATTTTTCCCTAAAATCCAATCCTGAATGATTTCAACAGCCTTCATTTTCAAACAGCAGAACCAACTGTGTATGCCAAGCTCAGAGTTTCATCTGCTTTCTCTTCATCAGGTTTCCTGTCTGTAAAAGAGCCATGTGAACAAGCCTCTGGACTACATGGATAATGTGCAAAACTGAGTCAGATTTATTTAAGGAAAGTAGTGCTGGATCACACAGTTCAAATGTCTATGTCCAGCAGAAGCACAGAAACACAGAGTCAGTGCAATGGCTAAAACTTTTCTTTGAGCATCCGCTGGATGTAACTGTATACCCGCTTTGGTAATACAATGGGAAAACATGGTTTTGTCACCTCACTTGGCAGACATACAACTTAGTAGCACAATACTAAGGGGTGATTCTACTTCTCTACTCTGCTTTCATGAGACTCCACTTGGAATTCTAATGTCCTCAACATAAGTACCTCAAGTTGTTGGAGCAAGTCCAGAGGAGGCCATGAGGATGATCTGGGGCTGGAGCACCTCTAATGTGAAGACAGGCTGAGAAAGTTGGGGCTGTTCAGCCTGGAGAAGAGAAGGCTGCGTGGAGACCTCATAGCAGCCTTCCAGTATCTGAAGGGGGCTTACAAGGATGCTGGGGAGGGACCCTTCGTTAGGGACTGTAGTGATAGGACAAGGGATAATGGGTTTAAATTTAAACAGGGGAAGTTTAGATTAGATATAATTAAGAAATTCTTTACTGTGAGAGTGGTGAGGCACTGGAATGGGTTGCCCAGGGAGGTTGTGAATGCTCCATCCCTGGCAGCGCTCAAGGCCAGGTTGGACAGAGCCTTGGCCCTAGTGTGAGACGTCCCTGCCCGTAGCAGGGGGGCTTGGCACTTAAGGCCCTTTCCAACCCAAAGCATTCTATGATTCTATGACTGTGTGATCACATAACAGGGTGAGCTTATATCACGCAAGCAGCAGCTCACTTTGTGCTTGTGCGTACAGGGTGAAGGAAACAGTACTTGTGTATTGACCACATGTAAGCTCCCTGTGTTACAGCACCTGAAGCAAATGCTGGCATCTGACTTTCCCAAGTAATTCCCTGCCTGCTTAACATGCTGTGTAAGCACCACAGAAGAACTGCAGCTTCTACTACTTAGATAAGGAGGCAGCTTACAGCAAGAACAGCAACAGGCTTAGGTAATGTAATCCACAGGCATGGCTGTCGCCTAGACAGAGTTTTATGAACTGCATATAAGCCTATCCTGGTCTCACAGATCACTTTTGCTATTCAAGACTATTTCAAAAAATTGTAATATCTGAACTATATCATCTTTTCTGCTACATGATTATTCTTCATCCACAATTCCCTATATAGTTCCTGCTCCTTCAATGGACGACAGAGGAGTTTAGGCAGGAGACTAAAAAGAAAACCAGAAAAGACCAATACTCTCAGATATGAAAGGGAATATCCCTACTGAAATTAATCCCTAGCTTTTAGAAAACAATGACTTTTAAAATACTAATACGTAACAAACATAATAAGGTGAAACAGACTTACCACAGTCATTCACAACAATATACCAAACCATTTTTCATACAAAGGGAATGATCTGGTTTACAACTTTCAGTTAACTCTCAGAGAACAGTATCTTTTATTAAACAAGGGAATTTAGAGTATTTCCAGCAGTTGTAAACAAACTGTATACCTTGTACTTCAGCACAACTGAGCCTTTGAAGAAATAATTTTCCCTTTTCAGAATGAGCCAAAAGAAATACTGAGTGTTAAAAGGAGACATGATTTTAATGCTCCAGTTTTTGAAAGCAGATGTTTAAGAGGTTGATCAAATTTGCAACTAGTTAAGGATTCTGTAGTTAAATAAATTTAATGTACATACCTGCATAGATGTCAGTGCTATGATAAGCTCATACTATGTGACTACAGCTGCCAGGATCTGGTTTATTCTAGGCTCAGCCACTGTTCTGACATGATTGATATGGTTTTCATCATATTTTAAAGACAGTAAAGCTTTGACTAGCTGTTCTTTCAGTGATTTATTAAAAATCTTTCTACAATTCAATGGCAATAATGCTATCGTCTGGACCAGGTTATTATCTTCCTCTCTAAACATGACTGTCACAAGATACAAGACAGAACATCCAGAAAAGGAAAATGAAGCATGTCTGGTGAAGCAGGCAGGAGTTCCTTGCTCTGCCACTGTGTTTATGTCCTTTGACATATCAGTTAGCTCTTTTTTTTTGCTGTGTTGGTCTTCCCTTAAGAGTTAACAATGTTATTTCCCTGTCTCACAATATTGAGCAGATAATCCAAATGAGAATGAAGCATTTGAATACAAGGCTACCAGCACTAGTCTATGAAAGAACATTCAACTGAGGCTCAACTCCATATTCCTCGTAGTGGCTCCTCTCTTCAATGCGTAGCTTTTCATTTACATCACCCCAATCCCCATACCACACAGCTGTACAAAGTGTAGCCACCCAACAATCAAGATCTTTAGCACCAACTTCCACCTTGGCTCGTAAAATCAGCTAGACTGGTGTTGAAAACTTTTTAGATTTTTTGGGGGGTCTCAAATTCCTTGTTCCTCCTCTCACCTTTCCCATTTCTGATCCTGAGCCATACTGAGTTACCTCTTGTAACACACAATTCTTACTCCTTTCCTAATTAGCAAAACCCTCCTGGGAGGATGATTTTTTTAGCATTTCAACATCTCATATTATTGCTGTGATCTTTTCTGCATAAAAGCTGCCAGACACAAACGATTCACATTCAGTTTGCGAAATGAGATGACTAATGGGAGTGGACAGTGGTTCTGCAGATGGATCTTTTTGTCTCATTCTACCCTATGCATGTGAAGACATATCACTATTTAGCTGATTGCCATTTTGTGGGGGTGGCAGGAATTATTTATAACATTTTTACACATTCAAACTGGGAAATAATCCTCCTATTTTCAAAACTGTTATCTGTCAGAGATTACGTATCCTCAAAGTCATATTAAATCCTTGTGTAGGGTGTAAAGGCTCTTTCTAATTAATTCAATTTGGTTATGCAGATTTGGTTCTGTCTACATAATTTTTTCACATAGCATTTTTAATTCTACCTCTTTTACAAAGAGATTAGACTTTAGAAATTAAAATTAAAATCTATGTGAAAAATAGGATGATGCTGCTCTGGCTTTAACCCTAACATCTACTTGTTCTGTAAACTAATGGCTGCTAAGCAGACCAAAGTTCTTAAATTGAAATGTTACTGCATAAATCATGCAAAAAAAAAAAAATCTAAGTTTCTAGACATCATGAGACTTGCAGACTTGAAGTGTGATTGAAGAGTAATAATGTACTTTTGTCAGTGAGTTAGCCTGGGTCTGAAAAATAGGCTAGCTGATTGAAGGACTTGACCTAATGATCTCATTCTTTTATCTCTACTCTGTCCTTGTTTCTAGTCCACTCTAGATCTTTGTTCTCCGTTTCATGGTAGATGAAAATTTTCCCTCAATTCCACTTATGTAAATGAATTTCACTGAGCATGTCAGTTTTGGTGAGATCACTTTTTATGTGACAGACCTAGCTACAGGTAATACAAATATGTTTGGCACTGAGATGACAGGAACTTATTTCCCCCAAAAAAACCTAAATTATTTAGATACAAATCTGTTTGACTAGATTAATAGCAATTTAGGCAAGTATAGGCAAGATTCCAGGAAAATAATAGCAATAAAAAAAATTATACAAACAAAAATAGTACTCTCAAATACCAAGAAGCACGAAAAAATATGCCTATTTAAATATGACTATTTATATTTTTCTTGATTGCATCATGTGATAGAAAGTTTAGTCTACTTTATATGTCTTAAATCATTCCCCATCTAGAAATAATTAGTATGGGTTTACCAGTACTCTTCCCAGAGCCTTTCAATTATTTTATAAATTATTTCTGTTCTTATCTAAAAGCTGTGCTAAAGGAGTACCTGAAATTTCCATTCGTGAACTAGACTATGTGGTACTCATCTTGCTCCAACACAGAAAATAAATGTTGAGCCTGGCATCTGAAATAAACTATTTTCTTCATTTGACCCAACATTGTATATATTTCTAATGCAAGTAAAGAACATCTAACACCTTGATTAACTCTGGGAATAAAAAGTACTTTCAAGGAACCAAAAATGCAAGATACATTTCTTATGACTTTTATGAATTACCTTATCCATTACTGTCATCATCTTTGTCAACTACGCAGAAAACGATTCTAATTTTAATAAAATGTATATGAATGTCATTCTAATAATTCACATATGATTTCAGATTTTGGTGTTCTTGAAGAAAATACTAACAGGGAAATTAATGAAGACATGATTTAATTTAGATACAACTGAAAATGGCTGCCAACTATTACATAACTTCCAAAAGTGCATTTCCTCTAAATTACTTTATCACAGAAAATAAAGAGATCACTTTACAATATCTTTCCATTATCTGCATTATCAATCATTTAGCATGTACTTTGGCCATTTAAGAAATAAGAACAAAATCATTGTACTGCTTCTAAGATAATGCTGATTGAAATTAAAGGAAGAGTTTTTCTTTATGTTGTCATTTTCAGAGTGCAACAACTGATTTATTTTAATATGCATTCATATAGCACTGCTGTAATTTTTAAACACTATATCTCTGTCTTATGCCAATATTATATCTGTGTTACTTCTCACGTAAGAGGGCATCCATAAGGAAAATAAACCCTTCTTACTTAGGTTGTTTTTGTAGTTGATTTATTGTTTCTGGGGATTTAATCAAAGTTTACCCTAAGAAGCCTAATTTTTAAAACCAATTTACATCTTACTAGCTGTTCTAAAATACAATTAATCAGCAGAAGACTCATTTTTATGTTTGATTTTTTTAGCTGAGAAGGACATTTTGTAAGCAGAAATTCATCCAGTACCAAAAGGTATGCAAAAGTTCTGCTCTCGTTATTTATGCCCTCTGTTTAGGCTATAAATGAAACTCTCAGTACTGCTTGCTCAGGAGACTTTAACCCAATTAAAAAACACTGACAAACTAGGCTACTGGATTTTAGACTCAGTTACCCTCAGGGAAAAAAACACTAGGGGTGAGGACATGACAACATGGTCAATTAACATGACTTCAGATATGTTAGCCCAGTTCTGCAAAGACAGTAACTAAACTCATATGATCTAACACAATTAAACAGAAGAGCCTCTTTATCCATCCAAATGTACCCCAAAGACTAAGAAGGACAACCCACTTGCTGGCAGATCTTTTCAGGGAAGACAGTAAAAGCTCCATCTGAAATACTATTGCATCCTTAAGTAGAGCCATGTGTTCAAATCAAAACTTAAATCAGTCCTAAATGTTGCACTAATCCTTTATGTCTCCTCTTTCTCTTGCATAGTTTCTTATCATTCAAACACCTTAGAAGTGCAGTGAAATATAATCCCTTTCCTGATTTCTTCTTTAATCTACCTACACTGAATACTCAACAGGGTAACACTTGTATAGAAACCATACAGCTCTGTTAAGGTCCCCTGGACCTGTTACAATGACCCCTCAAAGGAAGGGTTTATTTAAGATCCTTTGATCAAAGTTTTCTTTTTGTTTATATCATTTTGTTTATAATATCTCTCTGGTTTTTAGTCCCCCAAAATAAATATAGAAGACATTTATGTGCATCTCAGGCTTCGCCTTCTGTACCAAACAGACCAATTTATAATCTGCAATAAGGAAGACTTATGAATGAATGAATGAAATTTGCTCATCCTAATAGCCTTCTCCGTATGTTTTACAGTACAATTTTACCTTCCCTGAACATGATTAACTTAAGTGGTATTTTTTGATTTAGAGGCTCTGATTGTTCCATAAGGTTTTCTGTCTTTGGTGACTTCATTAACTAGCATTCTTAACAACGCAAAATTCAAGCTATAGAAGCAAGGGCTTCTCAAGTTCATCCAGTCTTCCTCGGTATTCAGAAACTTAGTCATCTTCAAAGTTAATTTCAATATATTATTCATTTTTCTGCATTCCTTCATTTCCTTTTTATTTCTTTAAAAATATTCCCCAAATCTTTTATGCAACATTCTATTGAAATCATTTCGGCAAATCAGTAGTTTTTTTTCATAACTATAGTGCTACATGTGGTAAATATTTGCAATTCTCCAGTTGATTTTTAAGGATTTAGTTTTTGCTTGGAAATGAAATTTTACTTTTTTTTTGTTATGCATTTACTTCATTTTGGGGAAGTTATTCAGCCATATAGACCTGAATTCAGTGTTTTCCTGAGGTTTTTTCCTTATTTAAGGAATACAAGACTGGTTTTCCATTTTTGACTTTTATTAGCTAAGGCTCTTCTGAGATTTTTCTATCTAGATTTCTTCCAGACTTCAATGTTTTCCTTTAAAATTATAAATCATAAATCTGCTTTTGTTTATCTTTCCATTATTATAGAGTCACCTCCTTTGACTGACTCTCTTAAAAATTCTTTAGTACTTATAAAAAGAAAATAGCATGTCCTTTTGTTGGTTTTATGATTATTTGGCTAAAAATTCTGTTAATATCACATGCATAACTCTACATGTCTTACTATCTTTAGCAGTAATTTTTCTCCAGTTTATAACTGGGAAGTTGAAGCTTCCTAATGTTCCCATTGGAGCCTTTACCTTCAGCCTAATTTGACCCCAGCCCTTTGTCAGAAACCTTGAATGTTATTGTCTCACACACACACAAATTTTGGCAAGCATGTTTTAATAAGACTTTTATGTCCCTTTTTTGAATTAAACCATGGACATAGCAACTGCCGTTAGGAGTTTGGAGAGTCCATTTTAAGGTCTTTCATTTTCAGTAACTGAATATACACCTTCAGCTTTCTGATAAAGTGTGAGATTAACATGCAAAACAAAAATATCATCACTCATTTGGAAAGTTTCCTAAGACCACAAGTAGCCATTCTACAAACAGTTCATTGAAATGCAAACAAAAGTGTAATATTCTTTTTAGATATATTGACAGACCAAAGATAGATACAAAACTAATTTAATACATCTTGAATGGAAAAGTCTCTTTCATTATATAGATCTTAAAGAATAAACCTTAGCAAATTTTAGATACAAGAACAAAGAAAGAACTGAGCTGTGGTTGTGGCTTAAACAGCTTGATATTGACAACATTAACAACATTATATTTGTCCAGTGTAACAGGTGACTAGAATAACGCAGACGGAAAAAGAGAAAAATGCCAGTACTTTTACAGATTAAGTAAATTCTGTCATTTGTACTGGATATTAACACTGAGAAACTTTGCAGGACTTCATTTAACCATATACTTTAACAACCTAGTGAATGAAAAAAACAGTTTTAGCTGTACAGTACATGTGAGGAAACACCTTTCTCTCAGCTGAAATCCAGAACCTCTGGATTGACATGTAGCACTTTTACCTGTGCCAGCATTTTTACATATTGACATGAAATTGATCTTCTAGCCAGGAACATAAAACAAGACAAAACTTCTACATGATTTCTAGCTACCATGTTTTCTTATAATTAACTATGAGCAGAAGGCTCATTCCATCCCAAATTTTCCAGTTATCTTTTAATTCTGTACCTAACAGAAATATGCAATACAACATTGAACGATTTGTTTGGTTGTGTTGCACTTACTTGTAATTGTATGTAGACACAGAGAACACAGTATTCCTCCTCTTATCCATGGAGAAACATCACTGACAGAATATAGGCAAAAGAAGAAAGTTTTTATTCAGCAGATTTAATGGTTTGCACAATACCGAATACAGTAGGGAACCAGGCTGGGGGAGGCTCAAGTAGCATAGATCATGAATATTAAGCATACCATACCAAATATTTAAGCATCTTGACTTATTGACAATAAGACAGTACATTTAAGCATTGTAAATGTACTACTGAAGAGAATTTCAGCGTGGATTTGCATGTATTTCTTTATGCTCTTATATGCCTCCACATACACCAACTCACAGCACATGACAAAGACAAAATAATTGAAGCAACCGTTTCATAACCTAAAAAATTAGTGACTTGCCTAAATGCAGTCACAGTAATATCAACATAAATAGAGCTACTTATAAATATATATTTCAACCTGTCGGTGACTTTGCTGGAGAGTTAGCATAAAAAACATTTGCAGAAAATGTCAGTACTGTTGAATGTTATTTCATAAACCTGGTTATCACTTCTTGGCAGGCTGCAGAGAAAAACCTCTTCACCATCTTCCTCATATGCAAAAAAGTAAAAAAGTTTTAATGAAGAAAAATACCACCCCTTCTATGTGAGTCTGTGTGAATAACTGCTATAGGTATGTATGGGTGCAGAAGAAATAATAACTGGAAAATAGCAGGCTGAAGAGATTAAAAGAGCATGCTGAGTTGTAGCATGTGACAGTCTCCTAAGAAATTATATGCTTTAGTGACCAGACGTCCTGTTAAATCTATAAGAAATTATGAATTGAGAACTCCAAGACTTGGTCAAATCTGAGCAAGGCCACCAGCACATGCTGGTCTGCTGGTATCAACAATGGACTGTACATCTTGAATCACATCCAGAAATGTGATGACTGCAAATACTACAGGAGTGTGCACATACCTTCTAAAGAAGGGATCTTGAGGGACTTTCCAAACACTTACCTATAAATCACTGTCTGACAGATTTAAAACTTTTTAAATAGCTGGAGTACAGGCCTCCAGCCTACTGTCTTGCAGAAAATGCAGCAGGAGGTTAAAATTAGAGTACTGGAATGATCTCAAGTAAAGGAAGCAAGGAAACTTAAATATCTTATTCCACTGTGACTGGTAAAGCCCTAGGCAATATTCATGGAAATGCTACTTTTGTTCCAGGTTTTTTTCATAAGTTTGTTAAGCCTAACCACACCCACAAAGAAGAAAATTCTTTTCAACATCTTGACATTGAATAAGTCATTTTGCCTTGTCCTAGATGCTTCATTTTACTTCCTGTTTCAGTAAACAGGAGTTGACATCTCCTGTCAGATAAAAGTCATAACTTTTAAGGTCCAAGATAGGCAAAAATTTCCATTTTATTTTACTCTCTGATTTTATATTATTGCTTTGATTTGTAATGTACTGCAATTTCATCTGCAGCCTGTACTATCTTTCTAGGGAGATCAATTAAAGATAACCGGACAAACTCTTGATTGTATTCAGAGAGTCAATTTTAATATTACTGACAAAAGGGGATTCTAATCTTATCAAAGATGTAATCTCTCCAGTTTTGCGTTTGCTTACTAGGAGGTTTGAGCATGGTAATTCAAACCAATGTGATATAGAATATGAGCAAAGTCCAATTTATCGGTGTTCCATCATATAAACTAAATAAATAACATTGTAATGAAGAAAAACCAAAGCTACAAAAAATATTTCCATTAAGCTGCCCAGAAATGCAGTAACATTTCTGATAACATATTCTAAGAGGCAGAGAATCTCAAAGTCAATTCAGAGAAACAAATCAAAAATAATACCAATTTCAGAGAAAAATAAAATATCTTACTGGATTCAGAATAACTTTACATTATCTTTACATTCAAAAGACAGTTTGGCAGCTTTGAAAAAGAACAGTGAGGTAGCTTGACTCCACTAACCGCTGCCTTCACTGAATGTGGAAATATTAGGTACTTTCTTTTTCTACAGCATTTCATGAATGGTTAATATCAGTAACCTCCAATTCTGGTTACAAGGTGGGTGTAAGACCATTGCCTTACTGAAAATCAGACCTGATATCAGAATGTATAATTTTAGATACCTAACTTGAGACTTTTTAATAAACTGCTGAGATACATAGATTATATTTCTATCAAGGTTTCATTTTGCATACATACCTTGGGGCACTGAAAATCCAAAGCGTTTGCTATTGAATAGATGCAGGCAATTTAGGTCTGCTGAGATGTGTCAAATTCTGCTGTAAGAACTAACATATTGGGGGTTAAATGGGATTCAGATTATCATTTAGCAACTTTCAAAAATGCATTGCTAGTCATTATTTACACTGAAGTCTAAAGAGGGCTGAAAGAAGACAGAGTCATTTCTTGTACTCTGGAGGCCTTATCCATACAATGCTGGTCCCACTGAAGTTGAAGGAATCACCCTGACGTTCGCCCTGAGGGAATCACCCTGACTACTGCCTGAGGTTCAACACAACTTGATTTCTGTCTGTTCTTTACTGAGTGCAAGAACCAGTTTATCTGGCTTGAACTTAAAAAATAAAATTATGCACAATAATACTTAATTATTTGGGTTTATAAGATTAGACAAGGAGTGAAAAACCTTGGTATTTTATGTACCTTTAGTTACATTTTTTAAGAATGTAAGTGACTTCAACCTTTCAGTAAAGAAGGCTGAGTGTCCTGAGCTTCCTTAGGAGGGGTGTTGCAAGTAGGCCAAGGAGTGTGATCCTTCCCCTCTGTTCAGCAGTAGTGAGGCTACACTGTGAGTACTGGGTACTGTGATGGGTTCCCCAGTACAAGAGACATACAAACATGCTGGAGGCAGTTCACTGAAGTGCCACAGAGGTGATTAAGGAACTGGAGCATTCATCATACAAATAGAGCTGGGACTATTAAGCCTGAAGAAGGCTTGAGGGGGAATTGCATCAAAGAGTGTAAAAACCTGAATTAGAGACTGTAAGAGAAGATAGAGCCAGGCTTTTTTCACTGGTGCCTAGTGCCAAATAAGAGGCAATCAGCAAAACAGAATGTACTATCTGAACATCAGGAAACACTTTTACTGTGAGTTGCTCAAAGAAGCTCTGTACTTTACATACTTGAAGATATTCAAAAGCCATCTGAACCTGTCATACACAAACTGCTCTAGGTGACCCTTCTTCAGTAGAGTTAGAAAAGATGACTTTCAGAGGTCCCTTGAAACTTGAGCATTTGGTGATTCTGATTTGGTGATTCCAATTCTGTGATTCAGCTATCTCACATTCCTTTGACAAGTATTTGAAGTTTATAAGGGCTTTCTGACTAGTTTTGGCAAATGTAGGCTCATGAAACCAGGGCAGTGGGAGGAATGACAAAACAGGAGTCACAAGGAACTGGGCTCACAGTTCAGCCTTTGGTGGGCTTGCAGTGCCCAAGTTCAGCTGCATACCACCTCACATGTGTAATTTGGACTTCTTGATGCTACAAGGTCTTCATCCACTAAGCACCACTTCTGTGAGCTATTCCAAAAGACATCCACTGGGCCACCTAAGAACATGCTCATCTCTGTGCCCTGGGTTCAGCAGTAGCAGTAATTTTTCTCCTTCTTAGCAGCTGGTGCAGTGTTGTGTTTTTGACTTTCAGCCTGAGAACAACGCTAAGAACACTGATGCTTTTAGTTGTTCCTAAGTAATGTTTACTCTGACCAGGGACTTTCTGAGTCTCATGCTCTGCCAGGGAGGAGAGGAAGCAGGGAGGAAGCAGAGACAAGTGAGGAAGACACCTGACCCAAATTAACCAAAAAGGTATTCCATACCACAGCACGCATGCCCACTATATAAGCTGGTGGCAGTTACCCAGAAGGGCTAGATCACTCCTCTGGTCAGACTGGGTATTGGGCAGGTGGTGAGCTGTTGGATTCTCTCCCCTTGTTATTTCCCTTATCATTATCATTATTGGTGGTAGCAGAAGTGGTTTGTGTTATACCTTAGTTCCTGGACTATTCTTATCTCAACCCATGGGAGTTCATTCTTTCAATTCTCCTCCCCATCCCTGTGGGAGCGGGGTGAGGAAGAAGAGGCTGGGGGGAGTGAGTGAGCAGTTGTGTGGTTCTGAGTTACTGGCTGGGTTTAAACAGCAACAGTTTTTTGTGGCACCCAATGTGGGGCTCGAAGAGTTGAGGTAACGACAGATCTGACCAGAGCATGTCTAATTGTATCTGTGATAAGCATTCATTGTTTTGGATTAATAGTCACTCATCACAATGCTGATTTATTGGCTTTCAAAGTTGTTGCTCTTGATCTCACAGTTTCAGCCTGTTGTACATTACTTACAGCCGGGATTTGCTGGTTTAGTGCTTATCAGCTGGGGGGTGGGGGGGGTGGGGGCTTGGGCTAAGGTTCTTGTTTCACTGTACTTTATGGTAATGACTTGTAATACAATAGACTCATCAAACTGATCTGGCTTACGTTCCCATTGTAGTCATCACCTCTATACTTTGGGAGGTATATAATGGAAGTGCTTTGAAATTACACGTCTTTTTTTTCCTCCTCAGGTGGTCAGCCTATGAAGGAGACATTCCTTTATGTTCCCAGCTCCCCCACCAGACTATTTACAGAATCATTTGAAAGTTCTGAAGGTTTTGAATGGCCTTTGGATACCCTTGAGACCTGCCTACTGACTGTGATGGGGATCACCATGTTGGCACACATACAGAGTGTGTTTTACCCACAACTGTTTTGTCTGATCTAGAAAGTTAATCAGAGTCGGGTTTGGGTCTTGCCTAGGGTTAGATGATGATATAAGAGGACCAAGAGATTTTCCCTGAGGCTGGACTGTCATGTGGCAGGGTGTGTGGGATAGTATGGGGAAGTATCTAGGTCAGTGGTCCCCTCCAATGCTTTGGAACTTCACCACTGAACAAGTACAAAATCTGGAAAAACTAGTAAAACACTTAAATGAGGTGTGTGGTCATCCTGGTCATACCAGAGAGGGACAAATCAAGCCCCATGCCGGGGCTTGGCCTATGCTTACAGAGCCCTTTTCAACACTATCCAGGACCTTCAAAGGGAAAAAAATGTCTCTGGATTT
Source organism: Pezoporus flaviventris (assembly GCF_033815535.1). Classification (NCBI taxonomy): domain Eukaryota; kingdom Metazoa; phylum Chordata; class Aves; order Psittaciformes; family Psittacidae; genus Pezoporus; species Pezoporus flaviventris. The sequence continues at coordinate 6,527,987 of NW_026892603.1, forward strand.
GATGGCAAAGCAACAGACAACGCAGCTACTCTAACTCCAAATACAGCAGCTACTCCAAATACAGCAGCTACACTAACCCTAGTGACAAGTACAGCAGCTACTCAAACTCTGACTACAACAGACAGCACAGTTAATCCAAGAACAGCAGCTGCACCAACCTCAACAACAGACACTGCAGCCACTCCAACCACAGTGGTAATCACTGCAGCTAAATCAAAGGACCAATTTGTGCCAATATCAGTTGCCCCTGTATGCAAGGGGAAAAGCAAACAAGAGGCACAAAAAGCAACCCATACAGTGAAGAAGGATGAAGAACCAATGGACTTACTACATGGGACAGCATCTGAACAAGAGTTATTATTATGTGGATCAGAGGAAGAGAAAGAAGAGGTGTCTTCTCGACCCCAGACCTCAATCAAGCTATGGAATATGCAAAAAGATTTTGCCCGTTAACCAGGGGAGCACATCATCATCTGGTTGCTCCGATGCTGGGACAATGGGGCCGATGGTCACAAACTAGAAGGTAGGGAAGCTAAGCAGCTGGGATCACTTGCTAGGGAAGAGGGCATTGACAAAGCATTTGCAAAAGAGAAGCAGTCCATCAGCCTTTAGAGGCAGTTCTTGGCAGCTGTGGAAGAAAGGTTTCCGTAAAAGGACAATGTTAGGAGTCGATCGGCCAACTGAACCATGCTAGAGAAAGGTATCCAGTCTTTTAAACCATGACACTATGGCAGCACAATCTTTTATACAAATCTTTGGGGGCCATTGTTAGAGGGATTCAGGGTCTTTTAGGTGATCAAACTCACTCTCAGTGGTCCTAGATTTGACTAAGCTGTTATGCAGGTATCTAGGATCCACAACAGAAAGGTCATGGGAAAACTGGGAGCAGGGAGTGGAAGGACTGTGGCTCTGGATTTGACAGCACAAGACAGATAACTTGTCCTGTTGTGGATCTCACATGAAATTAGGCTTCTCAGTCTCTCTTCCCATCTACAGTACCTCTTTCAGGCACAGTTGGTGCCACTTGGCTGTTGTTTATGCAGATGTCCAGCTGTTAGAGACTTTAATCTGGCCCTTCTGCTACAGAGTTTACAGGATAGAATGCATTAGGCATTTCATGTGAATTATATATCATTCACACACTAGACGTTCCCAGCTTTTGCAAGAGTCCATCTTCAAGGCCTCAAGGCTGGAGCTAGTGCTCTGAGCAGCTAATCAGTAGGGAAGGTTGCAACAGTGCTTTTGTTGCTTTGAAGCTGCCAGTTGCAAGAGACTACACATAACTGAATTGGACACTTGGGAAGTTAGGCTGTAGTTATAGCTGTGAAAACAGCAGCAGTGCCAATACGATGAATCTAAGCACCAATCTGTTGTTTGGGGACTGAATTATTTTGAAAGCCCTAGTAAATTACTGTCAAGGAGACTTAGGGTGACAGATGTAGCTTGTGATAGGATGTTTCACAGAGGTACTCTCTCAGGTCCTGAGGTCGAGTAGTCACATCAGTTCAGGTCCACTCCAGTAAGTGTATTTACCCACTCAGAATAGGATGGTTGCTTGGACTAAGAGCCCTGCTGAGACTGGAATAACTGCTGAATGGGAGAAACTTCAATTAGGAAAGAGATATCTTTTCTGCTCGCAGCAAGGCAGGGTAGATATCCCAATACTCTTGTCTCTCAGTGACTTATGAACACTGGACTTCAGGTTCCCAAGCAATTTTAGAGTGGCATTTCACTCTTTCTCAATTTCTACAACAAAAATAATTATTATAGCTCAAATAAAGAATAAATGACAATGGCAGAGTTAAATACGGCACACTCAAGGCTTATGTTCCCATAAGACACCGGTCTCACATCAAGACTGTAAGTCTCTCACTCCCCAAGCAAACCCAGAAACATTTCATTCAAAGCAACACAATTGAAAAAAGTTTTCTAATTAGACAGTGTCGAACATTACCTTCTGATACTTGCATGTGTTCTTCTTGTTTGTAGTAAAACTCTGAGATGCTGACCCCCATATCAAATTTTAAAGTTGCAGCCTTATTTAATGAAAAAATTGTCCAAAATTTTTGTAACCTACAATTAAAACTGTTTTACCTATCTGCTTTCCAGTTAGAAAATCTGACATATTTTAAACTGGCCCTGAGGTAACACTAGATGCCTCATATTTATTTAGCAATGTTACAATGTTAAATAAAATTTGCACTAAGCAGGGCTAGCTACAAAACATAAGGCTTACTGACACTTTTTTCCTTCCTAAAATGACTCTTGTAATTCAATCATGTACTCACAGGGGGAGAAAATGGTGCATGTTCCAGCCAGCAGCTCCCATTGTCCACACGTGCATTCTCAGATCAAAAAGATCTAATAATTCCTTGTTAAAGTCATAATTTCCCATTACATGAGCAATCGTGTCTGGTAAAAGGTAGTGGTTACAGTGTGTTACACAATTAACACAGTGTGAAATGAACCAAAATCTGTTTTCTAAAGATGATTTTCAATGAAAATGGCATATTTAGACTTTGTGTATCAAAAATACAGTTCCAAATGTGGACTGTACTGAATGTTTTTACAAAACTGACAGTGTGCTCACTTATAGCAGCTCTTCTACACATAAAAATTAATATGTTGTCAAAAGCAAATCAAACATTCTTTAGGGCTATGAAAGAGAAAACTTGCATTAGAAGAAAATCACTTGAAGTTCTCTGGATATACATAAATGATGGAAATGTTTTCAGGCTTCGTAATGGTTTCTGCCAAAAAATGTATAAAAAATCAGATAATCACAAGGACTGCAATGGATAATAGACTGCAAGTTACTCTAAGTAGAATGAACTCAGAAAAGAAAATTACATTTCTCAAAAAAAAACACCCAACAACCTAGCAAAACCATGAGTGAGGAGTTTATTGTGTTTTCTACATGATATGTGTCAAATTACCCCAGTATAACTCAAGTAGTCAGTGAACCACAATATACAGCAGTTCATAGATACAGAAGTTGCTTATCAATTCATGCAGCTTCTGTCTGTCAACAATGAGAACAGGTCTGGTAGTAGGTCTGAAAAAAAAAAATTAAAAATCCATAAGTCCTTTCATGTAGTAGAGCACTTTTGACTACCTGTAGGCTAAATGCAATCACGTGGAATTTAAGTCAACAAGACCACTTAGTATCTCACCTGGGTAATGACACATTGCTTGAAGTTGATAAAAGTTGCTCTGGAAGATAATATTGCAAGTTCTGTTCTTCCAGCATAAAACTTAGGGCCAGCTTTTTAAGATTTATGGGCAGTCTCCACAGACAGGCAGTGACTGTTACACACCAGCTCCAAGCCAGAGATGTCAAATCTAGCTGAGACTCCAGAGCCATTTAGACATGCATGACTGTGTCCCTGCTAACAATTCTTGCTTCTCAAATGGACTTCATTCTTATGAGCCACTCTGACCAGCTCAGAGCACTGGCAAAGTTAACATACAAGTGGCAGCCTCTGACCGTTTAGGCAATCCCTGAGGTTCTGTTGTGCTCAATAGAGGAAATATCTAACCCTTAGAAGGCCTTTAGGAGTCTTTGGTGGTAAGATGTCTTGTGTTAGCCAAGTGCAAAGATATGGTTAAGCATGTCAGAAAAGGATTTCAGAAGACTGCCATACACTATGGTAGAGAAAATAAAGCTGAACCTGGAACATGGGGAGTAGTGTTCTGAAGAGTCCTTTACTGCTACACACACACACACAAAACTACTACACACACAAAAAAAAAAACACCACACTCAGATGTGTCCTTCTTTTGGGACAGGAAGACCTGTCAGGTGATGAGGCATAGAAAAGAGATGCGGAAAGCAAAAGACCTCAAAACCAAGGGTCTATCCACACTATCTAATGCTACTGGAATAGGATAGCAGGTTTGATTTATTTTTCTATGTTGCTCTCATGATGGATATCTTTTTCATAATTATTCTATTGCTCTTCTCTTGAGTGTTGTTTTACTGTATACCCCTATGGTTGTCCTTGAGGCTTTCATTTTACAAGCCTTCAAGGTATCAGGTGTTTGATGAGACCGGTTCAGAGCATACTTGTGGGTTACGCGTTTTGACCTAGGAACAGGGTACAGCACCACTTAGATAGTTTTGAGCTACTTGGCAGTATCTCTATGTCTACTTTTCTTCTTTTTCCTCCCTAGCCTTCATTTTTTTCATTCATAATACTCACCTTCAAGCTCCCATCTTGTTTTAGCTAGGTTTTGGGACAGGACTGGCTGTGTTTCTTGCTGCACAATGGCTGATATCACAGATCCCAGATATTTACCCAGACTATTTATATTCCTTGAAAATGGGAAGAAGAGGAGTTTAGTTTTGAAAATGAATAATATATCCACTTGAGATCTTGCCTCTCAAAACCAGAGAAAGCCCAATTTGGCTATCATCTTGTTCATCTCATTGAGAAGATTCAGTAATGTTAATCTATGAGACAGTTATACCTTTATGTAGCCTTTGATGTCTTTGTGTTGTGGTAGTACTCACTAAAATCCTAACAGAAAAAAACGGTGTCTCCAGTGGGAATCTTGTCACAGATTTCAGTGGGCTTGAAGTTAGGTGTCACATGAACAGTTAGATATTCATTTGACGCTACTTCAAAACTGGGTACTTCAAATTATGTCAGTGTTTTTATTTAAGCAGAGAATGACATGAAATATAGACCAAAAAGTAACCCAATGTGAATACTTAGAAGACTTGAATCCCTCAGAGTGTAAATCTGACCTTGTAACTATGACCTCTGAAAATGATGCAATGTGACTTGCCTGAACAGTGAAATGCTACAGCATGATAGCTCATTCCATAGTTGAAAATATGCACAAAAGAAAATCACAACTCTTAAATCAAACACACCGTATGAATTTGCAGACAATGTCCAGGTATGTTACTTCAAATGATTGGCAGCCAGACAGAGTTTACAGTCAAATCTCTTGTAACCGGACATTTATTTTAGGTCCACACACCTTCCAAACTACACCTTGTGGTTCAGGTTGTCCGTATATGATTTTTTGAACACACTAAGGACGTTTGATAGTTCACACTTACAAAGAAAAGATTGGCAATAATGATGTTCTTCAATAGATTTTTTCAGAGACTTCAAAACAATAACCTGTAATTGCAGATGAAGAATTGTCATCTCTCAGCAGAATGGCTTTTCTTCAAGTAGAGTATGTGCAGTAAAGGTCCTTACATAACTGTCTAGAGTAGTCATGAGGGGGACAGAGGAAAGAGTAAGGGGCTCCACATAGGGCATGCAGAAACAGCCATGGGAAGGAAAAGAAGAAATATCTATCCTCCTTCCTTGAACAACAGGAAGCAGTAAGGAGAGACTGCATAGATGCAAGAGCTGATGTGGTGCCACACAGAAGTGCTGCTCAGCAGTTGCTGCCTCTTCCCAGTAGCACAGACCTTGGAAAGGCAAGGTTCCACACTGTCTCCTACTTAGGCTGGTAGCTAACAGGACTAATAACAGCAGAAATATAAATAATTGAAGAGTGGAAGACCCACCTCTGACAGAATTTCTGTAGGAATGAGGCAATTTATCCCCATCAGGCTGTGAAGCAACTGAAAATAATTGGTATTTTAGTTCTAACAGTGAACAACACTGCAAATAAACTGAATATATTGACTAATCAGTGAACAAGTAAATAGAGACATTGCCCTCCATTGTGATGTAAATGGTCTTTCCTCTGTTTAACTATGCTGTAGAGAGGTTCACAGAAGGACAATGCACCTTGAAGCCCATCAAGCTTGTTGTCTTTATGACACTAAACACAAAATTTCCCCTAATTCTTGCATAGCTGATGACTCACAATTTTCAACAATAAAGTACTGAACCCGATGAACATTTGAATACCTAACATGCTTGAGACAATTTTCTTGAGTTCTTGGAGGCTTTAAATCTGGTAGGCTTTTGTAGAGCACACAGAACAGAAAAGAAGAGGAATCATAGCCTTAGAAAATGCAGCTACAGTGGGGAAGTTGACAGAGTACAGAACTGAATCCATGTCTTCCATTTTCAAGGCAATTGTTGTAACCAAATGGTTCTCATAGGAATGGAGAGGATGAACCCTGTATATTTTAAAAGGAAAATCTTTGTTCAGTTCTTGGGAAGAAAGAAAAGACTGAGGGCAGATTAAACTTATACTGCATCTGTCATGACATCTGATTCATAGAAAAATGTAAGACTGAATGTCTGGGGACAACAGGCCAGGAGAAGAAGAAACAGAAAATTTCTTTTAGCAGCAATCAGCAGAAATAACACCAGTGTTAAATTAAATCACTTCCTTGGTTCCAGTCCAGGGTCCACAAATTTGCTCATGTATTTTCTTAAAGCCAAACTTGAACTCACTTCACTTATCCTGTGAGTTTACCTCCCTCCAGCCTGAAAGCTGTGCAACTGTATCACCTCAGTGATGTTCTCACATTTAAAAGCATCACAGAGTTTTAGTAGAACAGGAGAGTGTGTTAACGCAGCTGTATGGCTTCCTCCTTATATCCATTCCAATCAGAGCACTGGCAAATCCTGTCTCTGCTGAAAGTAACCAAATAAAACTGTACCTTTGTTTTCACATGAAGCTACTCCACTTTATGATAGCCACATTAGAACCAGAGGTAAACAAGAGAGCTGATGGCTAAAGGTAAAACAGTGTAAAGAGTAGCTATAGGTGAGTTTAGATTTCCAAATATTTGTAGTTAAAATTTTATAAAGGGTCAAATTCAGTTTAACTGAACGACAAAAATGTAATGATTATCAAAAAGAAATAATTTTTATAATGTTTAAAATCCTTGTTTTGATGAGAAGACAGTATTAACATATAATGCAACCTTGCATGGCTTCTCCAAGCATGTGTAACCCATTAAAATGTAGAAGCTTGTTTTTGAACTATATACAAAATCTTTCTGCAAACTGGAACCTCTGATCCAGGCAAAGATTGTATTTGCAACACATACCTACTAACAAACAAGAAGTAACAGCTACTTCTAATCCATTAGGAACTATTAGCATAAATACCAAACAAACTACATATATCGTCCTCTGGATTATTTCTCTCATTAATATGAGAAGAAATTGGGCACTAGTTCCAAGAGAAGCACTTTTCTGCCTTGACTTTAGGCACAAAAATCTACTTTAGGTTTAAAGTTTATGACCTTCCTTTCTCCCAAAAGCAGATAAATGGTGAAAGTATCTTATTCCCTCAACACATGAAAGTTATCTCTTCTGGTGAATAATCTTGTGAATCTTCTTCTTAGTCCCCACTTCATCATTTGTTTAAAATGTTGTGATTGTAGTCTAAAAAATAGTAACTATAAAAATGCCATCTTGGTTATTCTGCCAATATTAAGACCCCACTTGCGCCATCTTGCAGTGATTTATAATGTCATTAAAGACTATGAAAATCTGATGTTGTAAATTTGAAAGGGAAAAGGGGAGGAGAGAGATATACATTATGTAATACCAAAATCATCTTGAGAAATGGGCAGGTTGGTCTGAAATCAATAACAGGAAATTCATAATAGAGACGTTCAGTATACTACACTTGGGGCTTGTCTACACAAGCAGGTTAGTACAGCAAACTAAAGTATGAACACTTAATGCTGCACAGTAACTTTTCATGCTGATACTCTTGTTAAGCAGTAAGTATAGCTCTGTGTGATGTCATCTACTCCACATGTTGCACAGAGCCAATATTAATGCAAGCTACATGAATTCACAGGGGAAGCTGGCATAGAGAAGCTAGTGTGCTGTAAAATTTGTAACCTATTTTACTGCAATTTACCAGTTTAAATACTCCCTTAGGCAGAAAAAATCAAATGCACAAATAGAAAATGCAGAATTACACATTAGACAGTATTACTACATAAGCAAATTGTAGTCAGAATAACCAGAAGAGTCAATGATACACAGTGAAAAATAACTGTGATATTGCTATTGCATACAACACTGTTACAAGTACATAGAAAGAAACAGAATAAAATTGCTAATATTCTGGTTTGCTCACCCTTGGTAAGACATCAGCCAGAATAGTCTGTTTTCTTTGGGGTTCCACACTTGAAAGGGTAGGTAAGTTTAGAGCAGTCATAGGAATATAGTCAAATATGCTATAAAAACTGACTGCTTTCTCTAGAAAAACTATGACTGATGACTGAGTCTGGTAATAGCCTTCAAACATGTAAAAGAATACTATAAAAGAAACTCCTGTTTAGTTTTTCAGTCCAAGAGCATCTGGAAGGAAATAATTGCTTCATTTGCAATGGTGATTTTTAATACTATCAGATTGGAAACACTAACGTATACCACCATCCTGATGGATATAAGAGCAGTGAGAGCAAGGAGAAAGGGGTGTATTTCCTTCATTTCTAACATCAAGACTAACATCTAACATCAGTTCTAGGAGCAAGAATGAGATTGAGAGTGAAAGCAGGAGTGAGAAAGTGAGAGACCCCAAGAGTAGCTTCCCTTGGGGAAAAGACACAAGAATACTTGAGAAATACTGGCTGAGTTTTGGGGCCAATTAACTTGTGAGAACAAGGAATTGAGCACACCAGAGAGTCCTAAAACCAATTTATAAGTGAAACAAATATCTTTAAGTGTGGTCTAAGTACTCTTGAACCTTTTTCTGGTCAGGAGCTCAGAATTAGACAGCTTTGCAACTCCCTCTCATTCATTTCTTTATAGCAGTCATGCTAAAATGTAGACCTTCTAGTGGCCTGACTTGGCTCAAACATTGTTTCTAATCAGTTGCACGGCAGCAATATCTAGTGATCGAAACCTGAGAGCAGGTTACTGGGACTCTAAGTTTATGTCTGACCATTTACCAGCAGGTTTTCAGTGTCTCATCAAACTTACTTTCCTAGTCTTCTCTATATGTAAAGAGAGACTATAATGTCACACTTCTTATCATCGAAAGGATTAATAAATATATTTACAATTACACATAAAATTATGCTTATTTTTGGATGTGTTGTTTCATTATTCATTTGAATTTGATTAATTAATTGGCATTCTGTGTGCCTCCTGCTTATTTGTATATAATCTGCAGCACTGAACATGTTCTATACTTAATTTACAGTTTTCACATTATAGTGGTTTCTTATATTAGGATCCACCTAACCTAAGAAAAAGTAGTCTTAGAGTTGACTGCATTTTTCTTCCACAAGTACAGAAAATAGAAAAGATCTAAAACTGGGAGATGAAAAATCAGTATAGGGTGGAGAGTAAATTCAAGTATGCTAACTGGATAAACTAGAAACTCTGGAAATTTGCAAATTCAAAATGTGAGAGAGGAAATTATGATAATGGAAGTTTATTTGCCTTCTCTTGGAAACCAGCTATCAGATGTTCTAAGCTATGTAAGAGTAGCAAAGGGAGCATAATATAAAGCCTTTTAAAACAGAATGTTAATAATATCTGGGGAGACTAAAAGGAAGTGGAAGGAATAGAATAACTGTGTATTAGCCCGCTACCTGGAAACATACAAGAAATAGAACAAAACTAAAGGGAAATAGTGTATATTTAGTAGCAACAGTGTAAAATGCTATTATTGATTGGTTTTACCACCAAGCAAATGATTTTACCTTTTAATGATATTTAGACACTTACAGGCAAGAACTTTCTTTACATCAGTTCCCAACCCTATGGATAAAGTACCTACTTTATGGCATACTTAAATCTTTACCCAAGAAATAATTGTAAGTACCACTACTACTTGTTCCTTAGTATTTCCAAATGAGTTAACACAGTCAACTCATTAGCTCAGTTTTAGTAAAATACATAATTATGCACCCACTTCTATGTGCAAAGTACATTAATAAGGAGCACTACTCGCATGTGATCTGAAACAGGCAAAATTACTTCAAATAAGAGGTAGAATAAGAAAAAACATACCAAACAGGGAAGAAAGCATACCAGAAATCAACAAGAAAAGAATAAACTAGTTCTTACATATGACATCACAACAATGATCTAGAAGTAGGTCTAAGTAATTTGCTAATAAAGTTCAGAGGTGATTCTTACATCCATGAAGTCAGAAGTGTATTAAAAATGGGCCTATAGAAGTAGAGTTGCAGATAATTGGTGTAGGAAAGAAGCTGCTAAGATATCTGAAAACTGCTGCTTCAAAACTCAAATGGTAAATGAGAAAGAACAGTGAAAAGCAGTATAATTGAGGCTTACCATTTCTATTAGAAGTAATAGCAGAAAGCTCATTAGAAGTCATTTTTTGCAGTTTGAGATCCAAGAGAGACCATTTTAACTTTGAATGTGGAGGAATTTCATCAGAGAAAAGTGATGAGATCCTTTATTACTGGGTTTCCATCTAAAATATTGCATTCATTTGTAGTGTTTAATTGTAGTAGACTGAGAAAATGTGAGTTGTTCTGAAAACACCAACAGAGTTCTTCATGAGTGGTTAATGAAAGGTAACTTCACAGGTAACATTTGTGCAATTAACCAAGTTATCTATATGGAGAAAAATTCTAAAAGATTCCCATGAATAAGTGAACAGGATTCTTTTACCTCAACAGGAAGGAAACCCTTCTTCCAGGGGTCTAAATTCAGTAAATGTATAGTCTGCAGAGAAAAAAAAGGGAGAAACACTTCCTTAACACTTAGTAGAAAAGGTTTGAGAAAATAATACTTTATTGGATGAAGGAGGTATTCCTTGCAAAAACGTTTCTCACCGTAATAGTTTTGATTAAAGAACTAGTGGCCAAGAGGAAATTGTCTGATACACAGAGGAGACATTATCATCCCATAATCTGAGATGGTATTGAAAAATAATGCTGAACAGCATTTGAGAAAAAAAAAAAGTCCAAAATTTTCATCAAATAACCAATAACGATTATTACTTCTATTTTACAAAGGGCTACAGCTAACTTACTGAAGTTAAGCAGCTAAAAGTTTTCATTAATTGTTCTTAAATTATGGAAGATTCATTTGGGAATCAACTTGTTAAAGTCTCACTGATACACAAGCTGTGTTACTACTGAGTGCCCACATTATTAACTGGTCTCCATAAGTAGCCTCATTTTTTCCACAGTTTGTTTCTAAGTAGGCTTTTGCATCTGATTATAGGTACACTGTGATCTAGATGAGGAACTGAAGGGCTCATATTATTTGCCTCTGCCAACTCTGGTTTACTTATTTTCTACGATGAACAGATTTGTAGGTACACTGGACTTTTCCCAAGAACTCAGTAGTTCATTCATAAAATACTAGGCAAAATATCTGCTTTACTTTTTGAAATGGTTAATTTCCACATTTTCACTGATGTGTATGAATTGTTTCAATTTTATCTTTTTTTTTTTGTCCTTCTAATTTCCTGTTAACACCAGGCAGAAGTTCATTTCACAGATCACTAAAGCCTTCTCTCACAGAAATATCTCTACTTGCTAAATGGCTGAGGTACACTTTGAACTAAGACTAAATCTCACACATGCTCCATCTTCTCAAATCATATCTTTGACAATAGGACTGTATCTGTCTCAGAATTAAAGTTCATGTGATTCTTTGTTTTTATACTAATCTAAAGCACCTACAAAAAGCTAGATTTGTTTCTTTATCCCAAAAGCAAATAAAGATAAAGGATTTAAAATCATGCACAGGACATCAGTCCAAGCTGAAATAGAGCTCCACCAGCTACGTCCTTCAAGCAGAATAAAAATATTGTATAGCTATATTCCAATGAGAAAATAAAGTCCTACACAAAACGAAGTGATCTACTTCGTAGTTTGGGTAATGGTAGTAATTTAACAAATTAGTGGGAAACACAGAAAACAAGGAAAAGATTTTATCTTTAACTGTCGGATGCAACAACCCTTTTGAAGGGATCATGTTTTACATGATCGTATTGTCTGGAGTGTACTACCCAAGAAAACACAATATTCCTACAGTCCTGCAATTTATTGTATCTTTACAAATGACAGTCTTATTTTAATGAGTGCTCCTTTCACAAACAGCAAAAAGTGTTAATCTTAGCCACAGATGCTGACTTTCTAAACTTTATCTAGAAAGTTAATCTGTCGATTTTAGCATAATGTCAGTCAGATATTGCCCATTCTTTAAAAAGAAAAAAAAAAAAGGAAGAAAAAGAAAAAGACTTATTAGACTGTGCTTCCACTGTCAAAATGTTTTGGGAAAGTGTAGTTATACTCATACATTAAAGTGACAACAGGGTAACTCATAAAAGGACTTTAGTATAAATGATAATCAATGTTTAAATTTTTTAATGCATGCACAAACTGAATCAGTTGCTTCACTTCTCATGACTTCCAGAAGGATACAGTGGAATCAGAAGTTTTGCAAAGGGTCAGGAATGTTTGTATTTCATTGACAAATATATGAATATTTAAAAACAGTGTTTTTTTGAGAACAGTGTATATATTTTTTAAAACTGATTTTGTAAACAATATGCCTCAAATTTATAAATACATGATTTGAAAGAACTCGGAAGTACACTGTTTTGAAAATTGGGACTTACCGGTATCAAAACTGTTTCTGAATAGATATTGTATACAATATGTCTACAATTTATACATTTCTAAATAGGTATTGTATAGGAGCTGTATCATGCAGCTCCTAACACAACAGGTATTTGATGCAGTTATCTGCAGTCTCTTCCATGTTAAGACACACAGTTAAGTGCAGATAACTAGAGATGAGATTCTCTTTCATTTCTGGTTTCAGCTGGATACAACCTGACCACCTCTGTCACAGAAGGACAAAGAGGATCCATACAATGTTCAGTATCTTCTAACGAAGGGCAGTTGTTTAGATCAGATGCCTGAGTTTAGGTTGTTTTTTTTCAGTAAAAGTAGCAGATATTTTGTAATCCCTGTTTTTCTCCACAGTTCTCTAATACATCAGTTTCAAAGTAGTTTATGATATTCCTATGGGATTATAATTTAAAGCATAGGTTTCAGAACACACGAGGATGTAATGATAATCACAGTAAAACTGCCCTCTGACTAAACCCCTTGAGTAGTATTACTTAAATCAATAGGTTATCATGCACCAGACTGCTATGAGATTTCCATTCTGTTCTTCTATGAATGGAGTTCAAGCATTTCTTAATTCATTGTAAATTAGGACAGTAAATTTCAACAGTTTCTGACATTATGCTTATTAATTAAGGGAAACTTTGAAAGACAAGGTCTTGGTGAAGATGAATTTATTAGTATGCTTACTAACCATGCAAACCTGGGAAAGGGAGAGAAAGATATAAAACTCAGCAAGGACTTCATAAGGAGGGAAGAAAGGATATTTTCTGTTCCATGCTGAAGTATTTTGGTAAACATAACAAGTTAAAGTCTTCCAGCTTTTCATCACTGTTTGGACATTTGACTGGTGATTTTTGCCATGTAAAACTGTCTGTTTCCTATATCCCGGATTTCTTTACTCAAAAGCACTTAAGCTGACACGTAAATTCTATCACTGGCCCATCCAGCCCAAGTTTAATATATTGATTTTTGCTCAAGTGCATAATCCATGTATTTCTGCAGCAGGAGCAGTTGGTTTCATTAAAATACCCCTATTTGTGACTTCTCTATTTAGTGAAAATAAGACAAAAAATATGCTTTAACTGTTTTGATTTTTGTTTTACTGAACAGAACCAGTCTTTTAATTTCTTAAAAATAACTTGACCTTCTTCAATCCTAAAAATATACCTTTAGAGATATAAATCTTTATTAAGTCTAGAATTGGTGAGTTATATTGAGGCAATATTTGCCTGGCCTAGCACTCCATTAAGGCATTATTCATGTGCAAGACCCGCATACTCATACATACATTGTTTAACTGAAATAACATATTCTTGCTTATTAAATTCCTTTTTGAAATGGTAAAACCAGAAACATTCTTTAACAAAGTTAGCAAACATGAAATATTTCCCAAAGAGAAATGCAATGAACTAGCACCTAAGAACACATTATATATTTCCATATTAGATAACTATTTCATGACCGAATCACCAAAAGAACTCGGTCCAAGTTTAAACTCAAGAATGCTTATGAAGAACAGCAAGCTCTTCAAATGGTTAAGACTGAAAAATACTATGACTGGTTGTGACAAAGGCAGATTCATATTTATATTACTTGAAAAGTGGATAAATATGTATATATGTGAACAGAATGCATATACTTCATATATTTATAGGAAGTTTTAAAAAGGAAAGAAAATAATTAAACTACCAGTAATAGTATTTCACATCAATTTTTCAGAAATATAAAGAAGAACACAAAGGATTTAATGCTCAATTACAGATTGCTAAGCTTGCTAATCATATTTAACACTGGAATTCTGCATACTATTAAACGGAAATTTGTACTGACCTCAACTTTGTACTTACTTTAACAGAGACAAGATTTAACTCTCTGTTATAGTACAAATATATTTATGGTCTATATTCAGAACAGTTACTTTCGATAGAGCACAAAAGACTAGACATTGCCAATACAATCACAATTCCAGTCAAAGAAAAGAAAAATTGCATTTCAGCATATTCCTGAATGAGACCAGAATCTGGACTGTATGGCTTGGACCATTCCTTTCTCCAGATGTTCACAGGGTCCAGGGTCACAGGTTTGTTCTGGGAAATGTATATATATGTCTATAAAGAAATTCTGACAAACTTTCCCACATAAAGAAGCCAAATCAATAATAATATGGAAATCTCCTCTACTATGCATATATCAATGTGAAAATTATCCATTTGCCTTGTTTCATTCTCACTTAGGTTCTGCACATTTCAGCAAGACAGGTCCACAACTGGAAGTTTTCAAACTTCTCACTTCTTGAAATATTAGTGGAGTGTTTATGGGGACTTTAAAGAAGCTGTTCATGATGCTGAGCGTATTTGGAAGCTGGCCCATATCTGCATTCACAGCTTTGACACAAGAGCAGAGAACCTGGGGTGTGACGGTGGAAGAGGAAAGAAAATATTATCAGGAATGATAATTCTGAAAGACACAAGATGAAATACTGAGCTCTTTGGGCAGCCTTCTTGTAGACATGGACTTGTAATTGCTGGTTACCTGGATGCTGGGGGTAAAGTATGCCACTATGCACAAAACCCAAGCCAAACAAAAAACAAAACAACAAAACCTATGAGCTTTTTGTTTATAGAAACAAAATGCCCTTGTATTATCAAAAGGGTTCTCTTCATTCCATAGAGATCTGTGCCTCAGAGAAGGCTAGAATTAAGGCAAAGACAGGCCTGTGTATACAGAGAGTGGCTCCATGTTTCCACACTTCTAAATGATAATACATCATTTTAAACAAAGCCCTGCTCCTGTAATTTCTTATCTGAGTGGGGGCTGCCACTCAGGTTATCAATATTCTTCAGCAGTAACGTCTGCTTGCTAGGAATAGGGCCTTAGAAATTATTATATATGTTATACATATATGCCTATATGTATTTGCATACACACACACACACATTTACACACGTACATACATGCACACACACAAATTTATAAATATATGCATATATATGTACATACGAGAGAGAGAAGATTGAAAACCATGTCAGATTTGGAGTGCTATCTGCTTGTCTGAACCATTTAAACTACTATCTACACAGTACATATTGAAACTCAACTTTAAGATTTTTTATTTTTATGTACAGTTCACTTTTTTCCTCTGGAAAGAAAATATCTAAATACAGACAGACTGTAATGTTGTATATGTATAGCTTTCAACAAGACTTTAGCTGAATAAATGCTTTGTACATAGTTCTGTCTTTTAATGGAGTTTACAGCTACATTGATAAAACGGATTCCTCATTTCCTTGATTGTTCGTAACCAATAACAAGCAGAGAGACAACTACAAGTTAATATTAATAAGCAGCTCAAATAACACTGGTTAAATTATGTACAATACAAACCATTCATACAAATGAAGACTAGGATATTGAATTTGTTACAATATTTTGTAATAAAGATAAGACAGCCACTTATAACTTACATGTTCTCCACCAGGCATTTTCCTCCTTAATGATCAGTTGCAGAATTTTTAAATACCTTAGCTGGCCTAAACTCAATCAGGTTTAAAGAATCAGAGATTAAAGAGTCAGATAAACATGAAACCAGAATGTCTACCCACATGTAAATTCCAAATGTTTGCCCATCTTTACTAATAACAGGCTTGCTCCATGGAAAAAAGCCACCTAACACCACCTCGAATGTGCCTACTGTATGCTGGGAAAAAGTCACAATGCTTTGCTGTGTTCATATAATAAGGAATACTGAACTCTAGACACACAATTTTCCCATTTTAACAAGTGTTTACTCCTACAGTAGTATTTACCGGCACAGCTACTCCAAGCAATAGAATGCATGCGTGGGGATTATTGATTGGTGTGTACCCAAGGGACTTTCGAAGAGATTTCCATAACAGCCTGCATTAGAAACCATTCCCTATCTATTTAATCCATTTTGTTTGATGACAGGCTATCCTGAAACATTAAATATCAGAAAATGAAAGCTCTCTAAACAGGAATCTCAATAGATGTGAGATGAAAAGAGTGCGTGTCTGTATATGTGTATGGTTGTATTTCAAATCCATAGTGATTTACAACTAGACTGATATATGGAGCTGACTGGGCAAAATTACATTAGATTGATTTCCACTAATATATTTGTAGCCATTTGACATCAGCAGTAGGTAGACACATTCCAGGCAATAGATGTGGCCTTCCTCCTCGAGGTTACAGCCCTGTCATACGACCTTTTTTATTCCCCAGGCTTCAGTCTCAGACACGTGTTGGTCCTCACCCTGATGGGAAGTAGGGTGTGTCACTGTGGTAATTGTAATCAGGACACACCTTCTGTACTAGTTTATAATCTGTACTATAAAAGGAAATGTAAATACAGATTACTTTAAAGGGCTTGGAACAGAGCCATGACACGTGGCTCTGGGTCTGCTCCTGATAACAGGTTTTTGAAGGGTCATAGTTGCAGAGTGTGTTCTTGGTAGCCTTGTCAACCTTTTCATACTCGATTCGACAGTTAAAGGACTTGGAATCTTTGGCATCAATCACCGTCTGTTGTGCCAAGTCAAATTCCACTATTTTTGTAGGGGGCACTAGGCTCACAGATACATTCCCTTGACCAGTGGAGTTATGCCTGAAGTAAACACTAAATGTCCCATTGCCATGGTCAACGATTTTCCCAGTTATTAACAGATTTAGCTTCACAGTCTTGATGTTGGAATGGAAATCTCCCCAGCCAAACATTTTCTTAAATTTCCCAGTCTTGACAATGGGCCGTCTCTTTGCTCTGGGCCGAGGCTCTTGCAGGTCTGTGGAGTTCCTCAACCAGTCCCAGAGATCTTGATCAGAATAAGTTTCTGGGGCATCATATCGCAGGTCCAAATCTGTATCATTTTCCTTTCCACGAAAAGTCTGTGACAGCAGTCGGCTGATGGACAAGTCTTTGCTACTTTCTGTCCATATGTGTTTTAGTGTGGATTTGGAGCTTCCTGATTTTAGAAGTTCTGTTTTCCCTCCATTTGTTAAATTTGCACAGGTAACCTGATAAGGAAAGAAGGGAAGAAGAAAGAAAAGGTATATTGAGATATGCAACACAAAACCAATCATTCCCACCTGAGACCAAAATGATCACATTTCAAAATCATAGGGGATTTTTTTTTTAATTAAATTATATCTCTGTACCCAGTAAAACAAATCATAAATGTCTATTTTCCTCTTCTTTCCAAGTAGTGATTTCTTAATTCTCCTTTGTCAGTCTTTTACACTTGCCTTCAAATTTAATCTCAGCCATTTACATTATTCTTCAGCCTGTAAATCACTTCTGTTGCAATGCCAGTAAGTGATAAGTATGGAATGAATTACTGTAAAAACTAAGGCACACAGCCTATATGTGGCTTTCATTGGACATTTCTCATTTCCAAGTAAAGTACTCTTTCTTGAATATTGTCTCTATAAAATGACTGTATCTTCCTCCATGAGAGTCATATTCATCTACTTTTGCTGCCCCCAGAGCTTACTGTGAGGGTGCTGTCCTGGTGGTGCCAGCCAGACCATGCTCAGAGTCCATGTCATTATAAATCTAATAAAAGTAATATTATTTTCCTACTCCTTTTATGAGTACACATTGGTCTGTGTTCATGACTAGGACCTTCAGTCACAACTACAATATAAATAATAAAAACATTAGAACCTTAATGAATTTTGTGTTAGCAACTCTGCATACTGTGTGCTGTACCTCAATTAATGCAAGAGAAGTCAGTCTTTTCTTATAGTTCCTTATAAATTAGCTACTGATTTGCCTTGTCTGTAGCTAGCATGATGTGCATTTTTTCCTTCCTCGCTTTACTTATGCTTTCACATCTTCCTCCCCAAACCAAAAAGTGATGTGTGCAAGACAGAAAACCATTTATGTACTTAGAATAAAAACAGGGCCATCAATTTAAAAGTGTTAATTAAAAAATCCTGCAAAACCACATTTTTAAAAAGACAAAATCTTGCACCATGCTCCTACAAAATCTGAAACTTCAGACAGTTTTTCACATAATTTAGTGTAAGAGTAATTTGTCTTATTTATATTTTTTCTCTTTGTTTTAATTGTGTGGAAAACAGAGAGCAGATGTGGCTTCACAGCTGTCTGACATGCAGCACTGCTAGAGAACTCTGATGGAGCATAGCAGAGAGGGCTGGAATTGACAGAGATAACAGAGGATCGAAAGGAATTGACAACATTCTTAGTCCCATTCCCCTAAAAAAATCACACCAGACACTGCCACATCTTTTAACATTTGACTCCTCTGAAGAGGCCATGAAGTTTCATATTTTTCTTTTCATGGGTACAAAGGAGATTCTGAAAATGCCTGGTTTATTCTTCTGTGTTCTAGTTCTGATTTACATGCTTCTATCTCAATTGCAGTTATATTTTCCTCTTCACTTAAAAATGAATTGAGTATATTCCTAACCCAGGAAACCCACTGGAAAACAGCTAGTATTTAAATCATGTCCCCTCTCTACTGGTACAACTGGAGTTATATGTCACAGAGGATATCTGTCACAGCATGGCCTTTTCATTTCCTAAAAATCATGAAATTGAAGCATGTTTTCATTAACTTTAGCACTTTTTCAAGGCCAGTTGAAGCTGCATACATAAAATCAGACTAAATTGCCTTAATACACTGATCAGATAGGAGGTATGCCCCCAGCCTTTTACAGTAAATAAATAGGTAAATAAATCTGACATCTCACACTATAACTCTCCAGAGCATTTCAGGTTGGTGGGCCAGTAAGTGTAATAGATAAAATATGAGGTTTATTTGGGATTTTGCCAGAGATTACTTCCTCCTCTTTTGAACAGAAGTAAGGATTAAAATACAGACTAGTATTTTGATAGCCAGTTAATAGCTGCATTTTAGCATCAGCACAGTGAGCCAGGAGAGAAGCTGTAATGAAATGCACTGATGGCACACTGGTTAATGAAGCAGCAATGAAGATGTCACAGGGAGAAAGAAAGAGACTCAGAATATAATTTTGCTCTGGCCTATGGGGAAGGAGTACAGAATAAGAAAAAAAATGTGGATAAAAGGAAAAATGTGCCTTGGTATGATGAATCTGTCATCCTGCTATGAATCTAAGTAGTTAGCTAGCAGAGCTAGTATACTTACAATCTGTAGGTAGGATACAGATTGCTTACCACTATATTTTTCTTTCTTCACAGCTGGTTTCTCCTTTGTTTTGCTTTCTGTATCCAGTGATTTACATTTCATAGGATTACAGTACAAATTCCATGTAACAAGATGCAATGGTATAGAAACCTTTTAAAAAGAAGTTTTCAGATGTATAAAGCTGAACACCCAGGAAAGGAAGGAGGCATTTTCTGAAATAGATGCTGGCTGACCCAACACGTTGTTTTTTTGAAAACCAGCATATTTCATGAAAATGGATGATTCATATTCCATGCATGCTATCCTGCTTCATACCCTATCTAACAAATACAATTGATTGTTACTATCATTGATTTTGAAGTACCTGAAAGACTTCTGGTCATGCAGTTAGCCCCAAGACCTCTGTGATTTACATTGTGGGTAACAGGCTGCATTCCTGATTGAAGGCCTGAACCTGACCCCCCGGTCAAATGTCTGTGTAAGCACTAAAAAAAACAGCCCACAAGGGTTAATAAAAAAGCTCTAGAATTCACTGCTCTTCACTAACATTTTCCAGCCAACTGCTTTTTCATACACTGTTAGTATACTATGTGCTATAGAAAGTGGCTATATGTATCCTCAGAGACTCACACGCCAAATAATACAGAGCACCAGTGTGCGATAGAATTCCTGCAAATGTAGCAGTTATTTTCACATGAACTAATCCACAATACACTTCCATCTCTCTTCTTTCCAACACAAGGCTGCAATAATACAGGAAAGATCACGCAAATCCATGGGATTTTGCACTTAGTGGTGTGAAAACTAGCTTATTGAAACATAGTTCTATTTTAGTGGTGCATGAAAAAAAGAGTCAATTTAAAATGGCAGCCCAAATTCTATGGTGGCATTTTTGTCCTCTGTCTCAAGTAGGTTTGCATATAATTCAGAAACTTGGATACTGTACCTTACCAACGTTTGCTATAAACAAATTTTCCTTCTTTTCCACACCCAAGTGCCACTCCTAGATGATACATTAAGAAATCTGTACTGGGCCTGGCTAGAGTATAGTTAATTTTCTTCACAGCAGCTCATAAGGTGCTGTGGTTTAGATTTTTGACTCAAACACTTATAGGACACTAATGTTGTAGCTCTTGCTGAAGAATGTTTGCACAGCATCAAGGGCTTCTCCATTTCTCTATTTGCCCCTCAAGTGAATAGACTGGGGGGTGCACAGTAGGTTAGTAGGGGACCTGTACTGACCAAAGAAAGATTCCTTACCATATAACATCATGCTTAGCAAACAAAAGATAGAGAGGACTTTAGAAGGATAAGCCACTTTTTGCTCAAGAACTGACTGAGCATCACTCTACCCATGGGAAGCAGTGAGCGTTGCCTATGCATTATTTCTCCTCTCCTCTCCTCTCCTCTCCTCTCCTCTCCTCTCCTCTCCTCTCCTATCCTCTCCCTTCCCTTCCCTTCCCTTCCCTTCCCTTCCCTTCCCTTCCCTTCCCTTCTTCCACTTACTTACCCTTAATTTGTTAAACACTTTTTTTATCTTGAAACCCAATTTTTCTTGCTTTTATTCTTCCTTTCCTCTTCCCCTGCTACACTGGGGAAGAGGAATAAGTGAGCAAGCAGCTGTGTGGTGCTTAGCTGATGACCAAGGTTAACCCACAACACTACTACAGGGCAATATATCTATACTGCAAAAGGTCTGAGAATGGGGATTTCCTCCCTTACTTCAAAGCTAGAAAAGTGGTTTTGAGTTATTACCATGTCAGAAGCGTCCATATACAACAATAGTAGGTAGCAAAAAGATTTAGAAATGCTTATCCAGTGCTACAAATGTCCATGGAACATCACCCAGTAAGCCCAGCAGACTGACCTTTGGTTCCAGTCTTGTGCTTTTAATGGGAAGTATGAATTTCCACTCCCCAGTAAAGTTTACTGATACCATAAACGTACCAGGAGCTGACAGCCTGGTAACTCATTTCCAGTGAAAAATTACAAATTGTTATTCCATTTCTTCTTCTGCTTCTAGGGCAGAGAAAAGACAGGGGTTTCACTGGGCACAAAATCTCAAAGCATCATTAAAAAAGACATAGGAACTGATCTGTAGTTCAGTTTTTACTCCATCATTTTTACATCATTCTGTATCTTCATTTTTTGAGGGTGAAGAATTTTTTATGATGATGTTTAACATCATTAAATGTATTCTTATGAATATATGCAGTTCATTTAGGACTAAAGGATAGGCAGCTTATTTGTCTCAGAAATTTTCAAGCTCTCTTTCAAGATGCTGAGCCCTGAATTCTTTGTCAGGCCAAACCTGAATATTTGAAGCAGAGAAAAAAAGTTGGAAAAGCATCTTGGGAAGACCTGAAGACCTCAAGTGGTGATTCAGGCCCCCTTCTCAGTGTAAAATCAACCATAGTTATTTAACATTAATTTAAGACTGATTAATTTGAGATTTTAAAAAAATAGTTATTCTAAGAGGTACAGAATGCCTCTTGATTTCTCACTATTTTTCTTTCATTCTAGCTCCATTACAGTTCATTACCTATAATTACAGTTTGGTTTAGAAATTACATATTTATTCCTCTGAATGTATGACTACTTGAGGGCAAATGAAAATGTAAACAAACAATCTAATCCCCAAGGTAGGAAATCTCTCTCTTCAGGTAAATAGGTAATCAAAATCAAGAATGGCTTTGCTGGCATAGCATTGTCAGAATTTGGCAGCACTGTGTTTGTACATGCTCTGCATAAAAGAATTCAGAATTTTCTTTTCTCTGTCGGGTATCTCAGATGTAGCATGGGTAGGAGAGTACTGATGGACATAACTATAAACTGGACCATCATCAAGGCAGGACAACAATCAGAAAGATTTAGCTGGATCCTGTTTCTTCATATTAATCCTGTTAATGCAGTGGGTGGATGAAAATCTGGATATACTTTACTGTTCTACTTTTGATATAATTTTCTTCTATACCTGTCTAGACACTACAAAGTTACTAGTGGCATGGAAATGTTTTATTTAGTAAATAATTTCCAGACAAGTCAAAGCCAGTATTCTACAGAAATAAAGAAACTGAGAATTAAAGTTAATAGAGATATAACAATAAAATACAGTGAAGGATTTGGACCTGTTACAAACTGACACTTCAGAAAGGGAAGACAAACATGGAAAACAAGATGGATTGATATTTCATAGAAATTGACCCCTCTGGTTTTAACTTAAAAGCCTTTTTAATACATGACATGAAAAGAATAAGGATGTAGGTTAGTTGTTTGAAAAATGCAAACTCAGATGAATCTGATAAATGGAATCTGGTAAATGCTGACCTACTGTGTCAAAGGAGAACACAAAAGGAGCTATGCAGGGGCAAACCAAAGACTTATTTAGAAAAGCATCTTGTCTGCAATAACAGCTATGAGAGATGCCTGGAGAAGAGCAGGAACATGGTAAGCATATGATAGTCCCCTAGTATTTTCCCAGTTGTCAAATATTGATAGTTTCCTCTGCTAGATATTGTTTCTGTATATGTTTTCTGCTTCAGTAACTCTCAGTAGACTGCTCTTCTGTGCATTAGTCTACTCTGACCTTTTGTAAATTTTTAACCTCCATAATTTCCTTCAGCAATGATTTTTCATAACTCTATTCCCTCTCAGTGTTTTGAACCTGGCGCCTGACACCTTCTTTGGAACCCTTTGTCCTCCAGATGAAAAATTCTGTCTCTATCCAAAATTCTCATGCTCCTTCTTGCTTTTATTTGCTGCTGTACATATTTTTTCTACAAATATCAGTGAGTGCAAAATTTGATCATTTCTATCCTACTTTTAGCCTACCAGAACATGCCTCAGGTATATCTATTCATAATAGTAAGCAGATATTGATCATTTTTTCCACCCTCAAGTACCAGACTCCTTGGTCTCACAATTAGTCTGTTGTATAAAAGCTATTCTAGATCTATAACTTTAGATTTTCTTTTCGTCCTTCTCTGAAATCTCCTTGTTTCAGACACCTCCAGTTAGAAGCTCCAGTTCTATCTTTAGGATAAGGAGACCAGAATGGCATACAGAATTCAAGATTTGGCAGAACAATGTTCTTGTATGATGGCAAATGGTTTTCTTTTATTTGTTCATTCTTTTTTCTTTACTAATTCATAATATTTTATTTGGTTTTCATCACTAATGAGCACTGAACTGATGCTTGCAGAGAGCTGTCATAACCCCAGAATCTCAACACCATTCATATAATGAAGCTGGGATTTTTTTCCCCCATGTGTTTCACATTACATTTACTGCCACAGAATTTAATTCCTTAATTTTCTGCCTATATACTGCTTCTGGTAAGATCTTTCTGTCATTCTTCACTGTTGGTTCTTTTCTACTCTGAAATATTTTATCACCAACAAACTTTCTCACTCACCTTTCCCAGGTCATTTGCAAATGCAGTGAACAGCAGAGGTCCTTCCACAAACCCTGCAGAATCTGTATGGTGATGTCCTTTAATTACTGACCATAAAAAAAAAGATGCATCTCCAGTTTTCAACAATATTTTGTAAGCTAATCACTTTCAAGCACAAGAAAATTGATATTTTGTCACACAAAACCAGAGGGAAGGTAATTTTTTGTCTTTTTTTACTATCATAAAGCTAGGAAATTGAACTTAATACACACTGTTACAGCAATTTTTGTGTAAATCTACCTTAAAATAGTAGTTTATCCCAGTTGGTAACGTAGTAGCTTATCCCAGTCAGCAACTAAGTACCACATAGCCACTTGCTCACTCTGTCCCTCAACCCCAGTGGGATAAGGAGAATCATAAGAAGATAAAGCACTTGGGTTGAGATAAGAAGAGTTGAATAATGGAAAAAAAAAAAAATAGAATCACAGAATGGTTTGTGTTGGAAGGGACCTTAAAGATCATCTGATTCCAAATTCCCCTGCCATGGGCAGGGACCCTTCCACTAGACCAGGTTGCCCAAAGACCTGTCCAACCTGGCCTTGAACACTGCCAGGGATGGGGCATCTTCTGCTTCTCTAGGCAGCCTGTGTCAGTGTCTCATCACCCTCATAGTAAAGAATATTTTCCTAATATTTAATCAAAATTTACCCTCTTTCAATTTAAAGCCATTCCACCTTGTTCTGTCACTGTATGCCTTTGTAAGACAAGCCCCTCCTGAGCTTTCTTGTAGGCCCCCTTTAAGTATTGGAAGACTACTCTAAGGTTTCCCCTGAGCCTTTTCTTCTCCAAGCTGAACAGGCCCAACTCTCTCAGGCTGTCCAATAACAACAACAACAATAATAAATGATACTAGGAAAGAGAGAGGAATAAAACTCAAGCAGGGAAAAAATAGTCATGCACATTACATTACATTGCTTACCACCTGCTGACCAATACATAGCCCATCCCTGAGCAGCTATCAACAGCATCTACCAGCCAGGTCCTCCCAGTTTATATACTAGGCATGAAGTTCTGTGGTATCAAATATCCCTTTGGCTAGTTTGAGTCAGGTGTCCTGTCTCTGCTCCTTCCCAGCTTCTTGTGCCCCACCTCACTGGAAAAACATGAGACTGAGAAGTCCTTGATCAGGGTAAGCGCTACTTAGCAACAACTAAAACAATGGTGCATTATCAGTACTATTCTCAGACTAAAGACAAAACACAACACTGAAACAGCTACCAGGAAGAAAATTAACTATATCCCAGATGAAACTAGGACACTGAAGATTCATAAAATCAGCTTAAAACTACCATCTGGGCTCAGCTCAGCTTTGTATTCTCTATTTTTCTAGTTTTAATCTATGAGCTATCATGCTTGTTTTGAACGGGCCTTGTTAGAAAGAAAATGTGGCTACCTGACCTTTTTTCATCATTCACACAACAGAGGTTATGCAAGACCAGAAGCTGACATAAATTCAGCTGATGACAGATGATATAAATCCCGTGAAACATGAATATCACTGAAACTAAAGTGCCTATATCAGTTGACATCTTTTTGAGACCTGACTAAGAATCAGAGACTAAAAAAAATTTTTTACCCACAGAAAGATGAGGACACTAATAAAATAGTAGACATGCTGCTTTATTTAGGGACATTATAATTCTTAACAGGTGTTGATCATAAAATATGAAGATATTGCAGCGGGCTGTTCTGCAAAAGAAAAATAGCTAACAAAACTTAGTTTTACACTGCTCTTCTACACAGTATAAATCAACTATGGTAAATAAGTCTGAAGACTAGCAAGTCTCAAATAATTTTCAGGAAATGCAAAGGTCATAAAACACTTTCAATGTCTGGTTTCTGGTGAGAATACTTAAGAATTACCATGTCAAATTTCACTTTAGAGTCTCATCCTCTCCCTCGCATTCATGTTGACTGTGGGCTAAGCTGTGACAGTGCCACAACTCCTGGGAATGTTAACAGACTCATGAAGGAAAGTGGTGGTCTGCCACATGTTCGGAAAGATTTAGGACATGTTCTGTGCCACCCAGAGATCAATTCATTCACCTGGAATTCAGACCTTAGGTCTAAACTTTTTATCTAGGCTTTTCCATAATCAAGTGAGAAACAGAATGATGTCCTCTGTCTCCATGATTGATGAACCTTCAAGTATTGAATAAATGTTATTCATCCAGATGTTTAAGGGGAAGCAAGAAAAATTTGACCTGCACTGCATAGTTTTCCCTGGAGAGAACACCATGGAGAGAGCACAAAGGCTGGAGGCTGGAGGCTGGAAGCAGCACAATGACTGCTGTGACTAACCACTTTCTGAAATGCTTTAGTCATGTTCAAGTCCACTGCTACCTATATATCTCTAAGCAAGCTCAAGCTAGTGCTGTGTTACACATTCAGCAAGGTGTGCAGACTTCCCAATACTTCCTAGTATTGCTCCTCCTTTTAGATATACAAAATTTCCCACCTGGAGTTTTCCTTTCAGAAACAGTGTGTCACTTTGTGTTGTTCTGTTATCTTTGGGGTTTGATTAAGTCACACAAACCATTTTCACAGGTATTTAGAGTCTGAAAGACTAGGCTTGTCCTGATCACTAGCAACTACAAAAATGTTTACTAACCAGGATTTTAAAGTGTTTAGTCATCTAAAGATAGTTATGAACTTGAAAACAATCAGTCTTAGACTGTAATTATGGAGACATTCCTTCTGGTAGTAGTGCCCTAACTGATATTTTTCTCTTGTTTTAATCTTCTTCACTTTGCCAGTGCTGCCCTCTCAGCTGTGCCAGTACAGTTGCTTAGAAGAACCCATGACTTTTTTTCCTTTCACAAACTTCCAGAGTGGAAATCAGACTCAGAATTAAACATCCAGGCTCCTCTAAGTGCCTGGAGAAGACTTGTAATTTTTAACCAGGATTCAAAGCCAAGGTAGGAAGTGATGAAAAGCCAGCCCTAAGAAATGTTCCATCATTTCCCTGGAAAGCAGGGGTGAAGACAGGCACTGCTGTCACTTGCTTTTCAAAGAAGGAATCCCATTGGTTTTCCTTCAAAGATGCAACTCCTAGAGTAAAAAGGAGGTGCTTGTTATCATCCGTTTAATTCAAGAGCTTGAGAACATTATCAAGTCAAACCAAAAGTCCATCTAGTCCTGTAGCATGTATGCAACAACGGCTAAAAGTTCGGTTTTGACAAAGAATTTAAAATCAGGGAAAGAATATACTGTATCTGCCAGAAAATCTTTCCCATCTTGAAGGTTTTGCAGATCAGGGACTTCTTAAAGTGATTTTGTGGCAATAAATTTTGTAATTTTCAAAAAATATCACTTAGTAGGACTTGCCTGTTTCTCTCTTCCAGCAAATAAATACCCTGCAACCAGTAGTTCCACTTCTTAAATTCAGACTGTCTGAGGAACCTTCTCCTCCTGTTTGTTTTGAACAATCACCTCCTAGCTTTAGTTGATGCCGCCGACATTCTGGTCCAGCAGGCAACAACAAAAGCAAGTAAGGCAGCAGTATTTTTCCTGTGGGGTTCAGGCAGAAGCCTGGATACTTAGGCCAGGCAAAGCTTAACTCTATGGCTGCCACTGGAGGAGCTTCCAGGTCCAAAAAAGGCAATGTTGTCTGAATTACAGGTACTTTGGGAATTAAGCTGTCAATGGGAATCTTAAAACTGTGGGTTTAGAATACATACAAAATGTACGGACTCTCTCATCTCAATTTGTGGGCCAAATCTGTGGGACCCACTACTAAAGTCAATTGTGAAAATCCTAGAGAAGCAGAAGGATGAATGCGGTGTGTTGTTATATAGCCTGATTTCATTTTCTTGCTTAGTTAAGGAAGAAAAGAAAGTGTTTAGTTTGTAAAACATAACTTCTCTTCAATTTAGAAAACATTATACTTTCCCATAGAATAGTATGTGAACTGAAGGACCAAATGACTGACAATAAACTCTGAAAATCTTCACAATTTCACAGCTTTCTGCTTTTTGCCTTAAAAGTGAAGGTATTCAGCCCAAATATTTTTAATGGTGGAGATGCAAGTGAATTTATAAAGATTTGGAAAAGGATTGAAATATAACTATGAAATATCCTATTAACTCTTGCCCTAAGTTTTACATTTTTACAAAGAATTTAAACTAAACTCTTGAAGTCTGCTGCCTATGTTGTCATTAAAGATTTTTTACTTCAGTGGATTATGACTTTTGAAAATTCACCCCATCTCTGTTCAGTGAGGGATTAAACTTCTATGGAATAAATTAAATTGCGCTAGAAATGTCTAACAGAGTTTTAAGACCCCTTATATTATGCCAGTATCACAGAGAGCTGTTAACTTCGAAATGAAAGTCTAGCTAGGTAAACAAATTTTGTCAAGGATGTATTGTTCTCATTCCACATTCCTATAAGCCTCCTTTTATTAATTTTGCTTTGCCATTTTCTGCATACATGTAGAAAGCAATATTAAATAAAATTAAATTTTATATGAAAGGCCACAAACCAACATTTTAATCAAAATTGCACTGCAGTTTGCTTTATATATAACACGTGGAAGAGTGTCCATTTTCATATGGGTAGACATATCTTCTGAAGAAGATGAAAAAGACTATAATGTGTGATATCCTGGTCCTGCCTAATGGACAAAGCCACCATGCACTTTTGACGTGCTCTATTAGTATTAATCATTTTCATACAGTTTCAGATCATCCAATGTTCATGTAAAAGTTTAATAATATTAAAACACTCCCACATTTTACCTAAATAGTTTGTTGCTTGTGTGTCTGATACCATATTTTTCCAAAGAAAATAGAATATTGGTACAGCTAAGTCACTTTCTACATAGCTATACATGGGTGCATTCTAGAAACCTGCATTTGAGCAAAGATGTCTTTTGAGGAGATTTAACTTCCACTGTTGTTGGCAGAGTGTACATTTCCACACAAATAAATTGTATATTTGTATGAGATGCACATGAAACACAAAAAAGAGCTTGCACAAGTATAAAAAATTCTGTCGCAAAAGTATAGATTCCTTTGATTAAAATTGCTTGGTTTTCACTATAAGTTATCGGTTAACTACAAACAGCCAAATACTTCAGGAAAGGCATTTCAAAAGCACAGAGGAGGCCATTCTAAGGTTCAGTTGGAGTTTGGCATAAAAATGTTTTTATGCCTTCATCTTCACCTTCTGCCCTTGCCAGATATGAATGCTTTCTCTTCAGAAGTCTTCTGTGATCCCAAAGGTTTCCTTCTCTTTGAATTTCAGTCAGAAACAGCAATATATATTCCAAGTGAGGGTTTTTTTAATAGGCATTGACGATTCAGTCAGTCAGTCAATTGATATCAAAATCTATTAAAATCCATCTCTAAGG
Organism: Pezoporus flaviventris; assembly: GCF_033815535.1. Taxonomy (NCBI): domain Eukaryota; kingdom Metazoa; phylum Chordata; class Aves; order Psittaciformes; family Psittacidae; genus Pezoporus; species Pezoporus flaviventris. Next base: position 6,557,467 of record NW_026892603.1, read on the forward strand.
AAAGAGGAGTGTTTCTTTAATGTTGTTTAGTAAGGAAGGAGAAGTTTAAATAGCTATTCTATTGCAAGAGTAGACTATTTCTGAAATTTTTTTGGTAATTTTCTCAAGGTCTGCTAATTCTTACAGGGGTCTGCTCAGTAGTGAGCAACATGTGGGAACCAGCTTGCTGGGAAGCCAAGTGTTGCACATTGTTTTCCTGGCTATGACGTATGCAAATACATTGCAGTGCTCCCAAAGTGCAAAGATGTCAAAGAAATATGGATTGTCCTATTAGAAACTAGGAGACATCATATGTTATATATTTACAAAATCCAGGCAAAATTTATTCTTGATCCAAAGCTGAACATCACTCTACTGTTGCTGTACATTTGCTCAGTCAGGCATGAAGGCAGACCAAGTAGTCTCAGAAAAGTACTACCCTCATTTGCTTGCATAGTTGTTTTTTTCTGTGACTCTGGGCAGAGATATCACAAGATACCTATTATGTCATTAAGAGTCGCATTAATATGTCATTATGTCATGTTTACATACTACTAGAAGGGGATACCATACACCAATTTCTCTACCTCTTGTAAACTAGTAATATTAATTCAATATAGTAATTCTTTGTAATGGTTATTCCTGAACTTGCACAGACCAGTTTTTAGGTCTGTGGTACCTTGCTGAACTGATCCAAACATACATTGTGACGGAACTAGCACAGCCAAATAAAACAGAGTAGAACGCCCAATAGAAAATCAAAATTGTCTGTGCCTGATAGTAGTCTTGTATTCTCTTCCTGCAATAGTATCACACCTAATTAAAAGTGAAAAGTAATAGCCAGCAGGATTAATCAAATTCCACATGCAAATATCTGGCTCAAGAGAGCCATGGTCCAATTGCTAGTACTATCACTAAGGTCATTAATTTAAATTGAGATGAGTTACGAGTCCTTTAGGCATTGACACAGAAGTTGAAGGAGGTTATTCATTGCCAAGTTTTTCACAGTGAAATGAAAAACTCAGGAAGAAAATACATGAACATTGATCCACCACACTGATTTCCAGGATAATAATCAGTGCTTCAGCTTGTAGACCAGGAGTCCTCTTCTGTAACTTTTAGTAGTTCTAATGTTTTAAGTTCATATCACGATGTAGTGAAGCAAGTTGAAGACAAGACAAGACAGTTCAAAGTCCAGAAAACTGACATCTTTGGGATTATACTATGCTGACTTCTGCCAAGCACCTTTAAATTACAGAAAGACTTTTTTTTAACTGAGACTTGAGCATCGGTTTCATAAACCATTTCAGACTTCAGAAAAGGTCCAAACATTTCTAGTTAGCAGGAAATATTAACTAATTTTTTAAACAGAAATACTGGAGGCCTATAGCACTGGTTATACTAGTGCAAATGCAGTGCATTCTTAGTTTAGCATTTCTTCAGCTCACCTCAAAGCACACTCCAGTATCTTGATCTATAACTACATTTCTAGTCAGGGTGACTAGAAGAAATGCAGACTTTACAGGCAAATTATAATGGGCTGCTGTACACCTAAGAACTTTCTTTTCTCCAGATGCTGATGGCTGAAATATTTTAAGTTGCACAGTAACAGAATAAATGCAGAGTAATAAAATAATGATGGCATTATATTACTTTTCCTACATGAAGAATAAAAACATAAAATTTATCATTCTGACCTTGTATCACAAGGACTTCCCAGATATGCAAAAAGTCAACTGGCCTGTCAAAATGGGCTTAGGCTATAAGGATACTTGCAAAGTGTGTTTTCCAGAAGTTTTTTTAAATTTAAAGAAAATGTTGGAGTCTGAAAAAATAGGATGGAATACTTACAGGTTTGGGCTTTATTCAACAGAATGTTTTCATATTCTTAAAGTACAAAAAATTTAGGGTTCAGGGAGAATCAGACATTATTTGTCCCACATCTGCATGATTTAGGAAATGCAGTGCTACTGAAAATGCATAGAGAAACAGGAACTTTCCATTCCAAGTTCCAGAGAACCTTCATCTTTTGATACTTGGTGTCCATTCTGCTCTGACCTTAGACTGTTTTGAGTATCACCACCCTGACTGCACAGAATTATTTGTGCCAGTTCTTCCTGCAGTTGCATTTCTGCAGACTCCTGCTTGAAAAGGATTTCAGGGGAGTGATTCATACAAGAATGAAGTTATTCGCCTTCCAGAGAATAAACGTTTCTTCAAAGGCAGGTCAAGATCACTGTATATTAATATATTCTTATGTGTGCCCAAATAAAGCAAATAACTTCTTCCCATTGCCTCATCTTCTATATCTGTGTAGCTGAGCAGCAGCACAGAACAATTTAACCTTAACAAGCAAATTTCATTTGTTACTTGCCAAATGCTGATACAAAAGATAACTATGAAAAAAAATAAAATCTTCATTCTACGGCAGTAGGTAACATGCCTTCGCTATAATAAACTTGCTAAATAACATTTAATGAACTCATAAAAGCATTTAATTTAAATACAAATACTTAACAGTTCCATTTTTCAGGGAGTAAATGACACTTTGCTTGTGTTTCTTTTAAGTGCGTTTGCAGAATAGAGATCCTTTCAAAATCCACAGTTAGTGTTGCATATTATTACTATTACTGCAATGCTCACAGACCCCCCTGTGGTCAGGGTTGGTGTGTATTAGAAACTAAACTTTTATAGCCACTGCCCTAAAGAGTTTCCTCAATGAAACAGATTTGGCAAAAGAAAGCTAAAAAAAGAAATATTGGTGATTTCTTTACTGTGTTGCAGAGCTAAGAGTTAGCACAAATCTCTGGCCTTTTCTTTCCAATGTCATATCCAGGATGTCTGAAAAAAGGTTGATTCCGTAACTGGTTGAGACACAAAATGCCACTAGCTGTTTTGAAAAGAATGCAGGCTCAAGGAAACAAAGTCAGATCAGAAGTAAGCTGTGTTATTGAACTCACTATGTCCATGTCATCAAGAAGCCTGAAACCCTCTTGCAGAGCATTAAGAGGTCCCAGTTTCCTCTAAGATCATGGACATCTGCCCCAAGTAATAAGGAATGTTTGACTTGTTCCTCCAATAAAAACAGCAGCAAAAGTAATCATACAAATATAATCTGTCTTCCAAAATGTGAATCCCCCATCTTACACTTCAGCTGTTAGTCAACAGCAGCTCTGGTTAGTCCATAAGCTACCTAGTGAAAAAAAAAAAGAGTATTTTCCATTGTTGTAAATTTACTTATTAAAATACTAATGATGTCATTTTTATAAACTTACTAGAAAACAGCAACATCTTACGTTATTCAAGCTATTAGCTTTTGAGGGTGTTTTCTTTCTTGATTTGCTCTATAGATAGCTAAGACAATGGACTGTAGGGTAGCCAGAAAGTCCAGTTGGTACCTGTTATAAAATCCTTTAAGCATTTTATCCGCACACTGAAAAATTTGTGTACATTCATCTTACGGATTGTTGCTAAAATATGGAAACATTTTCATGTTGTGGAATCTAGTAACATTCTGGATAAATTAAGAGAAGAGATTTTCTAGTAAATTCAAGGTTTTGATGGAGAACAGTATATACATATATTGGTCTAAAAGACACCATGTTTACAAGAAAGACATTCTGTCATTCACCAGTTGCAAGATAGTATGAGAACATCAAGCTCCAGAATTTACAGATTTGCTATATCATGGTAGTAACCCTAACCAAATGCCTATAGCCTAAGTCCCAAACGAAAACCCTAACTACTCATTCTAAGCCCCTGACATTCAACCTTTCACCTAACCCTAACTCTAACCTGTTTGCTGCCCAAGAAGGAGAAGGGCAGGGATTGTATATGCAATGCACAGAACTCAACTATGATACACTTTCTCTAAAACTACTCGTGCATTTTCATGATCATGTACTTTGAGTAATGCAGATTCAGACCCTTTGCCAGCTTCACTGACTACAACTTTACTAATTTTTCAACAGATCCATGACATATTAATCCATCTGAGAAGAAACCACATATATTTAAAATTATCAAAAAAATGACAGCTTTAAATTGCAGGTTTTTCTGCATTCCAAGCACTTAAAATAATCTTTGACTGCATTTGTTGCCCAAAATATGATTTGACGTCACTCAAAATGAAAGATTTCCTAATATATTAAGAGAACACAAAAACTCAGGCAGAGAAACTGTAATTTTACACTTTGTCCTTCAGTCCAAAAATGGCAGTGCTGTTTGTTATGGGAAACGACAGTAATGGCTACATGGCAGTGTCTGTGCCTGTTCTATTACTGCTCATTCTAATCAGACTGCTAGCAAGGGATCATTAAGAGCTCGGTGTTTATGATGTAAAATATCTACTAGGAATTGGGTTTTGATCATCACTTTATTTTACATCTGTTTCCCACTAACCAATGGAACAAAAGAGTGTTAATCACTCTTGACCTTTCATGGATTTGAACTAGTAACTTTATTGCTAATCCCTACTGAGGGACTCTGAAGTACACTGTAGAGACCCTGAGGCATGCAGCTTGACCCCCCTGTGTTTGACGCTGGTTTTAACCAACAACATCATCAAGAATATGCTCAGACTTGATAATGTTAATTACACCTTTAGCCATAGTTTCCAGATGAAGTATAGATGAAATATTTAGCTAGATGTTTAACTAGAAATATTAAAAATATCTGCTGAGCTCTAGATGATTCTACATGAATAAAAAAGTATCTGTAGCCAAGAAGATATTGCAGCCAAGAAGATCCTGCAGACTCACGCTACTGCACTGTCAGTTTGCTCCTAAGAAATGAACAACTCTTGGCAATTAAAATTCTTAAGGGGACGGGTGAAAATCTGTTAGTTTTGGCTTGTTTCAAAATCTTCCCCCAGATGGTAATATAATTCCAAACCAGCTGAGATTCACTTTGTGTTGAATTTAATTGTAAAAAAAAGGATCATACAGCAAAGAGATGAACAAAAGGTTTTCCCCTCCTCAAATTTCAAGCTACAACATGAAGAGCATATTCGAGTTTTTGTCTGAATATGATTAGCTTATTCTAAGTTTCTTGTCTCTGGATCTAATCTTTTTCTTTGGTTATTTTCAAATTTACATTCCATTATATTTTAGACTAACATTTACTAACTGAGAAGAAACGTAGAATTAAAATAGTCTACCATGCACTCGAGTCCTGTTGCAAAGCTTAAAACTGGAAGAACTTGGGGTTTTACCTGCATATTGTCTGCCAAATTAAAATGCTAATAGATTGATATCAACTTTCCTGTAAATGTCAGTGTCTAGTACTGTTGCAGTCTGTCATGTTTTCATGCTTCTTACATGTGTATGTCAATATATATTGCCTTTTTTCAAGATTTACGACCATATTTGTAACTAAGCTTAAAACCACATATCTGCTTTAAACCTGCCTGTTGAAGACTTCTCTATATGGGTTACATTTATTTTTCTGTAGTATTTTTAGCACATCATCATTGCAAACTGGAAGCTTATTGCACTGGGCTTTGTGTTGAGCTGGTGCAGCTCTGTGCTTTCTGGCTCAGGAGACAGCTTGTGCAGTTTGATGGGCTACTGGCCACCCAGGTTGCACCTCAAGGGGCAATAAGGGAACACTGCTTTTCTAGTATACAAATAAAAATTTATAGTAAGAATTGACTGCATTTTAGTGGAGCTGCTCCAGATCTACCCTGGAATGACGGAAGTTCTAAGCTACTCCTCACAGTTACTGAATAGCCCAGTCAATATTAATTTACTGAAATGAGTAATTAATGTTTGTCAGGACTGAGAACATTTTCTTTTCCCTGCTGTCTTGGTCATACTGGGGCAGGCCTACATAGGTAACAAAATTTGCTTTTAAATTAGTATTTTGGACAAGTTAATCCAAGAAAGATAAAAAAAAAATCTTGTAAATTGCCCTAAAAGATCTCAGCCAGATACACACACCAGTCACTACAGAAAGCTGACTAAAAACGAGTCTTGTATTGTGTTGGAAATATTTTCTTGACTAGAAATTTTCAGATTTTCCCATAACAAACCACACAACAATCTCTCTTAAGCACTTCAAAGAACCAGCAAAACACAACAAGAGCCATGAAAAGATTCAGGACTTTTGAATCATTCCCAGCCCTCTTGCTGTTGCTGCAGCTCCTCCAGGAAGGCAGCTTGCCAGCTTCCAAAAATAAGTCCCCTGCACAAGGGGACTGAGGTATTATTGCATGGACTCAGTCAACAGGAACTTGTGGCCAGTATGCCAAGCCACCTGTTCTAAGGGGGATCAAGACATGGAGAGAGGCTGAATTCAATTTCCTTAGCAATTCTTTTTGCATGCTGCTTCCCTGCATTTATCACATCTCTGCCACCTGGAGAAACTCTCTTTGTGTCTAGCAGAGAGAGGAAACAATGGAACAGAATGTGTGTTTCCTCATCCCCGTACCAGACTGACACTGGAAACCCCTAAGTAACTGATACAAATCTTACAATAGAGGTACATAGTTTTCCTGGGGAGATGATGATACTTCTGACTGATTGAAAATAAATAGATAAATACGTACATACATATATACATAAAATTTCCTTATTCATTTTTGTGAATATTAATTAAAACTTCAGGGTCTCCAGGGGGGAGTTTCTATCTATTGTTGTCTCGTATTATTTACCATACTAAGATGTTTGCAAGAACTTCAAACTATTCACCAGCAAACCCTGTTCTCCTTAGTTATTAATACAGTCAAAAGACAATCATCTCAGCAACATATTAAACAGCAAATTATGCCACAGACAAATATATGAAAACCACTTTTTTATTCTTTACTTTGCAACATAGAAGATAGCACAAATTTCTTTCTGTATTTGGGAGAAATATTTAAATGATTTATTGCTAGTGTTGACTACTTATAAAATGTAACACGAAAAATATGTATTGACATGAATTTTGACTTTTTTTATATTCAACACAATATAAAAATAATATCTTGTTCAGATATCACGCTTTATCTTAAAGATGTGTGTTTGTTGTGGCTGGGATAGAGTTAATTTTCTTTGTAGCAGCTAGTATGGGGATATGTTTTGGATTTGTGCTGGAAACAGTTTTGATAACACAGGGATGTTTTAGCTATTGCTGAGCAGTACTTACACAGAGTCAAGGCCTTTTTGGCTCCTCATACCACCCCACCGATGAGGAGGGTGAGGATGCACAAAATGTTGGGAGGGGACACAGCCAGGACATCTGACCCTAGCTAACCCAAGGGATATTCTGTACCATATGGCATCATGCTCAGCATATAAAGCTGGGAGAAGAAGGAGAAAGGGGGACATGCAGGGTGATGGCATTTTGTCTTCCCACATACTACATGTGATGGAGCCCTGCTTTCTTGGGGATTGCTGAACACCTGGCTACCAATGTAAAGAAGTGAATGAATTCCTGGTTTTGTTTTGCTTGTGTGCATGGCTTTTGCTTTGCTTTACTTATTAAGCTGTCTTTATGTCAACCCATGTGTTTTCTCAGTTTTTCGATTCTCACTCCCACCTCACCATGGGGGAGTGAGAAAGCAGCTGTGTGGGGCTGAGCTGCCTAGTAGGGTTAAACTATGACAAGACATGAAAGAACTTTGCAATAGAATCAAGTCTGTGTACTACATAAGAAAGACTTATAAATGGGAAAACTGAAGTACTGAAAGATACACGACTTCCTCAAGGGAACCTGAAATTGCTCTGAATGCCACTTTGACTGCAAAATTGTAGCATCACCAAAAATGAATCCTAGAAAAAACAAGGACAGTTATGTTGCATTTTTGATGAAGGCATTAATGTAAATATGGTCCTAGGGGAAAAGAGCAGGCAACAGACTTTATTTAAGTGAAATCAATTTTGAGCTAATAAATATCTGCTTTGATCAGAAATTCAGGAAATAATTGCAAGGTTAAAAATAGAAAGCACAAATACCTAATAGCATATTTGGTTAGGAAGTGTGTACAGTGAAATCCAAATTATTCCATATTTTTTTTTTCCCCAACAGACTACCTGCATTGGGCATAATGAAAAATGAGACAAGACAGACAAGAGTACAAAGCTTCCCAATGCTGGCCCATCATTGGCAAAGTCACAGAGAGAAATGAAGGTTTATAGTTGGTATGGACCCGTATGACTCTTTCTGGAGAAGCAAGCTTTTTATTCAGAAAAGGAACAGATGTTTTGGCAGATAGAATAGAAAGAATCCTGTCAGAGACTATAAACTAGGCTTGAAGGGAAAAAAAAAAAAAAAAGAATGTGGAAAAAAAAAGTGAAGCATAAAACAAAAGAACCAAAATGACATGGATAAAATAGAAATGCAGGAAAAAAGGAAAAGGCTTTGTTAAAACTGAAAAGAGAAAGTAAATGTGCTAAACTCCTTGTAACTTTGGGAGAAGTTTTAAGGCAAAAAAGAATGAAAGTTATCTCTCTTCCACTGACACAGCTCATTGCGGCATGAGGCTGGGAGATTAATTTTATAACTGCAGACAGAAATCAAATAAAAGAAAGAGTCAGTGCCCTTTTTAAGCATCAGTAGAGAAAGATCACAAGTACACAGCCAATATTAAAATGCAGCCTAGGTTTATGGCCAACATTTGAGTAGATTTGTACTGGAAGAACAAAAAATAACCAACTGTGTAAGTGGAGATGGGCATACTACCGTCTCACCTGCACCCAGAAGTTTTCTTCTTTCATTTGTTTGTGATAAAGAAGCTCCTTCTGAACCAAACAAGTGTGTTTCAGAAGATTTTAAACTTGCAATTCCTGTGAATACCCTCAGTCTTGACAAAGAGCTTTGTCAAAAATCTCTCAGCCTACTCCAGTCTGAAGTTTACTGTCACTGGGCAACAGCATTTAAAAATGCCCTCTTTAACTTCAAGAATAGCCTTTTCTGAAAAATGTGAAGGAAGTTGTATCAAGATAGCAAAGCCAGTTACCCAGGGCTCAACCTTGCTAACTGCTGATAGTGAAATACCAGCTGAAGGTACTATGGCAAGTCTTTGTGGAAGTATCTCAGTTGCAAAGAAATGTGGCCATAGGTGAGGTGCACTCCCAGCTGTGTATCTACTATGATCACACTGATGCTTAAACCAGCCATCATAAAGGATTCAGATATCACATGTCAGTCACTTCAGAGTTAGAGCCCACATGCCTGTGCTTAGCATGTAGTAAATTCAAGGCAGGCCAAGAACACTTATGCTTAAAAAACAATTAAAAGTTACCGCTGAGAAGAAAGCAAGACCACAGATTTTTATTACAGAATGCTCAGGATCACACCTTAACTTCCACTACGATAATATTCCTGCATCTCAAAATAACACTAGCTGTTAGAGATGCAGCTTAAGGTACTGTTCCTGAAGATACCTTAAAACCAAAGACTAAATTTAATGTTTAAATGCTGTCCTGAACAGTTGTTTCTGTGAGTAGGGACCTATAAAGTAACACTAAATAGAGGTAGGATTAGAAATGTAATATCGCAATGAAAGTGTTACATAGTTTTTTTCATTTGGAACAGTAACCTCTATATTAAGTCATTAAGTAGGTGCTATATTTTGCAAGAAATAGAATATGTCTGTAAAAATAAAAAAACATGAGAAAATTTACAGTCAGGGGAATGTACAAAGAAGACCATCAAGAAAATTAATAAAAAGTCCCAGTAAAATTGACAGGAAGAATTAAGAAAGTTCATCTGGACAGAAAATGGACAATACAAACTCTTTTTTGCATTCCATGTATATTTCCATCAGTAGCTTCCATTTAAATGTTCTCAGTCTTCAGTCAAAACCAGATTTTCCTGTCTGATGGACATGAAAGCTCAAATTCACATCTGCAAATTAACTATGTTCTTTCTGCTTCATACATCAGCTATTATGTGCAACGTTATTTCTGGAATTGTATCTTAGCTTACAATTTGATGATTATGGTACATCAAGGAGAAGAGAATGCACCTTGCTCTCCCACAGCTACATTTTTATTGACTCCACAGTATTGAATGGGGAAATTTCTTTTTGTCAGCAAACTAAGCAGGGCTGACTAGGAAGATTTAAAGGGTACAGATCTGACATCAGCAATCAGTTGATGTTTGCAATTACTACGGGATGGCAAAAAGTATCTGTTTAGTCTAGGAAGACACTGCAACTGTTTAGTACCAGGAGCATAAAAGTTTACACCACAAACATTAAAGGGTGGCAGGGTAACAGACTTTTATCAGCTTTTTCTCTAGGAAGAATGTTCTTCTTCATGAATGGGGGGATTTTCTGCACTCTGACCACCAACCGACCGCAGCATTTTCCAGCCTATGATTCATCACTATGAAACAATAAAAAGTAATCTCTCCAATGGTTCCACTGATTCCCTAGCTTTCAGATTTTGTGATATATGATCAATGCTCCCTAGAAAAGTCTATAGCCTCCCAGTTTAGTCTTTCAAATTCCAGAACCATGAAACCAATTATGAAGCAAGATCTTTCAGCTTGCTCTCTCAAAAATTCTCCAATGCATCTAGCAAGGTCTTTCTTCCTCTTCTCCCAGACTCCTCAAAATCTTTGACTCTGAAAACTGGGTTTGTGTCTTCAGAGATAAATTCTTCACTGGCAAAGTCTGATTAAAAGTAAATCACCCTTGGTTTAATTTCTTACTGAATGGAAAAGCCAAAAGTCCAAAGTACCAGAAGACAGAGGACAAAGGCAACATTGATAGACTTTGGTCTTCATTCATTAGTCAGCACTGTTAAGAACTATGGGTCTTGTAGAGAGGTTTGCACTAGAAAAACAGAGACAAAAAAGTACAATACTGACATGTCCAAGAGACAAGAAAAGCTCAGGAATGTACAACAGTCATACCACAGTTGATAGTTCATAATAACCAGTTTTATATTTCAATAAAGCAGCTTGATGACAAATTATGTAGGGACTAATGGCATTTTGTTCATCAGCAAGTTTTTTGACTCGTTCTCCTAAGTGGCAGCAAACACATATTTTTATTTTCATTTTAGAAATAAAGGCTGTGGTTCCAATAAATACATATCCATGTTTTCCCTTTCAGAATTATTAGCCCATGTATTTTTCTATAAACATTCTTTATGTATCAAAATATTACTAAAAAAATTAAAATTGCAGAGACAATGGATATTTTTATATCACAGATTTTGTGATTTTATAACAATATACTAACTTATATCCATAGCTGTATTTATGTATCCCTGATGTTGTTTGCTTTGCTGCTATTATATATTACATGGAAAAATTAATTATATGGCTACCATTTTTTCACTTAGATCTTCCTCTTGATCAACGTCAATTTGCATGTCACTTTGAGGGATTAATAATTTTTCTATTTTTTTCTCTGATCCTACTACAATTCTCTTACATTTTTCTACCTGGTATGCAAAGCCATCTTTTTGAGCTATCCCAGGCAACTGTGAATCATTTTGTTTACTTGTATTACAATGCTAAATTCTTCACAGCAGCAAATCATTATTTCTCATAATTTTACTCACCTATGCTTCTTTGTTTTGCTCTAGTAAATGGAAGTCATCATTATGCTGATCTTCACAAAATGGCTGAATTCGTTTGCCTTCATTTGTGTTTGCCATTACCTGATAACTCCAGGATTCCCTCACCTCCTGAAATTAATCATCTTTTCTTACACAAATAAGATGAACTTTTCAGTGGTTGCTACAGCTGACATTGAGCAAACTGGCACCAACTGTATCGCACATCTGACAATATCAGGGCCTTCTCAGTTCAACTGACCCTTTAGAACACTGCAAAGAATCACCGCATTTGAAAAGGAAGACCTAGGGGCATATAGATTCAGAGGTGTTGGCTGGCTAGAAAAACTTCTGAAAGCCTGGTCTGTATTTTAGACTGTGCTGTAGATAAAGCTTCTTAAATTCAAAAGCACTTACATCCCTATCTCCCTCTCCTTAGCCAACTTTCAATTTAATTGAGGTAGACCACTACTTAAAATAATTAAATTCCTTCCTTTCTTGAGCCAATTCTGCCTGTAACCAAATTACACCTTTCTGAAAGTGAATGTTTAGCTGTCACTATCTCCAAGAAGGGAAACAATGCTTAAATATGAATAATTTCCTGTCTATCACTTTCTAGCCACCACTTTTAAGTCCATCTACAATCTCCCTCTGTTACAATACGGTTTTACCCATACACACTCAGATTCTTGTGTTTCTCATGTTTGGACAGACTGCATCAGCCCCTGGAGCTTTGCTAGTCTTTAGGCATTTTAATATCTTTATCATCTGTTCAGGTATGGTCTTGATTTCCCTCAGTATTTCTTCTTCCTTTCATAGGAAATCTACATCCATTTCCAGCATCTGTCACCCACTCTTTTGTGAAAGTTAAGGCAAATTATTAATTTAATGTCTAGAAGTTCTGTCCATTAATTATACTTATTTCTTACTCCTGCTAAATTTATGGACTTCTCCTGCAAAGTACTTTAAAATTACTTCACAAAACAGATCAGCATGTCTTCTCCCATGTTGATTTTCTATAGACTTAGGGCTCCCACAAAGAATATGTACTTACATTCTTCTTCTATAAAAGCTAAAAAAGAAATCTATTGTGTGCACTAGTTTTTTTTTCAAAATCTCCCACTAACTACCTGGTCTCAACACTGGCATGTAGCAATTGCCTTGATCATCTGTATTAAATACCTGATTTTTAGGGAACTTAAATCTTTTTTTGCAATCATTTTGATATAGCCAGTCTTGCAATAGAACTTTTAATAGCGAGGATTACTTAAAATTCAAAGTAACCAGCCAAAGCTTTTGAAAAAAGTTTAATGGGATGGCAAAAGTATCTGTCTAACAAAAATGGACAAAAGTGAGTTTCTGTCACTATGGCTACTCACACTGTATTTTTATATGCAAGCACATGCACTTGTGTTCATGCGTAATATTTTTAACCTTCTTATTTTGCCCTCATTTATACATAAGATTCTTAGTTTTCCACATTAGATAGCACCACTGACACAACTTCCTTTCAACATCAGCCAGTGTTTCCCTTTATATCTATAAAAACTTGTCTTACATGCCTCCAGAAATTGAGATCACATAATCTTCTTTGTAAACAAATCAATGTCATATGGGATAGACTTCAGTCTAAATTTTGTAGATGTTTCTGCATAGCATCTTTAATGAATGCCTATTTATATCACCCACAAAACTAGAGTTCTTGTCCAGTCTGTCATAATCCACTGTAACTTTCCACCATCATAACATCTGTTCCTCTGCTGAACTTTTATCCTCTCACACAGAATCCACTAGAACAAAAGCATCAGCCTCTTTGACCAATGCCTGTTGATGATTTTCTGAAGAATTATATATGTTATTTGCCTTCATCTCCAAATTTCCTTTCATTTTTGTTTTGCCTATCATCTCCAGTGAGCTCTCTCTCCAGACAGATCATAATGTTGACTTCCATCACCCATTTGTCAGATAATTTTAAATGAGCCCCTCTGTGATTTTTTTCCAAGCATCTGCCACACAACCTCATTATCTTCCTTCAAATCCCTCATTAAAACTCTCTTGCTGTGATGCTTACAAAAAAAAACCATGAGAAAATATTTAAGATAATAACGTACTGAGACATTTTCTCTCATACTGACCAACATTGCTTCATTGTTTCCTTGTGCTCCTTTAGCTGTCTGGATCCATGTGTTGTCTCTTATCTTATATTTGAATTATAGCCTCCCCATGTCATCCTGGTTTATGACTTAGAGCTCTTTGGTGCTGATAATATAAATAATAATCAGAAGAAAAGGCTTTTCCTTCTCATTATACTTTGCTAGCTCCTGAAAACATATTCACACTTCCTTTTTGTGTTAGTTTCTAGCAAGTAATTATAGAAAGCACTATAATATAATACTAAAGTCCTCTCTCCCTTTTCAGAAGGGAACACACAAGTGAAGGACTAATTCATCCTTTATTCAGAAGAAGAAAAAAAAAAGCAACATTTGAAAAGGAGAACTATGGGTAAGAGAGAAAAGCTCATGTTTCGGCACATTTTTTTTCCATAGAGGACAGGGAAGTTTAACAGCATTTTCTCTCCACCTTTTTCCTGCCCTTTAGGACAGAACAAATAGGATTCTCTTCAAGGAAAGGATGAGGACTTTCTTGTGGATTACCAATTTCCTTCCTTCCTTTACTGACTGCCACTGCTTGATGAGTAGTGTCCAAGTCCTGCTTCTTTTGAAGGCACACACCCCTGCTCTGGCACTTCCCATGGTAAGGGAATTCTTTTTCTTCGGGAAGAGAGAGAATTTTTTTTTCCACTGGTGATGGGGTGATGGAGAATGGAATGAAAAGTAAATGTTCTTCTAATCACACATTTCACAGCCTCACAGCTGTACATTATTTCCATGTTCTGGTCATAAATTTATATGTAATCCTCTGTAATACACACACCCAAAGGAGTCCTGCACCTGCAATAAAAGGGGCCCTTCCTATGAATGAGCTTCCTCTTCATGGATCTCAGAGTGACAATGAGGGCTGATGCTCCCAGTTTGGCTTTTAAGTCCGCTACGTATATTTCCTTAGCCACTGTATCTTTCCTTTTACACTTTGGCTCTTTCTGTCCTTTTTTCCAGATTAATCTAACACTCACGCATTGTTCAAGGAACAACCCTTGTTCACAAGAAGGGTAGTTATTGCTCCAATCTGACACATTATCACTGTGGATACTACACAGAGATGTAGAAATTACTTTAGATAGAAGTACAGTTCATTAACATGTTCAGCTGATAATTGTCTATTACTTGAAGAAGAACCTCAGCACCTTTTTAACAAGATATAGCTCTGAGCAAAATGCATAAACCTACACACCTATCAAATTATTCATGGATATCAATAAGTTATACAGCAGTTACTCATTTTTGTATGTAAGCCATCAGTTTTGCCATGTGTGTGCTCTGTGTAGACAAAAACACATGAAGTCACTGACTTTGTGTTGCTCAAGTGAGATAGGACTTTGGGAGAACTTGATACTTTGTGTTTTCATTTTGTAAGCAAAGACTACTAATAATGTAAGCTGACAAATTATAACATGCTCATGAAAGACTAAACTCTGTGTTCTATCCTTTTAATCAATCTGAGTTATGAGAAAATGGTTTAATTATGAGAATTTAAGCAGTCATAAAGATTTAGTAGTTCATTAATCCCATAGCACATCCATGGGAGGTAAGCCTGCAATTGCAGCTCAAGCAGTAGGAAGTGCCAGAAGCTATTCTAGCACAAAAGCAGTTTGGAGTCAACATGGAGCAGGTGTAATCTTCACCTCTTCAAGAAACATTTTAGAATTGTAGCTGTGGAGTTTCTTTGTGCTCCTAGGGGAGTGAGGCACCTCCACACTGTTAGTATAATCTCACTTTATAAAGACAGCAAATGCAAATGTACTGTCCACTCTTTGATTCCATGTTGACAACATTATGTTAAGCCTGATCAACCAGTCTCCGTTTAATTGTAAATTATCTTAAGAGAAATTCAGCTCTTTACGACTTTCGTATCAGAAACCTACTGTAAAAAAATAATGAATAATGCAGCCTATCAAAGCTCTGTTTTCTATAGTCAGAACCTGCTAGTGGTAGGTACGGAACTGATGGATACACGTCATAAAAGAATAGACCTTCACTCCATGCAATATATACAAAAAGTTCCACATGCTATAAACATAGCAGAAGCTCATCTTTGCCAGCTCACAGTAAGGAATTTCTATTCACACAAATATTGCTAGCAAACTTTTTTACATAGTCCATGTGGTTTCAGAGAGCTACCAAAATCTCAAAAACTTGAGGGGCCTTAAGAAGAAACTCAAACGTTCATGGAGGAAGGAAGGAAAAGGAAAATAGAAAGGCAAAAATAGGAAAAAGACCAAAACACCCCCAACAAATCAAAACCATCAATAAACCATAATTTCTCTTTATCTTTTCCTGATTTTCTCCATTGGGTTTTGATTACTTTCCTAATATAAATTTCAATGTATCTTATGTCAATATCAATTTCAATCTCTCTCCAAATTCCATCAGACATCTTCACCTGAAATTGTATTCTGATTTAGTGAGAAATGATCTTGCAAGACAGAATGAGGGGTAATTTAAGTGAGCTGAAAAAATATAAAATAATTTATTTTATTAATTAAGATTAAGATATTACACCTTTAGTATTTGTGTAATGATACAAATAAAAAAACACAACAAACAAAAACAAAACAAGAAAAAATATAAAATCAAAACAAAACAACAAACACAAAAAAATACAAAAACAGCAAAAAAAACCCCAAAAACTACATCAAGAAAGAAAAGCATTATCATCATGTAAAACTGCAGTTAGGGAAGATAATCAATTACCTGATTTACAGTCTATGGACCCAGTTTAAAGTTGTGTACCATAGAGAGTGTTATTGTGTGCATCCTCAGCAAGTTTGTCGATGACACCAGGCTGTGTGGTTTGGTTGATACGCAGGAGGAAGGAATGCCATCCAGAGGGACCTTGACATGCTCGAGAGTGGGCCAATGCCAACCTCATGAAGTTCAACCAAGCCAAGTGCAAGGTCCTCACCTGGGTCAGAGCAATCCCAGGCACAGCTACAGGTTGGGCAGAGAAGAGATTCAGAGCAGCCCTGTGGAGAAGGACCTGGGGGTGTTGGTTGATGAGAAACTTAACAAGAGCCATGGGCTGCATCAAAGGGAGCGTGACCAGCAGGTCGAAGGAGGTGATCCTGCCCCTCTACTCTGCTCTCGTGAGACCCCACTTGGAGCACTGTGGGCAGTTCTGGTGTCCTTAACATAAAAAGGACATGGAACTGTTGGAACAAGTCCAGAGGAGGGCCACGAGGATGATCAGGGGACTGGAGCACCTCCCGCATGAAGACAGGCTGAGGAAGTTGGGGCTGTTCAGCCTGGGGAAGAGAAGGCTGCATGGAGACCTCTTAGCAGCCTTCCAGTATAGGAAGGGGGAAGCTGATGTTGAAGAGGGACTCTTCATTAGGGACTGTAGCGATAGGACAAGAGGTAACAGTTTCAACTTAAACAGGGAAAGTTTAAATTAGATATAACAAAGAAGTTTTTTTACTGTGAGGGTGGTGAGGCAGTGGAATGGGTTGCCCAAAGTAATGGTAAATTCTCCATCCCTGGTGGTGTTCAAGGCCAGGTTGGACAGGGCCTTGGGGGTCATGGCATAGTGTGAGGCATCCCTGCCCATGGCAGGGGGATTGAAGCTAGATGATCTTAAGGTCCTCTCTAGTCCTTTCCAAACCTAATAATTCTATGATTCTATGATCTATTGAATAAATCACTCAGGGAAAAAGATCAAAAAGTTCTGTCCAATCCAAACCTAATAATTCTATGATTCTATGATCTATTGAATAAATCACTCAGGGAAAAAGATCAAAAAGTTCTGTCCAATAAAGCACAAAGCTTTACAGTTCATTTAAACTGTGTTTCTTTATGCATAAGTGGCCTTATCTCCATTATGCATCCAAGAGTGCACAATCACAAAACAAGGTGGACTATGTCAGAAAGGGACATGACCTGTTCCAGTACACAAAATACATGCATTAACAGTGCTCATTTATTTGAAGAAAAGTAAAAAGGGTATAAAATCTCAAACTGCCTGATATACCCTTAAAATAAATGTGAATTACCTTTGAGGGTTTTATTCTGAGCTTTTCTGCAAAAAAAAAATAAAGGATTAGGAGGAAAAAGAAGAAATGTAACCTCTTAGAGAAATTGCTCAAGACAAGATATTAATGCTAAACCTGAGACATGAAATTTGCAGGGCTTGTGGTCTCACATGGTTTACAAACATCTATCAATGAACTGCAAGGTAACATAAATCATTACTAATAAAGGCTTTGATAACTCAGTTTTTGAAGGAAGTAATAGGTAGCAAACTTATAGATAACTAGACAATCCAAATCCAGTGGGCAAAAGCAATTGAAAAGATTTTCTAAAGACCAAGCAAAAATATAAATTTTATGAATAAAAAGTTGTCAAAATCTCACATCACATCATGTGCTGTGGTGCCTGGAACCACTTTGTAGAAAGGAGACTGAATTAGCTGAAAGATCTCAACACCATGCCACCTTCAGGAATTTTCAAGGAAAAAGAAATTTCAAGGAAAAGTATGATAATATTATCTTATATATTTGGGAATGGCCCAAGTACTGCAAGAACATGTTTTCCCAATCTGATCTTTACATTTCATAAGAAATGTTAATAAACTGCACACAGAATATCCTTGAGCATGTTTAGCAGATCGAAAGATCTGCTCATAACTGAATACTCCAAGAGATCAATACTTTTACAGAAGATTAGGAAAGGGCAGTACAAAGGCACAGCTTCCAGGAATATATCCACATACTGAAGGCTGTAGATGAGTAACTTTGAACTAATATGCAACATGGACTGTGTGCTGGTGTAATCAGTGTGATACTGAGGAATATGAAAAGGCTGAAGGATAAGGTGCAAGTCTACCAAGACAACACAAACTTCAGGAAGAGGATTAATCAGAATACATTTACCAAAAACATGAGTAGCCTTTGTGTCTTCAGGACATAGTTAACTGCATGTAGAACATTAAGTCCACTCTTGGACGCCTTGGTACAGGAGGGATATTAACATATTAGAGACAATCCAGAAGATTGCCATAAAGAGGGCTAAGGTGCCAAAGGGTATAACATGCAAGGTTGAAGAAACTGGGTTCAGTCTGGATAAAAGTCTAAATAATAACTTAATTGCCAGATTTCTACTACGTAAGAGGGGGCTATAGAGAAAGGATACAGATGTGCTTACCTAGGAAATATATGTACAGAGAAGAAGCAGAGAAATTCCTGTGGAACATGAGAAAAAAAATCCTCACCATGTTTTGAAAATAATTAGGTATACTAAAAACTTGTTACAAAATCTGAAAAAGAAGAGTTGATTATTACTGAGAAGTAGAATTTTGGTAAGACTTTAGGTGATAAACTGGGAGGCACAGGCAAGTATTATCATAAAGATAAAAAAACATGACTGTTACTGTTCCATGACATCAGTAGTTATAAGGTCTAGATTATTAGGATCCAATGGCACTAGAAATTCTGCTTACCAAAATTTTCTCGTGAAGCTATTTCGTACTTTTCCTTTGAGCATCAGACCTAAAAGGTCAGAGAGGGAAGGATTATTTTGAGAGAAGTGTTCTTCCACTGGAAAGTGGATGCTTATATCCATCACTGATTTTCTGTAGGAGCTCACTGAAGTGTAGATTTGCTCAATTTCACCAATTTCTCTTCCCAGTTTCCATAAAGGCATTTAGTGAGCTAGGTGAAATAAATTATATTCTGGAAAATTCAAATAGAAGATTCAGGGCTTTCAATGGTTCCTTTGGAGGAGATACTTATTATGGTATGATGGTAAGCACTGGCAAATTGCACATTAGGTCCTCAGGCGTTAAGGGGTCTATTCAGAGGACTATAGTTTGTAGAGAATTTCCTTTTGATGGCTGATTTTAGGGAGGCTAAGGCTGTGCAAGAATTTTACATGGGTATCAATGCATGAAGGAAGAAATATCAATGAGAAAGTCTGACAAATGATAAAAATGGAAATAATTTTATTACAAGGAGTGTAACTACAGAAATATGGTAGGACTACTTAGACAAACTCCATAAAGAGAATGAAAAGGCTAACAACAAATGGCCACTTTCCAGGCAGCTGAGCCAAATTTTGAAGAGATTCAAGAGGCAATCAGAACTCTTAGGAATAACAAGCACCAGGTGTCGATGTCGACAGAGTTGCTGCTGAAATCTTAAAAACAAGAAGCTGTAATCTTGGAGACTTCATCCAATAATTTGATACAGAAGTATGTGAAAATGCTAAAGGAACTGAAGAAAGCAGGCATATTTCTAATTTCAAAAAGGAAGTTGAAATGTAAAGAAAGAGAGTCTGCTTTCTCTACTTGTTATGATTCATAGAATCCTAGCTTTAAGAGTTTTACAGAGATTTTGCCATTACAGGCAACAAACAATAGGAGAATGGAAGTGTTTCCAGGCATATATAACATTTTATAACTGTCATCTCTATGTATCAGACATTTTTAATGCCTCAGTGACAAAAAAAAAATGTGGTATGATCAGCATACGTATTTTAAATAGATTTAAAGAACTGTGTGATAGCGTTTTCCAACACGATCTTTGTACTGCAGTGAAAGAACTGCCTAATAAAGTTACTAGGGCGGTAAAATTGTGTGTATATGATTGAAAAGTAGATTATGACATCGGAAATTCCTGCACAATTTGCCAGCTATATGGATTATGAAGGCAAAACTATGTGTCTTTGGAAAAGGTCTGGTAGGTACGTGTAGGAAGTTTATGAAAAATGTAAGGTAAAAAAAAAAAAAGAAATTAGGTCCCAAGTAAATTCTGTACCAAACCATACAGCCAGAATTCTGTGAAGACATTCAAGTCACAAATCTCTTGGGAAATAATTCTTATACTGCTATTGCATAACCACATAAAATGCTGACCAAGGAGAAGGCAGGCAAACATGGGCAAGCACTGCTAAGAATCTTTAATGTCAATGTGATGAAAAAGCAGAAATGAGAATCTGAGCTTGATTCATCACAGTGATATTTCAGTTTTATAACAGCTGGCCTTCATTGAAATTGGTAGTTACATGAGTATAATTTCAATAGTGAGTCAGGGTGAGCATAAACTCAGTAGTGAGCTGTGTTTACTCATTGAGCTGGACCTTCCTTTGGTATAGTTGTTATTTATGGCCTGCCCTTGGAGTCATACCTTGCCTGAGGTATGTTTCTGAATTATTGTCACACTTGAACTGATACTGTACTTCATTACACTAAAATTTTGCTGATGGCTGATTTCAGTATTCATCTGCAAGATGCAACTGTACTTCATCTTTATTCTGCTTTGATTTAATTAAAGTTACCTTTCTGAATCATTTTTGCCTTCCTTTTTGCTTTCAATGAGCATTTAATGCCCCTCTTTTTTATCTAGTGATTGTCACTGTAGGCAATTCTTAGCTCCAGTTAGACTGAGTTCTTTTGTTACTAGTTTTGATTGGACAAGTCATATAGTTATTTCAAAATCAGCAGAAGAGGCAACTGATATTCTTATTGGAGAGTAGCATATCTTGTCAGGTAATTTCTTTTTGTTGTTCCTTTTTAATAAACAACTTCTAATAAGACGAAAGCTGCAAATGGGCATCTCTGAGCCAAAAGAAGGATAAATAGGTCATTGACCTTGGAAAAGAATCATATGTAGAATTCTAAGCTATCATGTAGCATTTCATTATTATGAGATTTTCTTCAAAAGGCAGAGTTTGCCCTGCTTACTTTCATAGATCATCAAAAGCTTTTTAATCAAGAAAAATTAGCTGAAGATAACATCATTTATCTAGGGCTATATAATGATAATTATGTTTCCTAAATATAGTGTCATAACTAAAAGATCTATGTGCCCTTTCTTTAATTTATTTGCCATTTATACCTACCTTAATGTCTGCGTATTGTGTTATGAAAATTACAACCGATTATTAGAGCTGAGCAAAGAATTGAGATGTCTTTTGAAATAACAGAATAAAACTCAGCTCCAGCTAGTCCTTTCTTAAAACAAATACTGATGTATAGATCAACATACAGAATGCCATAAAGTTCAACAAATTTAGTCTTTGTTGAGCCAAGAGGAAAAAATAAAGACAGAACAGAACCTAACTGTGTACCAGTAAGATTTTTCTAATCCTTCAGGATTCAAACTGGAAATTGCTGAATAAAATCCCATTGTTTAAAACTATACATTTTCAGAAATAGTTTTTAACGCACATCTAAAACCAAAAATCAACTTTATCTGCAAGTGAACAGTGCCATTTATAAAAAAATATTAAATGTAATTCTCTCGAGAGAACAAACTCAGTGGAAGCAGGAAACTCTGTTTAAATGAGGCATTCCAGAATAAGTCAAAAAAAGAAGTGGGGCTTACAGGGTACTTGTTCAAAATGCCAGAGTATATGATACTAAGACAGGAGTTCAAAGCTTTAAACAAAATCCCTATGTTCATCTGAAGAGATTTTTTGTTTGTTTTGATATAAAGAGCAAAAGTTTCTGTCAACTCAAAGCCAAGAAGGTCAAAGGTGTAAACCCAACCTATAATCAAACACAATATAAATTATGTGGATGTATTTTTAGATCACTTTAACAAATAACACCATCACTGCTCTATCAGTATAATCTGAATTTTAGGAGACTACCTAGTTTTCACAGCATTTGGCAACACTGAACACTTGAATTTAAAAAAAGTGCACTGATACTATAATAAATGTAGAATTCTTACATGTACCTTTATGAGATCACCTTCTATTGTTTCTGTGGTGTAAATATGTAATTTCACTACCTTGACAAATATTTATTCTTGGCTATTAACTGTAATTGTGCCTAAGGAAGAGTAACGAGTTTTTTGTTGGAGTTTGTTTTTTGAGATCCTCCTATATACTTTACATTTAGATTCTGACTGCCTCTTCATTGTCTTCTTTATTCTTTCTTTACACCTATTATTTACTTATGTCTCCACATCATAAGATCTGATCACCCGGAGCTATGACTTCCCCAGAGAGACAGCAACAGAAGATATCTTGTGAATATACTTGCATAAATGTGTTCACGCTCCTACGCACATGCAAACCAAACAAGTATAATGCACAATAATAATATTTCTGAAACAATATTGTACCTGATGTGAAATAAATACGTGCAAGAATACGCCAAGAATAAATACACCGAGTTCAAAGTAATTTATTCAAGACTTCATGGACAGAAATGTTCACTAAACAAAAGATAAAAGATGGGATATCTTGTATGTCTGTTTTTTGTCCTTTTCCTGAGATATGTTTCTCTCATAGAGTTTGGAAATGTAGACTTTGCCTGTACAAAGGTATGCTTACTCAAGAACTATGAAACCAGAAATATGGAGCTAACTGAAGGTAGACAAATGTCTCTGAAATATTGCAAAAGTGTCAGACACACATTATGTGTTTAAACATAGCCATCTAGTATCATTTGAGGTTCCTTAAGTTATCCAAGATACCAGATAACCTAAGGCAACAAAAATTACTCTATGCAACTAAATTTAGGTACATGAATCTGTCTTAGGGTGACTACCTGCAGAACAAGCTTCATTTATCCCACACTGTCCTGCCAATACACTTCATCCAACTAAAACTATCTGGGATGTGAGTTTCAGCTAAAACAGACATTTTGAAAATTATCCCAAAAAACTGTGAACCTATAAGGTTTCCCATCCTGTTTCCTGTGATTTTTGTCTGTTCAAATGCTGTTTATCCTATTATGGGTCTTTATCTTGCAACTAACACTGTATTGGCATTCCTATGTACAATTGCAGCAGCTCTGCACTAGCCTCAGGATTCAGTGACAGATCTGATAACCTCAGGACCAGCTATAGGTTATTTTGGGTCAGGAACAGGTGACACTTATAGGTCTTTAAATTTAATACATGGCAAACCAACAGTTCTAAAGTTGCTTGAGTTTTTGGCCAAAGCAAAAACTATCCTTCTTGAGAATTTGATCTCTGAAAGGGAGAAATTTATCTTGGAAATACATTCACTAGTAACATATATCATTATTTCAGCTGGAGAAATTTATTTCATAATCTCCTGGGTACTGCCTCAATTGTAAATAGACCTCTATCCGTTTGTTGCTCCAGACAGCAGTGTACTCTTCAACTTGTAACTGCACAGTTTACCTGGTAGAAACAGTATCACACAGCCAAAAAAAAAAAAAAAATAGCCTGACCTGTCAGCAAAAGTCTGAGCATACGTCTGCCAATGCATCTATACCATGAACTCGCAAAAGCTTTTCTCTAAATGATATCAAGATCAAACTCTAACATGGAACACACGACAGCTAAAGGAGAATCACAGTGGTAATATGAAACTGGAGTAAATACTAGAAATTTTGCTGAATGCCTTTCTTAACCAGACTCCCCAACAGGCCAGCTGTGGGAAGCTTGTGTCACAGAAATAATTTTTAATTATTTCAGCCTCTAGGAATATCTGTAGTGCTATTGGCTTTTTTACAGAGAGAGTGTAACATAAAAACCTTGGGTTTAATCCTACTGTCACTTAACTTTTAATTCACCCTGAAGAAGAAGCACAGAAAAGGGTAACATAAAGGTACCAGCTGAATAACTCAATCAGTGAATAGCTATAAGCTGGTAACCCCCATAAACCTATTCTTAAATGTAAGATGAAGGGAAAAAATACTCTTAAAGAAACAGGGAAAGAGGGTGTTTCAATTGCTATCTAGATTAAAGAAGATCTTGGTCAACGGGTGCTCCCAGAAAGAATTACCCAATAGCATAGCCTACTTTGGGTCTCAGGAGACATTTGTTGAACAAAAGTAATACCTGAACTAAAGAATCTCAGGATTTAGAGCTACAGCCTATGCAGAAGTGAAGGCTAATTTTCAGAGCAATAACTGAAATAAAGATTGAGAAAAATTTCAGAAAGATGTATAAACTAAGAGGAAATGGTGTGGAAACTGCAGAAGATTCATGTTATGACAGAGTCACTGTCTCCAAAACTCTTCTTTCCCATCCTGCTTTATTGCATCTTAAGGGATATTGGCACAAGATGAAGGGACTCCATGCAGAGCATTACTCTCACCTGCATAGGCTCACTTGAGTTCCCCATCCAGACTTTCTGTACCCACTTGCTTTTGCCCCAAACCATTTCATTGTTTCAGCTGCCTGGAGCAGTAATTTGTGAAATTCCTATTAAACTGAGGCATACATAAGAAAAAGAATATGGAGGACTCTATCCAGGACATGGATGTTCACATGGGCTTGCCTCCTTCTTAGGTATATTAACTTGATGGCTATTTCATGTCCATTTCTGTTCAGAAGGTGAAGAAAATCCACAATAAAAAAGGACAGAAAATATGGTTTACACTTGTAATGCAGTGAATTATATGGAAAACATCAGCAAAGAACTCACTTGACTCATAATCCACCGTGCACTTATATAGGATCAAGAACAGCAGGGCAGATGGGTAATGACAATAGTCTGCCAAAGAATAGGGTGCCTACAAGGTACAGTTGCAAACTTGGCAAAAAAGAGGAAGTATAAAGAGGTATAAAGAAGTGAGAAATACTAAGAAATCTAAAGCAAACTCACTGTCCTATCTAAGTGTAATGGATGTGTTGTGAGTCTGGATAGATGAGGCAACTCAAAGGAAATTAACATTATTCTCACATCATACTCAGAGAACAGAAATGTTCTGTAAGAGACTTGGCTCGAGGTATCCACAAGACGAGGAGCTGAGTAAGGCCTTGATGGCGGTTATCAGAGTTTGGTTGTTGCACTGAGGGGTGGGCTGGAAGTCAAAAGGAACAGGATAAGAAGGAGAGGTACCTGTTCCAATAGGTAAAGCTCCAGGTTAGCTTTAAAGAGACCAGCCTGATCACAGTCCTAGCTCTGCTGATAACCTTGTGCCATCAGGCATTTAATTTTCTTTCTCTGCTATGCTTTTTCCCTTCCTGTCTTCCCTGCCATTTATTTTGGACTTCATCCTGCTTAGGATAGCAGCTGTTCTTACATATTTCCTAGAACAATGGGGCTCTGATCTCACAGGAGTCTTCTAGACACTCCTAGAATACAAATAATGTCTCTTAATATAGCAAATATTTATTGAGTTCTCTCAGGTATTATAACTAATTACTGCCATTTTCACCTAAAGAAATAATCCATCACTCTGCTGATGACAAAAGAGCTTTTTTAACAATGGATTTTAAATCTATGTATTCAGATAATAGTTTGCTCTTATTTCTTTCTTTATTGCTTTCTGCAAATTGTTTGCTTCCTTGTGGGACAAATCTAAACTCTCGAAATAGTGTGAGCTAAACAAGTATTGAGCAGGTTCAGATACTACACAACATAAAGAAGCAGAGACACCTATTTCTAAAGACATTGCATACATGCAAAGTCTACATTCCCCTCATAAGTCATTAATAAAAGAGTTGAACTTTGCAGGATATAACAACATAGTCACCTAATTTGACAATGATATATTAACAGCAATATTTTTATATTTCTTAACTTTGTGATTGCACTCCAGTAATTCTATGTAATCTATTTCTACCTGTCGTGGTTTAAACCCAGTCAGCCACACAGTTTCTACTCCCCCCCTCTTTTTTTCCTTCCTCCCTGCCCTCCCGGCTCCCGGAGGGATGGGGAGAATCTAAAGAATGTAAATCCCACAGCTTGAGATAAGAACAGTCCAGTAACTAAGGTATAACACAAACCACTGCTGCTACCACCAATAATAATAATGATAAGGGAAATAACAAGGGAAGAGAATACGATACCACTCGCTGAAACGAGCCTGACCGAGAGGAGAGAGTGCCCTTCACGTAACTCCCAGTTACCTCCCCAGGCATGACGTGCTGTGGTATGGAATACCTCTTTGGCTAGCTTGAGCCAGGTGTCCGGTCTCTGCTTCCTCCCAGCCTCCCCTCTTCCCTGGCAGAGCATGAGACTCAGAAAGTCCTTGGTCAGAGTAAACATTACTTAGCAACAACTAAAAACATCAGTGTTGTCAGCGCTGTTCCCAGGCTGAAAGTCAAAACACAGCGCTGCACCAGCTACTAAGAAGGTGGAAAACTGACTGCTACTGCTAAACCCAGGACACTACCCAATCTCTTTTAGTAGTGTAGAGTTTAACCACACTTTCAATAGGCAAATGTTTATTTTCAGGACTAATTTCTTAGTTCCAGTGGCTCAGTTTGAGTCTCAATTCAGATATTCAAGGACTTGTTTTCCAGATATAAATGAGACCTCACTGTCCACTCTCAAGAAAGAGACAGAAATTTCAGAGTTTGGCACCCTGCATGAGAGTTTTGCCTACCTCGAAACTGTTTACTTCAGTAAACAGTAGTTAGGTAGCTAGGACGTAGGACACAGTAGGTAGTTAGGACAGCCTTGTTCTAGTTACTATCACTGGAAAGACTCCCATGAATTTCCTCAGTACTTACCACAGGCAGATGGCTAAAAAGTAGAAATTCTCCCTTGTAGTAGAAATAATAGCCTAAGAGAAGAAGGAAAAAAGCTTTCTCTTTTGTCTACATGCATCAAACGTGGGAAGCATCAATGCAAACACACGCAAACCAATTTTAAGTTTCAGCTCTACAAATGTAATGTCGTGATGTGAGTGAAAAGGAAATGCTACAAAAAGATTCTTTCATTATTGATTTATTTTTTGGACGTTTGAAATCTCATTCTCTAAGCACAGTTTGAAATAGATATTATTCTGATATTAGGTTGCTGATATACCTGCCGTAACTGGAATTTTTTGCCTGATTTTCATAATTAGAAATTCACTTAGGGTAAGGGTTTAAGAAAAATGCCTTAGTGTAACAAAAGTGGATGGCAATTCAAAAAACAATATGTTTTATAGACAGCTCTATCATAGCCCCAGATGTTAAACCAGATCAAGCTATGGTGGATGCTAAAAAGAAAAAGATATTGATAATATAATTGTATTAGTTCTTCATTTACCCTGTTCTACAGGTATCATTAGTCTCAGGGACTATAAATGGTTAGTAATCTAATGAGAGAGGATTAAAAAACCCACATTACTTGTCATATACTACGCTGAGCATGAGTACACAGGCAATAACCACAGGGAAGGTGATAAGATATGTGCTTTCACTGATTGTTTCAGTACCTGGACTACCAAGCAACTGATGGTCCCTAAAGCTACATCCATTCATTCCATATAAGAGTGCTCAAAGCTGCTACGTAGTGTAGCTGTGGACTTTCAGGGAACTGTGGGAATTCAAGGAACAGGAAACTAATTCCAACTTGTTTACTCTGAGGTATGTAACCTTCATCATTCCATTGTATGACTAACTTTTCCTTTTTGGCCTTATGCTGACTAGATTCAAGTTCCTTGTGACAAGTACTGTCTCTTTATGTACGGAGCACCTAGTACAATGTGGCCTCAATCTCATTTGAAGCACCTGGATACTTGTAAAACTAAAATCATACAGAATCAGGAGCTTCATCAAAGCAACTCATGATAGTTCCAGAGGCAGGATACACACACACAGACCAGGGGACCTCAGTCACTTCCCAAGTTCATAAGGAGATGAAAGGCCATAAATGTACTGAAACCCCTTCCAGCCACTGGAAGAAGCATATGGTTCAGTCACAGCTTTCTGTCACCACAGATATCCACGTGAAGAAGAGTAAAGGTAGAAAAAAAGAAATAGAAAAAGAAAGAAAATTAACATGGAGGTGGGAATGACAGGTCAGTGAAGGTCTTTCAGCGTCCAGGACTATGGCCATTAGAAAGGTGGTACAGAATTATTCTTGGTAAACAAGTTCAAGCAGTACTACCACAAAATAGTACAGCCATAGTACTGCTCATACAACACTTTCTTTGGCCACATAAGAACTCCGAAGACCCATACTTTTACACTTTAATCTTGCCTTAGGGGCATGATGTTCTTACGCAGAGCCTCAGTATTAGTTTGTTTTCAGCCGATCGGTTTTTGAAGTAAGCTCAGAATCAAATTGCATCAAATTAACCAGTTTCACAACAGTGCTCCAATCTCCTGAACTCCTGTTGATTGCAGTGATTCTGCAAGCATCAAAATAGGACTTGGAGCTCCTAATTACCGTTGAAAACCTAAGCTAATTCCTCTGGATCAGGGTAGCATCATTCTCACACGCTCCTTCTGCTCATAAATCTGATTTTTATCCTTTTCAACAATATAAATTAAAAGGATAGACAAGTTTGCACTTTCAGCTATTGGTTTCTAGTATCAGCATGATAATTATTTGTACTTTTAATTTTCTGTCTGCTATTATGGTAAATGAATCTGCACTTATGTCAATCTATTAAAAACTAGGACCAAAGATCAACAGGTTTTCCATGACACCAGCATTATTAAAGTTTGTGTAAATTCACAATTCTTATGGATCTCTCCAAGTAGTACAAAAACATTCAGTTTAACAAAGACAATAACTGATAACAGTAGATATATTATTAAGGATTAAATTATGATTTTATTTTACAATATCAAAAGGTGCTTCTAAAGTGATGCAAGACAAGCAGAGTATGAAACAAAGAAACAAACAAAAATGTACCATTTGAGCATGAAGTTTGCTTAAAATACCCTTTTTTTCTCATTTGTACAAAAGCTGTCACCAGATGGAATGTTTCTTTGACTGCAATGCTCAAAGGTACTCATTAAGTCCAGGGAAAAAAAAACTTCAAACGAAATCTGTACATAACCTTTGCCCACAACACTTCTGAGGTTCAGACCTATTCAGATAAATTGGGAGAAGGGCTTGTTTGAATCATTAGCTGGTATTTTTGTGATTGTGCTAGTCTGTGTCAGGTTGGCTGGCTGACTGTTTATTTAACACAGACTACAGTACCTTAGTAGTCAAACAGCTTACAATCATTTGTTTGCCTTCATAATATCATTTATCATATTGCATAGCTGGGGGATGGAAGCACACATGACTCAACTGACTTGCATTTGGTAGACTTCCGATATAGTTTCTGTCATTGAGTGCAGAATCACAAAGCCTCATCACTGGGACCACCCAGACTGAGTAAAGGTGTCAGAACTGCATCCAGATTAATTAGGATTAAAACTTGAAATGTAGAGTTCTACAGTGCTCTAAAGGAAGAAAGAACCTTCCTCATAGCCTGGAATAAGCTGCTTCAAATAAGCAGGTAAAGCCCACTTACTAACATCCTTTCAAACCTGGGCTAGTTGCATCTTTGTACCTCTGTTCTGCAGCAGGTATCCTAATTTTCAAATCAGCAAAAAATTTCCTTCTCCACTCCTGGTGTAGGCAGGATGTCGGACAGAGACTGTGAGAAGCCTGTCTTTGCCTTCAATGCACAGTATCCCTAGCTACTGGATCGATGCAGGTACTTAAACCTATAATCTAAAGCAAAAGACTTTCCCCAGGGTGCATGGGACATCACAGAAACAAATCCTAAATTCCTCAGAACTTTGTCTGTAATGTCATCTTTAGTGATTAGCTCTAAATCAATTTGAATATGATAGAACACATAGAATGCCTTGTGTTGAAAGGGAACTTAAAGATCGTTATTTCCAACTCACCCTGCCATGGGTAGGGGCACCTTCCACTAGACCAGGTTGCTCAAAGCCCTGTCCAACCTGGGCTTGAACACTGCCTGTGATGGGGTAGCCAAAGCTTCTCTGGGCAACCTGTGCTAGTGTCACCACACTCATCGCAAAGAATTTCTTCCTAATGTCTAATCTAAATATACCCTCTTTTAGCTTACAGCCATTTTCCCTGGTCCTATCACTAGACGTCCTTGTAAAAAGTCAGTCTCCAGCTTTCTTGTTATTGAAAGACCTTACATAAGGTCTCTCTGAAGCCTTTTTTTCTCTGTGTTGGACAAGCCCAACTCTCTCAGTCTTTCTTCAGAGGAGAGGTGCCCCAGCCCCCTATGATGTCCAGCTTACCTCTGCTGAAGGCTTAAAATAAAAAGAGCCGGATTTAAAATGCACTGAAAACACTGGGAAGCAAATTCCTACAAACATCTGTGAGCAGTGCAAGTACACACATACAGCTTGCTTGCAAAAATAAAAAAAATCCTTTCCAGATGCATATGCTCCATATAATTTTCAAGACTGTAGAGTCAAAAAGAAAAAGAAAACAAAACACCACCACAACCAACAGCTTCTCTCATTTTATTAGGAGATTTGCAAAAGTCTTGTTATAATTTCACGTTCCCATTCAGGTTGATTTATGGATTTTCCCCTTTGTTTATGGCTTTTTTAATGCTCCACTTTATAGAAACCATGAATTCATCAGGACTTGCACCAAGGACCTCATACAAGCATCTCAATATCAGCTGACAAAACAGTATGATTTAGCAAGATTTCTTTCTGCAGGTTTTCTCAATCTGCTTTGCACCAATTACAAAAGGCAGGGTCAGAAAGAAGGCTTAACCTAGAATATTTTTTCAGAGATTTTATCAATGCCATGTTTTCCTGATCCCTATTATGTTGTTAACCCAGCAGAGGGAAGAAACAGTTTAAAACATGTCTCAATAGGATCTGTCTTAACATTAAGTGCTAGATCACAAATGCAGATGTGAAATATTCCAGTTTTGTTGTAGCGTTTGGAGGCTTGTACAGAATTGTTAAACAATGCAACATGATTTTACTTTATTTTTCCTGTTTTAGATATAAAAAATAAATATGAAGGGATCACTGCATGTCCCTGTTAACACAGAGTCAAAGTCTCTGAATGTACCATAATGGTAGATGTTATAATGAATAGCTCAGTAAAAGGCCTGCTTTGCTGGACTTTTTTTTAAATTAGTCAGAGTAGCTGACTCCTAAATCTCCAGGCAACCAACAAGAACTATTTTTACACCAATGTAAATTAATAATATGAATATTCAAATATGACCTAACTAATTTTCTAAAAACCAATGTCTTTTTCTGCCAGAGTACAGATTATCATCATTTTATCCTTCAAATTTGGCAAAGAACGATCATAAAAATCTAAATCATTAAAAAACCCTCCAAATAATGAAACTGAAATCCCATACAAGGATAAAAACAAGGAGTACACAGGCTTCTTAAGCTAGAGGGACAAAATACTTTTAACCTTGTAAAACGTTGAGGTATAATCATCTGATGCTTTTTTCCTATAAACTTGTATGATTTTTATCAGGACCATTCAAAGAAGCTTATGATCTATTTTTAAAATTCTTTAGGCTTCCATAGCAAACCTTTCCTGGTTTTTAATGTTTTGATCTTCATGTTGAAAAACTTGCAAACTAATAGATGTTACTATATATGTGATAAAAGTACACAAACATATCAGCAATATAGAATAAATTCTCTGTATATAATAGAAGAAAATTTTTATTTTTCGTTCCCAGCTACTATTGAAGGGGAAATGCCAGCCCTGTGTATAATAGCAAGCAATGTGTCTTCCAGTACTCAGCAGTAAATACACCCAGAATGTGGACAGAAGTGGCACTCAGCCTGAACATCTAACGCCATTTTGATAGCTTGAAGTGCATCTGGTCCTTTGGAGTATATTTGCTGCGATTGCCCAGTTCAAGTCTTTTCTAACTGTTGTATGTGTCATTAAATAACAGTAATAAAAATAACTGCAGCCATTATTATAGGGTTTAGGACTTTGCCACCTGTTGAATATTAGCCTTTGCTATCCCCCAACTGGCGTGCTGTTGTGCCAAAATTGACACATAAGCATTGTTGCCATATTACTCTTGTATACATTTATGTAGCTCTTTTATTTCCCAAGGAATTCCACAAAACAGTGTAAATAGAGCCAGTAATAACCAAGAAAACAGGTCAGACAGAATAAATATATTTCAAGTACTAACACCCAGACACCATGGAGTGTGGAGTTGGGGACTACAGTCAATATTTACCATTGCAAAATATGCATGCACAGATAGCTAATGCTACATTAAGATCTGGTAGTCTCAGACCCAGATCCTAACAGATATTTTACTTTGCAATGCACATCTGTAAACAGTCTTAGATGCAAGGTAATGTGGCATACGAGCACAATGCCCTGTAGGACAATTAAGTAGTGTATTAGTCCTCATATACAACAAAACGTCAGAAGCATTCCAGCATCTGAATGCCAGAAATGAATGCCCAGACCTCAGGCCATAAAAATTTCTCTTGTTTTCTGAAGACTTAACTCCCTTTGAAGATAAAAAGGGATAAAAGTATTCTGATATCAGAAGTTCCCTGAGCTTAGAGAGCTCGTCAGTCACAAGATTGGTGGAGCAGGCTGTATTATACATAGCAATACGTACATTCCCACTACACCTGCGATCCATGAGATCATCATAAGCAAAATCCTTATTTATGTATTATCACTTGCTACATCACAGATGATTAAGATGATTTTGTAAAATTCACATGGTACTTGCTGGCAAATGCTAGGTTTTAATGGCAATTACTTCAAAGGCGTTATGTAACCATCAGTTAAAAAAAAAAAAGTCAGGAAAAAGCACTGCACTGAATAATTTCAACAGGATATCCAGTCAGCAGAGAAGAACTCTATCAGATATAACAAATCAACCACCAAAGACCTTTTGAGTATTCTTTGCCTGGGTTGAATTGACTAGGAAGGGAAGGCAAGAGATAAAGACAGTTTATGAAAAGATCTTTGGGAACATTCATACTTATAATTTCCTGAACAATTTTATTTCTGGAATGTATCATTTGTGTTACATTTATTTTCAGATGTTATTATTTTGGAAAAGTTGTGACACCACTGTTTCAGTCTCCAGGCCGGAAAAAAAAAAAAAAAAAAAAAAAAAAAAACTGAATGGAGGATAATATCTCAATGCATTGGCTTCAGCCATTGAAGCCATCTGAAGTAAGGGTATCACAGTGGTGAGTTTGACTGAAGAGCAAATTCAGCCAAGTGTGAAGGAGGCTCTTACAAAATTTTCAACAGCAAAAGCTCTCCTTTCTCATGTCTGAAAAGTCAGGTGAGCCGTGAACATGTATAGCAAAACCAGTACTACCCACAACCACAAAAAATACTAACAAACACAACTCTACAACCTCCAGGCAGACCACAGGACCCAAAATGCAGCCTGATATTTCCTGACAAACTGCATCCATACTCAACTAACAGGATTGATAGTGTTCAAATGAAATCGTAGTAGCTTAGAATTCATAACCTTATCAAGATCCTGTTATTACTTGAACTTCCAAAAAAAAAAAAAAAAACCCCAATACAGTACTCCAGCAAACACTGTAACCATTAAACACTTAGTAGCTTACTATTAGGGCTACAGTTATTAGGGACAGCAGTTACTATAAACTGTAACTACTGTCCCTGTTTTCGAAGACTGCTGATCTAGCAGCATATTGGCTGCTCAGAGAGAAAAGAGTTTTAGAACAACAGAAATCCGCTTCTGCAAATATAATTCAGTTTTCTTAATTCAAGACTCTATATGACTCTCATGTCATCTCTACAACATGGAGTTCTTAAATTATATAAACTGAACAGCAGAGGAAAGATGCATTAAAACATGTGTGGAACCACTACCAGGATTTTCTTCTGATTTTCCTCCCAGTTCCTTCTCAGCATGCCAATATTTCCTCACATATCATTGTGATATAGCACATATATTGTGATATCCCTGTTATCATTATCCAAGTTTTCAATTTTTAAAATAGATGAAAGTGAAGAAAATGGGAAAGAGTAGCTTGGTCTTTCAGCTCCACCATTTTTGGAATGCCTGATTTTTCAAATTATGGGAGGTGATTCCTCTGTTGGGCAGCCTATGAAACAACTGAACATTATCTCTTGAGGAGTAAATTGGCCATCCACAATATGGTGAAGACTCATTTTCAGCTCCTTTTCATACCCTCCCCACATTAATGCACTATGCAATAGTAGCTCTCTTGGGTTTCATCTCTCTCTGCCATCTATCTCACTGTTTTCACCAGAAATTCAGTCCTAGAGGAAAGGAATCTACTTACTTAGGCTTGCTGAAACATTTATATTAGTGTGAAAGAATTTGGCTTCAATAAATTCATATGTTTTTAAGACATACCTTTTCATCAAATGCCTGAGCAGTGAAATTCTTCAGAACCAGCTGGATTAGAAAAGATGCAGGATAAATTCAGACCACATAACGGAAGCAGAGCTAATGCAACTCACATTTCACCATAGCTCCATGGGTACTGTAATCAGGTTAAGTACTGTAAAATGTAGCTGCAATTATTTGTAGATTAAAAACTTCCAGATACAGTTATTTCTTTAATCGAAATTGAGGATGAAGAATTAGAGGTCACTCTGTTAAACTAAAAGCATTTTAGTGTAATGTTTGTTAAGGTTGTCCTGCTCAGGTTGTTTGGGGTTTTGTTGTTGTTGTTGCTTCTATGGGATAGGGTAAAAAAATCTAACATTCAGCACACAAATTCTTCATTTTCAAATACAAAACCATGGACAATTCGAAATGCTGCCAAGCAAAACAATGCTACAGGCCATCTTCACTGATAGAAGCACAGCTGGATTGAGAACTTTCACTGAGATCTCCACTAGAGCATGGGAGTACAAAGACTGGAGAAATGGACCCATAAATCTGTAATGGGCAATCTGCTGTGATTTCTAAAGATACAAAATTGGACCAAATTAGAGGAAATTATAAATCCAGACTATTTAGCCATCTGTGGAGTCAAAATGCAAAGTATTGGATTACACAAAAAATCAAATAGTTTCATTAGACTTTGAGGCTGCTTTACACTTCACTATTTCCCCCATCCACCTGGGAGTCACCTGGAGACAAAAGCCTTTATCTCATGTGGAAGGACACAAAGCTATATCATCTGCAACTCTTAAGTACAGAGGGCATGTGAAATGAAGTTGAAATGTGATAGAAGCTACAAAGAAGATAACAGAAGTCAACTAGAGGGAAGTCTGTGGAATACATGAAGGGGAAAAGGGCTATTTATACTGCTACTCTGAAGACGCATGTAATCTGTATTTTCAGAAGTACTGCATAAACATATATCCAAAACTTAGCTTAGTGTTTTTTTCAACTCTTACAGCTGGCTACTAGCCATAAGATTAATTCCCTGTTACAGACATAGACTTTCTGAAGACAACAAAATAGCTCCTGTTAGCTGAGCCTGATTGACATTCAGAACCTTATTCTGATCTGATATTGAAGTACACCTTTCTTCATTTCACACAAAAATCAGTTTTGCAAACATAAAAAAGATTAAATACTAATTTCATTATTACTTCTTTAGGCAGAATCAAAGCTTTTATCAAAAGAATTACTGTAAACCCCCTCTGTTAAAAGTTAGGCAAAAGCCTATAAACTAAATGTAACAAATATGCCGTACAGTAGGACTATGTGACACATAAAAGTCTGAAAACCATATTAGCACAAATTCAATGGCCATGAAGGGTGACATGAAACCAGACAAGCCTGCAGCAACAGTGGCAAAAATATCCTGAATTACTTAAGTGCAGAGTTATTTAAGAAAATAGAGAAGCATGTTGCTTTCTTAAATCTGTGAAAAATCTTGAGTCCCTAACAGACACAGTGAATCAATCAGTACATCTATATGATCAGGAGGTATGGTAGTTATTACTCATTCATTATGATGCAGCATTTTCCGAAGCCAAATTAAGAGAACAGGAGTGAGATACTAAGAAAAGCTAGTTGACTGACACATGCCATTATGTTATATTAGATCAATTAAACCATACAGCTAGTCCTTTGAGGATAAATGAGTAGATGCTCAAAGAAAATATCTGAACAATCTGATGAAGACATTGAAACAGCAATTCATCATTGTCTTCAATATGCAAGGCAACAAAGATTGAGCAAATGACAGATGTTCTATACAGTCAGCCATTGTACAGGAATGCAAGAGATAAGACACTTTAACTCTTACCAGTAATGAGGGAAAAAATATCAAGGCAAAATTCCATTATTATAGATATATTATTACTCTAGAAAAAAAAAAAAAGAAACTCTTCCTCTTACAATGTGCCAGTCTGCTCCTACAAACTACCATGAGCCTTGCCACAAATTCAAAATTGCCTTGCCACAAATAGGCTATAAAAGAAGTTACTTTTTACCAGCAGAAAACCTTGTAGTAGTTACTTACTACATGTCACTTCTTAGTTAAAGAGGAATGTATTCAAGCACAAGAGCCGTGACACCACTAGAAGCAGCTGGAAAGAGTGGGAACATGAGTCACTTTATCCACTAGCTTGATTTAAAAGGTTGCTGGAAGTGAGTTTGTAGAAGTCAAAGCTGTCACAGATTCATACTAATTCTGCAAGTGATTCTCAAAGAGACATTGAACCACCCATATCTGCTGAACCTCTTTTGCATTGTTCCTTTTCATCACATCACATCTGCTCCTTTCTCTTCCCCAGCTATGCTCTAAAACTGTGGGTTGTGTTCACTTGAAAACCAAGAAATGATTCAGAGGGGATCACAACATCTGAAGGGGTCATTTCATGATGGTTTAAGCCAATTCAAGATTGTGCTGCTGTCAAATAGAATGATTCCCCTTCCGATGGCCTCAGATTCTAATTTCCTCCTTTTCATTGGCTCTGACACTAAATGGAGCCAAGCAACAGGACACATCAGTTTACTTACCCAAAGGAAAAATATTTTTTCTTGCAGAGTTAGTTTTCAGTGTAAGCCATCACACAATCACATGCTCACTAATGCCAGCATAATAAGCAGTCAAGGCCAGAGAGAAGGGCAGGACCACCCTTCATGCTAGTCACAGACTAGCATGAGCTGAACATAGCACTGCTGCCTTACAATAATCACTGTTATTTAGAAGCAGTTCAGTTCTCCCCAGAGCAGGGAAGTGAAAAGCTACTGTTAATTAGTAGCTGAAGTGTTAATACAAGCCAGGGGACTACTAAAGGCTTGTAATTTCTGGCAGAAACTCAGATCCTCCAGGATGAAGTGCATATTTACAACATCAGCCAATGATTAGAACTGATTCTCATTCCCCAACATTGAGGAACTGAACTGCTGCCAAACACCCAGATCACACAGGTTCAAAGAAGCCCAAAAGGGTCTTACAACTTTAGAATGGTTCAAGTAAAGGTTCTTCCATCAGACAAGAATAGCTCTACTTTGCAGGGACAAGGACCCAGAAAGAGGCAAGTTGACTGCTCTTGTAGGCTTTGGAGTATCAGTGATTTTCCACCTCTGAATAGTTCTGGCAAAAGATGCTAGCTGTTTGCATATGAAGGCTTGTTGATGTTTCAGCAGTTAGTGCCACCTTATAGAAAAACTTAGATGGCCTGCAGTAACAGCATTCAGAGCAATCAAGAGTATTCCACAAACTAGATATTATTGCTCTTTCTAGCAGGGGAAGCCTGTGGGCCAGATATAACCTCAGCAATGGGAGGACAAGAATCCTTAAAGATCACAGGTGAGGTGATAAAATCTTTGCATGTTTCATTGAAGATGTCAATATCCCAGTTCTTGACTACGGAAAAGATTGCTGGAACTAAGTCAGGGAGGAAGTCAGACAAAATATCCAAAATCAGTGAATGCACTGGCATTCACCTCCACTTAACACACCACCAAGCCACTGTCAAGAAAGTTTTCAGTGCATCAGTGTTGGGATTTTCTTGTTTATGCAAAACATCAGCATTTTCCAAAGTAAACTCTCATTCACCTTGCAAAAGAACATGAAAATATTTTACTTCCTGTAATTATCCTAGCAATTAAAAGGTATAATATTGAAATTAACTATAAAACATTTTATGCTTTGTCTATTTCCAAGTATTTCCTCGTTACTTACTTGTTCAGCTCCTTTTTCATGGGCATGTAAGCTAATTTCTCAAAGCTATTCATCAGCAAAAACTCTTCTAAATGCCAAGGTTTTCAAAATCTCATTTCCCAGAAACTTCATAGGTATGCATTATAACATTTGCCAAGATCACCTCAGATGAGAATTTTGGTAAAGATTGACCTTAATTAATATTTAAATGGAGTATTACACTGTGAAGGTGTTGATTTTAGTCTACAAAGCAGTCTGCAATGACTTACCAGAGAGGACAGGGTATTTTTCTAACCAAGACAGCAGTTGATATTTCCATGTTCCAGATTTCTCCTAACTGTCTTATGTTAACGGAATGACAGTCTATCTGTAGTGCTATTGTCACCATGCAATACGAAAGGGGAGTAAGCTTGATATGTTAGAGAAAACCAATGGAAAGAAACATAAACAATTTTGGAGTGTTGTACTCAGTGAATTTACTCATTGGTTAAATATACAATGATTGTTGGCTTGGTTTTTTTCTTCACACTGATAGTTTTATTTTTAAAAAATGTGCTTAAGGAAGGTCTGTGTAGACTGCTGTTAGCATTTAACTTTAACATATATAACAACAGTGACAGTGTGAAATTCAGGGTTTTCAATATATTAAATCTCATTACAGAAGAAATTGTTTGATTTGGAGTTAGACCTTCTGGTCAATTGGTCATAATTTCTGTTACCCATCAGGAATATTCAGTCACCTTGCTTGTCCTAGCGCTGTCCCTGTATCATACAACTACCAGTCTGAATCCTCTGGCAGAGGCAGTCTTTGAGCTCCAAGTTTCTGGAGTGTGAAGATATGTTCTGGGAAGGCATCACTGTATATTTGTTTTAGATATTTTGGGGTATCTGGTCACTGTCTATATGGGTAGATGCTACAGAGCCAGGTTTAGCTTTAGTATGACACATACAGAACATCTTATGATTCAAACTAATATCTGACCTCCGCAGCAACCTGAACTGCACCATAACTCAAAGATCACACACAGGCCTATTCCAGCAGTAGAAAAAAATTCATTAAGGGTCCCAAGAGCAGCTGACCTGCAGTAGTAACTATCAGCAGAGATACACCAGTTTAATGTCCTTACCCTACCCCAAATGCCACATCAACAGTTAATTTTATTTTTTTTTCTCACTGAAGTATAACATTACCATAAGAGAAGGAATTTTCAGGCAAAGTTGCTTCTCAGCTTACACCAGTGTTGTCTCACCACATTTACAGTAGATAACTGAATATGCTACTTTCAGAGGTGGAATATATTTAATTATGAAAACTACATATTAGTTTGTCTTTCTGTTGTGGACCTATTAGGCAATAGTGCAATTTGCAAAGAGCAGGAATTGGAGAGTTTAGGATCAAAGATGTGAGTAGACTTCCAGGTTAATTAGTAAGGATAGACATTAGGCCAGCTATGGCCCAACTTAGCAGTAAACATTGCTCTAAACAGCAATGGAGAAGTACTCCCGGAACAGTATATGAAGAGAGAAAATAGCACCTATGGAGAAGTTATGTTAAAATTTACTGGTTTGTAAGGGGAAGGCTCTCCCATGCCCCCACTCTGACCTACTACAAAATATTTCTCTATAAAGCCTTTGTTCTTAAGCTTTACATTGGGATAACTGAAACTTATTTTTATTTCTGTTCACTATTAGTTGACTTCAAAGGTATTTCATAACTGAGAAGTTTCTGACAGTCAAAGCATCCATTTCCTTTATGGTCTGTTTTTATTTGCTGCAAGATTTTCTTACATTCCTAATTTTGTAAATGTGAGAAGTGCATACAGAATATTAATCAAGCCCTTATTCTGTCTTTAAAGTCAAACAGAATTTTTGTCGTTGATATACCTGACAAAGGATTATGACTACAAGAGTCATATCTGCATCTAAAAAGCAGATTTGAGAAATGTCAAATTATTCTCGTTCTAACAACAAAGCCAAGAGACAACACCTTTGCACAGAACTTTTCAGTTATTTGCAATCATTTACTCAAGTATGAATTTTCCAGGGTAGATAGTGAGTACACAGCATGTATAACCACATTGTCACAAGCGTGTTCCAGTAAATTAGGTCACCTATCAGTCAGCAACATCTGACAATGCAGAAAAGATTACCAGCAAAGAACAAAGACAACTTTCTATCCTTCCCTCAGTACAGGATATGAGAACAGCAGCCTGCCCCACCTACTTACAACATTCAGCAGCTTTAGTAAAGGTATATTGCTGTGCATTACTAGTATTTCACTATCTTTTGGACTACAGTTGGGTGGAGGGAAAGGGACCTGCATGGCTTTGCCTTTTATTATACAGCTCAAGATGTACTGTTCTTTCACTCTGCATGATTGTATAGCATCCAGACATCCTCCTTCAGGGAAGGAGAACCCAGCTTATTAAAGAAGAATATTACTGGATGGCCTATTCATCTTGCACTGCTGAAGTCCCTTGACAAACAAGAGTGTCCAATAACAACTGATACTTGGAACTAAGTGCAGAGAATGGTATTTCTCGTCCACTGAGTCCTAAATAAACAGCTCCTAAAAATTTGGTGGCCAAGCTTCACTTGAGAAATTAGACATTTGTGCCTTGAAGCTTATTAACATAGGCTCTGTGGTCTACTTTTATCTTTCAATTTCCTCATTGACACTATTGTCCTAGGGAGCAAAGAACAGACTTTTTTCTCTCCAAGTCCAGCTGGTAGCATGGTACCATCATATTGATTAGTGAAGAAAGAAATCATGTTTGGTCCTGCTGCTGGTTTATTTTAGGGGAAGGATCCATTAGTACTAATGCACTAATCTCCTTTGGAAAGGAAACAGGAGATAAGAGCCTCCTCCCAAGGAGAAAACATTGAAAAGGTCATATTTTTATAGCAAATTGAAGAGCAAATAAAAGCATAGAGGCAATTTTGTGCCAAATCCTATTTTGAGTGCTTCTTTTTTGTTTTTCTGAAGCAAAAATATCATCTGAGCCATGCTTTTTTTTCAGTTTTGTGCTCAGTCCACAGTTTGCAACCTTTCATGATGAATAAAGTAAAATGTGGCTGTTTTTCATGGTAAACTACCTTTTTTACTTTAAAGAAAACATCCTTGTCATTTATCGCATACTGACTAGTTCAGAAAGGATTACTTGGCAAGCTGCAAATGCTGTATATGTATAGTCAAAGGGGAAGATTTCATACTTGACTGAGTTTGGAAGTAGCAGATAAGAAACAAATGCATTAACACATAAAAACAACATATTCTAGAGCGTAAGTCATGGCCACATCTATGGCCCTATGTGGAACATGACATTTGTAACAATCGTTATTTAATGCTCCAATGCAAAAGGATTACAAGTATGCTTAAGGTACTAGAAAGTTGAGGCTTTGGGTATTCATCCACTTCTGTGAAGTCAACAAGAAGTCTCTAGGTATTACGTTAACACTAATCACTTAGAAAATATATCTTGGGATCCTGGGAAGTGATGAAATGTGTGTAACATAATTGAAAAAATTTTGTTGTCTTTTCAGCACTTCTGATCAAACCTTACCATTATGCAAACACAGATGTAGTTAGATTACTGATTACACAGTCAAACAGTCATTTAAAAACCTCCAAAACCATACCGTTTTTTTTAGATATCATACAAATCACAATTTACTATTTCGTATTTTACATGTTTACATTTTTAAAGGAAGAAGAGCACTCAAAAAAAAAAACAAACCAACAAAAAAACCTTTAAGGTAATATTTTGTGATATTAGGTTAAGAAATTCACACTCAACAAAACATCAAGCAATTCAAAATTATGAATCCTGTGGCAAATGCAACATCCACACTGCACCTAGGCCT
Organism: Pezoporus flaviventris; assembly: GCF_033815535.1. NCBI lineage: Eukaryota > Metazoa > Chordata > Aves > Psittaciformes > Psittacidae > Pezoporus > Pezoporus flaviventris. Next base: position 6,599,677 of record NW_026892603.1, read on the forward strand.
GAAAATAGCTGCCAAAGAATGCAAGGTATAAGGAGACTAAGTTAAAATTCCTGTGAGAATCATCACTTTGAATTCCTTGACTCCTCTGTGCATGTACATTCTTATCATGACATTGCACAGACATACTTTTTTGCATTTTGTACTACACTTCCACTACATTTGTAACACCAGAATATTTCACTGTGAATGTTAAGCACTGGGATTCTAATAGTTTCTTCTTGTGGAAAAGGCTTACCAGAGCAGAAGCTGAACAGTATTAATTTATTGTCATGATGAAGGGGATAGTGAGAATCAGAACTGACAGTAACTCTTTCTGTTTCCTCCACTACTTTTTGATTGCAATCATTGTGGTCTCCACAGATGTCATATCCATAACAGCATTTGAAGCAGTTTACTGAGGCTGGAAAACAATTCTGATAAAAATGTGATGCTGTCAGAACTTGGAATATTAGAGTGTGAAAAGATTGCCAGTGTTGGCATTTTGTCTATGTTGCCCAGGGCCACAGAAGATTGACACAAACTAAAAATAGTTGAAAAGATCAAATGCGTTTGTTTTTATGAGGCACTTTTCTTTTAAACCACAACTTGCCTGACAGACCACAAGCACGTAATATGACAAGGTTCTGATGACTTTAGGAATGATGCTAGGGATAATATGGGCTTTGTATGGTTTAAAAGCACTCTATAGAACTGAACCTACAGCACATGTTGACATGTAAAATGTTATGTGTAAAGTGGAGTTTTAAAAAGCGCCAAAGGAGACAGAAAAGCAAATCTCAGTGAAAATCATACAAATCATCTAGATGTTAATGGAGAAAACGACAAACAGGGAATTAGTATTTGATGATTTTTTAAATATTTTTTTTTTAATTTTGCTTCTAGTTTTTATGCTTTATTTCCACAAGTTATCAAGAACCAAAGTTGTACATAAAAAAAAAAAATAAATGTGTGCAGAATGCCAATTTCAAAATCAATCAAATTTGCCTAATTGGTCAGACGTAACAGGCTCACAACCAATACCAAACCCCGAGAGAGGATTTTTCAGAATGTAGAGATTTTATGCTTAATTGATTATTCTAGGATATGAAGGAAAGATAAGTATGGAACAGCATTTTATTGAACATTTCATAAATAGAAAAATACGTTCACTCAGAGTTCATTATGATCATTAATTGTGAACTCTACAAACTTTAGAACTTAACGCAGTCTTGGAGAAGAAAGAACACAGGCTATACACAGAAAGCAGTAGGATGGACAAGTTATCACCTCTGCCAGTTTCTTGCCCAGATCTTTGCCTAGTTCCTTTTAAACAGAAGAACTTTATAATTTACAAATTCATACTGCATAATTGAAAAAAAACCTAACAAACCATGCCCATCCCCCCCCCCCCCCCCAAAAAAAAACACAAAACAAAAACTAAAAAAAACACAACAGAATTTTAGGTTCTTTCCTGTGGATTTACATAAAGCTGCCAGTAGCTTCTTTCAGATTTTGTACATACAGATGATGTAGTTTCTTCAAACTAAAATCTGAAGACCTCTGTCACCTGAAGTACCTAAAAGGATATAAGTCTGACTCTGTGGAAGAATATTGTGTGTTTGTGAAGCAAGAAAAGCTTTCTTACTAGAAAGCTGTTTATAGCAACCACTTACAGCAGGAGCAGAACTGTATCAGAGGGACATTAACAGTTTTTAAAGCCACTGCCATTAAGCAGTGGGAGATGGTGGGTTCAATTTTTCTTGTATCTGATATAGACAGAGTACTGAGTTTCCCAAGAGAAGTAAATAAGAAAACTATATGGCAAGATTATTTTTATTGGCTTTGCAGAGCCAATAAAATGATTTCACCAACTTCTCTCAAATGCTGAATCACACATTTCTGGTTACTGATGTTGGGCAGCTGCCGAGTCATCACAGTGACTGACATCTTTTTCCTTTCCCTATATACTTTTGACTTCAAAAAATGCTTATTTGGTGCATCACTAGCAGTTTTCAATACACTGGTTACTGTGCCCTGCAGACCTCTGTGTGGAATTAGACTCTCCTGGCCCATAGTGGCAGTTTCTCCAAGCATTATTTCTGCAATATTGGCTCTCCCTGATTCTTCCAGAATAGTAGGACAGATGCTACAAAACACAGATTTCATTGAACTTTCACGCTCACTGCTCTCTTCCCTGCTACTTGCAGATACAGCAGCATAGAGCAATAACAAATAATGCCTCAATGTTGTAGTACAAATAGCTCTCCAAAACTCTTCACTCAGTTAACCTTCTCACTTTCTCCCTTCCTCACAGGAAGGGATGTGTCTTCTGAAGAATAGTTTGATATGCCCATCAAGTTCTGTTCTTCATTACACTAGCAGCAGTGGACCTTGATTCTGTTGGTGGCTGTGATAGTACCTGCATGTTACCGGCCTATTACTTGTAGAAATTGTTAGCATACGTAGGTATCTTTGACTGCTAGAAGTTTCATACTGAAAGTTTACCATATGGCAAATATCTCTGTGACTATTGTGAAAGAGGTTAAAGACATCATGCAATTTTGTTGTTTCCATTGATGAATTGATAGATTGCAAATGACATTTTTTGGGTCTCAGTCTCCACATAGCTAGAAATATATGTTAACAGAGTAGATGCCACCAGTCACACATTTGGAGACATTCTGATCGAATTAGATAGTCGTGGATGGATTCATGTCTGCAATACATTTTGGTCCCCAATTTATACTCTGAACAAAAAACTAATTCCAACTTTCTTGTGTCCTGTTCTTCTTGTCACGAAATCTTCAAAACTAAAAAGAACACTAAATGCACACTATTAGTGAATTGAAGAATACAGTATTACTTCTAACTTCTTCCAAATTCTTGCACAGTTGCAATTAAAATAAGAGAAAAACTGTTTCATGAGATATTTTCACTTTGCATGTGCTAAAGAAGAAAGTTATTAAAATGTTCTCTATCATGAAAATTTGTAGTATAACTGATTTTATGCCTTCTCCTCAAAAGTAATGAAGAGTTTTCCTACTAAACCAGATGTTCTGATCACAAGGTAACTTGGAACAAAATTTGTCTCATGTCGTGTTCACAAACAGCTCTTAACACCAAGATTTATAGGGCTGAGGTGTCTAGCTTCTGTCAAAATGCAAATATCAATGCACAACAGTTAATTTCATCAGTGACATATTTAGATATATGTTCCAGTTTTCAAGCACATTTTTACAAGCAGGAGACTTTAACCATCTACTCCTACACAGGACTCCAATCAAGTTTGATATCTGCCTTTGGGTCAATTACAAAACCTTACTGAAGTGGAGGGCTCAGACCTAAGATCTAAAAGCTACAATAGAATCATAGAATAGTTAGGGTTGGAAAGGACCTTAAGATCATCTAGTTCCAACACCCCTGCCATGGGCAGGGACACCTCCCACTAAACCATGTCACCCAAGGCCCTGTCCAGCCTGGCCTTGAACACCGCCAGGGATGGAGCATTCACAACCTCCTTGGTGAACCCATTCCAGTGCCTCACCACCCTAACAGGAAAGAATTTCCTCCTTATATCTAATCTAAACTTCCCCTGTTTAAGTTTTAACCCATTACCCCTTGTCCTATCACTACAGTCCCTAATGAAGAGTCCACCCACAGCATCCTTATAGGCCCCCTTCAGATACTGGAAGGCTGCTATGAGGTCTAATAATAGCTTTATAATAGCCCTATAAAGTTAACAACTGTCACCTGACTTATCATGAGACTCAGTGTGCACACCTGAGATTATCTCAAATCCAGTATAATGACATTTAGTTTAGACTTTCTTTAGAGTTCTAATGTAAATTCTATTATTTTGTAATTGGAGCAGATTAAGAACATACATGCCCAATGTGCCTACTGATCAGATGACTTTTTTGACTTTTGATCACTACAGAATATAGTAGGATCAGGACCAGGTTCCCAGGACTCAATACAAAGCCTGTAGACAACTAATCCAGTTTCCTAATAACTATTAGGATTTGGAGAAGGCTGAGGTTCTGAATGACTTCTTTGCCTCAGTCTTCACTGGCAAAGGCTCTGACCACACCATCCAAGTCTTGGAAGGCAGATGCAGGGACTGTGAGAATGAAGACCTTGGGCCCACTTCAGAAGAGGATCTGGCTCAAGACCATCTTAACAACCTGAACATACACAAGTCCATGGGACCTGATGAAATCCACCTGCTGGTCCTGAAGGAGCTGGTCAATGAAGTTGCTAAGCCACTGGCCATCATATTTGAAAAATCATGGCAGTCAGGTGAAGTTCCCGACGACTGGAAAAAAGGAAATATAACCCCCATTTTCAAGAAGGGGAAAATGTATGACCCGGGGAATTACAGTCAGTCTCACCTCTGTGCCTGGCAAAATCTTGGAGCAGATTCTCCTGGAAGGCATGCTAATGCACATGAAAATCAAAAAGGTGCTTGGTGATAGCCAGCATGGATTCACTGAGGGCAAATCCTGCATGACCAATTTGATTGCCTTCTATAATGGGGCTATGGAACTGACGGACAGGGTAGAGCAGTTGATGTCATCTACCTGGACTTGTGCAAAGCATTTGACACTGTCCCACACAACATCCTTGTCTCTAAATTGGAGAGACATCAATTTGATAGGTGGGCTTCTCAGTGGATAAAGAACTGGCAGGCTGGCTGCATGCAAAGAGTTGTGGTCAATAGCTCAATGTCCAGCTGGAGACCAGTAACGAGTGGTGTCCCTCGGGGATCAGTGTTGGGACCAGTCTTGTTTAACATCTTTGTCGCTGACATGGACAGTGGGATTGAGTGCGCCCTCAGCAAGTTTGCCGATGACACCGAGCTGTGTGGTTTGGTTGATACCCTGGAGGGAAGGAATGCCATCCAGAGGGACATTGACACACTTGTTGAGGTGGGCTGATGCCAACCTCATGAAGTTTAACCATGCCAAGTGCAAGGTCCTACACCTGGGTCGGAGCAATCCCAGGCACAGCTACAGGTTGGGCAGAGAAGAGAGTCAGAGCAGCCCTGCAGAGAGGGACTTGGGGGTGTTGGTCGATGAGAAAACGAACATGAGCCGGCCTCAGTGTGCGCTCACAGCCCAGAAAGCCAACCGTATCCTGGGCTGCATCAAAGGGAGCGTGACCAGCAGGTCGAAGGAGGTGATCCTGCCCCTCTACTCTGCTCTTTTGAGACCTCATTTGGAGCAATGTGTACAGTTCTGGTGTCCTCAACATAAAAAGGACATGGAACTGTTGGAACAAGTGCAGAGGAGGGCCACGAGGATGATCAGGGGACTGGAGCACCTCCTGTATGAAGATAGGCTGAGAAAGTTGGGGCTGCTCATCCTGGAGAAGAAAAGGCTGCGTGGAGACCTCATAGCAGCCTTCCAGTATCTGAAGGGGGCCTATAAGGATGCTGTGGGTGGACTCTTCATTAGGGACTGTAGTGATAGGACAAGGGGTAATGGGTTAAAACTTAAACAGGGGAAGTTTAGATTAGATATAAGGAAGAAATTCTTTCCTGTTAGGGTGGTGAGGCACTGGAATGGGTTCACCAAGGAGGTTGTGAATGCTCCATCCCTGGCGGTGTTCAAGGCCAGGCTGGACAGGGCCTTGGGTGACATGGTTTAGTGGGAGGTGTCCCTGCCCATGGCAGGGGTGTTGGAGCTAGATGATCTTAAGGTCCTTTCCAACCCTAACTATTCTATCATTCTATGATTCTAACTTACATAAGACCTAACTGAATATGCATAGCAAATACAAAATTAATATTACATAGTTTTTCAAATGAAAATATTTCTGCTCTCTGGTTCTTTTGTTATATCAAAAGACCACCAGCTGGGTCTATTAAGAGAAATGCAATGTTTTTTCTCTCTCAACCTTTCAGCTCCTCAAATTCAGCCTGAGACCTAAAAGGCTCATAGTTTGCATTTGGCTCATAGATTACACTATGCCAGAATCAGATCTTAGATGCTGAGATTCCTGGTACATCTTGCCTTGCTGTACACTCTGTCTTTAACACTTGCACAGCACAGGGCCAGGTGTTCTTTCCTCTCCATTATACCATGCCTTCAAGTATGTTCTCTGAGATTTCACACATACTAGGATTTTTTAAGGATTTTAAAGCTTGATACGTTCATAAAACAGTTCTTGTGGTGTAAATGGCAAATATAACATACTCCTATAGCTGCAGGCACTAAAGGTGAAACTTGGTCTAATCAGTAAAGCAAGCAAGTATGTCTATAAAATACATTTTTTTGCTGAATTCAGCATTAATAGCCACCTGATCTCCTGAGAGCAGCTGTTTGGTCTCTTGAGAAACAGCCAGTTCTCATATTGCTCTTTTCAGTCAAAGCATTGAACAGCGCTCCCTATAACTTGCTACTGCTCTTGTGGCAAGTCCTTAACTCCTTGCTTTTTTAAACAATGAAGACAGCCATGGACTTGTTTTCTGCTTCACTAGGTTCTTTGTAAATCTTTATTATCTAATAGAAAAAGAAGAAAATATGAGAACACTTTACCCTGGTTTATCGCAGCCCTTTAGCAGCATTGGAAATGTTCCACCAAGAAATTGCGGTCACATTATTTGCTGTAGGATGGGTTAATTAAAAAAAAAAAAAAGAAAGAAAATTTCAGTAAAGGCATTAACCTTTGTGAGAAAATGCAGCTGGCCATAGTGACAATTTACATGCCTTGCGTATTTGACAACGTATAAAGTGCCTTATCCAGCAATAAAATATACTTAGCTTTATGGACAACACAAGCTCTGGATGCTGGTTCCACAGCAGGTGAGTTGACACATCCAGATGAAAGGTCAAACTGCAGCAGAAAGCAAATACCTCAAGAACAAGTTGTGAATAGACTCCCTGTGCCCATCTGCCACCACCCCGGTCTCTAGATAGCCTCCCCACTATATGAATTACAATATCACCATTTCCCTGCTTCCCACCTCTCCTCTCTCATTCCTTTCTCTCTCATTCCATTCCTCAGGACTCTGAACAATAAGCTGCCTCTTCACAGCTTATGTTCCGCTTCCCTGCTCTTTAAATATGCACAGGCAACAATAAACAAATCCATTGGAATAGTAATGACCTTGGTTTCAAAGCCAAATCCCCAACTCAGGAGAATTCACGCTCATTCTTGTTTTCCCTGCTGTCATAACTGAGTACTTCTCCATATCAAATAAGTTTTAAATGCTTGGACTTTTTATTATTATTATTCAGGTAATCAGAAGAGATTAACTTTGTCTATATGTTCATCCTCATCCACTTAAACTTTATTGTGAGACAACTGACACAACCTTTATCCTCATAGTGCATTTCCTGTACAGTACCTATACCCGCCCTCCATTCATATTTAGCAATAAAAGCAGGAAAACTTTGAAAATACTTAAGAGCAATTCATATTGGTTCACAGAAGTGCCCATTATCCACATGCGCAATTGGTGTGAGCATGAATGATCTAAGCCTACTGTGTCTACAACAATGGACTAAAAAATGAGGTTCAGGGCACATCATCCTTCAAGGCAGATTATAATTATTGTAAAAATTGTGCATGTACTGTGTTATATTCCCATTTCTTCCCTGTCCTAGGTGAAGAAAAGGAAAAGGTAGTAAAAAAGTGAAGAAATACAAAGCACAGCTCATGAGAAATCTTAAATATTTGCCCTAGGTTCAGCTGCATTTTTTTGTGGAGGTTGGTTCATATCTAGATCTGTTTGCCAAAGCTTGATTATTACAGCAAAAATTTCTAAAAATAGATGCAAGAAAATATTACTTTTTCTTTCTCTAAATGCACACAAGCATTTAAATTGCATGTTCTAACTAGCTACTGTGGATGCACATGTCTCCCTATTGTAACCAATCATATCTGTACAGGTAATATTAAAAATCTGGTCATGTACATGGTATGCTTTACATCAGACAATTAATTACTTCTAGGAGTGGGGCCCTTTTTCCAAGATGAAAGGAACTATTTAAGTTAGTCAAGATATCTTATTACTTCTCCATAATATACAGAACTTTAGGGAACGATTAGGTTTATTAAGTCAGACTCACAATTCAGGCTTTCAACACTGCCATTTCCAATAAGTACACATTTGTTTAATATTAAAGTTCCCTTTCAAAACAAAGTAGTTAAGCCTACCCTCACATTTATACATCTGCAGTTTGTTTGATAACTTACAACATAATTACAGGCTGTCCTCCCACTAAATGCTGTATTCAGACTTATGAAACAAGGTGGTAAAATATGCACTGGAGTCTGAGCACTAAGCCCATAATTTACTACAAGCACTAGGAAGAAAAGAAACAGAGGGGAACCCTGCTATTTAAACTGCTCAGTTATCACGTTTCCCTCCTCCACACATACAGTAGCATATAACCCATTCATATTTCAATTTTACATTTCCCAAACTGTCATCTTCTCATGTTTCAAGTTCATTTGAAATGCAATCTGTTTATCAGAGCAGCATTGAATGCTTTTGCAGATCAAAAGCTCTCTCACCATGCTAAGAGATAGGTTTGTGTCAAATGGGTTGGTGAAATAAAGCAAGCGTTTTGGGGTTAAGAAAAGTGCCCAGACAGTTATGGAGGGGAGAGGTGTTCTGCCCCTTTCTTACCTCCTGTGTTCAAGCAGTGAGAGTGTATCCTTCCTCTCTGCTGGAGATGCATCTAAAATAACTAAGTAAACTCCCAGGTAGAACCAGAGCATGTAGAAAATGAGAGATTGACCTCATTTCAACCATTTCAGCCATTTTAGCTAAGTTTCTCAAAGAGAGTGGCCCAGCACCGATAAGGAACTGAAAAGGCCTGCTGCCCAGCATCCTGTGATGCTCACTGGGGCATACCTCTTTGCCCCAACCCTTTTTCCAGGGCTGCTTACTCATGTACAGAGCAGGGCTCACATGGTATTTGGGCTCTGACCTGCCTCTCCCTCCAGCCTGGTCTTGCAAGGCACTTGGAGTAGGAAGCCCTTGGGCTCCCCTTTCCTCAGGGACTACAAGCCAGTAGCCAGAATCTATGCTTACAGGCAACTGCATTCTATTTCTTTTTATATATTTCTTTTTCTTTTACTATCCCATTATACTTAACCAGCAAGCACAGGTTCTGAATTGTGATTTTCTGTGACAAGTGTATGTAAAGCTTGCCGCCTTGCAGCAGTATCCTCAGAACAACTCCATTCTGTAAATACACCAGTACACTCAGTGCTGCTCCAGACAGCATTTGTCTCAGTCACCACCTACGACTGTAGCAAATAATGAAAGTTTCAGATTTCAAAATATGAGTCACAACTTCACATACGCTATTTACTAAACACATCCAAACACATCTTGTACTATAAAAAAAAAATTACTATTAAAGGCACAGTAATTTTTCACTATCTTTTTTCTATCTTCCTTGCAGCCCTCAGACCTTCTCCATAAATATCAATGAAAACACAGTCGCTTTTGATTCCAAGCTACATTTGGCAGGTTGCAAACATGAAAGAAGAGTTCAACTGCTGTAAGAAAATAGGTAACACTGGAATAACATCTTCAGTGTAGGTGTGTGACTTTCAGAACAGTGGCAGATTTATCAGGGAAAGGAAGGAGATGATGTACTGAAACCTGGGTGCTTTAGTGTCCTTTCTTTGCTAAAGCATCTCCTTAAAGTGAGCCTAAGCAACCTAGGTCCATCCCCACTCATTCTGGGATATTGTGAAATGCCAGGAAAATTCAAAAAGCAAATTCCAGCCCATTTGTTAAAGCAATTAAGCTTCCTCTTAATTCTCATACTGCTTTACTCAAGGACACTCACCTCAGATTTTGTATGAGCTTTCAAAGATAAAATAAGAATGCTTTTCACATCTTAGAATAGAGACTGGTTTTATGAACATGCTATACAATTGAAATCTGTTGAAATTTTGTCTCCACCAATTACATCCAAAGTTCCGAAGTTACAGCCTTAGTGAGACTCTATCTTCTACGTGAGCTAAACCAAAGTGATATCTGACAATGTGTGAAATGATATGGGAACCTTTGAAAAGGTAACAGCTTTTCTGCTCTGACCTTGTATGGATGCAACATATAAAATGTGATGAGGACATGAGACTCCCAATAGGTGTCCCTATTTCACTACAGTCCATTCAGTTGAGCCAGGGTTTCTGTAGAACATTCAAGTCCCACCACTTCCTCTAGGGGGAAAAAAAAAAAAAAAGACAAGTATAAAAATACAGAGAAAAGGGAAAACCAGAAGAGTCCATGCTACTGTTTCTTCCAATATTCTTTACAAGCTCTTTTTCAAACTGTGTTGAAGAACTAAGAAATTCAGTGCAAGTGTTGCAATATCAGCAGGAAAATATGGCTACTGTAAAAAGAAAAAGGATGTGAGTTTGTCAAAGTTCTTGAATCTTAAGAAATAAATCAGACTTATTTTGAAATAAAATTCCTATATAAAATACACTACAATTTATATATTTGTACCTCACTTTATGTGTCAAAGCTGGCAACCTGCATGTCTGAGTGCCTATACAATCTCAATTATGGCAGGTATGATTTATGCATCTTTGCCTAAACATTTCCCCATAAATATGTCTCCATGGGCATATTGTCCAGTACTCCAGCTGTCCTTCTCTTCTTCCCCATCGGTCAGTTACCCAGAAAATATTCTTCAATGCAGTGGTGAAACATGAGCTGTGATATACTAAGTCCACCTAGAAGAGAAACATTCTGTATGACATGGATTTTTATTTGGGCACTCAATTTCTTTAGGTTTTGTATCATTGCCTAATTAATGTCTGTCTATAGTTCAAATAGCATCAATTAAAATAAGAATTTGATGATGTCGAGAAAATGAAAGGAAACAGACTATAAGTAACTTCTGAAGGGACATTTTACATCTGTAAACTGACCCACCTGGCATGAAAACAAAAACAGACAGGCACACACACTTCATGTTGTGGTCTGCCTAAGTATTCAACTGTACCTTGTGTCCCATGTAATTGAGTCTCCTATGAGGGAGGGAAAGGTGCTTGTGGCTAGATTCACAAGAAGGTCTATTGAACAGTGTGTTTTGATGACTGGCAGTGGGTTTATTTATTTATTTATTTATTGGTTCTTGCCTGTAATAGCAGTTAGCTGCTGACAGATGTACTATGATTCAGAGTGAAATTACTAGGTAGCTGGGCGCTATATTGCCTGTTGCTTCTTCAAAGTTCAACAGCAATGATCTTTGGCAACAGAGCTCTCTCACTTCCATAGCTAATGCACTGATGTGGGGTTTACTCACAGTACTCTGTTTCATGACAGCATCTTAAGTACTCCATCATGGTGAGCTCCATGAAAAATTCTGATATGACAACAAAAATGAAGCTAAATTCTCTTTGCAGTTCTATGATCTGAGAGCCTGAAGTAAAAGGTCTGGTCTTGTTATAGCACTCCTCACTGCTACCAGACTGAAGCACCAGCTGTAGCATCCACCCGTTATCTGAGCTTTGGTTATATCCCTTCTCTCCAGACATGGCTCTTTGACAGAGGGATAGCACAAGACCTTTTACAAACCAGAGAGGTTATTCCATTATTTATAGCTAATGATTAAGTCAAGGGTGGATGCTGCCTCTGCAGAACAGCCATGTGTAAAGGCAGAAGAGGTCAACAAATGCTGTTGCAAAGACTGGTAGTGGGGGCATATGGTTATCACTCTGCACCCTGGGTCCACCCCTTGACTCAGTTGGGAAACCAAGATCCTATGTGGCCTCTGATGTAAAGTAAGGTTGCTGCAGTGCCGGGGAGAGAAAGTGGTTGAAATCACATGCAACCAAGGTTCAGAAACTTATTAAGCTACTAACACTTTGGCAAACCTGATTCAAGCTCTGGGAAACCCCAGTGACAGGGAATCATATATCACTCATCCTATATCAAACCCTTCCTTTTTCCATTAGGAAAGATTTCCTTCTTTTAATGTCATTATTATAAATAAAACTATAGTTTATGCAGAGTGGGACTGTGTTTATGAGAGCAATATTTTTACATTGTCACATATTAGAACACAACTGTACTAGAATAGAGACCCTATAGTTACATATTCACACTAATAAAATGCTAAATTTGCCATGCCACCTACTGACTTGCCTGCTCCTGCAGCTCATAAAGAATTAACTTGGGTTAAGGAACTCATAATATTCAAGAGTGATTTTCAATCATTTCAGACTCTATCAATTACAGTAGAAGCCCAAACACACTGTTAGACCTACAAAAATATGTTAACACACTACATCCAGTACTATTGATGTTTTCCATTCATCATTAAATAAGTTATGAATGAGGATGGAGTATGGTGAAGAGCTGTTAAGGAAGCAACACTACCACAGAGTATTCATATTCAAAGCAGACTTCAAAATGGATTGTAACACGTGTGAGAAACATAAGAACATATCAGTCAACAAGCCAAGGATAAAGACAGTGGTCTACACCCCAAATGCTCCTTCAAAACGCTAATCAGACCATTGCTAACACTTAACAACCAAACTAATTCAGACAGTGTCAGCTCCCCAGACAGTCAGGAAAGCTGACTGACATGCAAAGTGATGGTGGAAATATCAAACAAAAGCCCAATTCCCGAGGCCCTTACTCACACATTTAACTCAGCTGTTACCAGGGCAATTTTTTTTATTGAAGTCAATCCACTCTGACACCCTGCTCTGAATGCCTGTTGGACTTGGCAACAATAATTCCTTCTGCTTCTTTTCATGTGTTATCCCTTCAGCCTTGATCCTTTCATCTGTGTCCACTGTAGGAATGATATGAAATCCCTACTCTATTTCCAATTATTGAGACATCTGGAAATGGCAGTGAAGAGTCCTGACAACCAAAATATAACAAAGGACCCTAAATTTAAAATTCAATTTGACCTAATAATTTCAGAAAGAAGAGGTTATTATGATTATAATCATATCATCTCATAATCTACTGGTTCTCACTCCCTGAAGTATGCTTAATTCAACTGAATGCAGTCTCTTTTCTCTTGCAGACACTTTGGATTTGAGTAATAAGAAAGATTTAAATAGTGATTTAAACTCAGGATTTTATTTGTTGCTGAAAACACTTTACCACTTGAGAAACAAATAAATAAAAATTGCAGGTGTCTATCAAACTGCTTTGGCATAAATTTTACATCAATTTGAAATTTCAGTCAAGTAAAGATGGGCTACAAAACTTATATGTACAGGCTGTAGAACTGTTTGGTTTATGGGGGGGGGGGGGTGTCTCCAAAATAAAATATCTATGATTATTTTTAATCTCTTATATAAACAGTCCATGCGATGTAATTGAAAGAAACAAAGCAGGGAAATGAAGCTTAAATGTAGGATGACAAAGAAAAACTGACACCAAACATTTTGGCACCATGGGTCATGGTGAAGGCTACAGTCCCAGCAATTCAGCAGAACAACTATGTTCTGTGTGCAAAAGGCAGGGATTAAGTACATTTTGTCATGACACTGAGGCAAACTCTGTAAATCAGTGTTACAAGACAGATCAATTTCTACCATCAGAATAGAATATTCTGAACACTTAAAGCTTTTAGGTAGCCCACTACAACTTCTTTTTCTCCAGCCCACCAGGTCTCAGTCTACCACCACATGCTGTAACATCAGTGCTCTGCCCCATCACTTGTCAGCCACAACCTCGTAGGCATATGAGGCACCCTGCCTAAATTCTCAGCAATCATCTCCTTTCAGGGTGAGTGATTTGAAGATTCCTGGAAGGAGGGAGGAAAGCCTGTTTTATAAGCCTGTATCATGCTGTGTGGCCAGCTCACAGCTTTGTGTCATGCAAACCTTAATCTCCTCACAACCTGTCTAGTTGTATCTCGGTCTGTTCTGAATATTGCCTCTCTGCTTAGGGATCTGGATTTCTCATGAAATAATCATATCTCCTGTCATCCCAATACAGGTTATTTCCCCTACATGTTTATCATAGATGCATACTTCAAAATGTCAACTAAAAACAATGTGACAATAGCAGCAGAAAGTTTTGCTTTACCGAGTGCAAACAAACTAGCATGTTGAGTATTCCAGCAAAATGGCACTGTTTTCTTTTCTAACCGTTAATCCTAATGTTTGCCTTTTCAATGTAGCTAGTTGTTTTCTCCCTGCTTGTCTTTTGAATCATAGTAACAGTATGTTTTTATACTCCACTGCATTTTTGTTACTCTTGTAAGCTGAAAAGTTTTTTCTATGTCAAGTTTTTTTGTCATTGACTACTGTAAATATAAGTCTTCATCCACTGATATTCACAAAAGATTTTTTGTAAATATACTTGAATATACCTTCGAAAGCAATCATTCCCTCTTGCACAGAAATATAAAGGCCTTTCAAGTGTATTACAACCAAAAACGTGCACATCCTTGGGCTTTATGTGTGGTTTTCTTTCCTTTTCACTCCCTTTTTATTTGAACATTTTATTGATTTTTTTTCCCCCTCAGATCCAAAACCATAAAAACAGAGGAAAAAACATCTATTTGCAAGTGACAGAAAAGGTAAAGAGCGGCAAAAGCCCATAACAAAGTCTGAAAGCTGGAGGAAGGATCCTAGTGAGATGGTGTGATACAACTCTCTGCATGTGAGGCAGGAAAGAGGAGAAAGCTTGCCTTGTATTTAACCCCACTTATAGGAGGAAGAGCAAGGGCAGCAAAACCAGGTCTTCCTAATAAGCAAAGGCGCAGAAAGAAACAGGGGAGACCAAACCAAAGCAAGCATATTGCTAGGAACAAGCTGTCCCCTGAAAAGAGCTCATCCTTTCCTCAAAATGGGAGGAAAGCAGGTGAAATATTGCCCTTAGGTCTGCTTGAGGAGGGGAGCAGCTGTACAGTGTTTACTCAGACATTTCAAAGTATGCAGTGTTACCTTCAGTAAAACATTATTGTGAACACATTATAGCACAGCTATCAACCTAACACAACCATTCACAACCAGGCAGGCTGAGTACCTCATACGTCACTCTATCTAGGGCTTTGCCTTTAAATCCTTTTATTTCGCTACCTGAAAGGCACATGCATGTATCCTAGTAAAACTGGCTGCGTCATTTATCAATAACAGCAGCAGCTGCTGCCACATCTTGCAGTTACTTGGAACTGTAACGATCCACTTGTAAGGGAATGGTGAAAAAATCAGCAAAATCGTCTCAGATCTGCACAGATCACAAAGGCACGGCACTGGTTTAGTGAGGCAAATAGCATGCTCCAATATGGCAAATTAAAATGAATGTGACACCGATTTCTCTTGTAGCTCTATTCTGTAATTAAAGCTATAACCAAAGTCTCTCATTAATTTTTTACTCAGGCAAAGTCCCACTGCGTTCAGAGGAATCTGTCCAATGAAAGACAGGGAAAACCTGAGCAGCAGCCCAAAGATTTAACCCCACTTGCTTTATTTCTAATCACTCTCTTTTAGAAGGGTAATTAAAGCCAATTTGACATGTGAGGTGCTGAATACGTGCTCTGACCCAGTATGAAAAAGAAACAAGACAACCTTTTCTGTTAGAAAATAAGAACCGTAAACAAGAAGCCATGATCTCATCTTGGCTTCTGCAGCATGCCTCAATTAAAAAGGAAATCTTTCTTCCGTCTACAAAATAAGATGAATGAAGTCTACAAAGCATCATTCAGAGTCCGAAACTTACAGCTGTGCAGCGTGAGGCCATCATTCCCTGTACACAGTCCTCATCCTCTGCCTTTGTTACACATTCGCTGCTTTTGTTTCCCATCTTCCCCACCTGCGTACCTGCAGTGCCCCTCAGTACTCTCCCCAACAGCCCTCACCATTCCCTCCCCTGCCTACCTACGCATAAGCAGAGGTTTCCTCCACTGCTGAGAACTGGATTGTTGCCCTTATTTATTTGGTTCCCTTTTTACTAAGCAATGGAGATGACCACATGGGGTTGTCCTCACTGCATCATTACTGCTGCCTTTTATAATTACAGGACACTGTTCTCCCTGTGTATTTTCAAATGCAGTTTAAGGATTAATGTCATTACGTATTCTTTTCTTCCAACAGAGTTAGACTGTTTTCTCCATACTGTTATATGTTTACAATAATTTCTGAAATTTCAGCTGTGGAAGGTACAGCACTGTCAGAAACAATCATCAATTAGTAGTGTTATTATATGTGATATCAAAGTGTCTTTAAAATAATGATAAAATCTTAACGTTTAAATCTTTTTCTTCTTTTCTCCCTGAACATTCAGGGTCATTTAACACGGTCTAAAAATAATAGAATAGGTCACTTAGAGGCAAGACAGTCTGAGAAGCTATCCGCCTATACAGCAAAATGCTAATGCCCTTTGAAACACAAAGGTAAAGGAGTTGTCTTTACTGTCTAGTCTTTTGTACATTTTCAGACCCAGGTCCAGAAGTATTTATCTTTCAACTGAAAATCTGATTGCTGTGCTAATTGTATTTAAAACTGAATGGAAAAAAATGTATTCTCCACAAGAATTTGATTGATTCATTTCTTTGGATAGAAAAAGAAATAATAGCCATTTTTATTCACACACAGTTGTGTATAGAAGCCTCTGTGTGCAAATCGCATTGGGCCTCTATAATTTGTTATTAACTATCGGTTATAGCTGGGATAAATGCATGGGAACACCATTTATGCAACTGTAAGCAATGTCACATTTGGATTTGGGACTCAGACCTCCTGTAGCATTATACAAATCATTACTCTTTCTCCAGTTTGCTTTTTTTCCTGCAAATCTTCATATTTACACCAAACAGAAGTACTGTTCTCAGTCATGGAAGTCAAATTCATCCCTAGACTGAGAAAAAAAAAAAAAAAAGGAAGAGAACTCAAGAGAACTCACTATGTAGCTGTATCAACATTGTACATAATGTTTAAAGTGGCATTTGAGGAATTAAATGAGCTGAAATATTCAAGAATTATTCAAGTAATCAGTGACACATACAGTGCCTGAGTCAACATTAACACTCTTGACAGAGAGGTCCAGCATGTTTTCCTGACTTGTGACAAGCAGCAGCCGAAAGGAGATGGTTTTATATCATTCACCTCACTAATTCTCATTTTTTCTCACACTGTCTTCGGATCTTCCCTACCATGCTGATAAGATGCACAGTATAACACAGGACAATAGAAGAAATTTACTAGTTCACAACTACAGATTACTTCAATTGAAAAATTTAATAGTTGTGTGTGATGCTCAGATATCACCTTCCTAGATGAAGCAGGAAAGCAGTTGAGAATAAAGATCTCATCCTATTACTCCCTTTCGATCATTACCTTTGCTGCATCTACAAATCCACAAAGTAATTTCCAAGATTTCTTTTCCAAGAACTGTTAAAATAAATAGAGTAATACTATAGAAATTCAAAGCCATATTTGTTTTGCATGAAATAAGGGTCTGGAACAATAAGTTTTATTTGCATATGCTGGTATTATAAATATATGTTCATATAACTTATACATAGATAACAAGCTGAACACCCACTTATGATTTAGGCTTACATGCCCCAGTTACAGAAATTCTGCATTGAAATTAGGTACTTAATCGCACACTCAAAGCCTTCATTTTCTGTTTGTAAATCTGATCTTTATTGAATTTTCCCTCAATAACAGATTCCCAAAGCAACTTAGCCACTCTATTACAAGTATTTTCTTCCCCTTTCCAATCTTTGACTTTCATCATAGCTACCTTGGGGCAAATACATTGTTTACTATCTGAAAGCATGTTGTGGTTCACCTGATCTTTCTATCTGCAAAAGCAGAAGAATCATTCAGTATATATCCCAGTTGTCACTAGCAAGGAACAATCCTTCATGTGGAAGAAATTAGAGCCTGCAGTCATGCTCAGGGTCTGTGAAGAGGGCATGTATGTGAAGAAAGGTTCCTTGCTCCCTCACCTCCTGGATGCATGTGCAAATACCAGGGGAAAAAAAAAAAAAAAAAAAAAAAAAGAGAAAACGGGCAAGATGCAGTGATTTTTTTTTTTTTTCCAAAGCAACAGAAGTCACTGGCTGAATCTGGATTGGGACACAGACTTTCCAGTTTCATCATCCAAAAGAAGGCTATATCTCTCCGGACTCATTAATTTACAGGTGTGTTCAGATTTGGACCCCCAGAACTAAGAATACAAAACTGTCTTCTATATTTTTTCAGTTTATGATGTACGCTACAGTCCACTAGGAACAAATCTGAAATAATTATATTTCGCTTCATCTCACGTCAGACAACAAATTAGCTTAGCACACTTTAATGGAGTGGTGCATAGTGTCTCTTTCACTTAATGAGACCACATTTTGCTGAGAGACTCTAGTGGGTTAAGGAATCATAATCATAATGAAATCCAAGGTTTAGGGTTTTGGTTCATTAGGCAACAAGGACAGCTCTTCAGAATACTTGTTTCCAAAAAAGAAATACAGATGCCAAGATTTTATATCCCTTTGGAGAGTTTTTCTGTGAACTGTCATTACTGAAGAAATGGACTTGGAAAGAGAGGAAAGGAAAGAGGGATTAAAGAATTCAGCTGTTCCACTACACATTTATCCATCAAAAGAGTATAAAAAGTTGGTGTTTCAGTCATGAAAAGAAAAAAATAGTTCATTAATCTGTTTTGATAATCTTACACTGAGATAAAAAGACATTTCTATTTCCAGAATACCAATTATCTTGCATACATCCAAGATGTGCATGCCAACTGACAGTTATATGCATCCCTTTCCACCACATATACAAAAACTAAAAACACAAGATATGGGCAACATGCTTATCACCAATCTCAGACAGATGTTTTCCTAGAAGAAATTAGTACTATGACTGCACTAGGAGCAAACAGAAAGAAAAAAGTGGACAAATCAGCAATTCTGCACTACATGAATCTGCAGAAACTGCATTTCCACCTCAAATGAAAATATGATCGAGAAAGAGCTGAAGGATCCTTGTGGGACATTCAAAGTATTTTCATATCAAATCTCCTTACCATTAGAAATTGCATAAACTAGCAAACATCCTGGAAATAGAGGAAGGGGAAAAGGTTACAGAATATCTTGCCCAGAGACTGCCCTTCTGGGAAGGTAAGACAAAAAAAAACTGTAATTTGAGGAGGATAAAACAAACCAAACAAAAGCAGGAGTTTATCCTCCAGTGCTTTTGTATCCGTGCTTTTCCCAAGAGCTAAAACATACACTTGCAGTATCAAATAACTGTGCTTATTTTAAATTTATTAAGGAGCACAGAGGGATAAAGAGGAGTTAAAAGTACTGCAAAATAAGCAATATGCTTTCCATTAACAGCAAAAGAATATCATGAAATCAGAATGTAGACCTGGAAGCCTTGGACATTTTTTTACTACAGCAAAATGCTGGAATTTTGAACCTGGATTTTGGAGGAGGATCTCTGGGAGCTCTGTTTCTCCGCACACATGCATGCCATGGACCACACAAAATCTCAAAGAAAAGGATATGATAATGCCTTTAATTTGTGAACTACTAAACCAAAGTACAGTGGATGTAGTCGAAGCATTCATTTCAAAGGTTAAAATGCAGACTGCACTAGTCCTCCCAGGCATAATCATTCAGCAGAAATAATGATTAGAAGTCATAATACATTTTTTTTTTCCAAATCCCACACTTGACTTTGATCAAGGTATCAGATTACAAGACAAGCATAACCAACAATATTGTAATTAAATCACATCAAAGGTTACTGACCTTTTGGTGCAATCTTTTGGGTAAAATACACAGTACCCAAACATGTTTTAATCTATGTGAAACATCATGAGCGAAGAAAGGTAACTTTTTGACATCAACATAATTAGCCCTGACATATTGACTCTACATGTCGGCCCTTGGCTGTGACCTAACTTGTGTGAGATCTTGACATAATCATGTTAAGTGCTGCCAGTTTGCATAGCTGCCATGGATTAAAAAAGAAAAATTATATCAACAATGTAGGCATATGTTCTCTGCCAGATTTTAATGAAGCCATTTGTACTAGAATTGTTGATATTTAGAATTTGCTTTGTTTTAATTATGAAAACAATCAATATTATAGAATCTTTGTACTTTTTTAAATAGGCCATTAATTGACCTATTGATTATTGTGGAAAGTGAGAGAAATATTTGTCTGAAAATATATTCACTTTTTCAAGGTCTTCTCTATCTATTCTAGAATGCTGTGATCTTCTGACAAAATAACGCTACCTTTTTGCCATGTGAATAAATAGCCATAATAGCTACAGCATAATTTACAGATTATTTCAGTTCTCCTTGAACAAAGGTCTGAAGGTGACTAAAGCCAGTTGTTAAAAGAAACTTGCTGTCAGATGAAATGTGGATTTATATCCACAGAAAACACTGGATTTCCTTTCTCTCAACTTTATCTGGAAGTTGCATACTAACAGCAGAGACCTCTGAAGACTTTTCAACTTGGCCTGCTTTCCACCTTTTAATTTGCATACTTGACATCCTGCAATCATCTTCTGAGATCATAGAGCAATGCCATTTCTCCTAGCAAAGAGAGATAAGAGGATGTACTTTGCACATTCCTTAATTCCTTGATAGCATTAAAATATTGTACCTCGGCATCAGTAGAAGCTTCATTGCAAATGTAACACTGTGGGTTTTAATACATGCAATATATATATACATGTGTATAACTATCCAATTTTGTTTTTTTTTATTATTTTAGATAACACAGTATTGATGGTTATTCAAGCATATGTCTTGCAGCTTTGATGATCTAGAGCAAGGCAGCAAAGTTTACCACATGTACAAAATAATCATAAGACCACAGTTTTAGGCACAACGACACAGTTACAAACTTCTCTATTTGTGACACACAAGGCAAAGTTTGACTGCCATATATAACAATGTCATAATCACAAGCTACAACTCAGCATCAGCAACATCAATTTAAAAAATTCAACATTACCCTTTCTTGTCATAAAATACACTTACAAATGCTAATTGGTTACAAAAAGACATAGAGTTAGGAATTGGCTAGTTCCAGAATTTTAAATGTGTCCACATTTTGGTGCATTGCGTGGTGACCAGTTTTGGGTGCCTAGATCTAAACCCACTCTAGGTTCCTAAGCCAAGTGGCAACTTGAAGGTGAGTTATTTTTCTTTCTGTTAAAAAGCAAAACCATGTTTTTGCCAAGATTTAAGCACAGAATAGAAAATCCAATATGAAAAACTGCTTTCTCAGTGCTTCCACCATTTAAAAAAATCTGATCTGAATCCCCTGCAGCAGGTCGGTGCTGCTGATCCAAACCCAGCTCTAAACCTGATACTGACTGAACCTGCAGCATTCTGATTGCAGACCTCATCTGGTGCTGAATCCTGTTATAATGATTGTCTTCAGACTCCTTTTTCATACGGACTTAAAAACTGTGTCTTTAGAAAGTACTCTTATATTAACATTCTTCCTTTA
The DNA here is from genome assembly GCF_033815535.1 of Pezoporus flaviventris. NCBI lineage: Eukaryota > Metazoa > Chordata > Aves > Psittaciformes > Psittacidae > Pezoporus > Pezoporus flaviventris. The sequence goes on from NW_026892603.1 coordinate 6,621,097, forward strand.
AAAACAGGTTTGAAAGCCAGTTAAATCTTTCAACAAAGCTGATTCTTTTAAAAAGGAGAATTGGAGCATCCTAATAACCTGGCTTTGCTCTAGAACAGGTGAAGGGTGTGGGGGAGTGGAATTGTAGGGCTCCCTAACACAGAAGATACTTAGGGTACCTGTTGAGCTCTTGTTCTTATCTTCACAGGTAAAACAATATTCATTTGCCTCAAAACAGTTATTTACTGTCACTGGGACAGCCTAGTTTTGCCGCCTTGCATCAAGCTGCCCCTCCAGAAGGGCATGGATATATTGTAGGTCCTGCGCCATCTCTGCTCAAGCCATGCTGCTATCACAGATGCCTCCGGTGTCTCTAATGGCACAAGGCATTTGGTGTGGGCTACTGAACTGAGCTCCTAAGCACCATTTCAGTCACACAGGGTAGCATTCAGCATGAGATGAAAACTCCTGTTTTCAGGCATCTACACGCATATTAAGTGTCCAGGTTCCTGTAGCAGTCAATAGACACTCAGTGAAAATAGATGGTGGAGACCAGGTGTCCTCTTGCCAATCAACTGGATGCATCCTTAGAGTCCAGCAACCATCCATACTGCTGGCTCAGTTCAGTTGCCAAAAATTTGTTCACAATTGTGGTAAAATGTGACCTAAGACACACTGGAAATACAGCCCTTCTGGACCAACAACTTGCCGCAGGGGAGTTTTCAGTTTCAAATGGCACTAGATAACTATGTTTAAGCAACTGAATCAAACCCTGTTGATTATACTGGGAACTTAGACTCCCAGCTGACTTGCTTTTAGGTATCTGGTCTGGAACAAATCAAAAAAGTGCGTCCAATGCCCAATTCCTCTTCTAGGACCTAGTTTTCCTGTAACTCTCACTAGTTTAAATGAGGAATACAAAATGTAAATGAAACTGTTTTGATGTTCAGCTGGGAGGAGAACCACCTGTTTGGATTCTTTTTCTATTACAGTCCAGTAATAGCATAGATTTTTCAATTCCCCAAATCATAGGGTTAGTCTTGCCACTCCAAGCATCAAATCAAGCTGTCCTGGGTTCAGCAGTAGCAGTCATTTTTCTCCTTCTTGGTAGCTGGTGCAGTGCTGTGTTTTGACTTTCGACCTGGGAACAGAGCTGATAACAAGGATGTTTTGGTTGGGCCAAAGACTTTATGAGCCTCATGCTCTGCCAGGGAGGAGGGGAAGCTGGGAGGAAGCAGAGACAGGACACCTGACCCAAGCTAGCCAAAGCACGTCATGCCCAGGATGTAACTGGGAGTTAGCCGGAAGGGCTGGGACTGCAGGGTTGGAGGAGGTATGGGTCGGCTCTTGGTCGGGCTGGGGGGGGGCGAGTTATCGGTCGACTGGTGGTGAGGTGATGTATTCTCTTTCCTTGTTATTTCCTTTATCATTGTTATTATTGGTGGTAGCAGTAGTGATTTGTGTTATACCTTAGTTACTAAACTGTTCTGATCTCAACCCGTGGGAGTTGCATTCATTTCGATTCTCCACCTCTGTCCCTCCGAGAGCAGGGGGAGGGCAAGAAGGGCGGGGAGTGAGTGAACAAGCTGTCTGGCTGGGTTTAAACTATGACAGTTCTTTTTGGCGCCCAACGTGGGGCACGAGGGCTTGAGATAACGACAGATCTGTCCGGATTAATAGTCATTTGTCACAATGCTGATTTATTCGCTCTCCGAGCTGTTTCTCTTGATCTCACAGTTTCAGAATGTAGTACATTACTTAGAGCCGGTATTCGCTGTGTTAGTGTTTATCAAGTGTGGGGCCTGGGCTAAGGTTCTTGTCTCACTGTGCTTTATGGCCATGACTTGTAATACGGGCGGGCTCCAGCAGCAGGGCGGGACGGACATGGCCGTGGACTTGTACCTGGCCGTCCGGCTGCTCTTCACCGGCCTGGCCCTCACCCTACTCTCCATCTTTATGAGTTCGCGGGGAGCCGAGGGGGAGCGGCCCCGGGAGCCGGCGGCTGCTGAAGCGGCCCGGGAGAGCGGCCACGGGGACCAAGCGGCGGCGGGAGCCGGGCTGGAGGCCGGCAGGGGACGGCTGCCAGTGGAGAAGGTCGGGGCGGTCGAGGAGCGGAAGGAGGCGGCTGCCGAGCAGCGGGAGAAGGCGGAGGGGGAGCCGGGCCCCGAGGGGGAGCCGGGCCCCTTGGAGGAGCCGGGCCCCGCGGCCGAGCCGGGCCCCGCGGCCGAGCCCAGCCCCGCGACGGCCGAGAGCATTCCCCGGCAGCCGCCCGCCGAGCCCCAGGAGGATGCAGGAGCCCACGCAGCATTTCCCAGCAAGGCAGAGGAGGAAGATCTGGACTCAGGAAAAGAGAAGCTGGCGGTGGGAGAGCCGGCAAGCACAGCAGCTACACCAGCCCCAGTGACAAGCACAGCAGCATCAACTGAGAGTTCTGAAGGTTTTGAATGGACTTTGGGTATCCTTGGGACCTGCCTGCTGATTGTGATGGGGATCAGCATGTTGGCACACAGACAGGCTGTGTTTTACCCACCACCATTTTGTCTGATCTCAAAAGTTAAGCAGAGTCAGGTTGTTGTCTTGTCTGGAGTTAGACGATGATATAAGGGGACCAAGAGGTTTTCTCCAAGACTGGACAGTCATGAGTGGCAGGGTGTGTGGGACAAGTATCTAATCCACTGGGCCCCTCCAGTGCTTTGGAATCATCGGAGATGGAAGGCAGCTGTATGGAGTCCCCAACAACAAGCTGCAGAAACTGCTGAAGGGGACAGTGAATTATTTTGAGCCTGGTGGGCCCGTGGCACTTCAGGACATCAGAGCAGAGATGCAACATAGGGATGGACTCATGATCGAGGGGTGGACTTAGCAATGGACACTGTTGCCCAGGTTATTCATGAGTGTGAACACTGCACACAGTCTCTCCTGCTCTGAAAGACTGATATAGCTACTGGTCCATGCACTTAGATAAGAGTGATGATATACTGAAAATGTGGGATCTGAGCACGACATGAATGGTATGGAATAAGGGGTGGATAATATCCTGGGTTCAGCAGTAGCAGTCATTTTTCTCCTTCTTGGTAGCTGGTGCAGTGCTGTGTTTTGACTTTCAACCTGGGAACAGAGCTGATAACAATGATGTTTTGGTTTGGCCAAGGACTTTATGAGCCTCATGCTCTGCCAGGGAGGAGGGGAAGCTGGGAGGAAGCAGAGACAGGACACCTGACCCAAGCTAGCCAAAGAGGTATTCCATACCACAGCATGTCATGCCCAGGATGTAACTGGGAGTTAGCCGGAAGGGCTGGGACTGCAGGGTTGGAGGAGGTATGAGTTGGTGCTTGGTCAGGCTGGGGGGGGGGGGCGAGTTATCGATCAGCTGGTGATGAGATGTTGTATTCTCTTCCCTTGTTATTTCCTTTATCATTGTTATTATTGGTGGTAGCAGTAGTGATTTGTGTTATACCTTAGTTACTAAACTGTTCTTATCTCAACCCGTGGGAGTTGCATTCATTTCGATTCTCCACCTCTGTCCCTCCGGGAGCAGGGGGAGGGCAAGAAGGGCGGGGAGTGAGTGAACGAGCCCTCTGCCTGGTTTTAAACCACGACACAAACCAATTCCAGATTAAGACTTGAACATCAAAGTGGTACTTCCACTTCTCATCCTCCTTCCCCCACAGTATCTTGCTCTGCCATTTAGGGCATAATCTGCACAGTCCACGTACACTGAATCAAGTACCTGCAGTGAAATGTTTCTGTTCTGCTTCTTCCACTTTTTCTGACTCTACTTATTCCTTGGCAGGAATGAACCTGTCAGAAGGAGCTGTTGATGTGCTGTCATATTTTGCATTACATTTATGAAAGCACTTCATAAGCAATCTTCACAGTACTAATATTTAGTGAAATGTATTTCTTTTACTTTTTGCATTACTGCACAGGTTATTGGCTCTGGGAACTAAATTGAATTTATTTCCAAGTATCTCAGGCATTTCATACATCACTTTAGTACCCCTTTCTCTCATCATGAATACTGGGCATATTTATACCTACCAGGGCTCATGATACATCTTGGGCATAAAGAACTGGTATTCTTTCTGCTGCACAGAAAGAATCTAAAAAAAAAAAAAAAATCCACTGTGAAAGTATTTCTTTATCTTCTATGCACAGATGTTAATTTTAATAACACACACTCAAGTATAAATCAGGTGAAAAGGCTCCTTATACCTTCTTTTCACAAAGCTTACATGTCATGTTCCAGTTCTCTTTGACCTGTGTTCTGTTATCTTTCACTCAGGTATGAATAAATATTTATTACCAGTTTTTCTCTGGCTATCAGTGTTTGTTTCTAACTATGCTTAATACACCAACAGCTTTAGATTCTCTGATGGGACCTGTATTAATACCTTATTCCTCTTTCTGCTGGATTTCAGGGAGCCCTAGATAACCTAAATAGGTGGCATGAACAACAGGTATAGGTGTCAAAACCAAGGCTGGGTAATCCATCTTTTCTGGCACTATATTCTGCAGCAGCATAAAAGGTGTCACTACTGAACAGAAGCTTATAATTCCTCTTGATTGATCAACTCCCCAAAAGACTCATTTGAGATATGATACCAAAACGTTATCTATGGGATCCTTAGAACTTTCAGAATTTCTCAAGTTGCAATTTCTCAGTTCAGATTTCAGCTGAATCCCTTGAAATGTAATAACACAAGAAATATAAGTAACACGTTTTCCCTACCATTGCTTAAGCTCTTTGTATCCTCTTTTTACAAAGCTTACATGTCATATTCTAATTCTTTTTTGACCTGTGTTCTGTTACCTTTCACTCACTTTTAATTTCTGCTGCTACTGTTCAAAGACAGAAAAATATTACAGTCCAAAATTTCACTTCCTAGAAAATCCATCTGCACTCTGGGCACCAGTTTGCTTTGCTCCACAGTGATCAAGGAGAGGTTTTGCCTATATAGTTGTTCAGAAACAGGAAAGTTTTAAGTATCCTTTCCCTGTTGTCGTTGTCAATACAGGCAGGTGGTTTTATGTCTGAGGCTCAGTCCCAAAGCTACTGATTTCCCTAAGATCACAGTTTTTCCCCACAACCAGTATTTGATGCTTAATCAAATACATTGATTAAATTTGGGTGTATGTGCCAAAATGCATTCACTTCATTTTTTTTCCTGATCACCATTGTATATATACTACATTAATACTGGCACCCTGCATGTACTCATTATACTAAATTGATTATCCATCCACTTATACATTTTTTAAAACAGATTTTTCTCAAAGTGTGCTTATATATGTACACTTTGATGTTTATAATAATGCAGACTCTACCATAACCTGAATCAGATATGCCAAAATTTCTTGCCTCTTATACTTTCTCATCCTGACTTCTCCGATGAAAGATGTTTCATTTTGACTCAAGCATGCAAGCTATACATAGTGATACTACAGATCTGCTCATTTCTAATACACCACCAAGTGCTTATCAGAAATACAATTAAGCAGTCTGTATGGCCACAGCTTTATCTATTGATTCAGAAATTCACTGAAGAAGCCAGGCAAACGTGTCAGATGTTGTTCTTTTTATAATTGTTCCTAACCACTTCTGTTAGACTGTGAATTCTTCCAAAAATATCAGCCTGCTTTCAAAATGCCTGCTACACTCTTTTAGAGGCTTATGATTAAGTCCTGCATATTAACTGCTCCCCATATACTCACTCACTGTCAAGAGGTTAACTGGTAGATCTGCATTTTGCCACATTCCCTCGTCACTAAAGCCCTCATTTCCCCTGCAATGATAAATGGACATCTTAAGAGCACCACTCTATGTACATAGGACCCTCACTTCAATCTCTGCATAAGCTTTCTGTTGACTGTTTCCTAACCACTATGTGCAGCAAAGCTACATACATTTTGCTGTTCTTCAGGCACTGCATGCCTCCTGAAGGGATGGAAATGACTGGGTCTTCTTTATAATAGTAATTGTCAGAGTAAAGCCCACTGGACAAAGCACAATAGTTTCACCTTATAAAGAATAAACACTACTATTCATGCAAAGGGAGGATATTCAGCTAAGCCCTAAACATCTTTGATGTTCAAAATTCAGAGCAATCCTTGTACTGAAAATTTGTATCAAGTCTGAATATTCTTATAACTAACCCTGGTTTTATGAGGATTTCAGTCATTCGTCATGACCTTCAGAAAATCAGTTTACCTATACTTATTTTTAGACATGAAGGAAAAGAGGATTTCATTTTAACAAGCTTTAAAGCAAAACTTGTGAATCCGAAAATAGTTTCCAGTAATAATATGCTGAAACTTCAAAACACTTTATGCTAAATCCTTCAAACACTAGATGGAAAGTTTTACTATTTTAGTTACATAAAGGGGATACATTTGCATGAGAGTGCTGTGGTCTTCATGAGCCTATCATTGCAAAAGTCAGTTTCAAACTTACCATGAAATGTCACCACAGGAAAACACCTCGTTGTATATATGAAATTTGTTTAGTTTTTTATCCATAAATCACTATTTCTAGAGAGCACGTGAAGAGAATTTGCTTCATTATTTTGGTGAACAGTAAAGATAAGTAGATATACATATACTCATGCACAAAAGGTGTTCTGGTCTCCACTGGATGGGTTTGTTTTTCAGTTACTGTCTGAAAAAAATCTCTCATTAATATTTTTTATGTTTCAAAATTTCTTTTACTCATCAAATTTGAATCATCCATTACTGGGAAAACAATTAGTAAGTTTCAGTGTGTCATTAGTTGTGAAAAAACACAAATGTAAAGAACTTGATTTGCCAAGAGTCTTGGTGTGATTGAATTTTGGACTAATGTGCTAGAAAATTTAATTCCTTAACAGCAGTTTTCAGAATTGGCTTTCTCTTTCCAGTAGGCCTAAGAAAGCAACTTTCCTCTTCCTACATTGAACAGTTCACATTTTTCTGTTGAAGAATAAGGGGAAAATGTGAAAAATTGGTCAGCAATAGAAGTTTTACCTTTTAATATCATTAATTTTGACATGGTCTCTAGACAGCTTTTGTAATCACTTGAGAAGACTCTGAAGGTCACTCCAGGATATGTATACTCTAAACAGCATTTTAATATGTGGTGAGTCCATTTTAAAATTTGAATTATTGCTTTTCTTTGAACATGTCTTATTTTGCCATCTCAGTAAAGGAATTCTAAATGGAAGACCATCTACAATGTATCAGCATATTCTACCAGTTTATTGAAACATATTATAAAGACTGAAGATCTTTGGAAGTATATACATAATCTGGTATTTTCCATCAGTATGTAGGGCTTTTTTAACTTTAATAAACCTTGATAAATATAATTTCTCTAGAATTCATGAGAAGAAATCCCTTTTATACCAATAACTAGTACCTTCCACAGAAAGATTTATATGCATTCTTCTAAAGCTATATCTTGTTTCACAGTCATAAACTAATGTTTGTCTTCTAAATAATATGCAATTAGTAAATATTATGCCAAGAATAAATGTACTGCACGATACTAATAAATCTGTAAACTTCAATCCATGCACAGTACTCTACCAGAATACCTTGAGCAATCAATAATACATTTCACACTATCAATGAATAACATAACATAGCAAAAGATGCATGGAAGTTGTTGTTATACCCAATAAATTATGCTTCATAGCCAAATATTGTTTGTAGAATAGACTGCATCACAAACAGCTCCTGGGAACTATAAGTTCAGGATCATTTCTATAATACCTGCAGATATATTTATGTCAAATAGGGTACATAAGGTTCCAAACTGATTTGATACGTAAACAAATGGGAACAAATGCTATATCAAGGGCATTTTCTTTATCATCAATAAACCTGACATACAGCACAGAGTTATGCTAACAAACATATTTTTAAGGGTGATCCTAACTGCAGGTAGTAGAACAGATCTTGAATGTAAATGTTTATATGCAGTGGCAACAGCAAACCTAAAGCACACTCTACGACATTTATATTGTCTATCCAAGGTAAATATAACTTTTGCCAAACTTTCCCTGACTACTAGTGGCAAGGCTTCTTTATAGCAGAAGTTAACAAAACACTTGTATTAGTACAGGTACTTCAGATGAAAAACATCACTTATCTCAGTTATTCATACCATATCTAAATCACCGTGCCTGACCCTCTTAAGAAGTAGTAAAACACTCCATGTTACAAGCTCCCTTTAATTTTTTTTTTACTGTTTCTGGCTGCTCTCAGTGGAATTTTTACTTATATTTACAACAAAGCAATAAGCTAGTGACAACAGTTTAAGAAAACAAAAGCAAATCTGAAGACCAAACCAGAAAACAAACAAAAATTGTTTCATGGAGGAGAGGAAGCTTCCATTCTTAGGGACTTTATACCAAGCCACAAGTTGAGAACTTCTATTTCATGTACTTCTGCTAATATTTCAAGTCTACAAAAGGAAATGGCCACCATGAGTCTAAGCATCTGCCTACTTTTTCAGCTCCCCTACCACAGTCCAAAGGAACACAAACTTCCTCCACAGTGCAAAGGCAAACTGGGCCCCCCTGAATACAATGTATAAAACCAGCATGCTAACCTACAACAGAGATAAAACTTCAGCAATAGATGCTTTCACAGAGGTGAAGGATACATGTTAGAGGAAGAACAGTAAGTAAAGGTCTGAACCGCAGATTCCCATGGTCTGTGTAAGTTCCATACATGGCAAATTGGAACAGGTTGCCCAGAAAAGTTGTGGATGCCCCATCCCTGGAAGTGTTCAAGGCCAGGTTGGATGGGCAACCTGGTCTAGTAGAAGGTGTCCCTGCCCATGGCAAATTAGTTTCTCCAGCACAGTAGCCTGTATACTTTACTAAAATGCGGATTCATTTAAAATGGCTTAACTGTTTAAATTACTAGACCAAAACCTAATAGTTTTTGCTTAATTTGTGCTATAAATTCTGGCAAAGAGTAAGCTATATTGGCCAGCACAGGACATATTGCAAGATTTCAAACTTCCTTTTGCTCTGAATTGATACAAGGAAGCAAAATTCTGAAATCTTTTCCAAAGAAGAACTTTTCTTCCAATTGTCACCATGAATCAGTGTTTAAACACAGACATTAATGGGACATATTAAATGAATTTCCTATGAAGGGATAAATTTCTAAGCAAAAATTATTGCTTCAAAGTGAAAAGTTGAAATCCTGTCTTTCAGATGTGCCAAAACAGGACTTGTGAAGATTTCCAAAGAAATTGATTGTATCTATTTTTTTCACACAAGATTTTAACAGAATCACTGCACACAGGGTTAAAAAAAAAAAAAAAAAGTTTTGCTTAAAAGCCACTTTCCTAAAGCAAGTGCTTCAGCATTTTTTCTAGATTGGTCCTAATTCCAAGGCATACTCGGAAAGAATGAACATTCATCTCCAAAACAATCACATATTGGACACATTTTCCTATTCAGTCCATTAAATGGGCCTTTGTCAAAGGCAGGCTTGTTTTAGGTAAAGCCAAGTAAGCATTTGTTTAGGCCAACAGACTGGCAGGAACAAGACCAGTCACTACCTCTCTACTTTGTTGACAGCAGAATGATGGCAACCCAAGCTACATCCTCCTGCTGCAGAAGGACAGGTGGGAATCAGGCAGTACCCTTCATTGGTAGATGAGGCTCCACCACCTCAACAACTGTTTGTGACAGCAGGATCAGTTAACCTAGTTCTCTGTAGCTCTAGAACCTCTCGGTAGCTCAACCTCACTCATGCTCTGGCCCTTCTCCTCCATTCACCATTCCTCTCCTTCCTGAAGAGCACTGAAGCAGAGACAGAGCTCCAGTATTATGCAGCAAAAAAAAAAAAAAAGAAAAGAAAAAGAAACAAAACCAAAAAATCTCAGTTTTGCCTGGGAAGTCTCTATTCACATTCACCAGTCGTGTCTCTTTTGTGAGACAATTTTGCGATAGTTGGATCATGGGCCTTTGAGAACACGGGCAGACTTGTTTCAAACACAAAATAGAGCACAGATAAAATTTAAGTTACTGAAATCAGGAAAGCAATTGAGGAAAAACCTACCTAAACCACTTAGGTTTCAGGGAAAAGCCTCTCTGGTAATTATAGATGTGTTACTAAGGAAACACAGAGGCATCTTTCTTTTTACTGACTGCCTAGATAAGTCAGCTCTCATTAACAACACAGACGCACTAATGTCTGAGAGCTCAGAGGAGCCCAGATTTCTAGCCATACTCTGACCAAACTTAACTAATTCAGATTGCTCTGAGTTATGTGAAAAGCCATGACAGTGGATCACACTCACAGAGCACCTGAGTGTTTGAAGCAGTTGCCTCAAAAGCAGGAGCCCAGTTCAGCAGAAAAGGCACAGAGTACTTTCATTCAAAAAGCTGCTGTTGAAGACACTGTCTAGCATGCAGAATCTATGGAGATTATGCAAGTGACAGCTTTCATGACTCCATGACAGCAGAGAAATATCTATCTATTACATACCACCCTCCAATATCAAGAGGTCAACATCTTGACTCACAGAGATACCCAAGTGCATAGAGCAATTCCAGGCTCTGATTCCTGGCTCAATAGAGGAGTGTAGCTTGTGATACCCTCCTGTTGGCATAACCTACTGAGTAATTTACCCCAGTGATTAACATGTGAATTTTTGTGGCTCCCAGACTAAGTACCAAGCCTGCCCCACTCTGTGTGTGAGGAACTTTGGCATTATGAATTCAACTTGCTCAGCAAAGATCAAGTACCAAGGAGTGTAGAAACTAGGGCTTCGATAACACTCATTTTAGCTGGCTAGAAAGCTTTATGCATTGCTCTGTTGTTAGACTGTTGAATAGAGAAAGTGCACTCCCTGAGAAAAGGGAATAGCTGATAAAGGGGTTACTCCGCATATTGCTTCTCCACTGAAAAGTATTATATGTCTGAGCATATTTATTGTACATTTAATTCCACCTTTGTTTGCACTCCACAGGTACTGCCTACCAGCACAGATGTTCCATGTTGAAGAACATGAGAATTTAGAAATTAAATTACTCAGCATATATAATGTTAACAGATTTTTTTGAAATATGTCTTATTTCCACAATCAGCAGGCCTCTGCTACTTTCTCCCACAAAATGACCAAGGTAACAGAAGCCTCATGAAGCTAATGGTTTTGAAGCAGCCATCAACCATCTTGGAAGATAGTTGTTTATGAATTATTGTGGTAGTCTCAAATATGTTCAGAGGAAATCCTTTTGACAACCAGGCTGCCCATGCCAATATCAAATCAGGCTATCAATGCCAATATCATGACTTATTTCAGCCACTCTTTAAAACTACTCTGCCATGATTGCTACAAGAATGTGTATCAGCTAAAATCTATCTAATCACTTTTGATTCATTTACATGAGGCCTCTGTGCTACCCTAGTAGTGTAGAGCAGTCATAAAATGGATACAAACGTAAAAAAAGTCTTCCTCATGCTGTGTCCATGCCATCTACGAATAATCTCCATAGCCTTAGTGGTTCTCCATCCCACTGTTTTGTTGTCCCTCTTAGAGTACCCTGTGTGAAAGTAAATTATTAACTTCTTAAGGCATGGACATGTAATTATGGGTATTGAAAACATTTAGAGAATGCACTGAAGAAATGTTTTCATTAAAAAAATACTCTGCTAAGGACTAACTCGATGGCAAAATCTTAGCTTCTATATCTTTACTACAGTGCTGCCTAAGAGTCACAGCTCCCTTTCTAATCCATCCTTCAGCTCCCTTTCTAATCCATCCTTCATCTCAGGGATGATAGCTCTCAGAGGATGCAGACTACTTCCTCTGTCCTCGCTCCCCCCATACATCTCTTGTCACTTATATTTTGTAAACTGATTCTCTCTGAGGAAGAGCTAAGGCTTCCCCACCTCCAGATCGTTCACACCCAGGTAGCAGCTCCCAGTGGTTGCCATTCCACTATTACTGAGGTGGGCATGGGCTCCTTATTTCCCAGGTCCTCCGGGTATCTTCACAGAGCCAAATGATAAACAACATTGATGTGATTTTAAAGTACATTATGTGTGATCTCTGAAATAATTTTGTAGGGTGTGAACCAAATCTGAAAGAACAATTGTTAAATATATATTTTTATCTATAAAAAATGGCAATCTGGTTTTGGATGTGGAAAATTAACATGGTCAAAAAAAAAATGGAAAAAAACACAACTTATTAAAAATGCATTCTTAACCATAAATGCCATTAAGAGATATGTAAATAAGCTGCAGCTAGCAGGTAATCTGAAAAGACATTACCAGGGAATTCATCATGGGGAGCAAAAACAGAGTAGTTAGAATGTCCTGAGTTGACTTCCTTAAGAACTTCTGCTGCAATCATTCCTGCCTTTCACTCAACACGCATTTCCTCAGCCAGTATATGTGAACACAGACAAGGACACGGGAGTGGGGAATTCAAGGACAGACAGATAAGATACTAATCACATCACCTTCGTGCCTCTTATTGGTATGCTTCAACCATGCTAGCCCAGCAAGCCATCCTTAACAGTAGCTGCAACCTCAAAACCTGAAACTATGCTCAGATCTGGCCCCTATTCAGGGCCATCACTTCCTTTTTTTTTTTTTCATGTTGGCACATTTCCCAAATTAATTAGAAAGTACATATAGGATTTTCTATTTTCATTCCATCCCTTACCCACATATATGAATGAGGAAAACAGATACAAACTACCTAGTACCTGTTATTCCTTTCCCTTACTTTGGGACAGCAAATTATTTTCTATTTTTAAGTAAAGGAAATCCTGCAAAAGTATATGCTATCTCTCTCGTATGAGTTTAGAATGGCTTTAAAATTATTCTGTCTATAAGATTTGGAATCTGAGATTTTAAAAAGCATCTGAAAAGTCAAAGCTTTTACTGCAACTTTTGCATCTAACTTTTCACTTCTTTTCTAAAACCAATGAACCACAGGTACTCCAGTAACATAGACAGCATCCAGTGCATGAGAGAGTGTAAAATACAAAATTTGCAACTGGCAATTTTTAAAAAACCTGCCCACAGAGAAGATTTTTTCCCAGGTTTGCAAACATGCTGACATCTGAGTGCTTCAATCTCTGATTATTTTTGTGTTTGCTGTTTCCTATTTAATGTACTGTGGATGTTTGCATTGTCTACACAAATGCCACGGGTTAATTAAGTATTATCTTTAAATGTATTTCCTTTTAACAGTTTTAATTGTAGACACTTTCAATTTCAAACACAAGTCACTTTTTGATGAAATCTTTAGAAAGTAAACAAGCTTCAGATTTAGCTTCTTATTAATATTCTTACTATCCTAAATACCTTCATTGTGCCTTTTTTCTTTTCTAAAATTCAATACTTAATTTTTGTCCTCAGATTAAAATTTTTTCATTATTCTATCCTTTTTTGCAGTTTACCTTTTGACCTCTTCTTGTTTAGATGTATATGACTTCAGCTAGACTGTAGAGTTAATAAAGTGATGGTATCATATCTTTCTATTTCTTCCATGCTATATCTCTTCCCTGATTACTATGGAGATTGATAGTGAGCTATCCAAAGTGGCCTCAACACTATGCTTCCAACTCCGTGGTCATTTAATAAATCAATTTTAATTATATCAGTGTCACATCTGGCATTCCAGCTATTTCCAATTGGGCTGTCCCACGTATTACAAAAAGAGTATGTTTTATTCATTGGAGTTTAGAGCCAGATACCCAAAGGCACACTTTTTGTGATCCTTAATGAGTTGATATTTTGTCGATCTCCTTCAGTATATTTTTTTTGTTTGTTTTTTATTTCATACAAAGTGGTTTGATTACAATGCTGGTAATCTAATAAATGTAATACCCTGTGAGATGAAGCAGGTATTTCTGTAGGTGTTTTCATATATTTAGAATGAAATACCTTCCTGGAGAATATAGAATAATTCAGGTGTAGTACTACTCAACCATTTGATGACTTTTAATCTATTCATTATGAATAGTCAAAGCCAGTTATTTAAAGATTTTATTTATACCTTTCATTTCCCCATGTTTCAGAAGTCTCCTTACCACATGGCCAAGCAATCAAATTCACCTTCTTAGCCTTTCCAGCTGTGCACAACGATATATAGGTTTTATTTAATTTTTTGGCTCTTTTATTTAGCTTTGTGTTCTGACATACCATTAAATTTCCAGGATACTCCTCTGTGAGTAGCACCTGTTCCTCCCTTAGTTCAATTGTAATTTTCCTTATCTCATATGACTGATGTCTTTGGCAGATGTCTTTGTCTGACCTGAATAATCTTTAGCACCTGTCAGCCTTCTCCTGCTTCTTCTTTATGCAATCTCCCTAAACATCATCAGTTCTCTGTGGTAGCATTTCAGCCTTGTCAGGCAAAGAGGAAGCATCACTTCCTGTAGAGGTTTTTTGTTCTTCAAAACTTTCTGTTTCTGAGTAAATGTAAATCCCAATTCTCCCACCACAGTTCTGAGGTTTTGAATACTTCCTCTATGCTCATCTCAGGAAATAACCCATCTTTGTACCAGTCACATATACCTTCCCAACCATCGCCTGCCCAGTGACTTATTTGGAATAATGAGAAAATTTTCTACTGCCAACAGTAGCACAGAGTAACAATTTCAAATTTCACCACTTTCTAGAGGGTCTAGTTTGAACTGCTGATATCACTGAAATTTTCCAGAGAAAACAAATTACAAGGAATGAGAACACAAAATATGCTCTTTTAGGAAGTCCCAATGTATTATGACTAATACGGATTACAATTTAAAATCTTTTTGCATATTTAAATGATTTTGTATTCTCTGAAAACATCACAGACAAGTAACTGAATTTTAAGTGATAGTGGAACATTTCTCCATTTTTCATATCATTTTCCCTGTGGCAGTTTCCCTCAGGCTAAAGCACAGGCAACTAATTGTTCCAGGAACAAAACTTTGGATTAAAGGATTTACAAGTCTGTTACAGAAGTCCTAATGAAACTGTTCTCTTTCAAAGTCTCATCTAGCAATCAGAGTTCCTACTCAGGTTGCAGTCAGTCTTAGAAATAAGCCAAAGGCACACTTCAGAATATAAGGGAAATATTCTGCAAAAGTGTTCTGCACATCGAAAGTTCAGAATAGTCTTCAGTTTCTTCAGTTATAAGCCCTAGCTAAAGGCTTGCTACTCAAGATCACATCTCACACCCTCTAATGCATATTCACAGTGACTAGGAATATCTTTAAACAGGCAGTAAGAAGAGCAAGAAAAGTTATTCTGGACTCAAAGACACCATTAAAAATAGTCTAAATTGGCTTACTATTCCCACAGGTTAGGCTGACATTTAAAATTGTAATTTGGAAAAATGAGGGAATAGATACCATTGACAGGAAAAAGGATGAGGGGGACTGAAGAAGAAAGGAGTGAAGAGAAGCTGGGGTAAAAAGGCTGTGAAAGGCAAAATGAGCAGATTTTCCCTTTCCCCGTAATCTTCTAACATATAATTCACTGGATTGTTTCTCCTATAGAGATAATGCAGAGTTTTTTCTTCCTCTGTAAAAGCCATATAAAGGTTCAATAAAAACATCTCTCAGGCAAACTGCAAGTTCTTTATGTCATCTTTAAAACTTTAAGTTTCTGATTCTTTTCTGACAGATGTAAATAGAAACAGATCTTAGCTGTTATAAACATCATAGGCTACAGAGCACATTACCAGTACAACCTAGTTAAAAGAACCTACCCTTGACTGTCCCATAGATGTTGTTCTTGCACTGTATTTTGATACTGCAGCAGAAAAAAAACTTGCCCTCATGTATGTTCTGAAAAGCTTACTCCATCACTTTGCAATTAGGTCCTGATGTTGCAAAGAACTAAAACCCTCTTCAGTCCACAAGAACTGAGCATTTTCAACATCATGAGGGACTGTCATTTTTAATTATCAAGGCTAGAATGCTTGAGCAACATCATTCTCTAACTCAGAGCTATTATTTCCAGCAGTTCTTCTGATGAAGTATAAGCAAGCAGCTCTGGAGTCTTTTACACAGTGGGAAATTTAGAAGTAGTTTGATTGCAAATGGTTTCCTACAAGCAAAAAGACACCAATAAACACAAAACTGTGATTTTCAATTTTCAGAAGTGACCTAATGAACTGAGACAGTGAAGCTAATGCGCCCCACTTAGGGAGGAAAGAGGGGAAGAAGAATTGAAAAAAAAGAAAAAATGAACTTGGATTATACATGGTCTGATTCCACCCTTCTGAATAGCCCATTTTAATTCACAGTGAGCTGTTAGCAACTGAAAATAGACTTTAGTTTTCTAGACACGGAGCTAGAGAGTTTTAAAGGTGCACAGAAGGAGCATGCTTTAAAGGTGGCATGGAAGAATACCACAAGTGTTCCAGAAGACAGTATTTCTGGAGCAGCAAAAAGAAAATACAGTTGTGTCATCATCCTCTTCCAATCTACAGATGGCATTTGTCTTGGGAAAAGCCTGCTGTGCAATGTCAGACATGTCACTCAGTGTGGAACACAGTTTTAAAGTTGCCACCTCTTAGCACTTTCCCAAACCATGCTCATGAGACACACACCCTCACCTCCACACAGACTCTTAACAAAATGCACCTACCTAGTATGCATTCTTTCCACTCCTCTGCATGCTAATCTCTTGCTTTATCGCCTTAAGACAAAATCTGGAATGAGTACAGCTACAGAAATATTGCTTGACAGAGACAGAGACCTCTTGACAAACAGTGTTTCACAGATCAGGTTGGACTTTCTTGACTTGTCTTTGGCTTTCTCTACAGTCTCCTCCTGGAGTCTCCTCCCTCTCTCTTGCCTTTAGCATACCCATGCCCCTTCATTAGGCCACACTTCAGTGTACCCTTTCCCTACATTTTTGCATTCCATTTCAATCATCAACACCTGTCTAAGCCTTGCCCTAAAAATTGCCAAAAAATGACATACTGTTTGCCACCTTCCCATTATCTGTTAATGCCCTTGCCTCTATTCCTGGGTTCTTTTCTTTAGGTTACAAACTTAGCAGAGCACAAATCATTTATTGATTCACATGAATGCAGTAGCTAAAACAAGGGGTTTCCTGCTGAGCAATGAGAGTAAATTTTTTCTCCCTCTTCTCTTCCAAGACAAGAAGTAATGGAATGAAGAACTTTATGTGAAGCACTAGAAAACACTTTCTAAAAATAGGATAAACTTGTCTTGCCTTCAGGCTCTACTGTAACAAAAGATGATCACTACTTCTTATCCCAAAGAATGAACTCGTGCCAGCAGAGACGGCATTGTGCACTGCCATCCTACAGCAATACAAATGAAAAAGTCTGTGACTCTTTCCTGCCTCCTGTGTTACCATACTGAACTATGCACAGACAGGCTCTGAGGTAGGAGAGCTCATTTTTCACTATTAAAAATGAACCTGACAATTTGAAGAAGTAGTCTGAAATCAATAGGATGCAATTCAGTAAGGACAAGTGAAAGTGCTACATTCATGTAGAAGTAATCAACTGTACAAATAGAAGGTAGAAAATGAGTCAGTAGGAAACAGTTCGTGGTCTATGGGGAATTGCAAGCTGAACAGAAATAAACAAACTCACATTCCTGCAAGAAATATTGCACAGGTTATATAGACAGAATCATGTGTATGATTTGACTATAGATACTTCAGAATTAGCAAGCAGCTAATGCACTATATGCATCTTTAGGCACTGTGCTTTAAGAGAGATGTGAACTTCTTGCAGCAGTCCAGGGGGAGAAACAAGGTGGATTAGAGGGCTGAAAAAAGTGATTTGCAAGTAAAGATTGAACAAAATCAGAGTTGTTCAGTCTGGAGAATGAAACACTTAAGAGGAAATGTCATAAGAGACTTCAACAGTATCCTGCTGATGAATCGGAATCAATTGCTCTCTGCATCCACAGGGATTAGAACAAGAAATAATGGAATGTGAAAATTTTAGCCATTAGAAAAACTTTCTAACATGAGGAGAGCAAAAGATCGAAACAGATTGCCTGAAAAGACTTGTAAAATCCATATCATTGGATTTTTTTTAAGCATAGGTTCCAGACATGTTTTATCAGATTCTGTGATAACAGTTTTAATAATAACACCCTATGCTTCTCTTGTGTGTTTTAAAACTAAGAACCCCAGGGCCCAGCTCCCCTCTAAATAAAGCATACAGACAGGGAAAATTTGTACTCCAGTTTTTCAAACAATGAGAACACTGCCTTTAAGTAGTTGAGTCTCCCACTTACTGAGCTGTAGGCAAGCCCTAAGAAAAGGATTGTCCTAGTAACTTTGGGGGTCTCAATTCCAGTCTCCCATCAAGCCTCCATTGAGTGTGGCTCACCTTAAATACCTACAGATGTCTACAAAGTAAACATCTATAACTGAACTTTTCATAGCAGGCTCTGGTTGTAGTGAATGGAGGGAAGCAGGCATGTTTATGCAGTAAAATACCTGGCTTGCTAAGGTATAAAAACATAAGCTATATTTCATTGTCTCCTGGGCTGCAAGTGGATGATCTACCAGTTAGTAATCTAAGCTCTCTGACTGTTCACTTTGCAATCCAAGATTTGAAATAAAGCACTCTGAGTGACATTTTTTGTGTATAGAAAAGTATGGTTGTAACTTTTCCATCCTCAGTACTTGGTTGAAGTACTGTGAAGTAAATTCTATATTTAGGAACAGAAGCAGGAAATATGTCCTTTCTACACTGATTTTAACATGTTAAGATGATGGCTTAATTGTAATAAGATGAACTGCCTGACAAAGGATGTATGATAGATGAAGATGGTCATAGGAATATGACCTGTTCAGGTCTCATGCAATTCTATAATTTGCCACATGGTCCATTCTGTTTGTATAAAGTGGAAAGGACCTCTTCAGATGTACTAGAATAAAAGTCAATTCTAGTAACAGCTTTCATATTGCCTTTCCCTCAGAAATCAATCTCCTTTCACACTAGATTTGTTTCTCAAATATGAAATCTTTCTTCTGGTCTGCTCCCCATATTTTTTTTCCTTCTTACTTCAAAAACATCATCTCTAACTTCAAACTTTCTCTCTTTTTGCCTTCATTCCTAGCATGAGAGTTCATCCTTAACTGTGTCAAAGGTTTTTAAGGAGACCTGACTAAACCTGAGAAATGTTGGCCTGTTTTGGTGGCAGAATCAATCTTCCCCTGGGGCCAGCCACACAACATTTCTGGAGCTTTATTAGCTGAGCATGCTATTAGAGGTGTTCAGGCTGAGGAGAGAGGCCTCTGACCCTGGCCTCCCATGGCACAGTTGAGAGAGGTCAGTCTGCAGCCACAGGGTGGAAGGCTGCCGGGTCAGCTGCAGACACCAAACACAGCAGCAGACCAAAGGGAGGTTAGCAAGAATTAGCAGTGTTTAATATGAACTCCAGGGAGGTGCTGAGCTGTCACAGTTTGCTTCTAAATACCTCCTACCTTATGCTGTGTAACAGCAAGCGGACTCCATTAAAGGGGCTGACCCATCTGGCCAGTGCCGAGCTGCCTAAATCAGGCTGAGTTGCTAATTTAAAAAACATTTTGCTCAATGGATTAGAAGATTTGGGGAAGAGGATGTGTCTATTTTTTTTTACTTTGCCATTGCCTCAGACTGGAATGGAGTTAGGAAAAGTGGGGGTAAGCTTCTATTTTGTTCTTACATTTAATTTCAGGCCCTCCAGGATGTGTGGATGCAACAATAGGAAATGTCTGATTTAGAATTCTGCTCCTCTTCTGAAAACACCAGAACAATCACAATACTCACTTGGCCATGATTTAGTCCTGTAGTTGGAGAATTTCCATTACTGGTCCCTTTAGCTACTTTCTGTCATCTCCTCCAAAAAAAAGCCAACTAGCTAGGTCACTCTGAGGGCTAGTTTGGCAGCTGTCAGGTTCCAGATGATACTTCTTGAGTACTGGCATCAGAATCTGTGACTGGTCCTTTCTCTATCCTCTGCCCTGGCTTTGTTCCCAGTGGCACAACAGCCCACAGGCTGGTTCAGGGCCAGCCTGCTGCTGGACTCCCTTCACATCCTGGTGGCTGCTTTCCTTTGAGTCAACCTTGATAAGAGAAAATATGCTTCACAGTAGCTGCGACACTTGCAAACAAACCCAATGGGCTGCATCTTGTACTCAAGGCAAGCACAAGCCTCCCACTCTTATAAACGCACCTGGAAACCATTGACTGCCACAGAGTGTCTGGAAGACGTACCAGTCACTTGTATTTGTGCTGCTGAGCCATTTCTTCAGAAGCAAGGCAGACATTTTATACCTGCCTTGCTTTCAGACATAGAAACAGTTCCATAGAAAATTTCTGGTATGCAGTCACAAAATTGAAAGTAACCAAATTAAGATTCTGGCAAGTTATCACCTGTCAGCAGATGCACAACAAGCAACAGACTATGTCAGTACCTTAAGCCTAGATGAATCAAAGTAACTTACTAGCCTAAACCAACATTACATGAGTGCAGACCGAAATCACAACCTCCCATTTTCACAAACCACTAGAAAACTCTCAAAGTCCAGATTTTGTACTTGAAGTGTGAGATTGAAACTGACAGGACATAAATTAATAAGGACTTCATAGACAAAGAACATGAAAGCCCAAGAAACCTTGTAAAGGGCTAAATTCCACATCATATGTGCAACCTATGGAATAAAAAAAAAAAATAATAAATGCTCAAAGCAATTGCCAGATAGTTCCCAGGTCACAAAGCTAAGTACTTTCTGAAAAGAAGATTTCAAATTCATTAGCCTTGCTATGATTTTATAGCCAAAGTCTACCTCACCAAAGATGCATAGGGAAACATGGTAGAAATTTCAACCAGTGAAACAGGCAGTATGGACTCTGTGTATATCTCATCTGTATGTAACATTTAACAAGTAAGTATAGGCTTAATGTTGTTTGAGGTATGTTCAAGCTGCAAAGTGCATGCAAAGCTCCCCAAGAATTCCCTTTTGCCCCCCTCTGCAGAGGGGGAAATCATGAGAGATACCGGACTGGCAGAGGCTGCTGCCCTGTCTCCTGTGGTAGTTCCCAGTTCCATCATCCAAATCCTTTGCCAGAACACAACATGACAGTCAAGAAAGGGGGAATGGGAAAGTAGAAGGACAATGACAGACCAAATCAACAATTTATCTATCCTGTGGCTCTGTGAAATTTTGATATGCTATAGGTAAATCATTACCTCCCACCAGACTTCATTTCCCAGTCAGGAATTGTAATTATCTTCTCAAGACCCCCTGCTGGCCAGACAGTGTGATAGTTCATTCTCCCAGTGTCATGATTCTTGAGATCAAACACGTCAAATCTCAGTGGCAGACTAGACAGTGTGCAGTTACAAGGCACAGTCTGATAAACTGTATGTCAAATTGAGGATAAACACCATTTGGGTTGTCTGATCCCTTCTTCTGGGACACTCAAGCTAGACCAAACTATACTTTGGTATTATGGTAACCTTGCCAGCAGCTGATGTCCACAGAACTCAGATACAAGTTAATAAAAACTTACAGAGCAAACTCGCCAGGTAAATAAGAGCTCTTTAACATTTACCATGTGACAATAGTGTCTGGGGTTTTTTTACTTGTGAAACTAGAATATATTTAGGCAAGTACAGTTAGTTTGGTCTCATTCCAGAGGCTGAAAAGGTGTCACAGGCAAACAGATGCCTGCTAATTCTTCCATTAACAGGAAATCTCCAAACAGGATAATGTTGCATAGTCTCCGCTATGCCCTATCCTGCATTTCCTAGGCAGTGTGCATAGTAAGTAAAAAAATTGCTGAAGGAATATGGCTGCATATTTTTTCAAGCTCTGGTTCATCTAATGTTCTCTTGAGATATTTTAGCTTCAGGTTATTCTACCTGGATTTCTGGCACCAGAAAGATCACAGATAGCTCCCTGACCCTCTCTTAGGCTTTCACTAAGCAAAATGAATTCTGATGGATCCACAAACCCTGGCTGTAATTAAGATTTTTTTTTTTAAATCTGCTGTTGTCTCTACAAAGCCTCATTTACATTTTAGAAGTGCTGCTTCTAAGTATATGGCTATGCAGTCAAACTGAAGTTGGCAGCATTAAATCAGTTTCAATGGGTGGGTTTAGGTTATATGAGCTAAAAGGCATAGTTAAAAAATAAGGATACTGATGAGCTACTTCAGACATCATATCCCATTATGTCTTTCAGAAACTGATCAAAATCCACCTTAATACTAATTAAGATCTTCATTCAGCTCTTCTAAGTGGCCAGATGCTCCACTTCTGATGGCTAGAAAACTTGTGGCCTCAATTAACTCCCTGGCGATCACAAGGCATTCATTCTTAAGGCAATGTTGCTGTTAAGTTGAAGAACTGTCACCATTGGAGTTGTTCAGCCTGCAGAAGAGAAGGCTGCATGGAGACCTCATAGCAGCCTTCCAGTATCTGAAGGGAACCTACAAGGATGCTGGGGAGGGACTCTTCATTAGGGACTGTAGTGACAGGACAAGGGGTAACGGGTTCAAACTTAAACAGGGGAAGTTTAGATTGAATATAAGGAGAAAGTTCTTTACTGTGAGGCTGGTGAGGCACTGGAATGGGTTGCCCAGGGAAGTTGTGAATGCTTCACCCCTGGCCTTGTTCAAGGCCAGTTTGAACAGGAATTGGGTGAGATGGTTTAGCATGAGGCATGGCAGGGGGATTAGAACGAGATGATCTTAAGGTCCTTTCCAACCCTAACTATTCTATGATTCTATGACTTCCCAGAGTCACTTATTTCTTCATTGAATAGGAATTGCTAGAATTACACATAGTTTTCCAGATAAAGAACTGGCAATATTATTTCCCATCTCAGCAGAAGTGCCTCACCTGACTTGCCTTAGGAACATTTGACCTATTTCATGCAGAAATTTTATTGGCAGATGTTGGTCAATGTGTGATCATTTGATTCAACCAGGCATCCTTTCCTCAGCATTTTCCAAAAACTTATTTCTCCATCTTATAAAATAAACTCTTGTTATTAGCTCCTAAATTCAGTGACTGAATTCTAGAAACATTCATTTTACTATCCTTCCTTGCTGTTTTTCAAATGAAAAGTCAAGCTCACTCATGGTGTAAGAGCTTCCAGAAAGCCTTGCACAGATTGGATTTCCACTCCATACTTAGGCTGGACTACTGCTTTGTACCAGGAACTTTACTCAGTTCTTTTATCCAGATCAACTCAATATTAAAAAGCTTTTTTTCTTCCTGAGTGGACAAAACTTTACAAAATACATTGCAAGAAAAATACTAAATCAGCAAAGAAATTAGCTAGTTGATTTGCTTCCAACTGTAGCGACTCTTTTATCTCTTATTAAGTACACAATCAAGCTTTATAGTCTCAAGAGATATTTTTTCAAGCAATTTTATTTTATCTTCAAGCAAAGATAAAGCATCTCATAGATGGGGAAACTGAGACTTTGCCCAAGTAGGTAACAGTGCGAAGCTGCAGAAATCACAGCTGTACTCCTTACTCTGAGGAATGCAACAATAGACCAGCTTGGACTTCACTGAGACTAAGTTTTCATAATAATATGATTAGTAAAATAAAAGGCATTTTTTAATCAAATTTAGATCCTGGTTTTATTTTCTTAGGTGGGGTTTTGCGTTTTTTGGGGGCTTGGGTCATTTTGGGTTTTTTTTCCCTGTATGTATAATGAGGCTATGCTCTTACAGTCTGCTTTTTATTCCATTTCTACTCAAGTACCACTTTCAGATTTCCAGAACTGATGAAATAAGCTTATACTTTGTGGAAAATGCCACCAATGAATAGATGTAAAGTGTCCCTTGTTATGCGTATTTCTCCTTTGAATTACTTTAGGCTAATTTGAGCCTAAATTATATTGCTACTATTCTTTAACAGGCTATTTTTCTCATTTTCAATAAATATTATTTTGTCATGCCCCACCATAGCATTCATCAACTACACTGCAATTGCAATAGGCAATTAACTTCTGTCAAATCCCGAAACAGGGCATTTATGTCAGAGCAAGTTTGAACTATTTATTGTAATCATATAATAGAAAAGCTTCTCCTGCTACCCAGGTCTCTGCCCAAAGCAAATTTAACTCTCCAGAACTCTCTTTCTATGAATACACAATGTTTTTTGCACATTCTATGGAAAATTGCTAACATTCTTGCAGCATCTCAAGGAACGTGAACTTTGAAATGGAAACTGCTAGGTCAGAGACACCACTCCACAATCCTTTATTTGAGGAATTTACCTGAAACAAGGTGCTGAGACACATAGTAACAAAGGCTTATACTCATGATTTCACTGTGCAGGTATTACCCAATACCAAAATACTGAAAGGTTGCACATAAAATTCACCCACTTTCTGTTTTATATCATTCTTAAGGAATTTTCCTGGCATTTTATATGCTAGATTACAGCTTTCAAAACCATAAACTGAAGTAAGTGATGGTGTTTTTACCCTGTATCTTGGAGAATTCTTGCTGGACTATTTATTCAGAATTGCCTTTCCTTCCTATATGCAGCAGGAACGTCAGAAATGGATCCCATAGCAGAATGGGTGCAGGCTGTGTTAGGCAATCACCACTTTCAGAATTAGCAGTTTGCCAGCCACTTAAAAAATAATAACTAAATCTGCCCAGGCATTTCAGCTGTTTCTCCTGCAGCTCCTTTGGTGTGGATCAGAGAGACCACAGTGAGCCTAAAAGACAGCAAGACAAGGTGGGCCTCTGAAGGAAATCAGCAAGGGCAATATTCAAAGATAAAAGGTTCAGTCACAGTGCAGTAAGGAGCAGAGTTCAAGAAATAGGTCATTATTAATCAAATTATAGATCAGACCCAATAACCACATATTTCCTTGAGCTTGCATTCAGCAGCCCTTTTGTAAGATATTCATAGAGTAGGATCAATACCTCTCTGGAGGTAAGTGGCATAAATTATGTCTCAACATATACAACACAGGAGTTTTACTGTGTGTTGTATACAGTAATTGCATTTTATAGATGACTGTGGAAGGCTTCAGCTTTCATTGATTTTTATCATAAACTAAAAGGTGGCAAGAAGAAAAGAACAGCATTTTATATGAAGAATCCAGTCAGCTGAAGCTGCAAAAGAAAATGAGAATTTAGAATAATACATGTGATCAATCCATGTTTCATGCAGAAATGAACACAGATATTTGAGACTTCTCATTCAGAGTAACAAAACTCTTGACAAAAGCAACAGACATCCCTGTTCATCTAATGACAGTCATTTGTGCTATCCATCTCAGAGTTTAAGAATATAGGAAGTCTTTCTAATTACAGCTCTTTTAATACTTACACCATGAATGCCATCCAAGTCATTTATGAAACAAGGTAATGAGTTGTGTTTTCATTAGCACTCATAACGTGATGAGAATTGAGGTAAGGGACATAACTTAAGATCACCATCATATCCATAACTTTTAAAATATGGGGCTTGGGTTTTGTTTGTTTCATTTTTAAGCATTCCTCTTATGATTTCCTTCTTGTTTCATGTCCTTCACAGCAAGCAATTCAGAAGAGATGTTAATGCAGCATAACAACGTTTTACCCTTTTTCAAGGCTAATTTTGCAATATGGACAAAATGATTGGAAACATAGTCCTGAAAAAGCTTAAACCATCTGTCAGGGACTCAGTTAAGAAGATCCACACCGTTTCACAGCCAAAGATGTGGATAAATTATGCCTGGCTAGAAATGTCCAAGGCATGTGGGTTACCATTCAAGCTTATTAGGATGAATTACAAATTTTTTATTGTTCATTACCCTAGTAAGATAATCTTTTCAAATTACAATATGCAATAAGCTATGCATGCTGGAAAGCAAGCAAGTGGTAAACACTGGTAATAATGATTATAAAAGCTCCATATCCTGATATATCAGAAAGCCATGTATGCATATGCACTCAAATGCCTATTTGTTTGCCTCTGATGACACACTATTGTCTATAATTTTTTGTGCTCTATACATATTTATTTGTTACTGCTTATGTGTAATCACTTGCCATAAACCACTTGTCTATTATATTCCTGAAATGTATTTTACTAAAAGAAAAAAACAAAGAGACTGATGTAGCTGTAGTTCTATGAGTTACACTAGCAGACATAAAAATAGTCCGAACATTATGCCATTGTTTTAATACTGTCACTGTTTTTATAGACAGCTGTTATCCCAACATTTTAAACAAGGATTTTTCCAAAGTATTTTATAAACACTTCCAGTCTAAAACTATTTAAAGCCCATAAATATTACATGAAACTTTTATCAGAAATATTAAATCGATTATTAGTTGAGGGAAGGTCTCTGGAAAATAACACAAAATCAAAATAAATCAAATTTCCCCATCTAAATTACTATGCTATGATTTTTTCAAACCCTTACAGACATTGTAAATGCTGAACTGTATGTGAAGATCTATGCTTATTGTATATGTGAAAGTTATGAGAACTCTTTGATAAATAAGAGTTATTTTGTGCATCAAAGGCCATAACTAGTACTTAGCTATCTGAGATTTTTCTCTGCTATTTCCTTCCGCTACTATTAAAAAATTCTTACAAGTCCCAAAATTCATCTCTAGCCTGCTTCAAAAATTCACAGTAATTTCACCTGTGAAAGTAAATGATCAGTTCAGTAAGTCTGTCCAACTAAATTTAACAGAACCCTAAATATCTTGGCTTTCATGCTTATGAGTATTTTTCTGATTAGTCTCTTATGGATCAATATAATATAATATTTGATTTTCCTACACTCTTTTCACTGTCCAGGAATGGAAGATTCTAATATACCCAAGATAGCCCATTGAGAAGATGAAAGCAAACAAAAAAAGAAATTATCTGAAATGCTGATGCAATTAAAAACTCAAAACCCTCTCCTCCTTTCATCTTACCACGAAAAATTTCATCACGTTTGGAATCAGTTTTTCTTGGGAAAAGTAACACAGAATAAGAAGAGGCATAGAATGATTCTTTAGGGTGACGGCAGCAATTCGGCAGAGTGCCCTCTGCAAACCGAAGTGGTGTATAGCACACAGGCACCCTTAGAAAACTCATAGTCGATCCCTAGTGTCCGCTCAAAGCAGTAAACAGGTCACACATTCTGTACAGGTGTAATCAAGTGAAAACATACAAAGATCACCTATTCCAAAAATAGATGCTATGCGTCCAAATTTTTTCACAAAACCACCTTTGCATTCGCATATCCTGAATGGTCTTTACTATATTTTCACTGGATAATAAAACTGATGTAAAATCCATTAATAAAGCAAGAAACAAACAAACAAACCAAACAAATCAAAGCAGCAGCTGGCACATTAGGTGCTGTTCAGGTGCCAACATTGCAGTCTGCACCAAACAAGATTATTTTGTGTTTGTTTAGCTGATTATATTCAGTAGGAAATAGATTGCAAGTAGGAATAGCAGGTTTATCCATGGGGCTGATCAGAGACTCCACTAGGCTTTCTACAAAAGGTCATCTGAGCTGCTTTTTCACTCATATCATTCTATGGGTTTCATCTATGTCTCTGTTTTTGTACTGGCAAGGCAAAGATATTGCGTGTCCACTTACAGTCACTGAGTATCTGACAGTACCCCTGGTTAAGCATGTCTAATCTACAGAAGATCGGGCCAAGTGACAGCTTGGACCAAATTTGAACCAATGACTTAAATAATGGAAAATCAAATGAGTTTACAGTAATGTGGTAGGGAGGGCAAGGGTTAGTTTCAGAAATTGCAAAAAAAAAACCAAGGAAATATATGGTGCCCTTTCTTGATTTTATTTATTTGAGCAAATTTGTGCATCCCTGAAAGGTTATGCTGTTACATCTTTAAGCTCCCGCCTCACTACAGTCATGAGCTGGCTGAGCTATCATTTATCACAGCGGGCTAAAATTGTCATAGCTTTGGCCTACTGTTCAGGGAAACAGAAAAAAGGAAAGTCCTAACACAGGCATAGGTCCTTGCCTGGTTCTGCTCAGAATACAAATTTCACTGTTGTGAACAGAGCAAGAAGGCTTCATCCACGTAATTGGGAAAGGGGAATTATTAAGAGACATACAACCTATCTCCAGACTTACCAGAAGGATATGAGGAATAATCCTGTCAGTGAAACATTGTAAGGCATCTTATCCTCTACACAGAAATTAAACAGGGAAGGAATAGAAGGGCAAAGATGGAAATCTTACTGGCAGTATCCTAAAACGTGCTAACATACATGCCACCATCTTCACCCAGGCTCAGATTGTCCTTTGGTCTGTTCTAAGACTAAGACAAGTACAGCTGTACTGTGTATTTTCCAACATTCTGTGCCAGACTGTAAAGACACAATCCAGAAAAAAATAAGGTTCTTTTCCTTCAGCCTCACAGAGGTCTGAATACTTTATCTGTAAAATTACTAGATGTAAACAATTACCTCAGCTCTGTTTTCCTGTGATGTTGTAATGGATGGGAACCATAACAAAGGATGTCATTAGCCACAGTTTATTTGGCAGAGTATATACATTTGTGCTTATTGTGACTGTTGGAAAGAGGCAGGAAAACAAAGGTGTACAGCTGTTCTTCATAGTTGGCCGCACTGTGGAGCCTGGCCAATGCTCTCAGAGAGGACAACGGTGAGATCACAAGAAACTGCGTGGTCCCACTAGTAATCGATTAGATATCTGGCATAAAGGCAGCTGTTTTGATAAGAGTATAAAAGTGGGACCCTCTTGTGTTCATGAGGGAAGCCTTACCTACGGGTGGACGCACCTCACAGGAATTTTCCCAATTACCTGAGATTCCCAGGATCAGCTGCAACAGGACTTGCCAGCTGGAAGTGTGTGCCTGGATTATGATTCAGTGGTAATTGGTGATGTATTTCTTCTTAATCTCTGTTCTTGCTATACAGTAATGATCTAATGCATTGCTAACTTTCTTTGGTACTTTGCTTATATACCTGTAACTCTGATTTTCCTTATTGTACTTATTCACTATATAGAGAGAGATATTTGCCTTATTCACATTAGCGTGTGTGCTGGTTTAAACCCAGCCAGACAGCTTGTCCACTCACTTCGCCCCCTTCTTGCCCTCCCCCTACTCCCAGAGGGATCGAGAGGAGAATCGAAAAGAATGCAACTCCCACGGGTTGAGATAAGAACAGTTTAGTAACTAAGGTATAACACAAATCACTGCTGCTACCACCTATAATAACAATGATAAAGGAAATAACAAGGGAAGAGAATACAACTCCTCACCACCAGCCAACCGATAACTCGCACCCCCCAGCCCGACCAAGCACCAACCGATACCTCGTCCAACCCTGCAGTCCCAGCCCTTCCGGGTAACTCCCAGTTACATCCTGGGCATGACGTGCTGTGGTATGGAATACCTCTTTGGTCAGTTTGGGTCAGGTGTCCTGTCTCTGCTTCCTCCTGGCTTCCCCTCCTCCCTGGCAAAGCATGAGGCTCATAAAGTCCTTGGTCAGACCAATACATCCTTGTTATCAGCTCTGTTCCCAGGCCAAAGATCAAAACACAGCACTGCACCAGCTACCAAGGAGAAAAATGACTGCTACTGCTGAACCCAGGACAGCGTGCTTGCTTTTAGTGTGCTTATTGGCTTTAGTATGTTTGTTTAATAAACTCTGCATATTATACAGCTAGTGTGCGGTCACTTTGTGGCATACCCTGTCTGTCAGAACAACAGACATAGCACAAGTCTCATTTGCCCAAAGTCAAGCTCTGAGCTGCAACAGCAGAAAAACACTTTTAAGCAGCTGCTTCTTGAGCAACCCAACATTTGCAATTCTGTTTCCTTCCCAATATCTCTTCTATTCTTCTATTCTCTAGTAATGGCTATTTACAGTAGACTTCTGGGGTGATTTCTGATTGTTTGGTTTGGGAGGCTTTTTTTGTTTGTTTGCAGTTTTTTTTTGTGGGTTTTTTATTTGGTTTGGGTTTGGCTTTTTGGGGGGAGGGGGATGAAGCTCTGTCTTATTGTTGGGGGGATGCTGAGGGTTGGTTTGTTTCTTTGTTTTTAAGGAACAGAGGATAAACAACAGAATTTCACATTCAAAGACCACAAAATGAAAGACTGAAAACATCCAATGTGAAAATAATTGTTATAGGATGAAAAAAAAAGCCCATTTGATTTAGTCTTTCATATAGCTGTCAGTATTTAAATGTTGACTGGTTTATGATCTGTGTTTTGAAGTTCAAAACAAATCCTGAATGCAATGCAAATGAGCTCATTATCTCACCTCTCATCTTCATGTATTTAATTTCTTGATGACCTGTTTTACTTTTCCTCGCCTTAAAAGCAAGAAATAATTCAAAGACAGAGGAATATTTTTACATTTGTTTTATCTTTCTTACCCAGATCTGATTACTAATCACAATGAATAAATGATACTTAAATAAGTACTGGGTAGACACAAAAGACTGACTAGTCAGTGTACCTCAAAGCAACAAGGTATTGTGGCACAAAAAAACAAAGTCACCCTCTGGTAAGTTTTGAGATGTTAATAAAGATAAACATCTACAGAATTTATATTATATTTTCTTAGTCCACCTGACAAAACAATAAATGAAAAAAAGTTAGTCAAAATAACCTTTTAGTTTAATCTATATAGCAAGTTAGGAAAATGCTTGTTTTAGACACTGAATGATGAACTTCAAAAGTCTACCTCAATGTGAGTGGATCAGTTTACTGCTTCTCATTAAACTCTGGTTGCAGTAGCCATGTTCATCTCCTCATTGTGTGTGAATTTACAAATGAAACTTTACTACTCAAAGCACTTATGTGCCATTTTTGTCAGTAATTGAACTATGCTGATGAAAGAAGCTGACCATGACACATCAAAAATGCTGAAGTAACAACCATGTTGCCAGGATAGACAAGTGAGGATCTTGAATTACACACTTACAAACTGCCAAAGGGAAAAAAAAAAGGTTTAATTTCCAGAACAGATTGGAAAAAGCTTGCACTAGTAAGCCTGCACACATTGATAAATCTTTTCTCTTCCTTTTTTGTCATCATATAATACATAGGCTGAAGTAAACGTTCAGGTTCACATACTAAGAGGTTAGATTAAATAAAGATCTACAGCAGTTTGTGGGAACTACAGTTTACTGCTATTCACTGAAACATAAGGAATGCATATGCCATATAGGGTTGTGGTTTAGCCCACTCAGATTCATTGCCTGCCTCCCTGATATGCAACTCTTGTGGATATTCTTAGAGCCCAGTGAGAAGGCATGGCTAACTACTGCTCCAACAGCCTTTGAGAAAACCCTGTATACATGTACACATATATAATACACATATGTACACATGTACACATATATAATACACATGTATTATACATGAAAAAAAAAAAAAAAAAAAGGTAGAATATGCATATTCACAAGCATTGTTCATGGTCAGTGGAGCAAGAAAGTTCCTACACCTAACTGAATTCACTGGTATCCTGAAGCCCAGATGCTAACTGATAGAACACAAGCATCCATGGAGAAAAAGGATCTCTCGGATAGCTCATAAAGCCCTTTCAAGACAACTAAGAACTGATCTACAGGTGAACAAGCTCAGATGCTACCCTTGGATTAAACAGAAAGGGACTTGCAGAATCCTAAATTTCCCCAAACTACATCAGCTAGCAAAGTTCACTGGCCATGGAAGTATGCTGTACTCTCATCTGCATGTTCTTATTGCAGAGGTAGGGGGCTGGGTCTCAGATTCATAATAGATTTCAGTCAACAGAACTGATGATTACATATGAAAGAGCCCTCTTGCCTGCCCACTCCTTTGTTCCAGCCCTGGCATTTGCTCGGTATAACTCAGAAGCTGTTTAAGGAGCTAAGCCATTAGGAAACCTAATTTTTAATTTGGTTTCTTGAAGGACTGTCCAAGAGGGTGTCTGTAGGCAGGAAACCACAAGTCCCTAATTCTTTGCTTTGGTTCTGATGTAATTCAGGCTAAACCTGTATTTCTGATAGGTTTGCATCACTTTGGTAAAACTGTATAATTCTGTCTATCTAGTCTGAAGTACTAGCAAGTACATTTTATAATCTCTATGCATAATCAGTATAATTTAGAGGCTTAAACTATTATTTTGATGGATAAATTAACATTCTGTGTTTAAACAATAGACTAAAGCAAGAAACTTATGTCAGTAAAGAGCCTTTTGCTAAAAAGTAGTCCAATACTAGAGATAAATTGAATGCCTTTGGAAATGTATCAGCTGACCTTTTTGATATTCAGTGTTAAATATAATTTGGCTCTCTGCACCTTAATTTACTTATAAGTCTCATCTCTGAGAAGCCAGTTAAAGTGATGCTTTATGACATAAGGGATATATTTCAGGGGTCTCTCTGTGGTTCTTCACATCTCAGAAACAACCACACCATCTGGCACAATAACCTCTGCACATGTAGTCAAAGTACACAACTTTGCAGCATCTGAGTAGTATGGGAAAGCTCTGCTTGTTTTTCTAAGCAGAGCTCAAAATCAGAGCATTAGTTTCTAACATTCAGGAGCACATCATTAAGATGAGTAATTGGGAATTAAATAAAAGGAAAAACTCAAACCACATGGCATCACCACTGTTGCAAAGTACGAAAAAACATTTACTTTTAATTGGACTTTTACCGTCAATTTGAATTGTGGATATGTGATCCAAAATAGTCACAGCATGCCTACATGAATTGGCTAATGAGATGTCCGCTGACTGCTGAGCCCTTCAATTAATCAAATAGCTGAATACATTGAAGGTAGCTGAGTGTTCTTCTCTCTGGTAATATGTTAAAACCCAACATCATATCAGATATTTTCACTAGAGACTAAAATCTGAGTTCATGTTGGGATAGCCTTCAAACAAAAAATGACATTCATTTAGTGATTCTAACATCTGCTTAATTATTTTTATTACCCTGCTACATCTTAGGAGTAATATAGCAAGAATTTGACTTACAAAAGAAATTACCTTTAAGACAATGAATGGCAGATTAGATCTATTGTTAAGACACCTGGGAGAGAAGTGAGTTTAAATCCCAGCTCTGCCATTCTTTTGTTTGACCTTGGCCATGACATTTAGCTCTCTATCCTCATTTTTCATGCCTACTCAGTAGAGATTATTGGTATCACAGGACAAAAAAGTGGTGCAAAGTTGCCTTTTAGAAAATTCAAGGTTCCTAAAATGATGTCTAGCCCCTCCATTCCTACAGCAAGTTAATAGGCATGGGATCCCTGTAAGAATGATGCTATAAAATGATGAGCTAAAAGATACCCAACACTTCAGAAATTCATAATGACAAGCTCCTATAATGAAGCAACTTCCCAACATTCCTGTATAAACACAGTCCTTCACATCTGAAGAAACTGGATATCTTTCCAGAAAAAAAAAAACTACTATTGAGTATATTAATCTCTTTTGTCTCATTTTGTGTTTTTTTCAGATACTTACGGTTCTCTGTTGAATCCAAGCCTAGCCTCACTCTATGAACTATCAGCAGAGATCATCTCTTCAGATACCTTCTCTTTCCAATCCTACTGAGGTGCCAAACCAGTTTCCAGAAACAACTGCAAATTAGTGGCTAGTACCATTACCATAATAACAGTGATCTCCACAAATTCTAGTGATCGAAACTGTAAAGGGAAAGGCAGAATTATGGTTTGGGGGGTTATTTGGATTGGTTTTTTGTCAGGTTTTCTCCCACAAAAGATACTGTTAGCTACATTTTATAGTAGCCTGCAGTTTGCTGCATACAACTTCAGCAGCCACCATGCTGGAAGGCTTGTACTGTGGAACATTTCCTGGACCATTCTACAATGGGGATCTGCTGGACGCCTCTCATAAGCAAATGAAAACCTTATGGCTGATGGATCTTGTTTTTTCCAGCATTTGAGGCTCCTAGTCCCTCTCTTCAGCTTTGCTTGTGGTTGAGGAGGTGATCTGCTGCAGCGTTCCCAACCTTACAAAAAATTTCCCAAAGCACTTAAAAAAAAAGTTAAGATAATAGTGCTGACACCCCATTCGATATTGATCAGCAATCATGACCTGGTGAAAAACTGTGGTGGGTTGACTCTATCTGTTAGCTAAGTTTCCCCCCAGTCAGTCCATCAGTCTTCCTCCAGAAGGGTGGAGGACAAAATCAGAATGACAAAAGCAAGAAAAACCTCAAAGAGTCACAAGTTTACTAATTGGGGAGGGGGGGGAGGCTGGAAGGGGAGAAGGGTGTGGGGAGAGAGAAGAAATAAAAATAAATTAAGCAATGCAACAGCAATCACTCACCACTCCTCACCACCAGACCAATGTCCAGCTAGTCTCTGAGCAGTGGCTACTTTGGAAAAACTAGCCTTCATTTTATTGCTGAACATGACTTTCTACAGTATGGAGTATCCTTTTGGTCGTTCACTATCCCAGCTGCGTCTCCTCCCAGACTTTTTCCCTGTTTCAGCCTACTCACTAAGGTGCAAAGTAAGAAACATAGATGGTCTTAACACTGTGCAAGCACAGTTCAACAATAGTCAAAACACCGATGTGTTATCAACACTGCTTTCATCACAAATATAAAACACAGCACCATACAGGCTGCTTTGAAGAAAATTAACTCCATCCCAACCAGATCCAGAAATGAAATGAATGAGAGTGCAAATTTGTTGGTTTTCTAGCATACCATATTGTGTCTTGTTATTTTTTAAACTCTATTTGTGATGTTCTCCACAGCCCTACAAAAGACATGTCCTGTCTTCAGTCTTATAAGAAAACTCTTCTTTATATTCCTCAGCATATTTTCAAAGAACAGACCATGAATATTTGCCAACTCTTTCACTAAAATAGTTTCAAAGTAACAGTCTCTCCTCAGACATAATCAGGGAAAAGTGCCTTTGTTTCAATGGGGAAACAAATAAATTTCCATTACTCCAGCACCCTTCCAGCAAGGAAATTCAGGATCCCAAAGAGAAAATTTATTCCAGTCTATGGGCTATACATCCTCCAGATCCCAATTCTTAAAAATTTGGGAATCAAAATAACGACAAGACTTGTTGAAAACCCTGCTATTCTCCTGTATCAGTTGCTTAGCAAGTGTAAAGTGGCATTTCTCAGTCAAGCTAATGAAGTCAATATACTACAGCTGGAAAACTGGCTTTATTTGATTTTGCTTGCCACAATAGCAAAGTGGACATGAAATATTGCATTCTTCCTATACCAGCAACGGCCAAATGAAGTAACATAAGAAGTGTTCACAAAAATCTTTCAGAATGAGGAGGATATTGAGCTAAATTTACATGGCCACATGTAGGTCTGTGCGCATGAGCCAAGAGGCTATGGTTTCATTGTGGCTGATGGAGATTTAGCATATATGATCGAGGGACCCTCAGGAAATTCTTCCTAAACTGAAATAGACACCTACAATTATTTGTGTTAGTCTGGTTGCTTTAACCAAAAAAAAGATAAACCCCTGATACTTCCTACCCCATGAGACCCATCCTGTTGTTAGAATATTTTTGGTTGCCAAAATGAGAGAAGATCCTAGGATTTTCCTAGTATTTCCTGTCCCTGCCTCCAGATGATACTAAACATGAGGCAGAGTTGCTGTACTGCATGGGCCACTCTGCAACAGTGTAGGGAAGACAAGGCCAACGGACACTTCAAGGGTGTTTGAGAGACTGGCTAGTGAAAGGACAGACAAAATAAGATTAGGAATACAGCGTGTGGTTCAGTTTAAATTTATGAGGTAGATTGTTTGCATAGTTTCTCTAGTTCATCTATTTCCTACTAATTCGTTTCCTTTAACCTGTTAATATTAAAGTGTTATCCTGCAGTGCTGCTTCTGAACTTTTGTACTTTTCTTTTTAAAATCCTTACTCTGGCAAGAAGGGCTATTGGTTTGATCTTCTTTGAAAGCAGGTTTGCTTGTTGTCACAGCTGATTTAGGGCTCCCCATGACATTTGGTTCCCCTCTTCTTTCCCATATTGCAGATGAATAAAGCTTTCCCTTTGGAGACACTGACAGGTAGAGTTAATTTGCAGTTCCCGATAACCGACCATTTCTTAAAGACTAATGACATAGCTCACATCTAACCAGCCTTGCAAAAATTGCACAAGAGTAAACCAAATCAGAAGAAGGTATATTTCAAACGTCATTAAAGTGCTTTCATCACCAATTCTTTCTTAAGCTTGAAAAAATGCTTCACTCTCCTTTATGTTGACGTAATTGGCTCATTAATCCTATTTATTGGATGCTTTAGTACACAACTACTACACTCTATAACAGCTATAAATTTTGAAAAAGTTCTTTTGTCAAGAACAATAAAAAAACAAACCAGGTCTATCTGTTTTTCTTATCTCATCACTGCAATATAAGAAATCCATTACTTGTACTCTTAAATTATACGGACTCTCATAAAAAATGTGTTTGTGTTCAGTGACTTCTATATGCTGCTTTTCTGCAATTTCCCATACACCTGTAATGAAACCTGGGACAAAAGTCATAGACAATAGAGTGGCATAAGACTGAGAAAGTGGGAGTAAAATAAAGAGACTGGAAAGAGTTAAACAGGAGAAGAAAACCAGGACAAATACACAGATGTGAAACATGAACACTAGGGGAAAAAAGAGCAAAAATAAACCTTGAAGAAAGAAATGGTAGCAAAAAGGATAAAATGAGGAGAAAAAGTCTTGAGAAAGTTTTAGAGGAAGAAAATGAGATTGAAGAAGAAAGAAAAAAGATTAATTAGCCTAACAGAATATAAAACACTGGTTAAAATCCTGGGGAAAAGAAATAATCAAATTCAAATGAAAATGGATGAAACAAAAGGAACAAAAAAATGAGAAATAAAAAGCCCTAACAGTAACATGTTGTATTACTGATTTCTAGTCTGTAAGATTAGAGGCTGATGCTACCCATCAAGGTTGGTTTATTTCACAGAAATTCATGAGCATACACCTTCTTCATTCTATGCCACTGATTTGGTAGCACTTCTGCATGTGCAGGTACATATAGATATTTGCAAGGCTAAAGTTTCCATCTCCTTTTGTATTTGATGAACCATACTTATGTGGAAGCACCATTTCTGGTGATGCAACTGTTCTAATCTTTTCTTACCCAGCATAAAAAAAAAATGTCAACACCTACGATCCAGCCTACATTGCTGTGACATCCATCAGTCTACCCCAAAGTCTCATCAGCTTCTGGAAGTCTTCTGAATTACATGGAAAACATTTCATCCAGCTCTATTTATCCAATAAAGTTAGGTACACAGCCACAGCACACTATTTCACCAGCATATAGGTTTTGAACTTGTTCCAACTAACTTGCTAGCAGCCATTTCAAAATACACACACCAAGAATTTATTTTGCTCAGCAGCCATATAGGTATGTTACATACTCATGACTCCTTTCAGACTATACATTTCTTTTTTTCTTCCAAGAAGAGTAAAGACTTTATGATAGTACATGGAGAGTTCTTCCATGTTTCCAGATTAGACAGGAAACAAGCACACAAAGTGGGTATACTTTACTTATAACTTTATAATTTTAATCCAAAATTGCTTGTGATATCGACTTTGGGGCAATCACAGGACATGTGTAAGTGTTAATTACAGCAGCATGTTTTCTCCTATAGAAGTATTTTCTTTCTGTATCTGTCACAAGAGAAACTTCTGAAGTGGAACGTTCTCAGTCATGAGGGGCTTACAGTAAAATACCCAAAATTAGACATTTTTGTGTCAACAGCACTTCAGGTAGCTAAAGTAAAAGTTCTCTCCCCTCTGATCTACTGATGAGTTACACCATGACTTAGAAGAACATATTCATGAGTAAGCTACCTTCTTTATAGAAATTAATTCCCCAGGAAAGTGTTGTTTCAAGCATCTCCACAGTGGAAACAAGAAACCAGCAGAAATGCCACAGCTCTTGAACACTGAACACGCAATATAATACCATCACAGAGAAATCTAAAGTAAGTTTTAAAGCATTCTAAAATTAAAAGGCAAATACTTTCAGTAACAAGTGCATACTGAGTCATTTAATGCTTCATGATTTATTTATGAGGCTTTTCACCATATAAGGGAAAGACTTGGTTGAAAAATAAATGAAAACCAGCATGACATTAATATGACCAGAGAGAACCTATTGCACTTGCCTTTGGGATATGATCAAAGGACTCACTCCTGTGAACATAGCTCTGAAAAATAATCATGTCTGACAGCTGGCATATGGCCCCAATCCTTAGTTGTACTTGAACAGCATTTGCCACACCATCAATGCAGAACATGTCGAAAGACAACAGTCTTCTCCTGTGGCAATGACTCAAAACGGGGAACTTCCAGAAAAACAGAGAAAGCATCTAGATTATCCTCACAGCCTGAGTAAAGGAAATGAATGGGATAAAGACCAGGATAAAAGGTCATCCCTAAACTAAACGATGGGATCTGGGGACCTTGTGGAGATGGATAAGAAAGCCAAGGGTATATGTAACCTCCAAAACTACAGGAGATTAGAAGTTCTTTCCTCTTCTGTTGTTCATGCCAATGACACAGCTGAAAAGCAAGAGCTGCCACCCAAAGGTTACACACAGACTGCAATGAATGCGCTGCAGGATGCAGGTTATAGTCTGTTCACAATTAGTCATTTGGAGACCTACCCGAAGTTGAATAAAGTTCACCTAAAGCCCTTTCTCCTAGGAAAGTGAAAGCATAAAAATGGAGAATAGGAAGACAATTCAAGAAATGACCAGGTCATGCAGATGAATGCATGGGGAGTAATTCTTATGTTCCACAGATTTCATACAGCCTATACAAGGAGCAAATCATGACATAAATTTCCATGAACACTTCAGGGCATTTGCTGTTGTTCAGGAAATAGTTTTGTCCTTTACTGCATGTATTTCCTGCTCCTCCTTGACACATCCTTGTATTATTTCATTCATCAATCAGCTCATCTCTGATGCAAAGCCCACCATAATACACCCTTCAAAAGTCCGTCACATTCACTACAGTTATCTAGCATGTACAGCTGGATGCCACACATTCAAGTAAAAAGCACTTGTTCCTCCCTTCCAGAGCTCTACCTCACAGTAAACAATTGCACTGATCATCTAAAACTACATCTCCCTGTCCCTTCTTACTGTTGCAACAAGAACCAGTCTCCTTCTCACTGCGAGAGACAAGAAATGGCTAGATTTGGCCCTAAGATTCACAGCTGTGTTTCCAGCACCCTGTGAAAACACCAGAACTGCGATTTGCTGTCACTGCTGATAAAGACATAGTTACACTGTTGAACAATCTAGTTAATTCTGTGTTCTATTACTCAAGATCTGTGATTCACCCCAACAGAGTTAAATTAATGGAGTGTAAATAGGTCTGTCACATTTTCAATAATTTTCATGAAGTGTTTTTACTTTGTGAAAATATAATTTGTACACATGGTAAAAATCAATATTTTTCTTCTCGTACGTTTTCATTTACATACAGACAGAGAGAGACAGAGGAAGGAAGGGAATTTATTGCATCAGTTTCCCACACACATTTGTATAGTCCTGTCTTCACCTTTATACTCTTGTGCACATGAATACTATGATCACTCAATATGTCCTGATATCAAGTCTTAAGCATTTTATAGATAGACTGTTCATGCTTTTAAAGCTCCCTTTAATAAGAAGTGAAGGAAGTAAAAATAAATCCAATAGCTACAACTGATACTTGTATTCATAAAATGTGAATACGGCAAAATCAATCATATCCAAAGATTTTATTCTCTTCACTCTTACAGTGGTTGTGTTCCTTGTCTTTATTATTCTCCACGTCATTTCTGTACAGATCTTTAAATGCACAGAAGTGCAAACACACACTGCATGTAGAAGTGCTGTATCTACACGCAGACAAGATTGTTCTCAAAACCTAAAGTTTTTTATTTTATTCTTGATGTGTTAAAAAATGACAGGGAAACAATTTGAACCCCATATCATGAAAAGCAAGGAGTGGGGCTTTTTTCCTTTTTTTAAAAAATTAAAAAAAAAAAAAAAAAATGGAATCTAGGGCTATCTTTTATTTGCAAGTAGTACTAAAATACCAAAAGTGTACGAAGTTAGACATCCCTAGAGAGTCCTAGATTTCAAAAGGTACTTAAGAGAAATTATTTTCGTTTCAAAAACACTAAATATCCATAAGTATCTGTTGTAGAAAATGGGTGATACTGGATTCTCACTACCACTTACAACTTGAACTGTTTAAACACAGACTGAGGAATCTCATTTTAGGCTCAATCATAGTGACCAGCTGCTCTTTTGGTTCTCTATTTGAAAGATAAGCACTGACCTTGATTTATCATTCTGGGCTTCTGATAGTCATTTATGCTCATACAAGGTAAGTGTAATACACTGGTAGTTTTCTGATCATTCTTCTGGTCAACAAAGGGTAAGTCATCATTGGTGTTAAACAGAAAAACAGATCCATCTCTTTTAATGTAGTTAAGAACACATTTCAAAGAAATCTGTAATGTACTGTACAAAAAAAAAATGATTTTTTTTATTTTTTCTTCACAGGTGTATTTTCTATTTAGCTGAATTTCCTCTGATACAGCATGTTCTGAACACAAAAACAGGGAGTCTTGAATACAGTTACACATTTCACCTTCTTTATAGAGAAAGTCAGCTGAAACTTCAATTCACTCTTTGAAATACAAACATTACCTTGTGATTTTTTTTTTTTTTTTGATGGAACCTTTTGTATTTCAGATTTCCCACAGTGATTTTAGAAACAAACAAAGGTTTTAAATTTCATTCAGGTCTGCCAGACCTATATCAGAACTAGAAGCAGTATGAAAATAGACTACATAATTTTCTGAGTGAATATGCAGCAATACACATTTTTTTAAGTATTTTTAAGGGAAGGAAGCTGTCTGAACAGCAAAAGAATAAGGTAAATGAAAATTAAGTCCCAATGAGCTTCTCATTTTTCAGGTGGCCAATCTCAAGTTCAAGCTTGACACAGAAAACTGTTAATTATTTAGAGCTTGCCAAGTTTGTTTTCTTTTAGCTGAACCAGAATATTTAATCTCAGGAGCAGAGGCAGATGTCTCTTAGATAGGACACCTGCTCCCTTTAAGTTGGAAAATGTACTCAAATTGCATTAGATTATCCACCTGCATAAGCATATTTTAGTTGCAGAAAAGAGAATTGTCTGCAAAGAGTTGATTATACTTAGCTTGCAGCAGCTCAGATAGTTGTTACTGCTTCAACGGATGGATGCAGACATCAGAAGACTCAGACTCAGTAACTGTACTCCTCCTCAGGATGTGGCACTGAAAACCTTTTTCCTTGCTCCACCAGTCTGATATTACACGAAGAAAATTCACCACCATTCACATAATCACATAAGAAGAAACAGAGAGGTGAGGCCAAAGGTCTGCTTTCAACACCAGCAAAAAAAAAGGTGCGTAGGGAAGAGTATAAGAACAAGGGAAGTCTGTAATGACATTTACCCAGAATGTCCTTCCAGTGTCTAACTATTTGTGGCTCAGAGATCTCCTGAGACAGAGCATATTCTTTCTGGAAAACATTGCCTATCGCCTCTCCTCAAGCAATTTAACGTATAGAAAACCAGTGGCTATATTTCATAAAATTATGAATGGCTTCATTGGCGTCCCAAATTCACCAGCCTTGGGAAGAAGTGGTGAGAAAATCCTGAGCACACGTAATCACAAGGAAGCATAAAGGGACAAAACTTTATTTGCTTTCCACTGGTGTAAGTCATGAGTTACTCCACGCTTGATGGACCTTTCCAAAATTACTATTAAAGGCAAATTAGGCCTAGCTACCAACCTGTCTTGGTAATCACTGCAGTGGACAGGGGAGTCCAGGGTGCATCCTTTTTTTTTTTTTTATATTACAGAACAGCAAGAATTTGTGGGTAAGCATTCCTAGAGTTCCTACAAATCTTTCCTTTGCAAACCTTGTACCCTGATCCTCCTCAACAGGACTAGGCACAGCAGAGCAATCCTTCTATATGCAGAAAGCTAAGAATGCCGGTTATTTCTGCTCATACACCACGTAAGAGTAGTACTAAAAAGCATAATAGACTTTGTCTTCCCTGTGAACAAAAGACACGCACTCTTTATGCTATAACACAACACACGCACTCCAAAAGTCTACAAAAGAGATAACTTGACATTTTAATAATAAAGATACCAAATATTCTCACCCAACCCTCTCAGCAGATGGGGGAAACAGTGACTATTGATAAGAAGTAGATAATTTCCTCTTGAT
This sequence comes from Pezoporus flaviventris, assembly GCF_033815535.1. Classification (NCBI taxonomy): domain Eukaryota; kingdom Metazoa; phylum Chordata; class Aves; order Psittaciformes; family Psittacidae; genus Pezoporus; species Pezoporus flaviventris. Next base: position 6,663,319 of record NW_026892603.1, read on the forward strand.
TGCTATTCATACACCGCTTATGAATGTTAACACTGTAGGCCTTACGTATGATTGAAATTAAAATTTCTGCCTGGCAATACCTGCATCCCTGTACAGCTTGGCTTACAAAGACTTCCAAATTTTTTAAATCATTTCCATAAGAAGAGAAGCTTCACTTTATTGTGAGCCATGGCAGCCTAGCAGGCAGATAAAGCTTTACCTTAGACTGGTGTGTCAACTCCTTTGCAGTTCTGACCTCTCCAGTCATTTACTTTTTAAATAGCAAAGAGAAAAATAGATCTGATAGAAAACTGGATGTAACTGCAAATTATGCATCTGTCATGCTTACTGCCTACTGGCAGTCTCACTTTGCCTTTCAAAAGAGTGAGATGGGGGCCTTTCAGACTTTCAAACTGTAGAAATATAAAATACAAGTTCTGCTTAAAATGTAAGTATTTGAGATTATATTGAAATTATGATTATTAACAAATAGAAGCAGATTTTTTGTTGTTAGCATTATCTAATTACTTGGACTTCAATGAACCAAAGGCTAAATCCTGAGCAAAAAACACAGAAGCATTTCACAGATAAGGGTTAGTGTATTGATGTGGTTCCTATTAAAACACGTAGAATGAGATGCGCTTTCCAATGGGCATCAGGCTCCTCCAGCTGACGGGATCACATGCAAATGGATTACCTTTATGTAAATGCCTCCATACTCTGTAGTGCATACTCGCTGTCATGCACTAGCCCACAGCCTTGGAACTGAACATTACGATGCCATTTACATCACTCAGGTTTCTCCCACCAAGTGCGACCCACACTACAACCCTGTAGGCAGCTATCCACATTCCCGTCCACCTACATGGATTCAATACTACACATGTCCTCACATGCCTTCAGGCCTTCAGGTCTCCTCCCACAAGTCCCTGCCTAGATTTCTCCACACCTTTGACAACTGGACTGTGGGACCAACCACACAACTTAACTGGTCCTGCCCAAGTGTCACCACTCGATTAACTTATAACCAAAGGAAAAGGAGACCAGAAACTGGATGTGGCTATCAGGCTTTCAGCAGGCATATGTACACATTGTAGCTGGCAATCCAAGAGGGCCAGGTAGCAAACAAGCACCTCGTTTTCCAAGGACCCAAGCCAAAGCACTCGAGCAGGCACTATGATCTGCTTAACCTCATTTTCCTGAGTATAAGGGATTCTGTGATGTACGGGAGCAGTCTTCCCCCACTGAAAATATCCCAGATCATAAGAGATCACCAAGATTTAAAAACAGCAAAGAGGACAAAGCACTTAACACTGCATGCAGCCTTCTTGGATCCACAAAAAGAGGTAGGGAGGCAGTAGGAGAACAGATACTACAAAGGCCAAGTTTCTTTTCCCAAGTCACACAGGCGGGAATGAGCTACATGTCAACAAGTCACACCAGGTTTACTCTTCAAAAAAGCCTTCATTCTTCTCCAAGACAGAAGACTTTCATTAACCTCACTCCACACTTTGCTCTCTTCACAAAGAATCAATTCTGACAGCCCTGCTTCATGGAGCAGCATCCTGAGTGCTTTTCTGCGTTCTTGGTTCATCTGGAAAGCAAACATGGCATTTGTCACAAAGGACCCTGTCCTTACTGCACCCTGTAATATTTTCAAACATGAAGTTTCGTGAGTGTCCTGGGTTCAGCGGTAGCAGTCATTTTTCTCCTTCTTGGTAGCTGGTGCAGAGTTGTTTTTTGACTTTTGGCCTGGGAACAGAGCTGATAACAACGTTATGGTCTGACCAAAGACTTTGTGAGCCTCATGCTCTGCCAGGGAGGAGGGGAAGCCAGGAGGAAGCAGAGACAGGACACCTGACCCAAACTGACCAAAGAGGTATTCCATACCACAGCACGTCATGCCCAGGATGTAACTGGGAGTTACCCGGAAGGGCTGGGACTGGGGTGTTGGAGGGGGTATGGGTCGGTGCTTGGTCGGGCTGGGGGTGCGAGTTATCGGTTGGCTGGTGGTGAGGAGTTGTATTCTCTTCCCTTGTTATTTCCTTTATCATTATTATTATTGGTGGTAGCAGTAGTGATTTGTGTTATACTTTAGTTACTAAACTGTTCTTATCTCAACCCGTGGGAGTTACATTCTTTTCAATTCTCCTATCCATCCCTCCGGGAGTTCAGGAAGGGAAAGAAGGAGTAGAGTGAGTGAACGAGCTGCCTGACTGGTTTTAAACGACGACAGTGGGAAGCCACACCTCAGCTGTCCAAGCTATAACTGAAGGGTCTGTCAAAGACAGGCAATGGTATGGACTTTCACAAAAGCAGGCCAAGTTGTCACTTATACGCATACATACATTTATATGTATTCATATGTATGCATGTATGTGCTCTTTCTACTTAATTGTGATCCAAAGAAACACTGACTACTCCCTGGCAGATCTCTGAATCAAAATTGATTACCCTCTGACCAAGCAATCATGCACAGTAATCTGGATGGAGAAATACTACAAGATTTTCTAAAAGGGAGATCCCCAATAAAAACCAGCACATTAAAACACATTCTTTAAGCTATACAAGCTTTACTTGCTTCTGCACTCACCCACCACGTCCTTCAACATGTGAGCCATTTCAAGTCTGTCCCTGTGCTTGAGCTGCCTTCACAGGTGTCCTTTTCTCATGTGCCTTTTCCCAGGATAACAATCATCTGACTTGTTAGGATTCACATGGATGGCTTGAGTTGTGGGCAGGGCTTTCCTTCCCATGCAACGATGAAAGAGCGGATAAATTTAAGGCATCCCAAAAAACAGAAACTAGCTCCACAGAGGAGCAATAGATGGTTATCCAAGAAGAGCAAGCAGGGCAGAGGGTGAGAGAGCAGAAATTGGAACAGGGGAAGAGTGAGGCCAAACCAAATATGTGCATACCTCATCATCTTTCACTGACAACAATCTTGATTTTTTTAATCCCTCCAGCTGTCACTCACATTTTTTTTTCTGCATGAGAATTTATGCTAAAGCAAATTGAATTTGTATAAACATGACAAATATGCACATATGGAACATATTTATCCCCTACACAAGTGTCTTCTATTGCACCAAATTAAGCCACTCCACATATATATATTCATGAAAGCCCTAGGAAAGGAAGAGAGGAGCCATGTGGAGGGAGTCAGGCAGGTTTCACAGCAGGGAGGTGCTGCCAAACTCCTGACTGATTTTTGCTTCAGTGTGGGTGCAGACTGGCAATGGACAACATCAGTAGGTGCATAAATAAAGCTAGGACTGGCACCACTGGTTGACACATAAGCAGGATCAAGCAGAAGCAGCCACAGATCTGTGTGGTTACTATGGGAAGCCAAAGTAATGCTATGCATGTATACTTCTGAGTGTTGTGCTGATCATCAAAAGCCACTGTAACTGTGTGATGTCAAGGGTTTGCAACAGAGCTGGTAGCCAAATCCATGCTACATTTTTCTCAACACTTAGTCAGTATCATCAGCAAAAGCATGTGAGGCAGAAAGACACGTTTTCTATCTAAACCCGAAACCCCAAACACATTTAATGTTATTATACCTGGTTTCATTGATACCAAATAAATATTTCCTTCCAAGCACCTGAGGGCTGAATTACTTCTCAATATCCACTACAACTGAAGACTAGCTAGAAAGCCAACCCCTTACCATTTGTTTATCCTCTCAAACCTGCTTTGGATAGTACCTAAATCTTCTGTAGGTCTTGCTAAAGGACAAAGATCCCCAGCTTCTGTACTGTACAAAATCATCATTATCCCTCATCAATCAGATATCTATTGGTAAGCTAGGTAATAAAGACATAAGACACGATATAAAATAATAAATTGTTATCTCTGTTAGTTCTTTTTTTTTTTAGTTTGAATCTCAAGATTATTGCCTCAAGAATTGTACACAATTCAGGCAGTGGTTTGTCATGTGAACTCTGGCACTGCTTAGGTGTTTAGCTTCTAATTAACAGAAGATAAAAAATGAGGCAGTATCGTATTAAGAAATGTTTTACAATGTAATCTTTCAGGTATAAATTTTTGATTAATTTTTAATACTAATTCACTGGTAATACAAGAATTTAGCCTTAAGTCCATTCTTACAGTACTCAGAGATTCTTTTGCGGGACATATTCCTCAATGTAGCAGAGGACAGCAGCAAATGTTTAAACTTGTGAAGAGTCCCATTGTCTGAATATGTAACCCATGTTGCATATTCAGAGTTCAGCACATGCTCTGGTGTTTTGCTTTACTGGTACTAACACGGTTTCCATACCAGTGACATCAAGCAATTCCTCTTCATCACAGTAGTGAAAGTTTAATTATTAATACAAAAATTCAGACTAGGTTAATTTGTAATGGTACAACTGACACACAGAAAGGACCTTTGGTTTATCTGCTACTATCTTAAAAATAATATATAATGCACAAAAGTAACATGTAAAGACGTGCATAGAGCTCAGCCCAGCTATTCAAGCTGGCTCAGACACAGCAAAACCTTTTGGCATCTAAAGATTATGGAGCAGCTCTGTTAATACCAAAAAACGGGGATTGTTCTTCTTCTTCTAGGTCTCCATCAATGACGATGAGCTGTGAATAGCTTTCTAAGGCACCATGAGGAGTTCAGTTTTGTTTGGTGCTTTTAAATCCTTTTCTGAGTCACGTTTAGCTGCCCTGGGTCTTTTATTACAGATGAGTTAGTTGCAAAAGCACATAATATCCGAAAACATCAATCTGAGATGGCATAATGAGAGCAGGATTCATGGGGTGTTTTTGTTCTGTTTCTTCTTAAATCAATTACTGACAAATCAATATATTTTTCTGCTATTTCTGCCTCACTGTTTTATTTTTTCATAAATTCTGGAACTTCAAGTAAAGATTAAATGTGTTGAGCTATCATCTCATTAATTGTTCTGAATTGGTGAAGTATTCCTAGTTATACATTAATGTCCTTATTTATGGCAAATAAGACAATTGCCTCACACAAAGACTTTGTGACTGTAGTATGACATCCCACTCAATAGCCAGAATTACTGCTTATGTTGAGTGCCTGTGATTAGAATGCAGCTTGCAGAGAACTGCTTTCTACCTCTAACTTCACCACCAGTTCCCTTGTGGTTGGTTACTCAGCCAGATAAGTGACGTAGGTGTTTGGAGTTGAACATCTAAAACCAGAGGTGGACAGAAGGTGTAATACCTTTTACTCCTCTGCACTTCCAATATGTTTGTTGTGACATTTTGAATGGTTTTGCTTTGGTTTGGTTTTGGGGGGTTTTTGTCATTTGATTTGCTGGTTGTTTTGGGGTTTGGTTGGGGTTTCTTTGGGGGGGTGGTTTTGTTTAGGGTTTTGGGGTTTAGGGATTTTTTGGTGGGGGGGAAGGAAGTTAGTAATGTCTTTTTATTTTTTACAAAGCTCTGAAATCTTTGGGTGAGAGACTTTGTTAAACTTCTCTAAAGTTAGTGGGAAAAGTGACCATTGATTTCATGGATGGGCTTTAGATTAGACTATGTCTATCATAGGCAACTACTAGACTTTTCTTCCCATATTTCTGCTTTTGATACTATGTTTTGAGTACAATTCATAACCCTTAGTGTTCTTTTCTGCTTGTACTTTTCACAGAATCACAGAATCCCAAGGGTTGCAAGGGACCTCAAAAGATCATCTAGTCCAACCCCCCTGCAAGAGCAGGGTAACCTAGAGTACATCACACAGGAACTTGTCCAGACGGGCCTTGAATATCTCCAATGTAGGAGACTCCACAACCCCCCTGGGCAACCTGTTCCAGTGCTCTGTCACTCTCACAGTAAAGAAATTTTTCCTGATGTTCACATGGAACCTCCTATGCTCCAGTTTACACCCATTGCCCCTTGTCCTATCACTGGACATCACTGAAAAAACCTAGCTCCATCATCCTGACACTCACCCTTTACATATTGGTAAACATTGATGAGGTCACCCCTCAGTCTCCTCTTCTCCAAGCTGAAGAGTCCCAGCTCCCTCAGCCTCTCCTCATAAGGGAGTTGTTCCACTCCCTTAATCATCTTTGTGTCTCTGTGCTGGACTCTTTCAAGCAATTCCCTGTCCTTTTTGAACTGTGGGGCCCAGAACTGGACACAATAATCCAGATGCAGCCTCACCAAGGCAGAGTAGATGGGGAGAAGAACCTCTCTTGACCTACTAACCACACCCTTTCTAATGCACCCTAGGATGCCATTGGCCTTCTTGGCCACAAGGGCACATCGTTGGCTCATGGTCATCCTCCTATCCACCAGGACCCCCAGGTCCCTTTCCCCTTCACTACTGTCCAGCACGTCAGCCCCCAACCTGTACTGGTACATGGGGTTGTTCTTCCCCAGATGCAAGACTCTACACTTGCCCTTGTTAAATTTCATCAAGTTTCTCCCCACCCAACTCTCCAGCCTGCCCAGGTCTCGCTGAATGGCAACACAGCCCTCTGGTGTGTCAGCCACTCCTCCCAGTTTAGTATCATCAGCGAACTTGTGGGGGGTACACTCAGTTCCCTCATCCAGGGCGTTGATGAAAATATTAAACAGCACTGGTCCCAGCACCGACCCCTGAGGAACTCCACTAGTCACAGACCTCCAGCTAGATTCTGCCCCATTGACCACAACTCTCTGCCTTCTTCCTTTCAACCAGTTCTTGATCCACCTCACTACCTGATCATCAAGCCCACACTTCCTTAGCTTATCTATGAGGATGCTGTGGGAGACAGTATCAACTGCCTTACTGAAATCAAGAAAAACCACATCTACTGCTCTACCATCATCCAGCCACCTAGTTACTTCCTCATAGAAGGCTGTAAGGTTGGTCAAAAGGGAGACTTCAAAAAAAAGACAAAAGAACAAACAAAAAAAAAAAGTTTCACTTCTCCAAACCATTTAGTAATCCTGGTTATAATCAGCATATTCTTAGATCTCATTGAGCTTGACATGAGACTCCATTTAAACACATCCAGTCTGACGAATATTCCCTCTTGGTTAATAAACACAAGAACTGTTTCCTTTAGACTCATAGTCTTGCTTTCATATGTTTTCCTTCAAGCCAAGATTTACTGTGAATACTACAAATAAACAGCACCCTTACATTCTTTATTAAACCTAGAAATACCTCTGTAAGCAAAGATCAACAAAAGTAGTTGACAAGAGGAAGAATGAAACAATTTCAGGAAGATAGCTCTTCTACTCCTGTGTCTCAGATACAATATTTATCTTGTTTATTTATGCTGCGGTTCAGGGCAGAGTTCACAAAGAATGCATCTGTGTGGTCAAATACAGTACATTACTTTGCCTGCATGCAAGCAATTTCCAGACTAAAACTATTTATATTTGTGTACAGCTACACCCATACTATTAGTTCATCTAAGAAGCAGGACTTCTTTGCTCAAACACTGTCACTCCTAACTGCATATGTTCAGGCTTAGGGATGCTTCCTATCCCCCAAGCTCAAAAGATAGACTAATCAAGCAAAAGGTTGTCTGCATCTGTCTATGCAGCTGCATTTTAAGAAAGAGCCACAAGCACATTCTCTACAGTAATTCTTTACAGGCGTCTCTTCTATTTTATGAGAAGTGCAGAGTTCTCCACTACCAGTCATAGTGATAACTCCTTATGTTCCTAAAATAAGCTGTATGAAATCACAGAAGACTTGATATTTTTGTAAAAATTTAGTCCACGGTGTCTTCACTTAATACTGTAAGTCAAATCTTGTTAGATACCCATGGATATCATACTGTGATACTGTGATATCTGGGTAGAGTTCGAGAAGTGGTTTCCATCACAACTCTGTTGCCATAAAACATTTGTAGTCTAACAGTGGTTAGCTTTCACCAGTTATACTCTCAAATAGGTGGAGATAATCTTACGGTAACATGTATTCAGTAATGGCCAAGTCAGTTCACCTAATCTAGTGTCCTGATTCTACCTATGGCCAGTATCAGCTGTTTTTAAGGAAGCTCTAAATAATACTGCAGCACAGGAATATCTATTGTTTGTTCTGAGCAAATGCAGAACTAGTTGTAGGTAGGAAAGTCTCATGTTAGTATTTCACATTTAAGGGTTTTTTTTTGTCTCAAAACATGACAGCTTACACACTTTCAGAGCAATTGGTCTGTTAGCCAAGAGAGGAAGCAACAGCAGAAGGTATGTATAGTCACATATGGCCAGATCACAGAACCATCCGGATTTAATACAGGCTGAAGCTCTGGCCAACCGACGTTCCAGATATCCAGAGAGAAATCTGCTGGCACTTGGGAAGTGTGCGTTGTGGCAAACAAACATCACACTTACATCCAGGACTTTCTTTGCCAAAACTAGAAAAATCCCATTTATAGTGCATCATCTAAATTAAAATTGGTTTTATCCATCTCCACCTTTACACATCAGGCGCAGTGACTTTTGTTTGTTTTGGGTTTGCTTTGTTGTTTGTTGTTTTTTTTTTTTTAATTTTAGAAGAATACAACTTATGACAAAGCTGCCACAAAGATGATCTGACAGAATTGTGTGAGATAGCACATAGATTTTAAAAGTAAAATGATTAGAGAACCCTTGAAATCTCTTCCTAGTCATTCCTCCAATCTTTCATTGTACTCAGTCATGCCATTTTTGCAAGCAAGACTGTAATACAAGATATCCTGGCATTCTAAAAAGCTTCTGTACTTGATGCACAGTTATTCTGTAAATAAATCTACAATGAAGTGCTTAAAGGCTGATTTCTTACCTTTTAGCAACTAGGCATAAAATATTGGGCCATAAAATGCTTACAAATTAGATTACTGGAAGTGAATAGAATGCATTGTTATCTACTGAACCAGTAGTGGGTCAAATGGTAGTTTGAATTCTCATGGTGAATATGACTGTGACCTTCACATATACCATTGACAGAAAGCAATTTTATTTACATTTTTAAAACCACATAAAGGTGAAAGATGGTACCACCACAAAATGAAATATTAAATTTTTTTGTCCAGAGGCATAACTGAGATCTCCCAAGGTCATACGTAGCCTGAAATGAAGCAAGGCTTTCTTAATCGTGCTACCAGTACATTTCACCCAAATCTGGTGATCTGTTTTCATTTACCAGTTGAGAAATCTCTTTATTTTAAGATAGAGATATAAGAAATAATAAGAGACCAGTTCTTTTTTCCCTTAGCTGTTTCTGCACAAGCTAATCACTAATTATGTTTGAGCTGTTATAACAAGCTACATGTTTCAACTGTATAGATTAAAAAGGCCTACCCAAAAAGAGATGGCAGGGTGAAAAAGCCTGATTTGAAAAGAAATATATTGCACTCTTTTAGACCAACAGAACGACGATGTCTAGTATTCTAGAAGAGTATATTTGGAAAATAATTAAAGCTATGTATAATTTTATATAATCTGTGTTTTTAAGTATTTAAATAACAGCTTTTTTCACTCTATGCATACCAAATGTGGTTCTTTGGCACTCTCAATTAAAAAAAAAAACCAAACTATCCATCGCAGCGTTTTCTCTGCCCCTTCTAAGCACCTCATGATGAAAAACTTATTACTAGAAGTCTGGTCTGCAACCACTATAGAGTGGGCAGTGTTATAAAGAAATTATAAATAGCAGTAACTGCATTCTTCAAAGCATTCTATATAACACTTCAAGCTTCTCTGAAGTGCAACATTTAAGAAAAAAAAAGAAAAGGAAATCACAAAAGGTATTTATAGGATAACACCATTTTGGAAAGTACTATCACAAAGAACGCCTAGGAGGAAACATCTGTCTATAAATTATAGATTATTCTGGTAGCAATGGCTATGATTAAGGTTGCCTGAAACTTCCCATATTAAGACCTTTTTTTCAGTTGCTTGTGAGTTTGTTGAATTCTAAGTGCTTGGAGTAAAATTTTCCCTGTAAGGTATCTGCCTCAATATTTATCTAGCCTTTGTGGAAAGTTTAACACAAAATGGTTTAGAGAACAAGATTACAGGAAAATATACCTTGCTTTGAAAAAGATGATTCTTCTTTGAGGAGTCCTAATGTTGCCTTTTTGAAGAAAAAAAAAAAACCTTTGAAACATGGTACAGCGCAGCCTTTTTGTCAGGTATATAATTTTTACAGTTCCTGAAATGCCCATTCAAAGCCAGTCTATTTTGTTGGGTAGTTTTAATCTCAAGTCTTAGCTACTTTTTCCTAGAAGCACCTCAGCTTTTACACCCAAAAAAAAAATCATTAATATTCTTTGCATGCTTCAACTCTCAGAAGCTACTTGCCTGGAATAACCATACATGTTTCATCTCTGCAAAACAGAGTTTGCTTTCTTCAGCCCATAGAACTAGACCTACCAAGCTAGAATATCCCTGCGATCCTTGCTCCTGACGTCCTAAACCAATAAAGTAAGATGCTGAAGCCAAATTCTCCTCTCCTTTTACTGCCAGTTTCTGCTGGTGCACTGAGGATGAAGAGGCAGCTAGATAAAGAGAGCATGCAGTAGCTAGTGGATAGATTTTTATGGGGAGTAATAGATACAAATCATTAAACAAATCCAATTATAAGCTTAAAAATAATGGATGAGGAGTGATGGCAGTGGCCTGCAAATTGGTAACTTGCTTCAAGCCAACAATATACACTCACAGCTCCATCAGTATACAACCATAAGTATTGCTCTCAGGTAAAAATAAAAGCTTTCATGATCTTAGGCACATAAACTGCCTTCTCGAAGTAGTTCATTAACTGTGCTATGACAGACTGACAGGGGTTTTGTTTAAAAGTAAAGAATTAGACTTGAATCCAAGTGAAAATAAAGGACGTCCACCAAACAGATTAAAAACAGGAAAGCACAAGACTGTTTATGCTTACTATTAGCAATTTTCAAGATCCTTCAGGCTAGATTCAGAAGGTACCTATAATTACTTCAATGAAGTGTTCACTCTTTCTGTCCCAAGGACTTGCTAAGAGTTTGTAACTTGAAATTAGATACCCATATAACCCTCCTGGGAGAAGTTTTCTGAAAGCATAATTCACAGAAACTACTAAACTACCCAAACTAAGCAACCAAAGGAAGACAAGGAATTAATTTAAACACTTTCTGACATTTCTGAAGCATAAATTGTTCCAAGAATTAGGCACCTTATTTTACTCCTGCTAATATGCCCAGTGGATAAAGTTGGCAAGGCAACATCACTTTAACTTTCTGGTTTAAGAATTTCTTTCACATCAGAATAAAGCTTTTTTTCTGATAAGGGCTCTCAAAACCTTAAGTGCTTCTACTATGAATAAAGTCATATACATAGGGCCAAAGAACAAGAGGGAAAGACTCAAAACCACAAATGTCTTAAAGCTTACCTATAGGAAGACCCTGTTTCCTGGCTGAAGAATTACCTGAGTGCATTAAACTAAGTAGAATAAAATGAACAAGCAAAATAAAGAAAATTCCTGGTGTTATTCCACTAGACAGTAGTTAAAGCAATTACCTCAGAAGTGTAAGTTTTGTGTTCATGGTCCTGAAGCAGAGAAAGAAATCAAATCTCTTATATTCATACCAAGGGCTTCAGACTCTGATCCAATGAAAAAATATTGATGGAAGACAAATTAAATGGAGAATAGAACAGCCCTATGACCCAACCCTACATGTTGTAAGTGTAGAGTGCTACAGACCCAGCTGGAACTACTTCCCAATAACCAGCCCTGCCCTATTGTTGTTTTTTTGCTTTCATGCATGTCTGTGAATCAAGGGCATGATTACTAGAGATGTCATGGTATTTTAGGCTGCAGTGGTGGCATTTAAGCTAACAAATAATCCAGAGTCTAACTATCACAGCTGATACTAAGTCTGTTGTGATAGCTGGATGTGAGGTGCAGTCATTTATCAGGGATTAGAGCTTAGCTGCATGTTTTTAGCATGTTTCTATGTTCTGAATTACATCAGTCACAGAAAAGGTACTATACAGTGAGGACGCTGAAAAATGTACAAAGATGATATTCAGCCTGTCATGAACTGAAATCACCACATTGAAGAAAGTCAGAGCTTGAGAGCATGGTTGATGTGAAGTAATTATGAAGTAATTGAATGTGAAGTAGTTAACCAGTTAAAGGTAGAAGATGTGATACAAGACATCAAAGACGAAGACTAAAAAATATTGCATACAAGAAAAACTTTCTGCACAGTCATTTCACTGAACATTTGCAATTTCTTTCTTGTGCTCAATGGCAGTAATACTGTAAAAGATGAAAAACCCCAAACCACCCTAAGGGAAGAGTACAGCCTTGAACCAAGCTTGTGACTGAAGTCAGTCTTAGGATTTGGGTAACACTGACTCAGTCGCTAATAATGTCAGATGCTGTGTAAATGATTCTTAAGCAGCCAAAAATGAAATAGAGGTCTAGGCTTAGAGGAGACAGACTCTCCTAGAAGTAAGATATTGAAGGAGAAAAGACTGTGAATGCAAAGCAATTGGGACAGAATGAGTCTTTATTCAGATTCTATTTTCTTTGAGATTTTGTTTTGATTTCTAAGAAGGAAGTTGTGCTGGGATTGCCTTTTGATTACTGTACTTACTTCTATGCAACTTTGGTGACTCATTCATAATTTAGGACAAACATGATTTTATTGAAGATGAACCTCCTGTTTCATCATGCATGAGAGCTAACAACATGCATTCTCTACCATTCCCAATGAGTCCTTTAGCAAAACTAGAGGTGGACATAGAAAACATTCTTTAGGTACTAAACAGGTCAAAACACATGATGTAAAAAAAAAACAAAAAAAATAACAAAAAAAAAAACAAACCCCAAAACAAACTCCTATATCATGTTTACTTATCTTGAAAACAAACAAAAGAACATAAATTCAAGTTTATTTTTGTAACCATTAGAGGTTACTTTTATATTTCTGCTGAGAATTTTGTACCTAAGCAGTGACACATTTAATGCCTCAAGTAACCTGAAAATTACTTCCATTGTCAAAGAGAACTATCTCAATTAAGAAAAATAATTGAGTCCATTTTCAGTCAGGCCATCCTTAGGACAGCTTTTGCTTCCTAAGTATATGCTCAGAAAGGCATTGGAAACTAGGATAAGTTTATCAATTTAATTTCAATTGGGTAGATTTTCCATCCCCAGTGGGCATATTTGTTAGAATCTGACTGTAGCTGGTCCCATTATTAATAGCAAACAATTTGATTAATTTATCCTACACTTCTGCTGATGAAATAGCCTCTCCCACTCTGACTGCCTTTTTTATTCATAGGCATTCAGTGAATGTTTCCAGTATATTTTACTGGAATTTGTTTAGAAGCTCTTTGTTTCATCTGATCATGATTATTTCTTTACGAGTGATGGTGTGACTTTAAATCTTTGGCTAGTATTGTCTTTGTCCTGCTGACTTGGTCACTCCAACTGTGGTATTAGGAACACTTATGATGTGATTAGTAAACATTTAGTATGATGTTTGAAGCTCTGATTTACCAAGGGAGACACAAATCTATACAGAAACAATCCTTCCCTAAACATTCATCAGACAAAACAATTTTACATAGGTGTGCGTTCAAAAATTAATATAAAAGGATGAAAATACAGAAGAATTGAAAGCTTCTGAAGTGTAAGAATTTTTAAAGGTGGATTCTTACGCTATTAACCCAGCTTATTTCAAGCCACTCCCCTGTTTTTCTGTGATAGTTGTTCCAATACAGAATGGTCCTTCATCTGTTAATCCAACCACCACATGATCAGCTGCAGCTAAATCAAGGAAAGAAGGGGCAACAAGGACCATGGCCCACAGAAGCTGCAAGTAGTCTATGAAGTGAGAATTACAGGATTTGCAAACAACGTGTCTGCTATTTTTTACAGAAGTTATTAGCATAAATCCAGGGTAATTAGCCTTTTCTAAACATGCTGAAGATAGAATTATTCCAAACATTTCTACAGCCTTTGAGGTCCTGACAAAAAGGCAGGGGACAAAAAATTCCTGGAATTTGGGGATTAATCTTAAATCAATCATGCCAAGTGGTCCATACTGAAGGAGAGCTGTGTAAAAATACTGCCTTAGACTCAGTCTATATATCTACATTAATTTGCAAAGCTGGGATAGAAAACAGCTTCCATAGCAGCTGTGGAATCATTACATTCCCACCAATGAACAACTTTTTCCTATGAAAACACTTGCACATATGCCTCTCATTACATGAAGTGTTTTACACCTGCTCAGAAGTTTAGAAACTTTCCATAAGCAATGGAAAAGTAGGTGCAAGTTTAGGGAATGTGAAATACACAAGCATAACTGAGTCAGGGACTGGTCAACTAGCTGAATTTTAGCCTGAATCAACAGGCTAGCAAAGTCACAGCTCCACCTGTTGAGCTAAAGTAAATCACCCACCTATAATGGCTGGCAGCACAGATTCCCTTTTTTTTTGCCAGATATAGATAACTGGCACTAACACTGTGCCACTTGGATAAAACAAAACACAGAAGCTGAGGGACAATTCATGTAGTCATTATTCTAGATGAAGGAGTACTGTAGCCATTGAATCATTCTGCAAGAGAATAAATGTATCTAAAGGAAGGGTCTCATGGCAGATTAAAGACGGGACAATATTCTTCTGGGTAAACGTACTGAAGCAAATCACAATGTCAAAAAAATATGTTAAAAATGAAAGCATATAGAGCCCACTCAGTTCTTCTTAACTTCACAGCAGACTAAGCTGCTCAAACCAAAGGCTGTGAACACCACATAGCCATATGTACGTATATTTTCCACCTTTATTAAAATGCTTACTTCTTTCTTCCGATGCTAAGTATGAATAGGCAATTCACACAAAGCAACTCGAGCTAAAATGTAATGAAATAGCATTCCCAACCTCCTTAAAAAAGTGGAAGTATTTATCAAGCTAAGGATACCATTTTATGACCAGAGAAATCAATGGCAAAGTTCTTACGAGTCTGAATGGTCTTGAATCAACATGCAAGTTTCTTGTGTAGGAGTAAATAAGGTAGTTTTTTTGCCTTACGTGGTCACTATTTAACTACACTTTTTTCTGTAAGGAAAAAAATCTGCAGTGGTCTGCAAAAAATGTACATCAGTATCAGTTAGACTGCAAATGCAGAGCACAGATATAATACTTCATACAGGCCACACATGGCTTCTCAGATATGCCCCTTTTGCATCTCTTTGTAATTCTTTGTGATTCTGGGGGTGCCTGACACTTAAAAAATACATCTACCACAAAAAAAAATTTATTTGAAAAAATAAACTTTAGTTTCGTTTCAAAGATAATGACATTTCGCAGACTATTTCTTCAGAAGCTGAATCTGTAGCCAGAACAAATTATTATTACAAAGATTCAGAACAAAAAAAAAGTATTAAATAATTAATGGATCATTTTTATTATACAATTAATTATTATCCAACTATAATGGAGAAAACATGTTTAGGGTGTGGAATAACAGATGCATCTTTATAAGCATAATATTGCAATAGATCCTAAGTAGCCCAGAGGTAAATTCAACAAGTTCTTGGCATAAATATTACTTTGTAACAATTCTAAAGATACACATGTGCGATCTTTTCTGATATGGAAGAAGAAAATTTTATATCCTAAAACCAGAAATGCAAAAACCTTATTGCATTTGCTTTCTTATGATCCTAGTTCAGTAAAGCACTGAAGCGTATGTGAGCGCATTTCTTAACACTGAAGTGTTAAGCTTGTTTTGCTTCTAAAAAGTAGTTACAAACCATTGGCATCTACTCTGAAGTGTCTGCTACAACCTCACAATTTCAGCATATTCTATAAATTGTGAAGAATAAAAGCAGCATTTTTACCTCCTCCTACATACTTAGTCACACATTTCCATATTCATTTGGGTTGCATTACATTGAAATACTGAACCATAACATTAAAATCTGCTAATCCACTCAACAACTTTTTTAAGGCTCATGCTCTGCTTTAGCTAGCAAATATTCTGTGCATTTAAGGTGTAAACACAAACTGATATATCTATAATTCTGTGGGACAGTATCTTATTGCAATAACTAATTTTAATAGAGGCAGCAGAGCTGCTCACAGAGGAAGGAGGTAAACAGCAAGAGGTACTACCCCTTGATTCAGCAGAAGAAAGCTGAAGACATAGATGATTCACACAGCCCACTGTCTTACCAAGGGTCAGACAATGTTGTTCCTTTCTCACTCCAAGTGACCGCTCACAGAAGTGGCTCTGCTGAAGTTAAGAATATCTTTTGTGTAAGTAACTATCAAAATCCCAATGTCTCCTATTTCAGATATTAGAAAGCAGTGTAATTAAAGGGTCATACTCTTGCACCTCTGTTTCCAACGTGTTCCACGTTACCATCTACAGCAAGCAAGCCAATTAAGCAAATAGGATCGTTTGTGGAAGCAGGGAGAATAAATAAGTAGGATTATAAAACTGTGGGCCTTGTTAAGGTAATATCCACTACAGATGAAGGCAACAGGATGGAGCCCATCTTTTCTAATGGTGAAGGTTTTGCAGTACTATTATTCACATCTTTTATGTCACATCTCTGTATTTGTACTCCTCCTTATTTCCCTCCTCTTTAAAGATCTGTTCACTCAGCAATTGTCACCCATAAAGCTACAGTATTATTGCTATGTTTTACCTAGCAATATTGCTTACAAAATCTTCTCAAGACACAAATCATTCCCCACATAAACATTCAGAAAAAACTCAGTGTGTAACAGAGTAGTTGCAGAAAGCAACAACAGAAATTCAGTCAAATTACACACTAACATTCTGATTTTAAATGACTAGTATTTTACAATATTGCTATTGACAATGCAGCAACCATGAGGATACAGCTTTAATATGATCGTTATTTTAAGTCCATACCTTCCTTTACAGGACCTCAAATATTATGGATGATATTGTAAACATAAAAAGTAGTCCATTCATTTTATATACGTAGTTTTATATACCTGAAGGCCTATGACAACATTTGTTGACAAAATCGCCTAGCAGAAGAATTATTCTTCCACAGTTCAATCAAGAATAGTTTATAAAAATGACTGTGCAAATAGGTATTACAGTACAGGTGGTCTGAACTATCCATACAGAAATTCCATTAGCTACAATTTTTTAAGACCTGACAATTACACTTTCAATTCAAAGTGCATCTGAATAATGGCAAGCAATTCTCCGTGGTAGAAACGGTCTACTTAATCTTCAACAGGAAACAGAATCCCTCCTCCTTGCACAAGTAAGACATGAATTTACAGAGGAATCCTATTTTGTATAACATTGCAGGAACAGGCCACAGGATCTGCTGTATAGGAGACTTTGGTTTACAAGAGTGCTCTCAATACATGGCTAGAGTATGTCTTCTTTTTTTAATTTTTCTTTTTACCCAGTGGCTTATATGCACCTCTCAGACAAATGCAAGAAATATTGCACCATCTGAAGGTTAACTCCCCAATAATGCATGGGGAGTCAGGGAGGAGAACACAACGTTAAGACAAGTTAGTCAGTAATAATTTATCATGTTACTGACGCTATTTCTGAAATCAGTATGTAGTATTAGGCAGAAACACTGGGTCCAGGGGTTTCTGGATCAAAATATCAGATGTTCTAACTAGGAAGATAAGTAGGATCTTCTGTTTTTCAACTGGGAATGCTGTATTGATTAGATTATAAGTGACTTCTCACTTTTTTTTCCTAAATAAATAATAAAATTTATATATATATATTATATATTTTAATTACAGGTATTTCCAAGAACTGAGGCTGCTAGATCACTTCTTTCCTGGTATTGTTTTGGTCATCAGCTGTGCTGCTGATTCTGCTGAGCCTAGAGAGACCTTGTCCAGCTTAAACACCCTAGTTTTAGGAAATATACAAAGAAATAACATAGGCATACTTTACTTACCAGTTTTTCAGAAGTTCATCAATAAGAAATAACCAGGCTGCACACACAAAGAAACAAGCAGGCTCCTCATTCTTTAGTTTTTTGCATCCAGTCTATACTTGAAAATGAGGTTTGAGTACAATAGGGTGCTATTATCATGCAAGCAAAAAAAGCCTAATTTCTCCCCATCATAGTCTGCAGATGTGGAAAGAGCAGATTATCTTCACGTGTGCTGGTTAACCTGTCATCAAAGTGATGAAACAGATTAACAGGAGACATGACACTTCAGAAGGCACTGACAAAACTAACAGGAATGGACAGGGCAGAGACCAGCTAGTGAACAAATCTTTTCATAGCAGACAGAGAGGACAAGAAAGAAAATATTGCTAAACTACTCCTTGGAGAGTAAGAGACAGGGCACCTGGAGAGATGGATGTAGCGTGCAAGGCAGATGAACGTCCCTGAGACATTTGTCACTAGTTGGACTGTGAGACACTGACATTAATGAGGGTGGCATTTGGAAGATAAAAGCTGTATCTCTGAAGCAGACAATACAATTTCCAGGCACCATACATAGGGACTGGAAAAAAAGCATCACAGTTGATACTGATATTCATGGGAGAATATGGACCACGAATAAATGGCTTTTGTCTGCAGGGTTGGTGGGGATTGTGAGTTGCTTTTCCTCTCAGCCTAGTCAATTCCCATCACATTCCTTTAGTGAAGGACTCTCCATCAGTCATACACTTACACCTTCCTTGCCAAAAGTCAGTGTTTTATTGACAAGTGCTTTTCAGGTATTAGACTGCTAGAAGACAGCTCTGTCAATAGTGTGTGGGGATTTACAGGGATGAAGGCACTTGCCTGGTATTATTTCCTCTTGAAAGTAAGGAGGGATCTGGGAGATACCCTAAGCACTGGCTGTCAGGACACAGGCACGTGAAGGGAACGAGATCTGCCTTACAGGTGTCTCAAAAGTACCACTACCCTATACCAATGACATCAACTGTGCCTGAGAGCAACTCCTGCCATGACCCTCAGGATTGGAAGTATCATTATTAATTAATCACTCCCTGCTTCCATGTCCTAGTATCAACTGTGTTGCACAGCCGTTTTGACACCAATGCTCACGGATGTCTTGGGACTCTCCCCAGAAAGAATGCTGTCATTCTGGGATAAAATGAGACAAACACAAACATACCAAAACAGCCTTCCTGATCCCCAGATTCATCCTGCCAAGATCCTATCGGAGATCCCATCCACGTTGCCCTACACACTCATATATTGCTCCTCTGGTCAGTTTGTTGGGTTTTTGTTTTTTTTTCCTCAGAATATAAAGCAGCTTCTTTGCCTCTAAAAGAAACCCAGTCAGCAGCAACAGTAAATACATTGGTGTGCTGGTCCACCTGTCTACTTCTTCCTTCAGGAAACTAACGCAGGAAGCCAAACCCCACGTCCAGAGCGGGTTGCAGGCGAGGTCTGAGCAGCAGTGACCCGAAACACTGAGGGCGCCTGTGACAGAATGTTTGCGGGTGTCGCCGGGCTCCCCGGTAGCGCACAGCTACCGCCGTGACGCCGGAGGGCCGGGCGCTGCTCGCTATGCTGGCGCGGATGCCCCCTCTCTTCGGCCCCGTTCCCCGGGACCTCTCCAAGGTGCTGCACGGCCGGAGCTGCCACCGGCGGTCCACTGGAAAGCGCCAGCCCCGACCCGGCGGCGGGCCGCGCGGAGCAGCGCGGAACGGAGCGGGGCACCTCGAAGTCAGCCTTGTCCCAGCCCGTCCGCAAGCCTTTGTTCGCTCTCCCCGCAGCGCTTGCACTGGCCTTCCGCGGCTCGAAACGGGCAGCGTCTCCGACACAGGGGGAAGAAAACACACTTAAAAAAAAAAAACATAACCAAACCCACTTGGACTAATCGTGCACTGAAGAAAGTTTTAGGAGCGCATCCAGTAGTGAAAATCAAAATGGGAACCCAAACTAACCCGACATGTGATAAGGACAAGCTCTTTCTGCTTCCTCTTTAATGCTGCATGTAGGGAGCACAGCTGCACACGTGAAGGTGCTCATGTGCCCGTCCTGCTGAAGAGTACCGAGCATATCCCGGCTGTCCTTCAATAGCGTCTCTCTTTCCTCTTCGATTTAAAAATTGAAAGAGAAAGGGAAAGTGGTAGAAGAAAGCTGACTGAATCCCTCCTTTGATCACAAACAAGCCCAGCAAGATGGATTGTGGGAAGAGAAGCTGTATTCCTAAACAACGACCTGTATCACAGTAGTTAAAATGGAACAGAAAAGCCTCTCACAAAGTCAATTCTTATGTAGATGAGGGGACAAAAGAGCTTTTCTCTCTCTTCGCGGTTTTAGCAAATTTCTAATTTGCCCAAAGAAGCCCTAGAGGAATGAGGAAGAAAGGGCGGGAATATTGGGATTGCTAGTGGTAACAAATAGTAGCGTGCTCTGGACTGCCTACTAGAAATACACAAAAAAATACGGGGACTCGACGCCATTGTACCAGCTGTGTTATTTCTCTTGACCTTCGGATTTGCTCATCCAGGCTGAACAAACTTCCTGCAAAGAGCATCACCCCTGGTCTCTACCAGACACATAACTTTAGTCTCTTTAAGTCACAGAAAGAGACTCCTCCAAAAGAAGGACCCTCACAGAAGTTTAAACAACAACCAGAAACACGTAGGGTTAAACAATCAACTAGGAAATATGCTGTCCTGTTGAACAGAGAGCAGTTTCCCCAGCATTGAGAACCTGCCAATATATATCATATCAATAAAAAGAAGCTCTTCGAAAGCTTGCATAGTAATTGAGATTGGAGATCTTTTTTGATACGGGTTGGCATTTCCTCATATCAATCTGACAGAGCCAACGCAGGAAATTGCTGGTAATATTCATCTGGGGAGCACTTTCATTAAACGTAATTCATTCGACTTTCACAATAAATTGAGTGACATCCTTACAGCAGAACCTTTTTATCCTTGATGAAGTGCTTGCCAGCCTTCGGTTTTCCACTTTATTGTCACATTCCTTAAAACAGGATCGTCAACATGTCAATCTGCTGCATGAAAAAAATGCTAAAGCTGTATTTACAAAGAGCCCAGGAGGTGGTTTAATGCTGACTTACAAGAAGAGCGAGCTGGGTGTTAAACTATCTGATAAATCACAGCATAACTTCACACAAACACAGTCGGGAGAACAGAAGCCATTCCTAGGGAGGGAAGGATGGCTCACACACTCATTTTCTCCAAGTGCTGGCTATTCCGAGCAATTGGTTTCTTAACCTGCTTCACCGCACTTTTTCCAAGACGGCTGGGAAATTGACTTTTCGTTAATTAAAATGGCGGTTTAGAGATGCAGGGGAGTATTAAAGAGCTTAAAATGGATACCTCTAGGTGCCGACTTGGAAGATTGGGCTAGTCAAAGAGAGGCAGGGATATTGGATTATATTGGGGTGCCTCCCCAAAAGACGAAATCTGTTCCAGACTCCTTTCTCCAGCGATATAAGAAATCAAAGTAGTGTGTACTAAGCACCACGAAAAAGAACTTTTAGTGCGGGAAAGCCCCTTCTTAAACTCGTAGCGCAGGTCCCTGGTGGTTAGGAAGGAAGAAAACCCAGAAAAGAATGCACCAATCTCCACTTAACAGGAAACAAAAAAGAAACTAGAGCGCAGAAAAGTTTATTTCGCCTACAGGAGCTCCGAGCCCGTTGCCATCCCCGTGCCTTGCCTTCCGAAAGAGTAATTACTCCACCTACACCACCGCGAAGCCTCTCTCAAACTCCTTAAGAAAGAGGGAGCGGAACCTTCGCAAGGCTACCTAAACCTCCACCCCTGCCGTCGTCCCCCACCCCCACCCCCCGACGTCAATTTGAAAACTGCAAGAAATCGCTTATTTGGGGGGGGGGGGGAAAGCAGTACCCGACTGCTTTCAGCACAAAATGCCTCTGAGAAAATACCGGGGGTGCTGAATATGCCTTCTTTTGTTTTTTGTTTTGTTTTATCTTCGCTGCCTACAGAAGGGTTTTGTTCCTCCCACGACAAAGTAGGACACACGCAGCAACTATCTTTAAAAAGAAAGAAGAAGAAGATATAAAATCAACTTATCTTCTCCTGCATGTGATACCTCCTCGCTTTTCCCATAGCTTTCATTAACCGGGGTGAAATCACCGCAAACAGTGCGACATGGAGCGAAATTAAATGTACACAAAGTCTGGAGCACTTCACCCCCCTTTCCTCCCCCTCGGCAAACACCGTGCCAAGTGTGCCACCTCTTTGGACGATTTTAAACCTCTCTTATTCACAACATTTTGCAGGAAAGCTTCGCTCGGCTGTCAGAAGGCCTCCAAACTACAGCGACGGCGTGGAGCAGACCTTAAAATTCCCAGCCTGGCGCTGAAGGAGGTTATCGGGCTGGAGCAGAGCAGCTTCCCCCGCGAAACAACCTGCTCGTACCCCTCGTCGGGGGGAGGAAAATTCCCCCCCCCCCCATTTGCTCTTGCTCTGCTTAAGTTCTACAAGGAGTTAAACTGCTCTGCCAGCCGGCTCTGATGTATATCCTATTTTACAAACTCACCAGCGGAGAAACACTTTGCTGGGAAAAGACGACAAGGCGGGGAGACTCAGGGGGGAGGAGGGATCTTTACCCTAGCAACACGAAACGCAAAACTCCGACCGGTTTTAGTCCCGCACCCGCCACTTCGGGGAAGGAGTACCTAGGTAAAGGAGCCGAAGTTTCTTCAAGCCGGTGTGATCTCAGGAAAACAGTGCGGGAAGTTCCCCCCTAGAGCACGCGAAGGCAGAACCTGGGAACATGCTGGGGATGAAATCCGGCATCCGGAAGGCACGCTGCCGCCCGGAGCCCTGGGTTGTCCGGGCGGGGCGGGGGGAGCGCAGGATCAGGCTGGGGCCGGAGAGCGGCAGGACGGGGAGAGCTCTGGTGACCACCGGGAGTTGCCGGCCCCCTGCCAGCCGGCCGACTTCCTCACTAAGGAAGCTCCCCTTAACAGCCGTGACGGAAACTACCTGCCTCCTCCTCTGAGGCCATGCTTAGCCTGTCCTAGTGAGAAATAACTAGTTAGGATCCTTGCCGTCTTCGCTCCCAGTCCGCGGAATTTGTAGTCGCTTCTATAGTGTGTCTCTTCCACTCAGGAAAAGGGAAAAGAAATGAAAAAAAAAAAAAAAAAAAGGAAGAAATGGAAAGAAGCAGCCTGGCGTTTTATTGTCCTGTGGTGTCAGACTGGAAATCCACCTGCAGCTAGCAGGAATTAAACGAGGAAATTTCCACTAAGGGAATGGTGTAAAACCCCGTTGTCTTTAACAGAGCTCAAATCTAAAAGAGTCTACGATCTCCGGGCCGTTTTTTCTTTCTTAATATTTACGTGCTTCCTTAATGACGATTTTGACCTTGGCACAGCCCTGTTCGTTAAGAAAACAGTACCCATTAGAATAAGACTAAGATGCTTTTGAAAGAACAGCAGTGAAGTGGAGTCTCGTGGTGAGACTGAGCGTAGCTGCCTGAACACTTTCTACAGCTCTCTAAATGTCTAGAAAGAAAATAACTGCAAGCATGTAAAGGTTAACTCCTAATTCTACCAAATAAGTACTAAGTTATCCGTTTAGGCCAAAGGAAATGCACTTCTACTGCAAATCAAATGCAACATTTTCAATACACTGCACAGCTCGAAACAAGGAGAAAATACACATCTCTCAAAGGCCAACTACTGTTCTTATCAATAAACATAATAGGACGAACCATCTCTACCCCAGCAACATTCCTTCTCTTTCTGGTTGGCCATGACCTCTATAAATTTGTGGCAATAAGGCTGGATGGCATATGGCTCTATTAAAGAGGGGGAGAAGAGAAGGAGCACTCCCCCCCCCCCCAATTTAATTAGGAAGAGGTTTAACGGTGGGAAAAATCAATAAATTAAATAAATAAAGAAGAAAGGAGAGCAGTGTTTTGCTTGGTGAAGAGAAATTACAAGCCAGCAATTGTCTGGAAATGAGTAACTGCTAAACACCGCCCAGCTCAGGCAGAGGGGAAACAGGCTGCTTTCCCTCTCCCCTATAATACTAGCCCCTCTCAGAAAGGATTATTTTAACCAACTCGATGGGAAGCTGGTGGCACTGCCATTTCATTTGTCCCTCCTCACAGGCTGGGTACTGAAAATGCAATTCCTAATTGAAACCACCCTGGTCCACACAGAGTGGCTCATGCACAGGGGCTGGCAGCCCAAAGTACTGTGCCGTGCTGGTTTGTGGCACTGTGTTAAAGCTTTAATCCAAGCTTCATGCTTCAATGCTAATAAACAGTTTATTTACAGGCAATGGCCTAATGCAAACTTTCACAGTCACTCCCAAAATACAGAGAACGTGGAGAGGTTGACACAAACATGGAAGTATCGACTCAGAAAGGAGAAGCGGGTTAGACAGAGGAAATCCTTTGGATCTCCCCCCGAGTGTTTTGACAGAAGACAGTCCAGCCGAAGAACGCATCCCTTCCCCCTAGCTTGTCTTTTATTCCTTATTTTGTCTCTTTTTCATCCTATTTCGCATTGTTTCGAGGGAAACCGAAAGATCATCTCCTCATTCTGCAATGCCAAGCCCTCAGAAAACAACACAACCAGGGAAAAAAAAAAAGAAGAAAAAAAGCATTCAGGTAATGAAGTCTGTAACTAAACGGTAATTGAATCAGCATAATTTGCACACTGAATGGTTTTCAAATGCTCCCAGTTTACAATTAAAGGAGAATTAATGCGCTTGTTGTTCAGACTGCAGCGCATTAGAATAAATCCAGCACTGTTGTTGTAATGAGTCGAGAGCAGTTTAACTGCCAGCAAACACATTTAAAATTTAACACGACGTATCGATCTCGCTCCGGCTTTTTGATAGATTATTTGCCTAGCACTTTTTTCCCTGCTCCCCCCACCCACTCTCCAGATCACACACCCCCCCCCCCCCCAGTCCCCGGCTATAATATTCGCGGGGAGGAGAGGAGCCCGCTGCAGAGGTGGCACAGCCCGGCGAGGGTAGGGGCCCCCAACGGGACACACGTCGGGAGGGACGGGACGGGCGCGACCCCGGGGCTGCGCTGCCGCGCTGGACGCTGCGCGGGCGCGGAAAATGCTAGCGTCACCTCCGCCTGCGCACCCCTGTCCCGTCCCGTCCCGTTCCGGGCCAGCTCGGGATTGGCTGCCCCGCACTCCTCCGCGCCGCACTGCCCCGCAGTGCCCCCACGTGGCGTGGCAGCGCCAACGCAGGCAGTGACGGGAGGCCGCGGAGCCGGAGCGGAGCAGCCGCCTCCCCCGGTACGGCTCCTGGGTGCTTTTCTCGGCAGCGCCCCCGGAAAAGGGGCTTTTACGATCCCCGTCGCCAAGGGGGCGAGCTCCCCGACAAGATATCTCCTACGTAACGCATGGCAGGCGAGCGAGGGCGCGGGCTGCAAAGAAGCAGCCCTCCTTAGTTTTGTTACTTGCGATCGTAGAGGGAATGAAGTGTGTGTTAAAGGAGATAACGCCCCTGTTTACTCGTGTTCCCCCGGTAATCTTAAAGGATATTTGCTGCGAAAGTCAATGACACTTCAGGCGGAGTACACTAAGCTGTGCCCGTCGCTCTGCGCCGCGCGCTAGTGCCGAGCCGCCCGCAGTGGCACATGAAAGGGGGGCTCCATCGGAAGATGCTGCCACCCTCGGCAGGGAGCAGAGGGCAAGAAGTTGCTTCCAGCCTTCAGCCTGGGCGGGCTCCCCTGCAGGTACCGGGGGACCCAGCCCGGGAGGAGGCACTGGGAAACACGGTCCGGATGGCGCGCCCCTTCCCGGCGGAGGAGAAGTTACGGGTACTGCCTCCTACGTGCCCTGCCGAGAGGTCCTGGCAGAGCCCCGCGCCTCCCCGACCCCGGGAGGACGGGCAGGGCTGGCTGCGGGGCGGCCACAGTTGCCGTGAGTTTGCTGTTTCTCGGGCAGGCTGGTGCCCTCCTCCCCGTCGAGGTCCCCCCTGCCCGGCCCGTGCGAGAGGCCGGGGACACTCACCAGGTAAAGGGTGGGCTGCAGCAGAAGGACCGCGTACCAGTACACAGCCTGCATCCTCGCCGCTCAAACTTCCCCCGCGCTGCCTTCGCTGCCTCTTTGTTCCTTCCAGAACATAGATCCACCTGACATCCACTTTACAGAACAAGCAGAGCTCTCACCAGCCTAGACAAAAATGAAATTACAGACCCCATGACCACAAGACAAGGTTAGGCTTGAGACAAGGGGGGAAGAGAGGTGTGTAGGGAAGGGGGGGCGGGAGAGAAGGAGGAGATGGGGTGTGTGGATGGGGGTGGGGGAAACAAAAAACGATTAAAATCTAGTTAATCCAGCGTCAGAGCAAAGTGATCGCACGGTCCGGGCTGGCTGCCGAGAGCCTGTAGGCAGCGCTCCCCGGTGCTCAGTCGTTTTACCGGGCGGGAGAGCCCTGCGGTGTAGGATGGGACGACCCGGGGTGCCACCACCAGCCCTGCCTCCCCTGCCCTGCCTGCTTGCGTGCCCCAGGCGGGGACAGGGCTTCAGCCGCCCTCCTGTCGGCAGCGGAGCCCTGGCAGGGTGCTGGAGAGCGGAGCTGCGCCGGAGAGGGGGGAGAAGAGGCAGGAGACGCTGGGATCGGGGCTGCGGATACTCCCGGGCACTTACAGCCGAGGCGAAGCGCTTCGCCTCCGGGACGCCAGAGAGGGCTCTGCCTATCCCCACAAGGGCCCACCTCCCTCCGCCCCTCTTAAACCGCACCTCGCCCAGGGCTGGGACCGAACTCCGGGGCGCCCCGACGGGTGCGGACCCCCACCCCGGCCCCAGCCCCCCTCGCGCCTCGCGGACAGCCCCGCCGCCGCGGGGGGGGGGGCGTCGCGGCGGGGATACGTACAGCGTAGGGAGTCCGACGGCGGCCGGGGCTCCGCGGGGCGCTCCATGGGCGAGCCTAGAGGGGCTGAGCTCCGCGGCGCAGCCCGCCGTCCCTGCGCATCTCCTCGCCGTGCTCCACACAGAGGTGTCCCGCGGCCGCTGTGCATCCGGCGCAGGCACTGTCAGGGCGGCGGGGCTGCTGGCAGGTTCTCTCCCCCCCTCTCGCCTCCCCTTCTCTGCACACGGCCGCGCTCCGGCTCCGCCAAGCAGGACACTTACGGGAGGAGGGAGCTGCCAGGGCTGCCCTCTCCGCTTCGGCGGGGGGCGCGGCGGCACCGGCGCTCCGGGGCGTCCAGGACGATTTGTCTCTATTTAAAATGACTTATCGGCGAGGGAGCGACGAGCGCCTGCTATTTAACTTAGGATAAATTCTATCTGCAAAGACCTTGGCCGATCATCTTAAAATAAAGCGCTGGAGCCGAGCACTGTCCGAGCCTCACTGCTTGGAGAGAAAGAGCAGCGGAGGGGGGGAGAAAAGGGGGAGCTTGCCTGGCGAGGGGGGAAGGGAGGAGGGAGAAAGGGGAGTTTAGCGGCGTCCCATCCTCTCCTCTGAGCGGGGTGATGAATTAGAGCCCTCCCCGGGCGGCGCGAGCTGTCTTGTGCTGCCCGCGCTGCCTGCCCTTCCCGCTCTGCCTGCCTTGCCCGGGCTGCTTGTCCTGCCCGTGCTGCTGCCTTCCTCCGCCGGGGTGCCGGCGCTGCCCGCGCTGCCGCCAGGGGCACAGCCCCTTTCCCTCTCCGCCAGCGGGCGGGAGGCGGTGGTTTGCCCAGCGCCTGGAAGGAGCCTGGGGGAGCAGCTCTTCCCTCTCTCCTTCCTTTCATTTTAGTTTTTTTTCCACCTCCCTCGGGGGTGTCCCGTGCAACGACAGCGCTGCTCAGCCCGTGCGGGCAGCGAGCTCGCCAGCCAGGCACCGAGGCGGCGGGATCTTGGAGCAGAGCTATGTGTCGGTTGCGGGAGCCAAGCTCTGGGATTAAACAGTTGCTTCTTCCCCGCAAGCAGGAACCTGTAGCCGGACAGTCCCTCTGGGCGAAGCTTGAACGCTCATCCCTGCCCTGTACTGCGGCTAATCCCGCCAGCTGTCACGCAAAGTGAAAGGTCTCATCGACCTTGTTTTCCTTCTTCTTTACAAGGAGTCCTGTGAGGGTTCTCCTGCCCGATTCCATCCCCCAAACCCTATCTTACCAGTGTGACACTGGGACAGGGCGAAAGGGAGGATGCCAACAGTATAGGGTACCCTTACCAGATGCCCAGCCTCGATAGTAACAGCCCAGATTTATCACCTCCCACAGGGGAACCAAGAGCAAGCCAGCATGCTGTACAGAGAGGGGAAAGTGAGGACTTCAGTTGTCCTGCCAAATCCTTGCTTCCCTCGGAGCACGTCCTGGTAATTAATATCTGCAATCTGAGGCTTCAGTAAAGGTGTAAACCACTGTTTTAATTTGACGGTTTGAGGTTGGAACACTGTAATAGAAGGGGAGTGGGGAAAGGAGGGGGGAGGTAATGAGTAAGTACCCTTTGAAAGAGCTACACCAGAGCCTCCATCATCGCCATTTCTGCTCCAAACACCTGGAAGATGGACACCTCCATATGTCTCCAGCACCATCACTATACTAGACATGTGGAATGCTCACGTCACAACTTTGAAGTGTGCAGCCTGCGAGGAATCATACTGTCATCGTGCCCCTCCAGACAGCCTCTGCATTACAGTGCAGGCTGAAGCTGCCTAGGGACTTCTTGTATCACATGGGTAGCAGACAAGAAATTACATCTGACTTTTCCCTTTCAACTACTTCCTTCCTATCTATTCCACTCATGCTTCCCCATAAGTGAGAGTACACATGTCCACACTTAGTAATCAATCTAGACAGAGTTAGATAGACTGATAACTAGATAGATAGATAGATAGATGCTGTCTTTGCATAGGAAAAAAAAATAATGCCGTAAACTGCATAGAGTGTACTGCTGATCTTTGCAATATGATGCTATTTAGATGGAGCGTGGTTACTCTTACCTTAAGTATGAGATTGCTAGGTTAATATGTGGAGCAGAAAAAGCAAATGCAAAGTCCACTAGATTTCAGCGGGTCGTGTTCTTGAGGAAGATATCATTTCTTTAAGAAGGAATGATTCAACTCTACTTTCTGTGTAACTTGATTCAGCTTCTCCAAGGTCTGATCACTAATGCCTTCATATTGGAGGTGATAAGGAAGTAGTCCTCGGAGAAGAATTATTCCTCCAGCTGGTCAAGTAGGAGAAGATCCTCCCATTCTTTTTCATCCAGATCTTTACATGCCATTTAGAGGAGCCCTGTGAAGGAGCCTCTAGCTCCATTGGAATCACAAGTATGGTTCCTTTTTACTTTAGCCCTCTAAAATTTCACTCCCCTGTAAATTCAGCAAAGTCTTTTACAAACAGCCCAGTGTGTATGATACCTGCTTGTGTTGTGAGGAAGCTCTTGAGTCATCAAAGTTCTTTAGGACAGATGAACCTGCTTTCTGTCAGGTTGTGGCTGATCCAGGGTCCCATTGGCTTCACTGAGGGCATCTTTGCTCTTCAGCTGACCTCCTCAGCCAAAGACCACTGGGACAAACTGTTCCGCTACAGTGGAATCAAAGTTTCCTTCAAAAATGTTGTTTGGACTCCTCCTTCCCTCCATTATCACTCCAGGAAAAAAAAAAAAAAAAACAAAACAGGCTCCAAAGTATTCCAGCTGTGAACATGTGAGTCTTTTTCAAAGAAGATGCAATGCTTATGAAAATCTGACATTTAGGATTTTTGGACACAGCCTTTTGACTTTTATCTGATTCTGTAATATTGGTACAACAGCTTAAGTGGAATATTTGATCTTTTAAAATGAATTTCAATTTCAACCATTTGGATACTCTTTGGAATCTTAGCAATAAGGTCTCTAGCAAGGTAGTGTCAGAAAGGTAGTATCATTAGTAAGCTTGGAATCACAAATTCCAGGCTTACTAGTGGCCTTTTAAAAAGACCAATTAGACTTTAAAATGCAATTGTTCTATTTTTAAAGCTTTGAAATACATCCTAACCTTTAGGCATCTTCCCTGTTACTGCAGAGATAGCTTCCTGGCTTGCAGAACTGAAAGGGTCACAAGCAGAAAATCCAAAGACAATGGCAAGTGATTAATAATTGCTACAGATTCCAACAGAATATGGGCACATGGTTTAATCGCTTGAGGCACTAGAAGAAAATACAATGCTGCAATGATAAATATCAAATGACTATGCTAAACTTACGGCACAATGTAGCTAACCTGCTTAAACATGGACAATTATGTGAGAAATAAAAATAGTAAACAGAACTAAATCCTATGCAGTACTATTTTTATAGGTCATGTTTCTTATTTTTGGAAATACTGCTTGGAAAAAAGAAAGAAGGCAAAGGTGGGCCAGAGAAAGATGAAATCTTTAAAATGTGAAGAGGGGATGGGATAAGAAGAGAAGGTCTGATGATTGAAAGGTGTGAAGAATGAAGAACATTTCATTATTTACATGAGTGATACAAGGCATCTGGCCTGTACACTATACAGTCCATATGCAGTACACATGCAACTCCAGTATCTCATCTATATGCATGTTGAAGTACTGTTGAATTCAACTGGAGTTGCGTATGCACTACAATGACAGATTATGGTCTCCACAGCTTTTCTATATTTGTACTATACAGTGTGCAGGCCAGATGCTTCATATCACTCATGTAAATAATATTACTGAAATGTTCTTCATATTGCCAACCATTCATTCATCAGACCTTCTCTTCTTATCCCTTCCCCTCTTCACATTTTAAATAGATTTCTTTTGTTTCAAGGAAATCTTCATGTTTGAACAGTGTATTTTTATGCTTAGTATAAATACTACAAACAGATTCCCTTGTCACATTTTATTTCCATTCTTTCAAGGTCATAATATGACTGTATGTACCATTCATATTTCTAAATATAAAAAATATTTCTGCAAGACTTTTATTTTTATTACATCGATTTCTGCCTACTTGCAGTCAAAGACATACCACAAAGTCGTGTTGCTCTGTATTCCATGTGGAAAAATACAGGAATACTCCAACCACTTGAAGAGAAATGCCTTGAATTCACGGTGTTTGCTACTCCTCCTGTCGCTATGTCATGAGGACTCACAATGCTGGAGTGAGATGTGACATTCAGCATCAAAAAGGGCTAAAAGGTAATGTACAAACAGCAGTGTCTGGATCACTCAGTGCTTCTGTGATACAAATATGAACAAGCCTACCGGCTTCACTAGATTTACTCCAGGTAACACTCAGTGGGCACATATACACTCAGGAGTTTTCCCAAAATACTTGAGATGAGTGAGACATAAATTATTGTCCATATGAATAAAATTTACAGCCAGTTTTATCTTCAGGATTTTTTCATTAATAATGCCTTTAAATCCAAGAGGGGAGAAAAATCTCAAGATCATTAATAGAATAAGGAAAAAAGTTTTCTAATCCTCTTTGCATAGGGAGCTTCTTTTCTAACATGATGTGTATAACAGATTTATGTTTTCATTACACATTTTTTTCATGCATTAGATAGTGACAATTTTCTACAGTGGCAATACATGAAATAGAAGAGCTTTAATAATACCCATAAGAAAAGAAAGAAAGGAAAAAAAACCTTAAAATAACGGAAGGAGTCTGTACTGACTCTGTACATTGTCCAGAAAATACCACAACCTGGGTGAGTTTTCTGAAGACATAATTAGATTTCAAAAATAATGTAGGACTAAGTGAATTTTTTAATTAAAATCCAATTATTGGAATACTTCATGATGGCCACTCTAGGGATTATTAGCTGACAGCAACACTTGTTGAAATAATAACATTTGATAACAAAAGTTTTATTAAAATTTCTATTCGTATGTGTATGGTTTTTAATTGCAAAATAACATAATGTATATAATGTCAACTGGGAAGGCTTTACACAAGAGCTAAAATATGAGAGTTAAATTGTTTTGAAGTAGGTATTGATGTGGGAGAAAGTCTGCAAGGCCAGTTGTCTTTTCTTTCTGTTTAATGGCAAGGAAGGAAGCAGGAAAGTCCCCACAGGCTTTTTGACTGCCTGCCCAGCCAGAGGAAGGAGGGATGCTTACAGCTCAAGGCACCGTCAAAGCTTTTGGGCTCCTGGGAGCACATTGCTCTTCAAGGTTTGGGTCAGAAAGCTGCATGAACCCTGAGCATTCAGGGAGAAGGCCACTCCATGGAGACTGAGGAACAGTGTCAAAACTTCTCCCTGAAAGCCTGTCGGAGTAAGACATCCTAGCTCTATATCACATGTGCCAAAATGACATCATGTAGCTGCACCTTCTAAAGCAGCATAGTCAGCTGTTCTCCATTCACTATATTGCAAGTCGGGATAAACTTCCTGACGCATTACTGTCACTGAAGGGAGATCTCCTAGTGTCTTTCCCTCTACCATTTTCAGAGCAAGGCTGACAGGGAGTG
This sequence comes from Pezoporus flaviventris, assembly GCF_033815535.1. NCBI lineage: Eukaryota > Metazoa > Chordata > Aves > Psittaciformes > Psittacidae > Pezoporus > Pezoporus flaviventris. Next base: position 6,695,573 of record NW_026892603.1, read on the forward strand.
GTGCTGGGTCTTCTGCTGCACAGTTACCCATTCATGGGGAGCCAGGCTGGGGCTACAGCTTTTATGCAGTGTAATAAAGAGCCTCAGAGCTCTGCTGACATCAGGAAAGGAAGTACAGGTGGTGAATGACTGGAATTTCTGTTGTCCTGAAGAAGGCTTATTCTCCTTTAAGAAAGCAGCTGATAAAAGGATAAATTATCTTGGTTAGAACAGCCTGAGAGCTGAGCTCAGACACTGGACTCTTTATGCCAAATACTGTTGCCACTGGCTGTAGCTAAGCAGAAATGGGCTCCTGGGCAAGTCCCCAGTGTGGTATGTGGAGCTCTGCACCCTTTCAGATGCTTCTGCTTCATGGCAGGTTTGTAAACTACCTGCCACACCGATTTTGCTGGGAGCTCAGTAAGCAGCAGAACCTGAGTGTGTGGGATATCTTACTTTTCATAATGACACAACTTAGTATCATTTTTCCTACAAGGCAAAATGAGCTACCATGAAACAACTTGGAAACAACTCTACCTTTTGGTTTTTAGACCCATAAATTTGGGCTGCCAGTCTGTTCTTCTTCAGATAAGTTAGAGTTTTGAGCCTTCCTCCAAACAAAGTGGAGCTGAGGCTTTGTAGAAATGTTATTTGGATACCTCTTTCAATGACAAGAATTTTTAGAAACAGGTCTTGTCTAAGTCCCTCATCTAGTAAATGATTTCATGTGCCAAGGTGTTAAGGCCAGCATGGAATATCTTTAAAATCATTTAAAGCTGTTTGCATTTCAGGGTCAGGATTTTACACTGCAACTACAGTAATTAGAGCTAAAAAGGCCCTAAAACAGTTTGTTGTTGCTCTGGTTTTTTTTTTAAGTATGATTTAGAGGGGATGCTCTTAGTCATAGGTGTAAAGGACAATCTTCAGTCAGACATCAGCCCACTCAGTGCACAGCATCTTTCTACTTTTCTCAAGCATGAACCAGCTTCAATATTTTCAGTATTTAGAGGATAAGAAAGAAATGTGAGAATATGGGAAGGAGCTATGTACTTTGTAAAACCATGCAAAAATGTGTCAAATTTCACCTGTACTAGCAATACAATAATTAACCGGTTTTGCTCACCGAAGTCTACCTTTGGTATTAAAACAAAGTGAGACATTTTGGACCAGAGTACTGTGAGACCTTTGTTAGAAATGGACAAGTCTTGGAAGAATTTTCACCTTTGATGAAAACCTGAAATAGGTTTTCATCTTTGCTTTGCGAGGGAAGAGAGCTTCAGACAGCATATCAAAGAAATTACAGAGGAAATGAAATACCTACTTTTGCATGCAGTTGCTGCTAAGGTATAAATACTTGGCTACAAAAAGAGAGACAGCTGCCAAGATCACCAGTATTAATGAATACATGTTTAAAAACAAAAGGATGTTGTTTTGTCTAGTACTTTGTTGCACTGTTGTAATAGCTATACTGTGCACAGATGTATTTCCATTTTACTCTTGAGAAAACTTTACTAAATACTGGTGGGAAGTGAAGCCAAAAAAAATCAGAAGAAAGAGAAATAGACAATTCCAGTGGTTTACATCATTTCATGTAAAGATTCATGCTTTCTCTGGCAAAGATTGGGGGGGGGAGGGCTTAATTACGCTGTATTATTACAATCTTCCAGTGCCACCTTGTGGCTTAGCATAATACTGCAAAAGACATCCAAGATTAAACTTTACATTCGCCAAGCGTATGCAGCCAATTATGAGTGCAGCAGTCCATAAAGTTGATAACAAACTGAGAGCAGGAAGAGAGTTTTTCATCTTATATAGTGAACAACCTTCTGCCCCTGCCACAACAAAATGCCAGCTTTTGCTGGTACAGAGTTGCACCCATCACACCTGATGCTGATATTTGGGTGTTACTCAAAGGATCTGCCCCAAAGCAGGATGCAGAAAGATTCCCAGGAAGGCTTTGCAACAAGCAGTGTCAAAGTACTTTAGCACTCTTCTATGTCTACACCGTGTAATTTAGCACCAAGGATATACTTTTTGGTTTAAACCACGGTTCTTATTTCACAATATAACAGAGTGCATCACCATATAGCAGGCATCACCACATATGGACATCTAGTCCAGTGCCTGACCATTCTCACTGTGAAGATTGTTTTCCTAAGCCTCCCAAGACTTCCCTTGCTGCAATCTGAGACTATGTTATCACATCATACTCACAGCAGTGGGATCATGGCTCCTGAGCCGAGCCCTTCCACATTGCTACAGAGAGCACCTTGAACACATTCACATAGTACTTTGGTGGTAAATGCTTTCCACCAACAGACAAGTGGACTTCTTAAAGCTGCAAGTTAAAAGATATACATCATCCAAAAATAAAACCGATCCATTTCACTGACATGTATCCCAGAGGACATAACATTTACAAATAGAAAAGGCATACCTGTAGGAAGGAAAAGTGTACAAGGCAAAGAGATGTCAGCGGTAATGGTAGTGACACCAGCAATAGCTGCAGAGCAGCTCATGCTCAGACTGGTACTGTGAACTGTGATTCACGGATGAGATACTTCAGTTCCCCAGGCTGGCTAACCCCACATCCTACTGTGAAACTGCCAGTCTCAGCTATACAAGACTTGCAGTGATGGCAAAGATATTTGAAGGAAATAAAAATCCAGACTGAGGGTAATCAAGTGGCTTGATTTCCGCAAGTCTGAAAAGCCATGAAACCTGAAAATGACACATGCATGAAAATACTCTGCAGGTTGCTAAAGCAGAATTTGCTAATAAGATCAAAATCAGTCCTGGATTATTATGTCTCAGATGATCATAAGTCAAGCGTTATACATCAGGCCTTAAACTGGGATTCCTGTTTTGGAGAATCAACCATTCACCTTACTGACAGATTCATCTTTTACTGTACTCCTTACAGATCTGTGCTGAAAAATCTGTTGTTTCATGTCATCTGCCGATAGTATATATTATGCCATTTTCGAAGGTGCTGAGCTTATGTAGTGTACCACTCATAAGGTAATAGAATCATAAAACATAATTGTAGGAAGCACATTTCCAGAAAATTCATCTTCCTCTTGAGGACATAAGATGTGTCCATGGTTTTATATCCACACACAGATTTAAGGAGACTATCAGATGCTGACAGAGGCCTGATTTAAACAGCTATGGTGTTTAAATCTAACAAGGTGGCCGTGATCACTCAAGCTCCCCAGGTAAAATGAGGCTTGCAGATCTCATTTTGTCTTTACAGATCTAGAGAACAGTCTCAAGATGAATGATGATCCTCTTCTTAGCCAAGCACATGATAACTAAATAGGCATCTATATACATACCAGAACTTGTATATACTATTTTTTTCAAGTCTGGATATTTCCAGATTCAGATATAGAGTATATAGTATATATTCTGCAGTAACAATACACTGTTTAGAATAAAAACTGCTTTTCTGAGCTCACTAGTTTCAAACAGTGCAGTAAAATACATTGAGTAAGCTTGGATTCCAGGGATCAGCTAGTCTTAAGGGGGCATTGCATATAAATTTAAGGTGGGGTAAGGATTGCATAATCCAATTAGCTTCTCAGCTCAGCTAAATTTAAAACATTGCCAGCATGTTAGATTATACTTGGATAAAACGGACTTACAGTTTCAGAACTTGTTCAGGTTAAGCCCTTGTTGACTAAAACTTAGTAAATCCTTGAGCACTGTAAGCACCTAGTTTGAATTAAATCCACAGATTTAACAGTGTTTAACTGGATCCAGTATAAAGCTAGTCTGAGAGAATGATAAATAGGTAGCTGTTTGTTTTCCATTTGAGTGCTTGGCACTTCAACAGTAGATTAATTACCCTTAATTAACCATCTCCTTTGTAGAAGCTTGGAGCAAACTATCTAATAAGACCAGAAGGGGAGTGGAAAGTACTCGTTTCACTTAATGCACAGGTATCATCTGTACAATTATCTGCCCTCTGAGCAGATGGGGTACGCTCACAGCAACCAAGCTCCTGGCCTTGGTAAACATGACAAATTGAAGGAACGTGGGAAGACAGAAGAGTACTACTAATACGAAGGCACCACAGCGCAGCCTCAACTGTGGGCTAAAAGCACCTGTGGTACTAAATAGTCCTACAACAGGGCAGTATCCATCTGAAGAGGACAGAACATCTGCAGTAAATGGTCTCCCTGAACCATAGGATGTCTGTATATTCTTTTGCACCAAGGAGATCAGTCAGAAAACAAGGCACTTAGCTTAGAACGCAAAGAAAATACACAACAGAAAGATTCAGTAGTCAGGCACAAAGATAATCCAGTTGCCAATGCCATGAAAAACTGGCCAGTGGTTTGTATGCCACATGTAACAGCATTGGACCCCTTAACACTTCTACACAGCCTCTTACATAACCTCGAAGAGGATGTGGTAGCTGTTGACCAAGACAGTATCAATGTCAAAGGGAGAAAATGTAATCTTTTAGGCTGGGGACTAAAGTGTACCCACTACCATGCTCAGAACCAGAGAAAAGATACACTTAAAAGCATCATTGAGAAAACAGCAAAGGCAAAAAGGCTAATTTTTATAACTGCAATCTATATAAGGAAAGCAAAATCAAGCTGGAACCAAGTCATTGATTCATCTAAACAGTTATAGGGGACTTTAAAAACAAAACTTAAAGAAAGTCAATGCTTGTGAAAAATATACATATACTTTCCAACCTTCTATAATGATGTAAGTCTTTCTATCAAAAAAAAACCAGCATTTCTTTTCACCAAGTCCACAGCTTTGGCAAGGCACCTGAGCCTCTTACTGCATGGGGTATCTGACTGCCATACTGTTTGAAGGGATGCTCTTTCCCCTATATCTCTCAGAGGACTCATAAGTTCTCATTAAGAAAGGACTATATGCATGACAACCCCTGGAAGCAGAGCTGCCCCACCTTCATGATGACACACCAAGGTGATTCAAACACCCAGAGTACCTGTAATTTCCCAGTCCTCTCATAGGCAGCAGATACCTCTGTCCACGAGATGAGGCCCAGCCCCAAAACTGACAGCTGAGTGCGAACTGCTGAGTGCCTGGTCTGAAAGTGTCACAAGATGGGCTGGCAGCATCCAAAGCTTTTGGATATTCATCAAGACAAACACAAAAATGAATGGTGTTTGACTTCAAAAAGGGAACAACCTAAAAAAGAGAAAGATAGGGAAGATGAGTGTAAATACAACAGGCAAAAGGGTAAAAATTTTTCCATGGCGTGAAAATTGTTCCAAGATGTGATGTTAGAGGCTCTTAGTAAGCCAGTAACAAGTATCAAAAAACTTTAAAAGGAACAAAATCACAAGTCCGTTACAGCAAAAAACAGGGTGAAGAAAGACTTTAACAGTAAAAATAAATAAATAAATAAATTCATCCAAGTTGAGAAAAGAGAAGAAGATCATATATAAAAATTGGTAAGTTTAAAGAAAACTACAAGAAGCTGAAAATATTTTTAGGAGTAATTTGCTGAGGGCATAAAAATGTTTCATGAAAAACTCTTCTTATACACCTCAGAAGTAGGAAGCCTGCCAGCTAGTTAGTCAGGCAGATATATGATCAAGATGTAAAATGAATGCTCATGGAAGATAAGGCTGAAAATGTTTAATGAAGTTTTCCACTGCTGTTCATGGTGGAGGATCTGAGGTAGGCTCAGGCATCAGAGTGCTTTACATGGGGGAAGAATACGATGATCTGTCTCAAACTGAAATGCTAGATGAAAAGATTTCAGAACAAATTATAAAATAAGTTGTAACAAATCAGGTTCCAGGCCTAAATAACGTTCACTTGGGACTCCTAAAGGCAAATGTATGAAACTGCTGAGGAGCCAACTCCATTTCGTGACTTAAAATACGCACTGGTCTCAGTGGTAGAGATGTTAAGTGTGATGCCAATTTTTTTAAATATTTGCTGATGTGAACCTAGGAAATCTGTTTTGCATCGTGGAGAAATTGGTAGAAACTATGTTAAAGAACAGAATCTATAGAGTCAGATATAAATATGATTTATTGGAGAAGAGTCAGTATGACTTCTGTGGTGGGAAGTCATGCTTCATAAAACTACAACGTTTCTTAGAAGAGTCAATTAATATGTAAACAAGGATACTGCAGTGCAGCAGGTGTATGCGGCTTTCTAGAACAGTTTTGTCAAACTCTCTCTGTAAGGGCTTTAAAAACACCAAGCGTGCCTGCAGGAAGGTGGAGGTCCTGCTATGAATTCCAGATTTTCACAATGGAGTGATACAGCCATGGGGCTCATAGGGATCTGTGCAGACATTTTCTGGGCTCAACAGATCTGCAAATGGCCTGGAAGGATCATCGCAGTGATGTGCCAAGATTTGCACACCATGATGATACAGAATTATTCAGGATAGGGAAAAAATGAAGATGGCAGTAAAGAGTTGCAAAGGGATCTCATTTACAAAGTGTCTTGCATATAAAGTGGTAATAAAATGTAAAGTGAAGTTCAATGTCAGCAAATTAAAAGGTAGACCCTTTTTAAAACATGTACTCTAAACTAGCTATTTCCACTCAGGAAAAAATGTGTGTGGAATGTTCAGTTTAACAGTCAGGGAAAATCGTGTGGACAAATAGATCTTAAGTGTTTTTTTAAAAAAATAAAGAACAAAGAAGTCAGAAAACACACGTACATTGCTCACAAATGGTTACTATGCCCCCATCGACTGTGCACAGGTCTGCTCACCCTATCTGCAAATGGCTTTAATAGAAGTAGGAAAGCTGCAGAGAAATATAAGATCACCACAGTCTTACAGCTTCTACATAAGGAAAGCCTATATAAACCTACTCTACTAGTTAAACCAATGGCAAAGGAATAAAATGATGTGGAGAAGGTAAGTAGGCAATGAATTTGCACTCCAGTACAAGAAGAAATGCTCACCCGGTGAACTGAGAAGGTAGTATTTTTAAACACAAGTGAAAGTCAAGACATAAGTGAATTCTGGAGCTCACAAAAGGATGTGCAGGATGCACACCTGAAAAGACTGAAAAAGAGACAACTTTATGGAAGATAGAGCCACCAGGTGCTGTTAAATAATGACAATAGCCCAGCTGCACCCTTCTAGGTCAGATAGTGTTTAAATTGCTGGGAAAGTGAAGCTAAGAAACTTTATTCTTATACACTTTCCTTCAGTATTTACTGTCAGAGTCAGACTTTCAGGCTAAACAGACCTTTTATCTGTCAAGTCATCCTTATACTATAGTAGCTATAGGTGCACAAAACAAGACTGGAAGAAACCACTTGATTTACCAAGTCCATTCCTCACAAGGAAAGGCCTCCAACAGCAGCTCCCTGGCTCAGAAAGGATCTGTTGAATCAGCAGTCTCCAGGAGCCGTAAAAAGATTCCCCATACTTAAAACCTGAGTAAAAGACAAAAATGCACAGCTGCAGTGAATTACCAGACAGGAGAGATGAAGGGCACTACTACTCTCCTACATTCCTCCCCTAGTAAAGTAGGATCGCAAAAAGCAGACAACACCTACCCAACGGGGGAGATTAAAAAGAACCCAGTATTTTTTGCTGAACTACTATGGCTGAAAAAATTCCCTTTAAATGCATCAACTTGTCTGTTCTTATATTCCTGAAAATACAGGTGCCTAAGAGTCATTGTTAAAAAGTCTGATGCCACTTTTTCCTTTCTCTGGTGCAATTTTTGTTTAGGTGCATCTGGTTGTCTTAGGTTCTCTGAAGGCAAGAGAGATGCCAATTTTTGTAAAAGGAAATGGAAGTGCTGTTATTCAACTCTGCTATATGATCACTAAATCTTAAAGCTTGTCTCATAGTGCAGGAGCAGTGAAGCAAGAAATTGCTAATGCAAAGTGTATAAGAGAAGATCCACTACAGCAGGATTCAGGACTCATCTCAAAAGCCACTGTTGCAATAAAAAAAAGGAAGAAATACGTGAGCAGAGGAGAGCACTGTGAAAATAGAACAGCTTTCCGAAACAGAAAAAAAAAACAACCAAACACCAAAACAACTAATCATTTTAATATTGCATTCAAAGTTTAATTGTGTGTTATAATTCTGTGTGCAGTGATTAGTCTGCAGTATTGCACACAGCTGACACACAGCTCAGCTCCCAGAACCAAAACTACATCAATCCATTTACAGAGAGCTGGGAAAGTAAATATAATGTATTTTAAAATTATCAATAACCTATTGGAGGAGACAGACTGATTGTAGCACTTTGGTTTTGAAGTTTTGTAGCTAAACGTTGCTCACTGTCCCTGTGGGGTTTGCTGTGACCCTGCTTGCAATGCTGGTGGGCAGTCCTGGGATCTTTCTGCAGGTTTTCTCAGAACGTGTAATTCTTTAGAACAACTCTATGTGAAGAGAGCTTTCCAGATCCCTTTTTAATCTAGGGCCTTTAAGCACCTGCTTTAATTCTGCTCACTTAAGCAGTACCATGCATCAACGGTACTATTAGCACTCTTTAAATTAAGCACGTATTTAAATGTTTTCCGAGTTACAGCTTATATTCCTGGAGGTATGTGACCAGCTGTGTCTGGCAGGCATGGACATGTACAACTATGTACGATAACTGAAACCAAGTGTCTGAAGAAGTCTTCACTACAAAGCAGTCCATGTATGAACAAATTATATCATCATTTCCTGAGATGCTTGTAAAATGTAAGATTCCCAGCCAAAATTGGTTTCATGCTATTTACTCTACCCAGCTGCTGTAGTTTCTGTAGTGGGTATTTTTGTCTTTTCAGGACACTGCATGGACCACTCTGTAAACCCAAAAGGCTTCTTAGCAAAGGAAGGCTGGGCATCTGTTCCAGAATTCTAGGATTCCAGGTGAGAGAAAACAAGAGACAAATAGAGAAATCTCAACTAGTTTATTAATGTAGGAAAATATAGAGATAAGAAAGGATACAGTCAAGGGTATTTCCAAAGAGAGTATACCTTACCATCCCCAAGGACCCTGTGAAGACAATCAGGAAACCAGCTCTGAGGATCATCATCGCAGTAGGAGAATGCAGGCTCTACCGTAGCAGGCATCCCCGTGGAGGCAACGTTGACCTGGATGGCAAGAAGTTCTGCATCCTCTGCATCGCATGAGGCTTGGGCTTTTATACTGACAAAAATGCACACTAGTTCTGACACAGGGGGCCAGCCTGCATTGAAAGAAGTGGTTAGCAATATCTAGAAAGGTCTCCAAAGTTTGAGACTTTTCCAGGGAGTTCTAAAGTGGAACTTTCCAGGGAGGAACTAAAGGTGGACTTTCCAGGGAGCAGCCAAAGCAGGACTCTCCAGGGAGGAGCCAAAGCAGACAAACAGTACTTTTCTATCTTTGTGTATTTCACCATGGACCATTATCTATTGTCCCTGACACAGCATCTTTCTATAATCCTGCTGACTGGGCAAACGTGCGATGACAAAATTGTATCCATACTTCAGATTAACTACAGTACCATCTGGATTTTATTTATTTACCTATTTATGGAAAACATGGAAACCTCCGCAGAGGTAATTTGTGGGAAAATATAGCCTTCAGGATGCAGCTGCAGCCACAACTGACAGAGTTTTCCACATGTTTATGTTTGTGATGTGCCAGTACTTTAACAGACCTTAAATACAGTGAGAGGTGTTCATATGTTTTAGTACTCAGCATGTACAGAGATTCACAAATATTAAACAACTCATTCTCATAACAAGACTGAAGCAGAGAAGCTTGATTACACAAAGGAATTGCAAGTTGAAAAATGTAAGGGCTTGATTATGCTGTAATGCGAGTAGAAAAATGAACACTAGTTTATTCAACCTAAAGCTTAGACTAGAGCCAGTCTTAAGGTTAAACTATGGTTTGTCTTTGTTGAAAGAAGTAACTTGGTACATCATTATGCCAATAGATGCTGCTAAGGATGAGATTTCCAAAGGTTTTGCTGAGCTTTCAATACAAAGCAAAATGCTTCTCATTCTTCACATTTCCCTGTGCACTTTGGGCATGAACCAGGAGCATTTACTCTCACAAGGACTGCTCAGTTGATCCCTCACTCTTAAACAGTGTTAATGAGTACAGACAGCCAAACACACAAAACAGATCTAGTTTGGGCAGCATTTTCATAGCTATCATCACACTTACGTGTAATCATCAAAAATTTTATCAGTAGACTTAGGTACTCATCTAGACTTCACAGTCAAAGGATCAGGGTAGGAAACTCCAGAGCACTTTAGAGTACTTTGACATTTGATTTAGTTTCTTGGCACCAATTAGGCACCTACTTTAGTGACAGAATGTGGCATTTTGAAGATGCCATCTTTCTCCATTGGTTGAAGAAGGCGGGGCAACATAGATCCTGTTTTTCAGACAAGTAATGTTAGAATGAAACCCATTTCTTGTGTTCTCTAACTTGCTGGAATTTAAATTATATCTAGGCAATCCCTTGCCTGACTTTGCTTCCACATACATCATACAAATTGACTAATGGTCAAAATCAGAAGCTGTTTTGTGAAAAAAAAACACAAACCAACAAAACCCCCCAACAAAAAAAGCCTGATACCAACCTGAAATCACTTTTGAAGGTCAAACTTTAAAGCCTTTTGCTTTTTCTCCATATGAATATCAAGCAGTCACCAACTCCTTGATAACGTAAAGCTCTTGCTCAGATACAGGCATCAACATAATACTAACACATATATATGGAATGAACCAGGAACATTTACTGTCACGGAGAAGCAGTTATTTTCAAACACAGACGAGGTGCTTGCAGCAGTGGAATTTTCCACATGCTGCTTTATGTAAACAAGCAGCTTTTCTATAAGCTACCTGGAATAGTGATCTATTCTGCTGAAAATCACACCTCAGACACCCAGTTAAAAATAAATTGATAACCTAATACACAAAGACTTCAGGGATACCTTTGCCATTATAATTCTAGGCAAAGCAATTTCCCATTCAGTGTTTAAAACAAATATTTAAGTGGACGAGTAGTGTAGTCATACACTTACTCTAGATGCCACTTTTGACTGTACAGCAAACCAGTATCTGGAAGTCCCTAATTTCTGGATTTCTGTCTTAGGTCCTTCATGTCTCTCTTAGACTAAGATGCCCTAGTGGGTATCAAACTAAATGGCTACCATGATAAACAGCCTGAACACAGCAAAAATCAGTGTGTTGGAGCAGCAACTGAAATTTAGATAGCATTTGTCCTCTTCCAGAGAGATTAATATTCATTGTGTAGCTCTGCTGGCAATGTTCCTTTCAAGTTTTACTGCTGCTAATAAGCAAACGTACAAATAAAAGACCTGTGTACCATTTAGCTGAGTTATATGCTGCCTGCTTCACTCATCCATTGTCCTCATTAGCAAAGGCCTGAAGAAAAATTACTCCATTTCTATCTATTTCTTATCCAAAATTCCCACTGGATACCCAGCTGTCAGAACATCCCTGTTTTTGAAAGCACTCAAGCATTTCTGAACCAAGATTTAAGTTTTCTCCTGTGTTAATTACAGGAAAAACATGCTGAGCTGCTCTTCAGTCAGAAATCTCCTTTTTGCCACACAAAAATGTGTGACATAGAGCTTATGACTGAAAGGAAAACTGAGAAGTCACAGCTGTATTCAGCACTTAGATAAAATCGAACTGGCATGTTTGAGAGACCATTGCAAAAGAATTTGAAAGAACCTCACTGGGTCAAATACTGTAACAATAATCTGTAGCAGTAGTACGATGGTGGCTGAGCTTCACTTGTCCTAACTTTGTGTTTTCTCACTGGGAGGAGAAGTGCCAAGATTCTGAATTTTCCATCTGGGAAGCTTGCCAAACACCAAGCTGAATAGTGCGGTCAAAATGCTGGAAGGAAGGGAAGCTATCCAGAGGGACCTTGACATGCTTGAGAGGTGGGCCAATGCCAGCTTCATGAAGTTCAACCAAACCAAGTGCAAGGTCCTACACCCGGGTTGGGCCAATCCCAAACACTAATACAGATAAGCAGAGAATGGATTGAGAGGAGACCTGCAGAGAAGGACTTGAGGTGTTGGCTGATGAGAAGCTCCACATGAGCCATCAGTGTGCGCTTGCAGCCCAGAAAGCCAACCGTATCCTGGGCTCCATCAAAAGAAACATGACCAGCAAGTCGAAGGAGGTCATTCTCCCCCTCTTCTCTGCTATCATGAGGCCCCATATGGAGTACTGCGTTCAGCTATGGAGCCCCCAACACAAGAGGGACATGGAGCTGCTCGAGTGAGTCCAGAGGAGGCCATGAAGATGATCAGAGGGCTGGAGCACCTCTCCAATGAAGACAGACTGATAGAGTTGGATTTGTTCAGCCTGGAAAAGAGAAGGATCAGGGTAGACCATACAGCAGCATTCCAGTACCTAAAGGGGGCCTACAAGAAATCTGGAGAGGGACTTTTTACAAGGATGTCTAGTGGGGGGATGAATTTAAACTGAAAGAAGGTAGATTTAGGTAGGACATTAGGAAGAAATTCTTTTCTGTGAGGGTGGTGAGACTCTGGCACAAGTTGCCCAGAGAAGCTGTGGCTGCACCATCCCTGAAAGTTTTCAGCACCAGGTAGAATGGTTCTTAGAGCAACCTGGTCTAGTGGAAAGTGTCCCTGCCCATGGCAGAGGGATTGGAACTAAACGATCTTTAAGGTCCTTTCCAGCCCAAACCACTCTATGATTCTATGATCCTACTGCAGGTACCACTGTGCAGGTGTGAAAGGAAAAGAAAAGAGAGATATAAGACCAGTTCCAAATAAAGAGGTAACAATGCAGTGATGTGATGTAACACTGTCCTTGCAAGGCAAGAGATTAGAAATGGATGAGGTGAGATGAAAGCAAGGAATGGCTTATGATTGTAAACAGGGTCGTTGTAAAGAGAAGTGGAAAGGTCACTGGACTGGAATCAATGACTGACAAAGATGAAAGAGAATGCTGTGTGATGAAAGGATTCCTGTTATGTGCAGCAACGGGTTCTTGAAAATGGAAATATTGTACTACTGTGCATCAGCTGATGCTAATTGAGCTGCTAGTGAAAGACTCCCTGAAAGTGACATTACTCAAGGAGAAACAGGGTAAAAGAGAGTGAATGAAAAGACTAGAACATGTATGGAATTGGTGCCAAACTGCTTAAAGAATTAGTGAATAGTAGGAAAGTGTCTGCCACTGTATGCCTTTACAAAAACATTGTCTGCTCATCAGAGAACACTGCAAAAGCAGGCATCAAGAAAGCTGCAAGAAATCAAGAGCTGTGAGAAATCAAGGGGCAAAAGTTGGTTCCATGTTCTCAAAATGCCAAGTTATTCAACCCACCACTACTGATAGCCCAGCCTGTGGAAGGGTGTTGGTGGCTTAGTAAAAGATGTGGCTGGGTGTGCAGTATGTCTCCAATGATGCTGGTAGTGAGGAGAGATGTTGGCTTGGAGTTGGAAGTTCTGCGGAACCATGGAAAAAAAGTTATGTCAGGCTACTGAAGAAAGCCTTAGGGAACTGGCAGGTGACCACATGGGTTAAGATGTAGTTCAAAATTTTGCTACAGGGGCTGCTACTGTGGTGTTTGCCTGAATTTCACTTAAATTCTAATCAAAGAGAAGAGCAAGAGCAGTAAGCAGTTGGAGAGTAAGAGCAAGAAAGTAAAAGTAAACATGTAGTGAGAGTAATATACTGTAAATATCTTTGTAATAAGCAAAGTTTTGTAAATGGTAGTATTGCCTCCTAGTAGCTCAGTGGTAAAAATGTGAGGCATTGGCAGGTAAGCTCAAACAAGCAGCTGTGTGAGCAGATGAGTGGGGAAGGGACACAGGAGAACTGCCAGGATGCAAAATTCTGACTGGGGATATAGACGGCCTAGGACAGCCTGCAGAGTGCCCTTTTCTCTTGCCTACCGCTACTCAAACCTCAGAGCTGCAAAGTCTGACTAAAACAAGCCCCTCTCCTTTTCATGCTGTAGGAGGGGCTGCCAGAACAGTAGGTGCTTCAATGTGTGTGGATCCTGTCACTTAGTCATGTAGCTCTTCGTGAGTCTGACTACATGCTCCTGCCCACATAAAACAGGCAAACCAGACTCTGAAGACAGTCTTCTGTTTTAGCTAAACTAAAAGAATGAGCAATGCTAGCTAAAATTATGCCTGAAGGCACAGTGAGATTAGTTCATAGTGCTGAACCTCAGCTGGACTCTCTGGAAGATGCAGCTGCTGGGTAGTGTGGCTCTGAATAATAAAAGGAAGAAAACACAGAAATGTCACCAGTGTTTGCACCTGATAGAAAATGTATTAATTCAGTACAGCTACTTCTGTGCTGTACTGAAAGGGTGATGAGACCCTTTCTGTCCTTCACAGGACTGAAACCTCCATACTTTTCATCCCTTAGCTTCCAATGGTGCTTCCAATTTACCAATGATCTGAAATACCCCTTGGTTATCTTTGTATAGATGTATGACATTCTGTCCTGAATATATTGAGTGTGACTCTGCTGAGCCTTTTCCCTTTAGGTCCAGGCTACCAAAATCACAGCATCCTTCCATATTACCCCTTTTGAAGACAGCGCCTGTTTGGCTTCCCTGAGTAGGTGTGCGATTACCTATGAACAACTAAGTAGTAACAAGTGACCTTTAAAAATCCTAATGAAGTAATATTTGGTTAATAAATCAGAAATTTCATTTGCCTTTGCATTACTTCTTTCTGCATTACTTCTTGAGCATATGGTAAAATATGCATAGCTATAAACTCTTTGTTTGTTAAGTACCATAATGATTTCAGGATGATTGTTTCTGACAAATGCAAGATGCTCTGTGCTACAACTGTCTTGAGAGGGCTGTAAACATTAGCTGGCATTCCTTGAGTGTATTTCTTATTACATCCCATCATTTTACTGTCTTTCAACAATGATGCCCCTTGTCTTCATTCCAGTGTTGCCTTGGGGATAAGGTAATAAGTCCTCAGACCATTTTCCTCTCTCTCTCTAAAGAGAAAGCAAGTACTAGACAGAGTAGAAGATAAAGAAGCTCACATAGTAGGAAAGCAGAGAAGGAGATAGGAATATACATCAAAGAAATTGTGAGAAGATTTAATTCACACTGGGTCCAGGCATCACTTGACTAAACTGTAGGAGATACCAGCTTGGTCTATTCTGCAAAACTCCATTGAAATCATTTTAGTTTTCTTATGCAGATAAGTGAATCCTTTCTCACTATCTCAGCTCCTGGATTTTGAGAACCCCCTCTGAGCATTAGATCATGGACTCAAAACAAGTATTCTGTCTATTACAGGATAGTATGATAGACCTCAGCATTTATGAAATAAAAGGAAACACTGCTAAGTTATTCTTTTTACACTGCCAGTTGCAGGAGACCTTTCCATGACTATGGTATCATCACTAATTTCCAGTATATAAAACTGAAATTGAATTATGGATGCACATAATTTTTCACATCTTTAGCTTACAAGTTTTGGCAGTCCTGTGAAAACTGTACATCTTGGACACTCAACCATTAAAACATGGTGGTGTTTCTGCTTAAAGGCCACATCTCTGTTCCTTTCTGAGTAGAAGCTACTCACTCCTTTGCCTCCTTTTCTCCTGGAAAATCTCAGTCTGCTTTTCACTTTGTAAGCAAGGTGAAGGCCTTCACTGCTGATCGTTGGAAGGCAAGTTGGCCATTGCTTCTCCTAGCTTTGCTTGCTTTGCTGAAGTGGAGTCAGAGGTAGCCATCTGCATGTTCTGTTGTCACAGGACTGACCTTGGATTAGGGCAGTTAGCAGCACTGCCCTGGGTGCTGCTGTCATGGTTCCCAGCTGAATGTTCCTCTGCAGCACACAGACTGACTTGGTCAAATCTTTGGGCCTGGATTTTCAAGAGTCTTTACTTCTTCACCCAGTGGGTACTTCAGTTCCCACTTCTTTTGACCAGAAAAAAGTAACACTGGCTCTTCTCTATGTTACTCAGAAATCAATAGGTATTTGAAATCTCCACAGTTACCAGTGCTGTTGTCCTCTTTAAACTGCAGAACATTTGACAGCTTTATGCCCAAGGAACCCAAAGCAAGGCAGACAATGCCGTTTAAAATCATTTCCTCTAGCTGAGAACACTAGTAGAAACCGCATGTGCGATCAACACACACCTTCTCATCAGGGTCCCCCACAGCCCCACAGACTTCCTAACATGAGAGGAACATTCTGGGTTAGCTTGGAAATAGCTGCAGCTATAGCTGGCAGCATGAAGGCCCCCCATAAACAGTACAGCAGATTGCTAGGTTTACGCAGGGAAGTTAGGAATAAATGCGAGATTTATAGAAGAGGTGTGCAGAAAAAGAGATCATTCAAACTCTTAACACTGCTGTTGTGGTTCCTGAAAAATTGTTTACAGAAAAAGACATTTGGTTTCCTTTCAAACTGAATAAAAAAGAAAAGGTACAAAGTGGAGTTTCCATTAATGGTTTCAGCCTTCGTTTTATGTGTCCAAAACACTGCTTTAACAACTTCCTGAAGGAATATACCATTCAAAGATAAAGAAGCATGTACACATCCAGTGGAAGAAAGGGATGCAAGTATAGAAGTAAGAATAAAATATTCTGCCTCCTCACTTCCCTTTTACAAAAACACAATTTGATTTTCTTTAAATCAAACTCTTCTGGTTCTAATAGCAGCAGGGTTTCTTTGGTTGTTTCTGCTCCCCTGCACCCTCTCACAGCATTGCCACCAGTCCATCCCTCCTCATCAGAGAGATCCTGGTTATGGACACAGCCATTTTTCTCTTTAGCAGCATCAAGTAACTGCTCTGCAGCCACACCTTCATGATAACTGTCAAGAAAGACAAGCACAGCCCAAATACAACAAGTGTTTATTCTTTACCTTCGTCTTCCATCCTTCCAGCTTCTTCCATTTCAATGAAATATGACCAAACTATACACTCTTGTGCACATTGCTGCTACTTATATTTTTGCTGCAAGTTACTTATATCTTTGGTCCTCTGGGGCTGTAAAGTGTCATTTCTCATTTCTCCATCCTTGAGCGCAAAAGCCCATTCCCAGATGGGGAAAATTGTCCAAATGATCCTAAGACATGTAAACATTTCCAGTCACTACAGAGCAATGGATAAACAGGCAGATATGGGTTGTGAGGCTCTCGGGAAAATGAATAAACCTTTTCGGTAGACAACCTTTTCCCTGGTATTTTTCTGCTATGACACTTTCAAACATCTGCTGCATCCTGCCACCTTGTACATCATAACTCATCAGTGATGCATAGGTGGTATTTGCATAGCAAACCTCTAAGGAGTATCTAGAATCCTCAGGAAGGAAAAATGGTAATTTGGAAGCTTGCATCTTCCTCTCTAACACTAATTCTTGGGTTGATATTGCAGGATGATGTGAGGAGCAATGACCTGCAGAGGGTTCTGTCTCCCATATAAAATGTAAACCCACGAGTTTTACACCTACTTGCAATCTGTGACACATTTCTCTTTGGTATACTATTTCCTCTACTCTGGTGAAATCCCAGCTGTGAGCCTCACATTCCACCTATCTATTTTCTCCTTAAAATTAAATTGGATGGGATGGTTTTCATTTCCTTTTCCCTCACTTCTTGTGCTGTGTGGCTACAGGCAGTTAAACAACCACATTGTTTCACCCTGGAGGTGACTGTATCCCAGTAAAGGGTGAAATAATCCTTTTATGAAAAGATTTACCTGCCTCACAAGAATGTTGTGAAGTTTAAACTTTTTTTTTTTTTTTTTTTAAAGAGGATTGAGATAAAAAGCACCATGGATATACAGACAACCTGTATATTTACAAGGAATTGACAGATCTTGGCTGCAATTAATCAAGATCATAATTTTTTTCTTGACGTTTCAGTTTCCTTCATTTTTTGAGATGAGAATCATAGAATAGAATAGTTAGGGTTGGAAAGGACCTTAAGATCATCTAGTTCCAACACCCCCCCCCCAAAAAAAAAAAAAAAAGTTGGCTTTGATTAGGCAAAATAAAAGAAATTGAAATATAATCCAGACAGGAAAGAAAAAACAACTACAGTGCTTTTCTTTAAAGGAAATAGCTCTCTCTGCCAGGCATGATCTCTACAGGACATATAAAAACTATTGTGAAAGATGGCTGTTGCATTAATATGTTTTCAGGTCTTTTCCTGTTGCCACTTTGAAGACATGTGACTCAGCTGTATTTCTTTCTATTCAGCAAAACTAGCGCTTTCTTTGAATACCAAAGGAAGAAAAAAAAAGAAACACAGAGAGATGTCTGTCAGCAGTCACACAGCCAGTGCAATTCCTCATGAAAAGATGGCAGATGCCTAGTTTTCATTGGTGCCTTTCACTTTCATTCCTATTTCATTGAGTTTTGCAGGTCTGGAGACTTACCATCCAAGGAAAATTAAACCCGTGAGGTGAAGCAAAGGAATGTGTTTAAAATCAGGTGTTAACACTGTTTTCAACAAACTTAGAAAAGACAGGGTATGGTTATATGTTACTCCATGCAGTCCTGGCAGAAAGAGACATTGGAAACATCTCTAGTTATTACACTGGAGGATCAACTGCATTGGAAGGATAATGGCTATTGTTAACACTTGTTTCTGGCAGCATCCAGCATGACTGAGAAACTTTCAAGTAGCAACAAAGAACAGTCCCTAACCTTATAGTTCTAAATTATATACAGCGTCAAAGGTAAGGAAATGTATTAAAAACTACAGAATAAATCAGGTAGGCAGTGTCATAAGCTAAGAATGACCTTGAGAGTGCTACAGTCTGCTTAAGTTACACAGTGTTTGTAGAAACAGACTGCTTTATTCTTGACGGGTTTTGTCAAGTTCCTCTGTGAAAGTAGGCATACACTCTAGAAAGAAAATTAAGTGCAGTCCATTTTCATTTATTTTCAGGAGAATTTTCCAACTTGAGACTTAATGAGACTTCACAGAATAAACCCAAATTCTTTCTGTTTAAACTCTCCTTTCAAAGTCTTAACCTTTTTCTTCCTTTTTTTTTTTTTTTCCCAAAAGTAAATATACTAACTACAGACTGGACCAGCCCCAAA
This sequence comes from Pezoporus flaviventris, assembly GCF_033815535.1. Taxonomy (NCBI): domain Eukaryota; kingdom Metazoa; phylum Chordata; class Aves; order Psittaciformes; family Psittacidae; genus Pezoporus; species Pezoporus flaviventris. The sequence goes on from NW_026892603.1 coordinate 6,714,578, forward strand.
CCCTAATTTACAAATGTTTCCTATTAACCAGGTGTTTATTTTGTTTGCATTATCTCGTTCCTTTCTTCCCTGGATATTTGAGGATTAGCATACGTTGTGGTCAAGATCAAAGAGATCAATTTACACTTTGTGAGCTTTATAAGGGAATTATTTGATTTTTGCAAACACAACACAGCTGTTGCGCATGCAAAAATCTACTTACTTAATGGTATGTAAAGAAAAGATTTCTATGAACGCTTTTGTTCACAAAATTCACTTCTCCATCTCATACAAAAATCAATTAAGATGAAAATGCAACTGGACTGTGTATGTGTACTTTTTTTTTTTTTTTTTAATCAACTGAGCCCACATCCCCAGATTAGATTGAAGTGGGTTTTCAAAGCTCTTTTGTTCTCACCTGTGTACAAAAAATCATTCACGGCATTCTGGATCTCAGCTCACAGTGACTGTCTGAATCCAAAAGGTAAAGCCCTCCATCCCTGGGGAGGGAGCCAGCTGTCTCATTGATTCTGCATAGCTCTTGGCTGATGCTGAAGTAGCACTGGCATAATTTCCAGAGAGAGGTGTATAATGAGGTAGCGCCATGTTCACCATTACCAGGGAGAAGTAGAACATCTGGTCTGGAAGAAAAGAAGAGTCCAGAGCTGAGCTATCAGTATCAAAACATGCATTTGTGGAGCAGCATATGTCAGGATTCACTGCCTAGAAGCAACAGATTTAGGGATGAAATGGGATGTAAAAATAAGAGCAAAAATTATAGGGAGAAAAATCCTTTTCCAGTGTATTTCTTTTCTAGGAGTTATGTTCTTGCTGACTTAAGAACAGCACTGTTAAAATTATTCTACACTGGTGAAAGAAAAGATACTCAGAAAAAGCCTCACTTTGTATAAATGCAGTTATTTCCTCAACATTTTATTTTTTATGTATCTGTCTCTATTCCTTTCACATACCAAGCTGCAGCCTCGGTGTAATCCCACTAAGACCTGTCCTGGTTTAAACCCAGTCAGGTAATTCGTTCGCTCACTTCCCCCCCTTTCTTGCCCTCCCCCTGCTCTCGGAGGGACAGAGAGGAGAATCAAAAGAATGCAACTCCCACGGGTTGAGATAAGAACAGTTTAGTAACTAAGGTATAACACAAATCACTACTGCTACCACCAATGATAATAATGATAAAGGAAATAACAAGGGAGTACAACACCTCACCACCAGCCGACCGATAACTCGCCCCCCCCCCAGCCCGACCAAGCTCTGACCGATACCTCCTCCAACCCTGCAGTCTCCCAGCCCTTCCGGCTAACTCCCAGTTACATCCTGGGCATGACGTGCTGTGGTATGGAATACCTCTTTGGTCAGTTTGGGTCAGGTGTCCTGTCTCTGCTTCCTCCCATCTTCCCCTCCTCCCTGGCAGAGCATGAGGCTCACAAAGTCCTTGGCCAAACCAAAACATCTCTATCAGCTCTGTTCCCGAGCCGAAAGTCAAAACACTGCACTGCACCAGCTACCAAGGAGGAGAAACATGACTGCTACTGCTGAACCCAGGACAAGACCCCAGCTCTATGCAATGTTTTCTATTCTTTGCAGGTTGCAATTCTACAGCAGGAGTTTGCAAATGCCAGGGAGCACTCAGACTGTGGGCTGGAAGTAATCTCCTCAGGTACTTCTCCCACAGGCTGGAGGGATGAGGCTGTAAACAGTGAAAATTCTTAATCAACAGTTGGTGGAGATGGTGGGGAGTGTTTTAAAACAGAGACAGAGGGAGAGAAAAAGAAGGAAGTCATCCTAGGAAGCCCTTGCTGGCAGGTGCATTCACACCAGGTGCTGGCTCTGTTCTCCACTGACTCAATGAGATCCCTGTCTATAGCAACAGGATGCTGGCAGCTTTTGCAGTGGTATACAAACGCCTGGGTATATTTCAGCTTTATTTTTGTTGGGTTGAAACTGTTAAGAAATCCTGGATTTATAACAACAAAATAAAAGGAGGGGGAAAGTATTTTCCTATCATTTTCAAGGGATAAAATGGTCACTGCATCGGTTTCTGAAGTACAGCTTTCTCACCGGCTGCACTATCTGGTACCCAAGTGAGTGTACAGTATCTTCACAACAAATCTCATCATCATTCTGGGCATCCTCCTTGATCGACAGAGTTGCCTTCTAGAGGTCTGATACAAAGGAATCTGCTCAAATACTCATGGTGCCAAGCTCTCCTGGCAGACATTTCATAATGAAATGCATCATTCTCCTACAGTCATGGTGGGGGTGACTGTCCAGAGCTTTGCTGCTTGCTTTAGCAGGGTTAGGATTCCCAGCATTGCTCTGTCTCATGACTACTTTAGGATTAACTGTGTGACTAACACAGATTGTTAGTTGTGTACCAAGACTTTTGTCCTTTTGCCTGTTCATCCCTGAGCTAGGTTCTCTGTAAAGTATTCAGAGGTTGATTGCAACTTTCTTACAATACTAAATATGGAATAGTTAAATCTTCCAGGGGCCTTGTAATTAGTATCTCTACCAGTTTCCCTGCTGTCCCATCAAAACCATCATAGTATGGATTTGATACAATGTGCTTTAACTGACAAAGCAAACAAAAGCACTGCTGGAACACAAGACTCCCATGACATGACCCCTTTCAACCCCAATCAGGACTCCCCAAATTCTATTATTTCACACTGCAAGGAGTCAGATGTTAAACAGTAAATTATCAGCTGCTAAAGCAGAATACTAATCCTTCATCCTCACCCATTTTCTCCCATTCACAAACTGCTCCAGGTAGTTTTCAACTCTGAACTGCCTATTGTCCTTTCTCTACTCCCTCATCTGCCTCCTCAGAGCAATAAAACTTCTTTCCTAATCATCTTGTCTTATCCTACTTTTGAACTCCAAAGTATTCTCTGCCTTTTTGGATTTGCTAACCCATCTTATTCTATTAGTTCACCCTGCTCACTGAATCTTTCAGGCTCTCCCCTCTTTCTAAATACTGGGAACACTGAGGGGTTTAGCATATATGCTCTATTCCCCAATTTAGTCTTATGAGTCTATATCACTGGGGGCATGAACTTTGCAAAACATCTTCTCTCCTCATCCCCTGGTTGTTCAGATTGGTAGATCTCTTAGTGTAAACCGTGTCTCCCCTTCCAGCCAGTGCATGTGAATTATTCATTTATGGTTTTTTTTGCATGAACACTGAGGCACAAAAGAAGGAAGGTATTTCTCCTATGTTTTAGCTCAGCAAGGAGCTGGGACACTGCTGGTGCATGCCTCCGCAGCCAGGAGTTGCAAAATATCCCAACTCATAAGGTACAGGTACAGAGAGGGGGGAAAAAAAACAAGCCACTGCATTAGAACAGACCATATAGAACAGACCATCAGTATGAATGCGAGTTGCTGATCCATTTCTCTATAACAATTCTGGAATCAGTTGCCTGACAAGTTACTGGGTGGGGGGGTGAGAAATAGCATGTCATCAAAATGAACTCCTTGAGTATTTCCATTTTGGTGCAGAGAACATTTGATAAAAAGAGGCACTTGTCATCTCTTCCTTAAACATAGTCTTCTGCCTCTTTTGCTCAAGCCACTAAAAGCTAGATAGCATATGCACAGAGAGTAAATTCTTCACAGGCGGGCATCTGGATCAGTATATTGAAATTGAGACTATTTTTAGGCAATTGATGCTAGCTTCCCCATGAAACTGCATATTTGTAGATTTCAGGCTTTCTGAAGTGGATTCTTGCCATAAATTGATTGTAAATCATTTTGAGTGCATGGGAGGAAGGGCCTGCTCCAAAGTCTATTGAAAATACATTAGAGGCTTTCTATTGATTTGAAAAGCTGAAGATCAAGCCAGCAAGGATTCATTCTGTCCATGTAAAATATAGGCAATTTGCATTAGAAATGCAACATAAATGTATTTCTTATGCAAAACTCAGCTGAACAATGTATTTCACTGCCTATCTAGAAAATTCCACAGCTGAAAATATTGTTCGCTCTTTTATATCCTTATTCTTCTTGTCCCTGTAGTTAACCGGATATTTGGGGTTTTCTCAGTTGTTTTGTTATGGGGATAAATAGATGAGAGAGTCTGTGATTGCTCCAGTACAACCCATTTTCTTTATCAGGAGCAAGCATAAACCCCTGATATGACAGGAACAAACAATAGAATTCTTGGTTTGGGGTTTTTTTTCCATCTTTCATTATTCTAAATCTGTCTTTTTAACAATCATTCTGCCCCCAAAGATTCTTTTCCCTCCTTTGGTTTTCCTTCAGCCATGCCACACATATTTCTCTATCTTTTTTCTGGTCCCTTCTGCTTGTTTTCCTCTTGGCTGCTGATTTTCTTCTCTCATCATTAGATTCCTTAGGTTCTGAGACTGCTTTCCAGAAAATTGCAGCTGCCAAGATCTGCTGCCAGTGTTTATAGTATCAACCCCATTGTATCAGTAGCCACTTAATTTCTACTGTCACTTAACTGCTCTCATTTACCTTAAGAGACAGTGATTGTCACACACAGTAATTTCAGTGACTGTTTCCAAATCAAAAAGCTCAGGTCTACCATCAAGTTAACAACGTGAGTATTATCTTGTGCTAGACTATCCACAGTAAATGTTCAAATATCCTTCCTCTTAGACCATGTCAAATACATAGGAAAGTCATTTAGAGAAGTCCCCAAAGAGTGACATCCTAATTAAAATAAATTTCATATTGACTCACTTGATGTTCTCAGGCTACTGAGTCTCAAAGAAGGTTATATATAGATCAATAGGTTCACATGGGGTCAAATGAGAGGAGCATATGGATTTGAACATCTTCAGGAAAATACTTGAGCTACCAATAAAGCCATTCCTCATTTTCGAACATGTATTACATTGAATGATCACATCGTGTGAAGCAGCGAACATATATTATTACCTTCTGGGGACAGTGTAACTTGTCTAAGACACACACCATCAGGGCAAGAGAAATTCAATGTCCAGTGTAATTCTGTTACATTATTTTTTCTCTCATGCTAAAATATTTTTATTTGTTAAAGTTTTGAAACACTTGCAAAGTCAAGATGCATTCACAGAACATAACTTATTTTATCAAATAAGTGTAGTATTTGATCTTGAAGGGAGCCAGTCATAGACATTCCTGGAGTTCATTCTAGGGTCAACCACCAACTTACACAGAGTTTTGGAAACTCTTCATATTTTAATTCTTGGTCTTGTGTGAAATCCTGGATAATATTTTTTTTTCAGTTAGGCTTATGAATTATCACTAATTTATGAACTCTTTTTATGACTGTTATTTTCACAGGGAATAAATTTATGCAAAAAAGATCCTCCCTGAGAGACAGACACAAGTCCTCGGGGCCTTGAACATCTGCCCCCCAGCAACCTAATGGAAGTTGCTGCCTGAGCCATTAACTCTTAACAATTTTAAGCATAAATTAAAGAAGGAATGGAGAACAGAAGCAACTCAGAGGAAGGACAGGAAGAGGAGATATCTAAAAGTAGATTTTACAAGCAACACCAACAGCAGTAGCAAACTGCCCCCACAACCAAAGACAGGAAAGAGGATCTGGCAGAGGAAGACCCAGAAGTCCTGAGAAACTTTAACCACAATATTAACAATCCTTAAAAAAAAATCCTAAAGGGTGGATTTTATTTATTTTTTTTTTTTAGATCTACAAATCTTTGTTTTCCATTTCTTTCATTATTGGTATGCTTAAGCTCTCCTGTAAAAGCTGAATGTGTTTAGCTTCAGCTGTCATCAAACTCAGCAGAGTTAAATAGCCTGTCAGAGCAGCCTCAGGAGGGCCTCGAGGAAACTAAAACTATTTCAGCAGAATGTACGTGAGCCCAGCAACATTCAAGTGTTTCTGGAATCATATTAGTATCAAAAGTAATGTAATTTTATGTATATGTAATTTTTGTATGACCATACTTTTTCACTGTTGAATAAAAAATAAGCTTTTTTTACACCAAAAGTAATAAATTGTGACATTGTGCTCATAGGAAAAACTATTGAAATTAACTACAAAACCACAGTGTGTTCAGCCTTTTATATCACTTTTACTTTCCCACTTTTTTTGAGTCTTTGCTATGCTTTATCAAGACAGAAACTTGGAAACACCTACAAAATGTGTTTACCCAGGTCTTCTACTGTCTGATGGAAAGCTTTCACTTCTCAAACACTATATAAAAGATGGGGACTCTTTCTCTCCTTAGCCTTTCCCTGTACCTTCAAAGAAGAAAAGGATTTAATTAACTGTTCTAATGAGTTGACATGAGGCATAAACAAAAGGAATCCCTGTCTGAGGTGCTGAAATTTTCCCAAACATTAGGCACCTAACTCAAATCTGTCAACTCCACTCCCAGAGCCAGCCATGTTTCAGATCTGAGCCTGACTATATGTGAAAAGCAAAGTATACAAAATTTGGCCAAGGTCATGTACAAGTCTGCAATAGAGTGAGGGATTGAAATTCTTTCCCTCAAATGGATTGTTCCCTTCTTGTGCACCTGGAATGGCCCTGAGGACCAAAACCCTGCCTATTCATATAATGAATAACCCTTCCACTACAAATTACTCCAGGCACACTCAGCAGCGGGAGCAAGGATAAGTGGGAGGACTAAGCCAGCTGATAACACTTGGTAAACTATTAACCAGCCCACATATGGGCTTGAAAGGTTTGTATGTGTATATATTAATCTTTTCTGTAAACATACATAGGACAATTAGGGACACGGTGTCTTAAACTGCCAGTGTTAATAGACTGCTGACCCAACACAATTACTACTGCACAACTCCCACAGATACCTGTCCTTTCTGCTGAGAAGGACATCCTACTTGGGTCCTCACATCCTGCAGAAAATGGATGGCAAAGACAGATATCAGTTATGCACAGTAAAAAAAAGAAAAAAAAAATAAAACAAAAAACACAAACCAGTTTTGGTGCTGGGCTTTGTTAAGCTAAGGGAGAGTAGAGAGTGAGTTTTCCAGAGCTGTCAGGAAAATGTCCTCACCAGATGAGGACAGAAAACCTCACCAGATACAGCAGTGAGGAATGAATAGGGTTACAGCCATATCAGTTTACTTGCTGGAAGCCTGGCAAGTTACAGGGGGTAAGTCTTTGGGGTTGTTCAGACTGGAGAAGAGAACACTCGGGGAGACTTTACAGCAGCCTCCTAGGACCTAAAGAGCCAACAAGAAGGGCTTTTTACAAGGGCATGTAACGACAGGACAAGGGGGAATGGCTTTAAACTGACAAAAGGTAGATTTAGATTAGATATTAGGAAGAAGTTCTTCACTGTGAGGGTGGTGAGATACTAACACAGGTTGCCAGGAAGCTGTGGCTGCTACATCCCTGGCAGTGTTTGAGGCCAGACTAGAAGGGGCTTTGAGCAACCTGCTCTAGTGTGAGTTGTATCCTGCAGGGAGGTTGGAACCAGGTGATCTTTAAGGTCCCTTAAGGGAGTGTTTCTGCATATACATATGTATGTAACCGGTATTTGGTTCCTACCGAGAAATATAAAAAATTATTACAGAAAAGCTCTTCATGGCATATAATTCAAGAAGATCATCTTGAAGAGTGCTGCAGTTGTCCTCGCTTGAATCCAGTAATTCCAGAACAGAGAATGCACGGAAACTGCAGTGTGTTGGCAATGGTTGCAATTGGACTTTCATGGTCCTGCTCAGTAGCCCTAGGTTAAAAACCAGATTTGTCCTCTGTAGCCCATCTGAATTCCATTCACCTAAAGCCCAAATACTCAGGCTATAAAAGCAGAGCAGTTTTCAGCAAGAGTCTATAAGCATCAACATCAAAACCCTGAATATACATGAGTATTCACATATCTGCATTTAAGTATATGTCCTATATTTTCTGGAAGCCCCAAGATCCCACCAAAACTATTATATGCTAATCCAGGTTCTCTGGGCATTCTGTTTTAATGGTTGTATGATATTACTGGTGTCTGCGAGAAAGATTTCTGTTCCACACCAAAAGTACATACATATAAACTCTGAGAAATGTCATTCCTCTTTATATCAAAGCATCTGGCTTCCTTTTGCAATAAAGGTGCTATATAACGCAAGAGATGACAATTTAAGCAATAAAATTAGAAATCCTAATCTCTCTGTGCTGGGCACAAAGAGAAGTTCACTGAGGCATTGGTTTACTGTAGCTATCAAATTGTGATAATGCAGATGAAAAAGGAATGGAAATAGCAAAGTTATTAAACTATTGTATCTGCAAGGATATTAATTTGATTTATCTCACTTGATTATTATTGCCATGAAGCTCAAATGCAAATTCTGAAGTGTGAGTTAAATAGATGACTGAATTTAGTTAGGGGGAGGGGAAATAAAGGATTAACAGTTATAAATGCCACTTCCTTACATGAATTTGGTAAAGAAAATCTTTCTTCTAAGAGATTCTTTGACATCCTTCTTGTTTTCTACTCTTCTTGTTAGGAGTTTGTAAAGCTCCCACTTTAAAGGAACCCATAAAGAGGACTGGTGTATATTATTTTGCTTTATTGGACATGATTATGTTTACCTGACATTAAAATGCAATTCTGCCTTTCACTGGATGTTCATAAGCGTATGGAAATCAGAAAACATACTGACCTCAAGAAGAAATGTGAATGGTTCTTATTCTGCCTACAAATAAACAATACAGTTTAATTAGTTTTCAAATATGTGTTAGGAAATTGTGGTGCTAGCACACCCCAAAAAGAATTAAAATGTGAAATATATGATTTCTGGTTTACGTTTCCATTTCAGTGTATGGGATTCTTCCTTTACACGTCACCTTTCTTTAAAGAAAAAAGGGTTGTGTTAAGCTTCTTATACCGTACATAATTTAAAAGCCTATATCCAGGGGCTAGCACAATAAACCAGTGTATTCTGTCAGATTAGAAGTGATATTTTGTCTTCTTTTAAAGGAGGCAAAATTCCAGGGTGTCACCAAAAGTATAAATTGTGGAACCAGAGATTGTTATCCTTATCTTGACTGAAGATATACCTATAATAGGTACTACAGTTTCAAGTCACTTTCTGAGGGTAATTTAATCTCAGAAAGACTATTTTATTAGAATGACTGTGGTGCTTCTGATACTATGTAGGCTTGTTCAGAGTACTGGGCTCTGGAGATACAACCAGACACTTGCAGCAGAGCCTTCAGTCATCTACTTAGACTCCCTGTATTTTAGTATTCTTATTGAAAGACCAGAAGACAGGTTGGAAGTCAGCACTGGGGCATGCATTAAGAGGTGTAATTAACCTTTATAAAGTAATAATAAATTCTTAAATTAAAAGAACTAAGAAACTCACACAGCAAGAAACAAAACTGAAACTTCATTCTGTGAAGTAACTCTCCTAACCCAGTTTTACATTCGCTTCTTTTTATTCCCCATCCTTATCACTTATCATCCCTGGCAAAGTATTTATTTCCAGAAATTGTAATATCATAGGCACAGTCCACTGATATATCTCTTCATACTTGACTGAAATAACTTCAAATAGTCTAGTTTTTGTTAGGAGTTTCTAAATGGAAAACACCTGCTATCATCACCCCAACACATTCCAAAACCAGTCATCCTTAGAAGCCAATCAAACAGCAGAAAAAAAAGTAACAGTAGAGATGATTTCCTATAAATTTGGGTCCTACAGTTGAATTATATGGTATATTTTTGGTTATCAGGTTCTCATACTGCAGTCTTCCTTGGGCCAAGAGAAAGACATTTCTTTCTGTCTTAACCCAGCTATATATTTCACAAAGTGTTTGGAAATTCATCTTTGAGATCACTATTTTTTTCTCACACTGATTGGAATAGGCTGAAAAATTCAGTGGTTATAAGGAGATGAGAGAAAGTAACAGTAAAACACACATGTATCCACGTACATATTAATCCAGCAATTATTTCATTAGCCTCCTTTCTTTGGGAAACTAAGCTGAACCTGTTTGAAATCATTTCAAATAGTAGAAGTAAAAGAGGAATAAACATTAAGAATTGTAGATAGGTTTATTCAGTTCAGATAAAAATCAGTCTTAAAGTCTAATGTTTTAAGACTTTAAGATCAAGTCTTAAAACCTCAGCCCTGCAAAACATTTAACATTCATTTTTAGGAAATGTGTTTAAGATCAACTACATGCTTAGAAGACTTGGTAAATTGCAGTTATACTTTGTGCTGAAAGTTGGGATTCAGATTTTATGAATTTAAAATAATAGCCAAGCCAAGGGTAGCCAAGGTTTATTATTATGGATGTGTAGAGCATGGTAATCAAACCTGTGGAAATGTCTGCAGCTGTACCCACAACACACTTCTGAAAGGCTTCCTTTATTAAGCTGAGCTCTTGAGCTAAGTGCATTGTTGCCTACCATGCCACATACACAAAAAAAAAAAAGAGAGAATAGAAAGCAAAATATCGTTTTGGTTGTCATATCCCTAAGTTTATAATCATTGTAGGAGCACATGTTTTAGTATTAAAATGAAGGGTTTGATACTGCAGATTATAGGGAGACTCATGTGAACAACGTAGCAGATATAAACAATCAAAGTGTCTATTGAGGCATGGAACTGCAATACAAAAGCAATAGGTGCAGAATGCAAGGCAGTGACAATACAAGTTTAAATCCATTTGGCAGGTAAACTATATATGTTGAAACGTCTCAGGGTGAATGAGTATAAAAACTTCTTGTCAGTACTGCAGCATATCCCATGACAGTACTTTATTTATTTAGATGAAGATTGGAGAATGTGAGTAAATAAAGCAATTCCACACTCTAAAAATTCTTTGCAGGTAAAACCTTCACCTGTATTTGCTGCTTGTGCACTTTCCATGAGTCTCTCATGCAATCTCCCTGCCCACTGTAGGAAAACAAGCTTCATAGAAAGGACAGGGCATATGCCTGTGAAATGTATTTACCATTTAGAATGATCAGTTGAATACATTCAGGGTCTTAATGATACTGGAAAGTGCTGAATCCTTAATCTTGGCTTTTTAAAATTTAATGCTCTTGGTTGAGTATCTCAGATGTCTGTGAAGCATCACAGACTACTCAGTCATGCTTTTAAATGGCGATAGTTATTTGGCTGGCAGAATACATTCAGTCACACTGTGTGGCAACATACTTTGCCTCTTGATACAAACGTTTGGGTTTTACTAAGCACTTTTAACACAATTTTTTGTCCAGGGACTATGGATCCCAAGCACTCTGCAGTCCATTTCAATCCACATCACTTGACAAGCACCTTGAATCCTACTGTAGAGGGATCTGTCCTTCTTCTATCATTTGAATACAAAGAAGTCTTATAAATTATCATTCCTGAAATATTTCAAATGCACGTAATCAGTCATATTTATACATTTTTTCAGATGGCAAAACTTTTAAATACCACAGTGTTATTGATTATCAGTGTTTTGGACCTGAATTTTTTACCCCAAAGCCAGAACTACCCCTGATTTGATAGTGTCTGAAACCTAAACAATCTCTTTAGCACTTGTATGTGGGGACCTGTCACTTCCAGTGAGCTTTGACTCAGAATCACATACAATAATTACTATTGTTTCCTCTGCTTTGCAGTGAAAACCTAGTGAAGATTCAGACTGTGCCTTTTCTTTCTTTTTTTTTTAATGATTTTTCTCATTTTTGCTCTAATCTCTGTAATTGTGATAACAGCAATTTGAACTACCCTGCCCTTTTTCCTGGTGAGTAATTTAATTTGAAAGCAACTCCTATTCTCAAATTCAGTAACTTTAGGGAAGAGTTGAAACAGAGACTATCAAAAAGGTTTAAATAACTGAATCATTAAGATTCTATAACATCCTCTCCATGACAAAGATGGTAATGAGAAGAGGAAATAGCATTCTATACAATGCATTCATTGGGAAAATAGATGTAATGAAACTTAAGCACAGAAAATAATACAAATGTAGCTTGTTCTCATTATATTCTGAAGACTGACATTTCTGTATCCCTTTCTTCCTGCCATTATTACTCTTCCATGGAAATCAAACCATGCTTTCCTCTTAGAAGTCACATTTTGTTCAACATACCATATAAACGTATCACAGAAAATTGTAAGGCCAGATATGCAGTCAAGCTGTTAAGATTATTTCTTTACCATTCATACAAATTGGAAAACAAATCTTACTCTCAAATCTAAATGCAATATTTATCAATCATTACAACTATATTAAGATTTATTAAGTATAGAACAGCCTTTCGAAACATCCCAAATAAGTCTCCATGTGCAATAAGGAACCAATAGCATCCCATTGAAACACAAAGTGAAATCATGAGTTCTTAGGAGACTTGCATGCAGATTATTACTCCAGTCATCCATAATAATCAGGGATTTGCCATCTGCAATGAAAAATGAGTAAGACATTACTGGTAGTTCCATAGCTCACTCTCCTTGGTGGCCTTGATCTAAACTCTCAAAATATCCTATGATCATGAGCACAGAAGGGAGACTGGTGCAGTGAGGCCCAGTACTCCTTACCTCATAAAATGTGATATGAACTCAATGCAGTGAGGCACAGTGTAAATAATGTTTTCATAATCTTCATCTAAAATCAATCAAATGAACCACAGGCATGTGTTAGCAAAGGATTCCTTGTGCAGAGGCAATAATGGACTGGAAGAAGATGCTACTCATTACTCTTTAGACTCACCTATAATGATGTGATGTTTGACAGGTGGGGATTTCTCCTCTCTCCCCATCTGTCTTGCTTCTTTTAGCATAATTCCAGCACTCAGTGCCTATTGGCCCCTGCATCAATAAATATCCCTGTGTTTCTAGTGTTACATCTTCACTTGACATAACAAAAGAATGTGTTCTTCTGTATACCCAGTTCTGTTTCACATAGCTTTGGCAACTGCCAGATGGAATAGGAAGAGATACTCTGATTTCAGTAGTTGACAGAACTGGTACACAGAGAAAGCCAACCAGCAACAACCAAAAAGGAACAGGGCATTACAGAAAACCTTTATGTTAACACCAGAGTCCAAGGCCAAACGCATCACTAAATAAGATTCAAACCTCACCCTTTCCTGCCCCCAGCTGTCACCAGACCTATCAGACCTAAACAATTCCTAAGTTCATGTTTTTCTTCACTGATTCATTATAAGTGCTCCTGTACGTTGATAGTGCAGTGGCTATAAAGCACAGATCACACTGAATACATTCCAGAAAGAGAGGGGCAAAATGAGTGCAACTCAGCACCCATCTACTTTCCGAAGACCAAACTATATGCAAACTTGGGAATCACTCCACGGGCAATCTCGGGTACCTAATGTACCAATCACACACCTTAGACTTGGGATCCTTCATATAGACAGAGTTCCCAGCCACCTTCATACATTAGCTCTCAACCATTGTACTCCTCCAAGCAAGGACCTGTTAGAAGAAGACAGGAGTGTGAATCAAGTGAAAAGACCTGGATGCTCTTCATGGCTTCAGCTATCCAGCTTTCTTTTTTTTTTTTTTTCCTATCCCATTGATGAAGTCAGCTCCCAGTAAAGAAGGGAGAGAAAAGGTGAGGAGGCATATAAGGAAAACTTACAGTTTATAGTCTTATACTGTAAAGTCTTGTCTTATATTGGAATAGTCTTTTACCCCCATTTGAATTTGTGGCCACCACTGCATACATGCATCTGTCTTTAGAAGATGAATGTGTCACCTTGCAGGTACATCTTTGGATCTGGTGAGTTGGGGCAAGGGCAGAGGACTTGTCATGGACATTTTTCCTACTGAAATCAAGCATTTTGATCTGAGTGACATAAAAAGGCTCTGTGACTCTGGTAAAAAAACATGGACAGCTTGCTACAGATCTCACATTAATTCCTTATTTTCTAAAATTTCAGTACAGCAAATTCCAGGGCAAGCTTGCCTAGAGAAGAATTTTAATGTGTACAGAAACTTCTTTCCAACACTTCACATGACATTACCAGGCACGTGACAAACTCTGGATGGAGCATTTAGGACACCTGACATCTAGAGCATTCACATGCCTTTTCAGTGACAGCTGCTGAGAAGAAATAGCATCCTCCAGCTGCACAACTTTATCCTTCCCTCACTTGTGAATTGAGATGTTTGGCTTTAAAGTGGCACTCTATACTGTACTCTTAAAACTGCAATTGTCACTTGATGAAAGGAAGCCAAATGCTCCATCAGTGACATCTGACAGCAAATAAAAGTCTCTTCCTAAGGGCATAATGGGCAGGATGCAGCCATATCATTCTTTCCTCTTATTAAATCACACTATCAGTGGGACTAACTATCAGATAATAGACCCTTGGACTCCACAAAATTACACAAAACAGAAGCATGGTAAAAAGGCAAGTGCATGCTCCTCCTCAGAACTGAGCACCATGACATTCCATGAATAAATAGATGTGATTACTCCTCCAAAGAAAGCCCAAGGAAAACATCTGGCACGAATGCAAGGCCAGGTACCCTATCACCTTAATCCTGGTCTTCACAGGGGTGTGAAACCATACGGGAGGAAAGAAACAGCAGTTCCTCATTATCTGCATTCACTTGCAGGATAAATTTTAAAGAACAATAAAATATATGCACAATAATTGCCAGACAGTTAAACAAGGATGAAAAGCATGACCAGATGAAAAAAAAGTCTGAGTTTGTCCATTCTTTCTTCCCACAGCTGCTGTCTGGCCACAATCTCCTTCTCAAGTCTAATTAACAGGCCAAATTAAGTCCTCATGTTACTCTCTTCAGCAGAGATTTCACGTGGCATACATTTGCACTAATGCGCTATGGTAGAGAATTTTTTTAAGCAGCTCTCTGGTAGTATTTAGATGTTGAAGAATCTGATTTCATAAAGGGCTGAGTGTTCTAACACCCAGATATTTTCTCTGTATAAGGAAACTAAGATGTCAAAGACAATTCAGAGTCAACTAATTAAAACTCTAGAGGAGGCAGATCCACTGTAGTCACTGTATCAGGCCTACCAGGCACACATACTCTACATTATCTTCAATGACGCTATTCACCAGTGGTTAGGAGCCTTAAATGTGCCCCATAAGTCAAAGATTTGTAGCCTTTATGTATGCTGTACCTAGACACAGTGACCCTGAGTTATTTATCACATTTCTTTTATCTAATATACAGAAAATAATGCTGCTAATAGCAATTAAATATCAGGTTAAATACTGATAATAGATTTTTGTTACTTCTTAATCTTTTCTGTATTTACTCCTATGATACTATTTTCAAATTATAGCTCAACTCCAAAGGACCCACATGGGACTAGAAAAAAGATGCCCTCTTGAATACAAACACCTGCAAGGCCAAGGACAGGACTCACTTGTCTTATCCCACTTGATCAAATAGGAGCAACTTAGTTGGGAGATCCCCACTAACTCAGACTATCTATGTCCCTACTACATCCTCCCTAGAGAAAGGCTGACAATATCTCCTCTTCAGTATAAGAAGTATGAGAAAACATGTGAGTTACCAGAATCCTTCTACTTCTATCTATCCTCACTTAGGAGAATAGGAGGAAGGGATTCTTACTGTGAAAAGCCTCCTTAGCATTATTTGGTGATCCAGCTTGGATCAATAAGACACCCTGCTTCTGTTTCTTGCACAAGGAAGGACAAATTCTGTGTTGTGTGGGATAAGTAATGAGTGAATTTGGGCCTTCCCAGGGAGATGTCTAGAGCAGGCCTGAAACTAGAAGTAACTCATATGCAGGGTGAGGAAGGAGAAGAGACATATCAGTGCCTTTATTTCTGAATGCACAGTAAGCCTGGACCCCAGTGCCCCAGTCAAAAGCAGCATGCAAGTTACTTTAACTGACCCCAGTTTATGCACAGAACATTTTATTCTAGAACGTGCATCCTGTGAATCCCCCTGGTAACTAGCTAACGGCCAGCAAAATATGCCCTGGCAAATGCCCATTAAACTTCACATAATGTTTTGACACCAAAGTGGCTTTATCTCTAGTTTGTAGTCCCATTTTTTTTAATCATCCTGCAGTACTAGATAAACTTTGAAAATCTGTTCATTATTTGATGTTTCCCTTATTCAGAAAAAAATTACAACAAATAAATGTTGAGGAAATAAAAGGAAACCACTTTGGTATTTTCAGTGGTGCTATTAACAAGACAAAGAAAAGATACATTTTCAACATTCTTGACCAGAATATAAAGTCCTCAGTTTTGCCAGAGAGATGATTTGGGTATAGAGAGCTTCATTATCAAAGGTCTCAGCAGTTCTTGTCTGTATCCTCCCCAACAGCATCCTGAATGTCACAAACACTTCCTGGGAAAGTAATTTTGATCTTCCCCAGAAAGCTATTAAAAGTAACCTGAATTTTACAGATACAGCACTTTAACCTGTGAAGTTTAAAAAGCCAGTAGCCCTTCTTAATTATTTAATGAAGATTTAGCCCTGGGTATTAGCTCTTGGGCAGAGCCATATGTCAAGTATATGTCTTATAATTTGTTACTGAAGGATGAACAGTAATGTCTGTTGCTACCTTAGGAGATAGGCTTGACCCAGGCAATACTTTGTTAATAGTTTGCAGGGTGGGAGGACTTTAAATTTCCATCATTTTTAATGATTCATTTGTGTTTTAATGGGGATCCAGGTTCACTTCACATCCTTGGGCCACTGCAGACATTTTACCCCCTTGAGTTAATCCTGTGTTCATTCCCCAAAATGAATATTCATACCATTCAAATGCAATTTTTAATTAACTACACCAGCAGCATTATCATTATTGCACCTGAAAGATCCAAAGTGAGATCAGGGAAATGCTGCCACAATAGAATTCACTAAATTCTGCTCACATTCCCTTCTAAGGCTGATCACCTTTAAAGTATGAGAATAAACTGGGGGATAATGTAAGACAGATCTAATTAAGATAATGAACTGGAGATTATGAACATTGCTACTCTGTGTCTGAAGAATTTTAATATTAGTCTAACAGAAGGTTAAGGATTTATAAAAGGGAAGATACAAAAATATACGAGAGCTTTTTGGACAAAGCTGATGATTCGGCACTTAAAATGTATAAATACAAGGGATAAAGCAAAATAAACCAGCATATTTCAGGAAACATAAATCATAATTTCTTTTAATTAATTTACTCAATACTTGCATAGAACACAGGATGAGAGAGTCCTCCTTGCAAAGTGAGCAATAAGAAGAAAGCAGGCAGGGAAACATTCTGAAAAGCTGAGGGCACTTATAAGGTTATACTGTGTAGAGTTTTATCCTAGCTTCACCTCATATGGCTATTATGGCCTTGGATTAATTTTTCTTGAGGGAGCAGCCTAATTAGCTTGCCAGCAGCAGCAAGGAAAGGAAGGGAAAGGGAGGGAGGCAGGCAAAGACAGAGTTAAATGAGCTGTTAGGTAAAATAGAGATAATATCAATGAGACCTACTGTTCTTTTTCTGTGAAGCTTCATCTTCCAAAACAAGGCAGCAGAGAGACAAATGTTTTAGGGTGAAACTAGAATTTAACAATTTTCTGTAATCAATAGTGGATTGCCAAAAATCATCCTTCTTACATTTGCAGAGGTACATTCTTCAAATCAAGTGCCTGGGAACTGCTGCCTTGGAATGGCACCCCCAGATAATTCACTATAATTATCCTGCTAGAGATAAAGCTTTGCTCCAGAAAGACTCATTTTTACCCTTCTAGAATAGAAACATAGTTTACTAGCATATTTATTAAGGACTAAGTAAAATTGGGCCAGGCTTAGCTGACTCCACACTGAGGGCACACCGACTCCTCTGGCAAGAGGGGACATTGGGAAACCTGAAGTCTTGAGGGCTAAGTCAACACAGAGGCATGACTATAGTCCAGGTAGGCATAAACTGTACATCACCAGCAATGACAGCAGCATGTCTGCAGATTTTTTCCAATGCCTTGCCTAAAATTGTAGGTAAGTGCTGAGCTGTGAAGCCTCAGCTGCTGTAGTGGGGCTGTTCCTCATACTAGAGCTAGTGAGTGTAATGCCTCTGCTCCTGTGAGCCAGGGGCCTCATGGTGCAAGGAGTGCCACAGCTCCTGGAGATCATCTGCTCTGTGCTGCATCCTGTTACTGTATACTAACAGGTCCTCTGCTCTGCCCTAATACTTGTGGGAGTATAAACATGCCAAAATGTCCATGGTAGTATTCTGACTCACCACAGACTCCTTCACAGAGCTAAGATAGCATTGCTAGAGACAACAGGAGGCACTGGACCCTGCACTCGAGGGAGTGCAGAGTCTATAGTGGAGGCTAGTTACTGGACATGGTTGGGGAAGCAGCTGGTGACAGTCAGCCCAAAGCACCATTTCATGTTGTGTTGCCATAGCAATACAACATAAGGACAATGGAATCAAATTTTGCCTGATTAAAGAAAAGATTTAGCTTAGAAAATATCCTTTGACAGAAAGAAGTATCTGAGAATAAAATGAGAGTAATCTCATTTCTGGTTAATTTCTACTGCTCCAAAAAGGATGCCATGGACAATATGTAATGGCTCCAAAGTTCATTTCCAAGAGAACAGTTCTCAGTGTTGCTTCCTGTGCAATTTTCGTTTCATACACAGAGGTTGTACTGTAGATAAGCCTAATTGTCACTGGCTTCGCTGAAATAGCAGCACAACTTCTCAGTACTTAGGAACATCCACTTTCCTTGGAAAAATAGCTACCTATGGGTCTGGAGACTGAGAAATTCTATTTTTGCGGAGCTTTCCTTCAGCTTATTCCATTAAAAAAAAACCCAAACAACAGCTTTTTCCCCCTAGAGCAGCAAAGACATAATATCCATAACGTATTCTCTGCAAAGAGTAAAGCCTGTCTGTGAAGCAGACAGGTAATGCCTGGAGGCTTGTTCAGTGCTTGGGGTAAGCAAGAAAATAAGGACATAACCAGTCACACTGCTCATACACTGAACACCAAGCACATCGCTTTTATCCTCACTTCTCTCTTATTAGCACAACTTTAAATATAATTCCAAATGAAAACATTTGGCTGCAAATATTCATCCCCCCAAGGAAAGGGTAAGAGAACACACATACACCAGCTGTTCCTTGTGCTGCTCCATGCTCTACTGCATGTAACTCTGGTGTTTCGGTCATGAGCCCAGTACAAAACCCCAAAAGAATAAAGTGGAAACCAAGAACTGTCCTAATATCACTGAAAAAAGCCTGAAAAAAAAGTCAGAACAAGAGCACTGAAGCAATTACTTATAGGTCTGCCATCTGTGTACTATGCACCAGCTTACCAGGAGAAGACAAATTAAATGAGGAGTCATCTTCACTCCTTGAATCTTAAAATAGACTCTTAGGGTATGTCTTGAAAAAAAAAACCAGACAACTTTAAGAGTGGGCAAGCTTGATCTTTTAGAAAAATCTGGTTCATCTGAATGACTTGTATTGACCAAACTGACAGTGCACTGCAATAATCTGTTAATACTGCCCTGATTTGTACACATTAGATATGGCATTAAACACAGGCCACTGTGATTATGTGGGGTTGAAACAATATGGTATTTGGACAAGGAGCAAGGCGGACAGTCAGTGAGAAGACAAGGCACATACTTGTAAACACTTGAGTGATGGAAGGTTCCCTAGCCCTAGGAGGACTATCTCATCCTGCCAGTGAGCCCACACATTGTCCTCCATGAACTCAAGAGTTAAAGCAATTCTGAACACATAAATAGTTAATAAATATCTCTTTGCCTGGAAAAGACGGCTAGAAATATGTAGGTAACTTTATCGGACATTGTCTGCTGGTCGGGCTTGAAGAAGGCAGGTCTGCCTCCCTTCGGTAAAAGGAAACATGATTTCAGGGAGACTAAGTGACTTGTCTTAAAACCTTTTCCTCTAACTGCTGTATTCTTACTGCTACCTTGTATTAGAAGTGATCTAGTCACTAAACAGTCTAGTCACTGTTCACTGGAGATGGCAACTTAGTCAAACTGCTGGATGGTCCCTCGATTTCATTCCAAGAGTTAAAGGTACAAAAATTAAAACATTGAATGTGAGAAGAGAACACGGATAAAGTTGGCCGTCCAAACTGCTACAGGCTAGTGAAAAAATCTTAGCAAGGACAGATGCAAAATAATCTTGTTTCCCTCTATGATAGTTCAGATTATTTTTCAGACAGGTAATATAATTACAGTTTGATCATTTTTAGTGTAGCTCATAATCATCACAGAGAGATGAGACAGCACTTGTCATCTCTGATTTGCAGAGCAGAAATAGTTTTACCAGTATTTACAGATTCCCCCATTCTGCCCAGGAATTGTCAGGCTTAAAAAAAAAAAAAATTAAAATAAAAATAATAATAATAAAAAACCCAAACCCAAAGTGGTCTTAGTTCACATAGACACTAACCTACCTCTTGAATATTTTCTCCATCCTCAGGGAAGACAAAGAGGACAGAGAGACAGAGAGGATAAAGACATCTTCATAGATGGAGAACCAAGGCCTATCTGCAGTATCACTTAGGAAAATTATTTCTGCTGATTTAACTGGAAATGAACGAGATTAGTTGCTGTGAGATCACAATCTCAACTCCAAAATTGTTGCATTACAATTATTTCTCTTTTGCTGCCAGTGTTTATTGTCTTTTCGACACCACTGGATTTCATGGATACTTGAATTTATAAATATTTTCCTTCCTCAACATCTAAATCAGTAGTTCTGAATACTGTTTTACTCTCCGTTATCCCTCCAACTTTTGTTGCCCTCAAAACCATATTTCTATCCCACTCATATGCATAGAGATGAAAAGACAGAGATATGAGCTCATTCAAATCTCATCATCTGTCTTATGTCCAGTGTACCGTACATTAATGGAGCATTAAGGCTTTTGAGTTAAATCAAGGTAAAAAATTCAGTTATGATAATAAAGGCTGTTATAATCCAGCAATTGCAATTTTAAATGCTGCATGAATACATGAGTAGGACATATGATTTGCATAACAATTGGAGTATTGACAAATATTTAATAACTGCGAAAGTGTAACATTTAACACGGTTGCCATATTCTTGTTAAAAAGTGAAGAGGAACAGACATGTCACCAGGTCAAGGACAAATCCTGATTTTCTTACTACCTGTATAATGACATTTAATTAGTTTTTACACAAGCAAACTCCAGGTGTTGAAAGGTACTATTTTACAAAACTTTTAAAGGCCTTTAGTATTGTGCTGTGCTGCTTAAAGTAAGCCAACTTATGGAACAGACATTTGATAAAAACACCAAGAATTGTCCCAGTGGGAAGCAGCTAAAAGACTACGTAACTCTCTTATCACTCCTTTAACTCAGCAGCTGCCAAGATGACCTGCATCGAAATTACCAGAATGATGAGATGCAACTTCGGCTTGGCACAAGGAGCATGGAGAGGGAAGCGTTAGCACCCTGTCAAGAGCAGAGAGCTCTTAAGAGAAAGGTTCCAGAAGTCTGGACTTAACATTGCCACTACAGTGACGTTTCTGGGAGGTGTCCTCGGAACCAGAAGTCACCGTAATGAAAGTGAGTCATTTGCTGGCCCCCTGTCCTTTCTACTCCCAGAAAGTAAAATGACCTAATATAAAGTCAGGTGTCGTGGTTTTGAATTATTTGTCCTAATTATTTGCTCTCCAGCACTAATAAGAATGCCCAGAAATGTGGATTTGATAAGTCCCTTTCCTAACATCCTTTCTCAAGGTTTTGTTTAAGGAGCATGCTACAGTTTGGAGCAGGGACAAGAGAAAGAGCATTACGGCTATTTCAGCCAAGACATATCTATTTCATGTAATCCTATTTCACATCCCCATAGGACACTGCAGAGGAACCACAGTTTGAGCTAAACAGATTATGCTAGAGCTTTCACCAGACCCCAAGGCAATTCAAGGTTAAAGGAGCACAAAAGTATCTTGAAGCTACTTTAGCCTACCTTCCTTCTGGGTTGACATTTCTGTCCTGAGTTCCTAGCCTGCTTTACACTGCAAAAACTGGGACTCCTTGCTGCGTATGATTCCTTGCAATGGGGACTACAACTTCAGTGCTATAAGACCATGTTAGCTCCAGATGCTCACACTCCAGTAACAATAATAACTCACTGTGGTTCTCACCACCCTAGACACATCTGTACAGTAGCTCTCCAATTTAGGAGTCACAGACATCCAGGCTAGCAGCATGTATCAGGTAAGGAACAGAAATTCTTTGCCAGAAAATACTAACCAACATGGTGAGGCTGTCAGGTGTCCTATAACAGCACTGTTCAGCAATGGTAGAAGACTTACTCAGCAGGATTTTTGCACAGCACCAACACAACTGACTTTATTCTTACCTTCTTTTTTTCACAGCCTCTATAGCATCAGCCTAAACCACTACTGTTCCCTCACCTTGGCAAGCTGTCGCAGAAAAGAACACAAATTAAGAATTCTATGGAGGGGCCCATATTTTGTATCTAGAAATAGGTTTAAATCTTCACACATTCTAACAAAAAAATCTCACATTTCACTTTCATCTCAGAGTCCCTGCCAACAAAATGTGAATTACATGTAGTTCCCACATCCTGGACTCCCGAGCCCTAGAAGAGCAGGACCCTTGAGACCACTTACTTGGTACTACTTTATCCTGACACTGGGATCTGTGAACTTCATATGGAAGATGAGGCAGGAATAAAACCAGCAAAAATAATGCTGCCTGTCAGGTCTGCCTGTCACAGATAGGAGCTTCTTTGACACTGCTGCAGAGCTAACAAACAGAAGGGATATTCACGGCATGCACACACTTCTCAGGCCCTCCCCCCGCCACTGCACCTCTCCTCTCTTTGAAAAGCCAGAGCTCTTTGCATTTCTACTCCATGCACAACTTCAATAATGCTCAGTTTCTTTGCTTCCAAACTGCTATTTCGCTGATTCTTAATAACTCCTTATTAAACCAAAAAGTGCAGTTACATACATGCTAATGAGAAGAGCATAATGTTAGCTCAAGGAGTGGGAAGTACAGCCCTGCAATGAAGCACTTTGGCAAAGTACCTCACTATTCACATGGGCAGGTGAAATATATACTCGAGGACAGAATAATAACAAAGTCATATTCACACACAAGGACATCTGAGCATACATGGCATATAATGAATTCATGTTGAAACATCTGAACAGAGCGCCTCTGCATAAAATCCTATGAAGGGATTAAGCTAAAGGAGTCATGTGGCAGTGACTCAATAAGGAAGATAAAGCACAGTCATTTAGGCCCCAGTTTCCCCCAAACCTTAGCTTCAGCTGCTCAGGCTTCATTTACATTACCACATCTTGTGCTTCAGCTATTAACAGCATACTACATTGTGACTGGCCTTTTGTGGGGACACAAAAAAATGAGTGGTCACAAGGAAACCTTTGTGCCTCTTCCATGGTTGCATAGGAGAGCCAGTCCTTGCAGTCCACAGCTGTATAGGGAGTTTCAGAGTTAATAATGCCAGCAGCAGAACACTTTTCAAAGGAAAGTGGAGCAGAAGGGAGGGCAGTTAAGGCTCTGTTCTCTTTCTCTCACATTAGCTACCAAACTAAACAGAGGGAGTTTATTCTATATCCCCACAAAGGAGATGTACAAACTACTTGTCATTGAAGAAATCCTTTCCATGACACTAGGACTTTCCATCTGCCCTTGAGAGCTGACAGGCACAGCGCATTCAGGAATTACCAGCACTGCAGTGCACCTGCAGTTCCCCCATCATTTTGCTGTGCCCTTGCTAGTGTCAGAAGAATAGGCATCACACAGGATTTATGCATGTCCTACTGCTGGATTTATTTATGGCATTTTAAAGCGCTGGCCATATGCATGATGCTTAATAAGACTTAAGTTCTGCCTGGAAGAGACTGCTACATATTCATTCATTATCTGCTGCAAAAAAATTGCAAACGGTATTTTAAAAAGAATATAAAAAGCCTTATTCACCCTTGAATCAGAATCATCAGAATGCCTAACTAGCCAATTTATGCCACTGAATTAGTCCTAAATGTCAAACTTTATGAATGAGCAGTCTGGGAAGTCAGAATTGGAAGCCCCAATTCTGTGCATGTTTTTACAGAGGATATGCTTACATTTTGTAATATGACATATAAGCACTATAGAAGTGTTCACAAGCTGTCCTGGGTTCAGCAGTAGCAGTCATTTTTCTCCTTCTTGGTAGCTGGTGCAGTGCAGTGTTTTGACTTTCAGCTTGGGAACAGAGCTGATAACAAGGATGTTTTGGTTTGGCCAAGGACTTTGTGAGCCTCATGCTCTGCCAGGGAGGAGGGAAAGCCGGGAGGAAGCAGAGAAAGGACACCTGACCCAAGCTAGCCAAAGAGGTATTCCATACCACAGCACGTCATGCCCAGGATGTAACTGGGTGTTAGCCGGAAGGGCTGGGAGACTGCAGGGGGTTGAAGGAGGTATCGGTCAGAGCTTGGTGGGGCTGGGGGGGCAAGTTATCGGTTGGCTGGTGGTGAGGTGTTGTATTCTCTTCCCTTGTTATTTCCTTTATCATTGTTATCATTGGTGGTAGCAGTAGTGATTTGTGTTATACCTTAGTTACTAAACTGTTCTTATCTCAATCCGGGGGAGTTGCATTCTTTTCCATTCTCCTCTTCGTCCCTCTGGGAGTAGGGGAAGGGCAAGAAGTGGGGGAAGTGAGTGAACGAGTTGCCTGACTGGGTTTAAACCACAACACAAGCCTGCAGAAAAAAAAAGGGCAAAACAAGAAATATGGGCTGATACTACAAAATCAAAACTCTCTTGATGCAAAGAAAATTAAAAAGACAATTTGAAATAAAGCAAGATGTGTCCCACATGAAAACATATTTGCATCTGAGTGAAAGAGCCGGCAGGTGTCAGCCTTGCTTTATACAACCAGCCTCTCCCCGGCTTGCACGCAAATTCTTGCAAATTTGTTTGATCTGATTATTAATATTGACAGTAATTTTCTTGTGAGGAGTAACAGTTACACAAGTTAACCGTGTTATCAAAGAAGACTATATCCAGCAATATTTATATAGGTTAAAATGCTGAAACAGCTGTTACCATAGCAACTGCTGCATCAAATGGGCTGTAGCTAGGGGAATTAGAAGACTGGAACAACTTCCTGATGAGAAATCCAATTAATAGGTCAGTATTTGTAGGCAGAGCTAAACAGCAATTCATCTGATCTGGCAGTTACATTTTACATGTGATGTTTTTTAGCACACGGGAAATGGCATCCATAATACCTTTATGGCTTCTCCACAGTTATTTGTATGCCTGTTTTCAAGGCATTCACCCAAGAAATGCATTTATTTTCCTCATACCAAATTCTAACTGATGAAATAATGTGTAGGCTTTCATTCAGCATATCCACATCACACAGGTAGTGTTTTGCAATGCCAGGGATCACTCTGCTGTGTCACAACATGCAAACAAAATATAGTGTTTCCTTCATTAAAAATGCATGGAATAAAACTTTCAAGATACAGCTTTATAAAGACAAAGTCCTGTAACACACTCTGTATACTAAGTGGGAAAAATTCCAGTTCTTGCGCAATTTATTTTCCAAAAGGCTCCTTATCTCTTTCCACACTCCAGTTTCCACGGCACTCTGAATTCCCAGGGATGCTGTCAATCACTCTGATGGGTGCAGCACATAACCCTGTTTATTTCTGATGTTCTTTTCCGATGATCTTTTAAACCCACTCCCCACTGCCCCAGAAGAGCCTAACCTGTGGGAAACACCTGTAAGGAACAGAGCAAATGTGTCTACAAGAAGACTCCTGACTCTATAATCTTATCTGCTTTAAGTCTTGCCATAATTTCATGTAGGGACTTGTAGTCATTTCTGTGAGATCCCAAATAACTTTTTTTGGCTTCTTCTCATATGTAAGTGCCCTTTGGGCCCCATATTTTAAAACACTTTCATCTGCTTCAACCACAAAAACCTTCAAATGTTAGTCAATACCTAAGCCATCTTGTTTCCATTTGAAAAAGAAATGTAATACATGGCTCAGATTATTTCCATGGTCTCGTGCCTTTTTATCACAAATGCATACAAAGAACATTGACAAATTTTCCATAAGATGGTATCAAAGGTTTCCCACTTAAAAAAAAATCAGTTCTGGATCTGTAATCACCTAATCACCTGCTCAAAAGAAGCTTCCCTCTCTCTCATCAGACTTCCACCCAGGACTACAGTCACAATTTCCTTTGCTCTCTAGTTATTTTCCATTCCTATTTATCTTTAGGCAGACAACTGCACCAAAGTGATGCATCAGTTCCTAAATTTGTGGTCAATTTTGAGGCATGTCCCTTCAGCTGCCCAGCTAAAAATCTGCTTGGGTCTTGTGCAGTCTAACTCTAGTTTCTTCTGCTTTATCATTAAAAAAGAGGGAAATTCAATAGCTTCCTCTTTTAGAATGAAGCTGAAGTAATGCAGTAATACACAACCAGCAACAGTTTTGAGGTCAGTCAACAAGTACCACCATCAAGCAGAGCAATACCCTGTGGCACACAGGATATAGCCAAACTAGATGTTCATAGTAAGCATATAATCAACATGATGTTTGATACTGTCATATGTGTCAGCATAAGACCTCTGAAACTTGTTTTTCTTTGACCCTGTGTTTTAGTTCCTCTTTATTACTGATGTTCTGCAAATTTGGAAGGTTTTCTGTGCAACCATGAGTATTAAACATAGCCTTTAAAACTGATCTGTTAAATTTTGGTTGGTGGACATTGCAGTTAGGTGGGATCAAGAGGTATTTAAGAGACAGATTAGACTAACAAGCCACTGGACTGAGCCTCAGCTGTCTGCAGCTCAACAGACTTGACTTCTATTTTCAGCTCTCTCACTTATGTATGGTCGGACCACAGAGAAGTCACCTCCTTTCACTATAATTTTGCTTATTTTCTGCTATCCTTTTTCTGTCTTGCCTGCTAAGATTATTCAGAGACAGAGACCTCCTTCCATTTTATTTACACCATGTGTACAAAGAAGAGACCATGTATTTCCAGGATGTTTGAGTGCTCAAGCAATGCAATTATTCTGCTAACAGTTACAACTGCATTATTAATAAATCATAGATACCATGGCAAATGTCAACTCACTGAAAATAGCTTTACAATTTTGGTCATATAAGCAAGGCCATCCATCTCATGCTTTATGGATTTATCAATTATTTTTTTTACAATGATACATTAACTTTTCCTGAAATTAGACAATTTTTGTCCAAGTTTCCCTTTCAGTTCTCTTTATGTAATGAAAGAACCACGTAGAAAGATTTCAAAACCTAGTCATATTGGGATTTCATGCAGGAAATTGATGTTTTCATATTAGAGTGCAATAAAGGAGTTAATTACTTGTCATAGTTTAACATCAATGAAGTTTCACCACATCTACATGGATGGACCTTAGAAGTGATAGGTTGATTTCAGTGACACTGAAATGTACACAGGTTTCTTCATATGCAAGTTAATTACAAACACATGTAATTTAATTTGGATTTGTACATGATACAAGACCAGAGTAGAAGAAAGCTGAATCAACTCAAACAGGCAATAAATATTTTTTATCATGTTGGCAACCATACTAATGAATTAGAGGATTAATGTACAAATTGTAACTACTCTTTGGACATATTTACACCATGCAGTCTGAAGACTGAACACAGAAGCAGCGGCATATCTAAGTAGCAAGGTAATTGGAGTAGTATCACGATGCTATCAAAATGCTGCCTCTGTGTTAAATTCTTAGCATGGAAGCAAGGCCATGACTACAGGATGACAGGACAGTCAGTCATCACTAAACATCTCTCGGTGCACTACACAGAGTCTGCACACAAGCACGGGCCAGTATGAGACTGTAAATTTCTAGTAAGCTCCACTCTGCTTCCTAGACATACCTAAAGAAACTGGTTTTGCTGGGCTATGGAGTACCAACTTAACAAATAGGAACTGACAATTGCTAGCACCTCCTCCTGTTTACCAAAAGAGAAATCAAAGTCACTATCTGACACTCACTTGTTCTCATCAGCTGAAAATGTTAGACATAAGTCAACACAGAAGGTCTGGTGAAATTCAGGCGCCTGCTAATAGGCGTCTTCAACCAGCTGCTTAGAGATTTTTGCTACATCATTTCAGGCAAATGAACTTTCATAATCTGCTGCCATTTCCTGTGCTGTAATTATGAATCTTGTATCTTGACACAATCCACTGCTACAGCTCTCTCTTCACTTCTTTTAATTAGATGTTTTTCAAGATTTAGTTTGCAGAAATATGCCAATATCTATGAATTGCATTTTTCAGCTTGTGTAAAATTATTTAGGTA
The DNA here is from genome assembly GCF_033815535.1 of Pezoporus flaviventris. NCBI lineage: Eukaryota > Metazoa > Chordata > Aves > Psittaciformes > Psittacidae > Pezoporus > Pezoporus flaviventris. Next base: position 6,742,853 of record NW_026892603.1, read on the forward strand.
TGGAGCTTTATTAATGGCTCAAATTGCAGAAAGTCTTAGATTTGTCTTGGGACGTGGTTACTTAACTGTCTTTTGTGCCTTTGAAAATATCCTGGGGGACCCCATGTTTACTTTTCTAATTATTTAAAAGAGTTTGGACCTGAGCCAACACTGTTCATTAAGAGGCACTCAACCAGACTCTGCATGTAAATTTCAAATGAATTTCAAATGTCTTTATAAACCTAAGGCTAGCAAAAGCAAAGGCAGTGTTAGGAAATCAGGTTTCTTTTGGCCCAGTCACAATGTCCTCTGCCTTAAAGAATTCCAACAAGAAATGGAACACAGACATTTGTTATTATAGTGCTATTATTTTCCATTTTCTCTGTGTGGTACCATGCATATGAGAATCCAAAGCACTGTACTAAACTCCGTATTCCTCTATGACTCTGTGGTCAATCTAGAAATTATATGGGTTTTACATTTGGGAAATACAGTTATGATTAATGATTTCCAGAGAAGGTGATGAGGAAGTTTAAGGAATTCCAAGCAAAGCAGAAGAATGGGTACTCTTACAGTACAATGCTAATAAAGCTAACAGAGGCAAAAGTGACTTTCGTGGCAAGGGGGAAAAGGGAAAGGTGCTGTTTAATGTGCACCTCTTCTCACAAAAACAAACTGGCAGGTGATATGAGGAAAGGGCTAGAGAAAATCACCAAACATATCAGAAAGCTGTTAGATAAGCCACAGAAAGAGTCATCTCTCTCCACTGGGTGGGCATCTGATCATACATGGTGTCTCAAGAACAGCACTGCAGAATCACGGGAAATTCAGAGAAGAATGAAAGAAATAAAAGAGAGGAGTTTTACAGAGGGAGACTGAAAATACCGATACTGTTTTTCTTAGAAAGGAAATGACCAAGAGTTACAGTAAAGGCACTTCTATTCTACATCCTAGTAATTCTAACCATGTCTACATACTAGTGACATGAGGGTTATAATGATCAATATGAGTGACAAACAGGTAGAAGTAAGAAAATTTCATGGTTATAGTCTCAAATCAAGGGACAGAGGATCAGGCTGAGATCTATACGTGATCTGCAACTAGTTCCTGTACAGTGTTTTGTACCTTCCCCTACTGCTGGTCACAGTTAGACATGGACAGCATACAAACTACTGGTTTCTTCCAGTAGTACAATTTCTTTGCTCCTTTAGCCAATGGACACTGTATGAAAATGTGAAAATGGGTATATTCCTAAGGCTATGAACTGGACTTGTTAAAATGAGGAAATTGCAGTTACAACACTACTCAACTCCAACAAACTTTCATTGCTGAAAAACAGAACTTAAAAGTCATTCATAATGTAGCCCGCTTCCCCGTTCAGTGTAGTAATTCCTTCTAGTTCTTTATCTCCAAAATACCTTGGATAAAACCTGCAGGAACTAAAAATAACAGCATTAGCTCATCACCACACTCTGGTCAATGAGTTGAGTAATGCAGACCTTATGAAAATGTACATTTAGAGCCCTTTCAGATGAGCTGCATAACGCAAGCCATTAAACACAATTCTATTGATCTAATTTCATTATTTTCAGCAGACTGGAGTTTAGAAGTTATGTGCTCCACTCATTAATGAATAACAATCACAGGAAAAAATGGCTGTAATTGATTAAATCGTAGTTGAAAATACCTAAGATGAGATGTCTGTCATTATAGATAAAGGTTTATTATAATGTAAGTCTGTGTTAATGCAAAATACTCATAGCCTACTTTTTTTTCAAAGAGCCAATATGCAGAAAATGCAATAATTCTTCCACACTGATACACTATTGCTTTCTAGTGGTAGGGTTAGAGAATGGTATATTTCTGGAAAAGTATACAAGATAAGTTTAATCAAGGCCAGAATAGTAAGGTCACATTTGCATGCCAAAATAGAAAGGAACACTTTTATATGTTGCCATTTACAAAGCAATCATTTCCTCACCACAAACCAGCATTGTTTGCTCTTGGCAGCAGGGCTTCATGGAGTTTCCTTCTAGAGACACAGAAGTTAATTTATTTGGAAAAAATGCAAATTTGTGTTCAAACAAATCCTTGTGGATATGCTGGCTGTAATGCCATAACAGAGCACCTAATCTTGCCTCCCATCCATACCAAATATCGTGATTTCTTTCAATCAGTTCCTACTGAATTTGCATAGAAGCTTCATGAAAGACCTATTGCTCTCTTTGTGATTCTCCATATAACAGCCACACTTGCTTGTCACATTAAGGATCACTGAATGTCTGTTGATGTGTTGTTGTTTGATTATTCTAGCTTCATAGGTCAAATTCTGGCTTCAGACAGAAATACATACCTGAAACAATTAAGTCCATTAATTTCACATTTATAGCAATGTAATAGAAGAATTTGGTTTTGATGTGATGAAAGAGGAAGCAAGTAGCAGCGTTTACACATTTATACAACACTGAAATATATATATATATATTATAATAAGGTTTGTTCTGTGCTTATGAGCAGCACGATACCAGGTAAATTGCTGCTATTTTCTCCAAAGCCTGTACCCAGTTGACATGATTGCACCATTAGAAGTAAAATCCAGGCATGACTGAAGTTGGTGGAAAGACATATATGTTAGTGTTCTTTGAAAACCCATCTACCAAATCTGAATGCACCTGAGTGCAGCACAACCCTTTTAGGATGCATTATGCGGTAGGTGTTCTACTTTGTATCTTGGGTGCCAGGCAGGCCATAGTGGTTTTCAGAGATTTGAACTATATCACCAATTAATAGTTCTATTAACAGGAAAAATATTCCTACATTAGGGCACTTCATCATAATTAAGTCATACTGCAGAATTGGTAATAGCCATTTCCTGTATGTGTTCCAAGCTATGTATATGCATCTACTAGTTAAGACAGATGCATGTTAGGCAGCACATCAGCCCCTTGCCCTCAAGTGTATCAGTTGTTTCCTCCAACTTGGTGGAAGCCATGAACTTGCTGAGGGTGTTCCACCTCTTCATTCCAATGAAGACTACACTATTGGCTACCTGAACTTTAAACCACTGACTCTTTGAGGCTACTAATTAAGCCAGTTTTCCAGCCACCTTGTAATCCATCCCTCTCTCTAATTTGGCTATAAGGATGCTATGGAAGAGTTTGATACAAGCTTACTAAAGGCATACAACACCCATTGTTCTCTCCCACTTGCTAACATGGCCAGGTATTTCATCACAGAAAGCTATAAAATTTCTGAGTGATGATTCATCCTTGGCAAATCTACGCTGGCTGTTTCTAATTACATTCTTTTCTTTTAAGTGCCTGGACATGGCCTCCAGAAGGATTTGCTCCACAATCATCCTAGAGAGAGGTTGAGCAGGCTGCACCTCCCTGATCACCTTTATGGCTCTTCTTAAACACAGATGTGACGTTTGCTTTTTTCCAGCCATCAGAAATCTCTCCCAGCCACCACAGCCTCTCCAGGATGATAGATAGCACCCTCTCCATGACACCAGCCAGCATCCCATCCTGTCAAACGAACTTGTGTATGTTCAGCATGCCCAAGTAGTCCCCTTAACCCAGCCTTTCTCTACAATGGCTAGTATTCCCCTCCCCATAATTCTGCCTCAAGTAACAGGTACTTGGGAGACCTGCAAGCAGATCTTCCAACAAATACCAATAAAAATACTTATGATGGCACACATACTTCTGTAGCTCTCAAAAAAGGTATATAAAGGTAGCTATAAAGCCACTAGGAAAGGAGGACGTTTAAAACTGGGGGTTTTTTTGAGGTTGGTTTTTTTTTTTTTAATTTGCCATATTTTGTAGTGTGTGTTTGGTATGATTAAATAGCTCGATGTCTTTCACATTACTCAAATATTTGGTTCTGCGTTGGTTTTCCTGGTTCAAAAGAGAAATGTTAACCTGAGAGATGAGGTTATAGGCATCATAAATGGATCTTGGTTTATTCTGAATTAGTATTAAGGTTTGGTTTGGTTGCTAAGATTGCATGCATTTCCGTTTTAAAGAATTCAGGAAAAACATTGCTAAGGGACTGAACTGAGTTCACTGGGCTGGAGATTCTAAAATACATAAATAGAAGGACTACAGCAGCTTGAACCAGCAGCCACTGAACTCATTGAGACTTTGGATTGGACCTGCAGTTTTAAAACTTTTTAAGGGGCTCAAACTCTAATTTTTTACTTAGCCACAATGAATCCATTCAGTGAAATTTTGCCCTGTGTTATTACTTGTTCATCCCTATAACATATACTGTCAAATATAAAAAATATATTGCTAGCTAAAAATTTTTTAATTGCATTTTCAAAAAGAAAAGACAATATTGGGATTGTGTTCCTCTATGAGAGCAGCTGGATAGGTAAAAGGTTTGCCTTTGTACAAATGAGCCAGTTACTTAGATCTTATATGCTAGTACGCAGAAATAGCAAATACTACATTTTTTACTGATTAGATTCATTGGGAAGGATAACAGATAGAGCTTTCTCTCCTCTATGTTGGATAGGAACCACCTTTTGCAGGGGAAGTTAAAATGAGCTAGTGGTGTAGACCAGCAGGAAGCAAGACCATAATTCACCACAGGAAACTGCCTCAAAGGCACAACGTCTTCAAGCTGCACAGATTGCATGTCATTCATGGATCAAGGCTGAAAGGAACAGTCTAGCCCTGAATATTTTATTTTCCATAATTCAGTCTAATGAATTCTTTGCTGTAGAGGCAACAGATTTGAAATAGAGCTGTGAATTTAAAACTACCAATAATATGTATTATAACCCAAGTTTTATCCTGATGGGACTTAAAATGAATGAATTGGGATCCTCTCCAAAAAGGACGTGATAATGGAAAAGCTGACAGATCTTTCACTGCAGCAGCTTAGCACAGTAAACTGTTGTCATACAAAACACTAAGCTGATCATGAGAAAGCAGCAAATTTTACAGGCTTTATCTTTAAAAGAATTAAGATGATGCATGTTTTCGATAACTCAAAATGACAAATAATCAATTGACTGTGCCTTCACAATATGATTTCTCCAAAATCACATGGATATTTTAAGTCTTCTTACTAGTATCTGTGGAGTTTAAGAACCTTTTTCAAACCCTGATTTGGAGAGAAGATGAATCTCAAGATTTTTTAAAATGTATATTCCAAGTAAATGTTGATCTCTCTTCAGCAGGAATGAGCTGAGCTACAGCACATCAACATGGTGAGCAAAATGGTTTAATTGCCCACAACATTTTCACCTTTGTTAAACATTCTGAGGATAACAAAACACCTCTCACAGAATCACACTGAAGATAATCTCATGGGCATTATGCAAGAAATCTACTTATCTTTAGTTATGCAGACTATACGTATATGTGATGGAAAAAAGGAACAGCACAATCAGAAAAAAATTGAACCTCTGAGAGAGTACATCTTGTCTCCTTGGACAAATGATCCATGCTGTTCCCAAAAGAGGAGGGAAAAAAAAAATCATTGCTGAATGAGAGATGCAGCAGTATTTTGACTAACAAATACTTTCTCTATTTAAAAGAACACTTCAACCTTTTTTTCTTGGTTCAGCTCAATAATATTCCTATGGTGAGGTGAATTGCTTTTCAAAAGCGTAGTACAAAAATGGTTGGAAAATAGAATTTTCAATAATAATTGATATTTCCCATCACTTAAAAAAAATCTACCTTAGACTTCAGAAGGTTAAGTGGTTTGTTTTTCAAACACAAATATGTACTGAAGTTGGACTAAGCAGTATTTTCTGAATAGAAGCCTCCATGACTCCTGTTGGGGAAACGAAACAAAACAAAAAAAAGATTGGTAAAGATAAATCTCAGGATAATAGAAGTTGAAACTTCACCAATGCTCTGTTACTCAATTTCAAGCAATGCCATTTTTTTCTATTAGACTGTAAAAATATCATAAAGTCCTTATGATATAAGGAACTGAAAAATATCTTCTATATAAACATGGTTATCTTGGGACAGCCAGATCAGATTGCCTTGGAGGGCAAAGAGATTATACAGCACTGGAGGATCTGATTCAACCTGTCAAAATCTCAGAGATTACTTAAAACATGATGCTTGTGTTTACTTCCATTTCATCACCAAGATTTTTTTGGCACATGTTACAAAGGTTTATCAAGCACAATTACTGCATTTTAATTTCTTTTCAAGTAATTAACAGAATGCTTCCCAAAAGTGAACATAAACATGCTTTGGAAGAGATCAGATCTTTTGATTTATGTGCAGTTTGTATTGTTAATGGTGCTCAACAGGAACCTGAGATACCAAGCCATGGTATTACTTGGTAGGAAATTGCTACTAAAGATCATACCTTCAGAGTATTCAGCAAGTATACAATTTAATATAGTAGTGTTTATACAATAAATGAGAAGTTGAATGTAAATCAAGCAATCTAGTTGCTTGCAATAGTTAATGTGCTGCAAGGTTTATTTTTTGACATAGTAGGATTATTCTCCAGTTCTGAGAACAAGCAGTACCTACAGTTCACAGCATAATGACTGTTAGATTTTTTTTTTTATAGACTTTCATCCTCCTAACATATGAAACACCTCCAGGAGATCTTTAAAAATTAGGTGACTCATATTCCTAATGAGCAAGAATATTTTAATAATATAATTGTTTCAAGGTTTTATTTTTCAGATGGAACAACTCTCATGAACACATCAAAGAGAATACAGTAACATCCAGGAGCTTCAGCCTGTATTTACTTCTAAAGAACTGTATTTAATTGAAAATGTGTCATCCAATTCATATTGCCACCATACAAATCTGTTCAATGAAGAACCCTTTTTTTTTTTTTGATATATCCTCCTGCCAAGTGTTATTTATTAAACATAGTTTCTGTTAGTACCCAGCACCCTTCTCATCCCCAACCTTGTGGAAAAGGTAAGCATATCTTCTGAATTCCTAGCCTCCAAAAACATGGAAGAAAAATGGGATGATTAAAGGCACTGGTAAATCAATGTAAGAACCCTTGTCCAGCTCTGCCATAGGCTTTTCATGACAAACTATTGTATCGGTTTGTTTCTCAGTTTCTCACTTATGAGTGGAGACCATGATCCTTGATGTCTCTCTCCCATTCTGCATTTTCTTTCAGATTCTAAGCCTCTTTGGGAAAGAAATTATTATTTGCAAGATATGTATAGTGGCTAAAACTACAGGATTTGGCTTTATGATAGAATTATTTGATAATGCTGTTGCAGGATATAATAAAAAAAATAATTCATAGCACACTGCAGGGCCTGGATTGCTTACCCAAGTCCACAGTAGATTAAGATAACCTCAATTTAAGTATATCTGCATTTCAGAATACAACTGGATGACTGCAGGTTGTGTGTGAGTGTGTGTGTGTGTGTGAGTGTGTGTGTGTGTGTGTTCAAGATAATGTTTGCAAGTAAATACTTAAAAAGATTTATTTTATTATTATTATTGTTCTCAGATGGAAATTAGTTCTCATTTTTCTACTGTCAACTTGTCTTAATTAAGAATAAACCTAATTCTTGAATGCCTTGAAATTCTCTGATGAATTTCCACAAATAACAACTCCATCTAAACAACTGATTAACTAACTCTTTGGATTCAAAATGTCAGGTATGAAAAAGAGATGGTCAACCCACATGTTCCCGCCCTGTCATTCAAATGAAAAATACTTGATAGGAAAGAGTATGTTGTGTGCTGTTTACAAGGAGTTTGATAATGAGAATAAGGGAGAGAAATAGTGTACGATAGTGGAAGAAAGTACAATAACAACAAAGACAAGAGGAAAGACAAGTATTGCAGAGCCCACTCATCATGAATTCCCAGAAAGAGTTTATTAATCTTTAGTTGGGCAGCAACATTTAAAGTTAGGAGTTTGGACAATATCTAGTACTAAAACCAATCCTGCACAGAAAAATGCAGGCAAGTTCTTGGACTCACAATTGTTTCATTTTAAGTCCACAGAAGTATAGGAAAGTAATGGTGACTAGACAACATGAAAGCCACTATTACAGGCAGACCCCTATTTGGCAAAATTTTGGTCCTACCTTGATGATCAGAGATGCTGCACCACTCCAGTATGGAGCCTTCTAATTCTAAACGTGGCTGTTATTTTAGCAGCTTCACTATCCTAGTATGTATTTGCCCACTCATGAAAGCAGAAGCAAATCATTAATTAAATCTCTGAAGCTGCTAATAGGCTAAAGGTTTTCAACAGATCACTAAGCAGGAATCATGCTTATCACAGACACAAGTGGCCAGGCAGTCCTTACATTATTTCTTCAGCTGATGACTAGAATTGATCTACATTAGCCTCTTACTAATCTATTCATAGGAATATACTATAGAGTCTCTTTCAATCTGTACAGATTGGCTCCTTCAGTTGATAATGTTAATGCCCAAAAGAATATGCTCTACTTTCCACTGGCTTTTCATCTACAGGTCTGTCACACAAACAATACAAACCACATGCCTTATAACGTTGAATTATAGGAACAAATACAAAACAGCAGAACACAAAATGAAGAATTAAACACCATTAAACTAGATAATTTTTCTGAGAAAACTGAAAACACATTAAAGATTGAAGGCCATTTAAAAACTGCAAAAAGTGGTGCTCCAGACATTCAGAGCAGCGTGGCAAGAAAAACAGCAGATCAGAAAGGACACAAAAGACCAAAAATATTCATATAAGGGACTGAAGGAAGCTTCAGGGGAGCATCATTTTTCTCCCCAGTTTCCAAATTTTGAGCAGAAACTTAAACATGCAGCAACTGTGTCCATAAAACACAGCATTACATGTTTGTATTTCCTTATGTTGAGGAGAAACAGAGGAGAAATCATCTTCATGTGTGAAAGTTTAACTATTAGTTGTTAATAATAATGTTACAGTCTAGGGAACCTGAGAAACCTTCAATGTTGTTTCTGGGATATCTGATACTATGCAAACTTACAAAGTAACTAATTCACAGATAATTCAAAACGGGAAACAAAATTACAGCACATGTAAACCTTAGGAAAATAATGTACAAAAGGGAAAACTATTGTTCCTATTGCTTCAACTAACAGCTCACTACCACTGGGCTTCCAAAATACTTGAATTTCCAGTTGACTGTCTCCTGGTCCTGACGGTTGTCTATTTTCATATCTGAATTTCTGTCTTACCACTTAAAGAAATATAATAACCTAGGTTTGGAATGCCCCACATTTGTTAATATTGTATTACACAGACAGCACAGAATACAATTAAGCAACAAAAGGACGATATTCCATAGTATACTACAGCAGCAATATGATACAGTAAACATAAGGGAATAGTGAGTCTCACTGAGTCAACATGTGATTCCAATCTTTATTTGTCCTTCTACAACTTAAACGTAGATGGTGCAAAGTGTAACACAAGGCTCAGAAGTGAGAAAGATCTGACAAGAAGAGGGCTAATGTTTATTGCTAGCTCACTCTTTCCAAAGTCCTAGGTTGGTATGACTAGGGGCTTGGAAAGTCAGCACTCTTCCATAAAATGTGACATTTCCAACTGTGGTGTGGTTAATAGTTACACTTCAGAGGGCTGTACTTTATATTTAATTGAATCTTACAGCAATTCTGACGATGTCATCTTAACAATCTCAGTTTGCAAGAGGATGTGGATTTCTATAAAACAGAGAAAATGGACTTTTTTTTAAGGTCAATGGATCAACTGCTTAGTAGACTTAAGCAACCACAGTACTTTGATGTCCAAATTGGAAAAAAATGTCAGTAACAGAATGAATGTAGCACCATGACTCGGGGTATTTCATGCGTTCAGTCAGCTTTGCCAAAAAATTAAGCTTGTGAAACGTAGTAAGTGCACCTTATTTCATGCATCAGTTGCAATAACTGTTTCCTTTCGTTACATTTCTGTATTTCTGCTGCACTAAAAATATCTCCATGGGAGATAAGAGAAGTGCTAGAACAACCAGATGGCACTTGCTTATATTTATAACATTCATGTCTGGTGATAAACTATACGTAATATAATAAAATATTAAGAAATGCCAGCACTTTAGTGAGGAATAGAGGTTTAAAACTAATTTTTTGAGCTTATATAGTGATCTCAGCTAATGCTTTAAGACATTAAGCTGGACAATGCTATATGTTGCCTTTAACTTGCAAAATGTTGGCCTTGTGTAAACTGCAACCTAAGTCCCCGATTCTAGGTATATTCACACATACACATTAACTGTTGGCATAAAAATAGTTCCATTATTACAAAAGTATCTTTTTCAGAATCAAGGTTTATTCAAGCCTATTTACCCTTCTACCTTACCCTCGTGCAGCTAAGAATGTTTACCAAATAATCTCCCTTTGCACCTTGGTTCTGTTCCTGTATTGGTTAAAGTACTTCCTTTGTATGCTGTGAGATTTTATTTTTTCACCCTCCTCTAGGAGATTTTCACATATAAATTAAAAGACACAATGAATTCTTTGGCTTCACTTATGAAGGAAAGACTACCCAAAACCAACACCAGACCTGGCTGAAGGGATCTCAGACCCTCAGCCACCGCAAAAAAAAAACCTTTTGTCACTGCCCTCTGGAAAGGTAAGAAGTAACTCCATCAACACTTTCACTCTCAAAACTAGTAATACCTAGAGTTCGTTTGACTAATGGGGCAATACCTCTAATGCTGGCATTTACACCTGAGCCTGTTATTCTTTCATAGTTAAAGGAACTCATGTCCAGAGAATTAATCTCATCAGAAACTTGTATCAGATAAACTACACACTAAAAGGCACTTTTTTCTCTATTTGCTCTAAAAAGAGCTCTAGGTGACCAACACAGTGTCTACAGTATAACATCTAAAGGCAAGTAAGATACCCAACATTTGGTTTCCTGTGCCAAACTTCCAACTGCTGAAGTATGTTATATGCCTTTTTCTTGCAAGACCGAGGACCCCGTTAAAAGATTTGTCCTTCATGAAAATATTTGCTCACTGTTACTGTGTTTAAACACAAAGACCATTAGGGTTCCTGTAGTTCTGGAAAACAATCTGGTGTTCATTGCCATAAACCCATTCCAGTTTTGTCAGCACTTCCTCTGGGCTTTAGTACTACACAGACCACCCTCTGGAACAACTTGCTGTTAGTGGCCATACCAGGATCATACAGCGAAATCATAGAACTTCCCAAATCTTACCTGAAATTCCTCAGGTTATATTAATTAAATTATCCCTTTTGACTTCTGCAGTGCTCTGGGAGTGTATGCTTAGCTACAAACACATTAGGTAGGATTCCAAGTCTTTTTCAGAGCTACTGTCTTGCAGTAAATTCCTTGTTGCTGTAAATATTTTGCATTTTCACACCTAGATGTGATTTCCAGTGAAGTGGTTCAGCTATACCTCACAGAAACACTGAGATACTGACACGGTTTAGACCTCTGTAAGGTTCAGCAAATGATGCCACATCCATTCTTTTCTTCCCTCTTTATTTTCTACAGTATCCTCTGTCCACTCCTCTTCAACCCTTGCCTTGAGTCTACCAACTCAACTCTATCTCCTCCACTCCTGCTTGAACTGCTGCTCTCTTCACATGCAATGAAGTTAACACTTTCCCATTTAAGTGGGATAATTTTCCACCCTCATTGCGCTCCCATTTCTCCTTTTACCTCTCACCTATCCAAAAGATCGTTTTCAAATGCTATCTGTGAGCTTTTCCTCATTTCAAGCTCTGATCAGCTCGAAATCCACCTGAAGCACTTTACTCAAAACAGCTCTCAGAAAATCGCTAATGATCTGTTTCCAACCGGAGCTCAAAGCCAATGCTCCTCTAATCCCCTTTGACACTGCTACCTGCTTGCTACGTCAAAGGGCCTTTTTCTTCGTTTCCACTACCTTGACGACAACTGCCTATTTACAGCAGCCAAAACATTTTAATTCTTCCTCGATGCTCCTCATGGAACACCTGCGGTCCCCAGCAGAAGAAGGGTTTTGGCAGAGGCAGTGAGGAGCCTCGGAAGGGCTCCAAACCGGGTGATTTTCCTGCTGCCTTTCCCCCAGGCCTCCCTCACGGAGAGTCCGGGGAAGGACGAGGAAGCAGGGCCTGGCCGACACTAACGCCAGGAAGCCGACGGCACCGGGCGCCAGGGACCCAGCAGCCGCCGCCCTCCCGCCTCGGGGGCTGCGCGGGCGGCGGCGGCAGCAGCAGCAGCAGCTCCGCCCCGCTGCGGGGCTGGCAGAGGCGGCTCCGTTAGGCGCTGTGACGCCGGCGGCGCCGGAACACCTGGAGGGGTGGTGGAGGTGCCTCCAGCTCGGCCCTACCCTCCCGTTCGCAACGGGCAAGGTGAGTGCGGGAAGGGGGATCGCTGGACTCCGTACCGCATCCTGGCGGGGAAAACGGGCTCCGCCACCACCTGCTGCGGCCGGTGTCGGACAGCCGTGGTGGGCGCCGCCTCCTCCGCGGACTGTACGCCCGTCTCTTGGGGGGCCGGAGGCCGTGAGGCGGTCGGGCCTGAGGCGCTGGTGCCCGTCAGGGCTCGGCGGTGGGTGTAGCCGGAGCTGGACATGTCCAGGGCTGAAATTTCCGAGGCACAAGATGGCATCTGCCCCTCTTTTTTGCCTTGCGTCCCCCCTCCCGCCGTGCGGTTATCTCGCCATGATTATTGCATTTATCCGTTTCTGCCTCCCGTACATCCTCTTTGGCGCCATGCCCGCTGGAAGCGGGGAGGTTGGAGAGGAAAACGGCCGTTTCTCCTCAGCGGTTTCCGGCTCGGCTCCGGCCTGAGGCGCAGGTTGTCCGGCTCCCGCAGGGGCCGTTCGCCAGGGCGCGGCCCTCGTGTGTACCTGAGGGCTTCGAGCCGGCCAATGAGAGGAGCGGCAGGGTGCCTGTGATAATGTCGTGTCACTTAACCAACGCAGGCATCGAGGCGTTAGGAGCTGATGGGAATGGGTGTTAAAAACCCCCAAACTTCACGTTTAAAGGTTATATTTGTTGAAATGGTTGATTTTAGTAATTGGATTTGTTCTGCATTAGTCTACCTGGTACATGAATGTTGTTTACTTCCTGTAGTCGTTTAGAAGAAGAAATACCAAAAATTACTTGGCGCATCAGGTCGGTTTTTAGTAACAGAAAAGGATGAAGGGCACTGTGTTCTCCTAATTATCGGTATCACTGTGTGTATGCTCAGCACCAAATGTAAATAAGTCTCTTGTTCCATGCTGTTTTACTTAGTACTGATAGCTTCAAGGTCCTGCATGGACCCTCTAAAAATAGTAATTTAGGTTTACTTTAGTTCAAATGTGTAAATGTGAAACTGAATCGGGTAATCTTGAGGGTACATCCTTTAACCTTCCACCCTGAAGTTACATTGTATAGGTATTTTGGAAGCTTGGCATTAAGTTGTTCTTTTGTTTTGTTGTTTGTAATATTTTGTCCCTGCCTGCAAGCCTTGCTTTAAACCAAGGTGACCTTTTATTTCCAGGAAGCACCTGTTTGTTGGTTTTATGTTTGTTTATTTGTTTGTTTGGGTTTTTTCTTTGTGTTTTTTTTTTTTTTGCATTTTTTTGTGTTTATTTTGTTTTATTTGCTTGTTTCCCCATGTTTCTTTCTGTTATCTTCTTCCTTTCTGTTTCTGGATGGATGTTATTTAATTTGGGTCAGAAAGCAGCTATGGCTCTTGTTCCAGAGCAGACTTCTTGGAAATAAACTGGTTTCATGTTTTGCTCTAGCAAGGCTGTTGTTGCAAGGGAAAAACTGAACTGTGTTTGATCACTTTTCAGAATTGTTGGGCAGAGAAAAATGGAGTGCTGGGTTTTGGAGTCTTCAGTGCTGTCTGCATTTGGTTGTGGTCTTTCATCTGTTTTTTCTGGCAATCCATTCTTTTCCCCCTTTGTCTATCCAGGCTTCCTGAGGAGTGAGTGGAAGTGCCACTTGACAGTGCTATCTACCTGGCACTGGTCTAGGAGTTGCAGTTCTTAGTGGTACTTAGCATGAAGTCCAGGAGCACCTCATTTAGACATTTTATTTTCTTTTTATACTGCTGTTTGAATAAGGTAGCCTATTGGTTTACACTGAGTAACTTAATAATTTAAGATGTATGTTAATAGCACTAAAGAAGGAATTTAGCATGAAGCCACAGAGATCATCCTTTGAGTAGTAAACTGCCATAACTGGTAAAACCAGTCACATTTTTCCCACGCCAAGCTCTACTGGAAGATGATGTGGCACTTAAATGCTGCCAAACCTTGGTCTGAGTTTATAAAGTTGTTTTTACTGTCACAGCTTCATAGGTGAAGCATTGTTATCTCCAGAAAGTTCAAACCCTCTACTCAAAAAGAGTTAGATGTTGGTATTCTTCTAGAATAGAATTTGCCTTCTTCTTAACTGTGAAAGAATTAAGTGCCTTTTGTATGTCAATTTCTTCCATTGTGTTTATGGGAACTGAGATTCAAAATGCAGGTTACTGAACATTTGCAGGTTCAAGAAGACCAGTTATGACTGAATGAAGGGAAATATTTCTTTTACCGTTTTTCATTCCCTTTTTCTCTCTCCCCTCCTCTCCTGCCCTGATTATATTATTGGGGTGTGGAGGCGAAGTAGAATTTCTGTTGAACCCTACCACAGGGTCTTCTCCCCCTTAGCAGAGTTTCAAACCCACCCATCTTGCCAGTTCTCTGTAATCTATGCTCTCTACAGGGCTGCTAAATTGTCTGATGAATTCCCAAGTAACCTTTTTCTGGAAGAAATGAATAATAACAGCTCTTTTCACTCTTCAACTAGTGTTGAAAGCTGTTGGTATGAGTTGGCAGAAAAAAATGTGCTAACGTCTCAGCTAAACTAGAAGTCGAGAAATGTCCTCAAAGTCTCTTTTAAGACTTTTTGAAAAATCTTCTCCAACAGTGTTGCTCTGAAGGAGTTGATTCTTGATTTTTTTTGCGCTTCTCAAGCATAAAATCACTCTAAATACAAAATTATGCCACGTGATGCAGAAGCATTAAAAATACAAAAGCCTGGAGAGTGAAGAATGTTAAGTAAAGAACCAGGCAATCAAGAACAATAGAAACAGATGACCTTTTAGGAGTTGCTAGTAGTAATAGCATGAGAGTAGTTTTTTCCTGTGGCTATAATTAACCATGGCAAACCCAGGGGCATTTTGACCAGTTACACAATTGTTTATGTCAGCCTTGGGATCTGTCTGTTCTGGGCCACTGAAACAGTACTGTGGTCCATCTTGCATCGCTTTATAGGGATCACTGCTGCTCTAGAGACAGTCAGCTGGTGTGCCAGGATCTGACAACAGTAATGCAACAGTTGAGTGGCCTATGCAGCTATCAAGAATATACAGTCTGCATTGATCGCGGTGTTTACTCAAAGGGCGGTGAAAGAACATCACCCTATATTGTTGTTGCTGGGTATGCTAAAACTGTTTTATTAATCTGATCTCTTATCTATGGATATAAAATGATCTCCCGAGGGAATCTAGTGAAAATTCTTTTCCTCTCTTCCTTCCCCCTGCATTGTCCCCCTCAGGGTATAATGGCATTGCTTCCCAGCTACTGCATGGATAAAAAGGGAGGAGGGAGGCAAAAACTTGAGTGTTGACTGTGTCAGCAGATAGGGTGTCTAAATAAGAGAGACATTAGTTTGAACTTCTAAAACCGTATTTGTTCATACATGTGAAAAGAATTTCATGATTCTTTTTCATACATCCACTGCTTTTCTCACAGGTTCTACAAATGGAAGGATTCCTAAGGTTAAGACTCTAGACAGATTACAGGTAGAATGTGTCACAAAGCCCATTTTCATATTGTCTTTTATAACTTATGCACAGCAGGTGTTCCATATGGCATTTTCTTTAGTAGTTTTCAGCTACTAAGTTTAAAAATACTGTTTTTTAAACTAAGAGAACAAATGTGTGTTACAAAACAATTTGGTAGTCATTTCAGAGATATGAAACAAGTCTGCATATAGAATGAGATTAAATGCTGGATTGCATATATCCCCAGCATTGCTCATTTGTAGAGTGAGGTTGGACCTGCCACTCAACGACTTATTGTTCAATAAAAGTCACACAGTACTCTACGATACTTACCTGGTTCTTTCCAAAGGACATGCACTTAGTGTTCTTCACAAACATGAGAGGAATACTAGGTGTCAAGTAAAAGATGCTATGTGAGGGCAAAAACTGATACTGTGTGCTGTTTGTATATTATTTCACAATAATCAGCTGAAAAATCAGTATAACCTGAAAAAGGAATTTAAAAATAATTTTATGTATAATTCAATATCTGTGTCTTTATGTAAATGATGAAGCACATGCAAATTAACTTACCTAGAAAAGGCTATTGTTTGCTCATCAATCTTCTAACTATGAGCCTACCAGCATTTCTTTGAAATATTTTGTTCTGAGAATACATGTACTGTGTAGTGACTGCATGTGCCATTCTTATCAGAGGTTTTGTGATAAACCGCTGGGTTTAGGAATTTGTTATTCAACTTTTCTAAAATCAAACAAACAAACCAACCCAGCTTCAAGTGTTATTCCAATACATGTTATGCTCTAGGAAGGAGATGACTTATGGCTGTAAGTTTGACTTAATAGTTTTTGGAATAATATGACAGACATAGAGCACTGAATAGGCACAAAATTGGTTTTTAGAGAGGAATGTTAATGGCTGACTTGGTCTTTGCACTTTGTGGAAGCAAAACCAGTTTTTTAAAAAAAATGGTGACATTGTGCCTGATTTTTGTGTGTGTGTGTGTTGGTTAAAACTTACCTCTAACCACTTGAGTGCTGAAAATTAGTGCATTTCAGATTAAGTTCTAGGTATAAGTGAGCAATAAATTTCCAATATACAAATTTTCTCTGTTTATCTGCTACTGTCTTCTATTAACTTGTACGTATCAGAGCTGGGAATAGAAATAAAAGACTAAATGACAGCATAAGAAACGGGGCCCTGGATATCATTCTCTGTTTAGACTACACCAGGAAATTAAGCAGAACTATTTCCTGTGTTAATTGTGTATTCTGAAACATTAGAAGAATGATAATTGTTTTTGGAATGAAGTAACTTAACAGTACTCTCTGCAGTAGCTCTTCGTCATCTGCCCTGCAAAGAGAGTATGAGGGGTCAGTGTAAAATTCAGTGAAAGACGGTTCATTGTATACTTAATGTCAGTAGCAGTAGTAGTGATTTTGTTGGATACACTGTTTGCAGACAGGTTTCCGGGTAGCACTGTAAAATGACAAAAGAAGATCCAAAACATCCAGATTTTTTCATACCTTGTTCATGGTTTCTAATGGTTCAAGTCTTTAATCACACAGCCATAGTCATTTAAGATACCTGCTTGTATTACTGTGGTTTGTTAACACAATTTACTAGCTTGAAAAAGAAGGGAAAAGGAGTGTTAGATTGGCTCAAATTACCTCCTTGGAAAACAAAGTCCAATTTCTCTGACACTTCTGATGTTTTTGAGTACATGGTTGGGGTTTTTCTGCATGTTGAATTTAGGTTTTAATTATTTTTCTTTTATCCTTTGAATGATCAAGACAAATGAGTAAGTGGAATGGAACAAATTATTTTTTTCTGGGATATCTCTTAAACCTTGATAGAGGGGAGATGGAAATGGAATAAATTGTATATAGAAATATTAGTTCCAGAAGTGCTTGCAGTGAAAGAAAAAATTGGTTCCAGTGAGCTTACAGATGTGTCTGTGTCCCAAGCACAATGTGTTACTGAGTGTGCTGCTGAATCTTTTTTCCCCAGTAATTCAACAGACCACCTTGAAATCCCAGTTCTAAGAGGAGTAGAGAAGTGCTCTTACTGCATCATTTAGCCATCCAGTTCAGGTGCTTCATGCAGAAACTGTAATTTCTGTGTGCTCAGTGTTGAGGCTGTGGTTTAGGGGCTCAGACTTGCTCTTTGGAGGTTCTATTCACTATCTGTACAGGGGCTTATTATTGAGAGACTTATATGGAAATTTAGGCATCACAGTAGATAATTGGGGGTCAAACAGCATAATTTGTTTCCTCCTCAGCACCTACCAGGTGTATGAATATAGCAGGGGTTCCTCTCTGTATAACAGATGCTGTTTTGCTCTATGCTGGTTTTAAGAACATGTGAAGCTATTTCTAGATGTCAGCTCCTGAAATAGGTTGAAAGAGTGATTCTGTTGATACAACCCCTTTTATAAGATTGTGGTATTTCTTCTTCTGAGTAGTTGTGGATAATCTGTAACATATATGCTTCTGAGGATAAGTAGCAAAGCTGTGAATTTGTTTGAGACAAAGAAACAGACCAAAAGTAGAAGGAAGTTCTGCACAGCACTTGCTGACTAATTCTGCAAACTTTTGGAATTAATAAAAAATTGAATTGCATCAGTGAGGAGGCTAACTAAATGAAAATCCTGGATTTAAAGCTCAGTGTTGGGATTAGAACATCAAGGATGAACCTCAAGAGCTTTAGAGGAAAAATTAAATCTCATCATTTTTCTTACTGATAAACATTAGCTTACTGATATAACTTAAATTTTAGCTGAATTACAGTAGTTGCTGTTCATGTGATTAATAGTAGGAATACTTGTAAATCTATATACAATCTTGATGTTGAACGCCTATATAGGCCCAGACTTTGCTCTTTCTGCTTTCTCAATATGCATAATTCAGATCAATAGGCTGCTCTATTCACTTTTGTTTGGGAAAAGCAAAGTAGAACACAATTTGAAGATCCTAGTCTGTGTGTTTGTAGACAGACCAGAGAAAATATAACTCTGCCCTGCCTAATCGTCATCTTGCAGTGAGACTGCTTCTTGTTCTGGAGGGCCATTTACTAGATTCAGTTTGATCACAGCTTCCCGTGAGCAGAGTGGGGGAGATAGGTTGTCAGTCAATAGCTATTGAAGGCACAGATGGCATTGATTCCCTCACCTAAGCACATTTTCTTCCCTTCAGAGTATTTTACATAAATTAAGCTATCACTTTTAACTTCTACAGATAGAACTGCTTAAAATTCTTCTTATTTTTTGTACTTGGTACCACTGTACTATTACTGCATTCATTGTTTCTTGGAAGATCAGTCATTTTAATAAAACTGTTATATTAAGTAAAACAGCTGCAATACATGATTGTGCCATATTTGAAGTTATAAGTTGCAGGGGTTTAGGGTGCAGAGAGTGTGGGGTTTGAAGAACCAGAGAACATATTAGCTGCTTTGAAAGGACAGTCAACTGGGAGTGCAGTGCTACCAGTTAAAGTGTAGACTGTATTTCACATTACTTTCACATAGAAGTTGCTGAATTGGGCTCTGCCTCTCGTTCTGTTCCCTTGTCTTGTTTCTGGATACATCTCAAAAGAACATGTTGTTCAATACTGCCTCCCTACATAACTATCTAGGTCATCTTGGGTTGTTAAACTTGATCTGTAGATCAGCATTTATAACATTTTTGCAAATATTTCAGTTCATCTCTTGGTTCTGAGAAGTTGTGATTAGATCAACACTTTTCAGATACAGTCTTCACAGTTGAATTGATTCCTGTTTGCTGTCTCTGCTTCCTGCTTTCGTCTGTAAGATCTGTTAGCTAAGGTAAGAGCACAGAAGAGCAGTGTAACCAATGCTCAGTCAAGGAGAGGTATTTGAATTAGGATCTGAGCTTCAGATCTTAAGATATGAATTTCACCTCACTAGATGATACTTCTTACATTTACACTTATTGGAAAAGAAAAAGTATCTGCATGAGATTGAGAATATGCAGTTCTGTATATTCAGTTTAGCTGCTGGAGAGAAGGCGTTCATACCATGTTATAAATAATCTTCAGATACCATTTGTATAAAGTTGTTCAGATTTGGGAAACTTGACAACTTACGATGCAAAAGTATAATATAATGAAGCTAAAAAAGAGAAGCGAGAAGCAAGCATGTACAAATGTTGTACAGAACATGAGCTGGAAGGTAAGCCTAGGGTATGCTGGAGTTTAAATCACTCAAAACACAATGAAAGCATTTTTGTGTTGGCACAGCAGAATGTAGATGGTGTACTCAAATGGTCTTGGAGACTATAAAGAGTCAGAGGATTTTCCATAGAAACAGAAATGCTACTTGCTAATGACAGCATCCTCCATCAAGTTTCATTCCAGCATCATGGCTAATAAAATATCTTAATAGGGACATAAGGTGATGCACTATGCCAGAAATTTGTTCTGTGTTCATTCCAGCTATTTTGTCTTCTGGTGGAAATTGTGAGTAAATAGCCTTACAACCCAGATAAGCTCTGCCACAGATGCAGAGCTGCCATAGTTGGTTGTTTGCAGGACCATCGTGGTTCCAGCCCATTGTGTTAGCACTGCCTGGATGCAGCTGTATGGCTTCTGAAGCCAGGCTGAATCTAGAAACAGTTGGTCTGTACTTCACAGTGTCCAGGCTGATGGGCTGTGCTGGTCCTCTCTGGAGTCAGTCTGCAAACAGGGATGTTTGTGGGACATGATGGCTTCCTGGTAGCTCCTCAGAGGGCCTGTTGGGGATTTTCAAGGTTTCAGCAGGGGTTGTGAACCCAGCTGGTTCTGTGTGGGATGGATGCATCACTGTGATCCCTTGAGTTCTGGGCAGACTTGTTATGAATAGGGCCAGCTCAGATTTAATGCTGAAACTGAGATAGTATCTGCCTGCCTCAAAAAACCCTGGGAAGTACTTGCAAAATCACTGAAGCCCTGTGTGGACTTCTTCAGGATGCCTCAGATGCAGCACTGTGCAGCAGTAAATGTGGATTTGTGAACAGTCAGCTATTAACAGCATGCTAGGGAAAGCAGCACTATAGAGCACCTATGTTTGCTTTCCTCCCCTATCTAAAGTATCCCTGCCTTTTGTTTACCAAGATAAAGGTGGTCTGTCATGGAGATCACAAGTGTTGTGTAATGTTGTGTAATTCTTCATCATCAAAGATAATGGGAACTTTCTGATAAAAATGCTTCTGATGGGGTGGTGAATGCTATTTTTATTTTATTTTTAATTGGTGTCAGTGTATTATTATTTATCATAACTTTTTTGGGGTTTTGTGGGTTTGTTTTTTTTTTTGTTTGTTTTAATACACTGGGAAGATAAAAAAGTCTCTTATGTCACCTCCTTCTGGCAAATTAAGCTTGTTTTATATATAAAGCTCTATGACAGTATAGGTTACTTTTGACTGCAGTTTTGGGGGAAGGTATTGTTGGACTGTACTTAGTGTCATATGCTTCCATTGTAGTCAGCTTTGGCAAAGAGCAACCCTCTTGTTACTTCTGTTTGGGACATTTATGTCTTTATCTTTGAAAGCATGATAGAGTTCAAAACCTAAAGTAGTCAAAGGTCATGTGCTCATTCTTTGTTCTCTGCAACCTCATGGCCACCATTTCACAAACATAAGGATTCTTTGTTATGAAATGTTCCTTTTAATTCCTAGATACTTCCATGGGCTATTTCCAGTCCCCTTTTATTAGCGTCTCTCACTTTTTGTGGCTAGACTTAGACTTTGGGATTTCTTTAAAAAAAGATCTCACTGCTTTCAGCTATCCCAGATACTTTTAATAATAATCTCATTTGTTACATTGAACCAGTATCTTAACTCTCTTTGCTTCCTGGGCTTGGAATAGACAGTAACAACATATGAAGTTAGAGAATTATGGCCCCGTTAAATGAGTGCAGGGACAATTCACATTGCACATGTAGCAAAATCTGAAGAATGAAAACTGTTTGTTAAGTTTCAGCTATGAATGAAGATAAACAGTATGACCAACAGGTGAAAATATTGTAGGTAATTCTTAAGAAGAAAACATCTGCACTTTTTTTTATCTTGTGTGTGTGTAGCTTCACATGCAGACGCACGCACACACAGTTGATGCAGTGTTATTCCTCTGCCCATTTACACTGTTCTTGTGGAAAGTCTGTGTTAAACCAGTGGCAGCAGCAAATTTGCTGCTCTCCAGTCTCATCTTGATTTACATTATACAAATTTTCACAGAATCACTGCTGTTGACCTTTGTGTTCCTTGCTAGTTTCAGCCCCAGCATGGCTTTGGCTTTCCTAACTCCACCCATGCATACTTTTGCATTCTCCTGCATAACTTGTCTCTACCTCCATCTTCTACACACATGAGTTTTGCATTCAAGTTCATTAAAATTAATCTATTCTGGCCTTCTGCCACAGGTGCTCAACTTTCTGCCCATACAAATGGGCTGTGCATGTGCTTTGAGGAAGTTGACCTCAAAGATCCCACAGTTCTGAGCTCCTCCTGAAAATCCAGTTAAGGATATGACCTATCTAGTAAGCGTGGATGTTTCTTAAAAATAAAATCCTAACATGACAAGCTAAAAGTTGATACATTTGCAGCAGAACTTTTCTACAACCACGAGAATTCTTGTGGTAGCATATCAGCTACATACAGCTCCTTTATTATGTTTCTCTAATTTCATTCCTGATTTTAATGTCTACGTTAATATATACTGTTTCCATTTCAGCAGGGCTTAAGTGTGATGCTGAAACATGCATTATGAATTGGTTTACAGTGCTGCAAATATACAAGTTTATCTAACTTGAAATAAGGTCTGTGTGAATGGAAATTGTTAGGGTTACCATTGAGATCAGTGGGACCTAAAGCAAATGCATATTTATGGTCTAAATTAACAGCTAAAGAATGGCATAACAGTAGTGCATATCTAGGTTTTCCAGCGTGTTAATCACATTGAAAGGTGAAACTCAGCTGGAATGGTGGGATCCAGGAACATCAATGGGAATCATAGGTGAACACTGCAAACCTTATCAAAAGTCATCTGGTTCGTTTTTGAGCAATCACAGTTCTGTTTTCCCAATTCTAGTGCTTACTAAGCTGTCTTTGTACAAACTGAATTCTCATTTAAGACCAAAATCTACCTCTGTTTTGGAAATAAAATGGACGCAGGGACTGAGCTGCTGCTTGTTCCCGCTGTTTAATTGCTGCAGTCTTCCTGGCATAGTTTTTATCTGTATCACCTAGAACTTTATAGGGCCCTTCTCTCTCCTGGCATGTTTTGGGGGATACCACATGCCAGGAGCCATTCCCAACAGGTAGTGTAGGTAAGGCTCCACTTTTGTTTCCTTCCACCGTAATCAGCCATACAGCACTATGCCAGCAGGTCATGTAGCCTCAAACACCCCAAATGCCATAATGCCTCACAGCAGGAAGGATTGCATACCCTTATTTTCATACCATGAAAACACTGGCCTAATAGCTCTCATACAGTCCTCATTTTGAAGTAAAAAAAAAAAATCTCTACAAATATTGTATTAAAGGCATAGGGGTGTTATATAGAACTCAGTGGAATATAACTAAGAAGATCCCAGCATCAAAATATAAGGTCAAACTTTTTTTTAGGGACATTGGCTTCCAGGAGAGACAGGTGGACACATACAATGTGTGAGGTTAGTGCCTTAGGCCTGTTCCCCGTGATGGTCATTTACACTTTGTTTCACATAATGTGTGTGTTTTTCCATCTAGGCTGTTCCTTGCTTCCTGTCAAACCAAGCGTGCTGCTGACTGAGTCATGGCTGTGTATACAAGCTAAATCCTGTCTTCTTATCTCACTTGCACTCACCCACAGTTGACTTAAGGAGGACCAGTATTAAACCAGTGAAGTCAAGCAGAATGGTGGTAGAAAAACAGAGTTAATGTTGCCTGTGCCTTATGGCTTTAGAAACTATACAGCAAAGCCATGACTGATGCTGTCCATTCTGTGTATTGCCTGACTCAGTGGTGCTATAATGCAAACGACAAACTGAAACAGTTCTTTCTTCCTCTTTTGTTGTGTAGCTCTTGGCCTTTAAGTTCTGCTCTGAAGGCAGTTACCAGTTTTCTCGTGGTTTCTCTGGCAGTTCTTAGGAGCACTTCACAAATCCCAGTTCAGGAAGATTTTCTGCTCTGATATAATCGTGCAGAATCTCGTGGAACTTTGCCAGGAAGTTTCACAGGTGCCGACAGCAGAGAGATTAGAATCAGAAATCTTCGCCTCCATTTGCCTCCAAGTGGAAGTGCATGTGCTCAGTTGCAGGAAGCCCTCTGGTGGTTCACGTTCCTTTGTTTCTGTTCGTGCAATCTGTTCCAGACCCTTTGCCACTCCATTGCTAACCACGCTGTCTGCAAGCAGCACCATGCTAGATGCTTCCAGTGTCACGCTTCCCTGTTGCAGACCCTTTTCCCTCTCATCCAGATGAGTGCCCAAGCTCCGTTTCAGCACTGTTACCTTCGTAGCTACTTTTTCCATTCCTACTTTCTCAATCAGCTTCACATCTTAGTTCAGCATGTTGGTGTGTTCATACTGTGCCTTGTCTTATCAAAGGCCATTTCTCAGCAGCACCATCTGACCAGCTTCTTTTTGGTATCAGCTATGATCATGCTGCAGTGCTTCCATTTCCGTGCTGGCTGTATGCTGGAGAATAGAGTTCTCTCTGAAAGCAGCAGAGGAAAAGCCAGTTGCTCATTGTTTATAAGGAATGTCTGGCTTCACTTACAAATTTGGCCTGGAAGGAGTGTGTACAGTTACTGTTGGGAAGTGATGTGCGTGCCATCTAGTCAGCTCGTAGTGGGAGACTTGAGTATCCAAGCTTGGAGATATTAACTTCTAAAATCTGAAGTCCAAATGCATACAAGTGTCTTCAGGAACTGTGGTGTCCCTCATTGAAAAAACACCTGGTGGTTAAATTTTGCATCCTTGCCTCAAGATGTGGTATAGCTAGTGTTTTCAAAACATAGATCAGTGGGACATGGGTGAAAAAAGTAGCTGAACTTTTTTTTTGTGGCTAAAACATTGGGAAAAAAACTTGACTGAGAAAGATGCCTTGCCTCATCAAAAAAATCACTGAATTTATGCCAGGTAAATTGGAAAATTTGCTAACATAATAATTGGCAACACCCATGACACCACTTAAATGTGTTTGTCATGGATTTAAGTGAGAATTCTGTGTTACGTGAAGAAGGCTACAGATTGAAAAGTTTTCTGTTGTAACATGGGAAACACAATGCTACAACACTGTCATTTTCTACATAAAAAGGTAAGGACCTTCTAGTGCCTAACTTGAACATTACATTTTAAAGATGTTTGTATTAATTGGTAATTTCTTATTTTATTTAAGTGTCTGAAGAAAACAAGGAACATGGAAGGTCATAAGTAGTAAGTACCTTGGTCATTTTTTTTCTTACTCTAAAGAGCTAATGGTGTTTGACACGCTGATTTGTCACAGCCTGAGTTTATCTCATGCAATATTCTGGCACTTAGTATTTATGTGAAGTCATTGGTAGACATTCTGTTTAAAAAGAATAAAAATAAAAGATGAAAGACTGCCAAAGAATGGAAAAACAAGTGAATTGAGTAGATAGAAAAATAACACATTACAGATTTCCTGTTTAATAGAAAGAACTATATGAACTGTCATATTTCAAGAGGTTTATCCATGGTTGTCAACTTCACAATAAAATACATCCTTCTTTTAGTTTCATGTTCTGATTGTTCAACAAAACCTAAATACATCCATGATTGCTTGACACAAAATCCATTTTAAAAAGTATTGACAAGTATCTACCAGTAAAAATTGCTGTCAAATACTTCAGTAATGGGATTATAAATCTTTTACAGTCTTAAGTATAAGAAGGAGCCATTAAATTCTCCAAATGAAATTAGAAGCTTAATTTGTGTATGTTTGTAAAAGGTTACTGTGGATTGGAACTAGATGATATTTAAAATCTGTTCCAACCCAAACCATGTTACAATTATATTCCTCTTATTCCTTCAATTGGTTTATCACTCTCCAATTCAGGAATTTATTAATGCCAGCATCGTTAATTTGGGGGGGATGTCATTTTAATAACTCATTTTTACTCCTTGCACTATGCCGCCAGAATTTCTAGTGACCCCAAGTGAGGTAGATATTGAGGCTGTTTGACATCAGATGAATTACACTGTTTTCTTCGGTTGACCACTGAACTATCGGTTATCTGTACAGCTGTAGCAAAAGTTAAAGCACACAGCTAGCCCGGCAGCTGAGGTCCTTACACTAGCTTGTGAGCAGTTTGATTTTTATTTTTTATTATTATTATTATTATTAAAGTAATGCTATTTTTATTAAACTCTCACATTCTATTCTCATATAATCCAGGAGGATCTTCTTGTAGAGGTTGTAGATTTTATTAAGTTACAGTATATGTCAGGTCAATATAGGCTTCACCTGACTTGATAGGCTGTCTGTTGTCAGAGCAGTTAAGGGTTTGTCTGTGTAGAATTTCACATGAAATATGGTATGGTTTGCATGTGTTGTTTATTTTGTTCTGTAGCACCAAAATATCCTTTAATTTTAATGAAATTAATAAATAAAACTTTTGAAACTAATGTTTGGGTAGAATTAAATAGGTAAATATCTTTGCTTTCAAAGTTTGGGGAAGAAGCAAAGAATTGTTGCATATAAGTGTGTTTTGAATTTTGTCCTTACTCACTTCCAGTTTCATTTCTTACCACATCTTTTGTTATTAAGCCACTGTGTCCTAAAACTGATTAAAAAATAACTAAAGGAAGTAACAAATTCCTGTGAGACAAATTTCCTTTCCAGTTTAAATTGTCACTAGTAACTATATAGAGAAGATTCGTTACCCTTTTGGGGAACATGTGTACCAATGGTTTGTTTCAGAATGGCCACAGTATTCACAGCAAGCAATACACACACACACATACACATGTATATGTGTGTGTATATATATATATATATATATATATATATATATATATACACACACACACACATACCTGTGTGTCTCAGTACATATATAGAACCAATGTGCATGTTCGGTCTGAAGACCTATTGGGGTAGTGTCCGTGAGCTGTCTATGTGTTGTGAACAGTTAGTGGGCAGTATCTCGGTAGTGAACTACAGTTTGTCATTCCACAGGCGAAGGGTATCTTTTCTAAAAATAAACTCAACCTCTTTTTTTTTCCTGGAATGTTTAATATAGCAAGTTTTAGCAACCGTTTACTTCTGAAGAACTGAAAAATTACTGCAGCTTTTTATATATGCATATAGGGGAAAAGGCATGTACTTTTGCGGAAGTTAATAACAGAATAACACTTCCTGAAAGAGATTTAATGGTAAAGCTGTATTTTTGATTAAGTCATCTTAGAATCATAGAATAGTTAGGGTTGGAAAAGACCTCAAGGTCATCTAGTTCCACCTCCCCTGCCATAGGTAGGGACACCTCACACTAAACCATGTCACCCAAGGCTCTGTCCAACCTGGCCTTGAGCACCACCAGGGATGGAGCATTCACAACTTCCCTGGGCAACCCATTCCAGTGCCTCACCACCCTTACAGTAAAGAACTTCCTCCTTATATCCAATCTAAACTTCCCCTGTTTAAGTTTTAACCCATTACCCCTTGTCCTATCACTACAGCCCCTAATGAAGAGTCCCTCCCCAGCATCCCTATAGGCCCCCTTCAGATACTGGAAGGCTGCTATGAGGTCTCCATGCAGCCTTCTCTTCTCCAGGATGAACAGCCCCAACTTTCTCAGCCTATCTTCATAACGGGAGGTGCTCCAGTCCCCTGATCATCCTCGTGGCCCTACTCTGGACTTGTTCCAACAGTTCCATGTCCTTTTTATGTTGAGGACACCAGAACTGCACACAATACTCCAGGTGAGGTCTCACGAGAGCAGAGTAAAGGGGCAGGATCACCTCCTTCGACCTGCTGGTAGCATTCCTTTTGATGCAGCCCAGGATACGGTTGGCTTTCTGGGCTGCAAGCACACACTGAAGCCAGCTCATGTTCATTTTCTCATCGACCAACACCCCCAAGTTCTCCACAGGGCTGCTCTGAATCTCTTCTCTGCCCAACCTGTAGCTGTGCCTGGGATTGCTCCGACCCAGGTGTAGGACCTTGCACTTGGCATGGTTAAACTTCATAAGGTTGGCACCAGCCCACCTCACAAGCATGTCAATGTCCCTCTGGATGGCATTCCTTCCCTCCAGCGTATCAACCAAACCACACAGCTTGGTGTCATCGGCAAACTTGCTGAGGGTGCACTCAATCCCACTGTCCATGTCAGCGACAAAGATGTTGAACAGGACCGGTCCCAACACCGATCCCTGAGGGACACCACTCATTACTGGTCTCCAGCTGGACACCAAGCTATTGACCACAACTCTTTGCATGCGGCCATCCAGCCAGTTCTTTATCTACTGAGTGGTCCATCCATTAAATTGATGTCTCTCCAATTTAGGGACAAGGATGTCATGCAGGACAGTGTCGAACGCTTTGCACAAGTCCAGGTAGATGTCATCAGCTGCTCTACCCCTGTCCATCAGTTCTGTAGCCCCATCATAGAAGGCCACCAAATTGGTCAGGCAGGATTTCCCCTTAGTGAAGCCATGCTGGCTGTCACCAAGCACCTTGTTGTTTTTCATGTGCCTTAGCATGCCTTCCAGGAGAATCTGCTCCAAGATTTTGCCAGGCACACATCTTGGTGTGGTTTAAATATTGTGGGACAGGGAATTTGTCTTTGTAGGATTTAGATTAGATTAGATTAGATTGTGATTGTATTTAGATTACACTTTTTATTCTGCTGGTCTGCTACAGGAATTCAGAGTCATCTGTAATCCTTGAAGAACAATTGCATGTATATGCACCCACAGCTGTCATGTAGTCATTGCATGTATGAAAGGAGTCGTGAGTGATCTACCTTTCACATGGCATGCTCAAAAGAGATGAGTGCTCTTCTAATTCTGTATTATTCAATTGTAAAAAAGGGAGGGCAAGAAGTAATTAATTCCATTCATAAAATGAGAAACACCAACACTGCTGAATTTGCATGAGATTGCTGCCTAAGCAACTCTACTAGTTCATTTGAAACTCTCCTATTAGTTATAAAAATAAAAATTTAATTACATGGGCTATAAATCATTCCCTAATGCATTGGGAAGAATTCTTTGCAGCTGATTATTTGGCAGTACTGCTAAAATACATGTTAAATACATTCAAATTGAAAGCAGTGTGTTATTTTCTAAAGTAGGAGGGGAAAGTTAATGTACTAAGTTAATTGATTTGTTATTAATGCATAATGAAGAAATGCATGGTAGGAAGGTACATGTTTGCATGCAAATGCAATATTCTTGATGGAAATGTGTTAATCTAGCATGTTAGATTTGTGGTTTTAAGCATCATATTGAAGCTTTGTAATTTTGTTTCTTAATATTCTAGCAATTATCCAAGGGAATTTTATGACCAATATGCTCAAAGCCAAGAAAAATCTGTGGTCAATAAAATGCAACAAAAATACTGGAAAACAAAACAAACCCTTATAAAAGTTACAGGAAAAAAAGAAGATGAACATGTTGTGGCTTCAGATGCAGATCTGGATGCAAAACTTGAGGTTTGTAATTTTTACATAATGTGTATTCTTTGTTAATTCTTAAAATGTTTTCATTTCCATCAAGCTTCTAATATATAATAGAGTATATACATTTGCATAATTGTTTTCTTGTAATATGTTTTCTAGTTTTTTACAAAATTACCTATGTAAATATAGGAAACACAGTGGATTTTGTAACACAAACCCACATCCCTCAAACTTTATTTGGAACCAAATATCTCTCTTACTTATTTTTAGGTTTTGGTCCTTTTGTTGTTAGAGGAGAGCAGGAGGTGGTCATTTCTACTTATATTAGCCATTCTTATCCTTTGCTTATATCAGTTCAAGTTTTTTTTTTTAAATAGTATTCCTTAGTATATACAAGTGACATTCTTTATACAGTTATAAAATAGTGCATACAGCAGGGAAAAACATGCAGTGTGCCAAGAAGGAGCAAGGTGCGTAATGTGCCCTGCTCTTTGAAGCTTTTGTGCAGACAGGTGTGTTCTGAAATGACCCAAGAAGTTTCTGACAGTCTGTAAAGTGTCACCAAGAGAAGGAATCCTGCTTTGTCACAAATACATCTCTACTGTCATTATCCTCCACCCCACTCGAAAAATAATAAAAATATGAAGGCTCTGCAAACTGAAGAGCTTGATCGTCTTTGACACAAAGCAAAAGAGAGAATGGACTTCCAAAGTGCAGTGATCAAGTTAGTGTCCAGCTAAGTTTTATCTGTATTGTTTTGTTATATAAGGAGGAAAGTTTTGCCTTACTGGTTTTCTTGCATTTTCATAGAAAATTGTTGACTTAAGATTCTCAGTTTATCCACATTTTGGCTGAAATACAAGAGGCTGGTTTACAACAAACAAATTTTTGTAGTGCTAGCTATAATAGTGATAACTTAGAACATGATTCTATCTATGGGCTCTTCATGATGGGTTATAAATCAAGAGCATTGATTTAAAACAAGCTGGAAGGCTGTAACGATCACATAAAAATGTACCTGAGTTCCTACCATGGTTACTGTGTTGCAGATTCATCAGAAAGGATGCTTTGTTAGTTAAGTGGGATTGGAAATGGGGAAAGTTGCATTTACCAGATACAAAACTATAAGCATGTTTTCACTTAAACAACTTCTCAAGCACAAGTAACACAGTGTAAAAGACCCGTGTAAATGTTCAGGAAGTCAAACAATCCCCAAATTTAGTCAAGACTGACTTCCCACCCCCACCCACTTCCTATAGAAAATGATGCTTTATAAAATTTGATTAGAGAACTGGAGCTATGCCACTAAAATCTCAGTTTAAAACAATAACTTCCTATGTTGGAATACCAATGCAAACTTGTTCCACTAGACTTTGTAGTATTAAAAATTCAGTATGTGTGTTGCTACACCTGATAAGCATCATACACATTTTGATAACATTTTATTCTATTTTGATTTTTGAGTGTTTGTTTGGGGTTTTTTTTAGAAAGATTTGTACTACACCTTCATATATATATATATATACAAATATATCAAACCCCCCCAACATGAGTAGTTTGGTTAACTATTAGCTATTTATATTAGGTCTGTTTCCAAAATTATTTTTGTCTTTGTTTTCCTTTCATAAGTTACGATTGGTCTCTCTTTAGTTTCAGTGGACAACTTAATTGAAAGAAAAACACAATTAATAAGGAAAAATTACTTTCATGCTGGAAAAATTACTCATTGTTCAATAAGAAAATGGTGATCCTTGTAATTTCTACAAAAAATAATCTCTTTCTTGTATTTGAATTGTCAGTGTTTCTTGTATACGCTTACAAATTTTTTTGTGTATTTTGTTTCAATATCAGCTGTTCCATTCTATTCAGAGAACGTGTATGGAGCTGCTGAAAGCAATTGAACTGTATCAAAAAAGGATTTGTTGTAAGTATGGTCGAATACAGTAGTTAAAATAAGGGGGTCTGCATTATGGAATAATTTTTTTTTAATCAGGATTGACTATGAAGAATATTGGGCTTAATACTAGTTTTATAATTAAGTAATCCATGCTATTACAATAAATTTGATAATGCTGACTTGGCTCTACTGGGTGTATAGTAATTAGTGGCAGTTACTGGGGCAGGCAGGGACCTCATTTTAGAAGCTTCAAGAAGCAGGTTGTATTAAATGACCTCTAAAGGTTCTCTGCAATCGATAGTTTGATTCTCTGCTACTGTGATTTCTGGCCTGGGAAAGAGAATCCAGCTTTGGAGATATCTTTCAATTTACTTTCTTCTGTGGAATGTTGTTCATATTTTCTTGGGTTTTCTTCTTTTGACTGTCCAAAGAGAGTTGGAGATAATGTTTCAGGATCTGAAGGTAAAATTAGAATATAGAATAGTAGTGTACAAGAAATGTAGTGTTCAAGAAGTGTTCCACAGTAGCAGGTGAAATCTCTTGACGCAAAGACGTGCATGCAGCAGATTCTACTAGAATCTGCAATGGATTTGACTTGCCAGCATTTGGAAAAGGATGAGGACTTCAGGGAATATCTTTTCTTTATATTAGGCCATTCTCACTATTCATAGTGGGAAGAAATTGTTACTTTAGTAAATAGCTGCCTTGGAAGACTAATAGGTAAGACCATAATGAAATGTTTTTATAAGGATATGAGATCATGAAGACCCATGGTTCCAGCTTAGAAGTAATCAACAAGTCATTGTCATCTTCTAGTTTAAAAAAGTATCACTTTATTAGAAATATTTCAGATATTTGAAATATAATTTTGAAAATAGTGTTTGAATTGTGTAAAATGTTAAAGTTGTAAAATAATCTTGCAGAGTAATTTGAAAATGAATGTTTTTTAAAATTAAGTACTAGATTTTCCATATGAAAAATTCATTTCTGTAGTCAAGCATGAAAATTGGAGATCAAGAGAAAAGGAAGTGAACTAACTTTGGGTAGTATAAGTCAAAATTAACTTCAGAGAAGGTATGCTACCAAAGATCAGCTGAGGCAGTACAGGTGGTAAAATACAACTAAAAATAGCCCCCAAACCAATCAACCAAATAATAATGATGATAAAAAAGTAAAATAAAAACCCCAAACCAAACAAGTCTTAAAATCCATGACTAAAAGATACTTTAGTCAAGATTGAGCCCTTTGTGTAATCTAACCAACCTAGTATTTTTATTCAAGGAAGTAACAGCATGTTTCTTCTTTCTCCTGTTGGCTTTTGGCACTGATGGAATTTTGTGATTCTTAAGTATATCAGCAAATGTCTCTAGTGAATCAGATCTTCTGTTTACCAAATACAAAAATTCAATGAAATTATGTTTTTGCTGTGCTGCTTGGATTTAGAGTAACTTAACCTATTTGATGTTAAGCCTGTTTTAAAGCTGTTAGGAACCTATTAAATAACATGTTTGACCACTCATTTATTTTTCGTTAGTTCTTTCTCAGGAAGAAAATGAATTGGGGAAATTTCTTCGATTGCAGGGCTCTCAGGATAAAACGAGAGCAGGAAAAATGATGCAAGCCACAGGAAAAGCTCTCTGTTTTTCTTCTCAGCAAAGGTATATGTGTCAAAATTGCTGTCTGATTTACAAAGTATGTGGGATAATTGTAGTTGATTCACCATTGGCATAATTAATTTAGCCATTTGAAATATGTGAGGAACCAAATGATAAGAAAGTTATTACTGACCAACCTGTCTGTAGTATTTGCAATATTAGTGGCTTGCTTTGTGTAGTTTTGCCTGATCCTGGTTTTTGTCTTATGGACCTGCTATGTCATCTGTGTATCTCCAGATCCTCTGCTTGCAACTGTACAGCTCAGGAGTTCAGAAAGCTGTGCATCTGCACACATCTCTAGCAGTGGGGTTGTAAAGGAGCTGATGTCAGGTCCCTCTCCTGCTTTGTGGCACTTCTCACTCTGCAGAGAAATGCTACAGCAGGCTCATTGTGGAGGTAATCTGGGTCCGGGGACGGCAGGGAAATGGGTAAGGAAATGCCTTTTTCTGAGCCATGTAGTCTCATGCCTCAAGTAAATAGAGGAGAAAGGAGGAGTCAGGTTGCCAGTTTCTGCTGCAGCCTTACATCTTGAAGTTCCTCAGGAGAAGATCTTAGACCCCCACTGAGGTCATGTAGGTTGGGTAGGAACAAATCAGTAAAAGTAAGGAATCCAGAGACACACATATGCACAAATATGTTTGTTACCTAGAGTCCTTGATGTCTCACTGACCCTGTGTTTGCTCAGAGAGTTTATAAGTAACAATACCTGATGAGTACTATGGTGTTTTGGGGTTTTGTTAAACAGTATTGGGACTATGAAAGTTTGAAATTCACCATCATTTGCAATGGAAAATTCTATTCTGTGATATTTTACAGGATTTTTTTGGGGCTCTTAACTACCATGATACTTTCCAGCTTTAGCTTAACAGTGCAGCTGCTTGGCTCAAAATAAAACACTGCATACAGAGCACTGAGAATTTCCAATGTTTATCTTGGGTTAGAGTTTGGTCATTAGCACATCCAGTAACAGCCATGAGTGGGATCCTTAAAACACATGTAAGGCACCTTTCAGCAAAAGCACTGGTGATTTCCTCTTTATAAAAGTCTAAACGTTTATTGAAATCCCAGTGTATGACACATCTACATAAACCAAATTTTCCTTTGAAGGGCTGAGTAAGTTTTTGTAGAACGAGAAAAAATTAAGAGGGAGTACACTAACAAGTTCACATTTTATTGTGTC
The DNA here is from genome assembly GCF_033815535.1 of Pezoporus flaviventris. Lineage (NCBI taxonomy): Eukaryota > Metazoa > Chordata > Aves > Psittaciformes > Psittacidae > Pezoporus > Pezoporus flaviventris. The sequence goes on from NW_026892603.1 coordinate 6,776,924, forward strand.
TCTCACTTCATGCATTTTTAAAGCAACTTTTAAAATAAAATCACATAAAAATAAAACCAGTTGTTTGTCTGGCTTCTCTTGAGATGTCTCCAAGGTCATGAAGTTGGGGCTGCTCTTATTTATGTTGTATGCCAATAGCTCAGTAGTTAGAGATCAAGAAGACACAATTCACTGGTTACTGGAGCTGAAATTAGGAATTCTCTTATGCCTAGGAAGTCGCTAAGTAACACATTAAACTAACTCAACACTGCTGTAGAACTGATTGAACCCATTTCAGTGAGGTAGCTGCTGGCAACCAAGAGGAAAGCAGAACCAGCAGGAGGAAGCAAAGCAAAAGTAGTCCTATCTAGTTTTGAGATCACATTAGGAGCTAAAGTGATGACATAGGGAAGACAACAATGTCCCCTACTGCCTTTCCAAAGTGTAGTTGCTGGAAGAAATGTTTAAGAAAATGCCTAAATCCTTCCAAAAGTTAAATGTCTTTCAAAGACATTGTTCAGATTCCTAAAATAAATAAATAAGTGAGGAGGAATGAGATCATTATCTACTTGACAGATGACTTCTTTATTTACCTTTACATTTGAAGATTAAAGGGCTAATGGAAGTGCTTTTTTCAAGGCTTAACGTGACAATCCGTATACATCTGTGGTATGCATCCAGTAAAAGTTACCTCAGGTATGTTTTTAGAGTAGTCCAGCTTGTGAAGAGGAATGGTAACAGCATACACATAAGCAGCTTGGCTAACTAAAATATGGATACACATTAGAAAAGGTTACTTGTCTACTTGCATGTGTAAGTGAAAAGTCACTACTTGAACAGGAAGATTACAAATACAATATTCATGCAAAATTAATCCATTCATGTGTACCCCCAGCCAAGCTTTAGGGCCATCTGAACATGACTACACTTAAGTGAACTGTTTTGGCAGTGTGTGGTTTTTTGATGGCTACTAATATGTCAGTACTTGTTCCGCAAAAGCAGACAGATTAATACAACTCTTTTGACATGTTCTTCTCCTTCCTTTCTTTCCTCCATGCCTTCCTCCAGATTAGCACTGCGTACACCTTTGAGTAGATTATACCAAGAAGTGGAGACTTTCAGGTACAGGGCCATCTCAGACACTTCTCTGACAGTAAACCGAATGGAACAGTATCGGACTGAATATAGAGGAGCTCTACTCTGGATGAAAGATGTGTCTCAGGAGCTGGATCCAGATCTTTATAAGCAGATGGAAAAGTTCAGGAAGGTATGAAGTTTCCTGTAGTTTCCTAGAAGGGGATGTCTGATGAGTGACAATGAAGCGTAGTTTTAGTTCTTCCAAGGAAAAATTTCAGCAGTACTAAGGATGCAATTTATTGTAACTGGAGTCCAATTTATCTGATACAGACTACAGGATCCTTCATAGAATGTGCTGGGAGGAAAGATATAGTACTAAGAAGCATCATTTTTCAGTAGTCTGTTCAACTTCAGCCTAAAGCGTTCTAATTTAAATAATACAAAATTTAAAGTAGGTTATCTGATTTTAAGTACTTAGTTGTGATGCCTGAATGACTAAATGCAAGAAGATACGACTACTGTCAGCCGGGGAAAGGAAAACTTATTTTTGCAACTAAAAAGTACAGAGCAACAGAAATGCTGCAGGGGTCTGCTGCTAATTTTTTTTTATACAGATAAAGACCAACATTTTCAAAATTGGCTGAATTGAATTGAATTCAAAATTCAATTCAAAATTTGATTTTGGGGAGAAGTTGCAAATCTGGAATTTGTTTTCAGTTTCCTTGTGCAGTCCAGCATGACTCTTGGGCAACTGCTAATCACTAAAACTGCTAATAATGCATTCTCCATAAATCTTCATTCAGTATCACTCAAGTTTGCTAAATTCCTCTCCTCTCAAAAGGCTTCCAAAAATCACAGTCTGGCAGTCTGCATTTTTGCTACCAGGTGTAAGTATAGAATTTACTTGGACTCATCCTGTCCCAGTCAGTTCAAGAACACTCATGAGAACTTCAGATTTGCTCGTGAGGCTCTGGTGCCGATTTTGTTAGAAGACTATAATGTTCACAGTTTACTGTTTATACATCTTGACTATTAGGAGGAGGTAGGATCCTGGGTATAACATGGGCCTCAAAGCTTGGGCTTTGAGTAAAGGCAGTAAAAATTTTACAGGATTTTTGTGATGATTGAAAGCAGAGGCCTAAAAAACAAAAATTGTATTAAAGTGTATGTGCATGTGGCTTAGAGACAGGTAATGTACAAAAGATAAAACTGTTCATCAATGGTTTAAGTAATCTGTGGCTGAAAGTGTTTGGAGACAAAACATACTTAATTTGTGATTTTAAAAGCTTGAATAATCCATCCTCACGGGAAAGCACTGGCATGCATCGAGGCTATGCCATTTTTTGTAAACTGAAGTGGTGACAGTAACAATTAAGGAAGGGGTGGAACAAATGAAACTCCAGCTAGTCATCTAATCTTTATTTAATGTTTCAGTATAGGGTATTCCTGTAAGTCTTGTGGCACCAGACATGTGTTTTATTATGCCTTGTGGGAAATGTTTAGAATGGCGAGTCCTTGCAGGTAAAATAATTGGTATGGTCTTGGCCTCAGCCAATTGCTTATGTATAATGTTTGATTTATTAGAAAAACACTTAAAAAGTGGAATGTTAGAATGAATAAAGCAGTACTGGTAATGGTCATACAAAACTGATTTATAGCTTTCTTGCAAAACAAATGCTGTGGAAGGTATAAATTATATAAATGGAAAAGTAATTAAAATAATGTATGCTTTGTACAGTGATCTGCTGTAGTTAAAAAGATATGAAATTTCAGCCATCTTGAATTGCTGTGCTTCAAGGTCAGCAAAAATATTTGTTTCAGGTTTTTTGGGTATTTTTTTTAAAGGTCTTACAAAACTTAGTAGTAAAAATGTGGAAATACTAAGTATATTGAAATATTTTTGAGTCTGAAATGAATTATATTCTGACATAAAGTAATAATGTAGATTATAAAATTCTGTAGCATTACCACAAATAGTTAAAAGAAAAAAAAAGAAGAACAACCCAAAACTTGAAGAAGTTCTTTTGAACCTTTCTTTCCTCCAGCCGCCTATCAACTGAAAAGCTTTCAGATTGCATTGTAATGCAGAGAACAAAAAGCTCTGTATTTTGTAGCCAACAGAGTAAAGAAATGCCCTTGGTAGCCACTTCCCTGCATACTCCATCTGTGCAACAGGCACATCAAACTAGTCTTTGAAGATTTTAACGCTTGGAGAAAGTAAACTTTCTCTTTTTTCATTTTGGGAAAAAAAATAATTCCTCAAGCATAATGTACTTAGCTAGCTGTTGCGTAACAAGACACAACAGTTTGGATTTAGTGCTTTACAAATGTAGTAGGCAAACAAAACTAATGGTGGATGCTGTAGACCTAAATAATTAAAGGAGTTATTTTTATTGTCATCTTGTTCTATTCTTGCTTGCAGAACTTAATTGTGCCATAGTGTGGCAGTGTAATGCTGGGATTTTAGGACTTATTTTGGATCTGTAACAATAATTTACAAAGTTATTCAAGTTCTGTGTTGAGAAAGATATCATAATTACTGATGCAAGGGGTTTGGTTCTAAAATATACCATCACCAGAGAGACGTATTTGATCTGGAGCTGCATATCTAGTCATACAGCAGCAAGCAGTTAATGAAGCTGATTCTGTGATTCTGTCAGAGCACTTGAAATAAAGTTTTCTTCAGACTTCTAATTGTAAAAATCCTAAGTATTACTTCAGTAAACACCTTTTTTGTTTCAGGTAAACAGTGCTGGTTTAGTGATCTTTAATGCACCTAGTGCATCAGCACTATTTCTATCACTTGGTTGTAGGACTTGTTTTTTGAAGAATGTGGCCTTTTATAATGTAATCCTATGTGTGTGTCATTATGTATACAGATACAGTACTTGATTTTGGAGGCCAAAGTTAAATCAATCCATACAGGTTTTTCATACTTTCCATCAGAATAGCTCAGGCTAAAAGATCAACAGTTGAGCCAGTATTTTCAGAACTGGTAAAATCTGAGTTAAAACATCGGCATTTTTGTAGCTGTCTTTCAAAACAATGAGGTACTTAAATGAATTTTCTAATGCTGTTCTCAAGGCATCAGTCTAAAAATGCAAGACATGGCAATATTATCACTTTCAAAGTGTCCCAGAACACTGCAGAACAGCCTTTTACATTCTTGTTTGAAGATATCTTTGTGACTGTAGCTACTTGAGTCAAACCAAGGAAATGGGTGAAGTATTTATTTTTCCCTGCAGAGTTCTATAATACTATGTAACTTAGTTCTTTTTTTGTTTTTGTTGTTTCTATTGAAAGTTTTTATGGATACTCCAGTGCTATTCTAGATATAGAGGTCTTCCACACCAAGTTCACAGTTTTAAGTGTTGCTTGAGAGAATCTAAACAGCATCTTGGCAATGGTGTGATATTTAAAACAATTTGAATGATTTGGTAGCCTTTTACCAAATTCTCCAGCACTCATCAGATTTTTAAGCTTCTTAAATCCAGGTTGTTTTATCTGTCTCATGACTGTACACTATAGCATGAGCTCTGCCATATTGTTGTAAAAATATAGACCAAATTGTCCAAGTGCTGATAGTCCCCCGATGTCCTTCCTCTAACTCTGAAAAATTTAAGCTTTGCCATGCATTTTCTAAGAAGGAGCATGCCATTGTGCAGAGTGATAAACTAGGATACCAGCAGCCTACTATGTGCAGCCTGTAGGAACACAGAAGAGACTCTGCTGTTTATTTTTACTCATTTAAGCTACCTCAGACACTTGTACCCTGCAATATAGACTTTCTTATCAAACCTAGACATTACAATGCCACCTGTAGCAAGTTAAAAGTGAGAGAACATGGCAGGACATATATCGTGCTGCATTGATAGAGCATATTATTCCTTTATTTGTTTTTCATTTCCATCATTATTCTAGTTTTCTGCTTCCCCTTCATTCTCAGGCTGAAGTGTCTTTGTAAATACCCAGTGGCCATGCTGGCATCCCTGAGACATGATGTGCTGCAGCAGTGTACTGAGAACTGGGTACCTGAAGTGTTGGGCTTTGTTTCTCCCTGTTGTCTAGTCCTGTCTGCTTTGCCGAAGCTGCTTTTTTGGGAGTTCTGCTTCTGTATGAACCAAATGAAGCTCAGATGGGACAAAGAATAGGTTGAAGCTGTATAAGGGTAAGGAGTGGTGCATGGGCTGGTTGCAGCAGACCTAAGTAAATGCCAGGAGGCTGATCTGCTTGGCATACAATGTAAGTCCTATATCTATCTCTGTGGTATTTGGTTATTAAAGCATATATGTGATTTTGTAAAACAGTATGTATTAGATGGGGTACTATTTGGAAAAAGGATTGGATTTTGATCGATATACTTGCATGGGATCTGTGAGGAGAACGAGGAGCATGGCTTGTTCTGAATGATTAGAAAGGTTCTCCCCCACAGTGCAGAGCTCTGAACTACAGAAGTGTTAAGGAGGTGGAATAGATCCTACCACAAATGAGAATTGTTAGAATATTTCCCCGAAAGATCCTAAATGACAATAGGACCTTTAATGCCTAGCTTTTACTTTGCACACAGCTGTCAGGAAACTTGAAAGCTTGCAACTGAGTTGTTTGGGCACAGTTTGAAGCACTCCACGTAGTTGAAATAAAATTAATGCCCTTAAATGACATTTTTAAGATAAATCTGGCAAGAGGAAAGGAAAGGCAGTGAGAAAAAGGGAAGTTAACAAGAGCTGATAATGATGTAACAGTACCTTAAACTGTTGTTTTTGTAATACTTTTTTTTATAATGATATAACTACCTTAAACCGTTGTTTCTGTAAATGTACAAAATTATGTAGGGAGTGGCTGATCTATGCAAGTTCTCTGTTAAATATCTTTTTAAGAAATGACAGTTAAAGCTTGTGGGGACAGCTGGGGAATAAAGATGAAGATCTAAATAAATCCATTGATTAAAAGGTCAGAAGGGAAAGGCTGAAGTATATGTATTCATTGTAAGGATCTCAGCAAGTATGGATAAGATACATCTGCTGCAGCCTGACAGGGAAGTCTTGGTACCCACATCTCTGTTCCCCTTCTGTCCCCTGGCCTATTAGCACTGCCTGAGATGAGTGCATTTTGGCTTGTGTGATGATGAAGGGGCTATACTATGTTACAGCATCATCTGCTACTTGCCTGTCCGTTATCATCAACTTAAAGCAGCCCCGCAAACCTGGAGGCACTGTGAAAATGTGCTGGAGGATTATTTTTTTAATTGTCTGTTACATCTTGAAAACTCTTGGAGAGCTGAGAAAATGAAAAAAAAAAAAAAAAACCCCCGACAAAAAACCTAGGGAAGGAGGAAAAAGCAAATGTGATGCTGATCTTTGAAGTAAGAACAGACTTTGCAGTTTCCGTCCTTGTAAATTTAATTTCAGTTCCTGGTAAAAAAATGAAAAGGGAATCTGCAGGCATTTAGAGGCTCGCAAACTGAAGAGTAAGTAAACAACACAGATTTATAAATAACATTACAGATTTTTTGTGTTATTTCTCATTTTTAATAAAATTATTAAATTAGGAAAAAATTGCAAAACTGAATTGTTGCAGTTCCTCATGTGTGATTACTGGAAAAATGAATTTGACTTTGCTTAGAAAAATAAGAGCTCTCAGGAGCTGAGAGTGGAGAATATTGGCTGAGGGACACTAAACAAAGTTTCAGAGACTCATAGAATATAAAGATGGAAAATACCTTAAAGATCAACTAAGCTTTCTTCCTGCCAGCACAAAATTGTGCATTTGTAATATATTTTCCAAGTGGTTTTCTACATCTAATAAATATAATTCAGTTGAGGGTGACACTCTTAGAAGTTTCTTGGATATTGGTGGTGTTCTAGTTCAATTATTAAAAAGCCAACCAAAAGAAAATGTGCTAATGATAATTACATCTGCAGACGATATAAGCTGAAAAGCCTTTGGTTTTCCAGCAGCAAAGTATACCAGCTTCTCAAAGAAAAATATCTTTGGCCCTTGCAGTCACACTGGTGTAACAAATAGACTCAGCTGCCATAGTTACAAATAGCAGTGTGATTAATGTTTAGAGCCAGCTATGGTAGTCAATGTTTACTAACTTTATTCATTTAAAAAAAAAATAAAGAGAAAAAAAAGGTAAGAAAAAAAATGTTGTGGTCAGCCATTGACTCTGTTTCTTTTTAGGTTATACTTCTACATTAAATTCCAAGGTTAACTGCACCTGGAAAACTTAAATCAACCTTTAAGTGACAGAAATGTAGGCCTTTTCATGTGAGAGCAGATGATGATTGTTATGCTCTGGAAAAGTCAGAAAGATCCGAGTAGCTTTAGTAGACCACACATTAGATATATATGGTACTATAATGTGGAAAATAATGCTGGCTTTTATAATACCCATTAGGAATGTGAGATGCTAAAGTCTATCCCAGTGATAATCCATCTTTATCACTCTTTGTTCAAAATCTTCCTTAAATAAACAAAGTCCCACTCCTGCCTCCAGTCTGTTTGCAGGTTTGGATTGCTGCTGCTCATCAGATGAATAGGTGAGATCCAATACTAATCTCTGCAAGAGAGCTGTGTACTCTAAAATTAGTAAGATGGTGTCACACTGCACTCTGAGATCCGCCTCTTAGTGTAGCAACGTGATGGCAAAGATAAAGAGATAACAGCATGCTCTTACAATATGATGATAAGCAACACCTACACATACCACTTCTTGTGACATGCCTGTGCCACCAAGAGTGTGTTTGGTTGCATTCTGGTAAGGAATAGCAGCAAGAACATTATTTTTTAAGATTTTTTTGTTGTTTTTTTTTTAATAGGAAAATACATGGTGTTGGAAATGTTAAATTTAATGACTTACCTAGAATTTTGGTGGTCAAAAACAAAGCACACACAAAGTGCTTTTTATACAAAATTGGAGGTTTTGCTTTGTCATTATTGTCTCTCCTTGTAAAAGCAGATGGAGTTTCAACACTGTTTTCTCTGTGCAGTTTCTGCTGTAATGTTTTTTCCAGGTTCTCCAATGTCAAATTCAATAACATTAAGTGGAGAAAACAAAACATTTCAAGATACTTTAAATACAAAATGTTCAAGCATTTTAAGGTGGTTGTGAAAGATACACCTTTTTTGAAAACATGACCTTAAGCAAAGATGTTCTTCATAGTGTAAGCATTTTATAATCTTGCAACTTCACCACATCAAGTACCACTTGTAAGAATCGGGGTAGGCCATAAGATAAAATCAACGATATTCTGAAGCTGTTTCATTATATATTAAATACTGCTGATGATTGTTATTGAGTTAAAAGCAGAGTAACTATATGATGGAGATGCCCTTTTAAAGCATAAGAGTATGCCACTTAAAAATAGAAACAGGCTTCTTGGAACAGATTACATCATCTTAATAGGTATTGCTTGTAGAGTGTAGTTGCTTCCAGAGATTGATTCTTGCCCTTGAGAGGCAGTTCATCATCTGTTCAGTTATTTTTAAGAAAGAAGAGTCTGAGGTGAGACTTGGCAAAGTGGCTGTAAAATAGAGTAAAATGAAGTGCTAGACTACAGATACAATATATTTTTAACAGCCTTGTTTCATGGAACCTAGTTAAAATTAAAAAAGCTAGACTTACTTTAATTGTACATTTTCAGACATATTTAGTTCAAGAAAAGGCAGGCAGACATATCCTAATAATTTCTGTTCACATAAGTAGCAGAACTCATAATGTTTCAACAGAATACTGCAAATATTTTAATAATTAAAATCAATAGTAATATTAAGTTCAACTTTAATATAGTAATTATTAGCCCAGATATTAAAAAAGGCCCTCTCAAACATGATGAGACAAAAATGAAGCTCCAAGAATTTTTCTTACATCTGATCATGATAGACATGTAAGCTGTAAATGTAATACTAATTTCCTTTTTCTAAAAAAGGAACAACTGAACACTGTTTTGAGTTAATTATTCTGTTGTGGTGTGGTCTTAAAATCACAGAGAAAAGATGATTGCCTAGACAACTTCTATTGCTCACATGAAAACTCTAACCTGGCAAACTGGTCTGTGTGGGCAAAGCCCCTAACCCATATGGATCATTATGTGAATTTAGAACCTAAATGAAGTGTAAAAATGTAAACACAATAGGTTGTGAGAGTAGAAATGAGATTTGGAAAATTCCCTCAGCCTTAATAATCTGAAAAGGGTAGAAGAATAGCTAAAGAAATATTTTTTAAAATAAATGAAATGCAGATGTGACTGAACTGAGAGAATTCTGCAGGAGAGAAGAATAAACAGGAAGGGGAATACAGCTGTTGGGGAAAACATTGTTTACACAAGAGAACCAAGTTTTTCTATGGTCACCACTGCCCAGGAATTCTTCCTATACTCTCCTAAAATGCCTGGGCACATACATAATGTAGTCCATCTGCTTTTACTTCAGAAGGCTTTTGCTGTTCAGTTATATGCTACACAGGCATGCTACATAGGCTCTGAATGATTACAAAGACGCTATCTTTGATTTTTCTCCTTCGCATAAGGAAACAGAATGAAGATAGGACTGCAAAAAATGCCAAGAAACAAAGGGTACTGTTCTAACCAGAAAAACGGCTAATATGCCATTTCATCTCTGTTTTAGGGATATTCTGCCTGAACCTTGCTTAGATTGCAAATGTTGTTTCTTCTGTAATAGTACAGTGTGAAGTCTGAAGAGCACTATAGAAAGATTCAGTTTTGGTTTTTTTTTGTAAGTGCAATCACTCTGAGGTATTTTCTGGATAAAATATAATAAAATTGGTTTGAGGGAAACAATGCATACTTACTGATCCATTAAATGACAACCAGGAAAAGCAATAATGACACATGGCATTGTGTGCCACAGACTTAGTATTATAAATGAATCATGATTATTAGTGGGTGCTGTTTCATAATCTGTGTTGAAAGAAGTTAGTAGAAAACAAAATGCAAAACTTCAATTTATAGGACTTCTGCTCCTGCATTAGCACTGTAAACAGAGTAGCTTTGTGCTCTGGACAGGGATTGCATCTGGGGATTAAATATAATGCTCCATCCCTGCATTTAGATGCAGGGATGCATATAATGCATCTAAATTGAATGCTCCATCCCTGGCGGTGTTCAAGGCCAGGTTGGACAGAGCCTTGAGTGATGTGGTTTAGTGTGAGGTGTCCCTGCCCATGGCAGGGGCGTTGGAACTAGATGATCTTAAGGTCCTTTCCAACCCTAACTATTCTATGATTCTATAAAGGCAACTCGGTCATCATGGTGATCTTGTTAAAGGTATCTTTCTTGGAGTGTTGCTGTCACATCCAGCTAGATTTGCAGCTATATTTGTCAGTGGCATTCCATGGCAATTTGTCTATCTGCCCATCCCACCACCCTTTGCAATGCCAAGAGGATTTTGCAGGCCAGCTTACTGCTTTGTGGTGTTTTCACTGGGGTAAATGTTACTGCACCAGAACTAGACCTTTTCACATCCCTTTACCTAATTCCAGCTTATTCACTCCCCCCATCTGCCTACTCAGAAGGGGCCTAGAGTCAAGTAACCGTCTTAGTCAGACCTTGAAGAATTTAATTTGGGTGTAAAGAAATGAAAAATACAAATGACATTTTCCAACTATGATGACACTGCACTTAAAGGGGTAACGAAGACTTCCAAAAGATCTTCAGGCAATAAGATAAACCGAACTGTGTAATTACTAGATGAATAAAATCATGGGCATAGTAGAGAGATTAGGTTTATGCTATATTACGATTTTCTTTACATCGCCCCTCTGGTCTTCCAGTGTTCAAAGACGTAGTAATTACCTGTTTCCATTTCCTGCAGTGGTTAACTCTCTAATTACTCTCTACTTGCCGGCATACCTCCCCCCCCCCCCCACACACCATCTGTGCCAACCATCCTTTGCTCTCAGGTTGTCTTGTATGTTAAACCCAATTGAGTTATAATAAACTCAGCAATTCGCAGCACTTTTGGCTCTAAATCCAGGTTACTTCTGATTTAGAACTGAATGTGATCTTTCAGACCTGAAAGCTTATTTCTTTGCTTTTGCCATTGATTTTGGTCGGTCTGCTTCTTACTGCAACGACTGCAGTCGTTTTTGGCAACTTGCAGACTTTCATCATATTAACAAAATGTGATTCTTTGTTTTCAGGCTACATAGTTATTTGCATCTGTGCAAAGAACTTTGATTTTATCAAGTCCTTGTAGTCATTTGAGGAGAGGAAATGTTTTAAGTTATCAGGACCTCTTCCCTGAAGAGGATGTATGTTCATACACGAAAATGTGCACCCGTTTGCAGTTTAAAATAGTATAAGTCCAAGCACGCTGTTGTGGTAATTACCACTGCAGATTGACAGATGTGTGTTCACGACTAGAACTATATTTGGGGCTTTTAACATAGAAGTCTGTCCCCAAACTCTGAAGTAATGATATTAGATGACTGTCATTCTGTATGCAGTTTAAGAACCTCCTGGTAACGGGAATAGAAAAATCATTGGTAATTATTGTCTTTGTACGTCCTTGCTTCAAGGTCTCTTGTTGCTGTCAACACATCTGGGGTTTGTTGGTTTTTTTTTTCAGCCTAGTAAAGCACACATCTTGGATTTGGCTAATACTTGAAACCTGTTACCAACAGAAAGTTGAAGCATGTATCTAGGCTTCTTACAGTAGAAAGAAAAAAAAAAAAGACCTTCTGACAAGGCTAGAAGCAATGTATTTATTTCCTTCATTTAAATTGTCATTTCATGTTTGTTCCCTTTTTAAAACAATTTGCGTATTGATCTAAACTGTAAAAATGAATACAATTACTGTGAGAAACCTTTCCATCTTAATAGCTTGAGGAGCATGTTATGTTTGTTCTATGCTGGCCAATAAGCAGAGAGTACCCAGAAGGTGTAAGCTCTGAGGGGTAGAGCTGCTCTCATACACAATTTATTCCTGTAATGACCCGATGTGAATAAGTTCGGAGGAAAGGCTGTGTGCACTCTAGCTCTCAGCTGTTACATGTCTGGCTGCATGAAAACTCCCTCCTTTGATACAGTTTGAAGTTAAACAGATTAATCATAAGTAGTTTGTCTTTACGCTAGAGAAAATTGAGAAGTCTCATGCAGCCAACAGTGGTGTCAGCTGGGGTGTAGCTGCTGAGTGCTGCCCTCTGCTTCGTCCTGGGCCCTCCTTTGGAACAAGAGCTACAGCTGTTTGTGTCAAAGCTGCTGAGGTCAGGCCCTACCCTGCGTAAAGTGTGGACATGTTCACTTGGAGATTGCTTCTTTCTGCACAGGCAGGAGATAGGGAAGTCAGTAGGTAACACATAAGGAGCTTGAGGAGCTTAAGTACTTGAAGAGTGGGGAAAAGTTTTTTTGATTCTTGGAAAGGAAATGTCAGGATTACACATAGCCCTTTTTCCAGGGAAGGTGTTTGGCCATGCAGAGATGCTGCTTCTCTGAGAACTGGTGCCTAAATGAAGCTGAATTGGTACAGAACTCTGTGTAAACACTTCCTGCATTTGAGAATAGCATCTATCAATTTAGCTTAAAGTGTATTTTCCCCAGTTTAAATTCCACTACTCTTAATTTGAAATATCTTCTGTAAACATGCTTAGCATCTGTTCAGTTCAAAGTCATTTTTAAAACAGTTTGGTTAAGCTGCAGAAAAATAACCTTAACCCTAACCTCCATTTCTAGGGCTGTGCTCTCAGGGGCTCTTAAATCTTTTAAGGTGGTGTGACTCAGTAAAGTTGTTTTGCTTTGCCTGATTTTTATGTTGTGCTGTGATCTTAATTTCAATAATGTCTTTGAGTGTGGTTTTGGAAAAGTAAGGACTGTTGCTGCTTTCAGCTTCTTAATTTTAGCAAACTTTCCTTCAATTTACTGTAAACAGTGGTTGGAGTTATGAAAGTGATCCACATCTTGTATTTCAGAGTTGGTCACATCCTGTATTTGACAGACATTTAAAAAAGAAAAAAAAAAAAGCTGACATATTGTATTTTCTGTGTATATTCTGCTTCATGTTTTGTTGCAATGAATGCATTTCTGGTAGAGCAATTGGATTCATATTTTGGAACTGCTCTGTGCTACTCTGTGAAAGTTGTTGTTCAGACTTAAAGCTAAAGATTTTGTTGTCTGATTTTTGGCTGGATAAACTTGTTGGATTCTGCTGAGAAATGTAACTTTGATCAGGGCTGTGTCCAGCTGCTGGGTAAGTGGAAAAGATTTTTCAGCGGCTGTTCTCTCACCAAACCATGTCCTGTGTCTGTCTGCACTAGGCCATGCTAGAAGGGCAGAAATCAGGAAGGAGGAGAAAAATACCTCCTTCATATGTGTTAATTCCTTAGGAAAAAAAACCTTCAGAGGTTTTCTGTTGCTGTTGGGCTGTACTTTTCCACCCCCTTTTATTATTCCTTTTTTATCTTCCTATGAAGGGACTAAATTATTTTTTAATAATGGAGGAGGAAGTGTGTTCTGTTGCTGCAGGGCAGTGGTTAAAAAAATAGTTATTTAGCACAGAGTAGTATTACTTGTAACAGGTAGTTTTCATGTCTCAGAGAAATTTGAATTAGATGATAACAAAACTGTGCTGCTACACATTTGGGTACAGGTCTTTGCACTACCATAGTATTGATAGTAGGGAGAAAAACATGTCAAATCCAAGTCAAAAAAGTTAAATGGGCAAGGAAAATAACCCCAGCATTATTCTCTTGAGACATTTTCTATTGGAACACCCTGTTGGTTGAATAGCAGGAATATTTTTGGCATATGAATTTAGAGTATCTTTAATTGATGGGCCTGTTCTAATTAAATATCTAACTCAGTAATAGAGCTGTTCCAACAATATTTATTTTTAGCAAACTACCTTCTTAAAACATAAAAGGAGGGGGGAAGCTATATATACTTTTTCCCAGAAGATTCATTATACAGTAACACTGTGGAGTGCACCACTCCTCTCTTAAATATCTTTAGTAACAGTTTCACTCAACAGACAACCCTCTAAGACTTGAATGAGGAGAGAGGAGTGTTTGCTGCATGCTGTGGCAGTGGGTACCGGAAGATAAACTAAGCCTGTTCAGGTAGATTCTGCAGGTTTTGACAATCCATTTCCAAAATTCAAACCCCAGGTCTTAATATATATGTAGATTTCTGTACAAGGGGTACAAAATCTTACGAAGGTAAAGTACTGAGATCTGACATTCTCTCTGCACTGCAGTTACAATTGTGGAAATGTTTGAGCATCTCAAAATTGTCCCTACTCCTCCAAATGAATCTGTGTGACTGCAAAGTTTATATACTGTCATACAGCTACAGTATCTGAAGCATTTGTACGTGCTTTCTGCTATTTAGGCATGTTTGGGAGTAGGCAGTACTTGAATACACTCTGGGAATTGAAACTGAGCACTCTTACAGTTTCAAAATCATATAACTCAATGTGCTGTTAAATTTTGATCATGGAAAATCTGCTGTTATACAAATGTTAGAGATTACTACCTTCTTGGAAAAGCTTCTTTGAAGTATCTGTGCTGTCTTAGACCACAAAACAGAGAATTCTCCTAAGGCAGTCTGAATCTAACATAGCAAACTCGCAAGCCCAGTTTGACCTGCAAACATGCCTTAAGGTTGCCTTCTTCTTAAGGATGGGCTGTTAGTTCCGATAAAAATGCGCTCTTTGTCCACCATCTGTCTTCTCTGGAGACCAATGCTAGCAATCAGGATAGAGCAAATACACAATAGCATTTTCTTGTACTACTGTGCTCAGTAGAGGCATCATAAGACATAGTGTTTTGTTTTTTTCTATAAAATTGTTCAGTTGTCTTTTGAACCAGTGTTAATTTTGGCCATAATCTGTTCACTGTGATCAGAAAGCTGCCCTACTGACACAAGTGTTGTGTAAAGATTCACTGTTCCCATGCTGAGTTCAAACAGCTAGTTTGGTTTAATGCCCTCTGATTGCTGTTTTGCCCAATTCTAGTCTTTTACGACTTCTGTATGTGTTGTGTGATGGACTTCCATCATTCTCCTCCTTAGTCATCTCTTTTTTTTTCTGGGCTGGTAAATGCTAGTATATCATCTTTTTACAGAAACTAATTTACAGCTTTGATCAGACATCTTGTTCTCGCCTGCTTTTTTTCCCCCATTGCTAAGCCTGAGCTGATCTGCTCTTGCAGATCCAGTTTAGCTTTGGGTGGAAGAAAAATATAGAGTGAAAAAAAATTCTTCATGTCACTGTGTAATATTTATGGAATCACATGCATAATGTGCAAGGAAGTTCTCACTTTTCCCCATCCCTGAAGAGACACAAGAGAGTTGGAAAAGTTACACTATAAAACAGCAGGAATAAACATAGGGCTGGGAAGGAAGTGAGGTAGTAGAAAAAAAGAAAGAGAAAAAGGAGTAAAACAAATGTGCATGAGCTTGCATAAAGGAGAGAAGAAAAGCTACTTAGCAGGATTCAATTTCTGCAATAGTTGTCAGTGAATATATGAGAAGATGGTACAACGAAACTTTGTTTTTTGAAGGCGAGAAAAAGGAAGAATATTCAAGCCAGCCATAACCTTATATCCTCACAGGGGTGAGAGAATTGCACACATCTGCTGACTGTCAGTAGTTATGAAGTAAGCAGTTTAGACCATGGCTTACTCATTACTGCCAGGCTGGAGTTATGTGACGTGTGAGCCAACAGGCTCAAGGCAGTAAAATTTTTACAGGCAGAGTGTTGAAAAACATAAGAGGGAAATGTGGTATAAATGTGACACAAAGGGCAAATTTCATATTCTACTGAATAAAATCCACAAAGAAGTTATGGTGCATGTCCACAGCCTGGCTGTTTGGTAAACATGATATTTGTATAATATCTTTTGGGGAAAAAAAATCCTCTATTGGGATTTTAAAATAGTAGTAGTTTACTCAATGTACCTAACAACATCTTTTCTTACCGTATAATTTTATATTACTGTTAAAGGAAAAAAAAAATGCAGCAATGCTTTTTAAGCACTTTCCTTTTTAACATGAGATTCTCCTTTACCCAGGAACATATACATGGATTTCAAACCAGGAAGAAGAAGTCAGACATTTGACCCAAAGTACTGACAGGACAAGGACAGGGCTAGAAATTAAGAAAAACTTAAGGAAAAGTATCAAAAAGTGTAAGATGTAACTTGAAGAGTAGGGAAGCTTACTTAAGACAAGGTGTTTCTAAGCCAATCTACATCATTTAACAAAGAGAAAATGAAGAGTAGGCTTGCCCATGGTATGTATGTTGCTGAGGGTCAATCTACTCCTCAGGAGTTTAATCAAGAACCATGGCTTGGAAGCTTATACTGGATGAATTCAAATGGTAAATAAGGCATGTATTTAATACTGTTATTATTAGTAATAAAGGAAATTGGTTTAGGTTTGTGGTTTTTTTTTTTTTGGACTTCACTTAGGCTAGGATTTGTCAAACCTAACTTCAGACATGTGCTGTGTAGATGTCTGCGCTGAAGTAATCAAAAAGAACTCCCTTTATAGTCCACTGGAGAGAAATAGGCTCTTTTAGGGTAATATGAACCAAACTCTAGTCTTGATTGTTTGTGTTGGCCAGATCTCTATCCACTAAAACAGATCACAGGGTAACAAAGTAGATACCAGCATCAGAGCTAGGCACACGTAGTATGTGTCTCTGGAAAACGTGCCTTAGGGTAAGTGCAGAAGTAGTATTTTGTGATGTTAATCTACTGATTTGTTCTGAAGTTGAACTCTCTAGCCAAATATACGGCAACTGTTTAGGAATGCTTTTCCAGAACACCTGCAGAGCTTCCCAAAGCTAAATCAGGTAAGAATGACCAAGAAGACAGGAATCGTGCTGTGCACAGGGACAAACTCTGGCAAAAAATGAGCCAAAATAATTACTGTAATTTGAAGATTACTGCGGGATTTATAGTGGCTCTCTTCAAAGAACTGCTAAAATTGTCCATATCCTATTAGAATTGGAGAAAATACAGGTTCCTGGAGTTTAAAACTTTGCTACCTACAAATACCTGAATGTTTCTAATAGTGTTTTAACATAATGGAAAAAGTAAATTAAGTATCCATTACTTTAGTTGAACTACTATAAAAAGGTGGGGCTTTTTATACTGTCTTAAATAAATGACATCTCTTGTGTTTTTAAAACTGTGAGAACTTAATCCAACATAAATATACCAAGTCTGTGTGAACCTCCTGAAGTTCAACAGTGCCAAGTCCAAGGTCCTGCATGTGGTCATGTGAGAAGCTCCACCTGAACCAGGAGTATGCGCTTGCAGCCCAGAAAGCCAACCATATGCTGGGCTGCATCAAGAGGAGCATGGCCATAAGGTCAAGGGAGGTGTTTCTCCCCCTTGCTCCACTCTCATGAGACTTCACCTGGAAAATACTGTGTTTAGCTTTGAGCCCCAGCATAAGAAGGATGTGGATGTGGTTTTTAAGTGGCTAAGGTTTTAAAAGTTGCAATTGCTAATAGATTTAAAGTATAGAACATCATGTACTGTACTGACGATTTGTACTGGCTGAGACATTTGGGCTTGTTCCACCTTCAGAAGTGCAGGCTCAGAGACCTTACAGTGGCCTTCCAGTATTAGGCTCTAGTATTATATTACCAGTATATATTCCAGGTATAGGTACTAGTATATATTCCAGTATTAGCTATAGGGGGCCTGCAAGAAAGCTGGAGAGAGACTTTTTACAAGGGCATGTAGTGATAGGGTAAGGGTTTTAAACTAAAAGGGGGTAGATTTAGGTTAGACATCATGAAAAAATCCTATACTATGAGGGTGACAAGGCACTGGCACAGGTTACACAAAGAAGCTGGGGATGCCCCATCCCTGGCAGTGTTCAAGACCAGGCTGGACGGGGCTTGGAGCAACCTGGTCTAGTGGAAGATGTCCCTGCCCATGGCAGGGGTTTGGAACTAGATTATCTTTAAGGTCCCTTCCAACCCAAATCATTCTGTGATTTTACGATTATACAACCTTAAAAGAATTTTAGGTTGTTGTGATCTATTCTGGGAGATGATACTCTAATGATAAACATATACATATATATAAATGTATACAGAGTTTAAGGTCTAAGTAATGCAACTTTGCAAAGTTCCTTCAATGCAGCTTAAAAAGTTCTGGTTTGTTGTGTTATTTTTTATTTCAAATTATAATTTATTTGGTGTCCCAGAGCAGCAGAGCATGTTACAGGCAGAAGTAAAAACTGTCAGAGTATGATCACTTTCCTGATGAAAAAATAATTAAGCACCCCAGTTCTATAGCATAGTAGAGCATCACAGGCACAAATGGGAATAAAGTACAAAAAAATGTTATTTTATTTCTATTAATTTCGTGGGCTTGAGAAATTCTGTTGCACACTACACAGAAATTTAGACCTGTGTGTTGTGTCAAAGCTATCATGTGTCAGTGTAAAGTGTCCATGTGAAATTCAGTTCTGTCATGTAATCCTTTCCTTGACTGGTACACAAATACTCTCCTGTTTATAGTATCTTTATTAGCCCTTCGTGAGGGGAACAGAAGAAAAAGAGGTGTTTAAAATTCTATAGCCTTACCCTATGCATGAGAAATTGAAAAAAAAAAAGCCATCACTCTCCCCCTCACCCCTAAACTTGGAATTTTATGTTCATTTTATTTGTACACCAGTCAGGATATGTTTATATTATATTATAAATCAGTATAAGCAGAAAAACAAACCCATAATGCCTTCAAACTTTCCAAGTTCTCTAATCAGCTGAGCACAGCTGAAGGCTGAAATTTTCTTGGATCTGGTATATCCAGACACCCATTAGCAGCTCTAATGCTTTTTAGTTGGTAGATGTTGCAATAGATAAATGTTTGTAGTAGATATGTGTGTGTGTATGCACATGTGCTCTATAGCACAATGGAGATTTAAGAGAACTGTACCACACAAATGATGGAGTGGGGCAGGCTATTCATGGTCATATTTACAAGACTGGGATCTTTTAGTTGATTTATTTTGCAAAGCAGAACAAGTGGTTGCTATAATGTGCACTGCCCTGTACTGCTGGGTCCAAGAGTCACTCACCTCTGTATATAGCTGGTGAGGGCATGTTTTGCCAGTGCAATCCAGTGTCTGTCAAACACTTGGGCTTGTGCATGAGTATCCCATAACTCTGCGGCAGACCTGTAGTTTATTCAGTGCTTTTTGGTGCCAGGGACAATGGACCCAGTCTCACTGAAGCCTTCAGGAACTGCTGTAATATAAATGTTAAATAGTAATGACCGATACTATTGCAAAGGGAATAGTCACATATTCAAATAAAATGTGAATTGTCATCAGCCACTATTGTTCTTGTGTGTGAGTTAAAACTATTACAGCTGTTACTTAGTCTCCCATTCTGACTGTGGAGGCAGATCAAAAATCCTGGTTTTGACTGAACTCAGTTTTTGTGAAGGAAAAATAAGTTCAAGAATGGTTCTACCATGTGAATTCAAATAGGGTAGGATTGGGAAAATAGCTAAATATAGCCGGTTTGCATGACAAAGTTGCATGAAAGCTGCTGGGTTTTGGGGAGTAACATTTCAGTTAAAACGTGACTTCTTACTAGTTCTTTCCTCTAGACCACTTTGACAGAGCATAAGGAGAGCAAAATGCGTGTTAAAATCACAGAGATTTGATTGATCTTACTAGAAAAAGAATTATGATTAAAGGAAGAAAACTTTCTACCAGTTTATGATGACTTTATGGTTGTTCTTTTTTTCAGAGAATTGATGTTTCAGATCAAATTGTTTGGTAGAGAAGCATAATTGTTCTTGGTATAGCATTGTTTCTGTTTTTTCTTTTTTTTTGTCTTTTTTTTTTTTTTTTTTTTTCTTTGTGTACTTTAGCATTCTTCTTCTGTTGCTTACTTTGAGTTCTGGGACTGTCATGGGCATGCTGTATCCTCCAGTGAGGCACCTGAGCTGGTGAATTAGTTGCTTCAATTAAATCTAAAATCTGTGGGTAATCATGACAAGTAATTTGCTAGTAGATATTTGCAGTTATTTGAGTAGGTATTGATTTCATTGGATTATGCTGAATATCACCATGGTTCAGTTGAATATTTAGTTTGTTTCTTCCACAAATGTTTCAGCCACTAGAAGAATAATCTTTGGTGGCTGTACAATCTTTGTGCTGTATTGTATCTTGTGATAGACTTACCTTCATCACATCTGTATATAATGAAAGTTTTCAACCACTTCAGGGATACCAGGCAGTTGTGACAGTTTCGTTTCCAAAATCTTTATCTCTTACAGTGTGGCTAGCCTAATTTACATTTAATGCAGCTTTCACAGATATCTTTCCACTTGAATTTGCTGATACATTTAAACTACCTCAACACAGGATGTGTATATTTTCAGCAGTTGTTTCAAACTGTTATTTGCTTGTGCTGCTGTAGTGACTGGGAGTGAGTCGTAGGTAGCAGCTCCACTCTGGTAGTCCTGCATAGCAAAAGAAAAAGGCAGGCTGTACGGCAGGTGTACCAGCAGTTTTTCCTCTCCTCACAGTGACATAACTTCTCTTTCAAAGCTGACATATCAGTTGTCCTTTTGTGGCAGACAGACAAGCAGTATCATCAAATTATAGAATCACAGAACAGTTTTGGTTGGATGGGACATTAAAAGTTTATCTGGATCCAGCCCCCTCTCATGGGCAGGGACACCTTTCACTAGAAGGGGTTTTGTTGCTTTCAAGAGTGAGACAGGTAGACATGCAATGGTAATTAAGTTCTTTATGTGAATTGCAACATGAATGCAATTCATGTTGCAGTTCACAGCCCAGAAAGCCAACTGTATACTGGGCTGCAGGTCGACCAGCAGGTCGAAGGAGGTGATCCTGCCCCTCTACTCTACTCTTATGAGACCTCACCTGGAGTATTGTGTGCAGTTCCGGTGTCCTCAACATAAAAAGAACAGGGAACTGTTGGAACAAGTGCAGAGGAGGGCCACAAGGATGATCAGGGGACTGGAGCACCGCCTGTATGAAGATAGGCTGAGAAAGTTGGGGCTGTTCAGCCCGGAGAAGAGAAGGCTGCATGGAGACCTCATAGCAGCCTTCCAGTATCTGAAGGGGGTCTGTAGGGATGCTGGGGAGGGACTCTTCATTAGGGACTGTAGTGATAGGACAAGGGGTAATGGGTTAAAACTTAAACAGGGGAAGTTTAGATTGGATATAAGGAGGAAGTTCTTTACTGTAAGGGTGGTGAGGGAATGGGTTGCCCAGGGAAGTTGTGAATGCTCCATCCCTGGCAGTATTCAAGGCCAGGTTGGACGAAGCCTTGGGTGACATGGTTTAGTGGGAGGTGTTCCTGCCCATGGCAGGGGAGTGGAATTAGATGATCTTCAGGTCCTTTCCAACCCTAACTATTCTATGATTCTGTTCTATGATTCTGAATTTGCTTAATCAGGCTTAACAGAATGAGGGTGCATGGGGATGTGTGCGAAAGCACAGGCATTTGTAATTAAGTCCAAAATGGCAAATTTAAGAAATGTGTCATTGGAATTCATTATGCACTTTAGGTTACTTAAATTCATATATCAAGAATAGTTTTGTTTCTTCAACAAGTCTGATGTACGTCTACTCAGCTTCAGACCCAAGTGGTATTATTTGGATCTATTACACTGTCCAAGAAGTTTTCCTCTTTAGCTAGGAGTTTCTCACTTTATAAATTTAATCACCTAAAATTAATTTCTATCAGTGTTTCTCATCAGATCATAAATGAATATTTTAATAACAAGGACTGAAGCAGACAAACAGAAGTATGCTACCTCTTCTTTAACCATTGTTCTGACGTGTTACTCCTACAAGTTGATGGGCAGAGATTAATGAATGCAGTAAATACTAGTCCAACCCAAGGGAACAGTTGAGTCAAAGCATAGTCTGTAAAATACAGAACATAGCAAAGCTCACTGAATTCAAGTTCAGTACTGTACATGATGTTGGAAGTTCTTGGATTGCACATGGAAAAATTTAAGCTACAGGCATTATTTTGTGTGAAACATTACCTTTTCTGTTCTGTAACTATCCAGCATCAATCTTGAATTTAAAAAGTAAAAATAAAAAAATGTAGCTTATATATGTGCATGTAAAAGTGTAATGGGTGCTCCTTGTCATAACACCACTCATGGTATAAAGTTATTACAGTTATTACAGTTTTGTAGGAACTGAGAATCTAGTTCCTTATGCTTTCTGTGCCGTATGCAGACATGCTGCAAGATAAACTATGTTCTAAATACTTTGTCCTCAAGCTGCTGCCTACTTCAGTTTGAATTTAATTTTCATGTAGTCTTCACAATGATCAGGTATGCCAGAAGGTGCTATATTTATTTAATGCAGAGATTTGTGCTGATTCCATCTGCTGGTAGAGTTTACCCAGAGCCCCCAACAGGAAGGTTTGCTATATTCCAGGCATTTTTCCCTCTTGATTTACTTACCCTCCTTCCAGCCTGTACACATGCTGTGCATGCTTTTCAGATCGAGTAAGTGAGAGGCTGGGTGACAAATTAGACTGGAAGCATCTGTTTCTGCTTCTATGCTGGAAATGCTGAGACAAAAAATATACTGTATGTAAAATGAGTTAGCACATTTATCCAACTTTTCTTTTGGAGATGATGCTTCCACTAGATGAATTGTCCCTGAAGTTGGGCTACTACTGAAAATAAATTTTGTATTTTATGGCGGAGTAGAAGAAAGTAATAACACAGATGTACCATAGAGGATATAAAGATTCCTTGGAAATATGTGAGAAATCCATATTTTAGTAACTGAACATACTGAATAGGGTTTTTTAACTGGGTCTGAACATTTGGGGGTTTTATATTAGCAGTCTTGAAGATTGGGACTTCTCTGTTTCAATATAGGTTTAGGAACCCATGTTAGTAAATATTTGCCCTCACAATCAAACATTCCAGTATCTGATTTTCAAGCCCCTAGGTTTTTAACATTTCTATATTATTTATTTTAGTTTTGAAATTATTTTTCAGTTTGTCTGGCATCTTATAGTTTATCAAGCTATTGATTTAGTAAGATACTGCTTTCCAAATATATGTTTTCTTATGTGCTCTCTTTAAAGAATTCTATTCCATAAATATTGTGCTTAGATGTTTGCATTGGGAAATTAAAAGCAGGTTGCTGCTTAGAAAATAAAAAGACAAGGAGTAATAACCTTTTTTATGTCAGTAGTACCATAAGCTTTTCTTGTACAGCATAAACCCTAAAACTAACGCAGTTTTAGATGCTTAGGAGCTCCTTCATTGTAAAATGTCCAAGTTGCATTCGGATTGGTGTGGTTCTCTTATAGTCAGTAAAATCCTGACACTTCTCAGACTAGGCATTTGAAGAAATTTTGTATGTTCAGCTTTAATGAAGTTAAATGTATGAATAAAAATGTGCAATACTGAGACCACAATGAGGTCCTGCTTCTCATGTCTTGAAGACTCATTGCAGAGAAAGGAGATTAGTATGTATTACATTAGCTTTCCCTTGAGTAGAAAACCAAAGGTTATAATTTGTGTGGTATTGAGTAGATTATGCTTTGTAAGTACTAAGCTTTTATACTTAATTCCTGAAGCCACAAGTAATCTTAAAAGATGTCTAATAATAATTTGAATTGAAAATGCATTTATTGGCATACATAAAAGGCAGAAGATCATGTCATGCTGATGCAGTATGTGGTGTTTGTTCTTCGCTTACCTGCACTGCTGCTGTAAAATGGAGAGTGCTTCTGCTCAATAAACTTTCAGTATATCAAAAAACCTAAAAGCATTCTTAATTTAATAATTACTATAGTATTGTATCTTCTCTGGTTGGCAAGAGAAATGTGTGGCATTTGATAACACATATGATCATGTCAAACATACAGGCTTGTATTCCACATTGCTTTGTGGATCACCTCTTTATGAATGCTCTAGCTTTTAAAAGAGAAACTAATCACATGTTTAGTTAAGATAAATACTGACATTGTTTCTTGCTAAATGTCCCTGCAGACTGTGTGCAGGAAGACTGCAACTCAAATTTCACAAGTTTTTTGGTTTTCTGGATTATTTTTCTCTTCTGGGTAGTTGGAGACATGAGGTAGACTCAAATCCCAGTCTAATATAAAGTCCTTGTGTAGACTTGAGGTTGTATGAATTAATAATTACCTTTAGTAGTACTTTTTTGTTTTGCCTTTTCTTGTGGCCCACCATCTCTGACAGAGTATTTATATTCCCCAGAGCTAACATTCTTTACCTACTTGGATTATCAGTTTACAAAGCTACAGCTGTTCTTACTGTGTTTGTACCAGTGCTATGATATACCGAATAGGAAGGGGATTCTGATCTCAGCTGCACCATTGTAAAATATAGTTTTACATGTGACCCACTTCTGCTGACATCAGTTGAATTTCTCTGGAATTTCATAGCCACAACTGAGATCAGACTTTAGTCTTAAGCCTCACAAAGTTTTTCAAAACCCTACAACATCTCTTACTTAAATTGTTGTAGCAATTCTTTCTGGCAAAAGCTGCAGGTAATCTCATGTTTGGATTTCAGTTAGAAGTTCGTTTTTGCATAGGCCCATGGGGTTCGGGTTTGGTTTGTTTTTTTTTGTTGGTTTTTTTTTTTCACAGTTCTCATTTTTAGGCTGAAGTTGTAAATCTGTGCTCTCAGTCACTCACAGCTAAAGCAAATAAAGAGTTTTAAAGACCTAATGCAGGACAAAGGTGTTTTATTGAGCACTGGATAAAGCTTCCCCACTCCTGCCACTGCCCCCATCCTCTTCCATTGCTGCTTAATTTTGGAAGCTCATAAGCTCATTACCCACCTGCTGTTTTGACTAGAGAGTTCATGCGTGGGGTAGAACGCCTGGTGTGGATAGCACAGTGCCTCCCTTGGCCTTTCACCAGGCATGAGCTAAAAGTAGTAGTGTAGAGTCCCTCGAGGACCCCAAAGTAAGAGGCAGCCTCAGCTCATGCCAGTGTAGATCTGACTGGGTAAGACTTTTCACCAAATACTGTATGTTGTGGGGAGATACCTTGGCAGTAGCTTCTTTTTGCTTTTTATATCATAGCTTAGCATTTGTCATGCCTAAGGAGTGAAAGCAATGGGAGCAATTTCCTCCTCCCTGAGGAATTCAAATCTGTCTCCACCTCATCAAAACATCTCCTAACTACCCAAGAACTCTGCCAGCTCTGGACACCCCTCTTTGGTTTGAAACTCTTCAGTTTGAAAAAAAAGAAAGCAAGTCATCAGTAAGTTGATATAGTCTTGTGGTTAGAGCACTGGGTCAGGTCAGAAGTTTGAGACATGGTTGTTATTACCAGAACTCAAGATTTGTTGATTGATAGCTTGGTGTAATGTGTGGAGAAGACTTCCCCTGCACTGCCTGTGCACCTGTATATTATGTAGTAAAATTTTAGTTCCAAATTTGTTGGTCAACCTTTGAATTGGTATTTCTGTAAAGGGATACCAAAATGAGCACGTTTTCCAATTATTACCTTCTCAGTATATATTTGATACTAATATTCATCTTGCAAAGAGAGGTTACAAGCAAAACTTCACTGAATATTGTTAGAAAAATAGTAACGCAGAAGATAGCAACAGCCATATTTTAGCATATCTCAGCCTGCTGTATCTTATTTTCAGTGGGACTGATGCTAAAGTTCTATATAAATTTTAATTGAGTCTGCTCTGTTGTCTGATTTACCTAAAAGTTGTGTTCATTTGCTCTTCCGTGAGAAACAGAGGGAAAAAAAGAATTCACTACATGAACAATTGTCTCTTTGTTTGAAGGTTCAAGCTCAAGTGCGACATGCAAAACTCAACTTTGACAAACTGAAAACTGATGTCTGTCAAAAAGTGGATCTTTTGGGAGCGAGCAGATGCAACCTCCTTTCTCATGTGTTAACAACATATCAGGTATCCAATGAAAACGTTGACCTCCAAAATATTTACTGTTAATATATGTTTTTTTAAGAGGTTACCATGGCAATATTCAACTGTAAGAACTGTAACTAGTATTGGAGGGGAGATGTGAGATTTTTACTGAAAGCAGATAGGTATTAAAGCTAACATTGCATTGAAATTTCATCCTACCTTACAGATAACACTTCTTCATTTTTGGGAAAAAACTTCACACACGATGGCAGCCATCCATGAAAGTTTCAAAGGTTATCAGCCATACGAATTCACGATGTTAAAGGTAAGGAATATAGAGATATGTTCCTGCTAACTGGGATTTTGTTTGATTATTCCAAAAGAATGATAAAATGCAGCGGAATTAGGAAATTATGTTGCTCTCCAGAATCATGCAAGTGAATTAATGCTATTTTGCCTTTTCATCTGTTTTTTTAAAACTCAGACTCTTTAAGAACACTTTATTGGCTAAATACTAGTACATGGATGAGTTACATGGTTTCCACACCTGTACTGAGACTTTTTAACCCTTCAGTGCTCTGGGAAATAGTTTTGCTTGACTAGTGGTATTTGCTGTTTCTTTGTAATCTTGAAGTATGGAATATATTTGATATCTGGCTGTAATCTGAGTTCAGAGTTTCACCAGGTATCTAAAAGTCATCACTCAGCATTGTGTATTTTCCTGGTCATGCCTGCCCCTTCATGGTTGCTTTGCCCCTTGCAATTTGAGGTTCAGTAGAGGAACGTGAAAACAGGAAAAAAAAAATTATCATATTTCCAGTTATCCCATATTTTGTGCAACATGATAACTATTGGCTGATCCTATTTGCATGGGAGAAAAATAACATTTGTCTGAAGGATATATGAGGGAAGGGTTAGCACTGGAAGGAAAGTGAGGAATGAATGACTTGCAGCAGACACTGCTTGACTGAAGAGACAACCCAGTTTGAAAACAATTACAAGTCATAGCCTCAATCCATGAAATGCGTGTGCATTTGACACTTAGAAGTGGAAGTTGAACTGCATTATGCTATTTAGCCTGCAGCTACCCCAGAGCTCCTGGAAAAGAAGCACCAGAAGGTATATGGTTTAATTCACCCCAGACTACCAAACTTGTCTGTACATGACTATGCTATATTTAAAGTTGTTTTCTAGAATGTGGGTTGGGAGGGAGCAGTTTCTGAACTTTGAAGTGCATAAAGAGCTTGTGGAGGCTGTTACTTCTGCAGCATGAAACATCACAATAGACCAAACAGACAAATTTTAAGCTCAGTCTCTCTTGACAAAAATGAAGAGGCTTATAGATTGTTTCATCTTACCCAGCCTCTGAAGAAACCTGTTGTGCAGGAAAAGACCTCATTTGCTATGAAGTTAACATAACTAAGCTTCTTTCTTGGATAGCGCATGTCGTGGAAGATGGGGTTTAGCCAGAGCTTGTTTCAGCAATCTGCCGGAGTAGATTTCAGCAGGAGACAGTAGGGCATAGTTACCTTGACATTGCTAGTAATTACCTACACACTTACCAATTAAATTCCAAACCAAAAAAGAAAATCCCCTTTATTTCCTCACTGTTGCTTCTGATGTCTAGTTCACAGCCTGGGTTTTGCATGGCCAGGATTTACCCTGCTCAGGAGCCTGGGTGTCGTGCTTGTGGACTTTTTTCATAGCTTCCCAGTGTTAGAAGGTTTCTGAGGAAATTTTTTCCCTTTGCTTTAATGCAAACCAATTTCATTCTGGTTTGTGTAGGTAGCCTGTGTTGTTGCTGGGTATTCGTTCTCTTTTATATCTAAAAATTTGATTATTTGAACAGGATGTATGATTTTTCAAAAAGCATAGTAACATTTGGACATTGGAGAGAAACCTGTAGAGAAAATTCACCTGTCGTGGAGAGTGAAATACCCTTGTGATGGAGGATGAGAGAGATTTGGGGATGTTTGTTATCTTTTGAACTTCCTTCTGTGAAAGATTTCAGTATGATCTAAATTTGAAATTAGATTGGAAAACTGTGATGAAGAAATACAATCTGTATTGAGTCGACACATATGTAACAAGCACACCCTTGAAGCAAAAAGTAACTGTAATAATGGTTGTGAATATTGTAGTGTGTTTAGGATGCAGCCTGACTTTGTTATGAGAATCTTAACCATTTTCATTGCTGGCCTCCTGCACTGAAAAGATACAATTTCCTGGTTTTGCAGTGAAATGTATGCTGAGAAATTATGCTAATCAGAGGTAATTTTATGCTACAGAATTTCATGGAAGTCTGTGGTTTCATAAAACAGCTATAATAAGACTATGTTACTACCTTTTAGTTCTTTATTTCTTTCGGTCTCTAGAGCGTGGGATTATTTCCTATACCAAGTCTCCTCCATGATCTCTTTTCACCCAGTTAGTAGTTCCTGTTTGTTTATGTTAAATGAGAAGATTAAATCAAAATCTGGTGGTTGCATCAGGTGAGATTCTGTTGCCTAGGAGAATATATGTCTGCTGATACTCCAGGTGCCTTACTAGGGTAAATCACCTCACCTTCAGTTGTCATTTCTGAAGGGTGTGGGACTACTGTGGGTCCCATGTCTCCTCTGCTAGACCTGGGTGTGGAATAACAATAGATATTTATGCTTAGGGAACTGATCTCTCCCATTCATATCATATGTTTATGCCAGAGTAATTATATATTAAGAAGGAGATGCAAGATAATTCTATATTGAGATTACATGGTATTATTTTTTATGAAGTTTAATAAATAGCTGTAAGAGATCTAGGCAAGTGTAGTTCCTCATGGAGAAACTTTTGGTCTAAAAATATACCAATTGAAGAAGCTTTACACATTAAAAAATATATAATCCAAATATATAATAGCTTAAAACACACATAAAATATTTCAGCGTGCCCATTTCTACATTAAATTGGGAGGTACCCCTTTTAGAATATTCTCCCTATGTTGTATCTTAGAAGGGATCTTTCCTAAAAGAATTTTTTTAGTTTGGTACTTGCAAATAATTTTTGTCTATTATGATTCCAGTAGCAATCTAGCAGCTTAATTCACCTTTTGCTGCAAGTGATTCTTTTGAATTAAACTAAGCATGTGTGTACGTAGGATTAGCATTTTACTTTAAAACAAGAATGTAAAGAAACTATTAATACTTGATTTAGATGTAGATTGTCTTACTGAAAAATTAGAAGGTGCTATGTACTGGAAGATTACTGTCTGTATTTAGTAGTATGAATATATTCATGTACCAGGTTTACCTCAGGAAAGAGACTCTTAAAAGCCTCTTGGGATTGTTTCTGGAAAGAAAACATTGTCTTTAGAGATGTTTGCCAAAACTCACTTAATGAAAAACAGCCCATTTGTTTTCTTTGCTTCAGGGTATATGCTGAGAGTAGTATAATCATGCTATTGCAGCTGTATTTCCTAACTTCGAGTTTCATGCTTGATGAAGGATGATTATTAATGTGCTAACAACTCTGTATTGTGATGTAAAAGTATCTGAAGTATCTATTACTGTATCCATTGCTGTACTACTAAAGATGATGAGTTGATGTTTTGGTAAAGCCTTTAAAGTTTCATTCTCTTGAAATTACTATATATTGCATGAATTCAAATTTATTTCAGGGGCTATTTTTCAGGAATAATACCTCTTTTTAATTTCTGTCTCCATTTATTTACCTTAGTTACTTAATGAATAATTAGTTACATTTTTTACATTTTAATGTATATTACCTAACTTCCTGAAGAGTTCATATGAGTCTAGAAATAATAACAGTTCTGGTAATAGAGTCAAAAGGTGTATTTCTCAGTGCATCCATTTATTTCTGTGCAAAGTGAAACACTGTGCTCCTTACATGGTTTGGAGAACCCTGTCCAAGCAGGTACTACAATACTGTTGCCTCATGCTGATTTCTGCTGTAGTCGGGTATACTTTCTTTTTTTTATCCTATCCTTTGTTGCATGTTGACTTTATTCACAGCAATATTGCATATCATTTTCTATCTCTAGGGGTTTTGTGGGGGCATTAGGTGTTTATTGGGTTTTTCCTGATGAATCTCCATGAGGAAATTTTGAGGCTACCTGCTTTTCCCTCTTCCTTTTCAGCTCTCCCCCAAATGAAACCTATCCAAGCTTTTGTCTCCTCAGTGGTGCTGCATTTCTCCACATGTGTCGTGAAGTCCTGGCTCCTGGATCTGCCCTTACTGTGTTGCTTTGATTCTTTCTCAGTCAAAAGGAAGCGCATTAGTTGTCCGAGGCACTTGGGGGGAACTGTGGGCAAGCTGAGTGCTTTGTCAACACTGATGATTTAACTGCAGAGGACAGGTTTTGTGTGCAGTCCAGATGATCTTGGCTTGACTTGAAAGCAGCCCAGATACAGGTGAAGGAATTTTGTGAGCAAATAACAGTCAGCCACAAAGTAGGGCCTGAGCTGGAACCAGAGTTAACTCTGCAGCAGAGGAAGTGCCTGTAATGCAAAGCTATGCTGTCTTTCTCTGCATTGCACTTCTGTACAAGTATAATGCATATTCTTATGTTTTTGAATTCTAATTCAGGTCCTCTTGGAGTCAATGGAATAATTCCCATCAATTTTAATGGTACAAGAAGCAGAACCTAATCAATAGCCAGTACCAAGGCAGTTAAAGGGTAACATATTCCTTCACAAGTGATCTAGCCCGAGGTGACTAGTGTCCATTATTCAGAATCCAGGAAGTACACTTATGTGTGATTCTGGGTAGCACTGTTACAGTGTCAAAAAAGAAAAAAAAAAGTGGCAATCACAGAATAAGGTAAATGTCTTTAATGCCTCTATTTACTATTGCTGCTTTTGTGATACCTCATCTTTGGACATGTCTACAGT
Organism: Pezoporus flaviventris; assembly: GCF_033815535.1. Classification (NCBI taxonomy): domain Eukaryota; kingdom Metazoa; phylum Chordata; class Aves; order Psittaciformes; family Psittacidae; genus Pezoporus; species Pezoporus flaviventris. The sequence goes on from NW_026892603.1 coordinate 6,807,737, forward strand.
GCTAAAGTGGCTTATGACGAATTAATCTGAAGTTCTAGATAGAAAAATAACGTACTAAGAGGAAAAAAATGCAACTGTAGTATACAACAGATCCATTACTTTAGTTTCTGAAACACTGAAGTATACATTTCCTCATACAGACAAGTACTGAGCCAAGCAGAAACTAGAATGCCCCTACTGGGGATTCATCTGTCCTGGTTAACAGGGCAGTGCAAACAAGACCTGTGACATGCCTGGGCCTGCTTTTATTGTAACAGATGGGCTGGAGACTCTTAACTTTTATTTAATAGATGAGATGGATTTAGCAGCCACAGTTTTTCCTTTTTTTTTACTGTTCTGATGAAACATACTACCATTTTGTTGAACTTCCTACATTTTTGTGTTAAGTTCTGCACAAAAGGTGGCTTATTTGGTTTAGCCTCAGCTTTTTGGGGAAAGAGGGGAAGAAGATGAGTGAGATATGCAACTATGAATATCTGTGAGATAAATAAACTCACAAGTAGTCGGGACTATGCACATAAAATGTGGTTTTATTTTTGAGAAACTGAGTTAGGCGTTGGGAATAGGAACATGTTTTCACCTTCACAGCAAAACCATTTGATAAAGCCAAATACCCACATTGCTAACATCTGTGATTATTTAATTACTATATTCAGTTATTTAGCTTTTCATACAGCAGTACTAATTAATGCATAACAGAGACAACCAGTAGTATATGTATCACTCCTGTAGTCTCAGAGAGCTGGTCTATAACGTCTGCTTGTTCACATGTCCAAATTTTGGCTATAAAAGTGCTAACCAGGAAACTGCACATTGTTATCTTGTAGTATGGTCTTTCAGATTGTAAGGCTTCCTAATACCACACCTGGCCTATATTTAACTAACTATCCAACATTTTAACACTTGTTTTCAGATTCAGGATACACACAGTACCTTCCCATTATACTGCAGTTGCCAAGGTTTTGTCAATAGTTGTGTCAGAAAAAAAGAGACTGAAGAAGTAAAGAAGCAGTATATGAGGAATAATCATGTAAAGAATAAATTTCTTCTCATCTTGGGGAAAAAAAAAGAAGGGACTGGGGGGCAAAAAAGGAGGAAAAAAAAAAGAGGCAAAGAACATGATGTCAGTGCCTGCTTTGCACATGGTGTATATGGTTTTACTTAAGAACATTGGAAACAGAACATGAATTTAGAAGTATTCAAGCATCACCTTCTTGTATAAAAGGTGTTCATGTGACTCAATTTGAGTATCTTCAAACATTTTTTTATTTTGCTTGAATCAGATATAGTTTGATACAGCTCAAAACCATTCTTACTAATGTGGGTTCTGTAGTTTGGTTTGGTCTTAAATAACACGCATTCTATTTTGTTATCTTCATTTATATTATGGTTATTATCTAGAGCTTACAAGATCCTGTGAATAAACTAACAGAAAAAGCAGAAAAGGAGGATCTGCAGATTGAAAGCATTAAATCAGTACAAGATCAGCAGAGTCAGTAAGTTGCATGGCCTGTAGATTAATAAGTATTTTTGTCTATAATCTGCTTTCTGGTTGCTAAAGTCACCAAACATTTATAAATAGAAATACAAACGCAGCTAGTCTGATCACACTAGCTAATAGGAAGCTTAATACAAGAATTCCTGAAATGTTGTAATGTGTACATGAATAAATTTTAAGGTGGAATTAAGAGATTTTAAAAGACCCATTAAACCTTTATATGTTTTTCATCTTTCTTAGCCTTCTCTTTATTTTTCAGCTTTTGCTTCATTTTTTCTGTAATTAAAAAAATGGTAAACTACTACACATGGGAGAAGACATATGAGCGTTGTATTTCTCCCTTCTTAGTATCTCCTTTCACCTGGGAATAGGATATGAATTCCTGATTGCTTTGAGCAGCGATTAGTTTTTGTAATGTATACAGCATCAGTTAGTAATCCAATGAAGCAGTAGGTACTTAGGGTAAAGTACATCTAAGTGAGCTGATGCTATCGGGGTTTGAGTTACCTGGTGCTCTGAGGTGAGAGAGGCTCATGAATGAACTGCTATGGGGAGAGGAGAATAGGAGAATGGGATGTGATTACTCCCCTATGGGACCATCAGGATTCAGTTGTGAGGAGATGCAACATTGATATAATCCTGCTGCCACCTGTTGTTTTGACTGTCCCTGTTTCAAGTAACCAGCAAAGGATCAGTTGTCAAAAAAGTAGAGAACAGCTTGACTGATTAGTGGGTTTTGCTCAGCTATTTATAATGGATTTTTTAAGAGTTCTGTTTTCCAGTCCTATTTACTTGTTTAGATTCAAAATCTGACCAAAACCAGTATATAAATTGGTCAGATTTGGTACTATTGAGATTAGAAAGGACTCGGCCAAGTGCCATTTGGCAGGTGGTTGTCTCCACAGCACTTCCTTGAATATGCTGCATCTCATGTGACAATAATAAGTAATTTTATAAACTGTTCTCCTCAGTGTTGAATATAAAGGTCTAGAATGAATTTATGATTTATGCAAGATGTGTGCATGACATGTCATGGTTGTACTTTATTTATAGATTATCTTTTTTCTTGTCTGTCATAAAACTGAGGTGAAAAAATGTCACCATTTTGCTGTCTAAAACAAACCATAAATAAACATCAAAGATTCCAGAAGAATTACACAAAACGAAGCTTTTAAAATCTGAAAACTTTCCATTGACAGTAAACTTTCTTTATACTAGAATTTGGCCTGACTCTAATTTTCCTCTTCTTTGCCACAAGCATATCTTCAGGAGCAGGAGAGGTGATGACTCCTGTCCTGTCACTAGAGGATAGGAAGAATGTGCCTGCACAGGCCTCTTAACCACATCAGCCTTGTGTCTGCTTTCTTCCCTGCTGGTTGAATAGCTTTACACAAAGTAACAGCAGTTAAAAAGTGTTCTAGCAGAAATTCTTTACTGGTTACCTTTTTATAAGAATTGCGTGTAAACCACAGCTTTTTATTCTGTCAAGAGCTTTTTCATCAACACTGCTGTTCCATTTATTTAGAAATCTGCTGCCATGGGACAAAACTCCCCTCACTGTTGATTTTTAGGTTTTTTGTTTGTTTATTTTGAACAGTTGTATCACCTCCATGATAGTTATGAAAGACCAAATCTGGAGAAGCAGGCTACACTATACTTTCCATTACAGACATTTAGTTAGATTAAAAATGAAAGGGTGGTAGGTTTTGATAGTCTTCAATCTAATTTTGGTTTTCAACGGACTTCTGCCAATGAAACATTAAAAGTTAATAGCAGACCACCAGCATATACAGCAAATGTGGGCTCCCATCTGAATTACTCTTGGTTTGTTATTGATATGATTCTTTAATGATATGACCAAAAAGAGAAAAAAAATATTATTCTATAGCCTGAGAATTATTTTATCTTTTTTTTTTTTTTTTCAAATTAAGGTTGATTTCATTAGATGATGAGAGCCATACCAAGGAATCAAACTATTCAGGTATTTTGTTTCTTTTTATCATAACTTCATAAGTGCTGTAATACATGTTTTTTTCCAGTTTTGTTTATTTCCTATTTCCTATTTTCCTGTTTTGTTTATTTCCTATATATTTGCTTCACCCAGCAAATCCCTACAAATGCATGAAACTTAAGGCCAGAAAGATCCATTTAAACTAATCTCTTACATATTATATCACACTGCAATTCATTCAATTATTGTTAGGTAGGTCGAATAGCTTGTCTTCCAAAGCATAATTCTTACATTGGGCATGTCTTCAAGGAAAGAACATACAGATTAATCCCTGGCACTGTTCAAGGCCAGGTTGGACAGGGCTTTGAGCAACCTGGTCTAGTGGGAGGTGTCCCTCTAGATGATGGGCTAGATGATCTTTAAGGTCCCTGTTGAGATCAAGAAAGTAGGCCACACCTAACATCATAGCTGACTCTACTCTGACAATGGGCTTGGACAAGATGACCCTTGGAGGTTCTTCCAGCCTAAATAATGCCATGGCTTCAATATATCTTTTTCTATTAAAGAGAATGGAGGAAAATCATTTTAACATGTGGTGTTCTATCCTCCATGAAGGTACTTAAAAAGTACTATATTAAAATCAAGACTCCTTTCAAATGTCCATTTTGATAGGCTAACTATATTGATGTCTTGAAGACATCTTATCTACTTTATTTATGGAGTTAATTTCTATTCCACTGTACAACATCCCTTTTAAAATCTGAAATATATAACTGGACATTTTTGATGTCTTGTTTCTAGAAGGTAAAATCACATTCCCATTTCTAAATCCAAGGAAATTATCTCATTTTTCTGCAACATCAAGTTAGAAGCTCATTTAAATTTTTTGTTTATCAAGACTTGGCTTCTTTTTGTCACAGCTTTCTAAGACTCGTTCTTCCTTTCTGCAGCCTGACTTATATTCCTTATCCTGGAGGTATAACTTATGAGTTAGCAGTATTAAATTATCCCAGCTTTGGCTACAGCAACTACATGACTGGCCTGAATGACCACCTCTAATAGTCTGTTAGTTGTTTGCACATTTTTTTCAAGAGTGATTTTGTGTTTACTTCCAGATGACTGCTAAAGCCATTGAATAGCAATGGATATAACAGTAAACCTTGCAGATCTAAACTAGAAACACTTCTGCTTTGCAGTTATTTCTCCTAACAACTGTTTTTTGACATCTGTTAGTTTTCATGTTCCTAATCCATTCAATATTTTCTTTCTAGATATTATGCAGTGCTAATGTTTTGGCTGGAAGGCTATGCAGTACAAAGACAAGTTGTTTCTAAACAAATATTTTTACCAAAGAAAGCTCATAGTTCTATCAAAGAAATCAGTTGAGGGTTTTTTAAACTTGGTCTGCTTTGCATAAACCCAAATTCCTTTTATTACAGGAATATTTATTATGCTTATATTCTTTTGCTGAATCCCGTACTTGAATGGGATTTGGCTAATGTTTTGTCTAGAAGTAATGGTGAGCAACCAGCCCATAGTTACCTACAATTAATGAGTCATCCTGTTAATTATTGTTGTTGTTTGGGTGGTTTTTGTAATAATGACACAATATTAGGACTTTTCTAGTGTTTTGAAGTTTCACCTATTTTGCAATTAATTAGATCAGATACCTCTTTGATGAGATATTTTAATATTCTTGGATACAAAATCTGACTTATATTTTCTTAGCAGATGTTTTCTAGAATCTCAATTACTTATGGGCTGTAAAATATTTCACTATTGTCCGTAATATAAATACCTTGCTCTGTCTCTTTCTCCATCATCTCTAAAGGAGCTGAAGTATCTTGGAATACTTCTTCCTGCTCTGCTAAATTTTTCCATCTCCCTTTACTAGTGGGTCTGTGCCATTGCTAAGATTATTTTTTTTTCCCCTTGAAGTACTCTGTATGTACTAAAGTAATACAGATGTAACGCTACTCGCAATGGAGCTGTGTTTCATCTTAGTTTTCCTCATCAACTACTTCTACTTCATAACTTTCAATTGATTATCATTTGCTCTGCATTTTCTCTTATTATACTATGGATGTTTTTAAGGTTGGCTCCACCATATTTTCCACTGAACTAAGGCAGGCTTTTAGTAACAGTTGTTCTTTCTTCGTTACGGAATTGTGGCTATTCATATCCCACCTTTCATGAACTTCTCTTTCACTTCCAACACACACTCCGCCGCCAGTCAGTGTAGGGTTGTTTTTTTCCCCTTTAGCTTTGTGCATTGTCCTTTTATGGAAGTGTCGTATATATTTGTCCTTATGCCTCTGCTATTTATATAAAGTGTAATCAGATGTGATCATCGGTCCTTAAATGACCATCTGATTCATTTCTGTCATTGTCCTAGCAAAGCCTTGTTAAAATAATATGATTCAAACAGCAAGCTGTTCTGTTTCACTTAGTTCTGAACACACCTTGAAGTTTCTATTAAAAGGGCTTGGCATTCAATTTTTATTACCCTATAGAGAATTTTATTTCTCCTTTTTAGCCTCAAGTTTGAGGCTTCCAGCAGATCTGCCTTCCAGTTCTGGCAATACTGTGACCAAGTTCTTCATTTGCCTCCAGAGCTACAGACTTAGCTGTAGAAACTAGATTTCCTCAACAGTTAATGGGGAAAGGCATGTTCAGCAGGTAACTCATCCCTCCTGTTTTGCTACATATCTTAAATGGGGTTACTGACCTGAGGAAGATGTCTTTCTCTTCACTGGTAGATGGAGATTGCTTTGACTCCACATCTAATTTAAGAGACTTGATCAAAACTAAAGGTAGTTATAGTTGGAGCACTGTGGTATTTTTTCACCTCTGATAGCCTATAACCCTCAGCTATACATTTTCTCTCCTACTGGGAGGGAAATTAGCCCATTTATTTTTCTCCAGGAGAAAAGGTGCTTTTTCTTATATACTGACCTGAGTGCTTTGGGAAAAGATTCCTTTTCCCCATTCCTGGACTTGGCTTCATGAGAAGAACATAATTACCAAGGAAGGTGATTTAGGGACTGATAAGGTCCTGGCACTTTCGTGCTCTCTCCTGGCCTTTGTTAAGTACAGGCTTCTAAAAGTGTCTCTGCTTCTGGAGGACAGCAGAGACCTGTCTGATCTCTTTAGTCACCTCAGTTGGGTGCACTCAGCCTGGAGTTGGATTAGTGTGGCAGTTGGTGATTCAAAGGAAGTTTCCCCCAAAATTATTATTCAGAAGTTTGCCTCACTTCTTAGAAACACTTGTATCTTGGGCCTTTCATCCATTGTTACCAGGTGCATTTTAAACATGAATGACATTAGCCATTGCATCTTGATCTCGTAGTGATGTTGTTTATATGCATGGTATTGTGCAAAGTGCAATTTGACATGCTTATGGCTTTTAATTACAGCTGACCATGGCAAGGATGTCACATCTACCTTACAAGAAAATTGTAACCGCAAGCAGAACTCAGGTGAAGAGACTTAAGAAAACTACCTTTAGATGTATACTGTCAGTGTACTGCAGCTCTTCCTTTATTGCTTTTTTCTTTTTTTTTTCTTTTTTTTTTTCTTCCTTTATTTAGGTGCTATAGATGACTTACTAGACCTGCAACCTGAAGAAAATGGTATGAAACATTAGTGCATGTCTAGTTCATCTGTTTTTCTATTACAGACACCAAGTATAATTTTAATCTTAGAACATAATTGTTTTCATAATCTGAAAGGTTGAATGAAATTATACAGCTGCAATATTTAAACAGTATTAAAGGAAACTCAGTATACGTTCAGAGGCACTATTCTTGATGTTATAATGTGAAGTAAACCTTACTGGGGATGAAATGCATTGTAATAGGTGATTCAAGATTAGCTATACTAGAGTATATCAAATTTACCCCACTTAAATAGGTTCCACTCTGTATACCTTACCCCTCCTATAACATTTCACAAACTTTTCTTTTGGGTTCTTCAGTTGTTATACCACAGCCCTTGGCAATACACTAGTAACAACCAGATTTTATATCAGAAATGTACAAATTATTTTGGCATATGAAAAGAGTATAAGAACTGGTGACTTCTTTCAGCCAGATAGTCGGTTAAATCAGTTATGCTGTTCTCATACACACATGAGAAAGCAGTTTTTCATTCCAGGCTCTACTCCTACCTTTACGCTTTTGTTAGATCTGTGGCAGCTCAAGGAGATGTGCTGTTTGGTTGGTTGGGTTTTTTTAACAAAGGTTGCTGTTTTCCCGTATGTAAAGATCTGTCTAAAAGTTTTATGTTGAGTTTTCATATGCACTAAGAGTACTGCCTGTAATTTCTCAATTGCTTTTCAGTCATATATCTCAAAAGAATGAATAAAAAACTTTCAACAACAATAAAAACAACTGTGGCAACTCAAAAAGCAAGTAAAGAAGCAAAGAAAAAAATCCCTTAGTGTAGTTAAGTCAGTCAGATTGAGAGAGTAATTTGGGATATTTAAAGCACTGCCTTCATGGTAGGTAAGGAAGAGAGAATTTGCAAACACCTTGACTTTGGATTTGCCATGGGCAGTCTCTTGCACTGTGGGGATGGGGAAATTACCCATATGGGGAATCACCCATGAAGGCAGAAACAGGGAAAGTTCCTCAGCTGTCTGTTCAGAAGCAGCCCTAATATGTGGGTAGATAAAGTAGTGATGACTTCTTTTCTGTGATTAATAAAAAAAGGTGAGTGCATGTCTGATAAAGGTCCTTTTTTCTTCTGGTTTTACCCTTACTCAGTTCCGTTCCTTATTGGACCTTCTTAGTGGAGATACAGATAATGCGTACAACTGTTGGTCATACAGGTTTATCTATGTCAGTTGGAAGGCTTTTTGTTAAGTCAGATAGTTAACCAATAGGAAAACAGTTGTGGGGTAGTTACATCAGATAAGGAAGATTATGTTAATGTTACAATATCAGCCATTTACCCTAATTTTACACACTAGCTAGCTTTAGACTAGTGAATATTGTATTATTTTAAGTGAAGCAGTTCAGTTAGAGTTACCTTTTAGTGTGTTTCAGAATCAATTCGTTATCCTAAGTTTCCAATCATGCATCATTGTAAATGTTTTTAGTTTCTCTTCCCATTTTTTTTTTATTTTTACCAAAAAAATGAGGTGTGTTTGCAGTGAGCATTGCTAGAGGCTTTTTTCAAACAACTACAAAAATATAATGACATTCCTTTTTCAGTGTTTTATTGGGAATTTGGGGCTTTTTTTCATGGACATTTATAAGCTTAGGTCTGCATGTGCAGACAGAAAAAAAAGATTTTGACTGAAAATGAGCTGTGAAAACAGAAACAGGAAAAGAAATAATAGAACATTTATGGGTGAGGTGATAAAGTCCATATCATTCTAGTAAATTGCAGAAGTACTACATGAGTAATATCTCAATAAGCAAGGCCGGTTTCAAGATGACATTTATTGCCAACAAGAGTAGAACTTACCACTGCTTACTTGAGGTAACCTGAGCATAAGCACCACCCTGTCCTCCCCTGCCCTGGGTGCGTTGTCCCTGCGGGAATACTGGGAGGACAACGACTGAGATGAGAAATGGTGACTCCTGTGATTTCTGGTGATCGTTCACACTACAGCAAGACCAGCTCATCAGATGTAAAGCTATATGTTGTACTTTCTCCCCCAGTAAAAATGGGACTACTACAATGGGATACCCAGGTGACTCCGAGTTTTGCACTGAGCTGTGCTGCTGCAAAGCTTTTGTTCCATTGTAGGTCATTTGTGGTTAGGTGCAGTGTTGGCTGTATGTCTTAGTAGATCTGTTACTGATGATGCAGCCTTTGCACCTCCCCCTGCAAACCTTCCAAGTTCATGAAGGGGCCTCCTGAAATCACCTTTGAGATGGTGATGCCCTGTAGAGATCAGAGTTCTTAAGTGCCTTTGAATTAGCAAATGTGTTTTCCCTACAGAAGGCTTTACCCCTCTGACTCACCTGGTGAATAACTTGAGGGGGATTGTAGATGCTTGGACAACATTAACATTCTTTGCTGTTTATCTGAAGATGGGAAAGCAGCCTAAAAATTTGTAAGAACAAATTGTCTTCTACAGTATTTTAGTTCTAGTCTAGTGGGAACATCAGGAGAATTGACGTATTTATAATGTTTCTATTTCTAGTTTTCGATCCTTGTCAAGGCATACAGAGGTATATAAAAATGTGAATTAGAATGGAACCGAATCTCACAGCTGACTTCAGTAATGAATAAAATCCTTATGTGTTGGTTTGTTTGTTTCTTGGTACGTAGGTGTGGATTCTGACTCATCTGCCTATTTTGAAATAGTTTTGTGCTTTTTTTCTCCTCTGACTCAACTTCAGCCATTTCACTATAAATTATTACAGCTATTGAAAGGGAACTTTCCTGAGAAGGCAGTTGCATTTAAATTAAATGGCCTGTTGCAACCACTTTGCTACTGTCAGTCTTTTACCCTAACCAGAAAGGGTTAAAGACATCTTTGCAAGTTGTATGCAACTTGGAGAGCTCAGCTGATCTACCTGAACTTTGGAAAACTGAAGTTGCTTCTGTGCCTTACCACAAGTTTGAAGCAAGCATAATTAAGATAAACTGATCTGGCTATCAGTAACATAACATTATCAACACTGTTAACTACCATTTTTTGTACTCTGTGTACTCCCACAGTGGAGCTCTAGTTTCCAAGTACAATAACTCTTGGGCTTCCTTGATAGTTCTTTCACTTTCCAAATATTTTGTAAGCTATAGAAAAGGATTACGATCCTGGTCACATGTTCCATGTATTTTATATAGCCATTTAACATTTCTAAAATAGGAAAAAAATGATTTTAAGGAGTAATGGCTCAAGTGATCTAAGAGCTTCTTCAGCTGCAGTTCTGGTGCTAGAAAACTAGCAAGGGGAATCAGAAGGAAAGTGGCCCCAATTATTTCTCAGCAGCATAAGATAGGAAAAATAAAGATACTGCAACACTGAACAGTGTAGAAATCTCACTCTCTGTAGAGTTGCCTGTTCTTATGGGGAAATAGCAAATAACTCAAGCACTGGTTAGAAGGTCATAAAGGTGATCTTAAGTGTGTTCTCACAAAATTCCAGAATAATGCTCAACTTTTATTTATTTAAAATTTATACCATTCTGGGGGTTGATAGCTTTATATAATACTTCAAAAAGCAACATAAAAGTAGTCTTCTCCAATGTTTTAAATATTAGACTATGTAATGATTTTGGTGTGGTGTTCAATAGATTTTTTTTAAGCATACTTGTAATACTGATTTCAATGAGAAATGAGTCTTAACAGCAGTTAGGTTATCTAAGATAACTGAGGAATTATTTGTTGTATAAGCTACAAGTCCAGATATCCAAAAGAATTAGGTCTAAAATAGAAAACAGCAAATATTCCTGTAAAAATACTCCATCTCACTTAACGTGCAAAACATAGGTTGACTATTTTTAAAAGGTTCCTTCTTTTCTTTGTTCATCTAAAATATGATTTCTCTTGACTTTCTTGTTCTGAGACAGCTTCAAAGAATCAGTTTGTGAGGTCCTTGGAGTCAGAACCTGGTGATAACATGGTGTTACTGAATGAGATTCTCAACGGTTCCTCCCCAGACGATGGGGAATTCAGCAAAGAGTGGACAGCTGTTTTTGGACAGGTTGCACTTGCTGATCTCACCATGAACTCTTCAGCTGGAGATACGGAAAGTACTTCATCATCTGTGGCACCAATGCTGTCAGGCTACTTGCCATCACAGCTGTTAGACCAAAACATGAATGACTTGCAGTCATCTTTACATGGTGAGAACTCATCTTGTTCTGCTATTCAGTTTTAGGTTTTTGAGTATGGGTTTCTGCTATGCAGAAGCTTATGTGACAGCTTATGTTGTACCATAGCTGCAGAAACCTTCAAGTTGAAGTACAGTGTGGCCTGTAGAAAAAAATGTGAGTAGCGTATTTGTTTTTCTAGCTGTGCGCATTCAGTGTTTGTGAATGAAGTACCCAGAACCTGAAGTCAAAATTACCGTCTTGAATGTTTTCATTGAGTTTCTGAAATGTTTTGTAGGCCTTTGAGTTTTTGTTGGTTTTTTTTTTCTGTAACAGAAAATCTGCTTGAGTTGGTTTTACTGTTTAATTCACAACTGTCTCTGTTAAGGGGCCAAAGAACCAAAAATGATTACTGTATTTTGTCTTGGAATACTATTTCTAAACAACGTGGTGAAAATCAGTTGCAGTCATTCATTTTCTGGGTTTTTTGTTTTGTTGTTTTGGTTTGGGTTTTTTTCCCCTAAAGCATCCCATACTGTTGTGTGCAGGGTTATGGCTAAGGATAGAATGGGTTTTCTCATCCTAGCAATCATACAGGTGGATTCCTCTTTTAGGCTGGTTATCAACTCTTTCTTTGAGAGATGCAACTCTTTCTTTCCCTTTTATTTTATACAGTTCATTTTCTTGGGTTTTCCAAGCTGCTGCTGGGAGGAGAGGAAAGAGGGGGGAAACTAGGGCAGAGCTTTCCTGCTGCTGCTTTGGCATTGAGGAGGGGAGGGAGGAAAGCAGACTGGTGATAACCAGCCAACAGCAACTACCTTCATCCTCCCCACAGTCCTGCTAGATTTCTCCTAGGGCTTTGCAGGCTAGAGGAGGACCTTGCCTTTTTAGGCTCTAACCCAAGTAGTTTAAATCTCATCTGGGGAAGAGTGATGTAGGAAAGACTAGCAGACTGATTCCATCCTGAAGACTACTTCTTGGAACCCGTGCAAATGGTATAATCATACATGATGTAAAATGACCTGTGACATTTTGGCAAGAACAAAGGCAGGCAAATTTACCTGATAAATACAGTTACCACCAGCACTCCTAAAGCCAGATACTTGTGTTCACTGACTTCAGCGTTTAGATGGAAACTGGGGGAGCGAAATTTGCAATGATGCACAGTTTTAGATAAATTTTTATGATGAGGTCATGCATACATGAGTATGATTGATAGAGTGAAGAGGGACTGGAAGAGTGTAGGATTTGACCTCATAAAATATGAGCTGAAAAAAAATCAAGAGGTTTAGTCATTGCATGATCAAATTAAACAGTTTGTGACAGAAGCAGACATGGTATCTATTGAAAGGGAAAAAAAGAACAATGAGAAAAACCTTTTCTTGAGACAGAGACATAAAGAGATTTAAGCAAAGTACTTAAAATGGCAACAAATATTATGGGATTAAATTTTTTCAGAGTTTTTACGTATTTTTATATGTAAACATGTTTTTGAAGGAAAAATATTTTTGAGGTGGAGATGAAAAACGGGCTGGGTACCCTTTCTGAGGCTGTTGATACAGCTCTCATTTGTACAAGACACTGGCACTGGCTGTGCTGTTTGCACTTCAGAATCTGAGCTCACGTATTTTTCATTCAAGGAACGCTACAAGTGGAAAATCCATTCCAGTCAACATGGTATCCGAAAACCTTTTTGAATAAGAAAAGGAATAAATCTGAAATGGAAGAATAAAACATGTTGATGTTTCCAAATGAAATTCCAGGGGAAAGATTTGTCAAAAGATTATAGTAATTGATCTGCTGGCATTTGAAAACTCAGGGCTAATCAGCTGAGTGATTGTATCTGATAATCACCATGTTCCCAGTTGACTCTGGTTGCCAAGTAAAATTCATTTTTTAAACTAACTTTCATAGACTGTTTTCCTTTTTAAGTTTTGTGTTTCTCATTCTCTAACAGAAGGTGAAATTCTGGCCATTTTATATCTTGTCAAATCTGAGATTTAATCTTAAACTGCATTTCACTTCACAGCATTTCTTTCATAATCTGATTTTATCAACAAATGTGGAAACAGAGACTTCATTTTTTATTTTTTTGTAACCAAATACTAACCAGAGTTTAAACATATCTCAACATCCAAGTTGCAAATGTTAGAATAAGTGAATTAGGGATATTTTTGCTGAGCACTTGTGATACATCCCTACACTTTTTTTTTTTCCCTCCAAATTGGTAGGATTGCTTAATAATTATTCAAGTGTGAGGTGCTACACTGGAGCCTCAATGTTGCATACTTCCTGTGTGAATTTGGCCTTAAGACCCTAAAGATTCTTAAAACTCACATGCTTAACTTTAAGCACATTAACTTTTCTATTAACTTCAGTGGGATTACTTACTTATTTTACGTTAAGCACACTCATAAATCTTTGGGGCTTTGTTTTCTTTCTGCCTCAGATCTTAATCTGTAAAACAGGCACAATGCTATGCAGGTTATAAACTGCTATGGTCAGGAATTCCCAGCTCAGATTTTTTTCTGGCTGTATTTATAGGCAGGATCTAGCACAATGAGACTTTGAATTGTTACAAGACTACCAGGTGCTGGTTTAAAATACATATAATTGTGTGTGTGTGTGTGTGTGTGTGTGTATAAGAAACAAAGCATGCTCCCAAGAAATCTTTTATATTTTCCTCCAGTTGCAGCTCTGTAGTTTGGTTGTCTTTTCACTTTTTCAGCATTAGCTTTCTCTTTCATGAAGGTTATGGCTTCATTTACTTATTCAGACCACTAAGGGCTCCTCTTCATCTTCCCTATATGTGCATATATTCTGGTTGATAAGAAAATGTGCAGCTCACCATTTCTATTTCTAATTTTATTGTGGTAGCATTTGTGAAGATGCTAGCTAAAAAGTAAGCCGTTTGGTTTCCTTGCTGTCTCAGCAATAATCTTTTGTCTAGTCATGTAGCAAAGCCGTCCTGTGAACAGGCAAACCAGAACAGGCTTAGGCCCAGCAACTGTTTTCAAACTGATAGGCTGCAGTTGGTTTTGTTTGTTCTCTGTAGCTCACTGTGAGTGGACACTAAAAACATAATTCATGAAAGTATTTAATAAAAATTCTGGCAGACTTTCCTGGTAAGTTAGTAAGTAACTTCCAGGTAAGGTGGGTAAGTTAATTATGAAAGCATCACAACTTTTCTGAAGCATTTTTGGTTGGATGATTTTGTTGCTGCTGTTAGGTTTTTTTTGTTTCCTAAGTGGTGTTTGAGCTACCTGTGTTTCAGTGAACAGAAAACCAGACCACAGCATCTCTCCCGAGGGATGGCCATGCTACTTACCCAGCCTTAGTCCAGGGACTCAAAAGCAGGGCTCCAAAACAGTTAAGTGGTCTGCAGTGTTTTGTTCTGTGGTTTGCCAGTCTCATCAGTGTAAACCAACATCAGTGAGGTCTGGGGGAGCCAACTCCTGATCTCACTGAAGTCACTGGGACTTGCACAGTATTGTATTGCCATACAATTTATCCATTGCCATCCACTGACATGGGAAAACACTTTATAGCAATGCATCTCCAAACACCCCGAAAGCACTGCAGTTTACTGTAGTTTGTGTAATGTCCTCTGCCATACTCCTCATTTGTAACACAAGCAGAGAAAATGCCTGGAAAAGTATGTCATTCTGAAGTGTTAGGGCCATACTTTTCATTATTTATGATTAAAATTTTCTTATTCGAAAGAGTAAACTTCAAAATCTCTTTTTTTCAGGGGGCACAGGCTAACTCATAAGCCTTTGTCACCCTTGCCTAGAACAAACATATGTGAGCACTTTGCATTTAGATTTTGAAGAACTTTTTTCTTTCCTTAGAGATACAGAGGATATTTGTGGCTTTAAATTTCCTTCTTAATTCATATTATTTCATACAAACACTGTTCTTGCCACTTTTTAATAACACAGCTTGAGCTTCAGACCTTTTATATTCAAGGTAAGGTCAAAGAGTGATGAGAATAATCAGAGAGAGGAAGGGGTTTTGTGACTTATACAGTAACTGTCAGTAAAGTACAGCAACTGGGTACCAGTATCTGATGGGGGGGGGGGGGGGGGGGGAAGACAAAATGATTAGAAAAGGATGTGAAAGCATGAACTTGTAGAAAAAACAGAATGAATAAGGAAATGCTAACTGGGTACAGATGAGTATCCTGTTTGTTCATACTGCAGAGTTAGCTATGCCAGATCCCTGAGATGGATGGATAATTAATCAGGCTGTACTTAAAGGAGATGTTACTGAAAGTAGAAATGTGACCTCCAGTCTTCTAAATGTGATAAAGCATGAGAATTTAAGTATCTTAAGCCAAGGATAAAAATGCTCAGGTTTTTTCCTAATACATTTCTGAACTAGGGGTCACCACTTCTACTTCATTTTCCTTAGTTCATCTGGCATCACTAACTGTATTTATCATTACTTTCTTGTAGCTATGGAATATGCATATAAGAACAAAAGATTGTTAATACCCAGTTTCACTTTTTCCTGCATAGTTACTCTTTTCCTTATGAGACGACCCTTTCAGATGAAGAATAAAGAAATGCTCCATTAAAACCTAGTTTTAAGTTAACTCAAAGTAGTGCATCTTGAATTCAGTTCTTCAAAGCACTTTTCAAGATTTTATTCTTTTTCCATAATTAATTATTTCAAAATTAACTAAAAAATCTGGGGTCTCTAAATATTTTTTTTTTCTGGAATAGTTGACAAAATGGAAGTGTTTGGAACTGTACAGAAAGGTGGAAAAAATGTTTAGCGTATGTGATATTTTCACCCAAATGTAAGTAAGTGATACTCTTCTCCCTGTGGCTATGCTTAACTGCTGTACTAGCCTTTCAGTGAACAAGTATTAACTGTGATTAGATAAAAGAAACAAGAGAAAATCTTCTTTTTTAGCCAGGTTAAAGGTTTGAAAGGAGTACAGTTGCCTGAATCTAGAGGTGATGGAAGTGATCCACAGATATTCTTTTCTTAAGGATGTTGCTTGTTTGAAATATCTGGCTGCAGATTTCTTGTGTAGAAGGAAAGATATGAACAACCATAACCATAAATGTTTTGCTCACTTGTGTGATGTGCGCATAGTGCTGCCAGACACTTGGAGTTAACAGAGTCATTTTTCATGCTAATGCTGCTGTATTATTGAATTTTAGGATGGGCAGCTAACAGTGTGAGCCCGCCATCTATACCACAGCCAGCACAGAAACCAAACAGCCTGAATGTGAACGCTAACAAGACACCCCCCTTGAGAGGTGATTCAGTCATGTATTTTTTCAGTTACTTTGCTTTTCCTTTTTAGCTGTGACTCTTGTATCTTTCTGGTTACTCTATCTTCCAGCTACTCTATCGTAATAAAACCTATATTTATAGTAGTTACATGTCAATAAGCTTGTGCTCACTAATGAATCACTTTGTTTCGGTGCTGATTATATGTATATTTCTTTGGTAGGCTTCAGTGCTTGTAGTATGTCAGGAGGGTACTTTGTGTTACTATGTAATGAGGGAGTTGAAACTACAGTTTCTTCTGCTACTTTAATTTTGAGTCACCCAGAATAGCGTGTGCATGCACTTTGTCTATGCTGAACAACGTTTTGAAGCTCTAGGAGGATATTGTGGCTAAAATACAGGCTACTGATAAGGCAGAAGAGCCCTAATTGCAAATTTTGTTTATAACATACATCATACCAGTAATCGTCTGTTTGAAACGTCATTCACTTAATGCAGCTGAGCCAAGAGCGCTCAGTTGGCATCTACTGAGACAAAGCCGTGCTGATTTTGACTAGGGTTTTCTGGATAAGTGAACCAAAAATATGTTGAATCCTTATTGCTGGTTTGTAGCCTGTTCTGTGCATTCTCATTTGATCAGAGGCTATGTCGAAGATGTTCAGTTCAGAAGAAGAGTAACTTGTGTTTCTTCCCCTGCCTCCTGGGATTAAAAGACTGATGTTTTTCAGCTCAGCAAAACAAAAAAAAAAGAGGGTTAAGGTGTTTTGGAAGCTCTTTTGGAAATGAGTGTGATACAACAGCCACGGTGCTTCACCAGAAAAAAGAAACAGCCTTCAGCTGCTTTGAAATCTGTGTTTATGAAAATGGCATATACTCCAGCCTTGCAGAGCCTAAGATGAATGTCATGCCAGGCAGAGTCTATTTTACCCATAAATTCCTTGTGTCAGAAGGAATGCTTTCATGGAACATCATCTCTCTGAGTGGAAGAGCACAATTTACTTCACTATCAATACAATACTTATTTTATTACCAGTATAATTAAGCATAGGGTCACAAAAAACAAAGCAAGTGATGGTGGACCTTCCTTATAGCAGCCAAAATTGTCACTGCTTTAACCTGAACATCTGCCCTGTTGGAATAAGAGAAGGTAGGAGACCTTTGTGAAATCTGCAAATCAGTATAGACACATTAGGTGCAATAGTCCAACATATTCCTGGCTCACTTTTTTTTTTTATAAAAATCAAATAATACACTCTAATACTAGAAGCTGTACTTGGGACTGGCTCTCAAACATATCCCCTCTCTCTCCAACCAATACCTTCCCATTAAACTTTGTTCCAGATGAGTAATGACCTTGTGTGGTCATATATAGGGGGGGACAGAACAGTTGCACGAACTGGAGCTAGGTGAAGGAGTTTAGTCCTGTAATAGAGGTTGAAAGTAAAGTTTGCCCTCACTTTCCTTTTAGTTTGTTGCAGGCATGCAGGTACATTGCAGACAAAATATCTTTCATGAAATGAAGCTAGACAGGGTGAGATTGTTTCTACTTTTAAGTAAAGCATTCCTGTACTTACCATGGTAGGAGGCATACAAAATGCACAAGCGGACAGATGTAAAACATTTATTCTTACTAAAGTTCTACGTTCAGTTAAAGGTAGTGTTTAAAAATGCCATCACTCATTCTGATTTTCTTCTCAGAAGTGCCCTTAGTAATAAATTAGACAATAGCATAGCATTTGTTTGACCTCAGTCAAACACTCAGTCAGTTTTGTTTTAAAATAGCTGACAAGTCTGCACTCTTTTCACTTTTTTTTTTTTCTTCCAGAGCCTACAAAGAATCCTAAAGACTTGACTGCCTGGTTCAGTCTCTTTGCTGACCTTGACCCGTTATCCAATCCTGATGCTGTTGGGAAAACTGATAAGGAACATGAATTGCTTAATGCATGACTCAGCTGCCTATGGTAACTCACATTCTTCCATTCATCAACACTATTTTGGAGTTTTAAAAAAAAAACCTAAATGAAAATTAGTATGCTATCGTGAAACTGTGAAGTATGTGCCATGATAATAAAACTAAAGGGAATGAATCCCCTTTTATATAGGTACAGTTATTTGCTCTTGTTTTGTATAAAGAGTTCGCATTTATTTTCTACGTGGATTTACAAGAATTAGGGCAGATTTCTTGCCAAATTAGATTATCAGCTGAAACACTGTCTTTGCCTGAGGTGATGCAAAGCTAACACTGGAGTGAAATACAAATTGCAGACCTATTTTTTTATAATGTTTCTTGAGTAAATGAAAAACAACATGTAACTGGGGAGGCTGCATGAGTCCGACATCTATCATGTATATAAAATATATATCAATGCTCTGTTAAAATGCCAACTAAATTTGTTTTGTTAGTACTTGCAGTGAAAAGCCTGTGCCAGGGCTAATTATTGAAGAAATGCAATTGGGTCCATGCAGCCATGGAAATTGCACCCTTTCTGATTTAACTTCTTAGACAAACTGCACTACATAAATAGAAGTCATGCCCAGCAGGCTTCTTTTCTAAAGTTTCTCTCCATTGCACCAACAGAATTTACACCTGTTTGCAGAAGTTTCTGACAACTGATGCTTTACCATGCTTTCAAAACATTCATATTTCTGTTGGGAGTATTTTTCATCCAGTTTCTTTCTGAAGCATGTGTTATTTTGAGCTTGCTTTGACATTAACTCTTTAATAAAATGATTTTTGACAAAAAGGACCTTTTATTCCCACTGGAATGCTGGTGCACTGTTGAATTGGTACGTAATAAGCATCTGAGAATAAAACATATGACCAGTTTTAGACAGTACCTAATAACTTGCCCTGTTTCAGAATAGTAATCCAGTAGGACAGTAAGAAAATCTGAACACATTTGGTGTCCCTTTGCCTCCCCGTTCTCATTTTACAGAAAAGGAAGGGAAAAAGGATGTGGCAGTAGTCATTTAAGAGCACAAGTTGTGTGTGCTGTACTTTTGCAATTTATTATGTTTGGTGCTTTTTAAATTCAGTTTATTTTCCTTTTGTGTTGGGGAAGCTTTTCGCTACCAGTTAACTGTACACTCAGGTAGACTCGTGGTCTATTAGATAACTAAATACCTGCACTGGAAACCTGAAAATAGTTATGTAAACATAGAAGTTAACTGAATTGACCTGCTTCTTCTCAAATGCAGCGCACATCACTGACGGCCACACTAAGCAGCATTAATGTGCACTTGACAGCTCCTAGCTAAAACACTACATACTGTGACTATGGGGGTTGGACTGACCAGAGTTCATTCATCTGGCTGAACCTTCAGCATGTTTGAAACACCTCTGTTCAAAACTGTAGGCCTGGAAGTATCAAGGTACTTCAATTTTTGCCAGAGAAATTCTTCAGATGTTTAGCAGAATGTTTTCACATACAACAGTTGTCTCTCTGTGCAGTACCTGACCCACCCATGTTACCAGCACTGAGGCTGGTAACAAAGGCATAGAAGCTGATGTAGATGTCTGACTGTTTCTACAGATAAAACTTGATTCCTTCCACAGCATTTCCTGGTGTTTGCTACTGGCAGCCCCTTGCACAATAAGCTGTCTTTTGTGAGATGCATAACCTTCTTGAGCATTGTGGGGGTAGCCTGAACTCCTGACTTTGTGCTTCAGCCTCTGGCAGTAAATAAGACATCTACAAAGTGGATTAACTGGGAAATACCTGAGGTTTATGCTGGGGTGCACTTATGCTTATGAGTGCTAGTTTGCACTCATAATACGGGATTTTGCCCAAAGTTCTCTTCATCTCAAACTGTAATTATCTGCAATGCCAGAAATATTAGCAGCTCAAGGGATAGACAGACTGTTTTTCAGTCCAACTGGGTTACCACTGAAATCATAAAACAGATTCTTGCAACTTTAAGCAAGTCTGTGGTTGCTAAATTCACTCTGGATTACATTTGCCTTGATAGTTGCTAAAACACTTGTGGACAATCTACTCTAGCATTTTTAGTACCTGAAGCAGTTAGGCTAAAAACAAAGATGAGGCTGTACTGCCTTCAAAACAGCTAATTAACTCTTTTTTAAGACATTAAAAAATGTTTGGGTTTGGTTTTTAGGTCACAGATTTTAGACTTTCCAGATTTAAATTAAAAATCAAAAAAGCTCCTGTCTTGAGTGGAACAATTAAGGGCATTGCACAAGTTCAGCTAAAGATGCTCTGAATCCTCATCATGATTTTAGGTAGAAAAACATCTGAATGATTGTCCCTTTTACACAAGAAAAATATTGTTTTCTTCTCCCTCCTCCCCCCAACCATCAGTACTAATAAGTTTATATTAAGGTTCCTTGTAGTATATAATTTTTGAAAGTAACTTTAGCTTTGAATTCTCAGTCTCTGCCCTATGCAATTTTTTCAAACTTTCAAATAAAAAAAGGAGCCAAAGGTATTTGAAATATGATTAATTTTGCTTAAAGAAAAGCAATTGAAATCCCTATGTACAATGCATTATTATCATGAACATTTATTTAGCTGCAAACTAGAGCAAGAAAGCTAGCATCCTGCAAATAGGCTTTTTTTCCAGGCAAAAATCTTAATTACGGAGTTACAAGCAATACTTCCCTGCTTCCAATGAGGTGTAGGGCACGTGCTTCTCAGCAGTCTGGGATGCAGTGTCACTACATACCCCAGTGCTGCTGGGAGAAATTTTCTGTGATGTAGTAGGGGGGACAACAGGGTAGTTCATCATCTTGGTGAAGTTACAGATTGATTGTTCTTACCCCCATAATGTTCGTCTTGATTTAATATGCTTCATTCCCATGGCTTATTCTGGGCTAGTAGTGGTTTGTTTTAAAATAAAAACAGCTGCTGAGCCCCTATGGCAAATGAAAACAGAGGTAATTGATTAACTGTCTTTATCAGGAAGTTTATTAAAGTTGATGTAATTGATTTTGGTGAGTCAAGGTTTCTACAAATCTAAGAACAGCTGCTCCAGGGGAACTGGAGCATGCGCTTTGGGAACAGAACAGCTCAGAGAGAAAACTAACAAGTAACTTTTTCAAGTAACTTTTCTGGCTTTGTTAAGCAATTAAAATTAACTTCCAACATACTATAATACGACTTACCTTGTTCCCTTCTGCTGGTTCCATATCCATGGGCACGACATTGTTGTACATCGAAGCGGGACCACCTGCCTCCCCCAACACCCTTTTTTAAATGGGTGCCCTTCAAATGTTAGGGGCTCCACATGATAGAAAAAACAGGACTGCCTAAGCAACAAGGCAGCTGAGAGTGGAGAAGGAGCACAGGAAGCAGGTTTGCTCCAAGTGGGAATAGCAGCAGGCCTACAAGCCCTGACAGCTCCAGGATCAAAGCCTGGAAATGCTCAGTAGAGCCAGAGATTAAACATGAAGACACAGCTCTTGGGTGTTGGGCATCGTGATAAGCTTTCCCAGGGCCTCTGCCTCTTCCATTTGCCATCACATCCCACCACAGTGTCATGAGATACTGGATGAGCACGACTGAGGAAGGAACGAATGGTGGTTTTACTGTCCATGCTTGCTGCTAAGAGTATGTGGGGTGTAGTAGCCCCAGGGCAAAGGAAGAAGAGCTGGAAGGACTTATCTTCTCTGAGTGCAGTTCCCAAAGATTTTTCAGACTAGCTGCAAGACACTGACATGGTAAAGATGCAGCCCCTTATCACTTCTGCTGGCTCCCTTCCTACAGTTACTGCTTCCACCAGTGTGGTCCAGCACAAGCTGCTTTTTTCTCCCTATCAGGGGGCACAGAGCAGGCCAGTACGGAAGAGCTGGGCAGTGCAGTTTGGCCCAGCCCTCCTGACTCACCTCCTCCATGAGGGTTAGTTGCAGGCTTTGGACTTGGGCCATAATAAGCCACAGTCAGATAGGGACCCAGAGTATTTATAAGGGTTGTTTATAGGTATGTAAGTAACCAAAAGTTGAGTCCTCACTGCAACCCGGGCACACTATCTCATCTAGCATTTGCTGTATAGCCCCCTCTTTTTAGCCTACTTTTAGTTTCTGCTCCTTGTAAATGGCGTATTTTTAAACAAGCCATCATATGAGAAGGCAGGAAGCAGAGCAACAACCAAGCTTGACAGTAGCCAAGCAGCAGAGAGTCTGCCTCATTGGAGAAGCAGAAATGCTAAGACAGTCTAGTGCTATGCTGGCAAACCAGGTACAAACAAGCTGCTTCCCGCTGCTGGGGCTGCTGGCATTGCTCTGCATGTGCTCAGTGCACAGACACCAGCTGCCATGATGCACAGGAAGTGAGCACCATGTCCACACACACACACACACACACACACACACACACACACACACACACACACATACTCACTCCCATGACAGTAAATGAGGGTTCTATGGGCAAACAGGCCCTGCAGGTTCAGCAAATTTGGCCTTGGGAGCCCATCCAGCCTCCAGCTCCAAGGCCGACTGACGTTACAGTCAATCAGACCATTACCCAGGTGTTCATTAACAGTGCTCTCCTAAGCATAAAATTGACTTTTCTCCTCATTGACTAATTAGAAACCAGTATAATCTTCCCTTTAAGTAATACAAGGTATTTGCCTGTACAGGGGCCCACCATGTTAAACATGCTGGAGCGAGTCCAGATTAGGGCAGGAAGATGCTCTGAGGTCTGGAGCACCTCTGCTGTGGAGACAGGCTGAGAGAACTGGGCTTGCTTTGCCTGGAGAAGAGAAGGCTCTGGGAAGACCTTATTGTGGTTTTCAAGATATAAAGGAGGCCTGTAAGAAAGACTGAAAGAGACTTTTTACCAGGACCTGAGGATAAGGGGCAACAGTTTTGAACTGAAAAAAAGGCAGGTTTAGATTAGCTACTAAGAAATTCTTCCCTGTGAGGGTGGTGAGGCACTGGCACAGGTTGCCCAGAGAAGCTGTGGCTGCCCCATCCCTGGCAGTGTTCAAGGCTGGGCTGGATAGGACTTTGAGCAACCTGGTCTGGTGGAAGGTGTCCATGGCAGGAGGGCTGGACTAGAAGACCTTTAAAGGTCCCTTTCAACCCAAAAAGTCCCAACCCAAACCATTCTTGCTATGACAAAGCAAGGAGACTGCCATTTGCTGTGCAGCAGCATACAACTCCTGTCAAGTGCATCAACTTTTAACTGCTCTACCATAGCAAAAGCTTGGTGTGTCCAACACTGTAATTAAGCCACAGTGGAAGGGTATGAAGTTCTGGGTGCTTTCAAAAAGTTACAATATTTAAATTAAAAAGAGAGAAGCGTGCTGTAGCTTGGAGGTGAAGGTCTGGCTTATTCTACCTGCCAGCTATTTACACTGGTTGCTGTTGGAATCTTTATGGGGTAATGAATACCAAACTAGGAGGAGAAAAAAAAGTAGATAAGAAGTGACTACAGACCTACCTCAGCTGCTAAAGAAGTTACAGCCAGTCTTCCTTTCAAACAAAAGTCTTTGACCCAGCCCAGAAACCTACTGTAGGGTGTATCTTTTACTTTGGACTTCCACAGCAGTAAGAAAGGCCCCAGGACAGGTGCTGGAAGCCATATGCTTGCTTCATCTACAGGCTGCAGAGAGGAAAAAAACCCTTTAGAAGTGCTGCACAATGAAGTCATCCACTCTGTCTGCATCTAGGTGGGTGGGTAACAGCTGGCTGCAGGAAACAGCACGCTGAATGTAACAGGAGCAGGATCCGACAAAGGGAAAAAACCAAACTCCTGCTATTATCCCATGTGCAATCCTCGGAATGAACCCTTTACACGCAAGATGCAGAAATTCAAATCATGGGCCGTTGAAATAATCACTTTGCTGTCACAGCTGCCTGTTTTTCTGGACTGATCAGTCAGTCTGTGTGGTCTTCCATGGTCATCTCTGCCTTGAACTTGAGTACCAGAGCTTCGTAACACCAGAGTCTGACAACAGAGCATGACCCTCACCGTGGCAGGGCAATAGCTCGATTTGATTTTTAGAAGACAAGAGAGATCTGAAGAATGAGACAAGCCCTGGAAGGGTTTTTCTGATCTGCAGTTCAGCTGGTCTTGGGCTGGTCTGACCTTTCTGCAAGGTTGGCCCTGGAACTGGCGACAGCAGCAAAGGCTGCACAGGAGCCAGAGGCTACACGGGAGCCAGAGGCACACGAGCAGCCCAAGGCTTTTCCCCCCAAATGCCAGCTTGTGCTGTTAAGACACAGAAGCCTGCCCAGGGCTCGGGTCCTTGAGCATCCCAAACCCATCTCAATGTGGGCCACAGCTCCACAGTGTCCTAGCAGGGCCTTTCCAGCTGAAAGAGTCGCCTGTAATGGCACTGATCTGGCTGAAAACTTGGCTAAAAAAAAAGGAAAGAAAACAGTATTAGAGGGAGCAGAGGTCACACAGGCAGCCTGGGTTAGGGGGAGATGCCAGCAGTGGCTACGGCAATGTCAGAGCCCTTGGGCAGGGCCTGCGGCCACCTCCACTGGATACCAAACCACAGCCAAGCTTACCTGCACAATACACACAGCTGTTACTGCTCTTTATGCAGGGAAATAATTAGGAAACCCTTAATTGAACAAAATCTTCCTTTTATCAGTCCCAAACCCTCCCTCCCCTTCCCACACCGAGCACTTCACAGCTTTTACTTTCTGCTTTAAGGGAAGCAATCAGGGTCTCCTTGGAGGCCAGAGAGCTCTTGGCTTTCCCAGCTTTTGCCACGTTCATTAGTTATTATTGCTGTGCTTCAAAGGCTGGAGAGACCTCCAGGAGAGCAGCTCCATCTCACCACTCGCAGTTTAAGCCATGGGAATGGCTTACAAAACATAAAGGGAAACAAGACTAAGTAGCAAGCAGGTAATAGGGAAGAAAGGCTGCACTGACACTACTTCAAGGCCTCCGCTCTTACTTCCACCCATTTTAACAGCCCATCCTGTTACCAAGCACTAACAGCAATCAGCAGACACTAAAAATCCATAATGGGTCATTTTCCTACTTGATATTTTCAGGAGCAGATTGAACGGTCTGTCCTGGGGTGGTTTTCAATGAACAGTACAGCTTCGCTGTAAGTGGTTTGGGTTCCCTCTCTGTTCCCCATAAACACATGAAGTATTTAATGGAGGGCTTAATTGAGTTTGGGGTACATAATGTTGTGTTTTTGATGGTTGTTATCCAAGTGGAAATAAAGAGTGTGTTTTAAGATACAAGAAAATGCTTCTG
This sequence comes from Pezoporus flaviventris, assembly GCF_033815535.1. Classification (NCBI taxonomy): domain Eukaryota; kingdom Metazoa; phylum Chordata; class Aves; order Psittaciformes; family Psittacidae; genus Pezoporus; species Pezoporus flaviventris. The sequence goes on from NW_026892603.1 coordinate 6,833,390, forward strand.
TGGCCCCAAAATAAGTTGTCCTGCTGTGTAGCACTGCCAAAACAAAACAAGTTGCTTTCCACAGGGAAGACTGCCAAAGCGAAGCAAGTGCCTTTCTGCAGGGAAAACTTAATCCAATATACATACCGTCAGCATTGATAAAATCTGCTCTATCAAGGTGCTTATTTTCTGCACCAGGGTATATGAAATAAAACACAGTAAAACTAAAACACAGCACAAACGCCTGAGCCACGATAGTGTCAAGTACCTTGGGGCCAGTCTTACCATTACTGATGGGCTCATGATGGTTCCTGTCCCCAGCTTACTGCTGGAGACCAAAACACCACTGTGATGCTGCCTGCCTCAAGTCCTGAAGGCTGCAGGAGGCCAGGTTTGCAGCAAATCCTCTTGGTTTGCAGCAAGCAGGAAACCTCTCCTGGTTACCAGAGATGGTAGAAAGAGACTCCCAGGGGCAGGAGGGGCAGGCAGAGCCTGTACGTACCAGGATGGGAAATGGAGACTCCCATGATGGTGAAGGCAGGGAGATGGTGATGTTCTGGCACCAGAAGGACAGCTCCTGCTCCACCTGCAGGTCTGCATCTACAGAACAGGGCCGCTGCCCTGGGAGCCATGTCCACGAAGCCCCTGCAACTGCCAAGCCCAGGCCCAGCAGCTGACTGCAGTGGGCAGCTCTCTGCTGCCAATCTGACCTGACATCCAGGGAGGTTCACAGCTTGCTGAGGACTTGTATCCAGGACATTAAGGAGACAGTGCTGAGGGCTGCCCGGTCAAGTGCCAAAGGGGTGGTCCAGGTTTTGCAAACGAATGTTGCAAGGTGATGTGGTCAAGACAGACCTTGAAGATGACAAAATAGGCAAATAATGCCAAGACAACAGCACTGTGAGGAGCTATATTTTCTCTCACTGGATACAAAAGCACATCGTGCTACAGTGCTGCATCCAACAGCTTTTCAATTAGGATGCCAGCAAAGAGATAGATGGCCATTGCTAGATGGCCTCATTTGGAGACTGAATGACACTTACCCAGGCTAATGCGGTATTAGGGCATCCACTATCTTCCTAACCCAAAGCACATCCTGTACATACAAATATGCACATACAGGGTTATCCTCCAAATCTGGTTCAGGTAGGGCCTAGGCTACCTTTGCTTTCTCTTTGATAGAAAGGCCTACTACCACTACTGTCATCCCCCCACCTTGTCCCCAAGGGTTCAGCATTCCCCTCCAGAAAAGAGTCAAAAAAGGACAGAAAGTCCTCCCTAGAGGAAAGCAGGTTCTTAAGCACTGATTTCAGAAAGTGCCTGAACTATCTCCTTTGCATTCTTCACTGAAAGAGAAAGCATGTCTACCACTGTACCCAACATCGTTTCATGAACAACAGCCCCTGAATGAGAAGGCAATCCTTAAAATACACACACATGCCCCATCCAAAATAAAACCAGGCAGTGAAAGCCTGTAATACATCTCTCTGTACAGTCAGAGAGATGTAAGGCTACACCTGAAATTTTTTCAGTGACTGACACCAAAATGCTGAATATTTTTCAGCATCCTCAGGACATACAGTGAGTTAGAATCTAAAGGAATCACAAAAGCAGAGTCAAGGGTATTTTTTTTTTCCCTGTTTCCTAAAACCAAAGTTTCGTTTCCAAAGTCAACACCTTTAGTTTTTAATTTTTCACATGGATGAGTTCCTTCTTCACTATGTAACAAGCCCAAAGATACCACCAGTCTGATAGAAATGCAGGCTGTTACTCCCTGAGAAACCTCTGCATCACAGAGATAGGGCAGGACTAGAAAGTCTTAGCCAAAGAGAAATCTGAAAGGAGCAATTGCTTCACGCAGCACCAAACCTTAACAGGGAGTCCAGCTCCTTTTAGCTTTCTCCTCCATGGAGAAAGAACCTCCTTCCCCAAAAATCTCGAGAGCTCTCAGTTCTCATCTCCTCCTGCAGGAAGCAGTTAGACACCCAGAGTTAGTTACGAAGATATGCCAAGCAGTTTGGGTTTAGATAGCGCTATTTACTTACAGCTTATTTGGAGGAGTAAAAGCAAAAACCAGGGTACAAGAAATCAGTTACCACGGGTATTACTTAACATACATAGCCCTGAGCAAACCCTGTTACTCAACCAACAACTGTACAAATCACTGCAAAGTTTAACCACACACTTCACTGTGCACATACACAAAAAAACCCTAACACCCCTCACAAACTTATTTTCTAGAGATGCCATTATTAGCCTAATTGCTCTGCATTAACAAGCTCAGATCCCCATACAAGACCGGGGGAAGATTACATACCTTTCTTTTCTCCCAGGCTCCCAACTCTGCTGCAGGAGCTTCCATGCTCCAGCTCAAGTCAGCCAGTTTAAGACCAAGCTTGTTACAACCTGAGATAAACTTCAAGTTCTTCCTAAAAAAGGGGTTATTTCCCTAATCCAGCTCATCTGATTGCTATTCTTTCTTGTCAATTGAATTAGCAGTTCAATTTGCATGTTCATTGACTTCCACTGTGGTCTTTACTGAGGAAAAGCTCTACCTTCTGGATCAGTGTATTTTCCTATCCATCAGCCCCATTTGAGTGACACATTATTTCTGTGACCTTTTGCACCCCAAAAGCACATTGCTAATCTCCAGTTTCTTGCCATCTCTCCAAAATGATGGTGCTATTGAGGAGGTGACAGAAATCAAAACCACTATAAAGCCGCTCAACCACCGCTGCTTTACTGGAGACTGCATGTGTGATACAAACCAAAAAACTTTCAAAAGCCAGAGATTATCTTCAAATAACTCTTCCAGACTGTTTAAAAAGTGTTAATTCCCTAGTTAAAAATACTGCAGCATGCTACTTTTTTAGAGGGGCAAGAATGCTTATGGAAGTTAAAACCCCTGCCTCCTCAAAGTCAACTGAAATGTGAAAAGCCCCAAATAAGCAAGATAGGCATATAAAAACACCATTTTCAAGCACATCCTTTGAAAGATCACCTCATTTTAAACATCTCGGTACTTGAAAACATCCACCTGTGCAAGTTGGCCCAGTACCTAATTACCCTTAGTGCTAAAATAAATCCACATTTCCAGTGTGAATGCATCCAGTTTTTTTTTTTTTTTTTATTGCTTCAGTATTCTGTGTCTGTTAAATTTAAGTAGCTCATTCCTAAGTACTTCATACATAGGTATTTGCTAACTGGGATTAAGCCCTCCTGAGCCATCAAGTTAAACATGCTGAGCTCCTACAGAACCTTGCTGAGTGTTTTTTTTTCCAGTACCTCAATCATTCCTATAGCTCTTCTCTGAGCCTTCTCCAGCCTTTTCCTGAACTAGTTTTCCAGGACTGGTTACACTAACACAAACAGAGACAAAATACACGTATTTTAACAGCATGACAATCTTTGATCAAACAACTTCCTTTAGCCAAGCGCCAACCATGAAAGGCTGTACGTGCACATCCCAGCAACAGTTGTACTTTCCCAGCTTTCACTCACTTTTTCCTTGCATTTATGTTCTGGAAACACATCACAGGAACTATGGTTATTTCCTCCCAGTTCTGTAGCTTCAAAATGTATTTGCATGGCTGTATTTAGCAAAGCAAGCCAGGCTGTTTTGCCGCAGTAATTGTTACATACACTTCTACTAGTCATCTGTTATCTTTGAGCTGCTTGAATTTTACCTCAAATAATGGGTGAAGGTATCAATCCATTACATCATGGAGTAAGGCAAGTAGTTTGCTAAGCCTCGGGTCTTTGCTTGCAACTGCAATGCCAGCCAACATCTCTAATCCATTCAGTTTCTTGTGTTCATTCTGTATTACTCGAGGCTTCCAGGCTTATGTTTAAATACTGTGAAGATACCAAGACTCTACCCTTGGGCTAGTATCTGGCCCTTCCCAAGAACTGATTTGTCAGGAAGCCATGAATCATTCCCCTGACAGCACTCTGCTTCTAAACAGAAATGGATCACTATCTGTTGCCCCCTACCTCCAGCACATGTAGCCAAGGGCTCACCTTACAAATTCTTCCAGTATCTGAAGAGTCCACTTCCAGAACCAAGAACTCTAGCAAATGTAACATTCAAGTCGTAGAATAGTTTACATTGGAAAAACCCTTAGGATTATCAAGTCCAACTTAACCTAGCACTGCCAAGTCCACCCTGAAACCATGTCCCTAAGCACCACATTAATACATCTTTTAAATACTTCCAGGCATGGTGACTCTGCCACTTCCCTGGGCAGCCTCTTCTAATGCTTCACGACCCTTTTGGTGAAGTCGAGAATGATGTTTTAGTCACAAAGCTGGGACACAAGAGATTATTTCATTAGCTCTCTACTCCCAGCACTTTTCAGACTGCTTGTCTTGGCTTTGAGGAAGGCATAAGGTAGTGAACTGCAGTAAGCACACAACTTCAAAGTGTGGCTTATGTGGAAGCAGCACATTAACCACAACCATAACTAAGCAGGCGAGGCCTAGGTTCATCATGGGGATGGTGAAAAAGTTACCGGTGGTACAAGTTGCATCACGTCCTTTCAGGCCAGATACGCGCTCTTGTCAAAGCAATTCTTGAGAAGAAAACACCCTCCCACACAAGGACAGCCCGAAACTGCTGCAGCCAAATCCAGTTTAGAGGACAGGGCAGTTACAAAGCGTTTCCTAGCAAGCCCCAATGATGAAATGGCTGAAATCAAGCTGTTTCTGACTGAAGGACATCATGCTGGGTAGGATGATATGCCCTGTGAGGCTCCAGCCTTTCAGCATTTCAGTTAGCTTTCAGTTAACGTTTTTAACATAGTCACATCGAAACCTTGTAATATTTGGGATGCCGAAAACTTATATTTCCACTTACTGATACTAAGCATTAAACCATTCTTGATGATCATTGCCATGGTGCTCTTCAGTAAACACTGACTTTGAAGGATTTACATGTATTTAAATACTCTTCTTCCTCCCTCCCCTCCCTCCCATCTGGAAATAATTATTCTGCAAGTCACATGACAATCATTTGACTCATACAAAACAACACGAAACCAAGACTGTCAGTAGATTTCTACCACATCCTTTAGGGCTTTAGTTTAGTTTCACAGAGTGAAACATCTAATGGCTTTCACAATTTTCAACAGATAACTTGAAATTAGCCATACCACAAACACAGCAGCAGATACACAGCTTCCAATAACGCTTAACTGATGTTTTCTCTATGCTCTGAAGAACGAATAACCTCATTATATGCAGAAATAAAATACGCTATTTTAAGCATATTTAAGCATTCAGCTATTTTTATATTTTTTCCCCTTCGTAGAAGTGCTATGCAAAAATACATAGAGAAGAGATTAGCTTGTTCTAGAAGACACAGCAGGCTAGTCATAAGGATACATGGCTGACATTATTCCAGATGTAAATTTGGAACAGTATTAAACTTTACTCTCATTCTATGGTGTCTCATACAGTTTCCAAACCAAATAAATGAACCACTGCTTTTGTGCATCGCCCCCACCACGTTTTTTTTAACTATAATTTTTATTTAAATAAGACACAGGAACTTCTATACCGAAAAAAAATACAAAACAAAAGCCACACATTTCCTTGTGTAAAGCAATATTGTGTGATAACTTGAATACTGTTCAGCACAGTGGCTAGAAATAACAGTACAACTATGTACAAAACTTTAAACAATATTTGACAAATTTCTACAGCTGGATGTAGAATACAATTGAGATAAACAACTGCTGGGAAATTTACATGGCAAAACATTAGCTTTAACACATTTGGTTCAAAACCTTCAAATCTGCTAAGAACAAATGTGCAATTTAATTAATATTTAGTTTCTCATGGAAAAAATAAAGAGAACGAGTAATGGCTTTGCAAATACTGTACAGAATTCATCACTGATCTAAAACCCACTCATCGTATCCTCTGGTAACCTAACACCAGTAACAGAGACTATGATTTCTTATCTGGACATAGCCAGAGCATAAAAAAGTCATCATTCTGCAATGTTAATCTAGAAAGAAAAGTATTAAAAGGAATCGATACTTACATCATGAGTATTTTCCCCCCTTTATCTTCAGTCTATAAAATATATAGTGTTTTCACCTAGGCCTGAGATTAGTAGGGTTAAAGATGGCTGTTGTGTTTCAAGGTGGTTTTTCACATGCAAAGGGTTAGAGACAGACCTCTCTCTCCTTCTATATTTCTGAAAGGGGAGTCAAAAACAGTGACTTGTTTTATAGGCTGCAAATCCCACCTTGTGAGACAGTATTAACAAAACCTCAGTAATAAAAAGGAAACAATGCTTTATCTCCAAAGAAAGCACATATTCAGTGAGTAGTTACTGGTAGCTCCCTCTCACCCCCCTGCAATCTCATCATCAAAAGAGGAAGAAAACATAATGGAGCAAGTTTAAATGCTCAGTAGCTGCAGGCTACTAATCTCTTCAATTCCTGGAAAAGGTGAACCTTATTCTCTTAGGAGCAGACAGCATAAATGTAGTTCCACTGAGCTGAAAGCAATGGAGCAAGAACATGAAGTTTATTTTGCCTTTGGGGTCCTCTTTGTATCACAGGAAATTATCTCTGAAAGCAACACTCCCCTTGTTGCAGTACAACAGAAGAGCACCACTAACCCGTTCTGGCTGTGTCCTATTTTGAAAAGGTGTCCAGCCTGCAAAACCAGGAGTATTTCACAAGGATTTTTCTTTTATTCACACTTAAGGAAGGGGAAAAACATACTTTTACACACACAGCTTAAGTAACTGAAAGTTACGGGAGAAGCTTTGATTAAGTAACATGAACTTAAAACTACTGTTTTCCCCACCCTTCCTAGAACACCCACTTGCTACTTTTGGACTTTAATCCCAAAACACAATTACTGACTACATAACTAAAATGCTGCTCACCTAACACTGCTTGACAAAATCTGAAAACCTATTTCCAACCAGCAAATGAATGAACATTTCCAAAAGAGAAACTAAACATTAATTTGACTTTTAGACGGTAACAGTAGCATTTCACATCCTTAATTGCCAACAAAAACATGAGAGGAAATCCCCATCATCCCCTCTGTGAAACCTGAAAAAATGTCTGTCCTCGAACAAAAACATTCTTGTCTTTCAAAATTCTCTCACACACAACGTGGAATGTTTCTCATGTACAGCCTAGTACTGAACACTTTATTTGCAACAGTTTAACAGTCATTAACTGAGCAACACCTGAAACCTTTAAACGCCACATTTTTACATATATTGAAATGACAGTAAATGCAACAGTTGTTTTACTTGTAAGCACATGACAAAGTGATATACATCACAGATTTGCTGGTTCTCCTCATGTTCACCCATGTCCAGGGTCATCGTTCGCCTGGATCTGAATGCACTTATTCCAAGAGAGTGGAATGTAATGAGGAAATATTAATGCATAAAATAAGGAAAGGCAAAAGAGTGATGTTCCCTCTTTAGCTTTGTAGCTGTAAAATATTTTATATCCCAATATGATATACATTCCAAGTTACCTGAGTTTACACTTCAAGAGAAGTACCTGAAGCTAGGCCATAGGGTGGGCACTGTGCAACTGTTGTGGCCACTTTTTTCTTTTTTTTTTTTTCTTTTTTTTGCATTGTGTGTATTACAGAAGTTAGAAACATAAACACCTGGATCAATTGTAAACATAATCCTGAAGTACAGTATTTTCCATAGGACACAACACAGCAAGACATCTTCTATTCAGACAGGCAACTTTTTTTTTTCTTTTTATATATATAGAGAGAGCTTATTTATACTGTAGAATTTGAAACAGAATACAGGACACAGTACTAATCTGGTCAAACATACTATGAAATGCATAGTCTCCACTTAAAACGCTTAATGATATATGGATTCTGCAGGCATTACTGCTTTCTCACAAAAAATGCTGAATATGGATTCTGTCCCTGCCAAGAACAGCGTTGAGATATTTTTTTGAGAATGCTGCTAAGTATTCCGTGTTGTTCTGAAAGGTTGCCAATTCATGCAGATGTATCGGAACTACTGTCTCCTCAGTCCTTGTTTCAGGGCAGAGGCCTGCTCCACCTTGGTCTAGATTAACACGTAGCTCTGAGGAGAGGAATGCTCTTCAGTCTGAATTTCTTGCAAAAGCGGCTGCTGCTGTGGGGACGGCTGCTGTACCGGGACCTCTGGGGAGTCCATTGTGCTGGTGTCATCTGACAGAGATGAGAAAGAAACCCGAGACGAAAGCTGCTCAACAGTCAGGGTGCTCAAAGCTGTGCTTTGACCAGAGTTCGGAGAGTTCTTCAGCGTCAGGTCTGAAGCAGGAAGGAGGGGGCCCAGGAGTTTTACAGGACAGAAAGCTGATCCGGTTGGGATGAAATTAACCTTGTTTTTGTCAGGACATGAAAAGAGAGGGGCTGAGACAGGCTGACGAGACCTACAACAAGAAAAAGGATTATGTACCTGGCCATCCAAGATGTCTCCTACATCATTAACTTTGTGGTTCTACACGTTGCTAAAATGTGAATGACAAGGAATGGGATTAATTGGACAGAGGGGCAAACATCTTCCATATTGGTAGTCAGCTAACTGATCCACAGCATTAAGAATAGCACTGTCACAAAAATGACTTACTAATTACTGGGTAAACATGCAACTTCCAGCAAGAAAAATCTGCAGCACATATGCACGTGAAAAAATGCTGCAGTAATTTACAGCAGCACAAATTCTTCTTGAATAAAAAAAATGCAGCAACAAGGCATTTAGTCACATTAAATCCCTTTGAGAACCTCCATGAAATAGACCTCTCCTTTCCAACACTGTGTAATATGTCTTGGAGGCTTCCTCCATAACCCAGCATTGCTCCTTCACCATCCAACGGGGCAATGAATGCTGTTAGAGCAAGAAAGGTCCCCTCCTTAATTCTTTCATCCACAGGAGCTAAGCACGCAACCTTGACAGCATGTGCTCAAATACTGCTGGGTCTAGGGGAAAAAGATGTGATGTCCAAGAGTTTAATTTCCAATTTCTTGCTCAGCAAAACTATTGAGCAAAGTCCATGCCATAAGTATACTATCATCTACAAACACTAAATATGTTTCATTTCATTTTATAGGTTTTATATGTATCGAAATGTAACCTATGCTTGGAACTGATAAATTATAACAGAGAGTTTTTGTTTTAAGCCACAAACACTTAAAAAGTTAATAAAAAAGAATATGGAAAGAAGTTTATAAATGCTTAGGAAATTAAATGTACCTTATCTTTTCTGCTTGGATTTTTGTTGCCTTTTATAAATGCACAAAAAGAGTTCAAGCATAAAAGACTCCATTTCCTCTTCAAACCAACGTGAACACTTCAACTTCTCTTCTGTACAAACTCTAAGAATAGTTTGCTCCTGAAAAACTCATCAGCTGGAATAGTTTATTCATCTGCAGTTGAACACGCTCAGTAAACAGGTTTACTGCTTTGCAGATACCAGCTGATATAAAAGGCATTACTTACGACATTTCCTCAAAGACCTTCACTCGCTCACATCCCTCTGGGGGCTCTCGTTTGAACATGTAGCTGTTGTTTGGTTTGGGAGATGAAGCATACTTGGGCAACGGTGAGCTACTCCCACTGTCTGAAAATTTAAAGCAGTTATATTACTAGAGATTGAGAGTGCTTTTAATTAAATTTGATTTCCAAACAAGATGCCTTTTTTCACAATTTAGCCACTATGCTGGTTTGCTTCCACAACAATGCTTCCTTTATTGCAGGTTTACACCCTTCTATAGCACATTTCTTCTGAATAAAAGCTTCAGTGCAGTGGTAATCTATCATATAACAACACGTAACAGGAGGATATTTTTATCCAGAATACTGCAATCGGAACAAAGCAGAGCTGTGGTCCTGGAAACAAATATGTTCTTTATTATGTACTTCCAAAAACATAAATGAACAAGGTAATATGCATAATACATGCAAGAAGAACTATGAGTGGTAATGATGCCTTCTCACCACGTAAACACAAGTATTGAAGATGTGTGTATACAGCATGTATCTTAAACATAATGCTTCACTTTGTTAGTGTACTGAATAGAAGTTGCAAAAAACAGAACACGTTTGTAACACAGGTGCTGATACATTACAATGCCCAACCTTAGCTGCTTTTGTGAAGCTGTTTATTATCCAAAAATCAAGCTGCCACTATTTAATTCTCTCATCACTGCTAACTACATGATACAGACATTCTTCAGAAGCCTAGCTGTCTTGTGTATATTCTTCTAGACACACTTAGAACTAAAGGTGCAAAGATCTAGGATCCAAGGCAATAGGCAGATTTCTTTATACTTCCAGGAAAATTTAAGAGAGAAGGCTCAACTCTGGTGATGACAGAAGTACAAAAACCTGAAAATTTAATACTGTGAAAGAGTTCACTTTAAACACTCATCTTGACACCATGATATTAAATAAAGTATGTATAAAAATAATTACTCACAGAAAAGTAGCCTTCTGCAGTGGCTTCTACCTTTTCAAAGAGCAACATCTATCTCAGGCTACTATCAGTGACTCCTAATCTTTGCTTGGGCTTGCAATTAAATAAATGAAACAAAATAGCAAGGGGGGAAGGATCCCCTAACTTATAAACACACCTTATTTATAGAGAAATAACTGTTCTTGCTTTAGCTCCTTTTGAGTCCTCCCACCGATATGGGGTACCTTGCCATTTTAAACTCAGATACCTTTGTTTATTCTGCTGTTGTTCACGTGTGCCTTTTCAGCAACAGTGGAAAACCAACCAAAGCTCAAGCACTATGATCTAGATTCACTGAAGCATTTAAATTTGTCTTTAACAGCTTACAAACAGTACCTACATAAACTTCTTAATAACCATGACTCAAATACAAAGGCTAATCATTAGAGGTTTTGAAACATCTCCCGTACGAGACACAAACCAGCCTGAATATCACACTTCCCTTTGGAGATTTACTATGAAAGATACGAGAAAAAAAACCAAGCACGTCTCCAGTTGAAGTGAACCTCAGTAGTGTATTGATTATTGAAGCTCTTTCTTGCTGTGGAGTGAACACAGAACTTCTATTTACAGAATTTTAGGTGTTTACTGTACAAAGGCAGAAAAAGCTTAGAGACATCACGGATATTTGCCAAGCTGGGAGCATGGTGGTCCTGTTGGCACTTTTCCACTGCTGGCCCTCACAGCTCATTCCAAACTCAGAAATCATTAACAGAACCCAGACAGTTTGTTTCCTCCTTCTAATATTTAAAATTGAAGATCCAAGTTTCTATTTAAAAACTTGAGACATAAAATGTGCTACTGTTCATTCCACCAAGTAGTGGAAAACTCTGGAAATACATCCAAGGAAAGAATCGAACGGAATTCAAAGTCAGTTCTTGGAAGATTTAGAGTCTGGTCTAGCCAGTTCAGTTTTCAATCAAGTTTTCAGTTTATTTATCCCTGTCTGGCTGAAACTTCCTACATAAGACAGCTGTCAAACAACTGAAAAAAAATTATATGGGATAATTTAACCATTCTGTTGCTCTCCTTACCCTCCCTGCTTTCAGTTTTCTGAGTTAGTAGCCTTTCATTTTGACCAAATACACACCACACTACTATTTGAAAAGTATGTGTGATTATTAGGAGGCTCACATGTATAAGCTTGGTGCTAGTTCTACATGTACAGCAGCAGTGTGAGAACAAAAGGGCACTGGGCAAACACGCAATGAATTGAAGTAGCAAGAGGTGGAATTTACAGCTTAAGCCAGTCTCCACTTGTGTATCCTGTAAACTCTTAAGTGCTAAACTGTCACAGTACTGATCCTTAATGACACTACAAATGCGTATTCTCAAACTGCGCCATTTACACATGTTTTTTTACTGTCTCAGAGGCTGGGGAGCAGGAACCTTCGTGTCAGAGGACACATCTGTATCTTCCACCCTTCCACCAGCAGGGTGTGCTCTGCTGGCGTATTTCAGTCAACTAATCGAATTTCATTAAGATGACAATGATTGAAGATTAACAGATGTAACCTTTAAAGTGAGTTTTGTTACCATAACCACATAGCAGACAATATGGAGCCTTACACAGAATTTATAAACATAAATATCCAAAATGGATGTATTCTGTTATCTAGAAAATGTTCAAGATTGTAATTAAACACTAAAAATACTATTTTAAGCAGAAGACTTAATATCACAAATTGTACCTTGCATATATGAGAAGAAAAAGAATCTGTAAAACAGGGTTTTAAGTGACAAAACTTAAAGGAAACAAGAAACACTGCCAGTGAGCCATGAGATTTGTTTTGGTACTCAAAAATACCTGTTTCTTAAAACTATGCAAAAATTTCACACAGAATTTTAATTTTAAAAACTATGACTCAGATGCCCAGAAGTTAAAATGTATCTTCAGTTCACCTTCACTGTTGTTTGTAACAGCCTGCTAACAACAGTGGAAATATACAATGCTACACAAAAACATCTAAATCAAAATCCTTGAAAAACAGCTTATACCATCTATTTTTGTACAAAAAAAGGTGAATTTCATCTGCTTGTACCTAAGGATGCCTTTAAACTTTACCTCTGTCACAGCTGCTAAGTATGCTGTGCAGCACTCTGAATTATAATCTTATGGAGCAGAATCTCATAAAACTGATCTAGTGAAACCAGTAGCTTTAATGCAGCAAGGCAGTCACTTACCTTGCAATAGGCTGATACTACAAAACAAATTCATAAAGCCAGGTGCCATTAAAACATCTTCTTTCCCACCCTTCCCTCTCTGCTCCAATCAATACCATTCAGTATCATCACTCCATTTGGAGCAGTTATTGTGGGCCTTTTCTGAAATTTAGTTTTCACTTTTTTTTGAAACATTCAAAAGGTTTAGAAGCTTCTCACAGAAAAGGTAAACCAAAGAGCTGATACAGTCCAAAGAGCAGCTGCTAGGGCCTCAGGCCAAAGCAGAGCTTTGCACAATAAATAGAAGATGCTTTAGAAATGTAAAGCAGTGCTGTGCCTGTACGGAGTGCTGGCTCCTCTCACTGCTCATGTGTCTCACTGAAGTTACGAACCTCCCCTTCCTATTCAGCAACACACTCAGGAGCATTCATAAAGCTGATAATTATATTTTTTAAATGCTAAAGCCAAGTTATTCCCACAGAGAGGAAATAAAACCTCAACTTGAGAAAAGTATCAGAAAAATATCTTTGGTTTAAAGTGTCTGTGTTTGGTTATACAACGAGTTTTTCAAAACTTAACAGGCCTGACAGCAAACTCACAAGTTTTATTCTAGCATCACAAAGACCTTTAAAATGAAGGTGTGAAAAATATTGAGTTTTGTTTCATAAAGCAGTTAACATTGACAACAGATGTTAATAAGCTCTCAAAGCTTGCTATTCCCTTGTAATTTCTACCTATATCCCTCATATTTAACTTATTAAATATTTAACATATTTAATAAGATAATATTCAGAACAATTGGCCTGTGGGATCTTAATGATCTGAGAGCAAAAGGCGCCTTTCTGATTACGTTTTTATAACCTCTGAAGAAATTACTTTCTCTTAGAAACAACTACATATTTTTCTATCTTGTCCTTAAAGAACAAAGTTGTGATAAACATTTCAAGCTTTTTCATAAGCACAGTATGAACTACCTTAAACTAATTTAGAAATGCAATTATTTTAACTTTACAAAGCTGGCTGTTTATCACCATCACCTATATGCTATGATTAAAGCAGGCTTTTGATACAAACCTAGCATTAAAGCCAGTTCTAAAGCCAAAATCCACAAATAAATATCTATTCATTGTGAAGTTCAGCAGTAAATTTTATTCCAATTAGCTGTTCAAAAAATCCAAGACAGGAGATTATAACCATTGAAAAGCATTAAGAAGGTTAGATACACTACTGCCAATAAAGTACAACTGAAAATTCCAATTACTATGATAACTGAGTGCTAACTGCACAAGGAATTGTTCTTTTCATTTCCTTGCTTTTTAACTTATACTTGTTATCAGGACAAATATGAACAAATTAACCTGTCTAGACGTTTCCTTGTATGCTAACACCTTAGTGGATATCTCTATAGTGATTCAGTCTTGACAACACACTACAGTTCACATGCATACCATAAGAAAGAGAAGTCTGGAAGGAGCTGATACCTTTGTTATTTTTGGAGCTTGGCCAACTATCATGTTGAGCTACGACTTTGCTTTGAAGTGGTTAACTTACACAAGCCACCCACAATCCAGGACTTGGGCAGGTGGATTTGTTTTCCACTACTTTCTTTCAAATCCAAGATGGGAAAGCAATACTTTTCAGAAACCAAGTACTTCTCCTGATGCTCCCAATCTTATTCCCAAGTTACTTTAAGAATTATTAAACTGACAATACTTGCAGCAAAAGCTTAACCTTACTTACAACCTCAATATAGTGCTGTCTTTAGCTCATTTGTAAATCTAAATTAAATTTTAAAATCCTGTTTTCTCTGTGAAACTTAACTACTCTTAGCTTGCATGTTTTACACAAATCCTGTATCCCTCCAAACTAAAGCCGGTGTTTCCAACTAGCTGTCAAGAAGCTCAAGGATCATTTCATTAGCTAACAGTTGTCCAAAAAATCAAGTCTTCTTACACTGGTGCCTGTATTTTCATACTACATGTTGTGTCAGAACATGTAAGCCCCAGTTTACTCCCTCTACAAAACCAAACGACATTTTACAGACTTTGGAAAAAAAAAAAAAAAAGCACAAGATATTGACATATAAACACATAAATTATTAAGAAATTTTGGGTTGTTATGCAACATACACAGACAAGTAATTACTCCCCATCAGACTGTCCAAGCTCATATCTGAGCACCTCACCAAATAGCTTCAAGTGGAACGCAAGTGTTCAGAAGCAGAGTACTTTAAAAAGCAGTCCAAAAATTACTTCATCACCATGTTGATCAGCAAGTAACTCACCCATGATGAATACATACAGTCTACCACAAGCCTTCTTGAAACCTTTTTTTAAACATAAACATGTTACAATCTGAATTCTTCACATTAGAATCTTCATAAATAGTTAAGACTGTTTGCTGTGCTCCTCTGACGTATTTATGGAAGATGTTTGTGAAGTTTCACAAACAAGAGGGAAAAAGATATGTAAACAAACAAAACCAATTTTAAGATAAATCCTCAATCCCTCCAGAACCATCAAACAAAAACAAAAACTGATGTAATGAATAAAATGAAGGTAGTTGTAAAAGCAGGACAGCACATGCCTCCCATAGGTAAAGGCAGGTCATTCTACTCTCACCTTTATCACGATCATAGAGTATATCTTCTGTTGAGCAAGGACTCCCATCCTGAGATTCAGGAGGGCAAAAGGGAGAGACACATGGTGAATGACTGCTGCAGCTGCTGCTGCGCTCCTGGACAGATGGAGTCTGAGTGTCAATGCTTCGTGTACTACTACTACGATAGTGAGCAGGTAATGGGGCCCTTCGACCATCAGGGATATCCAAAGGCTGCAAGAGAAACAAGCAACTCAGGTTACAGAGAAAATATCAAACTACTAAGCAATGTGAGCCTGTAGCACTCATAACTGAAGTAATGTGGCAAGGTCTCAAGAACAGCAAACAAGCCATTTTTTAAATAACTTTTACACAAGAAAATAATGCAATGTACAATGGGCACATCATAGATTAATTACACTGAATGCTGGGACAATGTGCAGATGTTCCAAGCTAACTATATACTCTTAATGGAAAGTTAACAACAGAATGCACTTCAACATATGCTAGCAGTATGCTTTTATATTAGTTTTAAAAAGCAAACCTCCCCAGTAAATCAATCTCTATACTTTGTAATGTAATTTTCAACAAAGGTCACTCTTACTCTGAAAGAAAAACAAATACCCTGACAAAGATCACATTTGGATAAAAGGAAAAAATGTCAAATGCAATGGCACACTATTGCTGTAACAACCAACAATTACAATTATAAATGAAATTATCCAAATTTTGCTAGTAAGTTGTAATTCTCTAGCACACCTCTACATTCCATTCTTCACTTCTGGAGGTGACCTCTGACAAAATGGCAACTAAGTAGATGAAGCACAGGCTCACACAAGGCCCACAAGCTTTGTCCTGAACCAAGGCTAAAGCACTGCCTGCTCATACTGGCCTAGTTGGCAATGGCCAGAGTGATCTTACATCCCATTCCCCAATACACTGTGTAGACATCTTCACAGTAATAGACTGGCATGCTCTACCTGTCCTTCCCAGTAGAAAAGTAGTTTTTCATAAAGACAGTGCTGCTTTAAATGTAAGAAATCAAATGAGAATTACAGTTTTGTTTAAAAGTGAAGCGGAAAAAAATGCCTGTGAGATTTAAATACAATTTTTCTCCCCCCAGTTCAGTGAGGATTGTATCCAAGCCACAGAGAACAGCTTAAATGCTCTATCTACAGAAAAGCAACACCTTTTTCCTTCTCGCTTCAAGTGAATATTTGAATTTTATTGCTTTTCTCTTCCCATATATTCTAAAACTATATCGACTTGTTCCAGAGACTAAAATTCAACACTTTTGAAAATGATGAGGGCATGAAACCTATTTGCCTAGCATTGCATTCTCCTCTTTTTAGCAACAGTCTATCCAGAAAACCACCACATACAAAGAGGCAGACAAAGAGGCAGGAAGATCCTTTACTTCTTCTGATCCTTCCAGTTAATACCATTTCACATTTCAATTAAGAGCAAAGAAGCAAACTATAAAGAGAACATTACAGTTGCTACATCAAATGCTGGAAAAGTCTGTGTGGTGTGTTCCAACAGCTCAATTGACACTGCATATGCGTTACAACATGACTACGTGTTGCTATTCTCATCATGACTTATTCAATGCACAAGATAGACCTGAAGCATTATATCATTTGTTACACAGAGACAGGAGATGTAAAACCAAGACTGAAGTTGTAGAAAGAAAACACTATCATAATTAATGTAACCAAAAAAGTAACTGCCATGCAGAACAGTGTTTTCATTTCTGTCTCTGCCACCAAAATTCTATGAAGTGCCAAGAAGCCATCTGAACCAAGCTCTCTCTTCTATGGTATTTTTTCTCGATGACCAGTCTATATAGGACTGATGTTGCAAAAGTCTTCAGCATTCAAAGATGCAGAAGGAGAATATGGGAGCTGCACTTTAAATTCCTAAAATGGCATCCAGTTTCCTGGGTTACGAAAGAATCACATTTATTGAGCCTGATGGATTTGTGTCTCTCCATCCATAAAGTGCAGATAATACCATCTTTCTTCTTACACAGGTGTGATAAAAAGAGAACAAAATTTCAGATACTCTCCTATAATACAGAAGCAAAAACCCAGGAAGAAATTCAGATTTCTGACTTCAAAGTGGGCATTAGGACACATATCTAATGAGGAGTAAACAAAAACACCACATGGAGACCTCATAGCAACCTTCCAGTATCTGAAGGGGGGGCCTATAGGGATGCTGGGGAGGGACTCTTCATTAGGGACTGTAGTGACAGGACAAGGGGTAACGGGCTCAAACTTAAACAGGGGAAGTTTAGACTGGATATAAGGAAGAAATTGTTTCCTGTTAGGGTGGTGAGGCACTGGAATGGGTTGCCCAGGGAAGTTGTGAATGCTCCATCCCTGGCAGCGTTCAAGGCTGGGGTGGCATGGTCTAGCGGGAGAGGTCCCTGCCCATGGCAGTGGGGTTGGAACTAGATGATTTTAAGGTCCTTTCCAGCCCTAACTATTCTATAATTCTAACAGCTGCTCATTAAGTGCATATGCTATGCTCTATATAACAGGTAAAGCAAAGATTCCAGGGAGAGAAAAAAACAGTAAGTGGATCACATAATTAAAGACTTCAGGATAACAAAGATGTTCTTCCACACCCAGAGGAACAACAGTCTACAGTCAGGAAGTATATCCCAAATAACATATTTCAATCTCTGCTGAATTAAAATGCGAGGTACAAAAAAGTCATCCATGTTTTTAGACATGCCTCTAAATATATATACAAGCAGAAAAAGCTAAATATTTATCACTTTTTCCAAGTTAAGTAACTTTTAAGGCATAGAAAATACCAACTAATTCAGATTACTGTGCTTCTGTACGTATCTTTTCCTTAATATCAAATCCAAGTTTTGAGAAGTACAAAATCTTTATGAAAAATACCAATTAGAAGTATTCTACTTCTTAAAAACTTTATGTATTAAACCTGATCAACATAAAAACATACTTTAGGAGTTACTTACCATGAGTCATGTCTCAGCTATTCTAAAAACCAAAATCCTCATAACCTTACAACATAAGAAATAGGGCAACTAATTTGGCACAGCTGCTATTAGTTTCCATAATGCTCAATGCATGTAAACCAACTAGAAATTACTGTGTTCTATAGGCTGGGTTTTGGGGTTTCTTTACAAGAGTGTCCAGTCATATATTATACTTATGCCAAATGCATTCTGACAAGAAACCTGCCAACCCCTGTGGGACAGTATGTTCTAGGACACAGTTGCATACTACCATCATCTCCCTGCAAAGGTATTGAAATGCTCAATTTGACAAGAGCATGCATTTCTCAATACACTGTTAAAATTCACCACTTTGTTTTCAGTATCGATCTTTCTAATGGAAAAAACCCAAGAACACCCTTACTTAGTAGCATCAAGAATGCTGCTATGATATAATGTACCAATGGGAGCCTTAAAAATAATCTGTTCTTAACAAGCCTTCTGTCTACTTGGGAGACAATTTCTTGAGAGCAAAGCGTTCGATGCTTTTGATTTGAAAACTGTTCTCTGGAACACAAAGGCAGATATATGAAACCGCTTCTTCCTTCCAGCATCAATGAAGTCATCAATGCATTAGATAAGGTGCAAGTGCAAAAAACCATAATGTATCGTGGGAAGGAACATTTGGGAAAAAACAGACTTTTCAGATGAAGAATATGAAGATGTGAGGATCCTCTCCATCTGTACAAATTAGAAAAAGTCCTTTATTACAGGATTAAGTTTTCTGACAGGTACATAAAACCACCTTGCTATTTCTAGCAGCATTGGAAATCAAACACATTTATCTTTTTACTTATACTGCATGATAGTCCATCAAAACTGCTTCATTTCTAATTACTTCAGTACACTTGAAAGGCAGTTCTGGTGATGGTTGGGGATTTTTTCTGAATAGAAGATGCATGAACTTGTCTGCGTCCTGCTAAGGGGCGTTTTTCATTATTTTGCAATACATTCTGTAAGAGGGAACACCTCTTACCCCCACTCCCTACAGTAAGTCCATCACCTTATTGTACCCAAGTCTTCAACGTTTGCATTGTGGAGTCACAAGGAGACAAAGAACAAAAGCCTGCCAGTACTTCACAAAAAGCGGATTGCCTCTTACAAGTTGGGAGGCATGCCTCTTACAAGGTGGGAACACAGACATGCCATCACAATTTCCTGGAAGGCTGGTTAACAAGCTATAAAACAGGAAGGAAAAATATATCCAGGATCTCTGAATAAATGCATTAGAAAATGAATTTAAAGTTTATTAATAAACCTGAGGAGAAAGAGGTGATTGAGAAGTGACTCAAACCAGCCAACTTTACCTCAGTTTACGAAAGAAAGAAAAAAGAAGAACACCTGCAGCTAACTAAGCAAGATGAATGATCTGAAAAATTACACGTATACATGGCTAAACTGAAAAGAATTAAATATTTTACATATTTTGACCACTGACAATGCAATGCCTCTAAACGTTATGGTCAATTATTAAAAGGTAATGACATAATGACATTACTGTATCATCAACTATCTTTATGAAACACAAAAATAAGACTAATGTCTAAATGATTATTCTTCCTTTTATAGAAGTTGTAAAAGTACAATTAGTTATCATTAAAATATTAAGAAAAAAACAGTGTTAAAAAACCCAACAAAACAAACGAAGTCAGAAGAGACATTGTAAATCAATTTATACATTTTTAAAGTAGGATTACAAAAGTTCAAGTCAGCAAAAAGAAAAGCAGTAAGTATGTAACATCATACCCTACAAAACCAAAAACAAGTCTACAAACTAAACTAAACTGGTTTGTGTATCTGAAGACTAGGCAATGAAGTATGAAACTGGCAAGAAAGTATCAGTGGTTACCCCTTTTAACTGGGAGCTAAATTAAAAAAAGCAATTCAGGTATTATTCATAAATCTATCCATAAAACTTAACCTTAATCTTATTTTTGTCCTCTATATCTAGTCCTATTTTAACGTATGAACTAAGAAGCAGGTAAAAAAAAAGAATAAATTAAAATCACAAGTTTATACTGAAGAGATGAGAGACTAATAGGAAAAATTTAGGAACACTAGGCTAAAATTCTTAAAAGTTAACTGAACTAAAATGCATTTTATTTTACTTTGGACAGCGCAAACATGGTTATTGAAATGAAATGGAAGGAATCAGAATGCTACTGGAATAGTGCCCACATTTGAAGAAAAAAATAAAAAATTAGGTAGTGAGCTGTACCCAAAATACAGGTAATATTCCTTCTCCATGTGTTTAGTAGGCTGTATGTTATTCCCCAAACCTTCCCTGGTAAACGAATACAGATGCCCAATAGTGCATAAAGTGTTTTATGCAGCTGGATGGATCACATGAAAATGAAGGTTTGAACATGCACTGTTAAAACTGTGAAGTAAATGCGGAAACCTGTTAAAAGAAACCACCTGAAAATTTAGATACACCCTAATCTTATAACCAAGTCTTTAGAATAATTTATCCTTCACACATCACCCACAGCAACCAACTACCTTTGACTGCTATTTTAAAATTCTTTCTAAAAATACAGCAAGAAAGAATGGCAGAAATAAAATTTATGAAGTTTGGTTTCCTATGGTTGACCTTTTGTTCAGTAACTCCTAACCTTTAACCTAGCTTCTCCAACTCCTCCAGGCTAAAAAGAAGCTAAATTATTGTACCGGGAGAAAGTTCACTAGCTGTAAGATTGAGTAAATTACTCTTGTTATGATCTTCTGTAAGCAAGCTATGAGATCTAGTAAGCTCAAAGACAGTGCTAGGATTCTCACTTTAGGTCCCACTGGACTAGACTTCACAGAAATCAACAGTTACATAGCAGGAAACAACCCTCTACCCACAAAGATGGACTTGACTTCAAGAGGAATGTCTAATTTATGACTTTCTTTTGTGTTTGAAGACTTCCCCCAGCTAGATGTTTGGAGGAAGGGTACACTATTGCCTTGGTTGCATAAACTGCTGAGCACCTCTGGCCCCAGTCCAACAATGCACTTAAGTATGTGCTTAACTGTTTTGCTGGATCACAGCCAGTACATTCAGTAATTTAGGAGACTGCATCCCAAGCAATAAGCTGTTAGAGCCCAAGGACAACATTTACGAAGATAATTTGTCTGATAATAAATGAAATGTCCTCTGACTGTAGGACAGTACAATTCTAGCCGAAGCAACATCAATGGAGGCACTGAAATACATACCTTTTTATACTCTTTTGGACATGGTCCAACAAGGTTTATTGATTTGGGGTTTCTCTTTGGGTTTCTGTGTTTGTTTTTTTTCCTTAGTCCCCTGTTACAACACACACCCCTTCCTGAAGGGATGAGCCAGCCTTAGCAAAGCAAACTTAGCATACAACTTCTACTACTACAGTATTTAATTCTTAAGACGGCTTTGTCCACACAACTAAGTCTCTGGAGAAGCCAAGACTATTCTAAAACTTTTAAAGTTTACTGCTGAAATGAAGAACTACAAATACCAGTTTTTGGAACCTTAAATCTCCGACTGAAGTTTTACAGCTTGGCTTATACATTGAATTGCTATTGCATGACCGTTCACACGAAAAGAACCTACATCTTAGAGAACATTAGAAGAAATGGTAGCTTATTCCACAGCAGAAAATTTTATTGGCTATTTTGGGAACAGTAGCTGTAAACCAAGTATTTCCCATTTTAAGTGTCATCTAAGCACCCCAGTGCTCCTCAACGACAATTCCAATGCTCCAGTTCTCCCACATAAGCAAAGCCTGCTCTTCTATCAGCATTTCCCACATGGAGATCTCCCATGACATACCACAGTGGTTTCATGGAAGTAAAATGGTCCACATTCAGTTTATGGAAGAAAAACATTAAAACCAAAAAGCAGAGCATAGCACCGGAAATTTAAATATTGCCTAAGAAAAAGAATGCAAAACAAGGCAAATAAATTAATCTCCTGGTCTCTAATTACTTACTACTGTGGCCTGAAGAATCTAAATTTTCACTTACTTTTCATCCAAAAACTTTCAAGTTTGCCGCAAAAAGGGCATTCGAAACAAAGTATGTTTGGCCAGAAGCCCTTTAAAAATGAAAAAGAAAGCAATAAAAACAACAACAAAAAAATCCAAACACCACCCTAAAACACAAACAAAATTTTCAAACAGTTCTTTGAAGAAAATGATTTTTAATTTCAGCCACAAGGAAGGTTTCCCGTGTTTATAGATTACGAAGGGAAAACAACTATAAACATGTTAATATAAGCTTACCTTTGATACTTCTTCTTTTCCGCTGTTTTCCTTAATGAATACTTTTTCCAATTCAGGGCTTATTCCTTCTACATTACACGGCACACGTGAAACAGTTGATTTTGGCACTGAAATGTTTGACAGTGGCATAGGGACTGATCTGGAAATAGAAGCCTAGAAGGTAAAGAGAAATACAATTTGAAGTTGGAAAATGGAATAAAGACAAAAGTCTAAGACGTGTACCAAAAACCCTAAGAAGTTGTGCATTAATTTTGCCTTCTAGGTGACCATTTTTACTTGGCAAATTTAAATGAAAAGAAATGCTTGCATAAACCAAAAGCCACTAAAATCACTTCTACTTAACTCAAAGAAGTGTCCTAGAATAAAAGCAGTCTAGTACTTCACTTACCAGTAAGTAGGCAGCCATATGTACTTTCCAGATGAACAGACTACAGAATTTGCATAAGGGGGATGGGGAACACACAGGGCACTGATGGTTTAACAGGGATCCAAAGGGTTTGGATTTCGAAAACATTCCTAATGCTTAATCACTCAGCTGAAATATTCACTTAATGCACTTTTATTCTCTTTTGGTTGGCTTTAGTGAACGAAAAATAAAGGAGTCATTCAGAACCTTTAATTTCATTAGCTTCTGGCTTTTCAGAACTTTAAGTCAAAGACCTCTAAAGATATCACTTTAAGAATCAAACATAAATTAATACAAATATGGTTTCAGAAAAAAAAACTGTTGGAGTGGGGCTCTGTTACCAACAGGACCCATGCACAAGAGTTCATGTGCATCTTGCACAGCCAACCTCAAAAGCTTTACCTTGGCAGCAGCAACATAGCACAGATGTACCTACACTGACAACCATGAACAGTGTTCACTTGCCAACGCATGCTTGTCCTGCAGCTCCAAAGGTGCACGTCACTTGTGTAGAGGCATTCTCTGACTGACAAAACACGCTGCCTGTACAACGGCTTCCCACAATGGTGTCAGAACCGAAAACTTCATGAGCCTTGTCAGAGAACACAAGCCATAACAGAGTGAGCTCCAAGTACTAAAGAATGTTCCTTCAAAGCATATATCCTAGGTGGCTTTCGGTCTGCCTCAAAAACTGTTTTTACTGTGACTATACATAGTGGTATGTGCAACAGGTTACTTAGATATGGAAAGCAAAACCCATTTCTTTGCAAAAGGTACTGGGATCCTTTGTTATAGAGGCATAAAAGTTTCAGGAATAATACCAATTTCCTGTATGCCTTCAACACGAGACTAGGCTTTAATCATGAGATTTTATCCAAACAGAAGGAACATAAAGGATCAGTTATCACAGCTCAACTTCTTCTTTCTAAAACACTAGCTATTTTAAAAAGGCAGTCAGGAAATACAATGACAGAATCAACGTTTCAGGAGTTCAAATAGTGGCCTGTTAGTAACATGGGGTCCGAGCTAAGGATCCACTGTAGGTGAAATTTAATCAGGACTCAAATGTCTGCACTGTCAAATGAGACATGATTAACTGCTTTCTACAAGTGGCTTAAGGTTCACAAAGTCATTGCCTGAACCTTGCCTGGGCTTTAGAACTTGCAACTGGGTTTCGGTTTCACTGGCACTTAGTAATGGCTAGAGCAGACACTACATGGGACACCCTCCATTGCAGCCTGCCGAGAATCTGCTTCATGGTCAGATAATTTGGCCAGGTAATTTGTCCAAAGCCATTCTTCATATGTGTCAGCATCTTTATAATTACAGGAATACTGATATATTCAGAGCACAGGCAAATTTTTATAACAAAAATGACCTGAAAACAAAAATTGTCTTAGTCAAGCCTGTGTTAAAATTCCCAGCTGTATTAAAATTTGCCTAAACTCACACATCACTTTGAAAAATGGGTAAGCAATAAGACAGCAGAAAACAGAAGCTGACACACTAGGAGCCTTATCTTAACCTTTCAGAGAGGAAGATATGAAACCCACAGACTGATGGCTGGAGAGAAGTCTTGACATCACAATGTCCATAGGTACAGAACATGAGAATGGTCATCAACATAATCTGGACACATTTTGCATTCTAAAGCTTATGTCTGATGGAGGTTTTACAGTAAGTCTGTCTGGAACAAGAACAGGCTGGTGATGATAGCAATTTTTCCACTTAATATCCTAGAAACCTCTCAAAATATCCTGTAACAACTGTACTATAATAACCACAAACTCTTATGCTAGAAGAAAAGAGTCTGCATTGACGATGATTCTGGACTACCGTAACAACCAAGAGGTTATTCCTAAACAAAACCATGAAGAAAAAGACTTCTATCCTGTAGTCTGATAGCTCCTCTAGTCACCAGTCACTAGGGATGGGGTACTGTGACAAGCATTGGTTTCAGCTGAGTTTAAATTCAAGGTGAATTACTGCATTTTTTTAGAAAGTAAACACCACAATACTGTTTTCCTCGATGTCATGCAGAAATTGCCTCTCTGGCCAGGAACTGAACAATAAGCAAAGTATCAGAAAAAATTCTTAAAGTGGGACACTGAAATGAGATTTTTCCTTCATATATCTGGTGATAGAGCGCTGTTGTCTTTTACTGATAAATACATGGTGAGGTGAATTACAAGTCTGTTCGTAACAAGACCGTTAGTGTTCTGCTTGCTGCTCAAAGACCGATCAATTGTTGGCTTGCCAATCCTTGGTACTTCTTTTTCTTTATCTTTTTTTTTTTTTTTCCAACTAGCTCAGATGAAACTGGGTTGCAGAACTGATAAGCAAAGACCTTCCAGAGAAGCAGACACTTCCGAAAGCACACCACAAAAATTAGACTTGGAAGCAAGCATGTATTCCTGGAAATGCAGCCTTATAAGTGCTTTTACAGCATCTTAATATATTTTAGTTGCTATCTTGCCATACCCTGATATAACCCTTCTTTCTTTTATTATATGATGACTATCAGATACATTTCAGTGAAGATGCAATGGTATTGGGTTATTAAACATTTCAGTGTACCACATCAGAAAACAAACAGAAGACAGGAAGAAATAGCACTCTATTCACCCAACCCTGATAAGGTAGGAGGCTATTAATACAAGGAACTATCTACTTACCTGAGTCTGACTGATTGCTATATGGTTGCCATGGAGAGGTGACTGACGTTCTTTCTCTTTACTGTGACGACTACTCTGCTTACTGCGCTGAAGCTGCTGCCTCAGTTTGGCAATCTGCTGGAAAGAAGTTCAGGTGAAGTGACAGTAAGTTATCGAATGGATAACTGTTCAAATCATCACATATAAAGCAAATCACAGACATTTTAAGTCCTCTTTGGGGGATTTTAAATACATATGTGATTGCCCTCCCTTGAAACATGAGCATTAAAGCTTCTTCTGCTTATTAGATACTTTCTCCAAAGTATATGCCCTATTCACCAGCCTGAATGTGACAGCAAGCTCAGTTTAATCACTGAACTTCCTCATTTACAAACAAGCACTGTAATAACTGATGCAAACAAAAGTAGTCAGAATGACAATCTGTAGCAGTTTCTGGCCTATAACTGGTGTAAACAGGGGACTAGGAAGCCTACAGTTTAATTTATTTAACCTTAAACCAAACAGAAGTTTCCCAATGATAATTCATCATAGAAGCAAAGAGCCTTCACAAACAACTGGCAACAAATATGCACTGCTCATCTTGGAGAACTTATTTAATTCATTTAATAGCATTTCCCTGCAGGCTAAACTATCACAGATTCCTTCAGGCAGGCAGAATTTTCTTTTCTGCTGTCTGCTGCAAAGAAGTCTAATCCAAAGTTACGTATTTTAAATGTCAAATGCAACTAAAGCCATTATCCATTTGACCTGCCCCTTAACAAGAAACCAAAGTATTTCATTTCGGGATTCATCCACTTATTTATTCCTCCTGGATAATATCTACATGAAAAAGAGTATTTACCTCTATGAGCATTGCCTCAGAAGTTTAGACTGTGCAAATTCACACAACAGGTACAGACACTTCTTTAAGACTGGATAATTTTTTCCTCTGGGCTCAAGTCCCACTCTCCCATATGCTCCGCACACTGGCATGCAAGGCAAAGCATGCATGGCCCCATTTCATTTCTAACTCAGCCAGAAATACAGTTTTTTAAAAACCTGAAGGGCAAGTAAGGAGAAGTGGATGTGCATGGAATTCTTATTTCAAAGAACTTAATCACCTAGAAAGTAAGCTCTCCTTCTGAGTGACACCTTACAAGTACATACACTCTGCGGTTAACTCTTAAGTAGTTAAATATATCACACCAATGCTCTTGTAAAGCAACTCTGTGATAGAGAATCAATTCACATCACTCTTCATAGCATCAGAGATGACAGTGCTTGGTGAAGAGGTTTGGATGGAGCTTTACTCCAGACTGTGGACTTTTCTTTGTGATGTTTCTGGTATCACTCATAAAAGAAGGATCACCTTTAAGGCTTCACATCAAATCTTGCACAGCTTGTTACCCATATTCAGAGAACTGCTACTCAGAAATGGCTGAATACTTTGATTTTTCAGCAACAGATAAACACTTCAGACTTCCAAGAGGGCCCTGGAATATATCAAAAAAGACAGAACCCTAATAGGACTGAGTTTCTAACACAGACAAGCTAAACTAAATCTGTTTTTTTTAGACTAATCTCTTATTGAAAGGTGCAACTCAGGCACCATATTGGAAGAAACCCTGAAGGAGTCTGAAGAAATAGCTCATCCCTGAAAAAAAAAAATAAATATATCTATATATCTATATCTATATCTATATATATCTATATATATATATAGATATATATATATAAAATTTGTCTGGAACTTCCTCATCCTCCCTGTAGGAATACTGGCAATTAGGAAGCCCAGCTCCATAGGGAGATGAAAAAGCCAGCAGGTAACCAGTCTGGTTACATCCATCTAAGATTTGTGTCTTATATCAGAGTGTTGGAGAATAGGGAGAACAGGGAAACAATCTTCATCTTCCCCTTTTAAAAAAACCTTAAAAACAGAAGAGAAAAATGAGGCCCAGAACAAAAGAGCTGTGGACTGAGATGGCTGCCACAAGAATAATCAGAAAGTAGGGAGAGTGCTGTATATGTATCTTTCACTTCTGCTGTCTCTCCCTGATGCTGTGTGCTTCTTTCTAGTTAAAAAGTTGTTGGGTTTGGATTTTTTTATTTAAATGAAATCTGGCTTTCTGAGCTTTCCTCAGGAGCATGCTATAAAAAAGATCTCTACAATTCCACCCCCGAGATCTGGCTCGCTGATTTCTGTTGTAAACAGCCTGCAAATCTTTGAGAACATAGCCTCTCACTGTAAAATCTGGACAGTGAAAGCATTAAATGGGAGAGCGTTGATAGGCTGGTATGTCTCTAGGCTGACTAAAACCTTGGAGTTCTGATATCCTGAAAGGAATCATAAGGCCCTGGAATCTGAGGTTCTCTCGGCTACCTCAAGAGTATGTGTATTTTGGCAGTCAGTAGGTTCTTAACAGTAACAGAAATAAAAGGCTTCTGGGGTCACTGGGGAGAAACAGATTCTTCAAGTTTTCATCTCTCTATCTGGAACTGATGTGATCACTTAAGGCAAACATGCAATGCAAGTAAGGCCTTCTCAGATTACCTGTCCTCGGCCATGAATTTGAAGGACCCTAGCTTTCCATAATGTGGCAGATATTATCAGAAAAACAAAACCCAAAACCAAAAAACAAACCAAAACCAAAGAGAAATTAAGGATGGCCATATTAAAACTGAATCTGCTATTTCTTATCCATCCTCCATACATGGAGGACAGAGGCTTCCCAGCACAGATAACCCAGCTTCAGAGCAGCCACACTAAGCAGGCACTGACACCGAGTACAAGAGCAGATCAATCCGTCAAATTAAACGATTCTCCATCTCTTCACCAAGGAGAGTCCATAGTAAATTTGCCACTTACTAAAGCTAATCCTGAAACCCAAACAGTGTTTTTTCCTCTATAAGGTTAGTTTTTATTGCCAAGTATTTTCCACCTCAAACTCAAAGAAAGCCATTACTACTGACAGGAAGAGGTAGTTGTGCTAACTTCCTAGAAGTTCATCTTCTTCCTAAGCAGCAGAGAAGCACAATCTAAGCATGAAACATAACCAAAATGAGCTGCAGACAGGTATGAGGTACACTAATCCTAGAAAAACAGATATAACTTGCATAGTGAGGAAGAAGTCTATAATATATGCCTTGATGGCACCTGTTTTAAAAAGTATCTCAAAGAAGCAGCTTCCCTCTTGGGCACTCAAATGATACAACTAATAGGAGACAGAGAATTTGCTGTCCAA
The DNA here is from genome assembly GCF_033815535.1 of Pezoporus flaviventris. Lineage (NCBI taxonomy): Eukaryota > Metazoa > Chordata > Aves > Psittaciformes > Psittacidae > Pezoporus > Pezoporus flaviventris. The sequence goes on from NW_026892603.1 coordinate 6,862,218, forward strand.
AGAAAATGGTGCCAAGTGAGTGGTATCAGGAAAACATCTACTGGAAGATCCAGCCATTACAATGGTGTAGATACACTCTGACACTGAACTCCATCCAGGGCAGGAATACAGATATTTCAGTTAGGAAGATGATGCAGAAAAGAAAGTATGTGCTATGCTGGGAGGAAAAGAAAAAAGTGCAGTAACAAAACTCAATTTTAACAGGGCAGCTAAGAACATAAAGGGTTTGGGACACCATTTCCCTCACACAGGTACTGAGCATGAAGGTGACTGAGGCATACAGTCATACTAAGGGACACATGTAAATCATCAGAAAAAGATCAAATGGGTAGCCTTTAAAGCATCCAGTTGTTGAAGACATTAAACCCTTAGCCTTGAACATATGTGCATTGAGGTACGTAAAATGTGCCAACTATTTTAGTACACCAATTCAAATGTTTTCCCCATGTAACCTAGCTTTAAGGTGAGCTGAAAGTTCTCATACAAGTATTTTCTTAGAGGATACAGCTAACAAAAGGAAAAAAAAAAGGGGAGGGGGGGCAAATCAAGGAATTCATCAAGGAATAAATATAGTTCGAACCCTACTTCCAACATTCAGATACAATTATTTAAAATTATTATGTTATACTGAAAGGCATAAACATGTATGGTAGTAAGTTTCAAAAGTGTATTTTTTTATTCACATTTGGCAAGTACTCTCATGTGACCATATGACAGCAGGAGCACACAGCATACATCTGTGAACATTTCAAAATACTAAGGAAGATTTCAGCCTTTCCTCTTCCAGTGACTGCTCCCTGCAATGTTGTTGATGTATCAGAAAGACTCCGTCCATCCTGTAGGCCCCCTATACAATGACCATCAAAGATTGTTAAACAAGAAGTTAGAAAGAACCCTATAAGTATATTTTTTGCTTGCTGAATTTTTTTACAGCTAGAAGTGTACTTGAAATAAATATCAATCTTCTGTATACCAATTGTAACATGCATGCAGTCTAATGTAATGGCACACACCTGAAGAATAAGCAAATTAACCCTGTTCTTTACAACACTGGAATAGTCTGAGCACCCTGAAAACTTTTCATTTGAAGAAATGTAGATTCAAATTACTAATATGAAGGAACATGTCACATCTCACCATTCTTGTCCAAATATTCATTAATATTTACCACTTAACAGGTTTTATTTTTACAAATCAGGCTACACAACATGTTCACTTCCTACTGCTGAATAAGCCAAACTCCTTATTAATGAGAGTGATCTCTCATTCATGAACCAGTTGTTAATAAACAGTAGGTCAAAAGAGCAAAACAAGCATTAGAAATTCACCCTAAACCTTTGAATATAATCTTTCAATTGGTGTATGAAAGCACATAAAAAGTGCAAGCTCTCATATTTGATTCTCCTTTTCATGTAGTCTGTTGGAGCAAAACGGACCTTCCAGCAGGGGGTTGCTGGAAGTGTAACAGATACACCCTCCAGAGGTGCTTAAGGGAAATGAAAAATCAACTGAAATACTCATTTTTAAAAAAACCTACACAAACTGAAATCTATTTGTTTTAAAACCTGGGGTTTTCCAGTTCAGGGTGAACTGTAACTAAAATTGGTCCTATTCAACAGAATACAAGCTAACAATTCAGGTTGAAAGGGGAAAAAAATACCAGTGGTTGAAACCGCTACCTGGTCTGTGTCCAGTACAAAGACTGATAGCAATCTTTATCTCCCAGTCAAGACATGTATCTATTAAAATAATGTTAAAGCTGTCTGGCATTATCTTACAACAAGTTATATTCAAGACTTCATAATAAGGAGCAGAAGAACCCTCCAGGATAAATTAAAAAATAAGAAGTAAATTTTGTTAGATGACAAAAAGATATATTCTATCTTTACAAAGTCCATACTGAGCGCTGGGAAGTTTTAAATTTTTTAATAGAGCCATGACAAGAAAGCAATCATTGCCTATTTCACTGCTAGACAGCTTCAATCCTGACACCCAGCTATTTCAACCCAAGGGCAAAACAATCTTTAGCTACCCAAAGTAAATTATTTATTTTATGTGGCAATACATAGAATGCATTTGCTTGCTTGGGATCTTAAGTTTATACATGCATTTTTAGGTTTACTAAATGTAAACCTTTTAAAAATAATTCCCAGTTGTATTAAACACGTACTATTAATTGTAGTAGGTCTCAACCTCACCAAGGAAAAAACAGGTTTTTTAAACCTCAAAGCACATTCAATCTTCTTTATCAAAGCCAATTAAAATTACGCATACAAGTGTTTGGCTAGTTTACAAGTATCAAGATGATAAAAAAAATACATGCTAGAAATAATTCAGTGAATTGCTGGACCATGAAAACATGAATCCAAAATGCTAAAACAAGCCAAGGAAACTGTAAACAGCTCTCTACTTGTTTACTGTCAAATGCTATGGAAAACAATTCAAAACGCTGAGCTCAGCATAACTACTGTTACCTATGCTACTCATAACAAATGCAGTCACCCAGGAGAGGTGATATACTTCTATTTCTACTACTTAAGCTCTTGTTTTCATCCGCCTATAGCTTTGTAAAATTTCCTCTGAAGGATACCATGCAACATTCAGCTCTTCTATCCCCCTTTCATCAGAGATTTCAGTACAAGTATGAAAGTTATTTTAAGAATGACATTAAAATGAAAGGGGAGGGAAATCCTGTTACCATTTTATGTGCTTAAACACACTATTATAACTTTTTTACCTGGTCACCTCTGCTGTCCAAGGCTTTGGAAGAAAAAGCCAAACATTTGTCTGGGGGTCCTTTATGCTGGAAATGTGTCCCTCTATTTCCTTGGAAAAATCTCTACATTTGAAGAAACTTTAGCAAAAAAAATTCAGTTTCCACATGGCAGGATGTTTGCTAGTAATTCTGTCCCTAGTGGGCTTTACAGTTTGAATAGAACTGCCTCAGAGAATTTCTCCTTCCAGAAACTGCGATCACTGTGGTACAAACAGAGTGCAGAGATACTGTTGATGTTGAACAAACTCTTAACACCCACCACACAGGCACTGAATAGCCAGGCAGAGGAGCTGGAACCATGACTTACAGATGAAGGAAAGGAAAAAGAATGGGATGAAATAGAAGCTAAACAATGGAGAGACAGAACAGACACTAAATTGGAAGAGAACTGGGTAGGAACTCATGTAAGGGAAGGCAGGTGAGAAACTGACTGGATAATGCACACAGAATGACACCAGGACTATTTATGAACCTCAGGAACTAGAAGAGGCAAGAAAAATGTTTTGAGAAAATGAAGAAAGGAAAAAAGAGGAAGGGGAAGAACTATAAGCTGGAGAAGACAAAGGCACGTTTTGGGATGAACAACCATTGCAAAATTTGAATGGAAACAATTCCTTTCCACGCACCCCATTTTTTCCAAAACTGCATTCTGTCAGAAAAGAACCACGAAACCCATTGGCTACGTGTTTACCTTTCTCTTCTGGCCAGTCCATAAAGAGGGTGACAGCCTAGCACAATGGGTCAGTTATCCAATGGTAGAGACTTGCTCACATGCTGAAGGTTTCATTATCACTGATAGCCACAAGCACCGTGGTGAAGAAAAGCTGCTTGTTGCAGAACTTGATAGGGAACTGCCAGATGATGAAGGATAGTCTCCCAGTAAAACCAGACAAGCATTATCCTGGAAATACAGGCACTATTTCTACCCCTGCTACAATTCCTTTGTGCTAGTAGGCAATGCTTAAGCCAAAACTTTTCAGACACAAAACTCCTTCTGCACTAATTTCTGGGCACTTAATCTGTGATTCTGAGTGATTCCTCACAGTGGCAGATGAAGTCATCCAGGCAACTGAAGGCCTATATACTAATAAATGAGGTATGATGGGTTTCATAACAGGTACTCAGTCAGATGGGAACAGACAACCCTTGTTGGATTGACCTTTCTTTGGCCAAGGTCCTCATCTTTAAAAATGAGGCTACTGCCACCACTGGAATGCAAGATTATTCCATTTCATCAAATCTGATTTTAAAATTTAAGTAATTAAATTTACATCACTCCTTTTGATAACTGTTCTTCCTATCAATGGCTGTCTGGAAGAGTACTTATATATTGCCAGCAACAACATCTCCTCAGATAACCTATATGTTTCTTCTCAATTTTGAATATCCTACTAAGCACGGATCCAGAAGAGAGGGTTCAAAAGCCAAGTATCAGGAAAAAGCCCCACCCTATGTGAATGTGGTGCAAGATTAACTTCTTAAAAAGAGCTGTGTAGCTCTTGAACACAGGCTGCACCCTTCCTGACAGCAGAATGAGGCTGACTGGAAGCCAGTTATTAAGTACTGGGCAGAGCTAGAGTTACATGAACTCTGGACAGAATGGAGTTTACTGGGACAAAAACTGACAAATACTGGTATTTCAGTTGAGCTGGAGACCATTTTACTGTACCTGCTTTCTCATGATGCAAATCCACTTGAGTTTCGGTGGGTTCTTCCTAGTTGCAATTGTAGTCTACAGCAAAATACTATTTCAAGTAATCATACTATTACTCTATCAACACTTAACCTCCTTTTTCATTTGTGAATATGATGTCCTCTATCTCCACCCTAAAACCTGAACAACATTTCCAAACAAGAATGTGCTAACATACTGACTTATACTTTGCCCCTCTCAGGAGGGCAGTGTTAAAGAACAGAAAGCTAGCTAAGGTAACTCTGAACAGAAAAACTGGTAAGCAGTGACAACCTGGTTCCACAGCACCCACCCTGGCCACTGCTTCACAGCCAACACTGTTGTGGGAAGAGAGGAAATTGAACAGGCATAAGATAACAACCACTCTTGAAACAACTCTTATTTTGGAGGTAAAACCTGTTTCAAAAGCAACAGAGGGGAGGGAAAAGGTGCAGTTTCCTGGACTCCAGATAGGGATTAAAAAATGTCTTGGACATATCAAGACTTGAAAGTCTCCACTGTGCAAAACTTCTCACCTCTTTTAGTTGATCAGCACTTCCCCATGATGCTGAGCGCTGATGTGACCTCTTCTCTGCTCCCTCTTCAGCCCAACAGCTAGGTGTCTAGAGGAGGGGAAAAAAAAAAAAAAAGGAAAATACACTGTACAGAATTCTCTAGATAAGAACACTTCCGTCACAAATTATTGCTTTACTGTTTCTGCAGTGTCAGAGGACAGGCATTAGAGTGTCTGAACAAATTAAGAAAGAAGAATAAATTTCAGGATCAGATATGCAGCAGTAACAGTCTCAAATAATAATAAGAAAAAAATACAGAAAACTAAGGCTTTGTAAACTTGCATTTACACAGGATGAGGACTACACATTACTGAAGAAGGAATCAGAGGCCTGGCAGTCACAGAAATATTACCTGGCTACTCCCATCTGTGCTTTGGTGTCCATTTCTTGTTTGCATTCAGTGGACAGTTTAGAAAGCCACACAATAAAAAAAACAAATAAACAAACAAATAAAAGTGCACAAACAAACTCAAAGACCAAAAGCCAGGATTCACTTCTCCCACCTGTCTTCCTTAATCAGAGCCATATAATCAGTTCCCTCTTGCTAACTCTGCCTTGACACGGATACACCTTTTTTCACCTTCAGCACTGACCTACATGAGCACAACAGTGACAGGAAGACCTCTTCCAGCCTTGTTGCAAGCCCAGAAGTGTCAGGACTGTCTCTGGATGTAGGAGCTGTAAAGTTAAATCCCAAAGATTGAGAAGAGTCTGGGAGCCAGATCTCCCAGATTCACCATAAGACTATTATGAAAATTGAGGCTATGCACCAGCATTTCTGAACAAGGGGGTTACCGGCTGCCAGAGGAGCAACAGGACACCTAAAATCCACGGCGAGTTTGGAGTATGAACCATATAAAACTCAGGGCTAGAGGCACATTTGTGACTGATACCACTAGAAACAAGGCAAATTTGGCAGTGAGTTTTTTCAGGACGACCACTGCTGATACACCTCCAAGGGAGATAGGACCCCTGTCGAGCAGGAAAGACAGGATCTGGGATCCACCTCCCTAAAGGACTTCATTCTTACACATGGAAACCCTCTTTCTCACCAGTTTTCCTTACTCTTGCTTCCTCTCTAGGGTGTAGAAACTTCTGTAGTACCCACACATGTAGCAGACACTACTCTGTTCAGGAAGCACTGCCCTGGAGAATACCATGAAAACTGCATGTGCAGCTCTTCACCCTCACTGCCCTGTGAAGAGAGGTGGAAGCAGCCCTCTGGGGCCAGACCTCCCCAGCCAAGCATGCTGGGCCAGGCATCATTCAGCACCGAACTGTAGTTTCAGAGCGAGCACAAGCGATACCTTCATAATCACTGCACTGCCATAGTATTATATGGCACATACAATACCATGGCAGCCCAGCACCTAACTTGTAAGTGCTGATATTGAATGTGCTAAGACAGTTTGTGTGCATGGGCCTACATATCTCACTTGTATTTTCTGCCAGCCCTGCACTTTTTCCATGGTTTTAGTGTTTTTTTTTTTCCTTGGTTATTTTTACACCACCAGGAATACTTCCACCAAAGGCCCAGCAAGCTGAGTGGGCGATTAGAAAGCGAAATGGAAAAAGTCAGTAATGAAGTCTTTACTGCATGTTCTCAGAAAAGAAAAAAACAAGTCTTTATAAAAGCTAGGGTCCTGTGTATTTATTATATGACTCTTTGTGTGTGTCTGGGGAAAAAGCTAGAATACAATATGGTTATGAAAATAAAATAGCGAGAGTGAAGAGTTAAAACTTTCATTTTAAACCTATGAGGAAAATAGAGGAATTCCTCAGCCAAGGGAAATTTGTTTCTTCTTTAAAATCATGGGCTTTCAGTTTCACAATTTACTTCCCCAATTTAAACTGCCCTTTTCTTAAAACATTCTACTATATCCCAAGTACAGCTCGTATTATACCCTCATACGAAAAAGATCAATGCAAAGGGAATTCTTTGAAAATTTATCTTTCAAAGAGTGTTTCCTGAATATAACATTGCTCCACAGTTTGGCAATGACTCCAGGAAGAAGTAGAAACAGGCATTTCAGTTGCCTGTTGCAGGAGGGTTTACCTGGATCAGTTGCCTGTTGAAGGAGGGTGTATCTGGGATCACTACAAGCCCATAGCCTTTCAACTACAGCTTACTAAAAAGAACCAAAAAGACATCAAGTGTCTAAAATGCCAAAGTGAGTTTCTCAACAAAGAGAAGTTGTTAAAAAAAAAACCAAACCATATGTACAGAGCAAGAGTTTGCCTGTATTTTTTAATGAGCACAGATATAGATCCAGATATCAAGGACAAGAACAAACTAATAGCAACACCCTGAAAAGCTTCATCAACAACACAAGTTAGGAGAGAAAGATTGGAATCCTTATTATTTTAGCTGATTTAATCAGAAATCAAAAGTAACAAATATAAAACACCCATTCTCTTCATACTAAATTTTGTACTTTTTCAAATAATGCATTGACACTCCTCCACTCAAATACTATCTCCCCTGAGACAAGGATTACACAGCTGTTTTCAATCTCTGGTAAATTGAGTCAAGTCACAACCTGTCAAAATATACATGCAAGCATCAGTATACAGGGGGCAGACTATTTGTGTCCCTCAATTTATCTGCAATATTAGATTACAAATACTATAAAGACGTTCCTAGCACAGTATTGAAGACAGGGAACGTTGTTAATGTGTTATTTATATTCAGATGGAAAAGAAAAAAGGTTAAAAATAACACAACATAGGCAGTTGCCAGATTATAACTTGCCAGTCATCTTCAGACGCTAAAAAATTCCACTTATAATACATTGTAACCCACATAATACGAAGGTAAGTTTTGGGTTTGTAACCCAAAATCCTTATATTCATGCAAAAGCTTTAAAAAAAAACCAAACCAAAATCAACATAAAAGAACCCCACTCTTTTTACATCCAAACAGAAATTCTGCTTTCCTAAGTACAGTTCATGTATGAACACCTTGCATATCACTTGAATGCTGTAATTTATATCATAAATGATAGGGGTGTGCAGCACCCCTGATATGCCACATTTCACAAAAATTGTTTTCCTATCTTTATTTACAATTTCTACAAAACAGGCTTACCCATGCAAGCTTCCAATTCAAGCTGCAAGTGTACTTCCCATGTGGTAAGCATATTTAAAAAAATGATAAAAGTAAAAAAGTAACTCAAAACTGTATCTGAAAAAAAAAATTAATTCTGAATCATAGTAGATGAAGCGAAAGTTTCTGCACCTCAAGTCAGAAACACAGTAAGAGAGGTCATAAGCACTATCAGTGAAGCTGGTAATATTTCAGAGCTGAAACAAATTTACAGCATCACTTAAGAATGAACTGAACTTCACGAAACTGAAGGATTATTCCTGCAAGTCTATGTTCAGTAATTAACATTTAAAATATTTTAGGAGGAGAACCTGGAAAATATTATGTCACACATAATGCAGCTTCAGCAGAAGGACCGCTATTATTCCAAAATGTGAAGGTTCACAGTCCCAGTTTCAGTTGACACAATGCTTAAAAGCACGTGCATGGGATAGGGCATGCTGAGAACACTACATCTGGTTGCTCTCTTCAGTCTTAATGTAAATCACAATTACCATTGTTCTAACTCACCCAACCTTGTAGACATTAGCATTTCTTCCAACACGTTTGGTAATTCTGCGCTCCTTTTCCACCCATAGCAGGGATATACACCTACATTCTTTCCACTTAATTTAAATCAGAATGACTGCACGGAGTACCAACCTACCTAAACCTAAAATAAGACTGAATTACTTTATCACATTTTATTGCCAGCCCTTCACTCCAATTACTATATCCAGTCTGAATTCCAGATTAACTACACTGGGGGATGGGTGCAAATATTGAGAACACAAGCCTAGGTTTTACAAGGGAAGAAACTATGTTTCTGAAGAACTTTCACATTCAAAAGAAACACAGTAACAGCAGTAGGAGAGAGAAAGTCTGATGAGTCTTCAGATGTTTCTAAAGCATTCAAAGGCCCTCTAGAAATTTTACAGAAAGAAACAGCCTGGAGTGGGAAGTTAATTTGACTATAGGTTATGACTCCTCTTAAACACCAGAAAGATAGAATCATAAATTCATAGTTAAATGACACACATCTCTTACTTTTCATCCCTTCCACCCAAAGTATGTCATTATACTATTCCATGAAAGCAGTAACTAATACACCAATGAAAAAGCTTCAGTAATTGAGCCTCCTGGTTTACTATGTTAATTTTTAAGTGACAAAATTTCTTCCCAAAAGAAAACAAAACTTTACTCGGGTGACTAATGAGAGCTAACTACATTAAAGCCTTGACCCACACACAAGAACAAAAATATATTTTAGCTAAGCATTTCAGTTTATTCTTTACTGTATGCGTTATTCTTCAGATTAGAGAGAAGTAAAAATTCTGAAAGATATTTTACAAACTTTCTTAATTTCTGTTTGTATGATATTCAGTTGCATTATACAATGAAAAAGGCATATCCAGGGATACTGGAATCCAGTTTAAGTCATCACTGGGGGGGGGATCGTATTCCATTTAGTCATTTTTTTCTCTGTACTATTTAGTCTAAGGAAGATTAGATGAACTTTAACTGGAAATATCTTTTTTATGATATCAACACACATTTATCTCTAATCTCTTTCATTATATAAAAATATTTAAAATTATTTAGCTACTGCCAAATAATTACCTTAAACCAACTATGACAATTATCCAAATGTTTCTGAAGATTCTGAGGTTAGGCATAGCTATTTCAACACTGAATTATTCCTTATAGTAGGAAGAGGGAAATACATGTACATGTACAGCATGAAAAAGAAGTATACAAACTTGTTTCACCAGTGCTCCCAAAAGAGATGGAAAAAAACAGGGAAGGAAACTATTCAGAGTTTTAAATGGCCTTAATAAAAAGTTCAAAATATACTGAAAATGAGAGGGAAGTAGGACAGTGGGGAAACCTAGGAAAGGGATCACAAAGTATATCAACACATAACAACTTCCTATAATGGTAAGCTTCCTTCCATTTCTGAAATACTTAATACTAAATAAGGTGCTGTATGTTTGACTATACAAACCTAAGATCGGATAGTTGTATGCATATACACATACACATGAACATAAATTCATGCAGAATCCTGAGAAATCTGGAACTGTGTGTCACAATACACACTGTCATAGTATGTTTTTCCAAAATCAAACATAACAACCTTACTTCAGTGTTTTCAGTCAAAATACTCTAGGTAGGTAAGAGGAATACAGAAATACAACTATAGTTACTATCAAGAGGCAACATAAAGAAACAAAATTCTGTTTCCTCTCTTTAAATAATAAAATTATTATTTAAATAATAATCCTGGATTAATTTTAGAGAAAAAAGAAACATTTTATTCATGAGCATGTACAGCTTCAAAAAGCGTAAATGAGAAACAAGGACTTGGGATAAAACTCATTAAATGGTCGTATGATCATGATGAAGACCAGAATCTGTTTTTTTAACCCAAGAATTCTAAGAAACTTAGAACAGTCATAATCACCACCTTCACAAAATGGCACAAAATTTGTATTTTAAATTAATGTTTATTTAGAGACAAAAAGTACCCTTGAAAGAGAAATAATTGTTCCACCTACAATGTGAGTTATATCGACAGTATAAATGTTCATGAGTTTGTAAATGAAACGAGATAATTTATTCTCCAATGAAACATGTTCACACAAAAAATTGGTCTATTGGCTTTCATCATCTTGTTTTTATTTCTTTTGTATGTTCCTATCTTCCACTCTGCTAAACTACCAAGTGTTGTTATTTTTAGCTACTGTAAACTATATGAACTCCCGTGAGCTAAACTGTTACTTACCTAACAAACATGAAGTAGAAGTACTTATGCTGGTACCCAAGCAAAGAGTAAGGTTTTAATTTAATTTAACTTAATTTGTCATGCATGCATCCCATCAATGACTTGAAACTCCTCTTTAGTTCTTGGAATTAGAGATACTTCAAATCCCACAGAGCTCAAACAACAAAAAACCCTACACAACCAAAACATGAGCCAATATTTTATCATCTTCTAAAAGCCTCCCTAGTGAACATTTCATTTAAAAGCAAAAATACAGAATTCACTGTGCCAATCATTACGCTTGTTATATTTACATATTCATATAGTCCTGAGTAGTCAAGACACATTTTTTTCAACTCAACTTAAACAGTATTAAACCTTCATTTTTTCATAACTGGAATAAAAAGACAGCTAATATAATTCCTTCTTAGAAGACATCCACACAAATCCAAACCATGAAACTTCCATGCCCTTATCTTTTTGAAATAATATTTCGGCTTGTAACAATAACAATACTGGCTTTCCTCTCTGCTGAAAAGGTAAAACTTCTTTTTTCCCCCTCCCTGAGCTTTGTTTCCGAAGGAGGCAAAAGGTGGCAGCCAACAGGTCAAATAACCTAAACACACACGAGCTCACTAAGAAAGTGATTTTACTGCCAAATACTCAGAGCTCAAATATTTATAAAACAAGTTTGTTTCTCTTTTCTGTAACTAGTGAAAAGGTTGGTTTGTGAATGTTTAAATATTGTAAACTTTCTATTCATAAGGGTATTTGGGAAATTTGATATGGACACATGTTTTAAGAGAGGGGTTAAGAAATAGAGTAACTACAAAGCATGCTACTGAAAAATCTCCTGAAGGGAAATTACGATTTCAAAACAGAAAGACTTTCAAGGCATAGTATTGTGAAAGGAGGCAACCTTGGAAGTAAATCCAGGCTTAAAAGCTTTTTAGGTAGATCTTTCATGACAGTAAAGATCACTGCTGCTTCTTTTTTGCTAAAACTGGCTGGCTGAGTGAGTATGACACAGACAGCATTTTGTTAAAGGGCCCCACCACAGTTCCTAAAGGTTTCCTCAAACGAATTTAATCTTCAGATTCCAAAATTCATTAAATAGGATTTCTGGAACAGACAGATCTTTTTTCCTTTTCTAAGCATTCTATGCTCATCCTTCCGCCATAAAAGGACTTCCTGTGTTGAATTACAGTGCATTTTAAAGCCACTGAAAATAATTTATATATTCTAACTTGTCTTGAGAAATAAGTATTTCTCAGATGACTTGCATCACACCCTGGTAACAGTACTGAAAAACCAAGAACGCAGCTTCTTTGGTAATAATTTGGGGAGTTTAGAATTACATATTTTTTACCTGTTTGATAGTGATCATCTTTGTGAGCAACAAGCACCAGCACGAGGAGGAAGCAGACAAGAAATAATGTTCATCTTTCTAGCCAAAGAACACTGGAGCACAATTAATACTACAGCAGCCTACCTGCCAGAGATTGCTACTCAGGACAGAGCCCTGAGAAGTATCCAAGGGTATCAGGCCATAAATAATCTCAGTAGCCTTCCCTTTGCAGCTGGTGGTAATGCTCTTGTCCTGACGTTTGGCTCCAAGAGGAAACTTCCACACAGCATGTTTATTTGTCTTGCTATCAAGCAGCAGAGGAGACAACTCAAGACCATATTGTATGCTCACTCCCAGCTTCCTCTTTTTGATTTCCCCACTAGTGACAAACTGATCAATTCTTAACAGTAACCTCTCTCCTCCTCTCCCCACGCACATACATTTTTTGAGACCCACATATTTATTACCACACTTAAGTAAAATCTTTACTTTGTCAGCCACTACTGCTATGGAATATATGTTGTTTTTTTTTTAAGTAGCATTCAGCATAATTTTGCATATAGCAGCTTCAAAATAAAACAGATAAAAGGCTGAGATTGAAATCTGCTTATTTAGCCTCAACAGAGCTGCCCACATACAGAAAATTATTTTTGACAACTGCTTTCTAAAAGCATAAAAATATAATCTGTCACATACCATATTACTGATACTGATTTAAAAAAAGCCAAACCACTATTGTACCCTATTTTAAGGCTTCATATTTATAATAAAATTAAGTAAATCCACATTTCTTCAGAATTAAGTTGAGCTTAGATTCCAGATCAGGTGATAAAAGTATTATGAGGAAGACATCAATTACACGAAACATCTGTGTTGTCTTATTTTACAGCTTTTACCTGAGTAGATTTATCTTTCATACATGAAGGGTAGTGTACATGGGGATCACGTGGCCACTGTCCTGTGAGGTAAGGTCCTGTTATTGTGTCCAAAGAAGAAGTTCGCCTTATGGTACCAGAAGTTCTGATTTGCTGGGATTTTGGCCTGTCCACTGTAGAAAACCAGAACAAAATCAATAAAAAAGTCAGGCTAAATTTGATGTGAAATGTTAAAAGCTAACTCTGACACACAATGGCAAGAACACATCAGAAACCTTTGCCTAAATGCCAAGCTGGAAAGAATGCCATCACATCAAAGCAAGTAACACCAGACAAAGGAAGAAAAGAAAATACCAAAGGGAAAACTTAACAGTTACAAACAATACCACTTAAGAGTGTTCATATCTGCAATGAACTGGGCTACTTATATGTTTTCATCAACAAAAAACACTGAGAAAATTTAAATGCAGTTATGATGCAACTTAGGAAAGCCGAACATATGGAAATAGAAAATGTAACATACTATCAGTACTGGGTCACTTTTTTTTTTTTTAAAGTCAGCTAGCTTAGCTTTCTAAATACTAAAACACAAATCATGACAAAAAATGTGCTTGTTAAGAAGACATATCCACTTCCTTGCTCTCATGTACATCTTTCCATATTATTTACAAGTTCCCAATACAGGCCTTAGCAAGCTGGAAGCGTGTGACTGTATTTCCCTCTGACACAGCTCAGGTCAAGGCAGCTACCATGTTTATCTTCATTCATCACAGCGGCTGCAATCTTTGACTCCTCCCTGTACTTTTCTTCCCCTACACCTAGATCATGGAATACTTTTTCCTGCATTTCATTTGGAAAGCATAGAGTAGGGTGATTCATGAGATTGATGTGGGAAAGAACAGTTTTACAGCATGCTCTCTGGATCATCTTGCTTTATCCTTTAGGCAAAATTACTTCATATACTTGTTTTCTACACTTCATGTAAGTCAACCTAAGCCCTACATTGCACCTAGTGTCTATTTTGCTCACTCCTACTAAAAGAAGTTCGCAAGTTAGATTACTTTCAAGTTAGTCACATGCTACGCACTGACTGCCCCACCAAAACCCTTCTCACTCCTTAGAACTTGAGAGCAGACCTGCTAGCACATTCCTGAGCCCAACCATGGTCACCAACCTCCACATGCATTTTCTCTTTGTGCAACATCTATAACTGCTGGATCTCATAAGGCAGACTCCATCACCAATCCTTTATACAGCATTCAGATTAGGGCATAGTTTGCACTAATACACATGCTTTTAGTATTATATATGAACCTGATAATATTAGATCATTTTAGGAAAATGTAGAGCTGCTGAAACACTTCATTAGCTACTCATTTTAGGTGAAGTATTCTAAATAATGCCATGAATTGGGAAGTGTAATAGTAAATCATGCTGTCTTCATAGAATATAATCGTTTTGACTGCCTTAGCTATAAATCGAATCCCTACAATTTCAAACAGATCTATCATCACAGGATTTCAACTGTGACAAATCTGCATTTTACAAAAGACTTTTGAACTATTAAAAGTAAAGAAGCCTGAAACCCAAGATAAAGGTGACAAATTTTTAACATAAAACCTGCATTTACTTATGGACTGAAACACATTGTACATAAAAGGAGAGTACCTACAAAGCATTCTTCCAGCCTTCACTGTGATGCTATGGCACTATGCTACTCTTGGGTAGCCTGAGTTTTGAAAACTTCTCCAAAACGTCTGTTCATCAGATATATATTGCATGCGAAAAACTATCAGGAATTTGTCAAATATCTACGCAGTTAAGTATGTTCTAAAAAACAACTTTTCAAACAAGTTAGAGACTATGTAAACAGAAACCGACAAGACAATGCCTGAAGATATGGAAATAAGGACTAAGCATCCCTTTGTGAACTCTACATTAAATAGTTTTGCTGGAAAAAAAAAACACACCAAAAAAAAAAAAAACCAACAAAAAACCCAACACACACAAAATACTTGCAACCAGAGAATAACTAAGATCTATGTCTTGCTTTACACTCAAAGGAAAGGCAGCAGCAATCCCAAAATGAAAAACTCACATAATTCCATTACAACGGAATGGAAACAAAAATCAACAAAAGTTACTATATTTATATTTTTCCACGGTAATCTTGGAAGTAGACTGTTAAACCCTAAAGCAAGGAGAGGGAAAAATGAAGTCTCGTAAGACCCTACTACTCTTCAGTATTTTTTTGAATTACAGGCAACAAACCACTTCTCAACTGCATAAACAATCCAAGTTAACACTAATTTAATACCAACTCTGCTCCACTCGTCTGTGTTCCTTCCATCTACTTTGAAATGGCATGCAGCGATGTGTGAACGTACCTAGCAAAGAAAGCTAAAATGTATCCCCAAAAAGTCATAAATACACAGTTTTCCCCATTACAGGCAGAGCTGGCGAAATACAACAGGCAGAAACAACCACAGGAGAGCCAGAAGGAACAACAGGGTTGCAGAAGCACTAAGGTCTGTCCAATAACAGTTTAAACTCTCACCCTTTCATGACATACCCTTAAATCATGAAAAATAAAAAAGGAATCTATAAGCCTGAGATTCGAAAGAACTTCTACGAATCAGCATCTGACAAAATGTCTTGTACACTAATGTTTACAAAGATGACAGGATGCCGCAGAGAGCAGTGTTGAACTGGACCACAACAGTGGTGCCTCAGATCAGCTTGAATTGTTTTCCAAATATTAAAATTGGTCTCAGATTTTATTTCTTAATTTTGTTTTTCTCATCTCATTATAAGTCTGGCTTCCTGCTACTCTGGGCAGCTACTACAGAACTTTTGCTTCTCCCCAGACTTTCATTACCAATGGGATTTTGATGCTACCGTCATCAATATCCCACTCCAAGGCAAATCACTTTCTCAGGATGGAAACCCATGCTCCAGTTTTCTCACAGAAGAAAAAAAAAATATATAAAATAAATAAAATAAAATAAATGCATTAAATACCATCTGACATCCAAAGCCCTTCAACATCTCTTTAAGTCAGCCAATAGACTTGAGCATTCAGAAATGCTTCATCAATATTCAGAAATTTCTAAAGGTACAGTCTGATTTTCCCCAAGTTTCAGACTGCATCTCATCTGACAATATCAGAGTGCAAGAACAGATTTTACTGCAGTGGTAAGTCAGAACAAGTCTTCCTCAGTGATGTGTGACATACCTCACAAGGAGCTCAGCTCTACCTCCAGAACAAATACACTCAGGAACACAGCACATAAGCACATAGATAACCTGAAAATTATCTAGGAATTACAAAAGCAATTTTGCCTTCCTATAAGCGTATGTGTTATTTAAAATATGCTACAGGTTTTAATGGCATCTATTTAAGGGCTATTGCTATATATTTCTAGTTATAAATGTTACACAAAGTGACACAAGGGTCCACCTGAATACTACAGCTGGTGAAATTCTCTGTGATCCTACCTCCCAGCAGGAACCAACTAAAATAAACTGCATGAAATCATGAAATTATGGTTCTGTACGCTGCATTGAGAGACAAAAGAATTCTAGTTATACCACCTAGACTGATTGAAAAAAAAGGCTTACGTTTCTCTGCCAGCAAAATGTAATTTAGTAAGAGACTAACACATGACAGCTCTTTTGAAAAGGACATAGGGCTCAAATAAAACCATCTGCTACAGCTCTAAAATGAAGAGATTGCTTTCTCATCCAACATAGAGGCAGCTAACCTGCATATAATCTCAAA
Organism: Pezoporus flaviventris; assembly: GCF_033815535.1. Lineage (NCBI taxonomy): Eukaryota > Metazoa > Chordata > Aves > Psittaciformes > Psittacidae > Pezoporus > Pezoporus flaviventris. The sequence continues at coordinate 6,879,094 of NW_026892603.1, forward strand.
GCCATGTTCATAGTCCATTTTAGCTTAAATAATGCTTTCTGCCACATGTGCAATGAGGAAAATCACCTGCAGTAGAAGAGTGAGACTGACAGCTAGCACTGGTACCATTGTAATAACTGCTTCAGCTAAATCCACCGGAGCTCATCTGTCAGCATCTTTTCTTTCCATCTCTCTCTCAGCAGTTAACAGATGCAGTTCAAATTTGGCCAAAACTTTTCCACTCACATTCCTGCATGGATATATTCAGCTTAAACAGACTAAAATTATCGTAAGAACTTCTCAGATGACACAGATTCCTTTCAAGTTAAGTGAAAAACATGAAATAAAACTAAAATTCATTGTTTCCTAAAACTAGGAGTATTAATATTGTCACCTCCTTATCAATGTCAGTTAACTGTGACACACTCCTGCCAAAATGCTAGACAACGTTTCTGCAGTAATATTTTGATTTTTTCTTCAAAGTTAATCTATAACTTAAACTATTTACCCAAGACAGCCAAGTCATGACACCATGAAATAGCAGTACTGAATTCCACAAGAAAGTTTAACAAGATGCTGTTCAGTTCAGTTACTAACACTGCAGAGCCTTCTGGTTCACCTTCAGAGCCGCTAGAGGAATGAGTTCCCAAGCTTTGTTCTCATCCATTCCTAAAGAATTTCATTTTACCTAGGAAATTAATACCAACTTCAGAAGAATTTCCTCCAAAAATACAGAAGACTCTTGAAAGGACTCACTTTGATGAACATCCTAGTCTGCTTAAGACTCTTTTCAAGAGCCCCAAAGTCAGAGTTCAAGCTGTCTGGCTTGAAGAAGATGCAGAGACCAGATATTATGTTATGAAGGAGTGTATATTTTTGGACATTCTTACTAGGCAAAAATAATTATTCAGAGATGCCTGTGTGAATGCCTCTTAAATAATGAAGTATGTGGGAACACATCATGGGAAATCATAAACTAGAAACAGAAAGCTGAATATTAATGAATGGTGACCCACAGTGACTACTAAGAATGATGGCCCAACACTGAGGTCATGTTTGCCACAGCAGCAGCTGATGATGACTTAACACCCCATGTCTAGTCAAGTCCCCTCTTTCTGTTACATCTTCTACAAGCATGAAAAGGAATACTTCACTCTTGCTTGCTTTGGACTATGATTCCTTGAGTATTACAGAAGTATACTTTCAGACACAAGAGAAGGAACAGACTCTTAAGAGTCTGGTCAAGGATTTTTTTTTCACTTTTGTTTGTTTTTCCAGTGAGTATATAGTGATACTGTACTGATTCCTGAACGTACATTTGACTGGTCTTTCCCACCTCCAGTTAGGTAGCTAGGTGGACAAGCTGGTGTATGTTTATCTGCAGAACTAGTCGCTATGATTTTGTGAGGAAAAAGACTGAAAAATGGGGATTTAGAGGACATTCAAAAAAAAAAAAAAAATTTCAATCTTCATTCTCAAGAAGGCTTTTCTCCTGTAATGGAAGCCAAAATCTCTCATGAAAAAGATTAACAAGGGATTTGGGGTCCCTAGAAGTTTTACTCCACAAGACAGATCTACTGGTTCAGAAGACGTTTCCCATTTGCCAGTGACTGATGGACTTGTGTCCGACCCAATCTGCAAACTGGCTAAAATGACTGCATTAACAGTTCAGAGTGGTGCAGAACAACAAAGAGCATACTGTTTGCTACATACTATTCAGACAAAATAACAAAAAATAGGATTTTAAACAGCAACTTAAAAAACATAATACCCTAATATGTAATTGAATGGAAAAAATGTCATTGAATTCTTCCTTCTGTAATTTCAAATTAAATCTCTTTAATAACTTAAAACAAAATATTTGTTTTTTTCAAACATGCAAAATGCAATACAGTGTTTTGCCACCAAAAGGATATTTGTAGGAGGATATAATAACAGATGGTCATTTTACGTTACTTTCTGATACATCTCAAAACACTGTACATTCATTCAGCTCAGTAAAATGTCTATCTTTATTATGTGCACTACACTGGTTTTAGTTCAGTTTTATCAACTTCAGAAATTATTCCCAAATTTCTATTTTTAGAAACCAATACAGAGGAAGACTACAAATGAAGGGGGATGACATTCTGAAGTAACTAAGCAGACTGACACAATTCACTCTTAATTATCTTCTCATTATCCGCAACACTGAATCAACAAAAATAAAGGCAAGGAGTAGCATCATAATCTCACCAAGGCTCCAACAACCAAACTGAACAAGCATAAAGCAGTCCACTTGAGATTTGAGACCTTTTCAGAGATTGAGATCCCTGCATGATGTGCTTTCTATATCTAAAATTCTTCAGGAAAGGAAGGAAGAAAGAAAGAAAACAAACAAACAAGCAAGCAACAATAACAAAAACAACAAAGCGTCATTTAACAGACTGGTAGTCATGGAAAATTCAGTTTTGTACCTGACAAGGCTTATAAGAATTTAAACTGAACTACATTAAACAGCAAGTCTATCAACACAAGAGGTAACCTATACTGGGAAAACAAACCAAAACCAAACCAGCTTGCCCTTTCAAAGGAAAACTGTAGACAAAGACCCACAGTAAGGGTTTACAGTAATCAACCGTATTGAGTTATCTTTTATAGCCACCATGACTTAAGCCACGTGAAAAGGGAAGAGGTCTTCTGACTAGTCATGGAATCCAATGGGTAGATGCATTTCCTTCCATCAAGGAGATTTCCTTCCATCCACTCTATGCATGACTCTTCAAGGATGCACAGCTCTACTCACATAACTGCATGGCAGGCACAGTGCTCAGAGCTAGGCTATAGATACATGGACAAAGGGGGGCAGATGAATGAATATGTAAGCATAAAAATTTAATTGGACCTATGGCTGACTCAAAATCTTGGTTGCCTTATGCTTGCATGATGAAGCATGGTCTCTGCCTCATTTCCCTATTCCATCCAAGCACAGGTCATATAAAACGTGACTACACATAACCTTCAGAAGTCCAATTTTGTTCATGGCAAAACTCTCCTGTTTAAAATGAACACTATCCTTAGAGATCAAGCATAGAAAGAATGCTCTTATCTCAGTAAGCAAAGTAAACAAAGTACAAGGAAGAAAGCTTCAGCTCTCCAAAACTAAGTTATTCTTCTAACAAAGATTACTGCTGGCATGTATAGGACCTGTATACAAAAGACGAAGCATTTAATATCACAAAAGCCTGCTTTGTTCAACAGATGTGACCTACATACTTCTACTCTAATAGAATACCAGGTAGGTAAAAAATACAATTCCAAATCTTCCAGATTTTTATGTATTTCACATTTTTAGGGTGCATTTTTTTTTCAAATTTACACACTATACAAATACCTAAACTTGGTATCATTTAATACATTATTTAAGAATTCCTTTGTTCCTTTAAAAAGCTAAAACAAAATCGATTTGAGCTCAGGAGTAGTTGGGGAAAACAGCACATTGAAACACACAACCAATTATTAACTGTTGTGCACTTCTACAGGTATAGAGAATTTTCATCATTTTAGTTCATTAATTTAGATCTGTTGAATGATAAATTTATCCAATATTGAGAAATTAATTTGGAATCAAAAAGAGCACTGAAACTCTTGTTTTTTCCTTCTTCTAGTTTATTAATCATTAAAACCTTGGGGAAAATTATGAACACATGCAATTAATTCAGTAACTAAAAATAGTACCGCCTTTGTTGAATAAACTTCATGACTCTGAAGGGATTGTTGTTGTTGGTATAATGACACTAACAATTTAACAAAATGTAGAAAAGTGAGAGGTTTGTATACTTTTAATCTTATTCCACTTTCCATCAAAATGCAGCTGGACATATTGGGAATAAAAACCCTTAAAAAAAACAGAAGGCATGATTCACCACTTTCACAATCAAAATATACAAAGAACTGTAATCAATGTACAATAGGCTATACAATGCCATCATAATGATCACCAATGATGAGAGATAGAAGGCATTCTAGCTAGAGATGATTATACTGAACAAGAATAATACTTTTTCAGAAAAACAGAAACATAAAACCAGATTAAAACCGATTGCTCACATCAGGCTGCCCAACTTTGCTGATGAAATAAATTATCTTTCCATTATCAGTTAAGTCATAAAAACAAAGGACTAGAAACAACTTCCTAAATCAGGAGCCCAGCTCAACTATCACTGACAAAACATACATAATCACTTAACAATTACAGACCCAGTCTTACAGCACCTGGCTACTTTGCCCCCAAAATTTCTACTGGAAAAATAATGTTGATTTTAGCTCTCCGATGGTGTCAGGCCTTCTTGTAGTTTTCCACATAAACATTTACATTGTAAAACCAATCCACCCATTCACATCCCAGCACTAACTTACAGGTCTTCCTTCCCACCTCTCCATCCCCTTCCCTGCTCACCTGGATTCAGAGAAAACAACTATATTTTTATTCATATTTTTGCACTGCCACATAGTTAGGCTGACCACTGTTAGTGTAACCTAGCAGTCCTTCTCCAAGTCTGCTCCAGAATGATCTTACCCTTCTGAAAACGTGGAGCACCAGAACTGCAAGCAGTTTCCCAGACAATGTCTCAGCAGGCCCCTGTGTTGCTCATTTGTGCAAGACCTGACCTGTGCCCAGTACTTCTGAGTAACCTCATGTTGGCAGTTCAGAGATCCCACCATCACCCAACTCCACCCTCCAGAACTTTCAAATTACATGCTTCCCCCTTACAGGAAATGATATTCTGTCCAAGTAACATCTCACATACGCAAACCTCAATTTTTCTGCTTTTAAATCTCACTCTTTGAAATTATGATTTCAATTCCCAAGGTCCTTCAACTATTCTTGCATAATCTTCCTGTGCACTAATTAAATTTCTCAAAACTCACCAAATCATCACCCTAATTTTAAAATTTGCCTAAGCAGATAAGATCTACTTCCCGTCTACAAAAATCACTTCTCTTATCAAAACCACCAGGTTAGCATGACACAACTGGGAAAGCTCATTTTGCACTTCAACATCTCCACCATCCCTTGGGATTTCTTCTGAAGTTTCACCTACAACATGAGTTAGACCAACAGTCTCTGTAATTCAGAACTGGACTCAACACCATACTTGGCTATCTATACTCAGATGGTGTCACCTCCTTTTCAGAAGATTGCCTTAGAAATCTGAAGGTAAGCATGAACTTCTGAGTAGGCTTTTCTAGAATCCTGCAATAGGGATGACCAAATTGACTTTATTAAAATATGCAAACTGTATTCATCATACTCTTGGTAATTTCTAATTCCAAATTACCCCTCTCCCTTTTTTTTTTTTTGTTGTTTTTGGTTTTTTTTTTAAATCTTCCTGGGTTAAAAATCGCTGCCCTAATTGGAAGCCAGTAACTTACACTTTGCTATGGTGAGTACAAAGCAGCATTGAATAAATACCTGTGCTGTGGGATTTTTGCTACCATCCCCTGAAGTTGATTTTGAAGCCATACATTCCATCAAATCAGTCTTAGATCATCCTTAAACTTTTACCTTGGTACCAAAAGGTGCAACCACTGGGTTTTCTGCTTGCATGTTTCTACTGTTTGTTTTAATGCATATAAAGTCCAAGCCTTTCCAGGTTTCAGCTAAGAAAAAGATTCACTTCTGATTGACAATGTGTCAGTCTTCTCTCAGTTGTTCCTGCTGTATCTTGCAGGCTCCCTGCTTATTCCTGGCAGCCTTTTTGGGGATGCGTTCATGCAACCAGATCACATCCTTGAGTTTTCCTGATGTTTTAAAGATTCCAATAGTGTTTACATTTTCCATTAAGATAGATCCTCTCTGTATTCATCACAACAACCTTGTTTAGCCAAATTTTCAAACTATTTCCTTCTGAAATCTGAAGCGGTATTCCAGATTTTTTAATTTTAGAAAATACCTTTATGTAGGATTTTTTTCTCTTGCTGTATATGCATGTAAATTTTATTATTAAAAAAGGCCTAGTTGTAAAAAAATCTAACATTTATGGTATATACACTGCCAGCACACCCATTTCTTCTGCTTCTCCCAGATTTTGTGTTGTCAGATTCAGCAATTCCCATCTTCGATACAGCTAAACTGAGTTTCTATTCTCACAAACAAAAGATCTCCCTGCATCCTACGACTTCATATTAAACATTATACACATCACTAAACAAAATCATGAGACTCCAATCCTCTTAGTATGCTAATTCCGCCTTTGGAAGAACTTAAGGTAGATGCATATAGCAGTTCCACAAAATTAATATTTTAAGCAATGTATGGACTGCACACTTCAGTACACAACTTGGTTTGAAAGCATGAGTCTCTCTGTTTCTACAATAAGGTCCAAAGGTTATTTGGATCTTCAGTGTGGACAGCCTCCCAAGTTGAGTATGTCTCTCCAGTCATTTCCTTGTATGGAAATTTCTGAAATGCACATTACTGTTAAACATACATGAGTTAATTCCATTTTGCCCATGACAAATTTTTCTCTTCCAGATTAGGACGTTTTCTTGTTCCCCTTGAAAAGAACATCAAGTATTTCAAATGTATTTCATGGCTTCATTGTGAGAGAAGAAAACATCACAAAGATTAATATTTGGGGCAGGGCATCTGATACAAAAAAGGAACCACTGAAGGTGAAATACCAGAAAACCACAGTATGAGAGTAAGCATGTGTCAGGGTATTCCACTATCAATTGCCACAATTAAGCAAACACAGCTATCAGTTAAGAATGAAAAGTTTAAGGCCTTGAACACAAATTTACTTCTGTGAAGACAGCTTCTCCTTTAATCTGGCAGCTTTCCAACTACTATGAAAACCTAAGTCTTATTCAGCAGTTAGTTGATATTTTTAGAGTCACAATGTTCAAAATCTGCTCTGGGACACTCAGCAAAAATCCGGGTTTTATTTTTATTGAGCAAGTCAATTCTCCATTACTTTGAAAAGCAGAAAGTTATCACAAAAAAAGTTGAGTAATATATGATCTAGTGGATACGAAGGTGTGACACCTAATTGCATAGTGTCAACACTGCAAAGCCACTTGGGTTTTGCAATGTAATTTCCAGGGCTCCAGACTGATCAGCTGACATGTGGCGCTGAATTTAGAGTGACTGTGTGTGAGAATTCCGCTCACCAAACCCAGACCACACCACAATGGTACCTGCTGCAGTCATTGGGACCTTCTAATTCTACTGGGCTAATGAGCGCTGCCATCCTGTGCAGGATAAGTGCTACTGAGACCTGTTAAATACCTACAGAGACCCATGGGCCTTGGAGAGCCACTCACAGGCTGTTGATCTCTGTGGCTTGACTTCCAGGAACAGGGTGCAAAATTTTGAAGGTTTACCTAGCAACATTTCTGATCCAGCATGGCTACAGCAAGTGTACTATTATACCTGGAAGCTCTGGGTTCACAAACCTGGCATTTATATCTGTGCCTAGGTAGCATGCTCCCAGACAGCCGGTGGCACACTGCATGTCATACTGTGAAGAAGTGAGCTTTGTATTTACAGACTCATTTCTGCAGACTAGGATTAAAAGAATTAGCTAGTGATGAGTGCTGAATAACCATAATTTCTTTCCTGGTAAGAACACATTATTTACAAACCACAGTTTGGTTTCTAAATGGTGACAGATGTCAACAGATTAGTTTTGATTGGTTTTAGTTAGTACTGCAGCCTAAGCACCTACATTAAAATGTTTAGGTTTTTCCAATCATGAAGCCTTTCTAAAAAATGTTGGTATTCCACTAATCCAGCTAACCAACCTTCACAGAGTCTATCAGAACTCCAGAATATGCGATGTACCCCAAAACACCAGAGATTAAAAGGCACAGGATACAACAATATCCATTTTGCTATACATTTAATCTGTTCACAACCAAGTGGTTACTGTTACAGAAAACATCTCCAAAAGGAGATATTTAATACTTAAACAAAATTAAACTTCATACATCTACAGAATGAGTTTCAAGTTTGTAGCATGAATGCCATTTATCCTGCAATGACAGGTCAAGCCAATTAGATGAGTGTTAATTTTTGAAATTCAGAAGTGCATCTACAACTGATCTTTGAGCTTAATGCCTGGTGGTGAGAGTGTAGGAAAGAAGAATGAAGCTAAACCTCATTCACACAGAAGACTCGAGCTGTTCAAGGAATGGGACACCTAAATTATTATTCCAATTTAGACTATCTCAAGATGGAATATGAATAGAATATTCTACAATGAATTTTAGATTATTCAAAAAACATGATGGAACTGCTATTGTACTGTTCTTAGCCACCACTCTTATGAGCAAAATACAAGATATATTCTTCCAGAAAACAAAACATGTAGCATGGGTAAAACTGGATTCAGGTTGTGCAAAACAAGTGGCATATAAGGACCGGTGTTTGTTATTAATTTCTATTTGATTTTGGAGAATAAAATCCACTGTGAACAGCTACTCCTCAATTTAACACTAGCAGCAGTAAAAGTTAAATCTTTATAAACACCAACATCTGTGTCATCATTTATTGTCTGCACACATGCAACACTAAATAAGGATCATCCAATACACAACGTTGTATTAGAGTTTCAAAACCCAAGTTTGTAATGTTTTATGACCTATTGGGAAGTATACAGCCTTCAAAGCAGCAATATCAAACACGGAAAGCTGATTAAGAGGTTTACTACCACTTTTTGATGAAAACATTCCATCAAAATCATTGATTCTTCCATTGACCCAACACCAACTGGTCAGGTTAATCCCTATTTACAAATGGCTTGTAAAGAAAACAATTATTGCTTGAGTGTAGACACCCACACCTTCTGGGTGTTTTTCATGACCTCTTCTGTCTAACAGCAGAAGACAGTCTGAGCAGAGTCATCATCAGACAGTCTAAGGAGACCAAGTAAGGGAGGAACTCTTGTTGTAAGTCCATATTCACACAGCTGGAAAAGAGCAGAAGAGTTCCTGAGAGAACATGTATGTCAGTTTCAACCATGGGTGAGTGTTTCCATGGATGAGAGCCTAGCTTCAGAAAAATAACAGTTGGAGAGACCGTCTCACCATTTGAAAGGATTGATATTACACACTGTATCATGATACTCTGTATGCTATCCATGCTGCAGAAGTCTCAAATTGTGGTCCCTTTCAATACCCATCAACTATTTTCAAGCTTTAGGATTTAATTTCCAGTTCAAAAATAGTCCAAACATACATTAGTGGCTATGGACTTCAGAAACAAATCAGGCAGAGAAACACTTAAGCATAACTGAAGAACAATCAAGAAGTTCAAAATGTAAAAAACAGATTAAGTATGAACACCCATTTTTCTTCCACTGTAATCTCCAATTCTCTAAATTTTGCAACTGTCCACACCTCAAAAATGGTGACATGAAGGAAACTGGGATAATATCAGGCTGATAAGTTGCTGTGGATATATCCCTTCTAATGAGATGCAAATATTATTTTACTTGCCTGAAAACACCTTAAGCCATTGTTTAGGCACTACAGATTTATATGGGAGGCAGTGTGGAAAGAGAGAGAACTCAATGCATTTAAATATTAACATTAAAGCAAGATGATGACCATTAATACTGTTGACTATCTCAAGTCTTGAGCAAAATTTTCTAGTTGTGTATCTTTAGCACAGGATCCATTTTTTTTCCATTAATAAAAGACACTTCTTAAGAAACGCCAGTCAATGTTTAAACCCTATTACATTAACAACTATGCCTGAACATACGCTAAATCCATAGAGAATTAACTATTGTGTCAAGTGTTGGCAATGCTTTTCCCTACTGAAGATATTGCCAAACAATTTAAACAGGAACTGTGGAGAGAAAAAAACCAAACCAACCACACAACAAAACAACTATTACCTTCTTCAGATGAAGATAATGACTCAACTGACGAAGTCACAAAAAAAGCACTGCAAATATTCACTTATATTGAAACATTTAGGAGCATAAAGTTTATTTCCAATAGGTTTTACATTGTTACAACTATTGCTTTCAAGTCCAGGTTGAATTGAAATTTTAGAATTACCGCATCAGTTACCTTTTTCTTTCATTGTGGTATCTAGAGTAGTAGCATAAACCCAATTTTAAAAATAAATACTTTTCACTGTGATTTTTTTGCAATATAGCAAAGCTCAACAACTCATTATGTATCAGGCTATATCAATAAACACTGACCCTTTTTGTAAGATTCTAAGATACATTCCCTTGATCTCTCCTCCTGCATTTTCAGATGTGTTTAAAGAACCTCCATTCATCCCACCACCATGGGAAGAGACAAAGCACAGGAACTATGCATTTCAGAAACCTCATTTCAGTATTAGTCACTGATTTACTACACATGGATATTGGCAAGTAACTTCACTTTGGCCATATGTAACACAGTAACATTTGCTTATGTCCAAAGGATAAGAATTAAAGGTCAAGTAGTGATTTAAAAGAGATATATGCATTGACTTTATGTTATTTTTTTTCATGGGGGAGGGGAGTGCTTTCTTAATAGCTAATGCCTTGCTACCATGCCATTCAAGTTCAATGGAGAAAGTATCTTCTTATTTTTCTTTCCTGAAGTTGTTTTCAAACCTGAAAGAAGCTCAATTAATTTGTCTTCTGAAATATATTTATTAAAGACATCTAACATACTATTGCCATTTAAAGTGATGTTAAAACATGCAACTAAAAAGACTCTGAGTTCAAGACAACTGGTTCAAGTTTAGCCAGTGTCTTCTATTTCACCATATTATATTCCAATGAAAGCTATTTTGGGAAGCGAGAAGGAGAAAGCTGGAGCAAAACTGTTTTGGCCATACAATTATGGGAATACTGTTATTATTCAGGCATCAGGAAATAGGAAGCATCACAAAAATTACTTCCTTACCTACATTTGTTAGAAATAAAGGAAAGATCTTCTTGATCTCTGGTATAAATGTTTATGATGCCAAAATATTGGATGGCTTGAACCCAGGATATGAAAGTAGTTCCGCCTTTTGAAGTCTGAGTTTTGTTTCTTTTTTTTTAAATACTGATATCCTTTACAAGTCTAGAGATCAGCAATACAGTGTCTTACTCCACTAGCCTTTTGCCTGCTCCCATAACAGATACACATACTTATTACTCAGAACTGGGCTATACAGTTGTTTTGCATCTTTTTCAGTTCCTTTCTTTTCCTAATGTTGGCAACACCTCAGGAGTTATTTTGAGAAGATATTGGGAACCCTTAACAGCCAAATCAATTCCAATATTCTCCAGATGTCCTTAAAATTAACCTTTGCCACAAAATTTGATGTGGGAAAAAAGTTTGTACTATGAACTCTGTAAGTAAAAGTTAGAAAAATATGAAGCATAATATTACAGTACCACCGGTCAACACTAAACAAATCAAAGCATTTGATGAAAACACTATGAAGCGCACAGAAGTCATTTAAACCCTCTCTGTACACAAAACATTGCATACCATGTGCAAAAAAATAAATTAAAAAAACTAAACAGGAAACCCCTCTCATGTTTAAATACAAACTTCTTTATAGAACAACAGAAACTACAAATTTTATCCAGGTAAATCAAGAAAGAAAACAACTTGCTTTTTTCTTGTAACACACAAGTGTTCTCAAGCAATATGTTTTCTTTGACCTATCCAAGGGATTTATTATTATTATTATTATTGGAATGTCCATCATAAACCACACAGCTTCACATTCTGTTGACATTACATATATGTGATCAGATATCTATCTGATATATTCCCTTTAAGGAAACCATGTGTTGTTACATTCAACCATACGCTTTACATTATCACCTCTCCAAAACATGAATACAAGCTATAAAAATGGATCTACTAGTAAGGAAAAACCATGTTTTTTAAAAAAGGAAAATGCAGGTTTATCCTATGATATCTGAAGTTTTTCTTCCCTGTTTTTCCTTTTTATTTCTCATCAATTCAGTATCAATACTGACCAAGTACAAATACTGGCATTGGTGTTTACCTAACAGCTACCAATCCCCAAATTTGCTTAAAAAAAAAAAATCATCAAATTCTTAAGGTTTCAGTTCTAAACACACAGGAGTTTGCTGCAGAACAAAACATTTGCAGCATCCTAGAAAGAAAGGACATAAAAGATGACGATGGCATAAGAAACTGAGCATGCTGCTTTCATTCGTATAGTAGTGATGTCAATGCCTGCAATGGTAGTTGCTCTGACCTGTAGAGGCTCTAAGCTGGAGTGTTTTCACAGAAATCTCCTTCATGAAAAAAAAACCACAACTCTGGCAAATTACTAAAATATCCACAACAAGATGGCTTAGTAGGATAGCCAATTCAAGGAATTGATAGTGGAAAAGGCTGGAAGGAGGTAAGGAAGGGACAGGTGTCCTAAAGAAGAGAAAAACATCTATCCATCAGGATCACAAGCAGCCTCCAGCACAAGCATATTTGTGAAACGATCCAAGTCAGACTGCAGTGTGAAAGACAAACAGATTCCCTGCACTGGTGAGAAAAACAACAGGATTATACCTACAGCCTAAGCTCACATTTTACAGCAGTGGGAAATGGTTCTGAAAATACTGACAAAACAAACAAACAAACAAACAAATAAAAAACCACAACATTTAATCAAGTCACTTCCCTAAGACTTGCATACTGATAACTATAAATAGCTGGAGTAGCACATTGTTTAACAAGCTGCAGCAAGATGGTCCACGTTTGAAAACAGAACATTCTTATATTCCCCCCCCCCCAAGCCCTCCATTATTACTGCAGCAGTCCTCCAGTTCAGCAATCAATTTTCTACACACTACATCACCGTACAAACACCAGTTTTAATATCCATACGTCACGTACTAAAATGTTGAGAAGAAGCAGGGAAACAAAGACAAAATCCTGCCCCATAGCATGCAACTATATTCCAAATTGTGTAAAACCAGCTCTAGGTTGTTTTGTTGGGGTTTTTTGGGGGGTGGGGGGGTGTTGGTAACCTTTTCTCATTTGCCAGACTGAAGAAATAGGGTATCTTATTTCCCTGGCCTGCTAGAAAATGGTGCCTGTATTTCGGGTAAAATAAAGCTGTTGACGTGTGCAATTGTGGTCATTATTAGGGCGATCACGTTGTTTTCATTCATTCATTCAGGATTTGCTAGAGGATGTCAGCTTCTGCAGCAGCAGCTGGCTTGACCTGGAGGAGGGGGAACAAATTCCTCACAGCGCATACAGATTACAGGGTGCATTTCTTGATGGGCCATTTATGATTTTATACATTACACTTATTACACTGAATCAAGCCATGGATGCTGCTAACGTGGTCCACCATGAGGAAAGCACAAACAAGTTTAATGAAGGAAAAGTCACTCAGGATTAATTTATAGCCTGATTTGTTAAGGCTAAAACAGTCCTCTAGATGAAGACAACTGAAGCCACTTTCTAAAATTAAATTTTCCTTTCCAAAAGAAAAAAAAAAACGTACACAATGATGAAATACTTCACAGCTTTGCAGTATTTTTGCTTGCTTGCAGGTAACTGCCCTCATGCCCCCCTCTTCAATACACCTTAAGCATAGACCTTTACACACTGCACCACTACAATGTTTTCCTCCAGGTTCCCATAACTGAATAATTTACAGTATCTAGCACAATCACTCTTCTTATGCATCAACTTTTTGGTTTGCCTAGTTTCCCATGAGCATTTTGCAAGCATTAAAGGAGGAAAAGAGGGAAATCTACATTTAGTATTGTATACAGTGTGAAAATCTTTAAAATTTTAAATAGAGCTTGAATGAGGAAAACCCACTGAAGCTCAGTTCCATTCTCAAGTATGCAAAAACTTCTGCATAAATAGATAATCTTTTTGAGACCTAAGCTATGAAGGATCTCTGTTCAGATTATAACACAACCCATTTGGTCATCTGCATAAGCACAAATACCGTGCAAGGTAAATTAACTCCACATGTAACTGGCAGTGACATTTTGCTCGTTTGCAAAATGCTGCTTATGTCCTAGGACTGTCACTGAAGTTACACATACTACAGATTGTAAGGTTTTACTAGACATTAAAACTGAAAGGGGTGGGGGTGGGGAGGAGGTAACAGATTCCGTTGCTACAAAACACGTTGGCCACAAACACAGATCACAATTTGCCACACAAATGAAACACAGGAAGACTTCAGGAAGGGGCAGAACAAGCAAGGGGTACGGAACCACATAAACATGCCCAGAAAGAGATGATGTGTGATACCTCATTGCTACAGCAGGGTAACCTAAGAAGTACATTTAGTCCGATTCATTCAACTGCTAAAGTGATGGGGGGGGAAGGAGGGAGGGGGCGAAGTAAGATGGCCACTGCCACTTTAACATATTCAATAATTTAACAGACAACCTGACGCAGGTTACGTTGGACTTGTTGGGAATCAATTTTACATTTTTAACTTTACAGGCCTATTTTCAACACTGGGGTCTGTCAGGTTTTGTTTGGTGGTTTGGTTTCTCTTTACAGACTCTTAAGATTCAATATTAAGCATCACAAGGAGACAGACTGTTATTTGTTTTTAAGGATCTCACGACGGGCATTGTTTTTATGGTTTGGAGCCTGTGCTTGAAAACATCATGTACTTTAACCTAAGATGTTATAAAAACTCAACTCCTTAATAAACTCAGCTCTGCAGAAAGGAAGAGCGTTTGAGGCTCGGTTTTAGCACACACTTCAGAACTGGGTTGTGACACCCCAGATATAAATCTAACCCATTAACAACCCGCACTAAATAATTACACCTGCAGACAGGGAAGCAGGTTAATTTTAGACTCGTTGCTCTATTACACAGCTCCACTTCCAGACCCCGGGCGCAAAGGCAGGAAGGAGCAGGGGAAGGAGCAGGGGCCCCTGGATGTTCCCTCTCGCAGAGAGACCACGGGGACCGCGGCGGCCCCGGGGGGCTGTCGGGGGGTCTCACCCCGCTCCGCTGGGCATGGGATCCCTCCCTTGAGCGCCTAGGGTGGACGGGGATGTTTTTCCCAAGCTGGATCTCCACCTCGCCCCAGGAGGAAGATGACTTCCAAGGAGTCGCTCCCTCCCCGTGGGACCAGGGGCTTTCCCTCCTGGCAGGGCAAACCCGGTCACGGCACCTGCCCCACTCCCCGGGGTAGGGATTAGGGCTCACCCTCCCCCCCCTATTCGCTAAGACTCGAAGCGGGGCTGTTCCCGTCGGGCCAAGCCGGGTGTCCGTCCGGCTCCCACGCGCGCTTGCCCGGGGGGAAGGACAGGGCGTACCCCCCACCCCAGGGAACTGAGGAGGGGGTGCCAGGAGGCAGCATGGCCCCGGCCCGGCCGGCACCCCCGGGGGGCAGGGAAGCGGGACGGGCTTTGTCCCGGTGCTTTACCTCTGTACACTGGGGAGCTGGGGCTCCGTCTCTCAGGTGAGCTGCTCCTCCTGCTGCTGCTGCCGCCGCTCTCCGGAGAGCGCCGCTGCCTGCCCTTCACCCTGCCCGGCTCCGCCACGCTGCCTCCCGCCGTCAACGGCGGCGTCGCGCTAGGGGGCGGCGGGCTGCCTCCGCCGCGACCCCCGCCGCTGCCCCCCGGCCCGGTATTGCTGCCCACCGAGGCGGAGGGGGACCGTGTTGGGCTGTGCTGGTTGCCCCGCAGGAGCTGGTACGGGACGGTCGCTCGGATGGGCTGCAGCAATCGGCTGGTCCCCGCCGCACCTCCCCCGGCACCGTTACCGGGGCCCCCGGCCATGCCGCCACCGGCAGTAGGGGACCCGGCGGCGCCGCGCCTCATCCTCTGCGGCGGAGGCTGGTGGTGGGACGGGGGGGTCTGCGAGGAGCTGGACGAGGAGGACATGCCGGGGATGCTCGGGACTCGAAGGGTCACTCGCTCCGGCTGCTACTGGGGGGGCGAGCTCAGCCCCCGGCGCCCCGCATGCACCGGCCGCGGGGGAAGAGGAGGAGGAGGGGGGGGGGAGGAAGAAGGGAGGGGGCGGGGCGGGACAAGCGCTTCACGGCCCGAGGGAGTCTCCGCGCCGCCTGCCCAGCTGCCCCCGGCGCTTCCTATCGGCGACGGAGGCTGCTCCCACGCCAGGCTCTGGCCATCGCTGCCCGCCCCAGCGTCGTGGGCACCGGGGGCGCTGCCGAGCCCCGCGGCCGCTCACATCGTACAACGCTGCCGGCTCAGGGCGGTCAGCGGCGGAACGCGACGAGGGCACACGGGACCGGTGGGGGTCGGGCGGGCAATGGCGGAGGCGCTCGCAACCAGCTCCAGCTCTTGCACCCGCCAGCGCCCGAGAGCCACGTCCAACACCATCCGCCCCCCGCGCCGCCCTGCCTCCGAATGGCAACGCGCAGCCCCGGCAGCCGGCCGCGACAGGCAGGGACGACAGGCACGTGCGTCTATTGGGCGCCACTACGGCGACAGCTCAGTCTCCATTGGCCGGTGGTCCTGTCGCTCTGCGCTCTGAACCAATAAGAAAGCGGCTCCTCGCGGCGGGGCGGGGCGGCTGTGGGCGGGGTGGTCCCGCCGGCGGAGGAGGCGGGCCATGGGAAGTGGGATGTGGCAGGCGCAGGAGGGGTGTGCTGCCCGCCGGGGCGGGCTGTGCGGGCTGGCCGTAGTTTCTCCCCGCCGCACGGGGCTCGGATGCTGTCCGCCCGTAGACCCTGCTGAGACGGCGGCACGGTGAGGGGTGAGAGGGCTGTGCTCGGGGCCCGCCCGGTGGCGTCCCGACCCCCTCAGGGTCTTCCCTCAGGGCAGCGGCCTATTTCTCCCCGCAGGGTTGCCGCCGGCCGGGCTGCCCAGCCGCTTCGGTGGTTGCCCGCCTCCCGGGTGGGCGTTCAGGGATGCCAGAGCTTGCGGGGCCGGGTGACGTCGGACTACCAGGCTGTATTGTTAATAGGTGGAAAGGGAGGGCAGCAGCCCCTGGGCGTCTCAGTGAGGTACGGAGATGCGCTCTGGAGTTTGAAGTTGGCTTTAGGAGATGCCGATTTAATACTAACCAAAGAGAGCAAGTATTCTGGACCAAATCTTGCACTGCCCCTAATCCCAGGAGACTCTTATCTCTCCCCGCATCCTCCACTCCCATGCAGGGAAGGCTCAGAAACAGGGCCATAATTATCCGTGACGAAGTTTATTCACATTCATCATATGTGACTGGCAATAATCTTCCTTTTGCTAAAAGATCAAGATGTTCTTAAAATTCTAATTAAGTGCAGTTTCATAATTTCATGTAAGTGTAGATGGGATTTATGTGAAAGATTTCCTAATGTAAATCCAAAAACCTGAAAGAATGTCAAGAAGGAAATAAAAAGTTTTGCAACGATACTAAGAAAAGTGCTTTTGTTTTAGGAGAAAAAGCTCCCACTAGATGAACAGATAACATGAGACAATGGGACAGAAAGAAAATAAAGATTTAGATGGGTATCTTAATAGCTAAGAAAATAAAAGGCTATAAGATCAGAAAGATAAGTTGAGCTGAGTCCACCAAGAGAGCAGGGTTTATGTTGAATCTGGCACAAACAGGATGCTGGTGGAGGTGAAGGAAAAACACAGTGAGTCCTCCTTCATGGAGGGAGCCAGCACAGTGTGATGGCCTCTCAGATTCAGTGCAGGCTTTAAGAGAACAAAATTGACAACACAGAACATAGCAATAAAAAGGTTGCTTTTTAACAAACTGTGTTCTGCTATATAAGATACTGCATCCCAATCAGTAACAAAGCAAAAGTGTCACCAGAATTAACTATATTCCTTGTACTGTTTTTGATTTGTCTTATAGCTTACTTCAGGTTAGCAGAGTCACTCTGTACTTCCAAAGCTGTCTGCACCTACCATGACCCCTGGG
The DNA here is from genome assembly GCF_033815535.1 of Pezoporus flaviventris. Lineage (NCBI taxonomy): Eukaryota > Metazoa > Chordata > Aves > Psittaciformes > Psittacidae > Pezoporus > Pezoporus flaviventris. The sequence goes on from NW_026892603.1 coordinate 6,896,906, forward strand.
TAGTCCAGGAACCAGTCGATAGTCCCAAGGAGAAACTGTATTCTAGGAAAATGCTTCTATTCATGGGCTGTTAATAAGCCTATGTTTGCACTAGCACCATGTGATGCAGCCACCACGGTTATGTTACAGAAAGGCTTGGAATAATACACCGCACATCCACATGAACATGTGCTCGTCAACAAAGCTACTCCTATCAATTAATTTTAAGAAGAAACCATGTATTTTTCCACTAGTCCAGTCTTTTTGTTTATTTTTTTTGCTAACGTAGGCCAAATTTGTCTGTGTAACTGTGGTGTAGAGCCTTTTCCCCTCAAGGATTTTGTGCTCTGCTTAATCACAGCTTATGAAGTCTATCTAGTTTATTATTTTCTGCTTCACTGCACTGGGATCAAAATGATTTGAAAGCTTTCACCTGTAGAAGTAGTCTGCCCACACTAATATCAGTGGTATTTTAAACAGTAAGCACATTTTCCTGTGTCTGTATCTTTGTCAGATAACATTGCTGATACAGTAATGTCTTACAGACTGAAAATCATTTGGTGTCATCTGAGAGAGAAGGTGAATCTTGGACTAGGACAATAGCTGATATGCTGCAGTGATTGCTGGTGCTCAGGGTTGCATCAGGTGAAAATAAAGATGAACAAGTATAACTTTTGGTTTTAGCTGCTTAGACTCTATTCTGCAATCCGTGCAAATAATTCCATCACATTCTTTCCTGTCAAAACAGGTGAGATATTTGAATAGATGCAGAAAGACAAGATAAACTTGTGATACAAAGTAAATCCCACAAGCCCCAAAACAAAAACAACCCCCCAAACCATAGGACACTGTGGTATAAAATACCAGCAGCAAGTCTTCCTTTCTAAACAGAGGGCCATGCTGCAACCTTTCAGTCTGAACTGACTCAGACACGACTGAACTGACAACTGGCCCAACACATCACTTGCACAGCTTTCAAAGCAAGCGAGGAAGAGACCCACGAGGGCCACTTCCAATCAGACTGTTACCAGACACATCAACAGGCATGCAGAGGAGACATCACTCCCCAAAAGTTTCTTCTAGCTTCATCCCATTCTTAACTAGGGTTAACATACATAGTATAACACCACCATGAGCTCAGGAAGCTGATTTTGGAAGACATTAAGAAAGTATTCTTCCGTGTTTTAAAGTGGTATGCCAACTGCTGAATTTTTCATTATGTTTTTGGTCTAGGTTTCAGAGCACTTTACTCTGGGAATACCATTGCTCTGCAATATTCAGAAGATGTAACAGGGAAAGTGAAGCAAAGACTGAGCTCCTACCAGCATCTTTATATCTTTCAAAAATCCTTGTTTGCCTTAAATACCTTGAGACAACTTCTCAAAAGCCACATAAAAGGCATTTCTTGCTTCTCATTTCCATTTTAAGAAACAACCTTGTCAGATGGCATGTGCTTAAGGGAGTTTATACTGGAGGTAACAGATATTTCTGAAATATAAATCCTTTTGGGAGACACAGGCATCCTTAGCACAGCTTCTGGGAGAGGTATCATGAAAGCAGTGGAAATTACACATCACAGCAAGAGCATGGGAGCAAGGGAGTGCCCTCAAGTAGTGGGGCAACAACAGGCAAAAGCAAAGCATGTCTCTCCTACTATTATTATTTACTAACGGGTTCAACTCTCGAGAGCAGAAACAGGTTTATTTGAGTGCCGTAAACCATGGAAACCGAGAAGGTTTAAGCAGTCACAAGACACTGTGCAATCCTAATCCTCATTTTGTTCCTACTTGAAGGTTTTAGAGAGGAAAAACTCATCAAATCTGGACATATCTTTTGTTTTTAGGCACTTACTGTGTGTAAGGCCATCAGTACTCTGCTCCCAGTGTATCTACCTGCTTGTTTCATTATTTTTGTATCTCTTTTATCTCCGTCTACGTTTCCTTTGCTTCCTTTTGCCCACTCCACTTAGAATTCAGTTCTTTGTGACTGCCTCTGAGGTTTTCACACAGCACCTAATGCAAAATAGCAATGAGAAAGGGTGAGTTAATCTTCACATATCTTTGGATTCATTCTCTTTATTTCACTTATTTGTAACAAATATGCAGTTGGGAATATTACATTTCGGAAGAGAGAAATAACAAGATGAAGTACTTACATCCCAGTAACATTCTGAAAGGGGTGACCAGAAAACATTATCTCCAGCTGAAGACTGGAGCAACACCAAAGAACCCAAATGCAGCTCTCAAATGGTAAAACTGGGTCTGAGATAAGCTTGTCACTGTGCACTTGCAGCATCCCTAGGTAGGAAAGAGCATCCTTGTAGTTAGGGCTCTGTGTGGAATGCTGCTGTCTGGCACTGAGTAGCTCTGCTGAAGCAGGAGTGGAAAATTTTCCGCGAAAATGTCTCTCTCGGGCTGTGGACGTGTTGGTTTACGTTTTGGCCTGTTTTGCTCCATTTTATCACAGCTCCCAGATGTTTGATGGCACACATAACAGTCTCCTCAGATCAGCTGAGCACCCTCTGTCCACAGTCTTCTTGGGACTTCCCTTGCAATTGTGCCCTTGAATTCTCCAGGGCTGCTGGTACAAAGTCATAATTTCCACTGCTGGGTTTCTTGACACTCACCAGGGAAGAGATCGGAGTTGGGAATGTGGTTGAGAAGTCTGGGTAAAATGGAGAGGAGTGAGAAATGGGACAAGACATATAAAAAAGAAGGAAAATATTTAGGAATGGGGCAGGAGGACCAGGATTCAGGCACAGAGAATAAAGGAGAGTAGAAGCCAAAATGGGGCAGGTAGAGGCAGGCAAAACTTTTGTCTACATACTCGGTGTCACTCACAGTATCTCCAGCTCACAATGACTTTCAAGTCTCTACATGCTCATGTTATCTTCCAGCCACAAAAGGAAACTCCACTACTGAGGACTTACCTTCACATTACTGATCAGCCAATTTAGGGCCAAACGTGGTCAGGTGTTAGATTTACTTTCCTCATGTCTTTATTTTCCTGGAGATTGGGAAAAGGCATTAGATAAAGGCATGTTAGACCTATGGAGTCAAGCTGTATTTATAACAGGTCAAACGAGTATTTATGAATATTCACAAACTGGAAAATTTCAAAATTAAGGTTAGCATTTAATATCAGCAAAAAGGTTTCATAGTGCTGTCTTTTAAGTCAAATACTACTTGTTACTGTATTTCATTCAGTGCACAGGATTGTCACGGTAAGGACTGCATAATGACCAAGCCAGGAAACTACAGAATAAGAACTGTAAGATTTTTCCCTAAAGAAAATTCAATACCATTTTGGATAATGGTCTTTTTTTCCTATCTGACAGAAACCTTTTTTTGTGGTACTTAAACCAGAACATGACCATTAACCATTGCCTTTGTTATAACAAATTCTTATCTCGTCTGGAATCAGACCTGCTGCTACATCCTCTTCTTCAGGAAAATAGGCCAACCACTTGGGACTTTTGAATTATGTATTCCTTAGGCATCTGGTTTAACATAAAGGTGAATGTTCAACTCACAGCTAAAATCACTAGTCCTTCTTCCTCCAGGCTCCTCATTCACTCTGAAGCTTTTCTTTCTGTCCTTTGCTACAGGTAATTCCATTCAACACTTTCCTTTAGCTAACAAGACAACTGTGTCAGACCATACCCTGTGAGAAGCTGAGTTTTCTCCAGCCCAAAGTTACTGTTCAGAATTTGGTCACTTGAGTGAATTCCGTCTCCATTCCCTTTCCCTGGTTTATCATCTGGGAAAAAAAAATCCATCTGGCACAGTTGGGACTAAGCCCAAGTTCTTTCACAGGGGTAGCTGACAGCTTTTGCAGGTTTGCTTTCCCTTTATTCTATTTCTAAGCAATTGGTATAAGGACACTTGCAGCCATATTTCTGTGGTTCCTATACACCGATGTGAGCTGACTGAAACAGTGTAAAATAGTAAGCATTTGGATAACCTGACAGATGTAATGGACACTTCTAGTATATTAATTGATTTTTCTTGCCAGTGTCATCTGTAAAATATCAATAAAAATAGCTAAAAAATCCAACACTTCATGTTGCATAGACATAATGGAAGTAATTCTTCCTGTTTATAAAACACCCTCATGCTACATCATAGAACCATCTGTGAGGAAACAAATTATTTTTTCAGGTACTCTATACTAAGTATGTAGAGCAACAGTACTTTGAATGGAAAAGGTAGAAACAACAAACAAATACCAGTAGCAATTTGAGTATATTTATGTTTATATTGTTATATTTATTACTAATGATACCAAATACAATAAATGAAAGGCACCATTTTTTGTGATCAGTTACCTTGCTAAGGATATAAGAAAAGCACAAATGTGTTCTAAAGTACTTTGATATATGTGGCATTTTACTTTTTAAATGAACAGTGTCCCCTTAGCAAGGTAGATTTGAGTCCATTATGATCCATTAAAAGAATTAAAAGTGTCTGATAGCAGAGTCCCTGAAATCTTTCCATTAAGATTTCTTGATTTGGTCTGTATCTGTTTTCTGTTGTTCTTTCTGAACTGCTCTAACTGTGAATACTCATACCACACCAGCGCCCTAGCCATCAGGTTTGTGCTGACGTTGGTAAGGGTACATTCTGACAGTACCGATTTAAAAGGTAAATCTGAGGGTGTGGGAACTCCAGCCTCTGTTTCAGAGAGTCCTTCCCTGGATTTATATTACTTTACTTTTTCTCACAAATAAAGCCTTGTTCACTGCCATCTTTCTTCCTAGGCACAACAAATAGCAACAAACTTTATTTGGAGCTTGTCATCACGGTTCCTTTACCAACCAAATGGGATGATGTTGAGTGACACAGTGGCCTCTACTACTGCTACTGGGAAGTAAACATGTTGTTTCTATGTCTTCAAAGCAGGGGAATATTCTCTTGTTAAACAGATTTTGCAGCCTTGTAAGAAGAATAAGAATAAAATATGTTAGAGAGCCACATTTCTTTAGGGTTTGCTATTCCATAAGCAATGTCCTCTTAATAAGGATGTTTCGTTTTGAGAGCTTCTGTGCATAATAGGTTTTGGGGCCAGAGCAGAGTCACAGCACTGAGACGAAATGCTGAAAATAATTATTATTTCCAGGCAGGTAATACATTCACCTGTAGAACAAATATTTACTTGTAAATGTAGTTTGTTGGTATGACAGCTATAAAACAGGCTTTAACAGTTAGCCTAATGCTAATTTACATACAATGAAAGTACATTTACATAACACTAAGGAACAAACCTGTAAAAACAAGGAAGCACACAGCTTAAAAGTGTACCACGGAGGTGGCACAGTGCTCAAGTGAAATATATGATGCATTTCTGTTTTAACTAGTTTCCTTGGGTTTGTGGGTTCATGTCACAGCCTTAATTGCATTTAAAGCCAGGTTTGGGGATGTGAATTTCCTTTGCAGATTTTACATCCCTAACTAAAATAGAATGCAAAACTTAGGCATCATTAAAAGAGAGACAAAGGAAAGGGAAAGGGCACTGCTAGTAGGTCTCAGCAGCTAGGATAATCTCCCACAAGGAGAGGTGGAAACCTTATTCCATGAGTCATTTAATACCAAATAAACAAAGCACTGGAGAATAAATTGTAAGGCATGATATTCTTTTTATTGTTGTTCATTGACAGAGGGAGGGCTCCTTCTCTTAATGGAGCTTTTCCTTTTTTTTAACTCTTCAGTAGTAGAAAGCATGGGCAGTGTTACAGATATTGTTTTTCTTTATTTCTCATTGACATTTTGGTTCTTGCTGTGATTGTAATACAGTAAAGGCATGAGTAACTTTAGGCCCTGCACTGTGAAGTAGAACTTTATTAACAATCAAGAGCCATTGAGAGCTGCTGAGATTCAGGATCCTGTTAGAAAGTAGGTACCACTGATGCAGTTATATAGTGTTTTAATTACCGCTCCAAAAAGGTTTTGCATGTCCCGCTATCACAGGTCCTGCTATTAAATGTTATGCTTTAGTGACAAAGCTCTGAGGAAGGCAGCTGAGTGAGCTGTGCATGCTGGCACAGTGTGCTCTTGGTCTCCAGTGGAATCCAGGAGATTGATACAAAGCAACAAATAATCCACTTTGCAGACAGTAGGAGCATGTCTGTAATCAAACATAATTATGGAATCACTACCAGTCAGAGCTATTATAGTCTTGCCTGTAATCAAGAACAGCATTATTGCAACATTTATTACTCTCAAGAGTAATCTGAGATTTATGGGTCCTTGGAAAGAGAAGCATCATTTGGCAAATCTGTCTATATATGTTATTTGCCCACAGAGAGAGTTCTTCTTTGAGAGATCAGAGGAGGTCCAATGAAGTATGCCTTTTGAATAATTTCTTCAGATCCTTCATAGTCTCAAATGACAAAATCCCCACACATTACTTGAAGAAATTCTTTCTAGGCAGATGTAGGCACACATAATTTCCATGATGCTTGAGATATAATGTGACCACTCCTGGTGGAGACAGAACTACTACATTCAAATAAACAGCTGAAATCAGGGTCATCACACGGAAACTGTACTCTTTGATGCAATTGTTCAGTTATTATAAGCCCAGGATGAAATGTCTCAAGGGGAAGACCTTCTGTAGACTGAGTTATGGCTTTGGCTCTTCCAGCATACAGCATACCTCTGTTATGTGAGAGGGAATGTTATACAGAAAATGTATTTTGAAAAAGGATATGTCAGATAACTCGTTGTAAGAAGTCTAGAGAAAGGGAGTAAGCAGTGCAGTTGATCATACAAGGGTAGAAGAAGCTGTACCTCTTAATTTTGGAAAAAGAGAAGAAAACTAATAAATTTTTTGTGACTTCTTATCACACCAAGGGATGGAAAACAGCTCTGAACTCAGAGTGGTTGTGGGTGGGAAAGCAATTGAATTAAAAACGCTTGTTACCTTAAAAATGTTACCTCAAAACATTTGGAAACCAATTAACAAAACCGCCTCAAAGCTCCCCAAGGAAACTGTGTGTTTTGTTCTAGAAGTTACATAAGTGATCTGGAGGACACAAAAGCTGATGCAGACTACTCCCCATACCAAGCCTCTGAGGTTAGAAGAGTCGGCTCCTCTGTTTGTATATATGGCGACAGTTCTGCCAAATACTTCTCAGATAGAGCAGCTTTATCAGTGAGAGGGATCTAGGCAGCCATGCAAAGATAATCCTCCTCTCAGTGGTGTGTCAGGCTTGAGGAAGGGTGTGATTATCATTCCAGAGGAGTGTAATATGAACTTGTGCCGAGTGGTGGCCGTATCAAGGAGGCTTCTGCTCTTTGCTCACTCTTTATTTTCTTCCCTTTTTTTTTCCCCTTCCTTTCAGCAAGCATCTTATCTTTATATTAACTTCTTTTGTCATGTACATTTAAGATGTCCAAAGCAAGAACCAATGCCCCAAGGCACAGTGGTCCTTGGAAATGCATCTCCAATTAGATCATCAACAGAGTACTAAGTAGGTGGGATTTCCCATCCTGGGGTGCTTGGATGGCTGCTTTCTATGATCAGCATCTTACAATGACAGGGTTTCTCTGAAAACAGTCTAGTGGAGTCTTTCACTGGACTCAAATCAGCTCTGCTAAGCCTGGTGTTTCAAGACTTCTCTTCCAACCACAGCCTGGGACACATAGAGCTCTTGTCCCTACATAAGGATGCCATGGTACTTCCACACCTTTGAACAGGTCTTCAAGATAGGTGATGCCTCTTCTGTCACTTCCAGGAAGCAGGCCCTCATCTAATGAAATCAGGTGTCTCAGGTCTCCTGAACTCCTGTGTGTCATTTTTTCCCGTGGGAAGGACAAGCACAACAAACACCAGACGGGAGGATTGCTATTCTCTAACCACATTGGGTTGTGTTTATTTATGGGTCATAATCCAGAAACAAAATATTTGCATTTATCTGAAGTTTTGTTCTGGTCTTGCAGGCCCAGTAGCAATGATGGGGTTGAGCCTGGAATGTAATATACAAAAAAAATACAGAAAAGTAAGGCAGACAAAACTCAGGATAAACCAAATAACTACTGCATGGCAAAAGCAAGTGGGCTTCATCTTTTAAAACTAATTTTTGTAAATATTAAATTTTAAAACTAATTTAAAACTACTAAAATCAAAACTATTTTTAAAATACTAATTTCTGTATCGAAGTGCCTTTCCTAACTGTGGGCTGCATAAAGGAAAAGGCAGAGGCAGGTGCAACCACCACAGTTTTGGAGATGGGGCTCCCAATAGTAAGTGCTGCAAGAAAACACTCAGCCAACCTCAATAACATTATTTTCTAGAATGTTCCCCGAGCTCTGCTGGCAGGGAACTGTACCTGCCTTATAAGGGAGAACATAAAGAGGCAATTCTCAAACAGCACATGGTTTGACTTACAAAAGCTTTCCTTAAGGGCAGAATTAATTATGTATCATACAAATCTATTATATATTCTGTTTATACAATTACAAAGCATTACGGTTAATTAGTTGTGGTACAGAATCCTGAAGTAGAACCTGGTTAGAGAGTAAACACATAAGCTGCAACAGTGGTTAACAACTTGCACTTTCATATCACCTTTCACACTGAAGTCTTTTGAAGTGATTTAGAAGTTACGCAATGCAGTGGGCCTGGGTTTTGTATTTTGGGGTTGTTTGTGTGTTTGTTTGATATAAAATTAGAATATGCTAATCTGAAATGGCCGGGGATTCTCATACCTTTAAGAAATTAAATTCAAAATATTCTCTAACCAACTTTAATTCAACTGTTTTTCCCCTGTACTGTCATAGCACCTGAGTGACCTAGTGGTTAATTGTGATCCTGTTATGTTTGCCATTGTATATACATGGAAAACAAGTACTTCTCCATCCTTTTTCCTCTCCTGCCAGCAGTGGGAATCTCTGTCTGCCCCAGTATCCTAAAAGTAAGGACAAAATCCTGATTGTGAAAAGATTTTGATTGGACTGAAGTGTGCAATATTGCACAGGTTTGGTTTTCAAATTCTATTTTTACATTACTTTAATGCAATAAAATGGGCTGACATACCACAATATTTATGCCTCAAAATGTCTGACATCTTTGAACTTAATTGTTTTTTTGCCATCAGATTGTTGAGTGCTGAGTCTTATTGTTGTGTATATGCTGCTACAGGTGTCCAGGGAGAACAAGTGTGTTATGGAAATCTCATCAGTGTCATGTGAGTAGAGTTAAAATAAAATTATTACTTGTTGTGTCATGGGATATTGTACTGGTTACTGTGCACACCCAAAGAGGCAGTTCTTAGAGCAAAAGAGCTTGTTTTATAAGGGAAAATGAAGTAAATGAAAAAAGAAGAAGGGAGCAAGAGTGTGTGAAGATGTTCTGAGGGCTGGAGCACTTCTATGAAGACAGGCTGAGAGAACTGGGCTTGTTCAGCCTGGAGAAGAGAAGGCTCAGGGGAGACCTTGTAACAGTCTTCCAATACCTAAAAAGGGCCTACAAGAAATCTGAAGAGGGACTTTTTCAAGGGCGTGCAGTGTCTGGACAAGGGGGAATGGCTTTAGACTAAAAGAAGATACATTTAGATTAGACATTAGGAAAAAATTCTTCCCTGTGAGGGTGGTGAGGCACAGGCACAGCTTGCCCAGAAAAGCTGTGGCTGCCCCATTCCTGGCAGTGTTCAATACCAGCTTGGACAGGGCTTGGAGGAACTTGGTCTGGTGCAAGATGTCCCTGCCCATGGCAGGGGGGTTGGAACTGGATGAGCTTTAAGGTCCCTTCCATCCCAAACAATTCTGTGATTCTGTTTAGTACAGAGTAGATATCTATACTGCAAAATGTAGCACACAACATACAAGTGTACAATTACATTGAAAAGAGTACTCCCTGCTGAAGATGCTACAGACTGATACCAATTCTCAGTTTCCGGAATGCATCATGAAAGTAGTGGGATTTGAGATACCTCTGAAGGAAGGTTGCATAGGTTTGTTTTTTAAAGCCTATTTTGGGTATAGTTCTCTAGGAGAAAGCCTGAAAGATGTGTATGAGAAAATTTCTGAAAGAAAGAAATGTATGGGCAACTGAAAATGGTATTGTTAGCTTGGCACAATGAGCTGCACAGTAAGATACAAGATAAGATTACAGATGAGTGCCCATGGATGCCCCTAACTTGCATTCAAAATGGCAGTAAAGAGGAATGCCAGGAAAGGATACAAAGACAGGCTGATAAAATCATAGAAAGAATTCAGGGAGGTCATCTTGACTTCAGTGTTTTAGGCTCAAGGGGAAACCAGGAATGTGTAACGAAAAGTGGAGAACTTGCGTGATAGAGACGCACTGATGCAATCACAAGAAATCACTTAAGAAAAAACATGAACAGAGTAATAAGGTAAAAAATAGAGACTGGTGAGGTACATGTTGAAAGAGAAAGTAGGATGGAGATATCCCACAACTGAAAGAGAGGTTAAGGAATTGGCAATGATTTGGAAAAGAAAACAAGAAAAGACAGAGAGTCAGGAGAAGACAAGGTTCCAGAGCCACAGTATGATCAATAATGTCACAGGCTGTGAAGATGGAGTCCTGAGATTCAGTCACATTAATAGTGACCTCAGAAGAGCTGAGTGGAGTGCACACAACCAAATGAAAAGAAAGGTGAAGTTGGCAGAAAGCCACCCAAGGTAATTGGTTTAGACAATGCATTATTTAATTTTAGGATTACAGACAGGAGGAAAACTCAGCAGAAATCTCAGTGAAAACAAAATGAGGTCGGACATAGGATTTTAAAAAAGATGCACGGGATTGACGTACTTCTGTGTGTGTTGGGACAGACACGAAGAGTTAAGGAAAATAAAGAACAAGTTAAAACAAAACAAAATAAAACCAAACCCCTACTGAATACAAAATTACAGGATTGCTGGTAAAGGAGGAGGGGTGAAATGAAAATGTGATAAGAATTGCCAGGATAAGGGGTTGGGAGAGAGAGGAAAAAGTGGGAGAGAGGATGAAAGGAGAAAGAATGTGGGTTTGTTGATTAGATCTTCTCTTGAAAAAGAAAGAACTGATAACATGGGTAAGAAGGTGGCAGAGGTGTGTGAAGTTGATTTCAGGAGAGAACAATTTAAATTGCATGTTTGTATTTTACAAAGCAAATTCATTTTTAGATTATAAACATGGAGAAGCCCTTACTTGATTTGAATCAATGTGACATACATGTAAAAAGTAAAGATTATTTTCCAGTCACATGTCTGAAGTATAAAAAATACTGAGATCTTCAAATGCTGACAGAAAGTTTCAAAATTCCCATGAATTTGTGGGGGATTTTTAAGCAACTATCAGAGAGCAAACTTTTGTCTTCTGCCACTCAGGAAATCTGTGTCAGTGTAGATGAAATATGCTCCCTATGTTAATGTTTGAATTAACATAAAGAGTAAAAAAAAATAATAAGTTAGAAGTCCTATTCCTGTGTTTTATGAAAGTGGAAGTCCACTTTTGCTATTAGTGTTTTCCCAGGTCCCAGGCATTTTCCTGCTTCTTCAATAATCCTGTGACAAATAGCCCCTAACTGCTGTGTAAACATTATTTAATCTATCATATTATTATTCTTACATACCTATAAATTAAGCTTCTTGCTGTTTAAATTTATCAGTGACAGTGATGAGACACATGGAGGTAGAAAAGATTTAGAAGCTCAGCTTGTCCATCCGATAAACCAAAAAGTGGGAATATTCCATCCAGCAGAGGTTCAAGTTCCCAAGTAAAACAGCTTTTCTTCTTTCAAGCTGCAAACTTTCTGAAGAAAAGTTCTCATTTACAAATTCCCATCAAACAATTTATTACATTTAAGTTTCAGTATATTATTGCTATTTTCCATGTACACAAGTTAGCTATGCTAAATAACACTAAAACTATCACACTTTATTATATGCAAGTAAAGAATTTTGATTGGTTATAGTTTCATGGAGACACTCAAGAGCTTGAATAGCTGTACAAGAACGGTCTTACGTACAAGCCACTATGTAAAGAATAACTATAATGTTTATGAGAACAAAGACCCCCTGGTTTAGCTTTTGCAATAGTGTTTTAAGTAATGCATTTAGAAACTGTAATACATACACTAGCGTGATCACTTTGATCCTTTGATCAAGGCATTGGGTTGTATCGAATGGACATAGCTGTGACTTCTGAGAACCGTGTTAATACACACATCTCACTTTTAAAAGTCCAGGTAGGCCTTTCATCTTTGTGTGTCAGCTTTGTTAAGTGTGCCCCTTGTCCAGTGCCATCTTCCTGAGGATGTCTTGGTGTCTGGGGAATCCCTGCTTTGCTCAAAGCTAGCACAGCCCTTGGGAGCCCAGATGTATCCCCAGCTGGGCTGAGCTCTTGGAGCCACTGGCAGTGATAACAGCTCCACAGCCATGGAAACAAAGAATAACTTTGCCTTTCTACCTCAGTGCAGAGGGAAGAAAAGGATGTTTAGTGCTGAGACTGGGGAGAGTTCAGGTAATAATAGCATTTTAGGAATAACTTATGAAGATACATGTATGTCAGTCAGTTTCCACCTGCCCCTAAATTACACTTGCAGTGCATCACTCCCTGCATCAGCCTTACACACTTATAGAAAAGTATTGGGTTGATCCTACGTATAAGCTAAATTTCAACATGTTCAGAAAGTATCATAAATTCAAAGTACAGAATAAACTGTTATAAGATATATAGGTATGTCTTGAAACTGCCATTTTCTGTCAAAATGTGCAGCATACTCACGAAGATACAGCAGCAGCTCCAAAAAACATCGTCCTGCAACATTCTGGTGTATGGGAATGCTTTAATTAGAAGGATTCTGCAGAACAAGGAAACCTGAATCTTTAGGAGAAAAAATAATCATTATAAAAGGATGCTATTATGAGTTCATATAGATTCAGAGAGAAAAGTTTGTGCTTATTGTAATTACACAACAGAATTTTAATAAAACCAAGGAAGTTAGTTGCTGTGCCAAATTCTCTTATATATCAGCAGTCTGGAAAGCAAAAACCTAGATTTCAATCTACCGTTACCCTATCTCTAAATAATAACAGTACATCAATAGAATAACAACATAACAAGGCTGTTTTGATATAGTCCATGTCTTATTCAAGGAAGAAACTTCTACGAGGAATTAATTGGATGATGATAGAATTACCATTTAAGATTTATATCCACATATCTTCTTTTCCTCCTGAGATACTAAGCCTGTGAGATACACAGAGAAAAAGCGTAGCTATTTTCACCAATAAGGCATGTGGATGGATTTCCAATGAGATGGCTTTCCATGCTTTGTCAAATCAATCCTAAATGTTCCTAATTATATATGATTTCTTAGAACATGTCTTTGGCAATGGTTACTGTACTTTTACTCTGGAAAGGCAAAGAACTCCTACCTAAGGTAATTCTGCCCTTTTGAAGCATTTATTTGTGAGTATCCTTATTGCTGATATTATGTACTTTGTAGTTGTCGTGTTGTCATTTTTTTTTTTGCTGAACAGATATTTCCTGTCTCTCAGTCCATATTGAGATCAACTTTCATTTCTTGGGTGAAAGTAACACTGCTCTACACACAGTGGATTTGCATGGATTATCAATGGAAACACAGTGTCTGCCACACTTCAGAGTAAGTCATCTCTCTCTTCATTGGTCTTCTTCCAGAAGATCAGAGAGAACTTTATCATGGTCCCTTTCCTGCCTAGGGAAAAATCCTTCAGAGGTCCACCCTCCTGGCCTCTCCCTCATGCTGCTACCCCTTCACTGTCCTGCCTGTCCTGGAATGGTGTTCCAGTATCCACATAAAACACTTTACAACTGCTTTTCGTTACATCCCTGTTTAATATTTTGAAGGGGTATGTGATACACAAAAAAATTGCAAAAGGATAGCATGTGTTTGGGCAGCCTCTTCTGTTTTCATGTCAAGTGTTGACTGGTTTTATAATAGATTCCATGCTAAAAATTGTTTTATCAGCCTAGATAATACCAAGGAATTTTGATTTTGTAACTATTCAGATTGACATGGGAGGTAAATGACATTATGCATGGAATTATTTGCTTAAAACATCCGTGACATATGTGGGTTGACACACCTGGATACACAGCTTCATGCTGAGATCAGCCCTCACTCCACAGAAACTATTATGGTTGATTTCAAAGGACTATTGTAAGAAGCAAAAGCTTATTTTCCTAATGCAGGAAAGTGAGAACATAATTCCTTTGCAATGGGGCATACTCAGTAAATACTTGTTAAGACTGAGGTGGCCTTTTCCTAATCTCATTCCTGATGAAGTTGTGGTTCCTTTTCACAGCCAGAAATCTTTCAAATAGGTTGGATAGACCGGAAACACAGAACATGTCCACTGTAGATGAAAACACAATCTGTGACCCTACCTGAATAACACAGCAGAACTGGAAGACTACCCATGGCTTATGGGTAACGTGTCACTGGCATGAAATTGAAGCCCAGCATGAGCTCCCTGAACAGCATATGAGCACACACACAGACATAGTCCAGCCCACTGCTTGATTCTGGTGAGGGATTCCCGGGGAACAAACAAGGGGACCAAGGGCTTGGGCCCCTCTCTCTTCCTGCTGGAGGACCTGGTACGCCCTCACCAACCAAGGAACTGTCTGCGCTGCCACATAAGAGGGGACTGCAGTGGAAAGGACCATTTCTGGAAAGAGTGGGAAGCCAGAAAGGATTCCTTCCAGCTGACACAGCACCAACTTCCTATCTTCTGCAGTGGGAGTAAACTCAGAAATCATTTTCTACCTTTCTGGTGGTAGTTTTCACCCCAGTAAGAGCAGCTGCACGTCACCTACCATCAAGAGTGGTTGCTGGCCAGGAGACCTATAGTACTCCTTGCTGGTCTTAATTTTCACCTGCTGTGGACAGATAAAATGATTTCCAGTTTAGCTTGATGATCCTGCCTGCACAAGTGTGCTGCAAGAATGCCACTGCGGTGTTCAGCTGGGTGAATGGTTTAGATGACTACAGTAATTATCAAAAGTACTGGGTTTAGTTTCCCCTCACTTTAATCTGGATCAGATTTGCCAAATAGTTTCAGCTGGGCTTTTTTCCCTAAGATAAATAAAGCTGGAGGAGCAAAAGAAAAAGCTCGTGCCTCTTTTGATGCAATGCCTGGCACTTGAGTGATGCGGAACATATGAGCTATTTAGGCAAGACTTTCCTCTTCAGGATATTCTTTGAATTCAGATTTTTAATTTCCTACCTACAAGAGTTTTCTAATTATCATGCTATTGACTTTCCCTGGGTGGGGTCCCCAGTCTCTGCTCCTGATACTGGTGTATTTTGTGTATATAATTAAACATCCAGGGTGGAGCAGCACCTCTACAAGCAGTGCAGGGGGAAGGTTAGGAGCTTAGTGTCTTCACCCTGAAGGTGTCCAGCTGCAGGCTCTTCTGTCCTTCTTGGACAGAGAGGGGAGGCAAGAACCAGTGCTTCTTTTCTGCCATCCTTCTTTCCATCCCTTTGCTCCTTCAGCAGAGGGAAAAAAAGTGAGGCCCAGAAGAAAGGAGTTTGTGTGTCACAGGGATAGGCTCTGACTGACCTAATATTGTAATGCATTTCATATAGAAATAAGATGGAAGAGTTGTAGTGGAGGGACTGAAGGAGATTCATCTCGGAACATCCTGCCTCCTGAGGCTGGAGGAACCCTGCAAATTTAACCCACGTTGTTGCACCTCAGAGAGTGAAGCAGCTTGACCATGCAGCTGTTTAGCAGGGGGAACCCCTGATGCTAAACTTCTGTGAACTGAGTGCTGCGATTCCTTTGGTTCCAGCTATTCCTAAATAGCTAATTGCCTGTCAAAAAGGAACAATTTACTCAAATTAGGGCTTCTTCACTTCTTCTTGTCATTATGAAAAATGGAAAAAAAGTATTTTGGGTCAGTCTAACCAAATTTTATTTACTTTATTAGTTTGGCAACTGTAAAAAAAAACATTTCCACAGCTCCAGTTCCAGTGCTGTCTGTCAACAGTTTCCATAAATACAGCAATTAATTTGCACTCTAAAAAGAGTTAGTACTGAAAGAAAAATCAGAACAACCTAGAATACCTAAATGATTCTCTTAGTACCAGCTTTGTCAGTCAAATTAGGCCATCTGTAACATCCTTGCAATCCACAGTTTTTAAATTCCTGTCCAGCTACACCTATGCCACTCCTTTGTTTTCAGAAGCATTAGACAGGATTAGCTGAAGAGGAATCAGGTCTTCAAAGTTAATTAAAACGTTGATGGTGACCAGGAAGGCATACTTAGAAGCTGTAGGTAAAGATATTTAGATGCTCAGTGTGGGGCAGTTGTGCCCAGGCTTTCAAGCTTCTCATCTAGGGAAGAAAAATGCCTCTGGTTTCTTTGCAGAACCACCAGTTAAACACAGAATGAACTTTATAGCTGCTTCAGCTTCTCCCTGAGGCTCCTGTCTTCTCCTCCCTCTGGAGGCCCCATCTTCTCAGTGTGGTGCTGTTACATCCTTAATAAGATCAATAATCTTTCTCGGGTTTAGCAGCTTCATGAATTCTGATTAAGCTCCATGACACTGGCTGTGTATTAAGAATAATAGGCAAGAAGAAGAGTTTAGTGTCTCAATCCATGAGGCATGATAGTTTCTTCTTTAGGCAAACTGTTATTGATTTGATCTTGGGTTTTCTCAGCATGGCCTCTGTAAATAATGTGCTAGCACACAGTACACTTACTGTACGGCTCCTCTTCCCTGCGGATCATTTCTTTCTGCTGAAGACTTACTTTAATTGTTCCATGACTACTAATGCGTTTAATTAAGGCTCATGTGGCTAAGGTTTCGGAGAGAATTAGACATGCTTACAAGAATTAGTATAGGAAGAAATCACAAGGATACAATCAGGAGCAAAAAACTGGAATAGCCACTAGCACTGCCTTTCAACCCCACACCGGTGTGTGAGTTTCTGGGCATCATTAAAATTCAATTAAGTATTTGGGAAAAAAAGAAAGCCTGGCACTGACAGGACACATCATCTGACCACAGGAAGCTGTGCTGACAAAAATTCATAATGTGGAAATTGGAAACCCACACTCCGAAGCTTTCCTGTATTAACAGTTTAATGTCCAACTATGGAATATATAATTTATGAGAATTCTCTAATGTGATCCAGCCTTGCACATTTTGCAGTTTATCATTCCTATTTAGAAGGAAAGTGAAGACCAAAACACTCCCTCTGATTTCTGAAGCCAATTTTATCATTTTTAATATATGTATCTCATGGTATTTTTCCACAGACTCCACTTGGCAAGCCCCTATTCTAAATTCTTACCAGTGGGCTCATTTGGGCTCACTTTTTGGCCACTATTTTCCTTTGGAAGGCAGGGAAAAGTTTCAGAGACTTAGACATTTGGAGGGGGACATGATGCAATTGTGCAGAAACATAGACAGGATTATGGTGTTGCTTCACTGC
Organism: Pezoporus flaviventris; assembly: GCF_033815535.1. Classification (NCBI taxonomy): domain Eukaryota; kingdom Metazoa; phylum Chordata; class Aves; order Psittaciformes; family Psittacidae; genus Pezoporus; species Pezoporus flaviventris. Next base: position 6,914,326 of record NW_026892603.1, read on the forward strand.
TTTTTATTGAAGTGTCACCTAAATGCAGTTCTGGAATTACCCTTACTGTCAACTTTTGAGATTTGATCTAGCCAAAAACATCCACAAATCCTCTTTCCATACACTTAATGTTCTGTTTTTTTATAGGCTTGTATATGCTCTGTGTTTTAAAAGCTGATTTCTTTGTTGCTTATGGTCCTTCTGTGAGTAAGTTGTACCTAAGCATATTGGTTTAACGACTTTATGGGCTTTTTGTATTTAAACCCTTTCATTTCTGCTGCTTTTTCTGAACTGGATTACATGGAAGAACATTCTGTAAAGCTTCTTTGTAAATCCCATTTTTGGGTCTTTTTTCATATCCGCTACTAGTTGTGAGTATCCACTCCATTGGGAGCCTCCAGAGATACAATAGATGCCAGAAGTACCTTATTTGGGAGTGAACTTAAAGTGGAACGAGAGGAAAAAAAGTCATCAATGTGCTTTATTTGGGAAGGAATCTGTGGCCTTTAAGAAACAGAAAGGGAGGAGAGAGGCCGCAGAGTATTAAAATATTGACAAGGGTAACAGGCAGTACTTCACTGTTTGAAAATACGCAGAAATGCAAGGGGAAGGAGCAGTCAGTGAGCCCTCTCATAGCTGCCATGGTAAAGGTGACTGTGCCCTTCAGAGCAGTTACCTCTGCAGTTAGATTGGAAAGCAGATATCCCCAACCTCGGGGAATAACTTGCGGCAGGATAAATATGCCACAAAGATGAAGCTAGCGGAAATTGAATCCAGAAACAGGGAAACTAAAATTAAATGGAAAACAGTCTGATAAGGAAAAGTGAAAGAATAATCAGTACATGGAGACTAAAAGAAAGGTTTTCAAAAGTTATTTCAAGATGCAAAAGCTTCCCCACTGTTTCCTATTTGCATTTTAAAGTAGTTCGATAGCTTGGACTCAACTAGAAGAGGTCTAACCTGCTTCAGGTCAGTTCAAAGGTGACACAGAAGAGTATTCAAAACATGTTTGTTAAAAAAGTAAACTTCGCTGAAGTTTAAAGTAAACTTTCCCATACTGTTGCTCCAAGAACTGCCTGAGATTACTGTAGCTGAAAAACAGAGGAGGGGGCAAAAGCTCAGATTTATGGTATTTAATAGTGTATGTGTAGGTATTTTCACATGGTTTTTTTTTTTTATATACAATAATAACACCCCCATTGGTTGTTTGGATCATTCATACAGCAAGAAGGAAGCAAAAAATGTTAAAAATTAACTGTACAAGCTAAGTACTTACTACTACTTCAAAGTCACATTAGAACAGAGCGACTCTAAAGACGAGAGTGTTCCAGATCCAAGTATAACAACAGGCGGAAAGTGCCAGAAAGGTCTATAACAATACTAGGGACGAAGATCAGGACCTAAATCTAATCAGCACACCATTAACTTCAGTGCACTGTTACTCGCAAGCACTCGGTGTCTGGTGGTTGAGCACAGCATTTGATTTTTCCCAGCAATCCCATATGCAGGGACAAAGCAGCTTTGCCAGTTATGCCATGGTGCAAAATAAATGAAATTTCCTTCTTTGTCCTTTGCAACAATTCCTGCGTTTCCAGCCTAGCCAGGCTTGCACTGCTGCAAGTGTGCAACAGGGTTTAATTACATAGAAGCCAAGATGAAACTGGAGGGGCCCAGTAACCATGGAAATTAGAGATCAATGATATAATACTATATGTTTATAAATCATCCATAGTCCATGTATCCTTTTGTAAAAGGCACATAAGCAAGTGAGATCCAGGCAGGGTGCTCTATTTATTATTATTTTCTAAAATCAAATGTGATTATGCTTCCTGTGGGTGACTACTTTCCTGTTAATATTGTTGTTTTCAAATTGTTCAGTACAGTATGGACTAGGGGAGATGACTGTGTTTGGAAGAGAAATGTAAAGCTCCTCAATATAGGAGTCATATAAAGGAGTCATATAAACATAGGAGTCATTTAAAGCTGCATATGAAGGCTGTAGAGTGAAAAGTGCTGCTTCTTTCAACCAAACCCCTTAGTAGCCGCTACCAGGCCATGCTACATCTCATGGTGTGCTTAGGAAAAGGTTATGAAAGCATGTGCACCATACACAAAACACAGTCGACATTCCTAATTCTTTTTCCAGTTAAAAAATCTTCATCATGAAGCTCACTGTGGCAATTATAATTGGAAGACTGTCCCAGATAATGATGATGAGGAACCCGGTGGAGGATTTGAAATCATGTAGTTGCTTTTCCTGTTGGATAGATAAGACAATTTTCCAACTGAGCATTGTTTATCTTCCTCCTTTCTTTTTAAAAGAGGCAACTAATCAGTTTTACTGAGAATATTTCCCTCTGGAAAGTCAATAGTCATCAAAATTTAAACTCTTCTCATGCTTTACTATTCTGGTAACTTTTGACTTGGAAGAGATTTCCATTAATATGTATTTCAATGTTTTGTTCTAGTTTGTTTCCAAAATGACTTTGCCAAAAATGAATATTGAAAGTGGAAAATGTATTTTTTACATTATTTTACAGCTTCAACTAATGCAAACGCAGAAGTGACCTGGTTTATGTTTCACTCCATCATGAGTTTGTTTCCTTTCAGTTGGGAATAATAATTTTAAAAAGTCTTCCAAAAGACACAGAATCTCTCTCCCCAGTAGTTATGTGTATGAAAGGCAAAGTGTGGAAAATTATGAACCATTTCAGAAGAGTTTATTGCAGCGTTTCAGCATAGCCAGAGAGTGAATGGATGTAGGAAACTGGATGATATTCTTGAATAAAAATATTGTTATCTGATCTGCATGGAGAGGATAAGAGGATAACTGATTTTATGACAAATCCTGCTTTGATAGCAATTACATAATAATTATATAATTGCCATAACAAATCCCTGGCTTATGACTTCACAACAACATTCAGCATCTCTCCAGCTCAAGCCTGTGCTTGCAGAGCTCTTGCAGTGAAGTCCTGTTTGAACACAAGAGGTGCCTATGTGTTAGCATTCCAGCTTATTTCAGCTTTGGAGGTCATCTCCAGAAGATTCCAACTTACATGATCCCCGTTTGAATCATGGAGTCATCTTGGAAGATACAAGTTGGTTTCCTTGGGAATGAAACCCAACCAGAAGATATTCTGTGGAATCCAGGGGACATTCAGCCCATTGGTCAAGAGCACCAGTAGTCTGGACTAGAAATGCCTGTACTTAAATGGGGGAGATGCAAACTTAAACAGGGGAGATTTAGGGTGGATATATGAAAGAAGAGTTGTGAGGCACTGCACCAGGTTGACCAGAAAAGTTGTGGCTGCCCCATCCCTGGCAGTGTTCAAGGCCAGGTTGGAGGGGACTTTGAGCAACCTGGTCTTGTGGAAGCTGTCCCTGCGCATGGCAGGGGATTGAAACTGGATGATCCTTAATGTCCCTTCCAACCCAAACCATTCAGTGATTCTATGCAAGACTGGGTGTTAAGACTTCAGCCTTTGTTGGTTTTGTTTTTTTTTTTTTGCTCTGCAGATCCACTCTTCCTGGGCTGCACTACTTAATGTAGTATGGACATGGCTAATGAGAATCATCACTACCCTGAGTATCAACAAAGCACAGTACCCAGAGTATCATCTTAAACTGATGTCCATTTAAGAGGATAGATGAGGCCCAGGATTTTCTGAAAAAGCCCTGTCCTCCACAGATGCAACCATCCCGTGTGAATTTCAGTCTCAGTTGCTCTATTACTTGCTGCTCCCAGTGCATCCTTGCTCAGCAGGTTGAGAAACTGTGATTATACCATGTCTGCCCCAAGGCAGCTTACAAGTTGCCCTAGTAAGCAGCAGGCTGCTTTAAACGTAGCTCTGGCGGCTTATAAAGTGCCTGATTGAGTTGGTCCTAGCAAGATCTGAATGTTTCCCCAACCACCTCCCACTGAGGAGCAGTACTTCCACAGCGTGTGGAGATTGCGCTGGTCTGCCCAAGACATGAAGGGAGCCGCCATGTTGCTGTGGTGAACCTGAGTGTGTAGAACTTGTTTGCCCATGACATCAAGCTTAGTTCATCCTTCACTCCAAGCAGCACCTGGAAACATTTTTTTCCACTGGTATTTTATTTTGACTATGAACAGTCTGTACTTGAATGATCTTTCTCAGATTGTTTTTCTTACAACCATCATAGTCAGCCTCTAAAGGTAGAACACATATCCAACCTGCTTGAAACAGAGGAGGAAGGCAAGGGTTTAACCTTGAGGATCAAGAACCCCTCATGACAGCCATCAGACTGCTGCTGAATGTGAACTCTGAGAAGGGATGCTCTGAGATGCGGGGTGCTCTGTCATGCAGGCCTGGACCTCTGGTGGTCCAGATGGGGATCTGTTGCAATGCACCACAGCTCCTCCTCTACCCACACACATTCTTTCCAAAGGAAGGCAACATGGGAAAAAAATAGCAGACACCATGGCCTTGTCTTAATGTGCACTCAGAATACAATTTGGGTGTGTATCGGAGGCAAGAAGTAAATCTGACCTCTGAATTAGATGTATAATTATTAGCAACTGTGAAGCACGAGTCTGTTTCCATGAGAAGCAGGGTTCAGATCCAGCAGGAGTTTGGAGATGGGAGCAACAACCAGTCACAGGAGCAAAATTTTGCCTTCATAAGGAAAAAAAGCTCCTGGCTCCCAATTGATCTCCTTGCTTTCACTGAGATCAATGATCATTCTGTCTCCAGGAACAGCAGGTGAACCCAGCAAGGGGGTGCAGGCTCCAATCTATGTCAGTAGGACAGGCAATTAGCTGAACGTGCTGGCCTACAAAGCACAGCTTCTGCACCAGCTGCCTTTTAGGAACCCTGCGGTAACAGTCACTTTGCTGAGCTTCTGGAAATACTCCAGATGCAGACTCTGCCCCCCAAAGGAACAGCACTCCCATGCTTGGCTTTGCAGTCTTAATGCTCTTTTAGATTAGTGTTAAATGGCTGAAATTGTCTAGGTTTAAGAAAGAAAAACAACTCCAGGACAACACGAACCGAGGTTTTGCCCCAAAAGCCATCACACTGGCTCAAACTGCCATCCTGCCTGGGCTATCAACAGCACTGGGGTTGAGCTGCTCTACCAGCCTGGTAGTCAAAATCCTCATGACAAAGGTACAGAAGACCATACCAATGAATTTCTCAGATATTTGCTAAGAGCAGAGGAAAGGTGAGACAGAGTTGCCTGAAAATGGAGAGGAGCTGCAACTGCAGGGTGTGCGCTGTTGACTAGAACACACAAGATGCAGACGGGCTCCTTGGCAGGCACTGCTCAAACAGCACGTTTATAAAAAGCATGGAAGGCAGCCACATTTTAATAGACTTTCTCCCTGTCCTTTTTTTAATCTTAACTTCAAAGAAGAGGTCACCACAATTCCTTTTCCCTGAGCCTCGTTCTTGGAAATATCTAAGTCACACTCACAAAAACCTTCAAAACCTGTACACTACAAAAAATGAACTGTGCGTGATCCCTGCAGAGAAGGGTCAGTGTTCTTGACCAGATGCTACCATCTCTTTTATTATGAAGATTTTCTCTACATTTGGCACTTAAAATCAGTCACTGGGAGAGGGATGGAGAAGGGGACCAAAGGGAAGGCAGCAGTCAAAATAATAAACAACTTGGTCCCTGCAACAGAATGTGTCCTTCTTTAAATGATGAGAAAAAGACAATGTGATTTGTGTTCATGAAATCAAGTATTTTCCCACTAAGTCAGTATTAACATTTTTAAAAAGCTTTAAAACATACGACCAGGTTTTGTAGTTAAAATGGGAAAACATTTTAAATTGGAAATGCGAATTTAATCCCCTCAATTAAATGTAAAATATTTAAATACTTAACCTGATTGCTGCCAACTGCAATTTCCTATAATAAGGAATTATGAGGATAGAGAGTAGTTCTTAAAGGCACATGATTCACATAAACCACCAAAGAGTCAGGTCTAGAAACTTCACCTTCATCCACGTATATCGCCACTTTGCCACTTCATACAGGTTACAACTGAGAAAACTTCCAAGTACTGTTTTTGATGGGGCATTAGAAAAACCCTTTCTTTTCTCTCCATGTGAACAAGCTGGTAAGTGTCTTATTAACAGCAGCTATGCCAAAAGGAAAGTCATAGGAAGCATCTGACATCTGAATTAAAGAAAATTCTTCTGGAGAAACTGAACATCAATCTCACCCAATGTATCTCTTTGTGAATAATCATTTTGTATGTCTATGCATGTGTGTCTATGTACATATGTACACATATACACACATACATAATAATATATATCTACATTCTCTGTTTAAGTACCTGAATTTATGAGACATTTCTGTTGCCCTAACTTTTTACATGAATTTTGCTATAACCTGTAGGACGAAACCTGTTCTCAGTGATGATGATATAAATTACAACAACTTTGCTGTAACCCAAGTTTGTGCAAGGAATCTCTTTTTCCTTTCAGAACTGCTTCCTTGTGTGTGTGTGCATAAAATATCTCCTCGCTGAGGCCAGTCTATAGGCCCCAACTGGCAAGTGAGCTTCATGGAAGTTATGTGAACTCACAAGGCCGTTTTCCCACACATTTGGAGAAAGCAGCAGATTGAAAAACACTGGTTGCTGGCCTACAGCTCTAGCATTGTATTGTGAATTCCACCTCAGTCCATTTTAGGAAGTGGTCATTATAAATTAACTTCCTCTACATCTCTCTACTTTGAACTGCTCTTCAGTTTGTAACTAAAACTGTATCTACAGAATGAAGTTTTATTTTTATCTGACTTTTTCCTTAAATGCTGCATATTCTAATTTCCTCCTCCTCCCTCCATGGCTGGCAGCAGACCAACTGTTTCATTGTATTTAGAGGAAAGAAATAGCCCACTGAACCTTCCCCAGATCACGTTATAAGGACTTAAAAAACTTTGAATAAATCAAAATAGTTATTTAAAAGTAAATGAATACACATTTGTAATATGGCCTTCCAATGCTAACGATAGGTCTGATCTCTGCATAAATAATTCATCAGGAGACAAGTAAGATAAAAACGCTGAAATAGATAAATTCGTACCATTTCCAGGCACTTTGCTGTAGCCATCTCTGGCAGCAGTAGCCGCGCTTGGCTCCCTGCACAGACGGTCAAAGGAAGAGAGGACAAGCCAGAAGGTGATTCTCAACACTGGCCAAAGAGCTCCTCTTTCCCTCCTCTCCTATGAGCAGATGGAAACTAGGATGACTGGGATTGTAATTAAGAACATCAGCATGGATATTTGTATTTGAAAAATTGCCTGCTTGGATCTTCTGGCCTGGCCTGAGCCAGGGTACCATCAGGCACTTACAAAAGCCACCTACAAGCCCAGGTTGGATTTATCCAAGATCAAGGGAGGAAAATCTCAGATAAGAATCATCCCTCTTCTCTGTTTAACCCAAATTTCATCACCTTAATAATGTAATAAACATGGTAGAAGATGCCTTCTGTAGGTCAGACAAGTTTAAGATCAATAGATACATACAGGGGGAAAAGGTAAACAGAGTAAGGCAAGTGTTGCTGAGTTACCATGTTCTCAACAACATTCCAGCCATTACAAAACAGACCCTCAGTATTTTTAAAAATTACATCAAAGTGCCACACTGGCACCTCCTCCCCCCCCCCTTCTTTTTTTTCCGCTGCCAGTGAATAGCATAGGAAATTCTAATTTCTGATGTCACCAGTGCTCTCACCAAATCCCAGTGTGGGGATGCCTTCTCTCATCTTCTAATGCTCTGGCAATGCCTAGGCTGATCCAGTTTGCTGAGATGTGTTTGCACAGATTACCTGTTCTATTACCAGTTTTGGAAAAAGTTCTAAAAGAGTGAACTCTTCTCTTGGAGACTGACATGTTACTGGGCCATGATTTCCAGATTAAGTGATATATCAGAAGAGAACAGTGTTTCAAAGGGGAACATCCTCAGCATTATCTTCATAGCTCATTTCTTTGGGGAAGCAGAATATTAGTTTGCATGCAAGACAAAATACCTTTTTGAAGCAAGATGAGGCAGTAGGTGCCAGAAAGGCCTTGTTCAGTTAATTGCAATTTAAACCCACAATAATCTATTTATAAATTTCCAAGTATGATTTTATCCTTTAGTTAAACTACCTCATCTGTTTAAGAAGGGTGTACTAGCTGGCCTTCATTCTTCCTAACTTTTTATTTTGGAGAAAATAATCTTTGGGTAACTAGGTTGCTGTTGTAGTGGAGATGCTAGGAACATTTTTCCTACTCTGTGGTATGATGACAAGGATATACAAACCCATCTAATACCACAGTTATTTTTAGTTATTGTGCACATATTCGTATAAATAGCCAGAGTTCCATTGCCACAGGAGATTCTTTCAGAGCAAGACTTATCTGACTTCTTTGTGATGCCTGTGGTGAACAGATCAATCTTGGGATGACTTCCTCTTCCAGGATGTCTTTAGTGTTTTGGCCTAAAAATCCTCCTTTGCTTTAAGCAGGGTGAAATGGCTCAGGCAATCTGCTAAGATTGGCAGATCACCAGAAGATGATCTTGCTCAGTTCAAAGTCTTCATAGGTAAGTTGTTTTCCAAGAAGACAGACCAGGAATTCAGCGCCACCCTATATTCTCAGAGGAAGTGTGTTAGGTCTCTGTCATTGCATGGCTAGTATTGTAGGAGATAGGAATGGAAGTTGGTCAAGTTGGCATTGCTTTTTCCCACAGGGTATTGATGTGCAACATCCTTTTCTTCTTGAAATGCCTATCTACCAGAATATGCCCCATCCCAGAAGCAAACCATCTCTCCAGACCCAGCTGCCTGGAGTAGAGATCAGGAGACATCGAACTGATGTTTCTAAATTAGGGTGCAACTTTCTTCCGAAGCAAAGACAGCCACTGGAGGTGGTGGTGAGGTCTTAGTCTGAGAAGACTTACAGGTCTTAAACATGAAGGTGAACAGTTTTGTCCAAAACCTATCACCCTGAAAAATGGCTTTATTCCTAGAGATTCTCTCAGATTTCTACAGATCAGTAGCTAGACCAACAGTCTGACCTACAAACTTTTTTATGGAAATAACTGCAACACAATTAGAGATAATTTTGCTAGCTAGCCTCTGAGAAAACAAAAATACATCAGCAATCTCTGTTCATTCACTCTATTTTTTACAGCGTTTCTAAGATTTAAAATTTGTCTTCAATTTATGATATTAATATTCAAGATAAATCCTAATACTGATTTCTACTGTAAAGCATTTGAGAGATCTGCAGGAAAACTACATTTCCATTTCTCAATCAACAGCCTCTTATTTGATGCCATTAGAAAAGCTAGAATGGCAACTTCTATCTTTGAAGTAGTTATTTTCACTTTATCATTGAGTGGATTCATATACTGCACACAATGTGCAGTAAACATATGAAGAGGAATAAATTTTAAATCCCTCTATTAATCCAATATCAATTCCCAATATGACACCTTCCTACTTTACCTGCCCTCAAAACATGAGATAAATTTCAATGTTATTTGAGCTACATCAAAAGAGGGAATATGTTGACCCTGTGCGTCCAATTGTAGCCACAATTATACTAAGATTGATACGTAATATCTGAAAGTACTGTAATACTGCTTGAAATAAAATTTGGCAGTCCTTTCTGGAATAAATTTAAGGCAAATGTTCTATTCCACACTATCAAGTAGAGGGAGAAGTGTAAATGTTTTTTATTTGAGAGACAACGGAAGGAGAACTAGCCAAACTACAAAATACATGAAAGTCAACTAATAACAAAAAGATCCTTTGATTCAATTGGTAAGATAAATAGTAAGTCTTTGACAAAAGCCCTATCTAAACATAGACAAAATTGGAGTTACAGGAATCTAAACTGTCTTTAAGAGGAGAAAAAGCCAAGCAGATGCACCAGTAGTTTCTAAAAACAGACGAAAAAAGAAATTGGAGTACAGTTTCCAAAACATCACACATTGCTTAATTTTCTTAAGGAAAACAGACAAATAGCAGATCTCTTCATGGAAAGGGTGATGCAGTGGTCAGCAAAGTTTTTTCAGTTCTAACAAACATAAGTTACTTTAAGTAGTAATTCCCTTCTCACTGTAACGGTCCATTTCACCTGAGCCTTTGTCTTCTGAACCCATCTGCTTCAGACTTCTTTTCCAGTGTGATTTAGATGGATGCCCATAGCTGACCTCCCAGAAGAGTTACATGAACATTTGGATGTGAGTGGCTACTCTCACTGTAATGCTGATATCCACAAACAGTTGGATGAGGGATGTTTATAATTGAGGATCATCTTCTTTTTGTTTGCTTGTGAGCAGTTTCTTTTATGTTCTGTTACTGAAGTACATGTGTCAACTGACTTAAGAGAACAGCCTTGTAAATTAGATCTTTGATCTCAAGAGTTTATTTTATCTTTGCAGCAAAGAAAAGTGAATTGATTTGGCTGGCAGAACTAAGCACTCTTGTCTCTGTTCCACAGCTGCTGCATCCTTCTGGGGTCATCATAACTTCCACTTCCACCGCTACTCTTTTGTTACAGAATTAAAAAAGGCTTCTCCAACATCTCACCATAACCTGCAGTACAACGCTGAAAGCTTTACAACTCCTAGTTTATTATACAAAGCATGCAGCATGTCAGACTGTTTTACTTCTGGAGAAAGGATGTAATTGACAAGCCACTGAGCTGCAATACAACAAAGCTCTGTGAGCTACCCTCATCAGAAAGTAAACTTTAATAGAATATTCACCAACTTCTGGGGGGAGTAAAACACCGTCTAGAAAGACCACTGCATGGAGGGCTGCAGACTAAAGAGAAGTTCCTGCTCTGAGATGTTGAAAGGAGTATGTGATCCATTGTTACTATTATTTATGTCAATGTATGGAGGCATTTGCATGAGGTACTGTGGTGCTACCTACTCCACGTACACAAAAAAGAAGACTATAGGGCATAATACCTATACAGTTTCTGATTCAGGTCACCATATGATGGTGTCATCATATTCTTACCACTTGCATTTCACTTAGTTTCCATATTTTCATAATTGCAAATATTACAGAAATAACGTTCAATGAAAACTGCTTTACATGTCCTTTCTCCAACCCCTTCCTTAGTTTGGTGTAATTTTACTACATATTTTTCCTTCTACACTACTAAAAGAAGTAATGAACACATGAGAACCTTGCCATTTCCTACTAGGTAAATACCTGTAAAAAAACTAATAATTTTTAATAGCTTCAAAGTACTTGCAAGTAGAATAGCCAGTCTTAGTCAGGAACTATTGCACCCACCATAGAGGTTGAAAAACTTTCCATTAGTATGTTTCAGAAAATAAAGTTTAAAGCGTTATTTTTTTAGGATTTCTACTGAATGATTAAAATCACTTATACATGGAGGAAAAAACTCTGGTTTAGGAGGGACTGCATGCACAGGAGTCAAAGTAGCACTTTGGATCTTACTGGTTTTTCGATCATTTATCTGACGCATGCAGGAGAATTAAAAGATCCTTACTTATTAGCATCATATAGTCAAAGAAAAAGCTTTACATACCTGCATGCAGAACCTAAAATGTGTGCTCCAGAACCGAACAGTGAGATACTGTGCCTAGATCAAGGTTACTTCTTACGCTTCTGGCATCTGAAAATGATGAAATCCTAGGTTGACAAAAATCTCCATTTCATTCTTCGGACAATAATGCTTCCGAGCTAACTGACTGTCCACATCGTGGGAACAACATAGTGACTTTTCTCCCCTTCCAGTAAGCATGAATACTTGGCATTGCTTCTTTTGAATGGCTCTGATTCAGACAGAAGTAGGGCTAAGAAAGGGCCTGTGGGAACAGAACCCTCTTGCAGAGTGGACGTCTCTTTTCAGAAAAGTTTCATCTGTGTGAAGGATGTTGAAAAGAACGAGGTAGTTCTCTCACAGACTCACTGGACATAAATATCTAGCTGGTAAAGAAAGAAGATGATCTCAGTGGAGGATACACGGAGATCAATATTTTTCCTTAGTTTAAGGAATTTAACATATTGATGGGAAAAAATCAGACCTAATATACCTCCTCCTAGCTTTGTGAGCTCATTACAGAACCCAAAGCTTAGCACTGTTGAAGAGCTGCAGTACAGCAGGTGGGCTGAACAAACCCAGCTCCACTTATTAAACCTTCTTCTTACAGCACCAGACTGGAGCCTGCCTTTGGAATATACAGAGGATTGCTGTAACAGACACTCTCTAGCTTCAAAAGGAAATCTGGCTAATTTGGAATTGCCCTGTCATCGGCAGAAGAGTTGCAGTTAGCTGAGAAGGGAAGGACTTACCCTAGGAATTGCACTTCTGGTTCCTCTCCATACTCGATAGGCTGAGCAGAGAAAATCCAAAGCAAGATGAACTGTCATGTCATAACAAAAGGGTGGTTGTGGGGAGGACAGCGGTTTCTCAAGTACAAGTTGTTGGGATCAACCCACTTATCTTGCCCAGGAGACTGCTTTAGTGCTTTTGTGAACATGAAACAGGTTCCCTAGCTAAAAATGCAATGAGCTATGTGTTATTTTTGAGACACTATAATTACCATGGTGAATATGCTGTTTGCCTTTTCCTTTTAGTTGCTCCAGGGTCAAAAGCTCTCAGCTGTGACCACACAAGTGTATATTTGCCACCTGCAGGACTGCAGTATCAGGGTTTGGGTCCTACTTTAGAGAAAACATCAGAAATGGGATCTGTAACCACCTCCTGGCATGGCATTTTCTGGTTCCACTTCTGAGTTTGTCACCGGGGAGTTGTCTGCGAGGACCAGCTCCCAGTCAGCTTTCTGTCAGGCTGCTCTGGATGCAATTATTCTTTGATTTACCTTCGTACATGTGGGCTTCACTCCCCTTTTCCTATGCTTAAAATTAGACTTTTCCAGAGCCTGTGTTTACAACTCTTCCAGAGGAAATAAGAAGTGTCTTGTTATGTTTGATTTAGTAGAAGTTCCATAAGGAAGCTATCACACAACACAGAGTACATCTCTTGCAGGGAAAATGTAGAGAACTGCAAATGAAACTCAGAATCTCCCATCAGCTACAGTAACTCTAAGTAAACTATTTAGTAAAGGAGTGCAGGCCTAGTAATACTTCCACTCATGGCAGTGACAGAGCTCCCATTTGCAGCTCTTCACTGGCCCAGGATCACACTTCTCTTTTATTATTAGTTCTGGAGTTGACAACCTGTCTTAATCCTAACATTAATGACATCAGCTATGAAATATCTTTCAGTTCTAAATAATTTACATATCTATGCATAACACAAGGCAAGCAGTTCTATTGAAGTTCTCATTATTATATACAGAAAGGACAGCCAGGCTGGTTTACTATTTTGATATCATTATTGATTATATTTGAATAGGTTTTAATTTTTTTTAAAAACTGACTATATTCTTTCATTGGTGTTCAAATATTTGATTGACAACATATGGAACCATTCAGTATTTGTTGACACTGACAGATACACAGATCTTCACATATATCCTATGCAATAATCACTTAGCATGAAAGGTTAAACATCTTGCACGAGTAATTCACATTTTTTTTATGAATTAAGACTCCTTGAAATCTTTAATTTTCTGAAGATTTTGTGCCACCTTCATATTATCAGTAGGCACATAGTAATATCCATAAATCTTACCAATTTATAACAGTTTAAGTGTACTTTTTTTTTATCCCAGTGGAAAGAAATTTACCTTTGCTGTCTGGATGCCATTAGGCTTCAATCCACTTTTTATGGATGATCTCAAGCAAGGGATAGGTTTGTTCCCCAGGCCTGGCTAAAGAGAGGGCAGTCAGTAGACACATTCCAAATACCCTTGCTCATTACTAGTACTCTTGTTAGATGTAGATTTTACCCTTTACAAAACATGACGAAGGATGAAGGCCAAATGTTTAACCTACCGTCCACATTTCTCATCATGGGTGAATACAACCTCCTCCCTACTCTCTTTTGCTTCTCCTCTTCTTTTGAAATGATGCTTGTGAGTGTAACAGAGCACAGTTCTGACAAGATGTAATTATTTTAGATAAATTAGCTAACTTTTGGCAAGAAATGAATGCACAAAATTACATGCCAAGTCAGCTAGCAAAGAAAGAACAAGTATTGTGAGTTTGTTCAGTCTTCAACAGTGTTTTGCAGTTCTGCTTCTAGACCAGCTGAGCTGCAGAAACATTTCAGATCTGAAATGGACAACTTGAATGGAAACACGCTATTTGCAGAATGATTAATTTTTTTAATGATTAAATATAAATCAATCATGAAAATTAGATTTAGTGCTTCAGGTATGTGTTAACTAAAAAAACTAGCACACAAACCACTTCTAAACAACTCGGTAAAATCAATTCTTCCTTATAAGAGTTGTGAGTACTTCCCAGCTCACAGCCATAGGATCCTCAGAGCAGAGCCATGGATAAGACCTAGACCACCACACAGAATACATCAAATGAAGTGCAATATATTTGATCAAAAGGAACCCTATTTTAAATGACACTGAAAAGATTTCCAAACTGAATTTCCAGGTTCAAGCTCCCATGAAGTCTGAATGGTCACAGCTACAGTAAACAACACAGGTGAACCTGAGTAACAACTCTCACACATAAGAAATAACTCACTGTGATTTAGCATGTTTTTTATTGGACTGTAGAAGAGATACTGTCCCTGAAACAATAACTTCAAAACATTTATGAGCACAGCTGTCAAAAATATTAAATACATACACTTAAAAAAATCTAAACCACAAATATTTAACAACCTAAGACGTATTCACAATGTAATTTCTCCATCATTTACAGTATTTCTCTCAAAAACTATAAGAGGATGCAAGTCTGAAAATATATGTATCTTAAGCTAGCACAGAGCATAGAAAATATATGAAAATATCCACTAATGTTTGGCACAATATAAATATTCTACCCCGAGAGAAAAAACAAGTGTTTTTTTTGTGTGACACAGATCATTATTCATCAAAACTCATGCCACCACATCAGGGAGCTGCTGCTCGTGCAACAGCAGCTCTGGTTTTAGTCGGGGAAAAACATGCTTAAAGCTTGTGAGCAGGGGGGACAGTGGTCTGTGAGAATGCATGTTTAGGTACTTAGCCATTTAATTTAGCTGGATAAGAAACAATGTAATGTTTTCCTGTTGCTAAACATTGCCATGTGTATCTCTGGCACACAAATTGAAAAAAGAAGGGTGTGACCATTAAAAGTACGTGTCCTGAGATTTCCTTCTTCAGGGGGCAAAGAGGTTAAAATGGAAAAGCTGATCTGTGTATAAATCAGGAACACATGTGGTAATGAGAACAAACAGCAGCCAACACGCAGGAGGCAAGGACTTCTCCAGGCACAACATGAGATGGACAAAAATACCATCTATTGGAAAGGGAGCAGAGCAACTGATTTTTACCTTGAAATTAGTAAATTTTACCAGTTCTATTAAGTCTTCACAATTATTTAAGTACTCGTAATGAACTCTGAGTTTTAAAACTTGGTCTAACTGAAAAGCTGTCTGTTCAGGAGTGCAAAGCAATATTGCTTTAGTGTTAATACTGGTTTCTATCTGTAGAAAATCAGAGGTGATCTTAACACATGCAACAGGATCTATGTGTTTAGTATCTGAGTGAAATAACAAAACAGTGCAGGCGTGTGTAGACTTCATCTTAAAGTTATGAAATGTTTGTGTCTGTAGCCTACCTACTGGAAGTAGATAGCAACAAGCAGTCTCAGGCTGAAACAGTTTTGCTTGATTTCTTTTGAAATAACCAGAATATTTAACATCGTTAAGTTACGGTTCACTTAAAGCTAAGAAATACAACATGGTTGTGAATAAGAATCCTTTTCACACAATTCATCTGATTCATCAGTGGTAGTCCCCCAAAATATTAAGTCGATTAAGTCTGTATCTTCACCTTAGGACTTTTTCCTTGACACAGACAGAAATACTAAAGAAAACATTACGGATCACAAAGCACTGAATTTTCAAGGGTAAAGTCATACCAAAATCTTGATAAATTATCATTGATGTCGTAGGTGAGCAATCGGTCAGGAACGTCATTACGGGTGCCCTGTACTGCTAACACATGTGGTGCTAGGGCAAAGGGTACGTCACTCAGAAGATCTGACATGAAAGGGCTGCTTTCCAAATTTTGACTCCTTTCATTTCCCACCTCGGCACTTGATACACTCAACTGCGATCGGTGCCCTGTATTTATCTAAAGAAAAGAGAAAAGCAGAAATTTAGACATCATGAATCAGGCAGCTAAGGCTTTGTGCTTAGAGCCATCATGACCTAATACTAATACATGAAGAAAATAAAATAATAAATAAAAGTAGTTTCAGAGTTTGGTTGAAGTACATCTGAAACAGCAGTTCCTAATTCATGTCGATATAGTTTTTTGGGTCAGGTTGACTTGAATTAACGCTAAAACAACAATGGATTTTTTTGATGATTAGTAAGATTTCTCAACCTATTGTTACTCTGCATTTATGAAACCCCTACGTTTGGTGGGACTTTTTGTCATAATGTCCAGTCTTGCTTAGGGGAAATGACTTGCATTAGAACTCCTTTTAGAAACTGACGAAGCTCTGTCTTTTGTTCCCCTTGTGCCTTTTCAGAAGCTGTCCAACAAAGACATGACTGATGATTATAAAACACTCCTATCCCAGTTATTTCAAAGTATTAATGATGTTGCTTTCCAAATAGAAATGAAATTGCAAAATCGGAATAGCAACAGGAATTGCAATATATGCATTGCCAAACGTGTGCTTTATAGGAAAAGTCAACAAAACTTAAACAAAAAACAAAGCCCCCAAACCCTTGAGTCAAAACCAACAATAAAATAAAATAAAATAAAATAAAATAAAATAAAATAAAATAAAATAAAATAAAATACCAACCCTGCTGTATAAAAGCCAATATAATTTACAGAAAATACCAGCAGATAGGATGCTGGACCCAATATACTTGCAAGCTTTGATAATGGCCTACCAATATGACCTTATTAAGTGTCTATCCTAAAACTTCTATTGTTTTAAAAACAGAGACAAGACTATTTATTCTGCCTCTAGAAATCAAATCTAACTTTACTATTTATAGCAATAAAATGCTATCCAAACTGATAGCTCTCACATCATCTCTAGGAATAAGATGTTTGTAATATGGACTTTTGTTTTGTATAAGCACACATACGGGAATCTGCAGTAATTTCGTCAAAAGTGATTAACAAGACATGTCAAAGCCAAGAACATTAGACATGAATTTCTGATTGAAGTTCTGACTTCTTCCTTTCAACCCTCCATACACAGCACACAGCCAGAAAAATCCAAAGCTTATGCTGTTATTAGGGAAGGCCGAGCACTGAAACCTTTAAAAGCTAATTTGGTACTCAACTGATCATAAGAGTTAAATGGATCTAGTTGTATGGACAGTGCTAAATTTTTCCATGATTTTTAGGGGAGCTGTGCTGCTCAAGATCTGATGTGTGCTGGAGGTGACTGTTACAGAGAACCTGAGGTTGTAGCTGTTTGGCAGAAGGACAGTTTGGGCGGTGAGGTGGTTTGTTTTCTATCCTGGGAGTAACTAACACTGCTAAGCATTTAGCCAAGTAAAAGTCACTTTGTCTGCTTCTCAGAGGAAGGACTGGATTTGACTTGAATGCAACCTGAGCACTACTCATTCCTCACATAACCCAACATTTCATCTACTAGGTCAGATAAGCAAACATTAAACCTTCTATTAAACTGTCAACAATGAAATAGATAATCTTGCCAATCTATGTCAGTTCAGAGTCAGTCCTTAGGTAACTGAGGAAGCTCATGCCTGCGTATGTTACTGGGTCAGAATAGGTTAGTGGTGCTGCCCACTCTGAAATGGACCCTCATTTGGCAGCTTTTGTTTATACTTATGAAGACTAGAAACTTAAAGCTTAAGATACACTTCCTCAAATCAGTAATTGTTATAATGTAAAATTTCTTAAGGTTAAGAAGTTTTATTAAAAGGAATGACTTCTACATGTAAATACTATCCTTGTTATGATCCAGTACAAAAGATGAGTGAGCTCAAAGGAGTCAAGTGAAGAAAGCATCTTTCTACTGAGCTGCTGGGATTCACTTCCCAGTAACAGAGCCTGTTTGACTTTTCCCCATTTCTTTCAGATCACCCTCTGGCTAGTTGCTATAAAAAAATTTATTTTATAGATATGAAAAAGGAAAGAGTAGTCCCATCTTTGTCTATTCTTCTAGGCCACTTCAGAGCCCTCTGGAGACAGAGTATGTCACTGGGTTTCTCCTGCTTTAACAATATTCTCTAAGCTATTGTAATACTGACATGTCTGTACTACATAACCCCTGAAGGTACAATTTACAGATGATGAAAAGTCAGAAACACTGCATAGTTCTCCTACTGCAGCTTTCCAAGCTCTGAGAAAAAAAAAAAACAGGCAATAGCACCATAAGTCTGTAAGTTCAGGAAAAACCCTAAAACGTCTTGTACTTGTCTGTTCTAATCAGCACAGTTATCTTCAAGTGGAAGATCAGCAGCTCCCACTTTAAAGGGGATCTTAACTTCTATAGCTGCTGACTGATAACAAACATTTAGAGGAAGTCTTCCTTCTTGTCATGGCCAAATAGACTCAAGGTGCGCATCGTAACAAAATTCATAAACATCTTCTATGGACATATGCTTTTGCTAAGAACACTGCTACACAGAACATTTATGTTAAAGATATTTATCTGAAAACTCCCACAATACTTCAAATAAGTACTTAATTTTGTAGCTGTTGTATACTTAAAACTTCCCTTAATTTCTACACTGCACTGCACTTTCCTTCTTGAAAGAAATAACCTGTGGAGAATTTATGGAGGTGCTGGTATTTGCTTGTGTTAAATCAGTCCCATATTCTGAAGGGGAGAGTGGAGCCAGAAAGCCCCAAATGAAAAAACAGGAAAAGGTTACATCGCGGAATCAATTAGACGAGATCTTCAAAGACCATTCTGCTTCCCCCCACTCTCACATTCCAGGGAAAAATGATCCCTCACTTGCTGTCGTATTCCCATAGCTCAGATGATAATCAGAAATCCCTAGAATCTAATGTTTATTTTATTTGGCAAACTATACTTTTATGAACACCTGTTTATATCTTTATCGTCCCACAAGCTGGATGAACTCAATTTACAATGCAAATTGCACTATCATGTGGCAAAAGTAACTTCAAAGAAAGAAAAAAAAAAAATGGAGAGAGCACAAAGCATCTTGGATCTTTCTTTTTTCCCCAGAAACTTTACATTTGTTAGAAGGGTACCAAATGGGCAGCCCCAGAAATTAAAACCCTTTCTGCACGCAGGAGATACCATGTATTACAATGACAGAGCAAGAACCAGCTTTTCCTTCTCTCAGGTCCCTCTCCACATTTCAAAGCAAGACTGCAGTAAGGAAGGATGAATTACATTAGAATTATTTTACTGTTCAACATTACTTAACGATACTCAACCTCTGCATAGTGTTAGCAAGGTTCTTAATAGTCTGTGGATTCTGATCCTACTTGAATAGTCAAAACAGTATCACAAATAAAGCCCAAAATGGCCAGGAGCAACATAGTACAGAAAAGTCAGGAACAAAGAAAAGTGTCAGGTCAGTATAACAAATTCCATAAGCTGATCTTGGATCCAACAGTCTTTGACTCCCAGTACATCCAACCCCTCCCGAGAAGGTCTTAGGCCCAATATGACAAGATCTGTTTACAGCATAAATGAGAAAAGGACTCAAGATTTCCTATTTCAGTTTCACATATAAACCACTACTATCTATCAAATGAAAATGTGTATTTTTCACTATCTTAAAATGTTCACATTCCTTTTTCATTTATAGCAAGTCACGTTTTATGTTACTATTACTGTGCTGACATCCCAAAAAATAATGCAATGGGAAAAATACAAAACCTGGGAAAGATGATTCTTTAATGCAGAATGCATAATCTAAATCTGGTAGAAAAACTCTGGACAAAGTTTACCTGGAAACTTAACTGAAGATAGGCTGCTGTAAAACTCTGTCATGTTTGCAGTTTAAGTCCTGGAATATTCTGGAGCCCATCCCTTTATCTAGTACACAGTGTGTCACATGTGTTATGGCATAAAGACACCCTTTAAATGGGGTGAGACATATGCTGGAGAATCTGCATAGTGAAAAAAACCTTGACAAAGCCAACCTGACCATCAGGCTTTTATAGTGACTGTGGTAATGTAATGAAGAGCTGGACACACTAGCAGAGAGCATCCATCTCCCATCAGTGCTGAGATTGCCCAAGCTGGTTACAATGCAGACACCAGCACAAAGCTATGTGATGCAATCAAAGTCAAGGTTATGAAATGGCTTATGTTTTCATGCATGCATTCTTCAAGCATATATAGAACTGCAAGCCCTAGAGAATCTGATATCCCACATTAGTCACACAGGTTTCCACTTAAATGCCTAACTTATTTACCCAGAATACAATCTATTCAGAGCATAGTCTCTGGACATTAGCTAAATAAAGCACTGCCAAATGCTATGACACACAATCCTGCTATGAGAAATACCAACTGAATGGACATAGAAGATCACCAAATAATTTACATTTCACCAAGCATCAGGGAGTCAGAAAAAACAGGTAAAATTACAGAAGGTATGGTAATCAAATTTAACTTAAATAAGCAAGGCGTTTTCTTCATTCCTGGTTTGCAATCCAAATGAACAGGGATAAAAGAAACAGTATGTATACATATATATATGGTAGTTGGCCACTAGATAACAATTATGCTCTGACAGCATGGGTGCTATATGCTATTTCAAAACTAACAAAGTGTATACTTATCCTCTAAGGCAAATTCTTCCTTTTTGCTCAAAAAAAAAAAAAAAAAAAGAGAGAATTTCTCAGCTGCCTTTAAAAACATCTAATTTGCTGATTTGCTGCATCTCTGTCTGCTAACCATAAAGCCTGCCAAGAGTCTCATAAGGAAGAAAACATGCATAGTTTACAATGTGCTGAGAAGCTGGATTTACAGCACTCTGAAGAAGCATCAAAGATCAGTGCTAGCATTGTTGTAATCCAAACTATCAAACAAGGTTTTCTAAGAAGAAGTGACTCATTAAAAGAAATTTCTGTAAAAGAAAAGGAAGGGCAGGGAATTTTTCCAGAAGCAGACCAATTTCCCTTAAAAAGACAGCCTTGAGAAACAAACAGTATATTCAATCTTCTGGAATATTTAGTAAGTATTCAGCAATATCATAATTATGACAGAGACCTACAGAACTACTGGTGATATAAAAATATTAGCTTTATTTCACGCAATTTTGTGGTATTGCAGGAAACTGTATCATAACGTATCTCAGTTTTTTTTAGCATTATGCAGTTATTTCTGATGTATCTAGAAAGGGAAATTGTTTTAGGTGATTGTTCTTCCATTTGTGTTTCAGTTGATGCTTTTTAGGGTATTCACTGGGCTTTTTTAGACAATTTGTAGGAATTGCAGAGTGAGCATCTCCACTGATGATAATGATTCCCTTTTCAAATCAGAACAGTAATGGCAAAGTGAAACAAAGGAGGAAAAAAACATTATTTACAAGGTGCTCTCAATGTTTAGCACTTCTTATTAAAAAATATAAGCTAAGAGAAAGGATTAGTAAAGGAGATTAGCTGGAGGTGGGGAAAGTGTACATGACATGATAGTTTTTAAATGCCACAAAAAAAAACAACCCAAAACATCAATAACACCCCACCCCCCCCCCCCCCCAACACACAACACACCAGTGGGTATCCTTACAGAACTGTAAGAAAGGAAGAAACACACCCAGACAAGCACAATACAGATGCCCCTGAGATGCCTCAGAAAACCTTATGTGAGTCATGAGAGCTGCTGTTCTTTCTAGTCTCACTCAAAAGTTTAGTCAGCATCCCCTCCAGGGACTCAAGAGAAAAGTTATTTCTCTCTAGGAGAACAAAAGCAGGTGGAAGTAGTAGCGCCGGAGACCTTGCAGTGGCTCATTGCTGTATCCAAATGGCTTCTGGTCACTTTCTTTCTTTCTTAACAGAAATGCAGTGAATGGGACTGTAATACTAGCCTAAAACTGGTGTTGTCAGTGGTTGCAATAGGGCTGACTTCCATGCCTGAAAGCTTCAGGCCAAGACTGAGTCCTTGAAGAGGCTTTCAGAAGCAAGAATGGCTGTCAATGGAAATCAGCTTTCCCATTTGCTTTGGGCTCTTGTTTCCAGCTTTTTATGACTCTCATTCTGTAATACAGCAGTGATTTGTCTTTCTTAAAGAGCTCCTGCTACCTGTAAAAATTTTGTGTGATTGGTAGGCAGCATGATTTTTCTCCATTTATCAACATAGCTGTTCAGAGTAAAGCACAACCAGATTTTAAACTAAGCATTCAGGAATATTTTTACTGATTTGTGGCATACTTTTTTGATATTTTTCTTTTTCACTTTCCTCTTTAAAGCATGCTTTTCAGCCATTTCTTAGACTAGAACAGAATCAAGGTCAGGTTAATGTTGCTGAAATCTTAAAGAAAAAGATTCTAAAGAAACAGTGAAAAGTACCTCTGACATTCTACAGTTTTTCATTATTATAGCAAAGCTCCCCACAGAGTATCCTGGCCTGCAAAGAACAGTAGGGGAATCTTTGCTAAACCGCATATTCAGTATCAATAATGATGTACATTGTACATCCTTATTGGCATTAAAGCAACTAGGTAAGTGCAATTATTCAGAACCAGCTTTTTCTCTAATGATTTGGTATTTTTAAATGAGAATGAACTTTCTGTAATTACTACATGCTCCTTGCCCTCCCAAACAGCTAAAACTGGTAATGTCTGCAGATGGGAAGAACTGTGAGGTTGCCATTTGAACTCTGGATACTCTGAATGTTCCATGGTTTAAGTGTGTTAGTTTCAGTATCCCAGTAAATATGAGAGATGCCTCTAGTTTTATTTATGAAACACTTACAGAATATAATCCTACCCTGAAAATTATTCTCAAGTACCACAAAGGGCTGCATTACTAGTGTCCAAACAATCTCATTTGTTCATCCTAGGAAAAAAAATCACATTTTTCTTTGTTAACAATTTCACAAACTCCAAACAGAACAAGATTAAGGTTCTATTTTTACTCAATCCCCTATAATAACAGTTGGGCACAGGAAATATTTGCAGGGGGATGGTGATAAATTTAGCAAATATATTGACCTTATAAGCAAAACTGTATAATGATATTTTTATACCTAATTCCTACTTCTATTTCTTCACTCCTAATTCCTATTCACTCCTACTTCATTCAATAATTTTTTTAAAGACAGAGAACCGTAACATCTTAAACACGAGAAACTATAAAATTAAACAAACAGGGACAATATGCAACATGAAGAAAGACTGCAGAATTAAAAGAAAGCCGAAATAATAATGAAGCAGAAAAGGATTCTACATTTTTATTAAAAATGCTTTATTACCCACCATAACTAAAATAATTATATTCTTATCTGTCCTTCTATCCCAACCAATTTTAACATTTTCAAATCTGATAACTGAAGAGCTGTACCAGCTGTGCCCCCTCTGCAGCACGCTTCCTGTTCTTGCTGTCTCCCTGTGCCTCTCTGAGGCCCCTGAGCTTACAGCACTGCCCTAACAGGTGAATTTTATACCACGTTCTTCTCTGCAACATGAATATTGTGATAAGAATTATCTCAGAAGAAAGAGAGAGGTGTGTGTTCAGTAAGGAACAGTTTATCTAGTTCCTCCTTTCCTCTGAAGTACTATGCAAGCTATTCATAGCAAAGACCTCATACATTATAATAAGCAACATGAATAATATTCAGCACGTGTTTCTACCAGTGTCAGGAAATGTTACTAACTAGGCAGATTTTTCTTTTCTGTAGCACGTATGCTGAAAGATTAAAAAGTTCAGGAAAATTACTATAGTAAGTAAACTGCTAGCCAGAAGAACTGTAATTGAAAATGCAAGCAGCTCTAGACATCCAGCAGCACATTCCAAAGCCACAAATCAGATGTGAAGGGCAAGTCAATATATTGCAAAATGAATAGAGAAATCTGATAAATGCTGATAATGGATTTGTTCTGTAACTTCAGCGTCATCCAAAAGCACAAAGTACACACATTTATTTTCCTGCTACCATCATTCCTGATGTAATAGGAACTCGGGTAACTTTTCAGTATAGCCAGAGAATATACAATTTTTGTAAAACTTTAACCGCGTATGAAATTGACAGTATTTAAATAATCCTTTTTAATTTAGCAGCTACATTTGATTGATGCAGTTAGTGACAACAAGATCTGAGTTTCTCTCTACTGCTCCAAGCAAAAAAAAATATCCTGAACACTTTCTGGGAAGCTAATATCCTGAACAGAACAAGCTTAGACAAACTGGGTCTCTGCCTCCTCCTCTCTACCTCTTGCTCCCAAGCCCCGCAATTGTAGAAGCTCCAACATAGTAATCTGTTGTGGCAGGATAAAGATGACAGTTTCTCTGAGATGGTAGCTATCCATGGAGCAGAAGCTCTAAAAAAGAGGGATAATTGTACATTCTCTCATTATTGTACTAAAATGCATGAAAATCCAAGTACTTGAATAGGAAAGGAAGCTGTCTAGTTAAGAAAAGAACTTAGACAAGTGAACATAAAAAGCCAGTAAGGAAATATTTAGCAAACATGGTTTCACACATTAAAAAAAAAAAAGTCAATAAATTTTTCAGCAAACTGAAACAACTGGGAAAAGCTGCATAAATCAGAAGTTATTGTTTCAAGACATCTCTCCTTGAGTAATTGAGGTCGTCTGCAACATCCGTGAAATGTCTCCATAGAATGTAAATAGCAGTGAGCGGAAAAAGACAGAGGGATAACAATTTCCATCTACAATGAGAGGAAAGGAAAAGGAAATTATCTTGGATTTGATTTTCAGAAAAAAAGCTAATTAAGTAGAGTGAACAGCAAAGAATTACTAGTCTGAACCCAGGAGTTCTTCAGTGTTACCTGCAAACAACATCCTCAGCCATGCTTTCAGAAGTTCTGCTAGGTAACTAAGCCCCTGTATCTTCCTAATGGTCTCTCTTCTCAGTCTTGAAGAACATAAATGGATTCTCAGGCAGATATGTGAATAAAAATTGCTGTACTAAGTGCTTTGTACTGAGATTTTTATCATGCTGCTTAAAATCCAAGCATGTGGCAAGACTAGCAATATGTCCTGTTTACAGATGTAAAACATTCTAATGCCAAAACCAGTGAATGAGGCAAGATTCTCTTAACACAACGTCCCACCTGCTTGAGAGATTCAATTCAGTGAGAGAAAGGAAAGATAGGTGTTTGACTTTATGTTCCTCCATATGCAGTCTGTACTTGAAGCAGCTGCCAAAAGCACCTTCAACAAACAGGTTACCAGGAGCTGAAGTTTGTAAAGCTTCAATGTAAAAATATTAAGAAGACTGAGTTGTCCCCAGCACCTACTGCTCAGGCTTCTGAGATGCAGGAATAAAAGCAGTAAAGGATCAAATAATTAATTAAATAAACATAAGGAAACAAATATTGGTCATTTACTTCAATTAAGATGGCCTCTAAGGTGGCCAGAACTCGATTCTCTGCCAGAGGAAGGTAACTGTACCATAATGAAAAGGAAGAAGGGTACTTTTTTTTTGTTTTAAAAATAGATTTGCTTTTATCAAGCAGGACTACTAATTGCATTACAACAGCAGAAAAGCATTCTTAAAATTTGTAATACCATGGAAGCAAAGAAATTTGCAAACAAATGATTTCCATTTTATCTTGCAATTTCATAAAGCGCTTTATAACAAAATTTGACTATGTACTACCCAATGCACAGTCTTTCACAAATCTGGTATGACTAAGGAGTGGTGAAGCTTTGGGGATTTAAGGCAGAAATTACAGCAGCAGCACATTGTGGTGAAAGGATCACCACACTGATAGAAAGTACAGAAAAACATATTCCTGTCTTATCAATACCAGCATTTTGGACTGAAATGAGGCAGTTTTCATGTCATATTTTCTTTCCATTAAAAGGAGTGCCCACTGCTATTTTGTGTTTCTGTTTTTCTGTGTTTTTTTTTTTTTTGGGGGGGGGTGTTCTTTTGTTTTGTTTCCCCAGAAAGTGGCAGCAAAACTAACCTATAGACATTGTTATTTTCCTTACTTGGTGTTTAAAGTAATTATTAAGAAACTGCCCTATGCTACAGTCTTTTAGCCACCATTTTATGCTAATGCATCATGCTGTAATTATCACTGTACCATCAGGCTGTATTAGCACACAGTCTCATCAAGTGATGTATGCATTTTAGATCAATTTTCATATTTGGAGAGCCAGAAGGGTTGCTCCCAGAAGCAGAATGACTGACCAATCTATTTGTTGACAGCAGCAAAGTGATCCAGCATTACCGGCTTTTAGTCTGACTGCATGTGTTTGGGGAAGAGATACAGGATAATCAGTAGTTTTATCTGGGGATTAAGCTGGTCAGAAGATCCCAAAATTAGAAGAAGGCTAAAATATGTGATGAGAACATCTGGGCACCCAGTTTGAGCTGCTTCTGCTACAAATAACCATTCAATGCAACTGAGTAAGAATGCAATTAAGTCAAGCATATAGTGAGTCTCCCCAAACTAAATAGGGAGTCTCCCCAAACTAAATAGGGAGGTATGCAAATTGTGCTTCTGTATACATGTGCCTTGGTCACTATTTGGAGCACAGATTCCTTTAGTAAAGCCTAGCTCTCAAAATGAAGAGGCTTCCAATCAGGCCAGTTTTACTACTTTATGAACTTCGTACATGGGGGTACACACATTGCCATATATAGGCATCAAAAAAAATGAAAATATACCATGCTTGTGTGTCTGCATGTCCCTGCAGGAAGTGATTTTGTCTTCTGTTGCTCAAACCTCACCAATCATACAAACTGGACATACGGGAGGGATGCTCCAATCCATCTGTTATGCTTCTGCCTCATCTTAAAAGACTGTAAGGCTTCTTCAGTTCTTGTTGTAATGAAATCATAACTGAAGTTATACAAAGGCTTTAACAGTATTTCACACTTGCAAAGTGCTACAGAAAAGTGCTTTGTAAGAGGGTGCTTTATCAGTTTTTGAAAATAAACTGTTTTCCAAAATCAGAGAGGAAGTTGGTGACAACCATGTTAATTCACATCTCTCAATTCTCACTCCAGTTCCTTATATCTAAAAATATAATGCTTCCCTTTAAGAAAAAGACAATGGACATGGCATTCTTGATGTTACTATGATTACTAGGTATCTAAAATAACCCCAGCCGTGTATCATGTTACACAGATAACAAGTCTAAGTATTCACTTTAGAACAGAAAAACCCTACAAGGTGATAGTCATACAAGACACCCCCAGGTCTTGCTGGTTGACCCTGGGTCAATAAATTACACAAATCAGAGTTTATAAAATGTTGTTTCTGAGGCCATCGCAACTAATCCTTTGTGACATGCAGAAGCAGACTTTTTTGTGGATAAGCATGTTTCCTAAATTTTACATATGTATGTATACCTGATATATTTATACATAATATACACCCTTCCCTCTAAGTTGCCCAACTGTTGAGGGCAGACTTAAGTCCACTAGTCCATATATGCTGGAGAACTTCTTCATCTTCTTAGAAGACTTCTTACATATTTTTGTCAATTATCAGATAGTGATATGAATATTACAATAGAATAAAGCATTCATTGTAAAGTAAACATGCTGTGGCAAAGTAATAGTTGTAATATGCAGTAGTTGATGTTTTAGGGTGACTGTGTTATTAAACTTCATTCTTATTAAGATCATGACCATATACTGTGCCTTTCTTATCACATGGCAGCTGTGCTTTGTACACACTTCTGATAAGTGGCTGTGCATGTATCCCTCAAAGAACTGCCAGCTATTTGCTGTATATGCAAAGGACAATGGGAGCTAAGAAAGATTATGTCCATTGCAGCCACCAACGGTAAAACTAGTCATTCTTCTTTAAATGTAATGTTAAAAATTCACTTGCTATAGCTTAGCTTATGATCATACACAATAGTTGAGTAAAACATAAGATCTTTCTTCTTGGCAGTACCAGCATTCAGAGAACAGTACATGCTTGATGACTTGCTGCAAGACAGCCTTATTCTAGTCGCTTCTAAGACTGGATAATTTCATTAAGTGATTATTGCTTACATACCCAATTAAGAAGATAGAAAATATGGACCAACATGCTTTAAGGGCTTTATATGTGAAAAAGAAGATATTAGAGTTAATATGACATATGACGAGCAATTAATCTAACCAGGCCATGACTAGAATTCTAGCTTAAAAGAGCTTATAAAAAAAAAACAAACAATCTAAGCAGCAACATTTTCTAGAGACACTATATTTTGTCAAAAGGAAGCAATCACAATCATTGGCCAATATTCTGAATATAAACCACCTTCTCTAAAGGAAATGTAGGATATTTAAAATGGTGCAGTAAATCTATCCCAGGACTTGCTTCTTGTGATTTTAAATATGGGACCCTCTGAACCATAAACTAAGAGTTGGGTGACTGAACAAACACGATCAGTTACAGCTCCTTTTCCAGTAACTTGCAAAAACAACCCAGACAGCCAAGCTTTAGTTAAAAAGTGGGCAATAACAAGTCTGAAAGAAACAATTAATTTCAATTTAAATTTTTAAATACATAACATTTTTTTAATAAAAAAGAAAACAAGGTAACACTAGCATTATTCATGCCCTAAAATTATATCAGGTGATCCGCTCAAAATGATATTTTAAAAGTCTATCAACTTAAGCAATACTTGTTAATTTCTCTAGAAGAATAAAAATAATATTATTTTTTCCCCTACTCTGTGCAGTTACAACCCCCATTATCTCTTCTTTGATATTTTATATCTTATAGTATTTCTTTCTTTCCAATTGACTAACATGACCCCTAACCAGATGCCTAGGAAACTGTTATTTACCTATCCAGAATCCTGGCATGGCAGCTTTACAAAGGTGCAATTTAATGAGGACATTATTTGCCAATTCAGATATAATTTTTGTTCTCTAATTCGTTTACATACTTGCCTAAAATGGTGCACATAAGTATATGCAGGAAACCATAGATAATATTAGATTTACTTCAAGAAACATGGGCTTGCTCTCTGCTACATTCTCAGTTTTTAGTAGCAAATTATGAAAAGAAAGGGCACAAGAACCATTGCAATCCATAAAGAAAACTACATTCCATGATGATAAGTATCACAGCAAGGTATATAATTAAGAGTGGCTATAACAACAACATATAAATTAGATAATTATGGATTAAGCAATCCCTTGGGGGATTCTCCTCTGCCCTAGAAAACGTATAACAAGCTCCTTAGATAGAAGACAACAGCCATTAAGTATCTGAGGGAGAAATAGGACTATAAGGAAAACCAAAACCAAAACCAGAACCAGAACACAGCATGAGGAAAATCTTAGTTTGCAATCTAAAGACAGCTCTCATTTTTGGTAGTTTATTTTAATACTCTTACTGGTACAGTTTTCACCCATTAAATCTGCTGACATCTGTTGGCTAAAGAGCGCATGTCGGATTGTCAAGAACTGCAATATCAAATAAACACAAGCTGCTTCTTAAGGTGACAGTAGGGAGATACAAAACACTGCAGCTATTATCAGGAATGTAATTTTTGTTGTTGTCGTTGTTGTTTCTTACATCAATTTAATAATCCCAGGTGTCCTGGACACCAGACATACAATAATCTTCATAAATCCTAATTCACAGCCATACCATCTGTCAAAAGTATTTTTTATGTCTCCTAATAGATATGCTATGTAATTGTTCTCACAGTAGGACAAAAATACATGGTTGCACTAATTTGCTTTACCAATGGAAGAGCTCATTATCAAAAATAACCCCATCACATTACTAGGGTCTCTGGCACTCTTCATATATCAAAACTAACGTTTCCATTCTGTTATCTTCTATAACCTTAAATTCCCACTAAAAGCAGATAAAGATTGAATTATCTGGAAACTGTACTATAATAATGGAAAACTCACAAGCATGAAAAAAACCCCCCACTGTAATATCTCTTTCTATGATGATGGTGTTGCAGTTAAAATTAGAGGCTTTGTATTTCACAGTCACAAAGAGACTAATTCAAGTTCTCAGCACTGCAGAACACTAAGCATTTTGGCCTCAATCCAGAAAAGCACTTAAATGTGTGTATGACTTTTAGTTCATGAGCCTGAAGCAACTTCAGTGGCATTGTGGATGTTTGATTAGGCCCAGAGCACTCATTACCTTGCCGGACAACACATCTCCATAGGACTGACTCGGCACTGAGAGATGACCCTCCCAAACATCTATCTGTACCCATGGAGATGGAGAGGATACTCCACATGGGATTGTTCAAAGCAGCAGCTTCTGTTCCCACTCTCTGCAGCAGAAGATGAAATGCTTGGACTAAAGCTGGCCTTTGAGAACACCCTTCCTCCAACAATTTTCTAAATATCTGCAGTTCCTCTAACATACAT
The DNA here is from genome assembly GCF_033815535.1 of Pezoporus flaviventris. Lineage (NCBI taxonomy): Eukaryota > Metazoa > Chordata > Aves > Psittaciformes > Psittacidae > Pezoporus > Pezoporus flaviventris. The sequence continues at coordinate 6,944,870 of NW_026892603.1, forward strand.
GCAATATGAAAACCTCTTAGAATAACACAGACTGTAGATATGACCTTTGTTGCAAGAGGTTACGTGTTGCTAGTAGCTACAAGATGATCTCAGTGTAAGCTTTTATTTATGCATTAATTTAAATAATTTAAGCAAGATTATACCAATTTCTGTATTTGACTATTCAGTAACTGTACAGCAAACAAATCCTATAGCATCCAAGTAAATGGGCAATTCCAAAGATGACGGCAGTTACCAAAAAACACTCCAGAAGATACTTTGTTCAAAAAAATCAAACGCAACCTCATTTCCTTTTTGAATAAGGAAGTAACCCAGGAACAAAGTATTACTTCATTCTTCTTTAAATAACATTTCTAAAAACACTTCCCATGTTCCATAAAGTCTACATCAAATAAATTGTAAAATAAAAATAAAAGCAAGTTTCTAGCACTTGAAAGATGCAGTTGAAGAACTAAATGCTCTTCTGTTCCGCTCTGCATGACAAAAATCTGATCCTATTTTACAGTCTAGCAAATATCGTTTAATGTGATGTACTGTGCTTATGAAGCACTCTTCTTTTAATGCTAATAAGTTTATGATTTCAATTAATGTTCTATGCCTCAGCGCCACACTGAGTACATAATACACTGCTTTTCCAGTTTTGCTAAATTAGTAAAGATCACCCACAAATTTATAAAAATACACTCACCACTGCAAATAGGAATATTGCTTTCTTAATGGACAGAATTATCCATATCCTCAGTTACTCAATTTGAGAAATTGAGAATTCCTTAGGATAAACATGAAGTCCAAATACTGAAATCTAGACCGCAATTCATATCTTAGCTAAATTAAACACTGTATCTTAATTTAACCGATGTTGTCGCATGCCAGTTTGTACAATATTTTTGTGACATGAGTCTTTTAATAGAAAGGTTAAAATAAATATTTGGTTTATTTTCACTGCAATATATGCTATTTTATTTAGAAAACTTTGCTTTTTTCCTCTAACTAATAAACACTTAAAATCTACACAAGTTCACGTTTTACTGAAATTCCATATAATTGAACAAACCACTGACACTACAATAACTGCAATTCAGAATACCTAGTGAGAATATCGTATTAGGAGAAACTATGTCTGTGCAGTAGGTACCCACAACATCAATGCGTTATATTCCCTCAGAATTGCAGGACTTGGTTGCAAAACACTCTGGCTCAGACGTGCATGGGTCTGGAAGTCAGACTAAAATTTTGTGATTAATTGTAACTAATTCATACTACCACATTATCAGAAGGCAAACCACATGTTACTTATGATGAATTAAGGATATCTGGATCAGACACAGTATTTAATTTGGAATTAAAAAAGAAAATCACACCCACCTGTTGGCCACTCTTAAAGATGCAACATTATCACACACACCTTTGATAAACCAAGGGACTCAGCAATAACAAATATTAACATGGCATTGGGAAGAGATGGACAGACAGAGACACAGCTAGCTTCAAGGCTAGCTATGAGAAAGAGAGAAAACATAGGTTAAGAGAAGAAAAAAAAACCAACAAACCAAACCACAAAAAAAACCAAACAAAAAACCAAAAAACCCCAAACAAACAAAACACATCTCAAAAGCACAAAATATCCAAGCAAAATGTGGCACAGTTACCTTGCAAATAGCTAAAACTACTCAGCAATGGAAAACAAGCTCATACTCATTGCAAAAACATTTTCAGAGCAGGAGAAGCAAGTATTTGTACATCATATGCAAAAATACTCTGAAAAGCCCTCTTTGGTATACATGGCTTACATATTAAATAAACCAGATGAAGAAAAAGAAGTCCAGATTATTTACAACCACACAGTCCTGAAACAGAAAGCAAACACATAGACAGTCTATTATACGCACACATTTACAACATGTTACTTATAATTGTAGCTGGGGAAATAAACGACTTATGTAAATGTTTGACGTTTTGTATCACTACTCACCACACCAATGCTTCTATGCAATTCATTAACATTCTAGCCGTATTTTTGTTCTTGTGTGTCTCAAGTATAAAAATAAGATACTCAGCAATACCATACAGCCCAGTTGTCTCATTATTTCTTTTTCAAGCCAATATTGGTGGCCTTGATAATATTGCCATCTAATTACTAGCAGTGCTTCTTTTATGATAGTTGACAAGGAAGGCTGAGTAGGTACTCAGTCTGCAGAAGATATGAATATGTTGAAACTTTCTCCTGCAGGATATTCATGCTTCTTAAATGAGCTGCTATGGAAGTTTCATCGTGTGTGCTACAAGGAAATTATTCTCCTACCTGTGAAGGCTGCTTGTACATGGGTCTGGTCTCTGGAAATGAAGTTTTATCCTTTGACTCTCTACTTTGATCATCAATTGTGTCACCTGGCAAAGTAAGAAAAAAATAAAAAACAAAACCAACTATTCAATCACTGAAAATTCTTTTACAAAGAACAGGAAAAACTCCTGAGTCTTCCTAAAATCAGATTATACAATTCCCTGAAAAGTGGGAACTCTGTTGCCACATTTACAGTTTTGAAAGCGTGAAAAGAGAAAAACATTGAAAAGTAGTCTGCAAAACCCAGGAATAAATCTGTGTCAGTTAATAAAAGGTAAAAAAATTAGAGGGGGAAAAAAAAAGAAAGAAAAATGCAGGGCCTGTATTTTGCACTTTGTAGGACCACTACATTCTAATACTGGCAAAGTGACAAACAAAGGAGACATAGCAGTACAAGTATCTGGTGCAAAGGCAATACCAGGAGCACGAGTTCATCACACCCCAGTCCCGTATCAGGCTGGGAGAACATGTGCACCATTGCACCACCCTTATTTGTAACCTCGTTTCCATACAGAGGATATCTGTGCACTAGTGCTGAAAGAGAGACAGAGTATACTGAGAGAAACAGCCTGGGTTTGACTGTACTGGAACAATGACTACTTGTCAGGCTGGCCGTTAGCCTCCTCCCATTGCAAAGATGTGGCTACCTCTGCCCAGGATTTTACTGAGGACATATGATCCAGTTTATCCCAAAAGCTGCAGCTGGTACCAATCTATAAGATGAGCAGATCACAGCAATAAACTAGAGACAAGAGTATTTAAATTTTTTTAAAGACAGAAGGTACATCATTAATTTTAAAGATAGAGATAGTAAAACAACAACAACAACAAAAAAAACACGAGCATTTTTTTTTCCCAGACATAATAAACCAAATATCCACCTAGCCTATCATCTATGATCTTCTTTGTTGGTGGGAGGGTGTACAAGGAGCTGTAAAGATTTTGTGGATTATCTCCTGCTATCAGTGTGTCATGGTTTAAGACCAGCTGGTAACTCAGAACCACACAGCCGCTCTCTCACACCACCACTACCACCCCCAACCCCCCCCCCCCCCCACTTCATTCCCCTACTCCTGGAGGGACTGGGAAAAGAATCGAAAGAATGCAACTCCCACGGCTTGAGATAAGAACAGTCCAGTAACTAAGGTATAACACAAATCACTACTGCTGCCACCAATAATAATAATGATAAGGGAAATTACAAGGGAAGAGAATACAACTGCTCACCACCCACTCACCGATACCCAGCCCGACCCAACCAGTGATCTAGCCCTTCTGGGTTACTGCCCTCAGTTTTATATCCTGGGCATGACATGCTGTGGTATGGAATATCTCTTCGGTCAGTTTGGGTCAGGTGTCCTGTCTCTGCTTCCTCCTGGCTTCCTCTCCTCCCTGGGAGAGCATGAGACTCAGAAAGTCCTTGGTCAAAGTAAATATTACTTAGCAACAACTAGAAACATCAGTGTTATCAGCGCTGTTCCCAGGCTGAAAGTCAAAAACACAGCACTGCACCAGCTACTAAGAAGGAGAAAAATGACTGCTACTGCTGAACCCACGACATAGTGCTACTCAGTAAATAGTTTATAAGAGGAGATGACCAGTGAAAAATTTAGTCATGTAATTCCAGTTTTATTTTTATTTGAACTGCTATGGTTTTTGTAATGGAGTATTTTGAAAGTCTCTATCCTTAAGGAGTCCTGCAGCAGCAATTCTAAATGAAAGGGTTCAAGTTACTGTTGTGTAAGTCCTTTGCTAAGCCTGTGTCCATCAGAAATGAATCACCATTTTCTCCTGAGATTTAATTAGAGCCGATGTACCTGGCAGAAGCTGTTGGGAAGAGCAGCCAGATTCTGCCCATGTCCCATTAGCCTGGAAGCCCTGACACCCAGGTCCACACATGCTTGCTCCATGCCGTCCTCAGAACCTGGTCGGGTCCCCTGGGTACAATGCAATGTTTGGGAAATTATCTTATGAAAACAAGCAGTCATTGGGCATGCTGTTTAATACTCAGGCATTATTCCTAACAGTGTATTCTGAGTATATTCAATAAATCCTCTTTGTTATAGGTCAGTAATGCCTATTAATTCTATTAATGTCTATGCTTTCCAAGATCTTTTCTGGAAAAAGTATTTAATGGAAAAATGCTTCTCAGTCAACTAGTAATTCTCTGCATAAAATATTCCAAAGCACTTGTATTCACACCACCTTAAAAAATGGGAGAGGAGGGAGGAGGAGTGAGACAAATAAGATGGGAATTCAGTTAATCATCGATTCCACCGCACAATAATGTGAAAAACAAAATTTGTAAGCACCTATAAGATAATGAGGTAAGTAACAACCATGGAAATAAATTATGCCAAACCATTAGTTTACATTTATAATGAACAGGCCTTCAAAGAAAAAATTATTAGAGCTCTTGTGAATGCACTCTGCAATGAAAGACTGCAAAAACTTGGGGAGGCATGAAAATGGTTATGAGATGTATGAAGATGAAAGTACATATTTTTGGGACATTTGCTGTGGATGAGAGTAACTTTAAGTTGTACCAGATTTAGGCTAGATCAATTTCTCCAGGAGTCAGGCTACATAAGTACTTGACACGGCCTAAGGAAATGGTCACTTTAAACAGTGGTCCACCTCCAAAAGATTTCAAGGGTAGGTTGTAGAAACATCTGTCACAAATGGTATCAACCCCATCAAAACAAGGAAGATGAATGACCATTTGTGTCACTTCAAGTCCTACATTCCATCAAGGATGCAGGATGAAAGACTACACAGGATACCCCTCCCTAAAATGAGGATTTGTCAAGGGAACTTATACTAACTGCATGGAGACTTGTGAAGATCCAAGTAGACTGCAGTGAGCTGGACAAAGACTCATTGAGTGTGTAAGGAAAGAGCTGCACAACCTGTCAGTAGCAAAGGGACAGCTAATTGAAGTCAGTGAGATGACTCATACTGGGTAAAGTTGGGTGTACGCATAAACATACTGAAAGAGAGTTACACCAGAGATTTCAGAATCACAGGAGCCAACTTTTTACTCATTGTCTTTACATAGCATTCCTGGGAAAGCACTCTGAAGTTTTTATATGCAAAAAATAAAAGACCAAATTCATGTGTGTTAATGCTATCCAGAATATACTTTTTTCCTGTGATTAGTTTTCCTTAAGATGAAAAGAATCTTTGTTTGAAATCAGGACCAAAAGGTTAAAAATGTAAAAGTGTTCACAGGAAAGGAAGAATAAGAACAGCTCATTTGGAGATAAATGAAATTTTTCAACTTAGAACTTTGACATCCAACTCCTGGAGGTCATGAGTTCTTAAGGAGGCCAAAATGTAGCAATATCTATAGTGTTTCACAACTCAAATTGCCTTTGTAAACTGAACTTCAATGCAGAGCTCTTTCTTGCCAAAAATAAACATATATGGTCCTGCAAGGGTAAGGCATGAATCTTTGCATCGGCTGTTACTATTTGAGTTACTGGAGTCAGAATGGTTATAGGCAGCTGCACACCAAGCTGCCCAAGATATCCACTAGGATAGAATAGTTTTCCAGAGAAATAGGTATTTTCAGTGTAGTTTTTTCTTTTACTGGTTCCTATCTCAAATATCCAAACAGATTAGTCATCCTTGTTTCTACTAGTCCAAATACTGAATTAACTCCCACATACCTCCCCAGCTCTACCAGTTCCCAACCTTATCAATCTTGCCAAAGCTAACCCATCTTGTTTAGCCACCCCTAATTTTTTTTTTTTTCTTCAGCTTGCCTTGGTTTCCCATTGACCTAAATTCTTATCTCTTCCCTTTACTGGAAGTTACAGTTTTTCCTTCTTCTTCAGGCTTAGCCCTTCAGCTGCTTCCCTCTGATCTGGCTTTTCCTCTTCTCCACTGCAACCCTGCAATCTCCTCTTCTCATCTACCTTCATGCTATGAAGGTAAACACCAGACAGACATCCCATGAGAGCACAGACCTTTGGGTGCAGGAATTAATGTGAGCTCTTTTAAGCTCTTCATACATTCTGATAGACAGGTTTTGACTGGGGAAAACCAAAGAACCAGGTATCTGTGTCGTGTTCCCCCTCGCCCCCCACACCCTGGAAAATAACAACACAAATAATATCCCTTAAACAATCCTGATGCAAACTGGTATATAGCCACAATTTCACCAAACTAAGCAACTGAAACCTGGCTTTGACAAATTCACAAACACATGACCTTAGTAGGAAGGGCTACCAAATACCCACCACCACTCTCCAAAAAAGTCTTTCGTCAGAACTGAACTGCAAATATACCCACAGATAAGGCCGGAGGAACCACTGCAATCATTTAGCCTAACCTCCCATATAAAAATAGGCCATAAGATTTCTTTAACTAATTTGTTTGAACTAGAGCAAGTTTAAAGCTCTATTTTAATTAAGAGATAACAGACAAAATGATTCATTTTACCAAACAGATTCTGGCTCGTATACCCCTTGGTTTAAAAGCGTTATGCAAAGTTTTAGTCATAAAACTCCTATAAAAAAAAAAAATCTAAGTCATGTATCTAAAAAAAAACATACTATTTAGAGCCTTCAAGAATTTGAAATGAGGGACACTCTGTGCAGTGTAATATGGTTTAAACCTATTATATATCCTGTAATATGCAGTATGTTACCAAGAAAATTTATCAGAGGAAAAAAATATATTATGCTTATTGCTGCAAAATGGTTCCATACTTACCAAAGGAAAAATATTTTAAAGTTTGAAAAGAGAGCAGTAGACATATTTATCCTACTGTCCAGAAAAGCCCATATTTCAAATCCTCAGTCTTGGGAGGATCTTTTTAAGTTATATTAAGCCTCTTCCAGGCCCAAATAAATGGCATTGCACTCAAAGGTCAGACATACGTTTCTCCTTTCACTGAGCTGGTGCTGGATTTACACCAACATTCAGTGAGTTCCACTGGTATCTCCTTTTTCCAAGAACTGTAGCCAGGTGTTGCACAGGAAAGAAATACCCAGTTGAGTCTTCGGTATCTACTATGTAAGTCCCCCTCAGAGTCTTTAGTTTCTTCAGAAATCTGCATTCAGCTGCCTATCTGGACCTCTGTGAACTCTTATATAGAACAGTTCAACCACAAGTTTGGCTTCTACTCAACAAGGAAGAGGCATTTCTATTTATACTCTTTCCTCTTGCAGCATTTTGTTATCCTCAAGCTGTGTAGTCTCTTGATCAACAGCATTTAAAAGCTGAGACCACCCTCATCTTAAATAATTAAAACCAGTTGCAAATACATTTTAGAGACTTCTAAAACTTAGACTGACATTTGTTCTGGTCTGCACAAGAATCCTGTAAGACAGTGAAGCACGTGCAACACAGCAAGCAGTAACGAGCTAGCAAATACATATTTTCAAATGTCACCCTCAGCTTCAAACAGCTATTTTCCATTATACCTTAGTGAGTTGCTTAAGTGTTTGTTGCCTGTCATTATCTTCTTCTACTTGGAAGCAAAAAGACAAAAAGTTTTAAGAGAGGATTAGTAGGATCTGAAAACAGGAGAGGCTGACTCTGTAGAAGTATCAAGATTTTGTTGCAGTTACTTACACATCTTTCTTACTCATAAATCTTCCTCTCTATCCCTGAGATAAGGAAGAAAGACAGACCAGACACACCAATTTCAAGTCACCCTGCTGCAGGATAAACTAACAGAACTTCAGGCTTCAGTCCATATAGCGGCAGCACTTTCAAAAAAGGGAGATATCTAACAAGTGTTGTAATTCCCCCTCTCTGCTGAACATCTGAGTCTCAGGAATCCCTACAATCACAATTCTGTGTAAAGACGTTTGATAGTATCACTTCTCTGAGTTTTGCTCCTCTTCAGCTTAATTTAAATATCCTCCAGTTCCTTCAGCAGGGATGAAAAGTGTTTTTGTAAGTTTCTCCCAAGCCATGCTTGTTTCTCCAGCACCCACTCCCAGGGTGTACCACATCTTCCATTTACTTTCAGCACCACTGCAAGTTTACAGCAAAGTAAAAAGTTCTTTCCCTTTTTTTGGTGCATGCAGCATACGGACAAGCAGCATTGGATGTCAAGTGGCTGCTGTTTTCCTTACTACCATTTCTATTCTCAAGCCTCATCTCAGTCACCCTGGTTCATTTCAAGAAGAATTTGTAGCTACATTTAGTACCAAAGAGGGCTGAGCTGCCAATGCAGATTATCAGTGAAATATGTTTACCAGCCAATTGCTACCCTGTGAGTTGGGGACTGCAGTGGCGTGATACCAGGGATCACTGATGGCAGAACCCAGGACACAATGTTGTGCTGACTTTATGGGATCAAGACAATTAACAGAAGACAGAGAGAAGAACTTTAGAATCTTTGCTAACGAGCACAGAATCACAGAATGGTTTGTTGTTGAAAAAAGAGCTAAGGATCATCTAGTCCAACCCCCCTGAATGGATTGTACACAATTGTAAGAAAATATAATACACTGTAAGCAATTTGGCAGTTACCACTGGTCATTAACAGACCACTCAATGATCTATCTGAACCAAATAAGGCACTAGCCAGTTGCTGTCTTCTTCAGTGTGAGAGATGGGACATTAATGGGTAGGCGGCTCTTTTCTTAAAAGTGGGACTACCATTCCATTTAGCGTTAGTGCTAAAAAACCTATACATCAATCCTCATTAGCCTCCGTGTCCACATGGCCAAGACATTAACAGTCTTAGAAGAATATGTATAGTTGGCAAAACAATGAAGTCATCCTAGTTTGAGGTCACCTCATCCTGATTTCATATTAAAGCTTTTCATATCAACAGCAGTTTCATTTCAACAAGTTAATAATACCCCCAAAAATCCAATACATCAGCAAAAAATATTCTCAACAGCTGCAACTTTCAGCAAAACAAGAGATTAAGAGTTTATGCCTCATAAGGGTGAATGATGAATGAGAAGGAAGTCTGTGTAAGCCCATACTACATCAGAGTTCTGTGTTAGCCTAAGCAGGCACATGGTAAATCTTTGACAGCCTTACACTGAGTTTCAACAGTGTCTGCGTACCTAGGTACTAAGGGGTCCTCCAAATAAACTTTTGACTGGGAGTAGAACTTACCAGTATCTCCTCTAATTATCCTAACAAACCAAGAGAAAAATCTATATAAAACTTGCATTGAGAACCCTGAAAGACTGATTTCTTCAAACCTGTAAAAGGAAGGGAGGAAACTAATAAGGTAAATATTATCCTGAATGTTTTTGCATTTAGAGACATGAAGTAACAAGGTTCAGTCCTTTCCCAATTAAGAGGAATAGCAAATCCAACTACGGCACATGGCAGTGAAGATTATGGGAGTGGCACTATGAATTTCTACCCAGTTTCACTTTGGTATCCCACCCTTCTGCAGGCAATCTTAATGTAGCGTCTCCATCTGCCTAAACAATTCTGTCAGGGTCTTCTCAACCCACATCCCACTGTCGAGATCACAGCAAAACCATGAATTAAAAACTCCCTTACAGAAACTTCACCACCACCACCAAAAACCAAAACAAGACCCCAAACCAAAAACTTTTAGGCAGATGGCAACAGAAAAACAACATGAAAGATTTGAGGCTGCTGTAAATTTCTGGTATCCCAGATCTACATACTTTTAAGTTTGCAAAAAAATTTTTATTTCTGCACATTTTTTGTATTTCTTAAAAATTTAGCTTCTTTCAAAGCTTTCCTGGAGCCTAGAACAAAGGACCTATAGAATTTAAATCCATCTCCATCTCCAACCACTTCACTAAGGCTAAATCATTCCAACTCCCCTGACCCCCATTTATATGTCTTTCTTTCAATAGGTGCCCAACTTTTTCAGAAAGCCGATGAATCAAAAGCTGAAGAGTTTCATAGCAAAATTTTGGTTCAAAGGAATCCCTGGAGGTCACATTAGTCCAACCCCCAATTCAGTGCAGGGCCAACTTCAAAGTGAAACTATGTTCCTCAGGTGCTTGTCCAGCTTAATTTTGAGTCTCCAAAGATGGAGGTTCCACAGTCTCTCTTGTCTCTTAGTTATATCTATCCCTCTACTATTTGTTACCTCCAGGTCCACAGTCATCTTCAAAGAAAACTGTAGAATTCATTCATTCATGAGCCAGGATCCCCTATGATGAAATGTTATTTTACTTTAGATTTAATTTATGATACTTTAATGTCAAGCCTAAAGAAATGCTAAGGATCAATTTCATTCTGATTTACCAGTGTGATGCACCCATGCAATTATATATATTATATATGCATAGCAGCCTTTCTAAGTAGCCCACAAAAACACTGAACCCTCTGCCACAGCATATCTTTTGGAAGATCTCACTTTTCCATTTTGTTATTTGGAAATCCCACTCTAGTTTACTACCTTAGATGCTGCCACACCTTTCTTATCTAGTTTTGCTATTGGAATGAGCCGGTGGTATGACTTATCCGCTACTCAATACATCCTTAGTACTGAAACATAGTACAAGCAATAAATATAGTACAGATCCAAGTAAGGGCTTATGACATGTTCAATCATTTTATTAGAAAGAAATTGAAAACAAAAACTACATAACAGTATGTCCTCTAAGTCTTCTGACCCAACATTCATGCTTCACTGGGCATGTGTGTCAATGCCTCAGGGAGAACCTCAAAACTATTCAGTACTCTGCCTTTGTTCAACTGATGATACTTTTCTGGGGATAAGACCCCAGCATATTTATTATAAATTAGTATTTATCATGAACATTGCCCCTAGGAAAAAACAAAACAAAACCAAACCTGCAAAAATGCCTGGAAGGCATAGACTGCATGACATAGGCCAGTCTCTACATGCATGAAGCTTCAGTTCTTGAGATTCCTAGAGAACCTTTAAATCTTCCTGTCATTCACTTCATCTGTCAGATAAGCCCCTTTTCTTCCCATCAAAACAAATGCAACCTTCTAAGCACAAGTGAATCATACTTTTCTGGGGAAGTAAACCATTAACCTACTTTTTTGACAAAGAAAAGTTTTATGACTTGATTACAATTTTTTTTTTTTAGATTATTTCTATAATCACTGAGTGTCAGCTTATTCATAGTCATCTAGACCAGAGCAGTCATCCCACAGAATAAGTACATTGTTTTAAGGTTAAGAATAAAACAAGAAATCCCTTAGATTTTTAGACATTTGGAGAAGTTTAGTGTTAATTTATATAATCTCTTTACTTTCCACCTCACTCTCAAATCTTCTTCCTGGGCAGTGAAAGATGTCTTCACTTAGTATAATCCAATTTTGCTGTTGGTTGGGCTGGTATGCAACAAATGTAAAAGAAGCAGCAGTTTGCAAGCAAGATTTTCTTCTATGGTTACAGTCTTCCACTAGATCCTTTTTGTTTTTCCAAGAGATGGAAATAAAGACAGTGCTATTTACCTTGATTTATTCTCTTTGTCTTTGTCTTCTTTACCCTTAATGAGAATGTAACAGTCATGATCTTCACAATGCTTCCTGTGTTTTCTTATTTTGCTTGGAAGGATGATAACAAGTTTAATCTCAAAACAATAAAAGTCTTTACTTCTTCAGTTCCCGATGAGAGGTAAAAGGCTTTGGGGAAACATTTGTAACAACAACAAACTCAGTTGAAGACAATAGCAGAGCCCAGGCAGAGTACTGCCAGCCAGCAACCTTCCCTTAAACACATTTCAGCAATATCATTTTCTTGTCACTAGAGAAAACTAAGCTGTAAATCTTATCTCAGATTACAGGCTCAGGTGTTGTTCAAAAAGTAAATATTTATTATAACATTCAACTTTTCAATATGAAATTAAGATTATTTCACTATCCTCCCTTAACTATGAGATTAGGAGTCCCCTCCTCCTGCTTTATTTGTCATGTAGTTCTAGAGACAATCCTGTCTAGAATGAAAACAGCACATTGAAGCCAATTTTGATGAGGAAAGAGATTTTCCTAGGACTCCGAAATCTGCAGTGCAGTCTGCCTGCTCAGTCTCTTGGTTACACTGTGTAACTTGCATGTCAGTAGGTCTAGCATGCATTAAAATTATCTTCCTGTCAAAACCTGAGGTGCTGATAGCCTAATATTTGCATATGAAGCTTGCTACATAAATGCAAATTATGTTAGAAAACAAATAATGCGAATTTAAGATGGTTACTAAAGATAAAATTTACATGATCAATCTTCTGTCCTTGATAATGCAGGAAAACGTTGTCAAATGTGGCTGAAACTGGCACAGAGATAGAAGACTTGAGGGTGTTTACAGAATATAATCTGCAGCTTACTGGTAAAAAGAGACCAGAAGTAATGCCCCTCCTAAAGAAAAAACCCATTGCTCTCTGTTCTCTTTGGCCAGCTAGGAGGTCAGTTGGCAAATATTGCTGCGGTTGGCCACTGGGAATGAAGGCAAGGGAAGCCACTATAGTAATACAGAGAAATAGCCAGAACTATTGTAGCAGTGAGGAAGAGGTATAACAGTTTTCCAGTGCCTAAAAGCTGCCTACAAGAAAGCTGAAGAGGGACTTTTTACAAGGGCATATAGCGATAGGGCAAGGGGGAATGGCTTTAAACTGAAAGAGGGCAGATTTAGATTAGACATTAGGAAAAAATTCTTTACTATGAGGGTGGTGAGACTGTCGAACAGCCTGCCCAGAGAAGCTGTGGATGCCCCATCCCTGGCAGTGTTCAAGGCCAGGCTGGATGGGGCTTTGAGCAACCTGGTCTAGTGAAAAATGTCCCTGCCCATGGCAGTGGGGCTGAAACTAGATGACCTTTGAGGTCCCTTCCAACACAAACTGTTCTATTATTCTATTATTCTATGACTACATCCTCAAGGAAGCCCTTGAAAAACTGAACTTCATTGCTTTTCCTGTTCTAAAGAAAGCTGTGTTTTATTTTATCTTGACAGCATTTCAGTCATGTTTAAACAATAAATAATTTTAAAATAATTAAGGGGAGGGAAAACCCACAGGAAAAAAATGTAAATCAATCTCTCAGTCTACCCATATTTGAGTTACTTACATCTTTGCCCCACTAGCTACTGTGGGATGCACCGTGATAAGCAGATGAGCATATACAACCTCATCCCAATAACTACCCTTCCTGTCTGAGCAGCTGCCTATAACATTCACATTAATTATTATGAACTTACTTTCTTTTTTCTTTTTTTTTTCCACATCTTCTCAAAACTCTGAAAGTAGTAGACAGTAAATACTTAGGGGAAGAAAAATTAATGCATAGGACAGGATGCTCATTCAAAGTAACTTTAATGGGCCATAATTACAAGAAATCTGCAATGTAATAATCATTCTGTACTTAAAGCGCCACCATCCTCTCAGGGGCACGGAAGCCCCACTCAAATCTGAAACAAAGTTAAGCTGAATCAATTTGAAATATAACACCACACACAAAGTTATACAGATACACTGATACACAGTTTATATGGATCTGTGTGACACCCTGGCACCAATACACCTGCAGCAGAAAGTTCTATTAACATCTAAGCTTTCACCAGGAAGTTTACAAATACAGTGGCTCAAAAAGCTTCCCTCCCCACATTTTTCTGAAAGCTATCTTCTAGATGGCAGCCTGGCAATCTTATGTCACTGTACAGCAAACCTTATGGTACATACATTGCACCTTTTGTATTTCTGACACATACTTGCAGAATATTTCAGAACACAACATAGTTTGTTTTCCTCTAAAAAGGAAGCATAAACTCTCTGGATTTTGTGTAGTAACAAGTTTATAAACATACCTAGAGTTGTTACACAAAGGTTCTGAATATTGAAAAAAAAAAAAGGAAAACCTATATCCAAAAGGAGTCTCAACAAATTATTCAACAAAACAAAGAAAATATCTCTGCTTCCATAACTCCTTGAAATATTACTGTCAATTTACACCATTAATTCCATTATATTACTACCATCTTTTGAGCTATCTCAGACTTGGGAAAGGGATCTAACCCCCCTCCCCCAAAAAAATAAAACAAACAAAAAACAAAAAAAAAACAGGTTAAGAAGCAGGCAATCTCCTCACAAAATAAAACATAAATCCATTTAACCTGTCCTCAGAAACTGAAAAAACAGCACAGTAGCTAATCTTTGGATCAGACCTCTCTCATGAATAACCAGTTCCACACATATGATTAAAGGACAACATAATTTATTTATTCATTAGAACACATAGGTCAATAATGTGGATTAAGTAGGATTAAAGTGTTATTTTCCTATTACTTTTGCGCTTTAAGCTGGTTTAGTATTTCTAGGAACTTTATTTTAAAGCCAGCTTTGTAGAAGAAACTACATTATAGAACTTCTGTTTTACTTTTGACTTGTGTGTAAACAACATGGAAATGTTCACTTCAACATACTGTCGCTAGATTGCTTGATTTTAAAGGCAATGCGATAAATAGCATTACATATTCACAGATTTTTAGTACTTCTGGACTAGTAGTTTGGACCTTCAATTGCATTTTTGTGTCACACAAATGCAGTAGTGGAGATCTGTTAGGAAAAAAAAATTGAAATATCAGCACAAAACAGCACTAGCAGAATTCCTTAAAAGTATCTGAAGAACAGGACAAAAGTTTTTTTTTGGGGGGGAAATGAATGAGAATTTCTGAAGGGAGAAATTTAGTTTAAAAAGTCTAAAGAAGCCCACCATTTTAAAATATCCAAAGATACAATGGCATCAGCTGTGAAAGTCCATCTGATAGGTTTTTGGCTGTGTCTTACAATGAAATGTCCAAATGTTTGCATGTACACCAAAAAGTGACACCAACACTGCCCACAGAGCAAAGAGGAGAAAAACAATCATTGTGCAGTGCTGGAATAGTTTGCTAAAAAAAAAATAAATCTGCCAGGACTTCACACCATACTCTTCTCAAACATGGAGAAAATGAGAAAAGGTCACAGCTGGCTGTAACTTTTATCATCGGCTGTGAACTGTGTGGAATCATCTGAGGGCTAACAACACTTATGCCAAGTTATGTCTACTCTGTACATCAGTCCTTTCCCCAAACTCTGCACAGAAATGGCATTTTCCAGCTGAAACCAAAACATTTCAATTTGTAAAAAAAAAAGAACCCAACAACCCAACAAACAACAAACACCTATGTAGGACCATATCAGCTTCAAGAGCACAAAGGCAGACGGGCAGTGTTCAAAAAAGAACCTTTCTTGTTTTGTGACATGGCAACCACCCCCTTCCCAGAGGCCCTGGGGAGCCGGTGGGGTGAGCTCCGACTGTTTCAAACTGCAGCCAGGGTTTGAAGAGAACTTCAGGCTTATGGGCACTGGAGACTCATGGTGATGTGTCAGCTACACTAACGGGGCTACCAGGTCTTCTAAGAAAAACTTCCTGAAAGATGAAGGACCACTCTCTGTCTTAGGCTTCTGAGCCTGCAGTGTTCAGCAGACCAGAAATACAAAGGTTTCGGAATTCCTCAACATCCAATAAGCAGACTGTCTCAGAGGCTGAAGTACAAATTTTTGGGGGCTCTGTGGCTCCCTATCTACTTGCTCAACGTTGCTCCCACACAAGTCCGCCCTGCACATGTAATTTTTCTGCAGAATGTTTCCATGCAATAACACAATTAGAATAGAGTGAGTATGTGTTTCAAAACACAAGAGACAAGGCCACCCTACAAAAACAAGCTGCATACTCTGGTAACTCCCTCCTGGCTACTATTTGAAGAGCTGTCAGTCAAACTGTGTGAAAATAGTGTGAACACTGTTACCTAAGGGTGAGTTTTCACAACCTGGCTGAGTCAGGCTAACAGCTCAGTGCTGCCAAGAAGCAGTTCTGCCTCTCCCCAGAGCCCAGGTGCTCCCACTGTTTCTTCTGTGATGGTGGCTCCCAGAGCCTCCTGAGATCTTGTGAGCCACCTAAGCTCACTGAACTGCTCAAAAAGATAAATACATACTCCCTTTCTTGCTGGATTAGTTTTTTGACAGTTTAGTGAGCTAAATCAGAGATGCCAAATGAGCTGGCAGAGCTGGCACAAAGGTGATAAGAAAGTAATTCTGCTTTCAGGAGCAAGAAGGAGGATGACCTGTTCTTCAGGCAGTTAAGTGGCTCAACTGTCCTGTAGAAACATACCCTATCACAGCACCAGCTTTGCATGCCATTGTGAAAAAAACAGGAGGCAGTATTCTGGATCTAAATGTAGTCGTCACTGTAGATAACATACAAATCGACATGTGAAAAGTGTGCAAGCACTCACATATCAAAACCATGATGAAATTCTGAAACCTACCAACCCCCCCCCCCCCCAATTTATTATATTAGGAAATGCTCCTTTTTGGAGGAGTTGTAGGGAGCTAGAGTATTTTTTCGTTTTCTTCCCTTTCTTCCTAGTGGGCCAACAATGCAACTAGTTTTCTGCTTTTTGCTTTCTCTTCATGAGAAACTTGTATTCCTTTTTACTTTGTCAGCCCCACGGAATCATATAAGTGAACACCCACTACACAAAGCTGAATTGCTGTGTTCAGTGAGCTGTCTGTGGAAGCCAAGAGCGTTAGTCTGGATGACAGCTCTCTCAGAATTTACATAAACTGGCTGTAAGGATTACTATGGGGAAAGTAATTTTATGAAAAATCTAAATCTTACTTGGTCAATGCAAAGAAGCCATCCAAGTATTTGATTTTTTGTGGGTATAGCAGTAAAAAAGTAGGTAAGGCCATGCATTTTTTATATATTCTGTTTAAAGCGCAGTCACCTGAACCTTGAACATGAGGAATTTTGCTAAAATGAGACCTGAAACAGTCATATTGATATTCTTTCCCATGTCTAGCCATACTCCTTACCACCTCCATTTTGAACTCAGTACTCAGAGAAGAGCACAGATCAGCATCACCTGGCTGACTCCCTGTAAAACAAGCCAGGGAACCACCCCATCCCATGCACAAAGGGCTGTGTTACCTGACACCTATTCAAGTGGTTGACAAACTGGTAGATGAAATTCTAGGTCACAAAGACCTGAACTCACATATCTGATAGGCAGCTGCTACAGCAGATTAATGATTTCCATAAAACAAGAGAGAATTCAGTTTCCATGATGCAGCTACTGCTTTATGTGTGCTCTACTCGGGAACGTGTCCTATAATCAAAACGTTAAATCCTCATACTGTGATCTGCCCACAATCATTATGCAGCCTGATGTGCAGAAAACTACAAGGGAAAAAAAAAAATCCAAGCCAAAATGACACCCCCTTTTTCTCCAAAGCCATGGCCTCCACCTGAAAGGCAATGGATTTTCTATCTCCCTTGAAAAGAGGTGAGGACAAGCTTACTGCCTAGGGGTTTACACACACAAGCACAGCAGCAGTACAGATACTATACAAGCTTGCTGTCAGACCAACTCAATGCTGCAAAGTGTGTGGACCTCTTTGCTCTGAGCTGTTTGCTCCTGTCATTCCCCACACAAGCTGGTCTAATCACTCAGTGCCACTGAGGGAAATTCCTGTTCATTCGAAGGCGCTGCCCTTGCACTGAGTTTGACAAACCTCAGATTTCCCACTTATTAACTCACTTTTTTCTGGGGATTGAGCTGATTGCAGCAAAGATTCACTGAAGAGGAGGAAAGTAGCACCTTTGCTTGTGGGTGGCAGCAAGCTGATAAAAACAGATTATCCTCACTCACAAAACCCTACCAGCCAAACAACTCTTAAATAAGTAAGATCAGGCATGGCAGAAGACAGCATATAGGATTTTGCCTTTGAGATATTCCACACTACTTAACTTTAAAGCTTTTGTGGTTAGAAAAAATTCCTTTGCTTTACTGTCCTGCCCCAAAGGGATTAATTAGGAAAAAATGCCTTAAAAACAACCAAACTTTCAGTCTCAAACTTTCTAAGCAACTTGAAGACTGTGCCTGTTTTGAGTTTGTTAAAACATAGGTGTGGTATACAAAGGCACAGAATGTTTTGGGGCTGATTTACTGGGACAGGGGAACAGCTGCAAGAGACCGCTAAGTTAGGAGATCAGTCTCTCCACACAGCTATTGCTAACAGGCTTCCCCAAAATGTAACCAGGAGGCACCTATGTTAAACACCTACTCCACATGCAGGGAAGGATCTTTTCATCCAGTGATTAAATCGTAAGATTTTTTTCCCAAATGAAGGTATTTGAAGTCAAACACTCCTATACGCAACCTGATCCATGATTTCTGTATGAATCTTAAACGTGAAGGGTATACAGAACCTAGACAGCTGTTCTGTAGAAGAAAAACCTGTGCTATAGCAAGAAGAGTTTCAGATGTGAGACATGAGCATGCCTCTAAGAGCATTCCAACAATGAAGAGATCTCGGGGGGAAGAAAAATGCTCTGGGCCAAGAGACACTCCAACCCGGCTCTACTTACCTGAGGCTCATCCCATACTGCAGCCACTCTGCATGCGTTTTACGCATCAGTGCAGGTGAAATGATGCCTGCAGTGAAGGAATAAGGTGGGAACACGGGTGTCTGCCTTAATCGGGGGAAGATCAAAACCTGAAGCACCAGGAGCAGGACTTGAAGCTCACCTGGACTTCAGTGTATACGTTCAAAAAAGGTTTAAGAGGGGGATTGAGTTTGCCTTGCTTGAATTTGTTTTCAAATTAGTAAGAAACATTGTAAAAAGTAGCTGGACTACATGTGTGTTCTGAAGCATGATTTCCTTCTCCGCATCTGCTTCTTTAATCAGTTTACAGTGAGAGCTGCAATCAAAAGTAACAAAAAACAATTCATCTTAGAATTAAAGTCTCTTTATTACTGCCCCAGAATCCCAGATTAAAATCTCAGGACAGACAATAGAGACATTACTGCTATATTAATATCCAATCTAACCTCTTCAAAAGTTTGCCACAAGTGGTCTTGGATTTAAGAAAGGGACCCTCAGTTGCACAGACATGGAAATAATGACTTTCTTTCACCATTTTCTAATGCATGGGTCTTAGGTAAGTATATCAAAAGCTTGAATCCCCAGCAGCACATCGGAGAATGGAGTTCGAAAAACAACCTGACCACCTTTTGATCTAACACGTGTGAGCTTAAAATATCCCAGCCCTACCAACACTCTTAGTGTTCCCAGGGGTCCAGCAGGAAAACAAGATTATTTTCTTATCTTAACCCACATGGCACAGATTTCTTTACCTGTATTAACCTGAGACCAGGCTGTTCTCATCTGAGGTCTGCATTACCTACCACGCTCATAGCTTGCTTCCCACAAAACTAAGTGTCATTTGTGCTAATCGGTGCTAAGTGAACCAGAAACAAGAGAATGGCAGGGATCCAGCTGACTCATTAATACCAGTGTAACGGATTAACCCTTTTACATTGTCTTCCCATCTCCCCCCCTCCCAATTAGTCAGCATCAAAGAAGTTTGAGACTGCACACACTGGAAACATAAAATGGAACAAAGTGTTTGAAAACAAAGGAGAACATCTAGGAGCAACATTGTACTCTGCCACAAGGACCATTACCTTCATATTACTTGGGAACAGTATTTTTTTTTTTAAGTTAAGCTAAACTTTGTGTAAAGAGCAGCAAGAGAATGAAAACCCCTGTCTGGAGAGATTGGAACATTCTGATCTGTATAATTAATCCATAACAAACTTGTCATGTATATACAGAATGTATAGTTCATCACACATACAACTAGCCACTCCAATTTCAAAAGTTATTAACTGTGACTGTAAAATTATTACAAAATGTTAAAAGTCAACCTTCCTTTTTTTTTTTTCCTTTTTTTAACCATATGGGCAGCACTTTCTGATCGGTGATGTGAAACAAGATATTTTTGGTTTAGTCAAACTCCTATTTAGAAAATTCCCTTCTAAAACAAACTGTCAGTCTGAGGTTTGGAGCACTTATTTTCTCAATACCTACCTTCTTTAGAAAAGTTTTTCTACATGTGCAACTGCCATAACTGTCACCAAAGATTAATGACTCCTCTTAGTGCCTCCAGTAGCCTTCTATTCCATTTGATAAAACACAAGCATCTTTATTTCTTCAAAAAGCATATGCATAAACATATGACATGCATATGTGCAATCAGACATAAAGCACATCCCATACAAATTAAGAAAGAGACCTCAACTATATTTGTAGTAATGTTTTTGGAAACGTGGGGCATTTCTTATTATGCAGTTACACAGACTTCACCAAAAACTGGATTATTGCACTGTATATCTTGAATGTTAATGCTGAACATTTAACCCTGTTTTATGCAATATATGTAAGAACATAGCTATACATAAAACATTTCATTACATTGTAAATTCTTGCCTATATAAATGCTTCTCATCCTTTTAAAAATTCAGTTACAGTTTACTGAATATTCTGCTTTTAAGACATCTCCAGCATTTATATTTGCTTCACATAGACTGTCTCAATTATACTACAGCTGTCTCACAGGGCATAGCTGGCCACTTCCATCATGAACAACCACCACAGAATTTGAAGTTCTTGATTAAAAAGCAAATGGTTTTGTGAGCCAAGCTAAAACTACCACAGCTGCTCCATTTCACAAACCAAGCGCCATTCAGCTGGGAAGAATGGCACCGACTCTGAATTGTTCTTCCTGAGAGTTTTCACAATAAAAACAAACCACACTACTTTCAAATTTTCAAAGACTTTTTTTTTAAGTCTCTGCTATTCTGGAAACAAGTGTTTTCTTTTTACTCTGAGCTTTTGATTTCTACATCAGTGTTCCTCTATGAATAAAAAAACCAAAACCAAAACCAACCCCTCCCCCAAGCATAGACACATCACACAGGTTCCTGTAGATACTTTTAATGACCATCTACAGCAAATCTGCAGAGGTATTAAATAAGAACTGGAATGCTTAACTTTGAAAAAAACCCAACAAACCAGGCTGCTGCTTATCAGCTCATCACTACTGAAGCTGTTAAATATCGTATTCAATTACAGGATAATGAATGGAAATTGTTGTTGTTATTGATATATATTTACTCAATGCCTAAAAATTGTAATTTCCTTCAGCAAGATAAAATATCAATCAACTCCTGATCATTTACTAAGAACATTCATTTCTTTACAATGTATGAAATAAACCAATCTCATTACAGCAAAGGTGCAGTAAATTAAGTCATGATATATGTAATCTGGATAAAAGTCATGTGTGGTACAATTTGCAATGCACAACTTTTCCATGTATGGCCTCATTATTTTTGGTAATCACAACAAAATGTGTGAAAAATAATAATAATTATATATATGTGCTAATAAATAAAAATGTAAGATGCCCAAAACATATACAAATTGAAACTTACTGCATTAAAATCGTTCCATAGGTTTTCCAGAATGTCCTAATAACATGTGTCCAGAAAACATCTCACCACTCAGTTAACTTTTATATTTCAAAAATATTGAATGGTTAGTCAGCTTTGGGGATTTTAGTTATTTGGCTACACAAAATTTATTTGATGCCTTAGCCAGAAATAAATAGGATGTAGCTGAAAACACTTCCCATTTTATTAAAATGAAAATATTCAGGAGTTTTCCCTAATGTTGACTGATGCAAAAATGAGAACCTACTCCTTCAAGATGTTTAAATTCACTCATTTCCCAGTAATGAAAAGAAAAAATAAAAGCTGAGCTGCATTAGGGATTCTTCTTTAAAATATTGTCTGTAGCTGCCTGATCACTATTTCATTTATTTTGCATTTATCCCTATTGTACTTAGAAATACCAGGCTAAGTACAGACCAGACATTACACAAGGCTTCAGAATATTACAGTTTTTAGCATATAGAAAGAGGGGGAAAAAAGGAAAAACAACCCAAAAAACTTGGGCTACCTTACTTTTCATTCTACCTTTAGGAGCTGGAAAAAGATTGATTTTGTGTCATCGATTAATGAGGTTTAGGCTATATGTAGGCAGTGCTTTAGAGTGGTTACAAGCTAATTTTATGTATTTGTTGGTTTTTCAATGTAGTCTGAAAGCAGTAACTCAGGATAACACACTAATAACACTGAATATCTTCTGCATATTTTTAAAAAATCTGAGTATTTTAAGAACTAGTTGGTGGATTTGGCTTCACAAGTCAACATACTCCATCCAAAAGGTTAACAGATTTGTAAATTGTTTTTAAAGAGTTTTTTTTAGACTGTTCTGTAAACAAAAAAGACACTGTGAAAGATGAAGAGTAAGTAAATGTTTATCTGCAAATTATAATTTCCAATTTCAATGGAAACACTAGCTTTACTTGGAAAACCTTACACTTCATAGTACAGAACTGATTTGTTTGGGGCTTTTTATGTTTGTGTTTTGGTTCTTCTGACAAGTTTTGACCCTAAGAAAATAAGCCTTTATAAACGGTCTTCCCACAGCTCCTGCCACAAAGTTATTGTGCCACTTCCAGGCTGGAGGTTTTTTGTGTGTTACATTTGTGTAGTTTTTTTCCTTAAATTTTTGGAGACAGTTAAATTCAGCATAACTTTTGAACTTTTTGAAGCAAAACTACTAGTTCCATTTTTAGAAGTTACCCCTTAGTAACTGTCAAACTGTATGTTCACTTTCGTGAGACTGCTTATCAGATAGCATGAGTATTGAAAATTCATATTTCTAGGAGTAAAAGCTAATGATTTGAATCCACATTTGATTTTTACTCTAGTATACAAAGGTATGCAAAGAAAGAAGCCTGTCCTACTTCTGATTTTCACTTCTGTTACTTGAGAAGACAGGGAAGACACAGGCTTTCTAGAGGCTATACAAAATGGCAAGGAAAAGACTTCAATTTGTTATGGCACCCAAAAATCCAGGTCAAGGAACCGGATGAGCTGGTGCTCCCAGCCTTTCCTCTAAAATGAAAATGGTTTTCAAATTCCGGTATTGGAAGAATTATATGCACTTCTATAAACATTTTTACTTTCTTCAAAATGTCATTTCTCATTGCAGTAGATCTCCTAGCAATGCCTAGTTGAAAAAGTTCTAGGATCCTTGTCTCCTCCAAGCCCTCCAGTGTTTGTATAAAGGGGCAAAGTTACTTATTTGTTGGCTGTTCCCTATTTTGAATCCTTACTTTCAACCACAGATGGGCCTAGACCTTGTATCAGCAGGAAAATGTCTCACTTGAATTCATCAGGGAAGAGAGTGCAGGACAGAAAACCAAGTTTTTAATGAAAAACCCATTTGATGTCTACTAAGTGTGCGTATCAGATGTCACCTTTTTCTTGTGGCAACTATTTCTAGATGAGGAGAATGAGAAACTTAAAAGAAAGCCTAATCTTTAATAATCTAATAAACATTTCATCAAAAACATTATCTAGTCAGGAAGTTTCGAATTAAAAGAAATGCAGAATCAGCTTTAGTATGCAAACTAAAGAAAGTTGTTTTAACCATAACAGAGTATTATGAAACTCCTTTTGTAGTTTTTACTTTTGAGAATACATTCCAATTTGCTCAGATGGAAGACAGCAATGCTGGTAAGAAAAATCAGGTGACATTCCTTAAGGGCTCTTAAGAAAGCTAGTAAAGACCATGTAAACTAAGGTCAAAACTTTTAAGTAAGACTTCAAAAATTTTTGCAAACAACATTTTCAAATACATATTTTTCATACATAGCTGCTTCAAAAGGAAGCTAAACTTAAGACATTTAGATAAGTAAAATAAAAACTAACCACAATTAATATACTTCCACAAACACCAAAATTCACTACACATTACAGCAGTCATTATGTTACTCATTTAAGCAGGTCTGAAAGTTTGTACTGGGTATTACAAGGCTATAAAATACCTTTTCTGAAATCCCAACTATTTAAGATTGACAGGGATTTTGTGACAAAGTGCAAGGCACAACCTGCAAAGTCTAGATAAAAAAGAATATCAGAATCAGAAATAAAAGGACTTAACACTATTTCAAGGGGTGAGGAGGAGTGTTTGGATTCAATTCCCACTTTGATAACATACCCTGGCAGTAATGTAATTAACTGGGCACTATCATAACCTTTGTTAGGAAGTAAATCTTGATAAATGTTTTAAAAAAGCTGAATACATTGTCATTTACTACTTCCACTTAGTACTACGATATTTTAAGGTTGAGTTTTGACTGAAATAATCCAGGATTAAAGCCATTTAAATCACATAAACCCTTTGTTCTCAATAATCTGCGCTTCCATTAATTTGAAAGTGGCATTGCTGATACTGATATTTGAAGGGGTATAATACCACCAGAATCAAAAGCTACATGTTTCCATTACAAAAACCCTTATAAAATTAATTTTCAGTTTGGACAACTGAAAGAAAGGGAAAATTTCAAGAGATGATTAGATTAGGTACTACTACACTAATATCAATAAATGGATATACGTGGCAGAGCAACACCAGTTTCTTCTTACTGCAATGGAACATTTTCCATATTGCAGAATGTTTAACCTCTCCTTCCCTTGATATTGATCTCCTATCAGGGATTGCAACATTCAGGACATGGGGGAGCGACATAGAGCAATGGCTGTGCAGAAAGTCAGGATGCTTTTTTTTTTTTATATAGCTTGCATACTTTGTTGATAATGGTAAGGTGATATATCGAATTGGGGTTTTTTTTCCACACAGCAAACACAAGTTTGTTCTGAAAACATAAGTCTAGAAATGGCTACTACAAGTAGCAAGCTAAAGAGCTGGAAGACAAGACTGAGAAGCTGAACATATAGGGCAGTGGAGGAAAGCAAAAGCACGGTGCCTTTGTAATGTGGTTTGCATGTGAAGATGTGTTATGTGAGTCACCATCCTGGACAGGTTTCCACGTTCAAATTTCACAAAAGACACTCATCACCCAGTTTGCACAGTGACCTCCTTTCTCCAGCACGAGACTGGTGGCCAAGTGGCTTCTGCACACTCTCGTTAATGCTTCTCACTAAATTTGCAAGGTTTCAGAGAACTCGCAAGAGCTGATTTTACCACACACACATTTTAGAGATTAGAGAAGTGAGGTAACCAGTGCACAGAATCAGCAAAGTACTGCCCGCAAGCTCCCATTTAACTAATAAAACATTTGTTCAGTTTAAGTTTTAAATCTCTTCAGTCTAACGAAGCAATGCAAACATGGAGCTACTAGATTTGAGAGGGCTAAATGTTTTTTAAAAAAATGTGTGTAATTGTGGTACAGAAGAAAAATGTACAACGTTGCTGCTTCGGCCCATGTAAAAGTTAAGGCAAATGGGAATCACGATTTGGGAAGACTATGTTCCATCAAACTATCAGACACTTAGATCAGCTTCTCTTAATGGCAATATTTGTCTTTGAGGGCAATTTTTAGGAGCAGAAAAAAAAGCCACCCCTTCCTTCATACCTTATGCCTTCTTTTGCTCTTAATTAAGCTCTTGTATTCATTTTTATCTCCTACTTATACCACTTCCTTTCTATGTTCTTGTTACTAATTTCCCTCTTTGCACAAATACACATTCAACAGCAGCAGAACGCCTGTGCACTTTTACTGCAACTCAAAACACATGACCTCTGACTGGTATCCCAACCTGATTTTACAGAGTATTTACCTGAAGTAACATGATTCTGTTTCTTGTAAATTATGTACCACGCAGTCATTCCTAGCCTGTAGTTTTAAGACAGCTAGGCTAAGGTAAGACCTCTCTAAAGGAGCTGGTCCTTC
This sequence comes from Pezoporus flaviventris, assembly GCF_033815535.1. Taxonomy (NCBI): domain Eukaryota; kingdom Metazoa; phylum Chordata; class Aves; order Psittaciformes; family Psittacidae; genus Pezoporus; species Pezoporus flaviventris. The sequence goes on from NW_026892603.1 coordinate 6,970,801, forward strand.
AGACTGTCTGCTGTTCATCTGATGTTTTGGTGAGACAGTTCAGTTTAATAAGCAGGCAGGAAACCCCAAAGCATGGGTGGGTGTGTGTGTGTGACTTGTTTTTCACCAGCTTAGTGAAATGAATCAAATCACCAAGAAATCAGACAAATGGCTAGACTGACTCAGGTGCAGGGGAGAAGTCAGCCCCTTTTGGTGACAGTGATCTGTTAAATGAACTCATCAGTCCTGTCCGCACCCTAAGCAGAAGCCTTTTGGGCAAAGCCCAGGAGATTATTCTTCCATTATTTATAAATTATGTCTCTTCTTTTTTTTTTTTTTAAACAGAAGAATGTTATAAGAATGGCACCTGAAGCTAGTACTAGGCTGCGCTTCAGAAAGGAGAGTGTGCGTGTGAATACTGCTGGATACTTAATTACAGATCAACCAAAACTCACCGATTCACTGAGCTTTAAAATTTCATCGTTTACCACACATAATGCAACACTCTTTATTGCACAAAGGTTTAATATGCAAATATACCAATCAAAACCCACATGTCTTTGGCACTGGAAGTCAGCCATTTTCTATTAAATATTTGTGACGGGTTTCTCCAGAGCATATACGAAGGGTTGTTTTCAAATTCTTTCTCTTGTTTTGAAAATACCCCTAAGTCGAATGTTTCTTTAAAATTCTTTCCAGCAGGAGCTGATGGCATTTTAAGTTACAATGGCAGAGTAGTATCCCCACAGAGAAAAAAAATAAAGTCTATTAGAGCTGTACTGAAAATGAAGTAGGGGAATTTAAAACAAAACTAAACCCCAAACACTTTATGAATATCCAATAGAATCCAAATTACTTCTTTAAATTGCAGCCTGGGATTTAGTACGAAATGTCATGCTGTTTATACCCTAAATTCCACTTGCATTTGACTCCATAATTCCTCAAGATTTTTATTTTCAACCTCTTATTACCAGGCGTTTTGGGGCATTCACAATTTCCAAATTGCTCCTGCTCCCTATTACACTTCAAGTGGACAAATGTCTTAAAACACTGCAGAAGAAAAAAACATCTGTAAACATGCAAACCAAAGGCAAACAAGTAAAGTTAAACATTAACTGCTGGACAACATTCATATGCATATATCTGACTGCAGCACCCCTAGATCAAGCATATTACACTCAGCATATGACTGTTGGACTAGATTGCCGTGACTAATGAATACTGTGTTGTTGTTGACCCAGGAGCAGATATAAAAAACATCTAAAAACCAAGCAACTCAGACTTTTTTTTTTTTTTTTTTTGGTGCTCTGGAGCAGGATCACTTTACTTAATTTCCAGCAAGTCCATATTCTTGCTGGAAGCATTCATCTGTGGGTAAAAGAGGCAATGCAGAGTCAACTTTCCTCCCCCCCCTCCCTGTCCCCTCCTTATCCACTGTTTCTGGAATCGATTTACATTAGTCTTGTCTCTCTATTTTAAATGAGGCCAAATATTTTCCTTTTTTGTTTGTTTTAGTTTTGTTTGGTTGGTTGTTTTTTTTTTGTTTGGTTTGGTTTGTTTTTCGCTTGGTTGGGTTGTTTTTTGTTGGGTGGGGAAAAGAAGAGGGAAGGGTTTAGGTCTTTTTTTGTCCCAAATAACCAGAGGAGTAATAGAAAGTTATGTATGCTTTGTAAAAGGACTTTTAAAATGTAAAGTAAACTAGAGTACAAAGCAGCACCACCAAAAAGTAGCCAACTTAGCACAGCTATTAGAAATCTACTGAATATCCATTTGGCATCAGCCTCTCTCAACCCCAATTCAAAAAATTGCTAAGCAGATCCCTATATGCTGTGGGGAACTAAATGGAAAGTTGTACCTTTCCCAACAGCCCTGACATGTTATGTTTGGAAAAGCTGTGGAGAAGTAAGCCAGAAATTCCAGATAATGTTATTTCTTCCCTTAATTGTGTTACCCTTAAAATATCATTGTATCCTCTCATGGGGTTTGATCCTGGTCCTATTAAAAAGTAAAGTAATTAACTTTAGTGATGCAAGATCAAGCCTACTATAGGAGAAGAAAGGTTCTACTGTCTATATACTGAAAATAAGCTCATTAGGTAGCCACATGATCCAATACAAGGAATTCAATAAAGGTACCTAAATCGGAGCCTAGTGAGTTTACACTGTCACCAAAGCTTTCTTGGGGTAATTCAAAGTATGTGGTAGAAGTGCTAAATGTTTTATCATATGATTTGAATTTATTACAAGAGCTTGAGCTCCTGATTTGTTTATAACTGTTCTCTCTCTGCATTTAACACAATGCTTCTTTGCCTCTCTGTTTATCCAAATTAGATCACTTCCATTATTCCGGTACTGAGGAAAAGGAAGGGAAGAAACATTAATCATATCCTTACTAGGTAACTTTGAACTGATAATCTCAGTTTTATACAGTTACTTTGAATAATGATGGCTCTGCCTAGGTTATCAAGCCTACAGTTACATTGTACATGTTATTTACTGAAACATACATACCTAGCTGTACTTTGTGTATGTGCTTGTTTTATACAAAATAGTATCATTCACAAAATCTATCAATTATTAAAATGTACAGATAGAGATTACTTTGCAAAGAAATATGAAATCAGTCCCTTCCGTATTTTTTGTGACTCACGATCCATTGCCTCAGTTTTGTGATTCTTTGTATAGTCTTTACGCTGTAGAGACAGATGATGTTTCTTTGTTTTTTTGATGTTTCTTTGCTGTTTCCCGTGGTGAGAAATTAATTGACTGTTACTATTCAAGTCCTAGCAAACAGAATTTCTACTGTCCTTTGCTAATTATGCCATGCCTGCATTTTACATAGCATTTCACACTACATTTGTTTTTCTACTTTATATTTTAGGGCAGCTTATTTGTAAGAACGTGCATTTATGTTCATATTATCTTGACCTAACAGACCAGATCTGATTGCTTTTTAAACGTATGCAAATAATTGGCTTGGAAACAACACACAAATACAAGTGCTGCATTTGGTGTGAATGCAAGAAAAGTTAAATTGGGCTGGCACCTTAAATAAGATACACTTGCCAGTTTAAGCACGTTTTGATCTGGGCCCAGTGGGCCCATACAATGGGTCTATCTTTGGGATAATAACAATTATGTCTACATATCTCACTGAAAAACAAGCCTAACCTGCTAACCCAAATAACAGATCGTGTTAAATGTAAAACGGTGGTCAAGAAAGAGTGAAGGGCGAATCACCCAAGATAACCTCTTAATATTCCCACACATGGTCTCAGACAACTACCAGAGCAAAATAAATCTCTGCCAGATTACGGATGAACTACAAGTGACTTTAAAAAAATAACTGCAGTGGTGGTTTGTTGTAGCTGTAAAGGTCTATGAACTCAGGCAGGACAAAGTGTATAAACACAGGTAATATGTCTTTTTAGATCAACTGGAGTAGACAGAAATATTAGACTTCTGGTCACACAAGTCCTTGAAGCCTAAAACTATATGCAATTACTCTTTGAAAATGGAATGAGTGCAAAAATGACTGTCTGGAGTTGACTACAGTTTTGCATATAGTTTGTAGGTAGTATCTGTTATTTTTTCTAGACATTAAAAATCATAGCCTCAAGAAAGATCTTTGTTTTACAGCAATTATGAATCCACATCCTCTAGTAACCTCTCCCTCCCACAAAAATCTGGGTCCCTATCACCTTTCCTCCCACCCCATTAGCTCTTCCTTTCCTTTCAAAAGCATCAACTCTCTTTTCTTATCAGAATGGTTTCGTTTACCTACACTTTAACCAACTGTCTCAGATGCTATCTGGCTGAGGAGCAGTAGCAGCAACTTTCATTTTCACACCTGAAGAAGGGCTGGTGTCTCCAAAAAGCTAGTCTAGCTCACCATGGTTAACAGGAGATATTATCTCTACTTATAAAGCTGTCCTGCCTGAAGGCATTTTACCAAACAAACATACAAAATATGTAAAATAAAACCTAAATTAATCAAAAAATAATTCTTAAAGACAAACTATATCAGTTACTGAGAGAACAGGTTACTTCAGAACTGTTCAACATTTCCTTTGAGAAGCAGAGAAGTACAGAAGCTTTCAATATAATATGTAAGTATAGTCTCATATACTGTGGTTTAGGGAGAGAAAATCTAAACTAAAAATTCAAAGGCTAATCTGCTTTTGAAACATGAGGCAAATTTGATTAAATTTCTGCAATTTTAAATTCAAAGTCATTAGAGCAAAGAATCCAGGGCACAAGACAAAGATCATTTTTAAGCACAGAAAGCAAAGTACAGTCACATTTTAAACATTTCTATTGTAAAATAGACTGTTACCATTAATTAGAGCTCCTAATATAATATGTATGAATAAACAGTTAACGCAGTGTAATCAAGCCTTAACTTCTGCATTTCTTGAGTTCAGATCTCGGTTCCATAACTGACACCATCTGGCCAAACCTCACATGTTATCACAGTAAGGGTATCTGACACCAGTTGGAGCAGTTCAAGCAGTGCCCACCCCCATAGCTGCTGGTCAGTCCAGCAGAACAGTCCAGCAGAAGAGCCCATACTGATGTACTTCATCACTTTTCAAAGCAAAATGTTAGGCTTATTTGCCCTAGAAAATACTGTGACTTGGAGAAAAATTAATAACAAATACTGTAACCAATCAAGTTTTCTGTATTCTAAAATGTAGCAATGGCCTTAATATAATAGCTGATTAGAAAGAAACTTCACAGGTAATAATCCAGTCTGAAAAGCCAGTATTCAAAGCTCAAGCATATGTACGTCTGGGGCATGATAATCCAAAACCCATGTAATAGTCAGGTCTCAAACCTTCTGCTGAGATAGATGACAGTCAGGTTGACGAAACCGTTTTTAAATCCATGACGGCTGGCAACTTGATGCATCAGTTAATATATTCACTCTATAATTAAAAAGTCCCTGTGTAATGCACATGTGCACGGCATGGGCATTAGTTTAGCTACAACCATGAAAACTTGCTCCAGATAACTCAGTTACCAAATACTGCTCATGCCAAATCATTCTGAGCTCCTTTCCTGTCTACACCTCACTGCCACCCGTTCCATACTGCAGCTACTCTAAGGCTTGACCATTTGTACTGCCACTATTTTTCTCTTCCAGTGTACCCATGAAGATATCATCAGCTGATTTCTCTGATGAACTGCCAGATGCCATCAGTCATGCGTGGGAAAAATTACAAAATAAAATTCATAAGAGTTTTCAAGACAATCCATTAAATTCTACTCCCTGGAACACATACACCAGGTCGTTATTTAACAACAACCACCCTAAATTTGTTTTTAAAAATAAGAAACCTCCACAATATTTCCTATTTTTCTTGATTTGTGCAATTCTTCTCTGTCTTTCAGATAAGAAATTCTTGGGGCAGGGACACTTTCTGTAACACTGTAAAGTTGGCTAATAGACAAAAAAATTTGCTATCAAACAGGAATTACTGCTATACAATGATTTTATTTAAATCAGAGGTGAAATACAGCTTTTGTTACAAAGACTGAAGGGATAGGATGAAAAAGAGAATAAGTAACTGCAGCTGCAATTTCCCGAAAGCTATGTACAACCTTTTTTATTCCATCCCTAAAGTTAAAAATATCTTGCTTTGGCCTTCAACATGCCCATGTCCAAAGGAGAAATTAAGCCAGTTTACCTTATATTTCCCTCTAATGGACTCTTTCTTTTCAAGCTATACTAATACAAGAAAATCCATCAAGCCCCCTCCCCCGAAAGAAGTGTTTTGCTTCAGCACAGACTTCAAAACTAGATGCTCAGAAAATAATCCAATGTCCCTTCCTCTAATGAGTAGCCAGCAGGAGTGTTCAGGCACAGGGTAATCACTCCTCCACTATACCCAGCACTACTGCATTAAACTATAATTTAGTTAATCTACTTCTGGGAGTAATTTATTACATTCTGAGTTCTGTGGATAGCGATAAGACAATAAATGAAGCTATAAAACCCAAACTCTTTATCAGCTGAACATCTATTTCTATTACATGAAAGTTTGGTAAATATGAAGATTTATTACTTGAGCAATGCTTTATATGAACATTGTTTATACAGTAAAGTGGAGGTGATTTTTCTTTCATTCTGTAGTTTCCTTCATTTGCTACTTGCATACTGTTTGAAAATTGAACTGGTTACAGATTTTTAATGTACATGTATTCCTCAAAGACAGATATAATTCTTGACAAACTGATACAGTCTCTTAAAGTATGTCTGATCAAGACTAAAACTATGGTATCAGTGTCTGCATGGCTCCTTTAGGTTAGTGAGTGCTGACAACAGATCAGAAATTCTATCTGCCACCACCTAGTCACATGTCCTGTGATCAGAGATTTGTGAATGCTGACATTTCGCATACAGGACTAAAGCCCAAAGCTTTATATTGGTCAATTAAAACTATACATCCTATATGTATCAAGTAGATATTAAAAAAAAATATTTTTTTTCCAGTTTTAACAAAAAAGTTATTTTTGCTCTGTGTTTAACAGTTCTTGGTAAAAATAGACATTGAAACAATCTGTCATTTAACAGGAAGTTGCAATCAACTATCCAGACAAATCAGACAATCTTCTGTTTAAAAAAATCCCCAAATATTAATCATCTATTCTCCAAAATATGCCTACTGTCACCATAAACAGAGATACTATACCATGCGTATGAAAACTGTATGAATACATATATCTGCATTGACATTTAAGAATCTGCACCATCTGTGTGATTTTAAGCAAAGCTGCAAGGTACAAATATATGATTAAAGCTGTTTTGAAGAAATGTGGACAAAGCTGATTCAAGGCAGTAAGTTTTACAAGTAGAAAACTAAAATGTTAATAACACCACTAGTAAAACAGAGCAGCAACTCTTTTATAGTTGAGATGGGGAGGACCCTCCTCCATACATACATAAATAAATCCTACATATGCATTAACTTTGGTTATCTTGAAATATGTTGTACAGCATTAAAACATGGTGTAAGGAATTAGTTAGTTTGACAAGGGTTTTCCTACATATAGCTCCCTAATTTTGCAGGACTTTCTATGAAGCAGCATGTCCTGATTTTAAATTGTTAAGTGTAACTGTCTGAAATCTTTGCAGTAAACCAGCTCAAGAGAAAAAACAAACAAACAAAAAACCAAAACCAAAAACAGAGTTCTGAAGGTGAAGAATGTACTAATCTTTACCCAGTTTGGTGATACTTCGCTGTACCCATAAAAGAATTAAAACAAACAAGCAAAAAAGATATTGTGTGAAAGACACCATTACTTAGTCCTACATAAACTGTGAACCATGAATTATTGAGTCAGGACTTTTCAGTCAGTATGATTTTTTATGGAAGAAAAATTTCTGGTTTCAGACCAAGAATCTTTCAGCTGCTTAAAATACACCCCTTACTAAGAAACTAATGTTGATATTTGCCTTAAACTCTGCCAGGACAGAATTTTATGTCCACAGAAAATCCTGACCAAGCCTTTGATGGACTCAAAACCCTCTCAGAGATGTGCATACAGATGTATCATGGTCTCTACCTCCTCACTGATTTAACCTGATGGATGTAACTGGGTAATACAAAACCAAGAAAGTTCAGGAAGAGCAGCAAGCCAGATCATTAAGAGAGCTAACTACAGAATAACAGTGTTAGTGGAATCAATACAGTCATGATAGACTAACTGATTTTTCATTAATCTTAAATATATTGTCCAATTAATTCTAAGATATATTTACTTTTTTCTATGTTGAGTTTTAAAAGCAATCAGTTTTCAGAAAAAGAACTACTACTGAAAACAAGCCTCCCTTGCATTGCCTACATACATTTTCTGATTCACACTTGTGAATAACAGCAACATTTACTATGAAAATTCAGGCAACTGTAATAATCCTTCTATAAGAAGCACTAGCTTTTCCTCACTGCATGTTTATTTCCAAAAATGTAGTACACATAGACTTTATAGGTTTGCCTTGAGGGCTGGTTTCACAATCAATTTAACCAACATTAAGTGCAAGCTGCAGCTGAAATCTCTCTCCAACCGCATCCCCATCCCAGCCAGACTGCATCATTGCCCTCAGGCCAGACTCTCAATGTGTACCTGATTAGTTGATCGGTTCTCTGATCCAACTTGTGTGCAGCCACACCAGCAACGTTGGCAGATGGAATTTCTGTGGCTGCCACTTTTCAAGGGATACACATATAGGCATGCAAAAAACAACCATGGAATCATGGACTAACAAGAACTATCCACCAGCTTATCCCAAAATAGTGTGGAAGTCAGCAAATGCTGTGGATAACAGTAAATGCTACATAAAATTGTATATAAATTGCTAAATATGCCATTCAGAAAATGATATCTCAATTTTCTTTATATATCCTCTATATCAGCCCCAAAATCCTTTGACAGAAAGCTCAATATTGCATGCACAAAAATCTTACTTAAAACCCCCACAGGTCTTACAAAAGATCTTTCTTGTTTGCATCACTTGAAATTAATTAGCTGAAGTCTAGATTCTAGATGTCCTCTTCTCATAAAGTACGAGAAGTTTCTTAATTGGCACACATGAATGAAAATTCCTTTTTAGTCTATTACACAGTCTGTACTGGGTCACTGAAACTATCTGTGGTATTGCCGATGTAAGTGTTGAGCCTTTACTGCAATAAAAATGCACTGTAGTTCAGCCCTGATATAATAAGGCAACAGCTACTAAGTTTAGTATTATACAGAAATTTAGACTTCAATAAATTGATAGGACAGAAATCAGAATTTTCAACATTCATTTACTTGTTTTCAAGAGTACCACACATGGATGTATGATTAAAAGCCGAAATAGATCTTAATCATATAGCAACACACTACAGTGACTCACTGAATATAAATGTCAACAAGCGATCTCAGTAAAGTTAGTTTATTTTTAGGATGTTATTCAGGAGCAGCTGAACACAAAAGTGAAAGGAAAAGATCAAAGATGAGGTTCTTTGCTAGCTAAACATGCTTATCACAGGATGTAGTGGAAAACTAATGTGGTTTACCATATAAATTTACATTAAAAACCCTTCAAACATAAAACTCACTGATCAGCATAAAAGTCTAAGAGAGAAACAATTAGTGGTGACAGGCTGGAGTCCCCCATACTTTCCAAGCTAATAAATGTGGTCCTTGATATCAAATAAACAGTAAATAATAAGACAAGATCTTTAGCAAACAGACTTAACTATTAGAGATAAACTATATAACCGTTCACTAGATCAGATTTGTGTTATTTGTCAAAGAACATATCTCTTGAGCAAACAAAGAAAAAAATTCAGCCTCCAAAAAAGTCTTTCAAAATATTCTACATCTGCAGTTTTAGTGGTCCCCCTATAATCAGCAGCTGGCCAGAAATACCATGGCAAAAATCAAATGTAAATATGCCTGACAACTATTTACAACACGTTGTGTACCACTTGAGCTATTTTACCTTCAAAGTTGACATCTACAGGACTTTCCAGTTAATGGAAAATTTCTCATAAGACTTCTGCATGAAGCCCTGCCAACCTGGCTAATTTTGATATGCTACATTAAACACAATGGGGGGAGAAATACTGTCCTCCCTCCAACTTGAGGGGGTTTTTTTGTTGTTATCTACTACTACAAAAGAGATAAAATGGATATGACTGTAGTCTTAATGTTAACAGCGTTAAAAGTAAATCTTTAAACAACATGACAGCACCTATGGTGAAATATTCCTAGGTATCCCCAATCAGCTTGTATTTTGAATATCAGGGACACATCTGTAAAAACCTAGCAGAGTTGTACCCTGGTATCAGAATCACACAGCAGAAGTTCAGTCTTCAGTCAAGACAGTTCCCATATCCAGTATTCAGCTATAAAACTGAAGTTTAAGGAAGTACTAAATATATCCTTCAGGAAAAGTCAACAATTTATTTCATTGGCAAGTCTGAACATCCTCAGATGTCCATTTCCATTTTATTCTGTATACTCTATTTATTTGAAAAGTGAGCCAGAACTGTTGCCATAACTATGAAACCAGCAGATTTCAGGCAAGCAAATATGAAGAACAGTAACAGACACAGATACACTTCTGTGTAAGATACTACAGTCTGCCTGGAAAATGAACAGGATCTGCCATTAAAAAGTGAGAGCTACAATGAGGTAAAATCTACATGTAAGTATTTTTCCCATTTCCTCTGTTTACTAATGCATAGGAAATGGTATATGCTAAAAATCAAATTATCTGTTCTGATCATTTGATCGATGATAAGACGCAACATAAAACTAACAAAAACCCCAGACCTCTAAAAGCAGAAGGAAGAAGAAAGAAGGAAGAAAGTTTATCATGACATATACTCTTTTAAGAATGACAATCTCTGTAAGTTGAGTTAAATACTAAGCTTTAAGGAAAGCTCCCAATTTCAAAGCTTGACTAAAAATAATCACTCCTGGGAAAATTATACCAGTTGAAAAGAGATTGAAGTGTACTTAGTATTAAACTAACAGGTTTGGAACAAGCCTGATGCCCCAAAAAAAGCATTTAATAGGACTTCCTGTTCTTGAACATACTCAAAAGACTGAAATACATATGACAGTTCAAATATAGCCTCCTTGTGTTATATTTTACTAGGCTGACACTGTAAAGAAAGTTATAGAATAAATTCTGTAGCAGCCACTAGTCACAAATTAAGTTGTTCTGTCGGTTTTTGTTTTTTGTTTTTGGTGTGTTGTTTTTTTTTTAATTTCTATTGGTCTCTTGATCGTAAAGAACCACATCATCTCAATAGCCTTTTAAAGTAGTCAGCTTCCAGACTGGAATGAGTAACACGCTTGCCCTTGAGAGCGAGAATGTCTCTCTATAACTATATATTGACAAATGTGTTTGCCAACCCCTCCACACTGGCAGGAGCCAAGGCACCTCCAGTCCAGACAATGTAACTCCAGTACCATGTCACTAGTGTCAAGGTAATGAAACTTTTCGTCTCAGCTCAGGCACAGTTCAACACTGTTGCATTTTAAAAAGTGCAGAGGTCCCATGTCCAGACAACCTGCTGAGTTGAGGCAAAATGAACTGAAATGTGTCTGGACTCATCCATACATACAAACTCAGATGCATGGAAGGTACAATTTACAGTTAAACACCAAAAGCCACAAGCCATCCAGGCAGAAAGGTTTTAGAAAATCCATAGCAGTATCACTACCATCCCCTTTCCTACACCATTTTACTAGGGCAATGGTATAGCAGAAAAAAAGTTTGAAATATGACGATTGCCTTACTCTCTGTTCAAGAGTACAAGAAACAACCCACACACCACCTCTTGATTTTGATACACAGGGGTGGTCACTAGGAATGGTCCTCTCAGATGAAGAAAGGCTGGCCTAGCCAAACCATCCTTGGTATGCTCCTTTTGCTGCGAAGTTTGGTGTTCATCTCCCCCTGGTGGGCTATGTACAGAGAGGGGAAAATCTGCTCCACTTTGAGCAGCTCCACCTAGAAATCCCCCCCCTCTAGAATCAACATAACTCCACTCCTCTTCATTATTAGGAAATCCTCACCTCAGACGCACCAACAGGCAAAACCAGCAATACCATCTAGAGTAAATGAGTTCTGAGACATGAGTGTGGCCAGCATATGTCCAAATAGGCAGGTGTAGCTCTCTTGCTCTGGAACTCATTGTATTGAACACTTACAAAAACCCAATTATTTTAATACATATACACAGATTTCTCCACACTTACCTGCTGTGGCACTGGAAAATAGAACTAGAGTTCAGTTTTTACTTGGACAGGATGGAGTGGAACAAGGTATGAAAGAGTACCTGTAATTATTATGAACAATCATATGAAATCTGAAACAATAACTCCTGAGAGTACACACAACCAGAATTCCTAACTGACTCTTAACATTCTTTGAAAGATGCCAAAATACCATACTACTACCATTGTCCAAATGCAACAGAACACTTCATCAACTGAAGTGCATAAAGACAGTGAAAAACAAGTCAGTCAACCTTTCTTGGCTGATACTAATATTAAGCTTTGGTCAGCAAAGCCAACAGATGCTCTCTATGTCAGACCTACTCAACTCTCTCTGCCAGACTCAGCTTCTAGACCTACTCAACACAATCCATCTTATGAATTGTTGCAGCTCTCTCACTTTTATACTGAGCATTTCTTTCTCTTACTTTGCCTCCAAATGCTGCCCAAAGATTTCAGGAGATGGGCAATTGTTTTGCATTTGCTCTGCCCTTACTCAGCTACTTCCAAAATTCTACTTTTAAAGTATGGGTGGCACACTTGTGAGTAATTCTCAACTAAGGTACATTTTAATTTACAGTAGAATCCTACTTATAGTCTGTATTTTCTAGGCCCCCAAAATTTAGCAATGTTTACACAGTAGAACATACAGCAATGTAGACAATGTAGATGGATGAACTCATTCAATATCAAACCACATCTACCAACTACATTGCTTCATGCTCACAAGTCACCATGGTGAACAGATAAACGAAAAGATATGTCTCCTCCCCAGTCAGAGTTAGTACAAGCTAAAACTTGCCACCGTAAACTTTCAGGGTGACAACTGCTTTGTTCAGTACTTGAGAATTCTTAGGTACTTACATTTTACTAAAAATAAACTTGAAGGTACTATATATAGGCAATATTAAACACTTTATCTCAATGTGTCAAGTATACAAAACTGTTTAACATTCTAAAAACTTCACTCAGTCACACCACAACTTTGCAATTCTTCATGAAAGCTAACTTTTTCAATGCGGAGGAAGGAGAAAAAAGTTTGCATATAGCACAGAAATACAGATCTTGACTACTTTTTGGTTTTGAGACTTACAGATTTCTTTGCAGCCTTTGTTCTAACACTCTACCTGAGTCTGCTGATAATCAGCCATCTTCCACACTAGCACTGGAATAAGTGTTCCAACCTTCTTCAGTCTGAATTCACTGTGGGACACAGAAAATGTACCTAATTCATTGTGGAAAAAAATGTTTTCACTCCACTTGTGAAAAAGCTCTGATTTAAAAGACATGTTTTCTTAAATGTATCAAGGTACAGTACCTTAAACATACTGGTAAAAATACCTAAACTACAGTTGAAAACACCCTGGAATTGACCAGTTTAAATAATAAATTTGAAATGGCTATGCAGATACATCTGCATACATTACATGCATTACGCCAGTGTTTTCTTTAACAATGTCAATCAATTAAGGGACCTACTTTCTTTGAATGATGTTTGGCTTTAATAGTTATGTAGCTCTGAAGCCTTTGTAGACATGACTTTTTTCTTCCACTATGTATCACACTTCATCCGTCTATTATCAATAACCTTCACTGTAACTCCAGGTGGCAACTTGTGTTCTCAGGAACAAAGCAGTAGCATCCTGCTCCCAAGTCACAGGACTTCTAAAAACCCAAGGTTGCTTTTGTTCTGCTACCCCCTTTTGCAAATGCTCTCAGACAGGTTGTCTATAGTCGTTGCTACTCAAACCAGTGAGCTCACCAATGACAGACTTTGAACTCACCTAATAAGATGCTTTTAGGGATGGCAAAGTTCATAGATTTATTTCTGCAGAGCGTCACCCTGATCAATCTGCATTCCAGCTCATCTATTTCATTGCATCCTTCCTTGTTCCATTGTTCTTGACATCTTGCACACATTCTCATCTACTTTGAATTTAGGCATTGCAGCAAGTTTCATAACAGGAAGGCACACCTCTTAACATCCAGCTTTTATACGGCTAGATGGCTTGTCATCTTCCCCTGGCATGGGCACAAATGATGGAAAACTCAACTTGCCACGTAGAACAGTGAGAATAAAGTCCCAGTGCTAATGTTTTTCTCAGCTGAAACATGGCATTTTTACAGCTCTCCTGAAAGTTACTTTCTTTGTAAGGTAACTCAAGTATAGACTTGACTACCTTTTATTTTTTAAAAAAAACAAAACCACAAACCAAACCCCACACAAAGCACAAACTAAGTTTGTGGTAAAACCCACCAGAGTTTAGGTAGTTATCTGAAATAATTCCAAACAAAGAATAAAAATAGTATCAATCAACCAAAAAACAAACCAAAAGAATTAGTATCAACCCAGTAGCACAATACTTCCATTGTGTTTGTGGAACAAACTAAGCTACAGCTACTTGTATTTTTGTAAATGTAGCACTAACCTGCCAAGTCTTGTATACACAAACACTACTGTTATACTAATAAAAGAAGACACTGCTGAACCTACCCAATTTTGAAAGGAAAGTGACTGTGACTCAGCGTGAAAATCTAGGACTTTTTCCACTTCTAATAAAGTTTTATGTAGTGATTACAACAAAGGAAAAATTTTTGACAGGTTGAAAAATCTTTCTAAAAGAAAGTTTAGAATAACAACATATATACTTTCACAGGCAATAGGACAAAGCAGCTAGTGTTTGTAAAGCTTCAAGCAGTACACAGATGAAGTATGTTGAAAAAAATTAAAGAAAAAGCTTTTGCAGCTGGATGGCCTTTGTTACTCATTAACAACTTTTGTGATCATTGGACTGTGTCAATTAAGCTTCAATCAAGTCCCTAAAACAGAACTACTAAATCAGATCAGCACAACCAAGGGTTATATGGCTGTGAGCAGCCTCTCAAGTCAATTGTTGCCCACCAGCAGCCCAAAGCCAAGTGCTCCACTGGGCTTATCTGAGGGTGGCTAATGTCCTGGGTGCTGGCAATGGGACTGGATCAGCACAACAGCTACTCTCCAAAGTGCCATCCCTTGCCAAGCCATTAAAGGAGAGATATGTGAAAGAAGGGGTGGAAGTGAAGGAGAGTAAGTGAGGAGGGCTAAAGCTAATGAGAATTAAAGCAGGCTGTATGGGGTTTGCTGGTAATGGAACAATGAATTCTTTTCTTTTCAGATGTATTACATATTGTGTATTCTTGCAGCCTGCACTTACCTGACTCACAAAATGCATTATTGTCATACGTATTAGAAGCAGGCAAGTCACATTAGTTAAACAAGTGAGGACAGACTTAGAAAGCATAACTATCCTATTTAAAATTTCAACTTCTTCACCTAGAAATTAATATTAAGTTAGAAATAATGTAATTTGTATCCAAATAGCTTCCACCAGAAAAAAAAAAAGACTGAAACCCATATTTTTTTCCAATTAATGTAGAAATGTGCTATTTAGTTCCCAAATTAACTTTTTGTGGGTTTCGCACTAAAATATACTGTATTCTTGCTTTCATCACTATTATCAGCAATAATTAAAGTTTTTACCTCTCTAAAACACAATAAGAGACTAAAAAACACTAAAAAACATGCCCAAAATTTTTGAATAAGATGGACTTTTATTGTTATTTTTCTCAAGTATGGGCACCACTCTGACATAGCTTTGAATTTTTAAAATAAAAATTTAATACTCAACTTTGACTACGTCATACAGATTTTTAAAGAGATGGTAACGCATATGACAAAATAAATGTGGAAAGGAAATTAAGGTGTTTTCTAGAACTATTTATAGTAATCCAGACACGCTGAACTGATTGCATTTCCTCCTATATAATGAAAATGCACAGACAGCTGCATATAAAAGAGATGTCATCAACTTTCAACTTACACCTAATGCAAAAAATAACAGGTAAACACACTCATATGTAAAGTAACATTGCTTGCAGTTTACACAGGGAAAGAAAACTTGACTGTGGCAAAATCTTGAAACCAACAATTTGTATAGATAACCAGGTGTCTCTGTGAAATATATTCACAGATATGAACTTTTACGGTTTAGGCTCACTTTCTTAAGAATGACATTTTCACATCGGTATAATATTTAATGAAAGCACTTAGACACAAGTAAATTGTAGGCAACATGAAGTTGTTTTTTCATTTTTTTAATTAAAATAAATTGTAAAGTGTAATCATAACCTAAAGTTTCCCCTAAGTGTATGGAAACAGGCTAAGAACTAATGGTTTCTGTAAGATAAGTCTTACAAACAACAGAAGCTGAGTTATGAAGAGGGATAGCTAATACTTTGCATCATGTCTTGGATAAATTACACTTTTTCTATGTCTACTTCTTCATTTTAAAATTTTTTAACTTTGGGGTCAAAAGAGCACTCGAATTTACATGGACAAATGAACCTACTAAACAGGCCACCTGAAATTAGTTAGCTCAAAGGTAAATTAAAGACATATTTGGTCTCTCTCCCATTTTCTCTCATGTTATAAGGCATTAACAGACGATTTAGTTGCAGTGGTTCTATCACATGCAATATTTAATGTCCTGAAACTCCCCTTTGTCAAAAGGGCATGATCACGGAAGATACTAACACACCTATACCCTAGTATTCTTCCAGTGAAGAATAATTAAATGCAAGAATTAAATGGTATGCTGAGACTGGAGCAGATACTCTTTTCGCAGCCTTTTGCTACTCTGCCTACCTGCTGTTTGACTGCTTTGAGGATCTCCCCTGGAAGATCTCACAGGAAAATGTCAAGAACTGTGGAGCTCTGCTTCATTTGATTAACTCCACATTTACCTTTGAATCTTTTCAACTTCAATACTTAATTTATCTCCAGTGCACACACTTTAATTGAGGCTATTCCTTCAATTCACTGTTCAAAAAGTAAGTCATTGGCAATAGAAAAGTATATACATATGGCCTTGCTAGAAATATTTTGTTCTGAAGCAGGTGGTGCACATGCGGTAAAGTTTTAGTACAATTTATCCTCCAATGCTAAAATAAGGACAGAACTTAAGAGTGGGGGGAAAGCAACCAGACACTCAGTTTACAATACACTAAACAAAAACCCTCCCCCATCTGCAATGCTGTTTATTCAAACTGTATTTATTTGATCTATCTACAATGTTTACATCTAGATCTAAAACAACCAAATACTTCCACCATGACTATAGCATGAATTATACCCACTAGCAGCAGAACCTCAGTTTTACCAACAAAAATGATTGTATATAAACCCACCTTGGGAAAGTAGGAAGCGAACAGACATGAAGCCTAACACATAAGGTTCCAAGGGAACCTACAAACTGTTCCTGAGCATCTTCACCACACCTCTTAGTCAGAGGCCATAATGCTTAGCTTCAGGATGTATAGAAATACATACAAATAAAATGTTCCCATTTAAGAAGCAAAATTACTTTGTATTAGTACACCACTAGAATGTGGGAAGTCTAAGAATAGAGAAAGCTCTTCCTCTGGATATCTTTTTGTCCATCAAGTGTACCAGCCAAGACTCTTCTATCTGTCTTTTTTTAATAAACAGAATCATAAAATCACAGAATCAGCTAGGTTGGAAAAGACCTTTAAGATCATTAAGTCCAACCTTTACTCCAGGACTGTCAAGTCCACCACTAAACCATGTCACTGAGGGAATACCTCAGAAGCTAGCAATATCTAGAAGCACACAGAATTTTAACGGCTGACAAAAGTAAATGCACTTCAGGATATCTCTGCCCCTCCTTCACTAGCATTTCAGCATATTTCTAAATCAGTGAGGGTCACATTGCTTATCTTGATTACCTGCACATTGTACGTCACAACCAGGTTTCATACACATTATTTGATTTATAATTCAGAATATGAGTTCCCAGTTAAATGCTGCTGTTTTGGAGGGAAGAAAGAAGGACAAAGACCATGTTACATTATGTCCTGACCTTCAGATGATTTCTGGAAGCAGTTTATATAGCATTGATCTTAGTTATCTTAAAGAATACACTTAAGATCTTGACCTCTCAAACACTGCCTTTTTTCATTTCATCACCAGTTCTGTTCTTCTGTATGGTTCAACAGCAGTAAAAAGCATCCGAGATGTATTTACAAAATTAAAGGCAAAAATCAAACAATAACCCACAGTACACCAGGTATCATCTTCTGCTTGCAGCATGTTAGGGTAGCACATGGTTCAATCCTCTCAAAATGGACGGAATACACTATACTCTTGAAACAATACATCAACAGATGAGTCCTTAGCCCTCCAGGTATTACATCAGAGCACTTGTGCTACTTGAAATCACAGACAACAAAATTAATTGTTGTTTTCTCTCCAGTTGGCAAAGGTAAAAGAAGGCATACATCAGTAGTAGAACAGAAATAGAAATTTTAAAGCAAGAGTCTCTAAGGGTGTGTTCATTTGTACCCCATGTGAAGTCTGATCTGGAGAGTCAAGATCAAAAGTGCCTAGACATGTTCTCACCAGAAATGCCTTAACTTCATAATTCATTCTCTGCACAAGAAGTTCATTGACTTTAGCTACAGAATGTAAGCAAACAGATGGCTTATGCTGCCAGGAATGTGCTGAAGACTTAAAGAAATATAGACCCAGAGGATTCAGAAGTTTCACTGGATGCAAGGGAAAGGGTAGGAAAAAAAGAGGGAAGTAGTAAACAAGACCACTTACACATTATCACACCTGAAATAAGAACAGAAAAGAACAACACAAACATTGTTAGCTTTACAGGTGATTTGTCAAATACAAGCTGGAAAAGAAAGCATTTCTTGCTCAAAAGTAGCTGTTATGAAGGTCAGTGTGTAAAATGTGCAGCTGAAAGATACCTGCTGATGTTAAGCAGGTATCAGCCTGTACTACTTAGCCAGTAAAAGATATCACAAGAAACTGGGGGGGGGGAGGAGGTTGTCTTTAAACAGGATAAAGAGCGGACAAACACTATTGCACTATGGCCCTGATCAACTTTAAACCAACTTCCATAGCAGTACTGTGTGCTTCAGATTTAAAAAAAGCAATATGCAAGCAAGTAAAATTTATAAAACATGATATAATCTCAAGTTCTCAATAATTTCTTACAATCATACCTGAAATCAGAATATGCTGGATAGCTTTTACTATTATTTTACATAGAAGGAAATCCCATTTCTTTTAGCAGTGCTGTCCAGCCTAGCCTCTGTGGGGGCTGGGGGCTCATGCCCACTGGATCACTAAGAAGCCAGTAAAAGGAGCACACACAAAACATCCTGTTCCACCCAGCAGCTGTGCCTGCAACACACCTCCCAGCAACATAGTAGGGCTTTTTTTAATCAACTTCTGACAGATAATGAATGCCTTTGTGGCTGTGACAAGTTGAATATCACCCAAAAGTATGATCCTCAATTATTTGTCCTAGAGTTCTCACCCTTCTTTTAATAGATTTTTAATACTCCTAAAAAGGTAATTTAGTCTAATAGCAAAGGCCTGCAAGTATAGAATTTGACTGCTGTTTTGTGCTATTTAAATTGAAAAGCATATTATAACAAACCATGACTCATTATCCTCACACAATACGCAACTTTGCTATGAACGAGATTAGAATGGGTTTGATGCCTGGAAAGGCCTACTTGAAACAATAATCTAAAAAAGAAGCTGTCTCAGAAGCCACAAAATGCATTAAGGATCTAGATTCATTAGCTGTCGCTTCTACACATGAACACAAGCGTCCTGGATGTGATCAGGAAGCAGCTTAACTCCTGCCGCCCCTCGCCTCTCCCACAGTATGCTTCAGGCATAATGAGCACCTTTTCCCTGGAAATTAAAACAGGAAAATGAGAACAGATCCCACTTTTCCCCTCACCCTCTAACTGGCCCATTCTAGAAGCAATGGCCCTGAGATTTGGTGTCTGTAGTCTAAAGGTATTCAAGCTCCTGCTCCCACAGGGAGCCCCCCTGGTCAGCCACACTTTAATTTGCTTGGGGCACCTTTTCCCCCTTACTCCCCTTTTGAAGTTTGACACCCAAAAGGAAAGATTACCTGAGACAGAGGTAAAACAAATCAGAAGGACTCTAAGCCCCAGGCCTAACAATTAGCAACACTCTTTTCTCTTCAAGCTGTTTTTTGGGGGGTTGGGGTTTTTTCCCCCTTTAGTCATTTCAGTTCAAGGGAAAAAAAAGGGCAAACTGGTGGCACACACACAGGCTAAGGAGACCAATATTGCAGTCTCCTTACTCCCAGGTCAGGGCAGTTCAATGATTAATGCAGAGTCAGAGAAGTTCATACATCTTGCATTATTGCAGTAGAATCACTGTGCAGACAGTGGAGGTCCTCCTAACTGGGCTGTTTTAGACTTTGATGCTAGAAGATGTGCATCTGACTGCGCTAAGCCCATGCAGAACTAGATTTGAGGTCTTCCACTTCTTATGTGTGTCTTCCACTTCTTATTATTGATGAATGCTTGAATAAGCATGAGTACACACAAAATATATTAAATGTATTATTATATTTTTTATTATATTTAATATATTAAATATATTAAAAAACATGCTGTAACTTCACCTTTTGTTTCTGAATCAAGTGGACAGATGTGCTTGATGCATGGTGTCTTGATTCAGACACTTCAGCTTCAGTGTATACCAAGAGTTCAAGCTTACTGCTAGTTTCTGTTTTCGCCAGTGCACCATTTTAGGCAAATATATGTAAAACACATTTTGTAAACAGAATTTCAGAGATGTTTAATTCTTGGTTCACTCTTCCCATTTTTTAAAAACACAATGCACAAGTTGGAAATTACTACTGGTTCTTTCCTAGGTCTCACCTCTGGTTCACTAAGTGGTAAAGTAGGAGTAAATTTTTCTAGGAGTTGGTATGTTCAACTTCAGTTTATATTCCACTGGACTCAGTATATTAAAAGCTCTTTGCACATCTCTTTATAACAGTGTTGACATAACTTAAAGGTCAGTGAAAGAAAGCAGTTCTAGTTCCCCCCCTAATTTTCTCTCCTAATGAAGGGTGCATTGGTATGTGCATTTAATATCTATGCTTTAAAGATAATATTGGCTGCTTTCTGCTATAAAAGCTTTGCTAACGCTTTTGTAAATCAAATCTTCCTCTTCTGCAAGACCTAAGGAAGAAATAATTCAGAAGAAATTATGTATGCAAATTCCCACTGAAAAAACAAAATGACCAAAGAAATAAAGTCCTATTTCCTCCTTCTCAAAAAATTAACTTTCATACAAACTGAAAAAAAGGATTAAAATTAATCTTGTGGGGTTTAAGTTGTTCCTCTCCCTTATTCACCCTGGAACAGGAAAACTATGGGCTCAAACTCTTTAACAACTGCAGTGTATTGAGAAAAAGAGATTTAGAATGATAGGATCTCACTGCAAATATTTTTTTGTTTTGTTTTGTTTTGTTCCAGGAAAGGTCTGGTTCTTTGGGTCATTTTAAGGAAGTGTGCCCATTTTAACTGAAGAAAAAAAAAAAAAAAATTTAATAGTATACTGCACATTTTTAATCGTAATCAAATGTTCAAGCTCCTCATAATTAATCTGGGTGTTACTGGAAGAGAAAAACCCCCAAAACTCCACCAAAACAAATGAACTTCACCATTGACAACTTAATACTGCCAATTGTGAGAACTTAATACTGCCAATTGTGACAGTTCTCTCTACAGTTTGTAATTGCATACTTACAGACAAAACACAAAATCCATATTCACCTAATCCAACATTCCCCTAACTTTACCTAGACACCTGACAAAAACAAGAAGGAAATTTAAAGACTATATACATCTGCTGAGTGTATTTAAAGTCCCACATTTATCTCATCTGCTGGGACAGGGAAATATAGAGAAACACTCATACTGTACACATATTCTTGAGTCAAACTCACTTAAGCTTTTGAACGTTTTTCTGTCCATTACAATTTTTGCCCCATATACATTTTTGCAGCAAATAACCATGCGTAAATCGAGGAAACAATATACAGAATAAAGACTGATTACATCCTGTGATGCACATGGTTAACTGTAATATCAGCAAAGCATGTGCTAATTGTTAAAGAAACAAAATGCACAAATGAAGCAGCCCACTACTTCTAGGAGGACTCTTCAGTCCTGTTTTACAATCCCATAAAAGCACATTCCTACGACAATGGAAAAAGCACTAGAATATTTTAATAAAAGGTATAAAAAAAGGTTTAGTGTGACGTGTCCCTACCCATGGCAGGGGGGTTGGAACTAGATGATCTTAAGGTCCCTTCCAGCCCTAACTATTCTATGATTCTATAAAAAGCACAAAGTGAAGTCATCACTTCACTTTGGTGGTCACAAAAAATTATTACTGTACAATTTCCCCAGCAAGCCGTGGCCAATGCTGTGAGCAAATACTTATTTTTGACTGAAGAAAGAGAGACTAATTTCAGAACTGACTCCACACAGCCCTCATTTGTGGGTGAAAAGCAGTATGAAAAAGCTGAAGATCATTCAGCTGTGCAAGCAGAGATCAAAAACACACATTATATTTCTGGCACCACCAAAGATGTGTTATGGCAGAAGTAGCAGATGAAATAGCACTGAAATGCAAAACAATTGACTGGATAAATCACCTGTATCCTTTTTATCCTTTAATTTCTTTGGCCCTTACTGAAAGGTACTGTTGTGGTTTAAACACAGTCAGGTTAACTCGTTCACTCACTCCCTCCCTTCTTGCCCTCCTCCTACTCCTGGAGGGACAGAGAGGAGAATCGAAAAGAATGCAACTCCCACAGGTTAAGAACAGTGCAGTAACTAAGGTATAACACAAATCACTACTGCTACCACCAATAATAACAATGATAAAGGAAATAACAAGGGAAGAGAACACATCACCTCACCACCAGCCAACCGATAACTCGCCCCCCCCCAGCCCAACCAAGCCCCGACCCATACCTCCTCCAACCCCGCAGTCTCCCAGCCCTTCCGGCTAACACCCAGTTACATCCTGGGCATGACGTGCTGTGGTATGGAATACCTCTTTGGCTAGCTTGGGTCAGGTGTCCTGTCTCTGCTTCCTCCTGGCTTCCCCTCCTCCCTGGCAGAGCATGAGGCTCACAAAGTCCTTGGCCAAACCAAAACCTCATTGTTATCAGCTCTGTTCCCGAGCCGAAAGTCAAAACACTGCACTGCACCAGCTACCAAGAAGGAGAAAAATGACTGCTACTGCTGAACCCAGGACAGGTACTTAACCTAGCATATCAAGAAAGAGCAGCTAAAGAAAAAAACACATTTATGCACAAGGTGACAGGCCATCTCTTCTTTTATAAAGAAAAGCCTTACACTTCTGTTACTACTTCATATTGAGGCCTATGACATGACTGAGTTGAAACACCTGTGAAACACAGAAAATAACTGTCTTGTTTCTTTATAATACCTTATTAAAATAAACAAGACAATATATCTTTAGCAAAGTAATTTTCCTTCTTCCACTGAAAAAAGTGTACAAACTTTATCTGCTAGAAATAAGGAGGGGAATGTGTAAAATCAGCTCAACGTAACATTTCCTTCAGAGAAAATTAACATTGATTAATATCTGTAGAAGTCTGACTCCAACCAGACAGGCAGTGATTGCATGGGATAATGACTAGGGCCCTCTTTACAAAGAATTATCATCTAACTCTGCTGTAAATTGCTGAAAGAGGGACTTCAACCTGAATTTATCACTTGCCAGGATAGCAACTTGCACTCCTGCAACATTTTCTAACTCTTGTATTTCAGTTAGCCTTAGGTGTTAAGTTCACCTTTTACATGAATATCAGACTCGGGCTAAAAATATATTTGCATATCTTGAACTATTTTCTTTACATCATAAAGCAAAGAAGCTTTTAATTCTATGAGAGATTTAATGACCAGCATAGACTGGGAAACAAAGTTTACAATAACACTTGAATATCCCTACTTTTACACTACGTTTTGCTATTTTTACTCTGTTTTACAATAAGCAATCAGTATTTTTCCTTCTTATATTCCAGCTGCAAGTTGCTTTAAGAATGCGACATGGACCAACAGACTCAGATGCTACTACAAGAGAGTAAACTACTATGTATAGGAGTAAAACTGTCAGAATGCAGGTATCAGAAGCAATCACCCTACTATATAAGCAAAGGTTAAAGAATACTTTATCAAATATCATGGCAGAATACTCAATGTCCAAGAAACACCTTCATCTTTCCTAAGAATAAATTTCTAGCAGGAGCAAGGGGAAAAAAAGATTTTCTTTTTTCAGCATATTCTACTACATCACTATTTGAAAGACTTAAAATCAGCAGGACTAAACCTCTCAGGAGCAGTTGGGAGACCTGGACATATTGAAAGTGACTATTATACATCAAGTCAGAAGACAGCTAATATGAAAAACAGGAACGTAACTACAACCAATATTTTCTTAGAGGGCTGGCAGCAAACTGCCAGATGCATGTGTGACCTCAAAACAACCTTTTGCCAGATGCCTCTTTAACCTCTTACAATTACATCAACTTCTAAGAAGACTGGTACATTTTACCATTTTTCCTCCTTTGGTTATGCAAATTCAGACGATGTGTTTAAAAGACAGATTAAAAATGTTTGGTTCTGTGCATTTTTGTCTGTCTTTAAGACTCAAAATAAAGCTCTCGAATACAGCTGCACATACTTTTTTCTTTTGCACCAGAATTAAAATTGCCGTAGAAGTTAAAGAAGTCTTCATATGCTTTCTTTTCTCCTACCTTGAGTCAGTGTTCAAAACCAGGTAACTTTTTGAGATAACTGAATTAAGGGGGAAAGACAATATTCAACCAAAGGAATCAATAAATCTTTTAATATTATTTACCATTTTCAAGTAAATAGCTTTTTTATTCCTGAAAAGTATGTTCTACACTTTATGTTGCAATCAATAAAAGCAAAAACAATACTTCATATTATTCAGATTAAAAAATGGCCTGTATGCTAACATTTAAAGAAGGCTATTTCTGCAAATTCAAAAATAATCAAATTCACAGCATGGAAGCACCATGTATGTGTTCCAGGGGCTCAAGCCTTAGAAAGAAAAAAAGAAAAAAAAAAGGCAAGAGAAATGTTACGGAATGAAAAGTAAGTAGGTCATCTATATTAAAGTATAAAAATGCTAACATCTGATTTGTGGCTGAAAGAACCGGTTTTCAAATCTAGAGGGGTACAAGTGAATGAAGAATTGCACAGTTCTTTTGACAACAAAAACATGCTTTGATGAGGCATTAAAAAGAAAGATTCCCTGCACTGTACAGAATCCAAGAGGAAAAAAAAAAAATCCTTTAAGAAATATACCTCCTTATACAGCCAAACAATGAATTTCAGTTGTTCTGTAACCCAGTTCCTTTAATCTGCATAAAGATGCTGACTGAGTTCACCCAACCAAATCACTACTGGCTTTCAGAATACAATCAACACATGCTTTTCAACAGTATTAATATAGCATGAAGCTTGTGCTCCTAATTATTCATGTTTCTGCATTCTGTTTTTCCCCCTGCTGTAAAATATGCAAATTTACTTCTTTGTGTTATTTAGGTCCCACATGGGCCTCAACAGATCTGTTTGGAAGGAATTACAAGCCAACATCAAGATACATGCTGTCAACATTTCAAGCTTCATTATTTTTATTAGGTTGGAATGCCATTATAAATTTGATATTAGGCTTTAAAAAGCTTTTTATAAATCTTTTGAAAACCTACAGTCTAATAAAATGGTGTACTGACAATTACTACTACTCACTCTGTGTGTGTGCCTGGAAGGAAAAGCCTTACAACTCTTGAATACGAGAGAAATCCCCATCTAGCGGTACTACTGAAAAATGCAGTTTGTTTTTGTGCAAAATTAGTACCCAAGAGGATTAGTTTGACTTCGTTACTGAATGAAGGGTAGCCATTACCCCTCTATGCAACTAAGGATCAGTAACAGGAGAGGACTGTTTCTTCTCAATTCCTCCTCCTCCCTTTACAGTCAACTCTGACTGTAAAACTCAATGCCCAAATGAGCTAGTAACAATTTTTAAGTAAAAAACCCATAAAGCAGCACTTCAAGAAACAGGTCACTTAATACAGTAACTTCTTGGTGTGCAGCAAAAGTGTTCACTTACAGCAGCACATGCTGATGTGTGTATTGTTTAGATTAAAATATTAAAAGATTTTTCCAAATCTCAGATTATTATAAAGCTGGTATTAAATATTTTTAAATTTAACCTAATGAAATAGTAGGTTGGTTATTTGAAAACTCCAACGTTGGAAATAACTACAGAAGCACTTACTGTTATATAAAAAATACATAATATAAGCCCACTGACGCAGAAAATGAAAGGACATCAGACACTGCTTTTTGTCCAACTGGCACAAAGCCGTATGCCTTTCTTTAATGTAATAGTATATTTTAGAACACTGCAGCAGCCCAGCCTTCCTTACTAGCACCACTAAAAGCTCCTTAAATATTAATGGGAAAAAAAAGTAGAGATTCACAGGAATCTACTACACATTACCACTGACTCTTAGAAAACAAACAGCAGTAGCAGCACCTCAAATCTCTTGATGCATTTAATCACTGAGGTGTGTATGCAGATGGAAGAAACCAAAGAACTATTTGAATTACAGTTATAAACTAGTATGGGGGTAGCTCTGTGATTTGGGAAGATCAGTATATTAAATTTCCCTTTCGTAACAGACTCATTTCTGAAGATCCTAAAACTGTGCATTTCTCTTATAAACAAACATTTAAGGGCTTCTTTGAAATACATGTAGAGATCTGTATTAGTAAAATTGATACGGAAACAATATATCTTGTAAGACCTTTTTACATATTGATTGACAACGCTGGTATCCTTTAATTCGAATATGCAATTTATTAACTCCCCCTTCTACAATAAAAAGTACCCCGAAACTATCTGCATGCAGAATAAAATCAAAATTTATTCTGGCAAACCAGAAATGAGAAGTTGAAGGAGAACAAGTATATGTGAAATTGGTCTTCACAAAAATAGTAAAGATTTCCAGAACTGAAGACTGATTTGTGTTGATCATTTTACTTTTTTACATCTTCATTACAGAAGACTTGGAAATTTTTTAAGGATGTTCTTTTGCACTACCACTGCAGTTAACAAAGGGAAGCATTCAGTTGGCTGTAAATCATACTTTTCACAGTCTCACAGCTGAGTGAGGATACTTCTGCCTACAGATGAGGATGATCCCATATGAAAGAATTACAATACTGAATTCAGTAATATATAGACCGAATACGTCAGAGGAAGGTTCAAGGACCTCACTTAAGATAAAACCTAAGTTCAAATGTCTTGCAGAGATAAAAAAAAAAAAAAAAGTCATACCTGACCACCAAAATTTTAAGATAAGAATATTTGCTATCATCTGTCATAATTTATCAAACTCACTGGCTACTTTTGCTGCATCCCATTATCTCCGCAATTTTGTCCAAGCATGTGGTAGTGATGAATTCTACACCTTGCTTCTTGCAAAAAAAAAAAAAAAAATATATCCTGGACTTTCATCTAGTACCAGGTTTGCTTCTACTTACTTAATAAGAAAGAAATATTTGCCCTAAACTGTATTCTACCTCTCAGGATGAAAATCAGCAGTTCCCACTCACCTCCTTTTCTGTGAGGTTTTAGATGTTGGTGCAAGGCTGACCACATCAGCTCTCTAGAGCTCCTTCTCTTCAGACATAAGCATTGAAACAGAAGGTACACATTGTTCAATTTGATAGATACAAGACTCTCTAAATACCATAAGTTCTTATTGGAAAGAGATTTCAAAATACTTCTTATGTCAAAATACTTTATTTCTTATGTCTATGACTATGTTCTTTTGAGAGGAAACGTAATAGGCAAAAATCATGCTTCCTCTAATACTGAGAAGCATAACATATAGATGTTAATCCAAAATTTGTTTACTAGTTCTAGATGGCCCCCAAGGATCTAGGAATGCACAGTGGGGACAAGGGAGGCTTACAGAGCAGGAATGTATCTTCATAATCAAATTCCTGAGAACCCTTGTTACCACAGCCACAGCCTCCCTCTATCTGTGACAGTCACTCCACTCTGACGACAATCCTGCGCCTATCCATTTTGCCTTGCATACTTCCTCCAGAAACTTTGAAAAACTCTGCAAAATTGCTGAATCTCAGAAAACAACTTTCAGGTGACAGTTAAGTGCTCCCTATAAGTCAGTGCTCCCACCTGTTAGAGGCTGACAGCAGAGCTCTGAAATAACAGCCATTGGTCAGTATTGAAAATCCATGTTAATTTACATCTAAAAAAATGAAACAGGAAGCTGTCCTAAATTCAAGGAAGAAACAGAAGTTAAATACATTTACAAATCAAGTTTATCAGCATGAACAACTGAGCTGCTTCTACAAGCCATAGAGAAAACAAAACAAAATCCAACTCAGATCCATGAAACAGACTGGTCATTAAATCACAAGTTCATAGAATCATGGAATCAGCTACATTGGAAAAGACCTTTAAGATCATCAAGTACAACCATTACACCAGCACTGCCAAGTCCACCACTAAACTATGTCACTAAGGGCCTCATCTGCACGTTTTGTGAACACTTCCAGAGACAGCGATTCCCCCACTTCCCTGGGAAGCCTGGTCCAACGCCTAACTACCTTTTCAGTGAAGAATTTTTCCCTAATAGCCAATCTAAGCCTCCCCTGATGCAGCCTGAGGCCATTTCTTCTTGTCCTATCATTTGTTACTTGGGAGAAGGGGCTGATCCCCACCCTACAACCTCCTTCCATTGTTAAAAAAAAAAAAAAAATCACTTATCCCAGAATTGGCAGTCCTGGGGTAAAAGTCGGACTTGATGATCTTAAAGGTCTTTTCCAACCTAGCTGGTTCTATGAGACATTGAAACAGGCTGCCCAGAGAAGTTGTGTTCAAAGTCACGTTGGACGTCATGCTGAACAACATGATACAGTGAAAGATGACCCTGCCTCTGGCAGGCAGATTTGATTAGATGATTTTTAAAGGTCCCCTCCAACCAAAACCATTCTATGATTCTACAATATTTTGGTTTTGTTCAAGCAAAATCCACTCACCACCCATCTCAGTGGAACCATCAGCACTACATGACTGTTTGCAGAGTTTCTGACCTTCTTCTGACCAAATACACATGTGAAGCAGCACTGCTGTCTCAGTTTTTCAATTCCCAGCCTTAGACAGAGATTGAGATTACCAGAAGCATGCACCTTTGAGATATGATGTGAGGTTTTTAGCTGTGTGCCAAACCAAAATGCTAGCCTTTTTCTCTGTGGCCTTTTTCTCTGTGACAAGCAACAGTAGGAATGGATGGTAGGCTAGAACTTATTTTATATTACAAAAGCCACAAAACATGAAAATACCCTTAAGAACTACTACTCTTCGAGTTCATCTAGCTAACAAAAAACTTTCTTGTTTTCTGAATACTAGCAATCAGAACGTTAACTTTAAAATGAATTCATGATGATCAGGCAAACATTTTTCATATTTCTCCAACTGAGAAGCAAGCCAATCGCATGCATTGTGCATATTTCATAAGCCTCTTTTCCCTTTCCAGAATAACAGTTCGGCTTGCTACAGAACAAGGACCACTTTTACAGCTTTATGAACAGATGAGATGACCTGGAATATCTGCAAAATAAGTGAACTTGCAGCTAGACATAAAAATGCTTTAGTCCCTGGTAGGAAATTACATTTTATATTTATTTAGTAGAAAGTGAATTACAAATTCTTTTTCTTGACTCCCACACATGCATTATTTGCCCAAAAGCTAAAGAAGAGAATTTCAGCTACCATGCTGCAAAGTTGTTTTTGTTGCTGCCAGTGTTTTTATGAGTCATCTTTCTAGTCAAAGAACAGGCATTCAGATACTAAAATTCTAAATGCATTGATATTCTACAAGAAAAGGTAGATTTAAAATACAGAAATATATAACAGGACTTCGAGGAGTTATGACAAGAAAAATAGAAAACAAAAAAAAAGACCCTCAAGGTCTGACAGGGTGATATTTCTGATTTATTTCTCAATAAAGTGTTGAACATCTTTCCTTCTTTTTTAAATACCAGATGATACAGAAAGAGATTTAAATGATTAAATATTGTTGGGAAAATCAGACTTAATTACCTACTTTTAATAGTGATGCTCAGTACTCTCACTCCATTACTGAAAGGAGTAACCTTCTTTCATACTTTAATGGACATGGCATCTGATCCTTTCTGATAAATCTCATTCAGACTTCCAATAAGATTCCTGGCTGCCCATATCAGGCATATGGTGTGAAAAATCTTGCAAGCGATTTGTAACAAACAAGCTCTCTTGACCACAACAGTGGAAATCAGGCACAATCATCCCCTGAGGATGTAATTTTTCCTCCTCTTTCTCTAGGAAAAGAAAGCAAAGCATTTCTTCCCATGTCTGCACAATATCAGTGCTCTTATGTGCTTTGAATGAAAGACTGGGTTTGGGAACCAACTTAAAACATAAGTAATGAAATTTGCAATCCCTTCAAGATTGTTCACTGCCTACAGCAGTATTCACACTAATGGTCCTATAATTCTACTCAGATCTGTTAAAGACATTTAGTACTGGTATTCTAGAATTTTTTACACCTAAGAAGCCTCAGAACCTCCCATCTGAGTAATAAAAAAAGTAACTAGCAGAATAGCTAGGTGTTGTGGTTTGTTGCTGGTTTTTTGGACTGCCACTATTCCTAGACAAAAAAAAAACCTTCTAGATAAGTATCTGTGTAAGTGCTGACCTATAATTCTGCAACTACATTCATCTAGCAAGATGCTGATGTGCTCCACTGACAAGATTGATGGCAATTCTTCTGCTCAGTAGAAGTCAGTTAAGATGAAATTACAGTCCATTTCCTTGCAGTTTGCTAATTAACTTCCATATGAGAAAAAATTAATAATAAATAGAAATAAAATAAGAGATGATTGAAGTAAAACTAACAGTTCTTAAGTTTACATTTAACAGGTTGATTTAATATGAATTCACATGAACAAAGTTTAAGTAGTCACTGACAGCATTTCAGGAAAAAGTGAAGAAGCTAAATTGAATGCAAAAACAGGACCAGCAACTGTGGGACATAAGCATTGGCATTTGGGTGCAGATCTCCCTATTAGAGCATATGAAACTCTAAATGGTCTCCAGACTTTTTTAGGGCAACGATGTGTCTCCTCTGACCCTTCCACGATGCAAGTGCTGGAGTGATTTGATGTAGCCATTGAAACCAACAAATAAACAAAATCTAGTGAAAGGCAACCATTAAACATGACAACAGTCACGGATGTGAAATCAGATTTGCTTAAATGGAAAACTATTACAAAAAAGCATAAGTAAGTTCTCCTCAGAAAGAGTTCCAATAGTCTCTCATATTGTTAGGTTTTTATAACCTAGAGGTTTTCATGCCTTGAAAATGCTCAAGAAGTAACTCTTAAATAAGCACTGTAATATTCCTGAACAAGTCAGTAAATCAGAACAGCAGAAGCTGAATATTAATGATGACAGATTTACAAGGACAAATTTTCAAAGAGGAAAAAGAATCTGTTACAGCATGACAACAATAAATTCTTCTGCACACTTCAGCCATCCTACAAGACTGCAAAAAAGCTTGATTAAAGCTGCAAATTTAGCTAATTCATAGGTGAGTATGTTTCAGATTGATTTCTGAATAACAAAGAGACTTCAAAAAAACCTGAACTACCTAATTTTCATGAAACTAAGCAAGAATCAGATTTGGATACAGAACATCTATCTACATTTGCAATGTGACTAGGAACACACACATGCTTCTTGGTTTGTAATTAAAAAAGACTTTGGGGGTAACACTAAAAGGAAGGAACCTGAAAAAAAAAACAGACCTTCAACAACTGCAATGAGATATTCTGTTCCCACAAGTCTAATCATAAAGCTAGAAGCCTCAACTTTGAGCTTTCTTGTTTTATAAGGACGTAAATTCTCCTTGCTCAGAATATGAGAGGAAAACAAGAACATACATTTTCAATGCTCTTTAATAAGAGTTTGTACCTATGTAAATGAAACTTAGGCTTTTTTGACCAAATGACTAAAGTAGGAACATGAACCTCTTCAGGGAGAGTAAGAATTCTGAAAAATATTTATCATGTCTTCTCTTAACATTTTATTTGGTCTATGCCCCTCAAAGAAACTTTTATATTTAAAAGATGGTAAGAATCACTTTATAGAGAAGCACCTCTTACCCACAATAACAAATCCATCTGCTTCTCTCTCAGGCACTGTCACTTTCTTTGAATCCTGGCTTTTTCGGAAGAAGCTGAACATAGCCTCCTTTTTTTTTTTTTCCTTCTTCTAAATTGTTACCTAAAAAGAAGACAAAACATGTTAAATATAAGTAAGATAACAGAGTTGACCATAAGAAGGTCACACCACACCCAAGACTGCATACATGGTGTTACAGCTTAATATTTATTACCAGATTTGAAATATCAGGCACTTGTATGTCAGACAGATCACTTTGTTGATGTAGCAATTGACTCCAATAGGCAAAAAGAGAGCAGAATATAAATGGCTTTTCTAAAAAATTATTAATGGAGTCATTAAAAACAAACAAAAAACACAAACGAAAAGAAAAACCCTTCCACCTTTCTAAAGGAAAATGAAAGAAAGCAATTCCCTTCAGCATTTATCTAGCATGTTTCCTTATTTTTCTGCTACTTCAGAATCTTGTTACGCAAACTTTCACATCAGAGTCAGCTCTAATGCCTCTGAACTTTAAAGCGAAAAACATGATTCGATGAAAAAATGCAGCTTTGCAATACAGGAATAATTGAAAGAGGCAAATTTCACTGTACGTTTTCAATATTGCCTCTTGTCCTGGGTTCAGCAGCAGCAGTTATTTTTCTCCTTCTTAGTAGCTGGTGCAGCGCTGTGTTTTGACTTTCAGCCTGGGAGCAGAGCTGATAATACTGATGTTTACTCTGACCAAGGACTTTCTGAGCCTCATGTTCTGCCAGGGAGGAGGGGAGGCCGGGAGTAAGCAGGGACAGGACACCTGACCCAAACTGACCAAAGAGGTATTCCATACCACAGCATGGGATGCCTGGGGAGGTAACCGGGAGTTACTTGGTCATGCTTGTTTCAGTGGGTGATATTGTATTCTCTTCCCTTGTTATTTCACTATTATTGTTGGTGGTAGCAGCAGCGGTTTGTGTTACACCTCAGTTACTGGACTGTTCTTATCTCAAGTAGAAATTGTGGCTGGTTTAAACCAGGACATCTCTGCATCAATGAAAAAGTCCAACCCACCCACCCCTAATATATTAGCATAGTATCTATTTTTATTTTTCCAGGTTGCAATGGTAGAGACAGGTTAACACTTGTGTGTATTTGAGTAACAGTTACACCTCATTCCCTTAAAACAAACTTCAAAAAAATCATATGTTGCAATTTTTTTGTAACAGTAATTCACTAAAAGAGTCTTCCAAAGCCCCTAAGAACTCGAGTTCACAACAGTTAGAACAAAACCAGGAAACCAGGGGAATAAAACCATAAAACTGCAAAAGATTATGCTCAGTATCTCATCTCTCTCAAGACCAGAAGGTTACATAGAAGCAGTTACGAATAGCTTAAAAAGCACAAATTCATATTAAAACTCTCACAAACGTTAGCCAAAAGATAGACAGTTGAGGTGGCTTTTACAAATTAATTCCTATGAACCACCCCATAAACATGAAACACTCTTATAAGCAAATTCTCTAATTATTCTGAACTTTAAGATGTAGACTCAAGGAAGTTTCTCTTCTTCCAAGAAAAATTTAAAAAATCTTAATCAGGAGAACAACAAACACAAATGTTTGTGAATACACAAAGCAAATACACAAGGCACATATTCACGGGTTGTGCTTATTGACAGGATACCAATGTACCACCACTTACTTTCTACTTCCTACCTAACTGGCACTACTGAATGTAGCAATGAGACTCCCCAGCCTCCTCCCACAACAGCAACTCCATCTGGAGCTCTGGGACAATGAGACAAGGAAAGAGGCACTGCAGCAGCAGTCAACCCTTGAAGGTACACTCGCCTTCAGCTTCCAAGGGCTGAACCTGGGACAATGCCAACCTATGGCGCAGCCCGTGGTCTGGCTGAAACATGCTGTGCACCAAACGCAGAGAGGAAGGTTTAAAGAAAGGTGTGTGAACAGCTTCTCTACTAAAATACCAATATGAAATTGGGAAAAGTGGAATAGAGTAATTTAATGTTTGAAGTAGTTTGAAAAGCAGAATTCTGCTACGACAGACACCAACATTTAAAGGAGGATTATCAAACCAGTAGCAACATCTAATGCACACCTACAACTCAGGAAAGGAGCGCAGTTCAAAGAAGAGTGGTTATTTGAAACAGTGTCAAGTTTCAGCAACGTTGTTTCACTCTAAATTTAACAAAGAATCTTTAGAAGGTGGGGAAAAAGAGAAGAGTGCTATCATGTAGCATTTGGGTTTATAAAACAAACAAACTAACAAAAAATAAAAGACAAGTAAAAATCCTGGATTAATTATTTACCAGAATTCCTCACTTCCCACCCAAATATTCATGGTACCATAAGCAAGACTTTTTTTGCCTTAGCCAGTGACCTGTAGCAATTAACTGTACAATCAGCACTGACCATTCACGAGATACAAACTGCCTCACACGCAGCTATTACAAGCAATAGCAAACACTTCCATACTCCAGATCACAGAAAGTCCTATGTGAAGTGTAAGCTCTGGCCTTCAGGAACAGTGTATAAACAGGACATGGCAAAAGCAGCAACAACTGATCTGTGGCCTGATACCTGAGACTTGAAGACTGAATACCCCCCCAGGCTGGTCAGCTACTGCTTGCTTATGCTGATACAGTGCAATTTCTAGCAACCAAATAAAACTACACTGACGTACACAAGAACAGAACAAACTATCCAATCTAGTTATGTAGTAACAAAAAAAAAAAAAAAAGTTACTTTTCTACACCTTATTCCCTTTGCTTTTTCCTCACCTTGCCACGTGAAAGACCAATATTTCCAGTTCTGTGGAGAATATGCAGTAGAAACTCCTAATTATCTCATTTATTCCTTACCTTCCCCCACACCCAGGCTCAACACATGGCGCCAGCAGCATATTCCTTTTTCAGCCCTCAGGGAATAAGTCTTCTCCTGCTACCAATTAAGGCTGTCAGTCCCATAGCTCAAGTGGTAAAAACCTGTGCTGTAATGCTCAAGAGTCAGGTTTCTGCTCCAATGATGTATGAAGGAGAGGTGGCTGTGGAACAGTTTAAAATGCAATTTTACCTTCATCCTAAGTGTGCAACAACAAGAAGCAAAATCAACTTGATGTATAAAATCTCACAGACAGCTTTGGTAAAGCCTCAGATTCCAGTCAGCCACTTCAGGTGCCTGAACTGCAGTTGTTCCAATCACATTCATTTTTTTTCTCTTTGAGATCTGCATTATTGTACACTTTGCAGCTCTATTACATACAGCACCCCTTCCCTGCATTCGTGCACAAAGAAAAGCATCTTAATCAGTATCTACATGACACAAAAGAGTCATATAGGAAACCATGTATTTGTCATCTTTTAAACCCTGCATATCCATCATACCTAAACTTCACTGCTTAAAGGACATCAGGCCTTCCAATTCAGAGTAAATTATCAATCAGTACAATTTGAGCTAGCCAAATTCATGTCACAAGCACTTTCTCATGCTACATTTTCTTCCTTTCATTTTCAGAAGGCAGCCTGAGTATCCCTTCTTTTTTCTAAAACCCACAAAATTCATCTTCTCTACATACATGTGAGTTGATCTTTACTTTGTAGGTTTTGGTTTCTGAAGTAGCTTTACCTTAATTCCACTGCCAGCAGTATTTCTCAAACAGAAAACAAAACGAAAACCCCACCCCACATATCCTTTGGCTTGAAGCAGAAAAACAAAGCTAACAAAAGTATTCCTAAGCTCGGGCCTTCAGTTCTTAGGCTGTTAAAACCACTGGTCCAGCAGTAAGAAAACAGCGTGCATGGTATTTTGTGGTGTGAACACTGGGGAGGTGGTAAGGAATCCACATATTAAAAAGACTAATGTGCTTAGTGAGGTAGTTTCTTACTTTCACTGTTTACCACTTAGGAACAAAACATGCCTGTAGATCTTGGGTCTGCATAAGCAATGTGAAGGAAGGAGCTTGCCAACTACTACTTGCTGTATTTCAATACCTTTGATGAACACAGTATTAACAAAACATAACAAAATAAAAGGGGGGTACAGAAGCAAAATATAGAGCATGTATGACATAGTTAAAGGAAATGCTGGGACATTTGTGATTTTTCTCTCTTAAGAATTTTATAAACTGTTGTACTTCAAAAGTTAACATAAATCTTTCCAGCAACGGGAAATGCAACCACTAAATTTCTTGAGTTACATGTTAAAACCAGAACAAAGCCCCTGTCCAACAAAGAAACACAGAGCTGAATGGAAACACTCATGCTCTTGAAGATAAGAACACAGTTTAAGCACTTGCAGAATCAGGCTGGAGTTTTACTACTTGTAGGTAAGATGAGGTTTCAGTTAACAAAAGCTAACTGAACAACCAGTTTCCACACAAATTTCATTTGAGAGTAAAAATTACACTTGAAGTTTGTGGACCTGGATGCACGGTCACACAAACTGGAGACAAAAAGCACTTAGTTACACGGTTTTTTTTTAAAGCTGTCAGCACAAAATCACAGAAAATACACCCACCATTCAGAGATAGTACCACTTTCCTGTGGTAATTTCTCCTATATAGCACAGCACTTTTCCCTGCCAGATGGGATTAATTTTATTTCTATAGGAGACCTGAAATTGAATTCACTGCCTAAAGATAAAAATCTCCCTTGGTAGGAATATACAATTCCCTTCTCCTCATGTTTCCCCCTCACCAAAAAGCGAACACAAATTTTTCTTTCTCCAGTCTCAATCACTGATAGGTAAGGAAAATGCTTTTGGCACCACTTCTGACATTAGCAAGTAATAAACTGTGAACTATAGCAATTTTGTGAGGCTGCAAAAAATATTTTGTCTTCTGTGAGGCTCAAGAACATAAGTGAGATTGGACAAAGATGAGTTACAGAGCTGCACAAAGGGGTTAATTTATTCCTCCTGCATTTTGTTAGTCTCCTTTGACAAGAAGTATGGGTGACCTTTGAGCCAAACCAATACGTTACATCCAATAAAAATTTGCAATACAATGAAGATCCTAGCATATTTAACATTACTTTTTGGCTTTTTCCTGCATGTTCACAAGTGACAGGAAGAGAAAGGTAATTTAATGTTAAAAACAACAAAGATGCAGACAAGATAAGGAGGTGATGCCCAGGAATACAGCAAAGCAGAATTGCAGTGGCAGTGCCAGGAATTACATAAATGATGAAATGTGGT
This sequence comes from Pezoporus flaviventris, assembly GCF_033815535.1. NCBI lineage: Eukaryota > Metazoa > Chordata > Aves > Psittaciformes > Psittacidae > Pezoporus > Pezoporus flaviventris. The sequence goes on from NW_026892603.1 coordinate 7,007,991, forward strand.
CAAAACAAAATACAAAACTGACCTTAAAGAAAGGACCAGAATAACTTCACATCTAGCAGTTTAAGCTATATAATCTATAGAAGAAGAAAACAGAGCATCAGAGCAATTCTCTTCCATATTAACATCTCCCGTGATTGATCAATAAAATATCAACCATAAATAGAGCAAGACATTTACAGCCTTGTGCAGCCCTGCTTATGACATGAAAACAATCAATTTAAGAGTCAAGAACATGTGTGTCACAACTATTTCTCTGTGACACCAAAAGCACAGTTTAAAAGCTTTTGCCCCAGTGTAAGTTACTATGTGAAGAAGTAAAAAAAAAAAAACCAACCAAAAACCAACATATAATTTCTTTTAACTGGCATTAATTTTAGTGATATTCCTTTAGTTTGCGCTTCTTAAAAACAGAAAGTAAGTATGATAAGAAACACAAAGACAAGAGGTATACACATATAACAAAACACTAACAAAGACTTCTTTACTTACATAAAATGTTAGTATTTTTAAAGTTTTCATAGAATTTAAGGGAAGCAGAAATACCAAGAACTATGCAACCCAAATTACTATAGTATAAAACCACTTAAAGATGCTGAATCACAAAAAAAAACCCAAACCAAAAACCCAACCCCGAAACATAACCACAATCAAGTCAGACCATAAAAGCACTGGTGACAAAGGCAAAGCCCGGAGTGAAATAACAGTACTCAAACCAATGTCAACGTTCAAAACCCTGAAGATAGAAAATGCTGAAATAGAAAGCACGGTGCTTATTAGATATAACATTCAATAGGTTGAAACCCACTTCTTTCCCTGCATACAGTTCTTTTTAACTGCAAACCTTCAACAGCTGCTAAGTATGATACAGACACATATTTGTAAGAACTTCAAGATGTTTTTCTAACAGTTGACCCTTCAAACATAGAAGACAAATAGCCCTAAAAGCTACTTTGGAGCAACCTGCTGAATCTTGCTCCAACTGTTGCACTCTTGAGATCTCTCCTTTAGAATCTCTGAGGATATGCTAAGGAGATGAGGATATTCTCTTGCAAATAAACTACTGAAAAGGTGAATGGCATAGTGACACGTAGGAGATAACAACCAGCTGCACCCTAGTGAAGCTATAACCCCACAGCACTCCCCTTCCTGGCCACATGCTGATTCTGCACAGCTTTGGGTGGTAGCTTGCTTCCTTGGCAATCTGATTCAGTTTGCTGAGCCATCACATCACTAACCCACACAATTAACAAAAACCACTTTGTGCCCCTTACCAAGCTGAACTGCTGGTTAGCAAGCTGAACTAACCCGTGGATGGTTAAAAGAGAGAGACAGCACATAGACAGTGCTGGCATCGCCCTTTTAAGCCAGAGCAGAGTTAGATTTTCTCAATTATTTCCTGGAACACCAGTCCTGGAAACAGAAAGGAAATCACAGAATGGCTGAAGTTGGAAGGGACATCTCTGGAGGTCATCTTGTCCAACCTCCTGCTCAAGCAGCGCCACCTAGAGCTGGCTGCCTACGTCCATGTCCAGACAGCTTTTGAATATCGCCAAGGATAGAGACTTGTGCCAGTGCTTGGTCACTCTCACAGGTAAAAAGGATGTTTCCTGATGCTCAGAGGAAACCTGTGTTTCAGTTTGTGGCCAGCCATTGCCTCTGGTTCTGTCACTGGGCACCACTGAAAAGAGCCTGGCTCTGTCCCCTTTCCACCCTCCCATCTGGTATTTATGTGTTTATAAGATCCCCCGAGTCTTCTCTTCTCTAGGCTAAACAGTCTCAGCTCCCTCAGCCTTTCCTCATATGTAAGATCCTCCAATCCCTTAACCACTGTGGCCCTTCACTGAACTCGCTCTAGTATGCCCATGTCTAATCTTGGACTCAAACCCGGACCCAGCACTCCAAATGTGGCCTCACCAGAGGTAGGTAGTGGGGAAGAATCACCTCCCTCCCCCTGCTGGCAACACTATGTCTAATGTAGCCCAGGATACCATCAGCTGCCTTTGTCACAAGGGCAATTGGGAGGAACCTCTCCACCAACAGACGGGAAAAACACACGGAAAAAGCCAAGACGTGGTGAGAGTGCCACATCCAGATGCTAGCTCTGGCTTACGTTCATCAGTTCCCATATCATGGGGATCAAGCATAAGCTTTTCAATGGTGAAATGAAAAGGAATTAAATTAACAGTTCAGTTGGAAGGGACCTACAACAATCATCTGCTTCAACTGTCTGACCACTTCAAGGCTGACCAAAAGTTAAAGCATGTTATTAAGGGCACTGTCCTAATGCGTCTTAAGCACTGACAGGCTTAGGGCATTGACCACCTCTCTAGGCAGCCTGTTCCAGTGTTTGACCACTCTCACAGTAAAGAAATGCTTCCTAATATCCAGTCTAAACCCCGCCCAGTGCAGCTCTGAACCATTCCCACACATCTTGTTACTGGATACCACGGAGATCAACACTCCCTCTCCACTTCCCCGTTTCAGGAAGCTGTAAAGAGCAACGAGGTCAACTCTCAGCCTCCTTTTCTCCGAACTAGACAAACGCGGTACCCTCAGCCGCTCCTCACAGGACATGTCTACCAGCCCCGTCTCCAGCTTTGTTGCCCTCTGTTGGACGCAGCCAAGTACCTTCACATCCTTCTTAAACTGGGGGACCCAGACCTGCACACACAGAACAGTGGGAGGCCGCACCAGTGCTGAATACAGTGGGATAAGATTCTCTTTTGACCAGCTGATTATTCTGTGTTTGATGCACCCAGTCCCCCTGGCTGCCAGGACACATTGCTGATTCACACTGACCCTGCTGTCAACCAGCACCTCCACTTCCCTTCCTGCAGAGCTGCTCCCTAGTCTTCCACTTTATACTCGTGTCTGTGGAAACACATGCGTATCACAGCCGTACCACACAACGTTTCGAACATCAGCTACGGCCTATAAAACAAACGGGGGTTAAGAAACCGGGGCTGGGAAGGCCTGGCTTCGGCAGCGGTGACCTGAGGGGATCCAGTATCTAAAGGGAGAGGGAAGACGGCCCTTAGGGGAGGGAAAACGCGAGGTAATTTCAGCGAAAAGGATTAAATGTCAGGGCTGGAAGAGGACGGCCGTTAAACAGCAGCGACACTCACAACACCATCACCCCCGGCCCCGCCACCCCATACCGCCGCCACTCACCAACCTCCACCACCTCTTCCGGGTCGCGTCGGGCAAAAGGGAAGGCGTGCCGCTATCCCCCTCCTCCCCCTTCCCAAAATCCTGGCGCTGCCAGGGTAACGACGCCACTTCCTCCCGCGAAGGGCAGGTAGCTGTGCGGCCATGGGCGACGTCCACCAGGTGCCGCGGCACCGCATCGCCACCAGTCACCTGGCGCAGTTCATCGGCCAGCCCGTCTGCTTCGTGGGCCGCGTCGAGAAGGTCGGGGTCTGCTTGGCGGTCACTGCTGCCCTTGGGGGCGGTTGGGGTGGGGTAAGGCCTTGCCCCGGGGTGCACTCCCGCCTGGGGCCTTGCGAGGGGACGCTGTGGCCGTGCCTGGTGCAGCGGCCGCTGTCCTGAGGGAGGCCGCGGCTGCGGGCAGGCCCGGGGGTAGGGCGGCAGGCGGTTGTAACGGTCTGATCTTCCGGGAAGAGGCCCTCCGCGCCGGTCCGGCTGGGGCGGCTGAACCGGTAACGCTTGCAGCCCGCCGCCCTCTGAGAGCACGGGCCTCGTGTCTCTTCTAGATACACCCGACCGGGAAGCTCTTCGTGCTGTCGGATGGGAACGGAAAACACACGACCGTGGAGCTGAGCGACCCTGTAAGTTCAGGAATGCCGTGGAAGTACTTGATGTTGCCTCTTGTGGATCCCGGAGGTTTTGTCCCTTCTGAAACCTGTGCAAGCCTTAACATGCATTGAGTTTTTAGTCAGGAAAAAAAAATAATGCCTGGTTTCTGCCTTTTCCACCTGTTTCATTGCCTCTTACATCTTCCAGCTTCCATGCAGTATGTCAGGAGCCACCTTGGTCTTCATCAGTTTTCAGCTGATGTTGAGAGCAACAGCTCATTCCTTGTCAGACACATCCCTGTCTGCTAATTTGTCTTACTGTGTTCATTGTTTGCAGTGTCATATATGCCACTGCATGTATTAGCTTTATTTTAATTTTGCTTTTTCCTCCCTTTTTCTTATTGCCTTTATATGCCTAGCAGATTTTGTAAAGATAATCAAGAAGCCCCAAGAACATGGTTTTCTCATGAGTATTTTGAGTTGACGTTTCTATATGCTTGTGTAACACTTGCCATAGCATTCCAGTAAACTTCATAGTTAGCTTGAGGCATCCTTAATGCAGTGGGTATAAGATATGCTGGCAACTACTGCAGAAAAATACTGCTTCCTTTGTTACCACATACCACTTACTAGAGGAATAACACCCTGTTATTGTCTTTACGTTTTTTTTTTTGTCCCTGTAACAAACGTTGTAATTAAGAGATTCATTTCATTGTGATGGTAAATGCTTTAACTGAGCATGTGTGTGGTCTTTACATCATTTTCTCTGAATAAGTTGTTAAATTCCCATGTGAAATAATTGCACATGGTACACTCTGACGTCCAAGATGCTTTCTAACTTCTTTTTCCCTTTAATAGATGCCTTTGTATGTATGTGTCACTCCTCCTTTCAAAAAAAGAAATACAAAATTGTGGGGAGGAGAGGGAATCTATTGCTGGGTGCCAGGAGATTTGCTAGAAAACTAAAAGTATGTGTTAGATATTGGAAGAACATTACTGAAATAGTACCACACTCTTAAAATTAGAATCTTAGAAAAGAAAGAAAACATCTTTAAGCTATACAGTTTTGGAACAAGGTTAAAGTTTTAGCTGTTTTGTTGGGTTTTTTCTTTATTTTCCTTGTTCAACCAAAAGCTTGTATTGTCAGTATCTTTGTATTCTGAACACTCACTGACAGATTACTTCAGAAATAATTTCCCATTATACCTCTTGAATCTGGAATACTGGAACTGCTCTCTGCAGTATATGATACCTCCTTACCTCTTACAGAGTTCTATAATTTTGTCAGGTTTAAATGCAGGGCATTAAAAACTGTATTCTGCTGTCTTCTTCAGTCTCTCTTCAGCGATTAAATAACACTTCTATATGCTTATAAACTGTTATCTTCCTTCTGATGCTTCTTTGTATTTTTTGTGTGTGTGTGTCAGTACTGAGTTGCCTGTTACAAAAGCTAAATCTATAAGTGGTTCAAGTTTTTGTGGTTTTTTTTTGGGAGAGGGACATGGCTGTTCAGTAGTCCTGTACTGTTTGATAGGGAACAGAAACTGAACAATCAGTTGTGGAGAGTTCCTAGCTTAAGTGCTATGAACTGGAGGCAGCAGCTAATTAATTTAGTAACACTAATTTTATATTTTGTGTTTTCTAGCTAGATGAAGAGATCTCAGGAGTCATTGAAGTCGTTGGAAGAGTAACAAATCAAGCAACCATTATGTGCATGTCATATGTCCAGTTCAGAGAAGATAAAAGTCCATTTGGTAAGTAAGAATATACATTATGATGTTCATTTTGAGTTTGTATTTAGTTCTTGAATAAGTAATTAAGACAGGCTGAGAGAGTTGGGCTTGTTCAGCCTGGAGAAGGCTCCAGTGAGACCTGGTAGCAGCCTTCTAGTACCTAAAGGGAGCCTACAAGAAAGCTGAAGAGGGACTTTTTCAAGGGCGTGCAGTGACTGGACAAGGGAGAATGGTTTTAAACTGAAAGAGGGTACATTTAGATTAGACATTAGGAAGAAATTCTTTTTATGAGAGTGGTGAGACCCTCAAACAGATTGCCCAGAGAAATTGTCACTGCCCCATCCCTGGCAGTGTTCAAGGCCAGGCTGGATGGGGCTTTGAGCAACCAAATCTAGTGGGAAGTGCCCCTGCCCATGGCAGGGGGGTTGGAACTAGATAAGCTTCAAGGTCCCTTCTAACCCAAATTATTCTATGATTCTGTAAGTAAAAAGGGAAACCTTGTTTATCTTTGCTTATGGACAAGGTCTTTCAAGCTGCCAGATGTGCAGTAAAATGTGGGAAAGTTGAGTGTCATGGGAAAAATCCTGCACAAGATATACCATTTTACTGTCAAACTAGGGACTGACTTGAAGTTGGGAGCCAGCCTAGATAATTCTGATTATTCTCTCACTCCTGACCACGTGGTTCTTGCATTACACTGGACCTTGTGTGATTGTACAGCTCGCAGACCTAAAACTAACCTTCCAAAAAGCAAGCAATGGGAGGGTTGCTGCCTTGGAGAAAACTGGGGAGGATGAGGGGCTCTGGGAACACTTAGCTAGAGTGTTCTGAAATAAGCAGAGCTTTAATGCTCTCATTTGCTTGTGGGGAATTTAGCTTACGCATCACAACAATTTTCTTTGCCTTCTTTCAGATCTGGAACTATACGATGAAGCACTAAAAATTATTCATGAATTCCCTGAATATTACCCATTTGGTACTGAGAGGAACACTTGATTTTTCTTTGCATACATTGACAGCATGGTAACAGTTGAATTTATTTCCCACCAATACACTGAAAAGATGCTAATACATGCGCCACGTATTGCCACTGAGGAATGATTTCTTTGCAAATGTATTTGTTCAGCAAGGAGAACACTTTTGCGGCTCTCTCACTGTCTGTACATAACTCTTTTGCATCCTTGAGGGGTGTTCTCTTGCAGGATTGGTCTTGCTAGAAACTGAAGTTTTGTAACCAACTTTGTGTTGTTATTGGTAAAGGTTACCTTTTTACAGGAAACTTGTACTGAGGACATTTGGTGGGGGTTTAATGTAAAGATCTTTTTTTAGTCTCATTTGCTTTGGTATAAAATCTGTTGAACACAAGGGGTATTTTGCATCTTGGAAATGGTCTCCAATAAAAAAGTGGGCTTTTTCAGTGATATGTGGTGACTCCTGTTTTAGCAGACACACGTAATTTTAAGAAAGTCGAGTACGAGGTACTTACTCTTGCTCTGATGTTAAACACTTGGAAGATGTCTAGGTAGGCTTGGGGATTTCAAGTGCAGTTGACTTTCCATCACAACCTTTGTTTTTGGTGGGAGTCTAAGTGATGACTTAACCATGTAAACTTCTAAACACATCCCAATTTTCTTATTATCCCGGCTATTTACAGCACATAGCAGAATTCTTACAGCTCTTGCGGTAACACAGTCAAAGGAAAATCTAACTTTGGAAATATTCTCTGTGAATTAATGAAGTATTTCATTGTATTTTAACTAAACCTTTTCTACAAAGAGGTTTCAGGTTTAACAGCTAGAGTTAGTGCCTTACACAGGTGGCTGGCTTTGTGCTTATTTATACACATCTGTGTTTTCAGTCAAGGAACTTATGTTTCAACGGTTACTTATTAAAGTTACTACAAACTGGGTGGAGGATCAAGATAACAGATGATTCCTTCCCCCCTCCCCACCCTTTACTCAGAAGACAAGATAATGACAAAGTTACTGCCACTGGGAAGGAAACATCTTTTCCAACTTGGTTGATTCTACAGTTCTATGAAACCTGAGTCAGTCTTGTACAGCAAAAAAGAACATAAGGTCAGCATGGCATGAAGCCATGCTCTGTCCTGTAGCACTATTACCACTGTATTTTAGTGCTCAGTAGGAAAAAAAGTCATTTTAGTAACTGTGTGCATGTTTTCCTAGCATTTAAAAGTCTTTGATTCTACTTTAGAAAACTGGTATTTGTGCTTGTACATATATTCTGTAAAATGTTACATGCAGTTACCAAGCAAACATCATCCAGGCCTGATAAACCAGTCTACCATTAGATGGCTACACCATTTTACCCCCCACACAGAGACCATCCTTGGATGGGTGGGCCTGTGTGTAAATGTTTTAATGTATCCAAGTGGGAAATGCTCCAGTTTCTTTTTGTTAGTCAACACTCTTACTTACACAGTCATGCAACAATGATATGTGGCTAGGCAAGCAGTGTACAACTTCAAGTTTCCACTACATGCTCTTCATCTACTTCTCGATATTCTGGCAAGGGTTGTGAATAAACAGCCTACCCTGGCTATATATAGCTGTACCAGTAAGACAGCAATGCAAGGAACTGTGAAATATTCTTGATGTTAAAATAATGCTCAGGTCACATATGCATTTATCAGGTGTGGGAAGTTCCCAGTCATTCCATGTATCCAGGGGAAAGGAATAGCCATGGAGCCTGCTGTCTGGTAGGATGGCACTAACAAGGTGAAGGTGTGAGAAACTGCTACACCTGGTAGATAGTAAATTGGGAAATAGTGGCTTCATGTATTACTGACCAGAGGGGAGTCACCAGAGCAATTCTATCACAAACACAGAAGAGGTGTGTCACCAAAAACAGGACAGCAGAAGATCCAGTAATGGAAGGTATAAACAGGAGTCAGCAGTTGCTTTGGGAGGATGTGGGTGTGATAAAGGATGGGAATCTGGGAGAGTATATCAATGATGTAACAGGGCTGACTGGGAGAAGTTCCTGTCATTTGTAGCACAGCAGTGAGCCTGCAGCTCCCACTACACTTGTGACTGATCTTAGGGACCTGGCTTTTTTCCCCTGCACTTCCCAAGCGAAGGTTTGGAGCAGCCTTCCTAACCTTGGCATGTGGAACAGTGCCACACTGCCTTCTCCTGTAACATCTGGGAGAGTTGGCAGGATCCTAATCTAAGGAAACAACTAGAAAACACAAATGTGGTACAGAAAGGGTGTCTGCCAGAGGACAGAAATTCCCTTGTAGTGAGGATGCCCAGGGGAGGGCACCAGAACGCAGCAGTGCAGCATGCATGCAGCTCTAGGGCTGCGCGCAGGTGAGGTGAAACCTCATGTGGGATGTCACTGCATACTTGCCTGGCAATCACTAAACTCCTAGATGACCCTGGTCACCATCATCAGGACTGCTCCACTGTCCTTGCTCAGGCACGGACACATGTACAACTCACACTGTACTCAAATGCAAGCATCCTGTGCATACAGCGAGGAAGTGCTTGTGCTTAATCAGGGAAGGGAGGCAAGGCCGGAGCATATAATGAAATAAAAATACAGAAATGTAGCCAGCATGAACCACAGTGTCAAACCATATTGGCACACAAGGCCACTTTTACCTAGTTAACTGAGATTTAAGCAGATATCAAAACAGTAAATGTAAAAGTAACTGCAGCTATTAAAATGTCTGGAGCTATCATTTTTGTTAGAATAGATCACCCCCCAAATCACAGCTTTTTAAATGTAAAAGCAAAACCACAAAAAAAAAAAAAAAATCATTAAAAAACATACACCTCTACTTCGTAAATAGTGGAATTACTTGTCTGAGAGCCCGATCACCAATTACAACAGCCAAAACTGGTAGTTATACTGTACTGGAATATGGACACACATGCATAATACAAAACCTTTCAAAGACATGCTGAGTATCAAAGCAAGCACCTAGTTTAATGAAAGGACAGAATTTGACATGAACAGGTACAGTCAAGTTGAAAACATTACAAATGAGTTTTTCTTTTCATAAAAAGATGAGACAATGTAAGTTAATAGTTGTGTTCACCTGGACATGGAAATATCAGGAAAATTTACTACATGTTGTTACTACAGAGGAATAAAAACATATTCTTGACACTTACAAATCCTCATTTCCATAAAGCAGAAGTTTTATTGCCTGTATTTATATAAATAGGGTATGATACAGTAAACCCCAGGTTACATTTATAAATGGAGAACATTTTGAAGAGTTCTTCAACAGCAACACGAAGTGTGCAAATATACTGGAAAAGGAAATAAATACTCCCAACAAGAAAAAAAAAAGTAACTGCTCTCCCATGCCTACAAATATCAAGTACCTCTTAGATTTTAGCTTAAAAAAGATCTTTGTCAATTAGGCAAGAATTTTAGATCAGAATAGATGCAGAAGACGTATTACAACATCAGCGCTAAACCATAAGACACAACCCAAAGCCCTGAATGGAATTGTGTACATCTGCAGAAAACACTTCTACGTTCTATCATGTTGCAGCTACACTAGAGCACTTTGAACTAGTGGTATATTACAATATATTCTCTTTTAAAACAGCCATTTTCACAGTCCTGGCAATACAGTACCAGTTTATTGCTAGCATTCCATTTAGTATTTCGTAGTACGTAAGTGTTAAGTAACTCATATACTGTTTCTATCAGTAAATAAACACACACCAAGTAAACTGATGTTATTATCACATACCTTAAAACAGGTTTTTTTTTTCCCCTAATTTGTGTGAATTTTGTTGCCTATAAAATTAAGGACAACAATACCAATCAGCTCCTAGAACAGCATTAGCAAAATAGCACTGTATCTCTCTCAAGTTAATAAATAACCCTAATTCCAGCTGGTAACATCTAGGACTACTTTGGTTCAATGACCTAAAATTGTGCCGCCATTATGGAGCAGACTGGTATCCGCTAGTGACCAGAAGCAGGATTTATATAGGTTCATTTCACACTTCCCAGCATATTTCAGAAGTACAGGGAAATGCTCACTATTCAAAAGTCCTCAAATACATTTGAAGACAAAATTCAGCATGTAGTTTAAAACTTAAATATTTACAAGTCTCCAGTCCTTGAGACTTCAGATCTTCACAGTACTACATTAAAAAAATAATCAAATGAAACCTCCCCACGGTTTACCTGCACTCTGCACTGAAACAGACACATGGCTTTTCAGGGAACTCTTCTCTGGGATAGACGTCACTAGGAAACAAACCCCCAATTCTTTAGCATTAAAATTCACATCAGCTAGGTATGTAGGTAAATGAAGACCTTGAACTGCAAACATGCTGCTTTACTGTTAATAAAATGTGGGAGCAGAAAGAAATTGATTTCTCTTTAAAATAAGTCTTCAGAGTACAATTAACAGTGGCACTTTGAATGAACTTTCAAGGAAACTCATTTGCATACAAGAAAGTGTGATCAAACAATGGAAGAGTCACTTTGCATCTTGTGAAGAACACTTTTGAGGTGTTTATTTTGAAGGCCCACTTTCATAGCATATAAACACTGGTTTGTTTGGAAAACAAATACAAGGGCCGACCAGCACTACCCTTAAAGCCTTTTTATTAAAAGTTCTTCAGATTTCAGTAAATCCAAAGAGTCCACAATTCCAGGAGTGCTTTTGAGCTGAACTGTTTCAATCCTCTGAAAAAGGACCACATACCACACCCAGAGGCTCATTTCACAGATACCTGCCTCTACCAAGCACAGTCATACACACAGCATTTTACTATACTAACCCGATAGCAATTTATTTTTTCAGAGTCAGTAAGTGACCTTTGTCATAAAATATATGCTTGGGCTATGATGGAGATCCACAAGAAAACTTCACGTTTTCAAGCAGTATTTATGCCTGGACAGTCTCTGCTGGAATGAGATTCCCTGTTGTATCCAGCTGCATACACTTACAAGAGCAGGCAGAAACTGGGCACTCAGTATGGTCCCTGGATAGCAATAGTAGAAAAAAGAAAAAATGGGTAAAATAAAATTAACAGTAATTTTGTAATCTATTACAATTTGTATGTGCAAGGGCACATACTTAATTGTAGCTCAGAAAAACTCAGCATCATAACGAAGTTTTGCACATGTTCTAAACCAACAAAACATGATAATAATAGATACAGCAAAAGAGGCATGTCCTGCTCAGCGCAGCACAGACATGGGAAGGAAGAAAGATTTTAACATCAGCTTACCTGAACCAGCTAAGCATGTGCCCAGCATGTCCACCATGCCTACAGTTGTGGCACCAAGTAAACCAGTTGTTGAACTGGGCTAATTTCTTGTCTTTGCTGAGATCCACCTTTTCATCTGACTTGGATCCTCCTGTGCAGAAACAAACCCACCACCCCAAACATGCTCGTAAATCATTATGCTTCTTTTATATTTCAGTCCCTGTAACACTATTAGAATAAATTTGAAATTAGCAACATTATGTGAAGAAATGGCCTGAGAAGAGCCACACAAGTCAGTAAAAGAGAAGTTAGTAAAGAACTGTTGGAATGCCAAAGAAAGAATTACATTGCTGAGCTGTTGCTTCATGTCTTACAGGCATCCTAAACTTGCCTATTAAGCAAATTTTACAGACAGAATCTCTTTCAACAGTGATCTATGTTTCAGTGATTACGTTCCATTGAATTATGGGCCTGTTTCACTGCACATGACATGTTTGCTTTAGACAAATCAACAAAATCCAAGTTATGAGTTGGAAGAATGATAATATAGAAGTCATAACAGATGTGAAAGAACAAGAAGAAATGTATAAAGAGATGATAACTGCACAGAATTTCATGGCTCTGTAACAAGACTGGCCTAAAAATATGAACAAAATCAGTTCCATTTAGACCTTGTATAATGCTGAAGCCAAGACATGTAGAACCAAAAGATTCTTTCTAGTCACAGTATTTCTTAACTGTGACAACATGATCCATATGTTCTTTCATACTTAGTGACAGAGAGAATACCGCATTAAATTATCCTCTCTTCCAGCTAAAAGTCTGGAAAACATTCTATAATTTCTGTAATATCCCTACGATTCATCTCAAGAAAACACACTTCCCATTTCTTACAGTTTTGAAGCTCACAATACTGACCACCACAATACTTGCATCTTTTCTTCTAACCATGGAATTTCACTGACACTGTCACTAGGAAAACTGTAAGAACACAGTAACTGTGCATACTGTCTGACACCAAATTGCTGAGACATAGGTTTCATCATAAAAATCAGATGGGATATAAACACGTTTTCAATTATGGTCTTCCTCCCTCAAATGAATATTTACAGAATGAGTACAGATGGAAAGAAAAAGGTGCAACAGAAGATCATCCAGTGGACACTGCCTATTAGGCCTCTAACAAGTACTCCATCTTATTAACTAAAATGCACATCATACCTGGACAGCTGGAAACTGGTGTTCCCATATTTATCAAGCAAAGTGCACAGCGAGGAAGGGGTTTACGGCAACCAGGACAGCTTGTAACTTTTGACTTTGTTGGCGAGCCACTAACTCCATATTGGCTGAAACCTCGTCCCTGATGAGGGATAGCTGAACAACTGTAAGAGATTGATTTTCCACAGAAATTGCAACTCACAAACACCTAAAGAAAACAAAAACCCATTAATTTTTTTGTTTGGTTACGTTTTTGCTACACCTATGAGTGAATTTGTTCAAGCTAGTAAACACTTATTTACCAGATATTCTAGACAGTGGCCTGAAAAGCCAAGGTGACTTGTGAAGGAATTTCTACCATCTTGGCTTATAGATGTGCCACACAGTCATGAGAAGTAGGCCTTAATGATGATCACTTACCTCAAAAGCACATGAAAACATGCAGAATTATGACAACTTGCAAAGTTATTATTTAAGATAATAAAAAGCTGTATCTGCAGTCATGAAAGAAACTAAGGTTACTCTAATTACTGTATAATTAAATGTGGTCTCTCCTTCCTTATACTCACTCTATGACCAGTCTCAAGCATGAGAAATTTTCTGATAATCTTTCTCTTTGTACCTTATGCCACAAGTTCTGACTTAAAATCCAAGGAGCACTTTTTAAACTCTTTAGGAGCTGTTTATGTTGATCACATAAGGAAAGAGCAGTAAAATCCCTCCTGCCTGGAGCAGCATGGATGCAGCTCTCCTTAAACAGCTTTGATGGATACATTAATTCAAAAATAGCCTTCCTCAGAGACCGCTGGGCCCTCAGGCTTGCAGTGCACATATGTAGCAGAGCAGAAAGTGCCGTAGTAAGAAGAAGTTGGCTAAAAACGCCACCAGATGTTAAGCAGATAGCATTTGGACAGGGCGTTAGTTTTTGGTTTAGCTCATGTTCAGAACTGATAATGAAAGTTGCTGTTCACTTTCAGTTTAGGGTTCAAGAGCTTCAAAATAGCTCTGAGGTCCACCTCAATTAAAACAGAGCCAATCTGAACTAGTTCTTGGTTCAATTCCCTGGCTTCAACATCATCCTCACCCTGTTGCTGAATTCACCTGGATGAATCATCTCTATTTTTTTCATCATGGGAGGAAAAAGGGACCCAAACAGTTTTATCAGAAAACTGGTGTTGAAAAGATTCGGTTTCTAAAAGACAACCTGGTACTTGAAAGTAAAAGGTCTACAGAAAAAAAAAAAAGGCAAAAAAAGAAAGAAAAAGGCGGGAAAGTGATTTCCTAGATTAGGGATGAAGAAATGTAGATTTTTTTTTTTACTATAGTTCTGCACTCTGTCAAAACAGTTATCAAGTGTAAAAAATAAAAATAAAAAAACAGAAAAAAAATGGAGGGAAAAAAGAAACAAAAAAAAAAGAAACCACCACAACAACAAAAAAAACAACCCACAGTTCAGCTCCATTTTTAGGGCAGCCTTAGCTGAAATCTTTCTTCTGCACATGAATCCTCATGAAAGCCAATCTGCAGCCAGCAACTTTTTTCTATAGAAATACCAGGCCACCTTCCTTTCTGGACTGGTCATACTTCATACCAGAATTACATTTACCTGGGCTAAAGGTTTTGAACTGGGATCCAGCTTACTCCTATGGATATCGAATTCTGCACGTTTATGCCAAAATCTCCAAGCATCTAAAAGATTCCTGTAGTTCTCAATCCAGTACTGAACCCTCTCATCCTTAAGTACTTCTGATGGAGAACCCTAAAGCAGGCAGGGAAAAATGTCAGACATGCTGAAGATACACAATACATATTACTTACTTCTAAAAAGGCTTTACAAAGCGTACGATAAGATATGAGAAATAACAGTGTAGTTTGTTTAGAAAAAGATTAATTTTCTCTTAAACTGCAACATAAATTTGATAATTTTTTTCTCCAGTCTGCCGCTGCTTGAAAGTACTTGTGCTGCCAGGTCCTCCTAAAAACTTGTGTCTGTCAGATGAAGTACTACAAAATTCTGTCACATAACACATTCTAAATCATTGTTATTATATGCAGTTAAACACGGTGTTGGCAACAGCTGCAACTGTAAGCACCAAGACAAGTCCATCATAAAAAAACCCAAACCCAATGCCTACAAACAAAAAAACTCACCTCAGTTCTTTGTCAAAATCCTGGAAGCAAAAAAAAATAATGAACTTCTCTGAAAATACACCAGCAATAAGCAGGGGAATGGGTATTCCCAGTTCAGCTAGTGAAAAGGGCTACTTTTTCTTTTTGCTTCTTTCCCCTACTATCCTCTCAAGCTATCTCAACCAGGGAGAGTGAAGAAACATATTCATAGTTAACACTGATTGTTTCAGATGATTCCACAAAACACACATGATATATATTGTCCCAACTGATTACAGAAAATACTTTTTAGTTCAAAAGAGGCAGTATTATTCTGCTACAGAAGCTGTATTTAGTTCTCCTGTATAAAGATATGAGTGAAACACTAACCTGTAGCATGCAATAGCTTGCTGTCTGGACATCTCCCGTTCTGTCAACGTAACTTTCCATCAAGTCAACTCCATCTTTTGTCAGCCCTGTTAACAGTATTCCCTCCAAATTCCCAGCATCTTTCATTTCATTCGTCAGCTTTTCAATAAACCTGTTCAGCTACAAAACAGAAAAATTTACTTAACTTTTGCCATCTATTCAGCCTTTCCTAACTTGTGTCATACACTGGCATATAACAAAACTTTCATGATTTGGATAGATTTAAGAGTATCAGCTGCTAACAGAACATGTTGCTTGCTAGACATTACACAGAAAAAGTTATATGGCTATATCTATTGTATTGCAAGAATTCAAGTATTTATCAACAAACTTTTATGCCTCCTGATAGGAAGAGCAAAGAGGTAGGTTACATATTTAAATACTTTAGTGAATTTAAATGAAAACATTCCTGCTGTAAAGCCAAGCCTTAATTTGAATATAAGCATCTGGAAATAAATACTGAGTAAGTACAAATATTCAAGAAAAACAGACATAAAGGTAATGCAACAGCATTTAGCAAACTAGCATGTCATGAATACTAATAAAATCCTCAAATAAACAAGAAAAACAACAACAACAAAAAAAAAATCAAGCTGAAGGTACAAACTGAAGACCAGATTATATCCTATTGCAGTGAGACAGATCACTCATGACTTTTCCCACTGTTCACCCCTCCACTCCAGAGTTTCTTCCACCTCTAAATAAAGCCCAGCCTTACAGTTTGCTTAAATGTGCAGCCACAAACTTACCTGAGCATCACTGAGGAACTTGCAAGCAAATGCCACTCTGTCTCGTACAGCTACATTATTTTCATACTTTGGAGAGAAACACAGAAATACCACCATCACACACAAGTTTCCACCTTGTCAATACATTGTTTGTAAAGGTCAGACCATTTGCACTATTGTATAGCTAATACTATGAAATTAATTATGTACAAAGAAAATGGCACATCTGAAGAAAGCAAACACTAAATCTGAGATTAATCACTGACACTCAGATACAGGTATCAGAGCAAGACTAGCTATAGGAATAATCTGTTCAAATGGTAGGAAAACCTAGTATAAAACATCCTACGAGGTTAATGAAACTCCAAAACAAAGAAACTTTGCAGGTCATGTAGAGCTGGACTTAGAGCTTCTAGCACATACAGCTAAGAATGCTACCAAGTCACAGGGGGAAGGAAAATAAACCTTCATTTACCATATTTACAAAATAACTAGCCTAACCACCAAATCCTTTCTAAAAATCATGATTAAAAGTTAACAAACAAACAAAAAAAAAAACCAAACCCAAAACCTCAAACAACTAAAAACTAATTCCAAAAACCCAGAGCACGGGTTTCTCACAAGAATATTGGCACTCAAGGTGCAGAAATGCAATAATATTTACTTTCTGCTTTTTAATCCTTTTAGTAGAAGTGACACTGAAGGGAAAAAAAAAAGAAATAAATCCTTGACTACATAAAATTCCAGTACTACGCTGTGCCTGTATTTTCCCTCCTGATGTTCTCAGAATAGGAACTGTGATCAACACTGCCAAAACAAGGAGATGTGCTTGGCAAAATATTTTTTTATGCAAACTTCAACAGGTCTCACTGAAGTAAACTTAAAACAAGAAAAAAAAACAACAAACCAAACAACCCACCTTGTGATCTGTCAGTTTCCAATTCAGAAATAAAAAACAACTATAAAATTATTACGTAAAATCCAGAGAACCAGAACATTCTCCCTTGACGAAAAAAACCTCAAGTTTCTCTCTTTTGGGTTTCTTAAACATTTCCCCCCGTCCCCACCCCTTTTTTTTTTTCTAAATACCCTAAAAGCATCATATCGCATGACAACTTTCTTTTCAGCGGATTTAGGCCAATTATCCTGTTGCATTACAGAAGTCCTCCCTTGAGCTAAATAATTCCTATAGAATCCAGTATTGCTGTTGTTATTTAACCAAGGATCAAGTGTATTACTCCTCCAAAGGCTCAAAGTATCTCATAATTAAAGATTTAGTTTGTTCTTCACATGGCAATTTTATACCACATTCAGAAGATGTTTACTTAAAATAATTTCACTGTGTTGAAATACTTAACAGAATAGCTTCACAAGAAAAAATACAACCCAATGCATATACAGCTAATGAAACTCTTGCAAAATCCCCTGCACTTACTGTTTTGTGCATTTCCATTATTAACCTCCCTTCCCCTTTTCCCCCTGCTTAAATTATTTTGATAACCTATTTCTAGTAGTTTAATAACCCCATGCTAAAAAAAAAATCCTCTAAAAAATGTGTAAGCTATATTATTTTCTCTGTTTATGCATGTTTTATTCACTAATACGTCTGTTTAGCAGAAAAAAATCTTACCCAACAGTATCAGAAGTCAATACATTCTAATTAATTCATTGAGTATAAAGCACTTCCCCTACATATATGTGTGCACACACAGACACAGACATATATAGGCACCTATTACTTAAAGCAGTTTTAACAAACAGAAGTTTACTCACCAAAACACCATCATAGGAACCAGACTCACTTGTAAGGAAAGCAAACATAGCACACAAGTAGGGATTGTTCAATTGCAGTCTAAGAGTACTGCACATTTCTCTCCAAAGTGAGTTCTTCTCATCTGTGTAGCCTGATAGAGCCATTGCCACAACATTAAGGTTCAAATCACCTGATTAATTAAAAACAAACAGTGAAACAATATTCAAGTTAAAAAAATCCAATTAAAACTGTAATTGAAAGCATCAGCTTGAAACAGAACATTCTGTCAGGATGCAAGACAAATTGTAGTAAAACTAAATAAAATAAAACACACATACCCTATAATTTATTAGGGTCTGCTTTAAATGCCTCTGTTCAGGTAAGGTAACAGCTCTAGAAGACACAAGCCCATGTGCATGACGGCCAGAGTTACATTTTAAGCAACAACACTCTGGTTGTTGAAATATTTTTAAATAGTTTTGAACTGCTAAATGTGTTCCTATCACTGTGATAAGATTGTCTTTATCATAATTCGTATTCACAAGAAGTAAAAACATAGGATTGTTTATGTAGCCATCACTTAACTGACCTAGCTGAAGGATGACAATTGCATACAGCAGCTTAAAGTTAACAAGTTTCCTAAAAACATCAAATCTATTTCATCTAGATATTAATTCTGCCATAAAGTTTAATTTTGTTTTTGAATCAAAAGGCAGTGTGTCTCTACTCTGAACTTTCCCCATGAAAAGCACACACTTCCCCCACCAAAAAGGGGCAATATTAAAAATAAAGAGAACCTTAACAGCTCCCTTCATGTCTAACCTACCCACTTTAGTGGCAAGACAGTCTTAAATTTAATAAGAACAAAGATGCAAATTGGAGTTGTAGGAGGAATATTGGCAAGAAAACAGAACAAAAATACCTCCGTCTCCTGGCTCAATTGTCTTAACTTTTCTCTCCTACACTGCAACTCTTACCAAATATTACTCAAAACCAAATGTTTTCTGCAGAGCCTGAGTATTACATTTCAGTTATTCCACAGCTGTTGTACCAGCAGGAAGTGGCATACAGCCCAATAGAAGCAGATATACATGACATCTGGCCAAGATGCAACTCCATTAAAACAAAAGAATCCCACTACTTCTGAGTGTAACACTTTCTGTGGAATGCAACAGTAGGAAATTGAAACATACAATCTATTTTAACTAAACAGTAATGCTTATGATAGTCTGAGGAGTGAAATATCAGGATTTGCCAGATTCTCAGGCTCCAATACAACTACTTCAAGTACCTGTAAGACAGCAGGCAAATTTTCATACTATATAACTCTGTTTTCAGAAAAAAAAAAATCTACTAAGGTGATTCAATACCAAAATAAAAGATACTAAACACACCTTTTCCTGAGGAAGCCCCTTTATTTAGAATTTGTATTGCTCGCCGTATGTCCAAGTTGAAAAGTGCTACAGCAGCAGCTCGCTCCCAGTCTCCTTCCTGTTCCAATGAATTTAGAAAAGGTTCCACATCTAAGTCTGTTCCCTTCTTTATCCACCCACAAAGCTGCAAAGCCAAGGATCTTTCCTCACTCAGATACTGAATAATATCTGCCTGCCTATCAGATCCACTCCTGCTGTGCCTGAGGTTCTCTGTTGTTCCTAGAAATGGGAAATAAGTTAAATGATGCTTAAACCACAATTTAAATTTAAATTGCAATGACAACACAACACTTAGATTTCCATCATAAAGCCAAGTATCATATTTTAGAACTTTAACATTACAAAAAACTCCATGGTAAGGAGCAGCATACACAAAATTATTTTGATATGCAAAAATCATGCATTGTAACTTGTCACATATCCCCCAGTAAGACTTTTCCATCCTCTATACATAAGATTTTGGAAATTCCTGTTGCAGTTGACAGGAGCTGTCAGTATGTCCAATTTGAAAATACATAATACAGCCTAGCACCTGTTCTACCAGTTCTTTCCTTAGCAAGCACCCATGTGCTAGAAGCCTTCCCACCACTGAAGAGTTACTTTTTTTGCTCTAAGGAGCATAACATTAATAAGAGACATAACAAATAAAGAAGGAAAGATTCAAATATTAGATTATCCTAATAAAAACTTCTCTGAGCATGAGAGGCATGAGATGTCCAGACAGCTTATTTAAACATAGTTATACAAATGTCCTACACAGTGACCACAGTAAAGAACTACACCCCTGTGTAGCACTTCAAAAAAACATAACAGTTAAGTGGGGAGCAAGAATTTTCAGTGCCATAGTCAAAAACCACACTTGGAATAGTTCAGTTGAAGATTTACCTCCAAGGATACTTGTTTTCATTGTCACTGACTTTCCAAGAAAATTCTCAGAATTACTGTAACATAAACTGTTAAATTACTTGTATTAAAACACAAACATAAATACTTTGTTTCTCTATTTTGAAATAGCCTCTTTCAACAATTTTTAAAGGCAAACCCATGAATGCATCATTCTGTAAGCATATTACAACAGAACTTATCAAAGTTGGAATATTCTTACCCAAAGATGACTTCACAATTGATTTAATGCCAGCATAAACTAAGGGACCTTTGTTTCCTGTAAGTTTTTGATCCATATCTTCAGTGTACTGCTTCATAAGTATTTTCATGTATAGGAAGCTTAATTTTTTCCCAAGTGTTTAAAAAACTTTTTTATTTTTTAATTTAAAGTCACATTATATTAACACATACAAAGTATTTACAGGATGTTGCATTAAAGATTTTCAAGAATTTCATATAAGTGGTTTACATATAAAGGCATATTACTTCTTCAGGATATAAAATAAAGGATATAATGCAGAGTGTACCAAAGTGATTTCAGCTGAGGATCTTCATTTCCAGCTAGGAGGTGATTTCTCCAAACTTGTTCGGTATCAAGACCATACCTTGACAGAGCTCTGAGCCGCATTTTGGTTGCTATGTCTTTTTCCAAGGAACTAGCCTTTCCTTCTTCTGTACACTCATATAAATGTCGTCCACAAGCCCACATTAAGGAGGTCACTGGACTCCATGCAAGAGAAATTCTTTCAAAAACTGTGAAGTCAGACATAGTCCTGTTGGAAGTCACTACTACCATTCGATTTTGACTTGTGGGATGCCAGGCAAATGAAGCAATGTAGTTTTCACATGGTTGGACACTTCTTTCAATTATTGTTGGCTCAGTCTCATCTCCAATAGGGGTAGGAGTATGCTGCATGTCATACAGTCTAATGATATTACTATCCCTTGTTAAAGTAGCTAGCAGTCCTGTTCTTGTTGGACACCACGCAACTTTTGTTAAGGGTTTTGGCTGCTCTGTCAAGGTCAAAACAGGCTTTTCAAACTTTCTTAAATCCCATATAGCAACCTGACCTTCATAGAAGGAAGCTACACGATCATGGAAATAGGGATCAACAGTCACTCCCTGGACAGCCTTAGTGTTTACAAATATTTTTTGGCTTGTGTTCCTCAGATCAAAAATAGCCAGATTTCGATGCATTCCAGCTAAAAGCAGCTTCTGATCCCGTGGAAGCCAACACAGAGAGAGGCAAGCATCGTTCTGACCTAATTCATATAATGGCTTTGTTACTACCAGTCCTGCTTCTGCATCTCCTGATGAAAGTCTTACTTTCTCTGTAGCAACTGCAGTCTCTGAGGCATATTTGCTACTGATATCCCAGATGAGCACTGAGAAGTCAGCTCGATGTTTATCTAACCCAGCAGCAAGCCAATTACTATCCAGTGGGTTCCATGCAAGGGTGTTGCATTGCCTCGCATGTTTGGGAACAAATTCTTTGCCTATTAAATCTTTACATTTTGAGTTGTGGTCTTGACCTAGGCTAGTAAGAACCACTCGACCATTGGCCTGTCCAACAGCAAGGAGGCATTCAGGATCATACTTTGGATACCAAGCCACACATTTCATGTACGGTGTATCGGAATTTATGGACAATAGCGTAGCTGTTGTTTCTTCCGATAATCGCAAGGACCCCGCCTTGAGTTCTGAACTTACAGCAGAGTCAATGTGATAAAGGCTCAATTCCGAATCGCACACAACAAATCTGTCAACATGGTGCGGGGCCCACAGAATATCAGGTTTGGAGCCACTCATGTTTAGGGTAGGTTTACACACAATTTAAGCTCTTGTGAGAAGAATCAGGTGATATCCATGCATATGGAAACTGTTGAGAGAACAAGTTGTACCAACGTTATCAAAACCCACATTCCTTTGTAATCTGAGATCACCTTTAAACAAACAAAAATATGGCTCTGAATGACATTTAGCCCAGGGGTTTAACACATACGAATTCCAGGCCGAAACCTGAAGCATTCTCTTCATTACATCACTTTCCCCACAGCTCACTGGTTTTGCTGGCGTATTCCTACAGAGACAGAGCCAACTGAGCCACCTACAAACCTGACAGCAGGATTTGCTGTGTTTACAAACTCAACACGCATATTAATCTTAAAACAGGATTAGCTGAGATGTGATGTAGCATAATACATGGGTGTGCTGCTGGTAAAGGGACACTCCCTAAAACATGCAGAGAAAATCACTCTAATTGAAGTGCAATCGTAGAGAAAAATTAGAGTCTGCCTGTTCTGTCTGAAGTCTGTTCCACAGCCTGGAAAGGCTTGCCCTCTTCAAAGATTCCTAAAGAAATACAACTTTTCACTCTTTATCTTATTCTACTGCTCCAAATCCCACCTTCTGCCCCAGCACTACCTTCTCCTCATTCACGTTTGGCCTAACAGCATTCATAAATGGGCACTGCTGTTAAAGACCATTTACACTTTCAGCAACTGCGTGCCCAGAACCATCACACATACCTACATACAAAACAACCCCACACCCTATAAACACCTTCTGTACCTGGAGAGAGGCACACACGCGATTGGGAAGTACGAAAAGGGAGCGAATGTACTCCTCCTGGGCCTCCTGATGCCCACGCCCCGGCCGGACTCCGCCGTGACAGGGCCGCAGCCCATCCTGCTCGCCGCTTTCCGCTCAGGGGCGGCTGCCGAGACCTGCGGGCACACGGCCTTGGAGACAGGAACGCACCCACTCCCCCCGTCCGCGCGCGGCTGTGCTCACCCAGCCCGAGGGGCCCTCCGACACCGCTACCGCTGCAGCCAGGGTAAGGAGGCGGCGGCGACCCGCCGCCAGCCGGCACGGCCGGCAGAGAAGGAAGCACTGAAGACGCACGACCGCTTCCCCCTACGGTGCGGGGAAAACAGCGACACTTCCGGCGCACAGGGAGGAGAAAAGAACGTTACTTCCGGAAGAGGAGCTGCCGTGGTCCGCAGAGCGCCTTCCGCTGGATGGAGGCGCGCTAATTTCCGGCCTCGGAGCGCGCCCTCCCGCAGTGCCGTGGCGGTTTCCGAGAGGGGGCGGTGCTCGGGTGGTGCTCAGGCTGTGGAGGCCGTGGTTGAGCGGAGCGTGGCGCTGGGCAGCGCGCACCCTCCAGGGGAACTGGAGAGAACGAGCTCAGGTCACACCGCGAGCTGGTGACTGCAGACTGCGCTGGTTTCATATCGCAGTCACAGGCTTGGCGTGGGTTTGGGTAGGAAGGGAGCTTAAAGCTCATCCAGTTCCGGTCCCCTGCCCGGGGCAGGGACACTTTCCACTAGACCAGGTTGCTGAAAGCCCCGTTCATCCTGGTATTGGGCACTGCCAGGGATGGGGCAGCTGCAACACTCTTACTGCTTTATGTCGCATTCTTCCATGGCTTATTGTTAAAACGTTAGCATTGATAAGTACTCCAACAGGTGGAAAAGGGGCTAACAGCGGGAATACCAATTTTTACACACGGGTGGAAGTAAGAGGTAACAACTGGACGATATTTCTTACACTGAAAATTGTGACCGGTGTGAAGAAAACCTCACAAAACACTCAGCCTGGAGCATGCCGTTGGGTGCCTGTTTGCCCTGCGAATAGCTGGTTTCCAGCGTCCTTCCACTGCAGGAATGTGCAGGGTACTACACACCACATCTTTGGTAGCAGCAGCTCTCTTGACATTGCGTTCAGCTCTATCTGCACTTAGCCCCTCTACCTTCCATCTGTTCCGAGTTCTCTCTTTTCCAACCCGAGTGTTCCATAAGTGGGTGCAGATGACCTTTGTTAAAGGCATACAAGGTTGGACAAAATTAAGTAGATTTGCACAAGAAATACAGCAAGTATATCCCTCTTTCACCTTACTTCTCCTCCCCTTAAGCTCTGTCTCTCTACTCTCCGAAGTATACTATGCTGCTTTAAAATATTATATGTGGATTTTGACTGAAGGAAACCATCTGTTTTTCATTAGCCTTATTCTTGGAAATGACTGGATTGCTTTGGATAAAATGTAGCTGGAAAAACATCTGGCACAAACAGTTTCAGTTTCTGTCTTTAAAGTTAAACTATAAACAACAAAAAAGTCTTAAATAGGAAATATTAGGCAACCTTAAAAGGGGAAATAGTCTGTCAATAATTATACAGATGTGTTCCACACACATTCTCTAGATGTGTCCTTTGGTGCATCTCTGGTTTTGAATATACTCTGTGATGGGAATTAAACATGGATATGGAGTCTAATCTACACCCTGCAGATGCCAAGTCAGTCTTCATTTGACTTTTTAATCTCAGAAACATGCCAAGAGAAGGAACAGCTGAAGGCTTCCTACCTAGACATATAGGATAAACTCAAAATTATTGTACTTCTGCAACGAAAAAATACTTAAAAATAGATACTACTGTAACTGCACAAATCTTTCATGTGGATCATACCTAAATCCTGTCAATGGCAATTCTGAGTGTTTTTCCTTACAGTCTCTATATTATACCAAAGACAAAATGGAAATGTTTGTAAGTAAGTTCCTACAGGGCAGTCATTAAGAAAATTATTTCAAGAGCAAAAAGGAAAGCAAATTTTGTCAAAGGATAGAAATGTCTTTCACATGTCCTTAATATTCTGAAGGCGTGGGAAGTTTGGGGTCTCCCCTGGGGTTTGTAGCATCTTTTTAGTAATAAGGGAATTCTAGGAAATAAAAAAAAAAGTTGAAACATCAGTCTAGTGAGGAAGTATTGAATACCTCATATAAGAAAGGCAAAAAATGTATTAAACAACCTACCAAGAAGCTGTAAGAGGCCAAGGAAATTGTTTTATCAGATAACAGGTTATTCCAGGAATGTTTTGAAGGTGGCCTGAACATAAAAAAACAGCTAGGAAAGCAGTACGTAGAATCTCTTGGTCTGTCTTTTCCAGAAAACTGGTAAAAGATAATCATGAAACAAGCATTTGTCATCTATAAAGTATCAGAATACAATCATTTACTGTAACAGCAAGTAGTGGGGATTTCCCCATTTCATCAACCAACACCCCCAAGTCCTCCTCCGCAGGGCTGCTCTGAATCTCTTCTCTGCCCAACCTGTACTTGTGCCTGGGATTGCTCTGACCCAGGTGTAGGACCTTGCACTTGGCATGGTTAAACCTCATGAGGTTGGCATCAACCCACCTCACAAAGCGTGTCGAGGTCCCTCTGGATGGCATTCCTTCCCTCCAGCGTATCAACCAAACCACACAGCTTGGTGTCGTCAGCAAACTTGCTGAGGGCGCACTCAATCCCACTGTCCATGTCAGCAACGAAGGTGTTGAACAAGACCAGTCCCAACACTGATCCCCGAGGGACACCACTCATTACTGGTCTCCAGCTGGACACCGAGCCATTGACCACATCTTTGCATGTGGCCATCCAGCCAGTGCTTTATCCACTGAGTGGTCCATCCATTAAATTGAAGTCGCTCCAATTTAGAGACGAGGATGTCATGCAGGACAGTGTCGAACGCTTTGCACAAGTCCAGGTAGATGACATCAACTGCTCTACCTCTGTCCATCAGTTCTGTAGCCCCATCATAGAAGGCCACCAAATTGGTCAGGCAGGATTTCCCCTTAGTGAAGCCATGCTGGCTGTCACCAAGCACCTTGTTGTTTTTCATGTGCCTTAGCATGCCTTCCAGGAGAATCTGCTCCAAGATTTTGCCAGGCACAGAGGTGAGACTGATGGGTCTGTAATTCCCCGGGTCATCCATTTTCCTCTTCTTGAAAATAGGGTTTGTATTTCCCAGGAACTTCACCTGACTGCCATGATTTTTCAAATACGATGGCCAGTGGCTTAGCAACTTTATTCACCAGCTCCTTCAGGACCCGCGGATGGATTTCATCAGGTCCCGTGGACTTGTGCACGTTCAGGTTCCTAAGATGATCTCAGTCCTGATCCTCTCCTATGGTGGCCCTAAAGTCTTCATTCTCACAGTCCCTGCATCTACTTTCCAAGACTTGGATGCTGGGGTCAGAACATTTGCCAGTGAAAACTGAGGCAAAGAACTCATTGAGAACCTCACCTCTCTCCAAATCCAGGGCAGCCAGAACTCCCATTGTGGTGTATTGAGACAGGAACTCAGGTTGGTGAGGATACTGAGACTCAGACCAAAAGTAAACTTTATTACAGTCAAGCCCTTTTATCCCCTTTTTTGGTACTTTTACAACCTGCACGAGTGCACCACGTTCAATCTCATTGGCTTCTTTAAAAAATCCCCAAGGTAAATAGTCCAATCACAATGCTGATCACACTCTGTTCTCGCGACGACAGTTTCACCCTCTTAGAATCATAGAATCATAGAATAGTTAGGGTTAGAAAGGACCTTAAGATCATCTAGTTCCAACACCCCTGCCATGGGCAGGGACACCTCACACTAAACCATCTCACCCAAGGCTCTGTCCAGCCTGGCCTTGAACACCGCCAGGGACGGAGCATTCATAACCTCCCTGGGCAACCTATTACAGTGCCTCACCACCCTAACAGTAAATAATTTCTTCCTTATATCCAATCTAAACTTCCCCTGTTTAAGTTTGAACCCATTACCCCTTGTCCTATCACTACAGTCCCTAATGAATAGTCCATCCCCAGCATCCCTATAGCCCCCCTTCAGATACTGGAAGGCTGCGATGAGGTCTCCACGCAGCCTTCTCTTCTCCAGGATGAACAGCCCCAACTTTCTCAGCCTATCTTCATACAGGAGGTGCTCCAGTCCCCTGATCATCCTCGAGGCCCTCCTCTGCACTTGTTCCAACAGCTCCATGTCCTTTTTACGTTGAGGACACCAGAACTGCACACAGTACTCCAAGTGAGGTCTCACAAGAGTAGAGGGGTAGGATCACCTCCTTCGACCTGCTGGTCATGCTTCTTTTGATGCAGCCCAGGATACGGTTGGCTTTCTGGGCTGCGAGCACACACTGCCAGCTCATGTTCATTTTCTCATCAACCAGCACCCCCAAACCCTTCACAACAACATCCTGGTTTATCACCCCAAGGCTTGCTTGTTTATAAAGCCTCATAGCTTGTTCCCAGAGTGTTCCTAATGCATATCCTATCGCTTTCACCTCCCACATCCCCTTAGCTTCTGGAGAGGGCCCACATTTTCCGTAGTCTGTCATTTGTTTAATGCATATCTACAGAAGCCCTTCCTGTTATCTTTCACATCCCTTGCCAGATTAATTCTAGCTGGGCCTTAGCTTTCCTGACCTGGTCCCTTACTTCCCAGACATCATCCCTATATTCTTCGCATGCTGCCTGTCCTCACTTCCACCTTTTATAAGTGTCTTTTTTCCCTCTAAGTTTTCTCAGCAGTTCCTTATCCATCCGTGGAGGTCTCACAGCCCTCCTGCTGCACTTCTTTCTAGTCAGGACGCAACACTCCTGAGCATGTAGCAGGTGGTCCTTGAACATCAACCAGAAGTTTGCACCCTCCTGCCTCCTAGGGCTTTATCTTACGGAATATTACTGAGCAGGATTCTAAAGATGCCAAAGACTGTTCTCTTGAAGTCCAGGGCAGTGAGCTTGCTGTATGCCCTTCTCACTGTCCTGAGGATCTTGAATTGACCATCTCATGACTGCGATAGCAAAGGCTGCCTTAGAAAATCATATTCACAACCAGCCCCTCCCTGTTGGTGAGCATTGTGGGGGTACAGAATATAGGGTTCTACATGACAAGCCCTGACCTCGGTCTCATACAATTGTACCCTTACATGATACTTAGCTGAGGGTTTTTAAAATTGTTTGACACAACTGAGTCAGTTACTTGTTTTGCCTGAGTGTTTCAGGGAAAAGTTGCTCAGCTCATGTGTTTTAAATCAAATTGGGGATCAAAACACTTTATTGAGCTATCAAGAGCATGGAATTAGGCAGCAGTCACTGAGGTGTTGCATTCAAGCACTAATACAGGACGTAAGCCCCCAGAACAAGCACATGAATGTTAATGAACACAAGCAAATACCTGAACACCCTGTGTAACAAATGCAGAAGAGATTTCTGAAATTATTCTTCTTTCCAAGATGTCCTCACCATAAGCAGCGTAGTAGCAACTGCCACATGGTGTATTGGTAAGAAATGATGAGGAAACCCTGTGTGCTCTCTATGTTTCTGCGATGTTCATGCAGAGGGAACCAAAACCCCTTTCTTTCTTTCTTTCACCTCTGGGTTCACCGCATTCAAATGACTGTACGTGGTATAAAAGCCTTTCTTGTTACAGTCTGGACATAGGGATTAATTTAGGGGGACACCTTGGACCCAGTGTGTGGCCGCCATGGATAGGGTCCTCCCCCTGGGCCTCCTGGGCACAGACACTGCCTCAGGACCAGCACCCCAAAGGCCTTTCTCCAAGGCACATTGGGTGAAGAGGCAGCAGCAGCAGGGCTGTGGGGGCCCTGTCACCCCTATGTCATAGTGCCAGCACCCGGCACAGGAAGGGTTCTTGCTCCCAGGCTGGATCAGGCCAGCAGCATTTTGCTGCTGTTGGAAGCCCCTGAGATGGCTCCAGGTGGAGGCAGAACAGGCAGTGCCAGCGTCCCCTTGTCCCCCCAGAGGCATAACCAGCCCGTGGACCCGGAGCAGGTCTTGCTCATGTGCTCAGGGAGAAGCCAATTGCCAGCACTGGGGTCAGGAAGGAATTTTCCCCTGGGGCCAACTGGCATGAGTCCCTGGGGGTTTTTTGCCTTCCTCTGAGCACTGAGCAAGACCACTTGTCAGGGCTCCTCTGGTCCTGGTGCTCTGTTATCGCCTGGTGCTCATGCACCACGAAGGTGGTCCCTCATGTCCTGCAGCTATGGGGGGAAGGCTTTTTTGCCCCCAGGTGGACTAGCAAGGGTCCCCGGGGTTTTTTGCCTCCTCCGAAGCAGAGCACAGCCCCTCCATGGGGATCCTTTGGGTTATTGGTAGCCCAAAGGCAGCTGCTTGTGCTCCACGCAGGTAGCCCTCGTGCCCTGCATCCAGGGGGGAGGAAGCCTTCTGTGCTCCCAGGGTGGCCCCAGCGTGGCCCCGGGACTTGCTGCTTCTCTCTGTTGCATTGAGCACCCCCTGTTGTCAGGTCTTCCCCGGCCCATTGTGGCTGGGTTCTTTCTCACACTGCTCTTGCCCCACCACGGCACCGCTCCTGTCCCAGCTTTGCTTCTTTGTCAGGCTGCAAGGGAGGTTTTTTCCAGCTAGACTGAAGGATGCGTCAGCCTGCTGCTGGCTACGCATGGGCATCGGGTTAATGCTTGTGAGCATCAGCTCTGGGAGATTTAGAACAAGAAAATATCATCTAGACTAGAATAAAATTAACTCAACTAAACTGATTAAAATATATTTATAAATAAATTAAATACCCTTTCCACCTGTAACCTGATTTGTGTCTGATTTCTGTCTTTGAAAGAGTTTTAAGTGCTGAAAACCCCTTTTGATTTCAGGTAAATAGTGGTCACATCATTTTACCACTCATCCTGAGTGCCAGGAATGGAATGGGATGGAATGGAATGGAAAGGGATGGGATGGAATGGAACAAAAGAGAATGGAATGTAATGGAACAGAACAGCTATGATATGTTATGCATATAGTTCTTCACAACAAGCTCTGACTTAAGTCTGAGGGGCCATCTGCAGTGCAGGTCCCAAAGGGGGCAGATCCCAAGCACTAAGGCCTATGAACACCCTCTGGACCCCAACAGCAGTAGGCCTGCACCCCACATACACTCTCCTTTAGACCTGTATGGGGTACCACTGGACAGAAAGTATTGGGCCAGATGGACTCCTGATGGAGTGTGGTTTTTCTCAGGCTCTCGTGTTTGGTTCTGTTTCTCCAAAAGAAACAACTCAGGCAATTTTAAAAACTAATATTTGGGGGAGGGCTGGGAACGGGAATGGGGGGGAAATCACAAGGAAATGAGCAGGTATTGCCCACTACAAAAGATCTGCAACCATCGAGTTCAGGAGCACATCCTGCTTCAGGCTGAGGGCTTGATCTTTGAGCCTCACTGCTGTCAGAGATGTGCTCTTTTGCTACCCTGTGAAACCCAAATTAACGAGATGAGCACAGAAGAGTTTCAAAAACCAGTTCACACGTGGTTTTTGAAACTCTGTTCCGATGCTCAAATTACCCAGAGACAATCGACATCTCTCACCCCCCTCAGAAGGCACAGGCCTCCTTCCCACAAAGTGACAGAGCCAGTGCCTGTGGTGGGACATGATTACCCATTCAATCGCTTCCGCTGGCGCAGGACTGGGAAGAAAGGTCATCCAGTATTTCCTCAGCAGGTACTGATAGGGAAAGAAGGAAGTAGGGAAAAAAAAGACGGAAGTTGGAAGAGACCTACAGTGATCATAAGTCCAACTGCTCAACCACGTCGGGGCTGGCCAATAGTTTAAGCATGTTATTAAGGGTGTTGTTATCCAAATGCGTCCAAAACACTGATGGGCATAAGGCATTGGTCACCTCTCTAGGAAGTCTCTTGAAGTTTCTGGCCACCCTCTAGGTAAAGAAATGCTTCCTAGTGTCTAGTCTAAACCTCCCCAGGCAGCTCTGCACCATTCGCACGCATCCTATCGATGGATCCCGGCGAGAAGAGATCAGCAGCGCCCTCTCCATTTCCCCTACTTGGGAAAAGCTGTCGAGAGCAATGAGGTCACCCCTCAGCCTCCTTTTCTCTAAACTAGACAGATGCGGTGTCCTCAGCCGCTCCTCACAGGACATGCCTGTGTTGCTGTCCTATGGATGCGTTCAAGGAGCTTCATGTGCTTCTTAACTGGTGGAGCCCAGAACTGCACCCAGGACTCACTGTGAGCCTGCCCCAGCGCTGATTGCAGCTGGAGAGTCACCTCTTCTAAGTGGCAGGTCATACTGTGCATGATGCACCCCAGGCCTCTGCAGCCTGCACCAACATCTCCAATGAGAAACTCGGTGACTGTCCCTTTCCCCCCTCACTCCAGGCCACCCAAGAAATCAGCCTATGGGAGAGAGACCAGCGGTCGTGCTGCGTTTCAGGTGTTTGGATAAATGTGCTGGGGGAATTGTGTCCAATCTCTCAATCTCTGCCCTCTATACAGTACCCTTACGTGATGCTTAGCTGAGGGTTTTTAAAACTGGTGACTAGTTGCCAATCAGTTGTCGCCCCATTCACGACAACCCTGGCAGTCACTGCTCACCTCAGTGGAGTGCCGGCTCCCGATCAAGGCCTGGTGAGGGCTTGAGGCTCACTCGGTGGTTTTCGCTTCTCAGAACTCAGGCTTCTTGACGCTGTATTCCCTGTCGCTCTGGGATTCAGGGCTCCCCTCTGGAGGTACTTATCTCAGCAGCAATGAATAGTTTAGTTTGGAAGGGACCAGTAAATGTCATCTAGTTCATCCCCCAATGAATTTATAAAAATGAGTAAATTAATATACCTTTTAATAAATAGTTTATTTTTATATATTCATAAGCAATTACATTTTAGTAAATTTCATAATTCCATAAAGACCAATAAATGCCTCATAAAAGAGTGGTTATTTGGAACACTTTTTCTGAGTTGTAAGAGACTTTTACATAATATGTTGGTGTTTTTTATATGTCTCTTAGGTATTAACTTATTAGGATTGAAAAGCTGTTAAAATGTCTGGCAAGAGTTTCAATTACTGGTCAGCCCTAAACCCATGTATTAAACAGGTAAGTGTGCCTACCCTAAGCCATGTACTTCTGTTTTTCTCTTCTTGCAAGCAAATTAACTGATCTCAAACCTTTTTTTGCAGGGAGACATCCGAATTGGAGCATGGCTATTTCTGGGTTCTTGTTTTCACACCTGTATGGCTAGGTCTTCGATTTTGATTTCAGAAGACAAAAATTCGTCTTGCTTTATTTTTTCATTATAGCATTTGCTTCTGTGTAGTGGTGTACTTTTGCATGGTTTGTCCTGCTGTCAGACCTGTTGTGTCTTTAACAGAGGAAGGGACGGTAAGCATTTTAATGTAACTCATGGAAGATCAGAAATGATGTTTTTTACACCATGCTTGAAAAGTAGGTGAACTAGATATACATTAGTAAGTCAGTGACAGAGCCCAAATGGCTGATGAGGACTTGCAATGGGAGTAAGGTACTCTTACAAAAACTCTTTTGTATTTTGAGTGAAATTTCTGAAACAGGTTAGTTTCTCAGTGGCCTGGTATCACAGAATGTCTAAATTTAGGAGGCATCTCTGGAGATTAGCTAGTCCAATGCCTCTGCACAAGGTAGGGTCAGCTAGAGCAGGCTGCTCAGGATCTTGCCCAGTTGCATCTGAGTATCTCTGAGAATGGAAACTCCACCTCCTGTCTGGGCAACCAGTTTCAGTATTTGATCACACTCACAGTAACCAAGTTTTCTTCTTGTTTATAAATTACCTGGAAAAAAAAAAAAAAGATATTTCCTTGGTCCTTTGTGATTAGGATTTCAGATCCTGCTTTTCTGCAAGCCATTTAGATGTGTACTTTTACCTTTTCTCTTTTACTTGTTATTAACTGTTCTTAAATTTGTCTGAAATAGAAAGTAGAAGCTGAATTGGAAAACTTCGGGTTCTCGCTGAAGAGCATCCTTCTGATTTCTTCAGATAAAAGGCTGATAGTTGGTTGGGAAATACTTAAATGTCATGTTTTTAACATGTGCTTTGGCACTGTTAGTCAGGGTCTTAGTTACTTAGCTACCTCTCATATTTCTTTCTTTTCTCAGAAATCAAAGGAACATATACTCTTCAGCTTCCTTATTAAATATGTCCCTACTTTAATTTTTGAATTACAGTACATAATGGACTTTCCAACATTTATATAGCTTTGCAAAACCTTTTGAAGAAAACATAAACCGCTGGTTTTCTGTCTTTCCAGTAATCCCCCTGTATTTGGTGCCTTTAGTTTAAAAACACATGGATAGACTAGCCTTTGCCATCATTTGTGTTAATGTTTGTTGGCTGTTTTTTGTGTCTCTAAACATACTGGAGAATTTGGCTTATCCAAGAAACAACATTTCATGTGTTATATATTCACAGGATTATTAATTTAAGGCACAAATGTGGTCTAATAGTACCACAAGTAGTTGGCTTAGACGTCATTCTATATTCCTCCCGTTTTAAATGCATTTTTCCTCATAAAACCAGCATTTTTTTCCGTAATAATAGTAATCTTTAGGGACTCAGCAATTATTTTGATAAATAGAGTAGTCCAAAATGTATGGAAAATTTTAACCAAATACAGTAGTCTATATTATTTATCAAGGCAAAATTGGCAGCCTGTATTTTTATTCTTATCTGTTTGATTTTTCAATATTCTACTTCCTCTGCTACAATCAAAGTAAGACGTAGTGACTTTTTTGTATGTTTCCAATAAACACTTGGTAGCTGTTTTTATAACAAAGATGAACTTCAATTTGTGTATTCCTAACATTTTTCCATATGAAATTATGGGACATGGCTTTGGTTAATACTTACGATAGTGACACAATCTAACTTTGATTTTAAAAGGAAATTCTTTAGGCATTGTGGAATCAGCAGTTTAGATAATCTGACATCTTACTCATTTCTTGCATCCTGATGATGGTACATGAAATACAGAAGACAAATTTTCTGTGCTTTTTCTTTCTCTACTGCCAGAAAGATTCAGAGAAATTAAAAAATGAAAATTTGCATTTTTAACCACTAAATGCTGTTACTTTAATGAGAGGTACCAAGTAAGATTAATGGAAACACAAGAGCTAGTCAATGTTTAAGAATGCAAAAGAATTTCACCTTCTCAGAGACCACTGTGTCAGTTACTAGATCACATGAACTGTTGGGACATACAGGTTTTATAACTGATCATTCTACCATACCCAGAAATGATATTTCCTGTGTTGATCTCAAATTGCTGGAAAAGTATTTTATGAGTGGT
Organism: Pezoporus flaviventris; assembly: GCF_033815535.1. Classification (NCBI taxonomy): domain Eukaryota; kingdom Metazoa; phylum Chordata; class Aves; order Psittaciformes; family Psittacidae; genus Pezoporus; species Pezoporus flaviventris. The sequence goes on from NW_026892603.1 coordinate 7,042,159, forward strand.
GCTGTGAATTTCTCAGAGGTTTATGAGCTTTCTGAGCTCTTGGATCTTTGTTTCTGTTTTCCACACTGGTCCACTTTTAGGTTTCCTGTAGCTGTACATTTACACCTTTGTCCAGTAGTAATATCTTTATTTATAAATAATGCAGAATATTTGTTTAGCTTTGACTTTGTACTTAGATGACTGTGAATCTCTTCATCACTATTGCATAATAGCTGCTTTTTATATTTTTCTACTCCATGTAATTGATATGGCTATATAAATTTACCCATAAAAAAATCATTAAGTATGGAATTCAGCTTCACTTTTGGCAAGTGTCTTTTAAACATACATTTTCTGTCCTCTTAGGCATTGCTTATGCATCTGAGCAGTTGCTTTTATATTCCTTAAAAAGATCTGTTTAATTCTAATATCATCTGTGAGGAATGGTTTCATGCAGTTGCATCTCAAACTATTTTCAGCAATTTCTCCTTATGGATTTACTGGTTTTGTAACTTAACTCTGACTGCCGATTATTCCAAGTTGGCTTTATGTACAAGTCTGTGAGTTCTTTAAGAATTTTTAATCCTGTAGGGACTTTGTACAATGGAAACTATTTCAAGCTTCTTTTCTTTAAAAATCTCTTAAAATTCGTGGCAGGTCAATTCATGGCAGGTCATGTTAACTAACAGCCAAGGTTAATTAATGGGGTATTTTTTTAATATAATTGGAAAACTTTTTTTCTGTATGACTTTTTTATGCTTTTCCATGTTTGATTACTGGAAGGCTGGCTTTTATTTTAGTGTATCTCTGTCTCTGAGATTTTTTCTATTTGTGTCATGCCTGGCCAAAGAGGACTAGCCAAACTGGAAAAATCCTTTCAGGGATATGGAACCATAACACCTAAATACTATTGGAGTTTTGCATGTTGCAACACAATGTAAACACTGACATTTTAAAGACATGGCAATTTCTTGTTTAGTTATGTAAGTCTACCGCTGCTCTTCCTTTTACAGAAAAAAGAAAAAATATGTAGTCTAACATTGCTGTCAGACACATTACTTCTGGTAATTCTGTGTTTCTATGATTACTTAAACTTGCAAAAGTTGTTGCTTGATAGAGCCTAGCAGACTGTTTCGGATGTGCTGCTGTAGTTCTCCATGCTGTAATGCATACCCAATAATATTGGTTTATCTGATTTTAGGTAGGAGAAAGCATTAATTCCACATAGAGACTGAAGCTGTGGTTCGAACTTCTGTCTTTGAAAAATGTGTGTCCTCTTAAAAATATGCCAAATTATACAGATTCAGCAGTGTGGCTGCAAAAGTTGTAGGTACAGGTTACAAGACTATTTCCCCTAGGTTTTAGTATTTGTACTGAAAATTCTTTTCATTGGACAGGTCATAATTTCACTCCTTCTATATGTTGTGATTATCACTTAATTTTGTATGATTTCATAATAAAATCCTAATGCAAGTTAGTGTATTCAAATGCCATTGTATTTTCAGGGTGAAAAGTGTTCTGAGGGTCCAGTGGGTCCAATTGGCCCACCAGGTCTTTCACCTTTAACATTCATTGACTGTAGCATTCCAAAGAAGAAGCTTTTTGAATAAGGAAGGTGGCTGTTTTTAGACAGCAGAGCGTCCTATGACACAACATAGGGTTGGATAAGAGTGCAAGAACCTCTCAACTTCACTTGTTCCATTAGTATCAGTTGTTGGTGCTGTCCTAGTTATCCACTGAGATGCATAGAAATGTGAGCAAGGGGAATTGAAATAAAGACAGCAAGACTTTCACAGACTCATTTGTTTCCTTCAGAAGGTAGTAATTTTATTTTATTAATTGAAAATCTAATCTATGAAAGTTTGAAATTACTCTCCTACATTATCTTTTTGGGTATACAGAATCCTGGACCAGAGGTATCCCAAGGTGTGAACAAATCCCATGATTTTATGTGTATTATATGTGACTGAGGACAAGCTTTTTTATGCATTTAGAGCTCCTGTTCTTTTAGAGAAACTCGTGAAAGAAAAGGCAACTCTTCAGTTAGAGAAATCCCCTTGAACTGTATCATGTCTTACAATAAGCAGCCTTATTGTAACCAGGCGCTTAAAAAAATAAATTGAAGTGCAGAAGCTTTATGAGGGTTCTTTAAAGGATTTGAAGGTGAAATATGCTGTGTTCTAACCAGGTTCCTCATTGCTGAGCCTGATCAAAATACTTTTTCAAACTGGTAATATTTTGTTGCCACAAAGTGGCTACACAACAGGCAATGTGATCACCACACATAAAAAACTTTGGTCATCTTTTCTTTAAGCTGTCAGTGAAGTCAAGCATTTTACAAAAGTTATTCTAAATTTAAGGTTTGTTTGGGGTGGTGTTTTTTTTGTTTAGAGACAAGGGTGTGAGCCTGGGGATTGTGGAATTTTAGGAGCCAGCATGTCAGGGATTAAATTAAGTCTGATTTGGAACAGTTACTGTTGTAATCCTTGCTGTGTTTTCATGCACTTATAAGTAATAATGTGGAACACTTCTAAGGACAGCATTATTTATGTTCCTAAGTGACACAGCAAAACTAATTTGAATTATCTGATAACCTTGACCTGTGCTTTGCTGATACATTTACTGATGACTTTCAGCTTTCATTGACTTTGTAGTGCTTAGGAGATCCATGTGTCAGGTTCTGGCACTTCCAATCTGGGTATCTGAGAGAGGAACGTGTGAAATGAGTATTTTTGTTTCTCAGGATCAGACAGGAACTAAGGAGTGAACCTGTTTCTTCCAGGAGATATCCTCCCTCCTTGAAGCATTGTGTCTTAGTCTTTTAATATCTTTGTCTTTAGCTTCTGCCTCTTTCTACAAGGGGACAAATGTTTTGGCCAGACAGTAGCCTCATTTACTGGCTGTATCCTGATTAAATGCTGAATGAGTTACCCAGTATGAAATACTACCGTTATGCATTATCACGTAGATACACCAGAGGGCAGGATTTAGATAGGAGAAATATCTTTATATCTTACATAAACTGCATTCAGCAACTAAAGGATCATTTTGATATGTTTATTACAATCTGATTTTCAAAGGACATATAATCATGGCTTTACCTACAGAGTGTGTGAATAACAATGGCACTGAATTAGTATATGTCTAGTACTAGGAGCAGTGTTTTCTTAAACTGTTAAAAATACTTCAAATTGCATCAATTAGCTATGTCTCCTAGCCAGAAAAAAGTCTACCGTTCTTTATAGTGACTGTTGTCATTCTTATCAAGAGAAAAGCATACTTGGGAGAGGGGGAAATGTAAATTTGGGAAGGCAATTTTGGTTAACATCATCAACCAAACTGATCCACAGTGTAAGTCCTTTGGCGTAAGACATTCATGTACGATAGAATACTCACCTTTTCCCATAGTTTTATAGATCTGTACCACATTTGCATTTGGTTGTGGCTTTCCAAGCTACAGAATAATAATTTGCTTTATCTGTCTTCGTACAGAAGCTATCTGTTATCTTTGTCAGCTCTCTCTGCTTCTGTTTATTTCTTCTTTAGTATTTTCAAGTTGTAATAATGAGACCAGTGGGAAGGATTCAAGGAGGATAGGTATTGTACCAGGAAAGAAGGCTGATACATTATTTTTTTTTTTCCAATAGAAGAGATGACTTAATGTGAAAGCAGAAACTAAAGGCTTTTTAACTCAAAATTCAACAGCAACATGAGCTTTACAGATAAAACTGTGTTGCAGACCAGAGCATTAGTATGGTCATGTAATGAGCTCGTTTAGACAGATTCAGTAGTCCTGGGAGCTGGATGCACTGAGCATGTGGTTAAGAGCATGTGGTTGAGTGCAGCCATTGAAACACTGCTGTACTCAACAGCTTCGCAGGAAGTATTAGTAGTGTAAGAAACAGTTCTGTAAATCTGGAGGCATTACTTCCATCAGATTTGATTTCTAAGTAAATATAAAGTTATGAAACTGTATACTTGGCAAGACTAGAGGAAAAAATAAAGCTCTGAATTGTAAATCTACAGTCCTGTAGCAGAACTGTCGAGATCCTACACAGTAAGTAGTGAAGAAGAGCTTAGGCTGTTTCCAGAGACCAATTACATATAACATGTAACAGATCTACAGATTTTCTAGCCAAAGAAAGACAACCAAACTTAAATCCATTGCTGTTTGAATACTGCATGTTTCTGAGAACTACCAAGTTTTGTGTGCATTTGACCAGTCAAATTGTTACATCTAAAAACCATAAATGTTAACATTTTCTGGTCTCTGCCAGATAATCACGTTTCAAGGTCCAAAACAAAGAAGAAATCTTTGAACACAGCTGGATACCATTCACTCAATTTTGCTTTGGTGCATAGTGCAGATAAACTTTGACAACTGCTAGAAGAAGCATTCTTCTACAGCTGATGATCAGTTTCAGGATGGATAGACAGGCTGTTTACAAGCCTTTATCTAGGATAAGTATGTAAACACTATGAGTGATCCATGTGACTGATTTGTTATTAATTCAGTCCTTACTTATCACTACTGTGGCTGATCCAAGAGATGCTGCATGCTGACAGTAATTATCATTTATATATAGCATTACTAGATATTTAACATAAAAGATTAATTCCATTGAAATCCTTTAGTGTCTGTATGACAAAGTCAACATTTATTTAATGAAGACAGTTAACCTCAGTGGAGGTGACGCATCCTCATCCATCATCTGACAGAAGATAACGTAGAAGTTTCTACATCGGGACACCTTTCAGGAGCAGGCTGCAGCAGCTGGGACAGCTAATATTTCTTTGGTTCCACTGCGGAAAGAGTGTTAGGAGTGGTGACATGTGTGATGTTTTTCTGGTAGCAGCATGTTCCTCTCATATTAACAGAATGTGCACAAACTGACAATTCTGTGTGCGAGTGGTACAATGTACAATCATATGGCAGATGTACAGCTCTCACATGCAACCTGGCATGGTTTAACCCCAGCTGGCCACTAAGCACCAAGTAGCCTTCACTCACTTCCTGCGCCAGCAGGATATGGGCAGAGAATTGGTAAAAGTGAGAAAACTCATGGGTTGAGATAAGAACAGTTTAATAATTAAAATATTATGGTAATGAAAAGGAAAACAACAAAGCGAGACCAAGAAAGATAAGTGATGCAAATAGAGCAATTGCTCACCACCGATGCCCAGCCAGTCCCTGAGCAGCAGCATCCCAACCAAGATTCCCAAGCTTCCCCCTAATTTTATTGCTGAGCATGACATCATATGGTATGGAACATCCCTCTGGTCAGTTTGGGTCAGCTGTCCTGGCTGTGTGCACCCCCAGGCTGCTTGCTAGTGTGGTGAGGAGCAGAAAAGGCCTTGATTCTGTGGAAGCACTGCTCAGCAATAGCTAAAACATCCCTGTATTATCATCTCCTGTATCAAAAGCTCCTAGTTAGCATATTCCATTGCTGGTATTTAAACACCAAATGAAAAGCAAAATAAGTATGGTTTCTGTACAGTTTTATACAAGGGAACTGAAAAGAGACAGGAAAGTGCGATTATCTACACCATTTTATAGTAGCAGTGATTCATGAAACACCACACTTCGCTTCAGCATTTTTGTCAAGGGAGATTATACATTGCAATAATTATTTGATTTAGGAGAAACCCTATTATCCTATAGGACATTAAACGACATTGCTATCAGGGTCCATAACTGTACCAAAAATTAAAAAAAAAAAAATAGAGTCTTTGATTAGTGAAATTCAATTAATTCCTTCTTTTTCTTTGTAGTTTTTCATACTGCAGAATTTGAAGATGATCTGAATTCTAGAACGTTGCTCTCCTTGGTGGAGTGCTTCTTTCCTTAGTTGCTTGTAACTGTTTTAACTTCCTTCAAAAATAACATAACATTTGCATCCAGATTTATGAAACGTGCCTTCCAATACAGCAAGCTGCTTGATAAACAATGAAACTAGCACTGGGGTTTTTGAGTCCCATACAACAGTAACCTCAGATTTCCTAATATTTCTATTTATTGCAGTGCACCCAGGTACTCCTCCAGTGCTTGGAGTCCTCTTTTGCAGTACTTCTGTTCCCTTCCCACATTACTTAAGTTTCTTGCCTTCATTCCTCTTCCCTGTCCTCACTGCTCCCACCACCCTTACCAGCCACCCATGCCTTTTCTCATTGATTTGATAAGAGTTAGCAAATGGTGCATCTGGTTTGTAGCCTTCATCTCTGATTGCTAAGGTCATGAGTTCACCTGGATTGATCACTTGATGGAGGAAACTTAGGTAAGGGCTGGCCTCTCTTTGCCATGTGTGTACGTGACAGGGATTGGTGGTGGTAAACGCCGCCAAATGCTGCATTCACTATATGGCTCCTGTTTTTTCTTGAAGGCACAAAAAATTAGCATCTTTATTTTAACTCCAATAGAAAGTAGCCAAAAAACCCAAAGACTGACTGCATGAAATTCATGTAGGTTAGGAAAAAGGCACTCAGGATTCTGCAGGAGGGGAAAAAAGTTTTCCCCACCTTGTTAGCTTGCCACAGGGAAAACATCCCCTGTTAATTTTAATAGATTTGGTTTTGTCTGGGTGTAGGGTGCTGCAAGTGTAGTTCAGTGGATTTATAATCCCAGAAGGCCAGTGTTAGCTACTTATGTACTTATAGAAGCCCTTCTTGTTGCCTTGTGTAATATCTAAATGACTTTAATATTTTCCATTTTTCATTTAGTGTATAAAACAACAGTAATGTTAATCTTATGATTTATAGGTATTCTTTTTTTTTCTGTTTTTCTGTTTTCCCCATAATTAAATCTGGATCATAGTGAACTATCAACTTTGTTAATAAAATTTCTTGATCAGGAGACCAGCAATTCTCTGAGAGCAAGTATTTACACTCTACCATATTGTGCTCTGATAGTTTTCCAAAGGGCATGCCATGTAAGAGCTATGCTTGGTGCAGGATAAACATATGTGGTTTAGCATTTTTTTGGAAAGTTGATTGCCTTCAAGAAGGACTTACCAACGGCAATTGATAAGCAGGGTGTTCACTCTATTTCTACTAAATAAACTTACTAAATTTGCAATACCAAAATGAAAGTTTAGATATTCTTTATTCTTTGCCTTTGCAACTTTCAGATGCACTCTTCCTACAAAACTGAAAAAGGAGAAATTACTTACAGAGAACGCAAAGCCTCAACTTTCATATTTTTGTGGTAAGACAATTCATAAGTTTTGCTTGCCCCTTGCTGTACTGAAAGTGTCTTCTATGTAATGAGAGGTATTAATTTTGCTGTGGAACTTCTATCAGGTGCTGGAACAAAAAGAACACCCACAGTCTTTGAGTTTACAAACACCAAAAACAATGAATAGGCAGCGTTATTGTCCTATAGAATTAGTTACTGAATCTATTTTTGGTGCATATGTCTAAAAGTAGTGTCCCAGAGATAAGCTACCAAGGTGATCTTAAGTCTAGAAAATCTATCTTGAGGAAAGTGCAGCTTACATGGCATTTAGGCAGATTTTTTTTAAAGCTATTTAGTACTGTTGGATCATTAATAAACAACTGTTTGCACATTTTCAATCCTACATTTTTGCTGACAGATTTGACCTCTGCCAAAAAAATCTGCTTCAGTCAAAACTATCTTTTTAAAATGTGGTTTTGAAATGGCCAAATCATTTCTAATTTTTAATCTGCAACTGAAACGCTTCAGTGCTTAATCACATAGCAGTGATTTTTTTAGGTTGTCTTCCATAGGGTCAGAATTCAGTTCTAGCTTACAAATTATAATGTATTAATCCCACATCTCTGATCTAGACAGTGCTGGAGCTTTAACATGGACAAGCTGAAGAGGTGTGTCTGGCAAGGAGATGGGTAAAGATGCAGATTGACTGAGTTTTTAAATGTAAAAGATCAGTTCTTTAAAATGGGAAAACACTTGTGCTCCCAGACTGACACTGTCACTTTAATCAAATTGCTCCTACTCAGCCCTGGCTAAGTGCCTGCCTATATTCATTTACATTTTGGCCAACTAAACAGCAATAATGGACTATAAAGGATCTAGATGCAGGGTAGAGCCGCTTACAAGAGGAGGCAGGATGTCTCTGCTACATCAGGAGTCAGGACAGAGGGAGCTTCTCCTCCCAGCCAGTCTCCAAGGAGCTGTATGCTTGGGCAATAATAGCTCAGCTGCATTGATCACTGTTGGAGGGAAAGGGTATTTTCCAGCACACAGAGTGTGTCTCTGAACATATGATAATGCTTCAGAAGTAACTTGTTCCTTTTATCATAAGGCTGATAAAATCACGAAGTCCTTCTGCTACATTATGTTAGTCGGGCCTTCCCTAGTAAGACCTTTCATTAGGAAGTCTTTTCATATGCCCCTTGTTAGCATTGCTCCTTAGTATGCCTATATAGCTGTCTCATTACATCTCATTTGTTTCCTGATCGTTATGGGATACATGAAGTAGCCCCATATTCCTGCTGGAGAGCCCTTTTTCATATGAGTGGTTCCATGGACTGGTTCTTACCACTGTGAAGAAGGGATGAAGATATTCACATTCTTTACCATTAACCTTGGAAATTAGTACTCTGTTAAATTAAATCTTTATGAAAGTAATATTTTTCCTTTTTTATCAAGAAGCCTTTCTTCAGAAGCAGGTAGTTTTTTTGAGTTTTGTGTTTCAGTTACTGTTATTCATATTAGATCTCCTGATGTCTGCTTCTATAATACAACAACACTCCGGGAGAAATCAACCTTCCTTCCCTGAGTACAGTTTCAACCATGGTTGCTTTTATTTTAACTTTCATCCATTTTTTTTGTCTCTTCGTCTGAGAAATCACAGTATCACAGTATGCTAGAGATTGGAAGGGACCTCAAAAGATCATCTAGTCCAATCCCCCTGCCAGAGCAGGAACACCTAGATAATGTTACACAGGAATGTGTCCAGGTGGGTTTTGAATGTCTCCAGGGAAGGAGACTCCACAACCTCCCTGGGCAGCCTGTTCCAGTGTTCCGTCACCCTCACTGAGAAGAAGTTTCTTCTCAAGTTTAAGTGGAACCTCTTGTGTTCCAGTTTGTACCCATTACCCCTTGTCCTATCATTGTTTGCCACCGAGTAGAGCCTGGCTCCATCCTCGTGACACTCCCCCTTTATATATTTATAGACACTTATAAGGTCACCCCTCAGTCTCCAAACTATAGAGACCCAGCTCCCTCAGTCTTTCCTCATAAGGGAGATGTTCCACTCCCTTAATCATCTTTGTTGCCCTGCGCTGGACTCTCTCCAGCAGCTCCCTGTCCTTCTTGAACTGAGGGGCCCAGAACTGGTCACAATATTCCAGATGGGGTCTCACCAGGGCAGAGTAGAGGGGAAGGAGGACCTCTCTCGACCTACTAACCACCGCCCTTCTAATACACCCCAGGATGCCATTGGCCTTCTTAGCCACAAGGGCACAGTGTTGGCTCATGGTCATCCTGTCGTCCACTAGGACCCCCAGGTCCCTCTCCCCTACACTGCTCTCTAACAGGTCGTTCCCCAACCCATACTGGAACCTGGGGTTGTTCCTGCCCAGATGCAGGACTCTACACTTTCCCTTGTTATATTTCATCAAGTTATTCCCTGCCCAACTCTCCAGCCTGTCCAGGTCTCGCTGGATGGCAGCACAGCCTTCTGGCGTGTCAGCCACTCCTCCCAGCTTAGTGTCATCAGCAAACTTGCTGATAGTACACTCAATTCCCTCATCTAAATCGTTGATGAATATATTAAATAATACCGGTCCCAGTACTGACCCTTGAGGCACTCCACTAGTTACAGGCCTCCAACTAGACTCAGCCCCATAGACTACAACTCTCTGGCTTCTCTCCTTCAGCCAGTTCGCAGTCCACCTCACTACCTGATCATCCAGTCCACACGTCCTCAATTTAGCTGTGAGGATGCTGTGGGAGACTGTGTCAAATGCTTTGCTGAAGTCAAGGTAGACCACATCCACCGCTCTGCCATCATCCATCCACCGTGTTATTTCCTCATAAAAGGCTAAGAGATTGGTCAAGCATGATTTCCCCCTGGTGAAGCCATGTTGACTGCCCCTCATAACCCTCTTATCCTTGATATGCCTTAAGATGGTACCAAGGATAAGGTGTTCCATCACTTTCCCAGGGATGGAGGTGAGGCTGACCGGTCTATAGTTACCCGGGTCCTCCTTCTTGCCCTTTTTGAAGACTGGAGTGACATTTGCTTTCCTCCAGTCCTCAGGCACCTCTCCCGTTTCCCAAGACTTGGTAAAGATGATGGAGAGTGAGTGGTCTAGCAATGACTTCCGCCAGTTCCCTCAGCACCCGCGGGTGCATCCCATCTGGACCCATGGATTTATGGATGTCCAGATTGCTCAACTGATCTCTAACACATTCCTCATCGACTAAGGCAAACCGCTCCGTCGACCTGACTTCATCTAAGGTCTCAAGGGTACAGGGCTCTTCAGGACTGCCTGCAGCAGAGTAGACAGAGACAAAGAAGGCATTCAGTAACTCTGCCATCTCTGTATCTTCCGTCACCAGGGCACCCATCCCGTTCATCAGTGGGCCTACATTGCCTCTGGTGTTAGTTTTATCTGCCATGTATTTGAAAAAGCTCTTTTTGCTGTCCTTGACCCTTCTCGCCAGGTTTAATTCTAAGGATGCCTTAGTCCTCCTAGCTGCCTTCCTACATCCTCTAGCAGCAGCCTTATATTCCTCCCAAGTGGCCAGCCCCTCCTTCCATGACCTGTAAACTCTCCTCTTCCACTTGAGCATACCCAGCAATTCCCTATTTAGCCACGCAGGTCTCTTGGCCCTCTTCCTTGACTTCCTACAACTTCTGTTTATTAGCGAGAAGTATCAACAGTAAGACATAAGGAACTCTTCCTAGCAGAGTGGAACAGGACTAGAACAGCACATGCAAGTTTATTAGTCATCTCACTAGAAACCAATAGCAACCTCAGTATGGTCCAAAAATAATGTATGGCTTCATGCTACTATATACTATGTATATGCAACCTTAAACCTTTGTAGTTGCAGTAGTAACAGATTTGTTTGGTTTTGTTATAAATAAATCAAGCAACTGATTTTGACTGGGCTATACAGAAGTGTAATGTTGATTATAAAACAAATATATATATAAAAGAAGATAATTTATTTATTGCTATTCCACTTTTATGTTGTCTAGTTGTGGCTAGGAAAAAATAGAGGCTTTGTTTTAAAACTGGAAGTAATACATTTGAAAAATATTCTCTTTCATGTTTCTATTCACCTTGTAGTGTATGCAGAAGAACTGTGAGTGTGAAAAGGGAGCAAAAGGAGACAAAGGTGATCCTGTAAGTATGCATTCATTTGAAAAGCTTCCAGAGTTTGAATTTTAATCATTGACATCAATGTTGCATAGTATTTAAATCGGTTACTATGTCTGTAAAAAGTAAGACATTGCTGTGCATGTATTGCAAAAAGAAGCTATTTATCATAGTGATTCACTGTGAAAGGCCACTGTTACAAGAGCTCAGAAAAAAAAGATCTATCCATGATCATATGCTATCTTTGAAATATATTATTGGGTAATAGAACACTATGTGTAAGTAAGTACATTATTTTGAAGCCCAAATCAAAAAGCTATTCTTGAATCCTTCAATGGGGAAGAAAGGTCCATTAGATACAGGTTTACTTACACCAGCAGTTTCCGTTTGTGTAAAAGCAGCCTTCCAGTATCTGAAGGGGAGCTATAGGGATGCTGGCGAGGGACTCTTCATTAGAGACTGTAGTGATAGCCAGGGGGTAACGGGTTAAAACTTAAACAGGGGAAGTTTAGATTGGATATAAGGAAGAAGTTCTTTACTGTGAGGGTGGTGAGGCACTGGAATGGGTTGCCCAGGGAGGCTGTGAATGCTCCATCCCTGGCAGTGTTCAAGGCCAGGTTGGATGAAGCCTTGGGTGTCATGGTTTAGTGTGAGGTGTCCCTGCCCATGGCAGGGGTGTTGGAACTAGATGATCTTAAGGTCCTTTCCAACCCTAACTATTCTATGATTCTATGATTCTAAGAGAGAAAGATTCAGAAGATTGTGGGTGATGGCATATCTGAGGAAAGTTCTGAAACTCTGCCTCCAGCTCATTTATTTTGTGACACTTCAACACATGACTGGTTTTTGGCTCTGGTAAAGAAGAGAGAAGTGGGAGTTCAGACAGTGTGTGACCTCTCTGATCCTTTTGGTATCTTTACTAGTTCCCCAGAGACAACTTAAGTACATAGAGAAGTTTTTGCCTTTCTCCCTAGACACTAGGCAACTGGTCGACCATATGTGTAGCAGGTTATGACAGTAAGGCCTACCATCCAGCCCCTTGACTCTGGATAATGTGCATCTGGAACTAAAATCCCTGTTTCCATTTAAAATGTAAGATCCAAGGATTTTAAGTTACTTTATCCAAAATGGCTAGATGTAACCTATTATATATGTATTTTTTATATATACACACATACACTGAGCTTCCGATTTCCCACCTTCATGATTCTCCAAACAGGAATAATGGTGTAATAATTTTTTATTTTGGGGCTGCAGAATAGTGACACTAAGCTGTTCTGTGGACAGGTGTTTTTTTTATGCTGAGATAATCAGATAGGTGACTGAAAAGTGAGGAGGAGGAACCACATGTGTTTTCTCTTACACCTTCCTGGCTAGATTTTCAAATGCTCTGTAGAAAATGTAATTATCATTGAATATTAATTTTTAAAAAATCACAGAAGCCTTACAATGCCAGACTTTTTTTTTAGCTGTGAAAGTATTGTCATACACGCCATACCTGGTGTGGGTTTCCACCTAAGCTTATTTCAGAACTATTTTTGCCTGTCCCTAAAGATGCAGTCTTAGAGAAACTGGAGAATTTTATCCTCATAATAGTATTAACATTTTCCTGCTTTGTTTCAGGGCAGAGGGGAAAAAGGTGAGCCAGGACCAAAAGGAAACAAGGTAAAGAAAATTTAGAAAAATCAAAAAAATTTTTGTCTGGTTTTATGCAAACCATAGAAGTGAATATATCAAAGTATGTTAAAATATGATGTAAAAAATTGACTTTTGCTGTGAGATGTTTATAGTGAACTGCTTTAGAAGTGAGAGAGAAAAATTTCAAATTTAACTGATACCAAGTTAACACTGCCTATCATCCTAGTTTTTCACTGACAGCAGAGGTCTCTGAACCTAGCTGAAGGCTCTCTGAAGTTCCACAGAACTTTTTAACAGTACACAAATCTCTGGAGCAGGGGGGTTTGCTCTGATGACTTAGGATTTCAGTCATCTAATAACAGCTGATGAGTTTTCTATGTTAATGTTCAGGAATCATGTGTCCCTGATTGTGGGAGGAAGAACTGTGTGAGTTCATAAACAAAAAGCTACTTTAGCTCCTTAAAAGTTTTTTTTTTTGTTTTAGCGTAATAGTGATAAAGAGAATACATATTTCACTCGTATTCCTTTGCTTCCAACAGGGCGATGCTCAAAAAGGAGAACATGGTGAAACAAATAAAGAGGTATGTGACTACTACAGATCTAGCTTGTATTTGGTCTTTTCAGATTATCTTCCAGACCCTGATTCACAGTTTAGTTCCGCTGAGCTGCAATTTTTTGTTTTTTCACACACCTACTTTATTCAGTTATTCAGAGAACCTGAACTAACTTCTGATTTAGGGAAGCATCTATACTGACAGAAACAGCCTAACCATGTGCTTACATATAGAGATGGGATGCCACTGACAAAAGGAACTTTTGAAGCTACGTGATTTTGTATCACCTTGCGTTAGATTTATCCCGAAGATAGAATTGAAAATGTCATCACTAAAACATGTAGATAGTCCTCCAGTGGCTTCTGAGATCTGATCTTTCTCAGCCTGAATTCTTGTTGATTCACAGTAGAAAGGTTAACATAGATCAATTCAATTTAAAAGTCCCCTTTAAGTGTTAGCATATATCTGCTAAGAGGCTGGCAAACTAAGTGGTGTATTTACAGCTATAAAGGAAAAAGTATACATCTAAATTTGCAGGGAATTATATGTTAAATGATTCTAGAGAAATATTATCTTGTTGTGAATAGCTGAATTTCTGAAACATAATTCTTTACTGGATACTGGTTTGTGGGTTCTTTTCCTAGTTAAGTTAGCAGTATGTTATGCCTTTGCTTTATTTTTTATGATTTTTCCCCCTTTTTTGTTTAATCTTTGAATAGGGAGCTCCTGGCTACAAGGGAGAAAAGGTAAGATTTTTATTGAAAAGAAGTAGTCTGAAAATAGATTGTCACTTGCTGACAGTGTATGTAACAGAATGGAAAGAAGAGCCTATCTCCTGTTTTTGATATGAGATCTCCTAATGCAATCCCTACAAGTAAATTCATCATTTACGTAGATTCTTGTAGAATGGATTGTTGGAATTAAAAATAAATTTAAAAAAAATATCAGAAAACGTAATCTAAATAGAAAAAGAATAATGTCAAATACCAGAAATAAAGCTTCTGGAAGGAAAAAGAAAGTTGAGGATTGAACAAGAGATTCAGTAGAAAAATATGAAATCGTTTACTGCAAACACTACAAATAGACACGGCAATCATTATCTTTCAAAAAACTTACAGCAAGGAAGTTTACTTTTAAGCTAATTATAACCTGTAAGGGCTAATGCTTGATAAAAAAAAAAAAAAATAAAATCTCTAGATAGTCGCTCCAAGAAGCCAAAAAAGAATATAATACAACAACTTTCAAGAGTCTAGAACTGAAATTTATTTCAGCAAGCTGGAATGTCATAGCCAGAACAGAAACAGACTATCCCATTTTGAATTTGCTTGGTTTAGACACTTACCTCTTAACATTGTTAATAAAAGCAGTGCTTCTCTGAATGTTTGTATTCATTAGAAAAGTGCTTTTGTCGATTTTATTGACATTCATTTCATGGGAACATTCATTTCATTGAAACATTTCATGGAAATAGGAAAAGTAGACTCAGATGTTTACTTTTCTTATGTGGAACACATGCTTTTTCATCAGTGGAGCACATTAGTAATTCCCTTTCTTCATTCCATTCATACAATTGCACAATTGTCATTTAGAGAAATCTCAGACGTCAAACATACGAAATCAGAATATAGAGAGGCAGCGCAGAGAGGTGGAAAAATAAGCAAAACTTTTTAGATATTAAACGTGTTATCCTCTTATGATATAGGTTGTAAATTTGGTAGGTATTCTCAGGGAGAAAATGTGTTTCTCTTGAGTAGGGCAGATCATATCTTCTACAGACCATATTTAATGATGCCACTCTCAGGCCCTCAGAATCTGCTAAACCTCTTGTGCTGCTGAACTGCTTGCACAGTCTTTAATTCATATAGTGTAATCAAAACATCTTGTTTAACTGTTAACCTTTTGATTTCTTATAAAGGGTGAAAGAGGAGAATGTGGATCCCCAGGAATAAAAGCGGAAAAAGTAAGTATAATTGTTATTTGAACTGATTCACACTGATGATGATACTGGAAAAACACGTAACATTAATAAACATAGCTTGTAAAGATTATTGTGAATTTGGAACATCTGAAAATTCCCTGGTAATAGAAATACATTCATAGTAGAAATAGGATTTGTGAAAAATGAACCCACATTTCACTATATTCTTTTTTACTTTTTTGCAGAAGAAATGTAGTCACTTAACTAAAACAAAAGCTGTCCTGATCAGTGCCAAGCCCTGCTTACAAAGGACCATGAGCATGTTATAGAGCTCACCAGATTTTTTTCTTTAAATTGTTAATTTCAATTCAAGTGTATGAAGTTATATTACAAGAGGGGCAGGTTCTTACACAACCCGAATAACTTTTGGATCTACCAGCGCATCTGTGCTGATATGCATTCAGACTTCTATCTAGTCCTCCTCTTTTAACCTGATGCGCAGAAGTGATAAAAGTGATTATAGTTTTTTCGCGTTTCGCACTCTGAAGAATAGAAGGATAATGTACTCCTGAGTGAAATAATAATGTATTTTGAGTTCACGTAAGCAGGTTTGTATGAGTACTACAAACCACTTATTTGTAGTTAGTTAAGTACTACCAACTGGATTGCAATTGATCTTTCAGTAAAGCACATTTCTTCAGTTTTAACATCCATGTTATACTTACCTTTATCAAAGACCAACTTGAACAGTTTTTTTATCTTACCTGATTTCAAGTAGGAATTAGGAAATACTAAAAGCAGCAGTATTTGTAGCAGAGGAAGAGGCGTTATACTGTAATAAAAACCTAAATACTGATAATATGTTGTGAGATGCTGGGATTCGAAATGGCAGCGAGTCAGGAAAAGCTGAAATATCAATGTAAAAGGAGAAAGAGTTGCATTTCTCAGAGGAATAAAGATCACAACTTCTTTATCCAGGCAATATGTGAGAAATAGCACAAGGTTATGTGAAACGTCTACTAAGATAAGCAGAAGCTGTCCAGATGTTGGCAAAGAACATAATCAAAGCAGCCAAGAAATCTGGATGTAGAAAACACATGCTAGGGCTGCTGGAAATTTGCTTGTTTCACTTCTGTTGAGGACAGTGATGAAAAAAAAAAAAGCAGTTTGACATCTGCAGAGGATCAGAGATTATAGTGGATTATGGACTTCAGGAACTTAGTGAACAAATGAAAATTGCAGTGACTTCCAGAATTCCCAACTTCACATTTACAAATGCAGAAGATAGAACAAAATGATATTTTTTTTTTTTTTTTTTTAATACTGGACAAAATAATCAGAAACAGCTAATGGACTTAAAAAGTGTCTCTTTGCCTTTTTTTTTTTGATGCATTTTTAATATGGGGTGGGTTTTTTTGGTGAACTATTAGTACAGTTCTAACGTGCTACTGATCAGCATTTTGAGTTAGTAAGACAAAGTTAACTGAAGTTATTCTAGTGTAAGCACTGCAGGATATTTTTAAGAATTGTGTATCTAATATACTTCTAGAAATTGAATTTAAATACCTATAGTTAATAAGAACTGGTTAATTAAACAGCTAGGATGTTAAGTAGCCATCCACAATGTGTTTAGTATATGAAAATTATTCTAACCAAATGTTGAAGATGGAATGTAACAGGGAATTACTGAATACAGAACAAGAATAGTAGTACTCTGGAGAGAATAAACTACCTAGAAAACGCTTAAACAGAGGTATGAGTGGTACACAGTAATTCTCGATACTTTAAAGCAGATAATTAAAATTTCCTATTCATCTGATAATTGAATCTTAATTTTCCTTAGGGTTTGGAAGGTCCTCTTGGCCCTATGGGACCTCAGGGGCCTCAGGTAAGGGAACTAGAAGCTTCCAAATATTCTGTAAATTTCTTCTACATACAACCTGTCAGCTCTGCAGAGAGCAGTGTGATTGGTGCATGAGGCAGCAGTACAGCAGAATCTAGCAAATCTTTGTCTTTTGGAAATAATTTTCAAAGAAAAAACCTTTGTTGCTGCTGCTGCTTAAATCTGCTCAGATTTAGTGGTGTTGTGGCCCACTTGTGCTCTCCAACTACAGAGCTCTTCTCTTACCTGTAGAGCGTAATCATGCCCTGTCATACTCCTACTTGCTAAATTCCTCTTATATGGTAGCATCCATATTTAGTACCTCACCTGCTCTGTCTCTTCAGAGAGTCATTAATTATTTCCTTCTGTGAAGGGACACAATGGTTGTGGTAATGTCCAGGAATTAAAATTAATCTCAGTTTATCATCGCAGATAAATGCAGGGAAGTGATTTCTTGCAAACAGAGCTAAATGAGGTGTGACAGCTTAGTTTATTTACTCGGGCAGAAGGGAGACTATGAAAATATGGCAAAGTTGGGAGCAGGAGGAGAAAGGAAGAAAGCTTTAAATAAAGCAGATGCAGTTCACATGGACTAGTTGAAGATCCTTTCTGCCAGCACTGGTTATTGAATATTAAGAATATAATGTGTTGGCCACTTCCCAGGATATGACACATAAAATCCTTGCCCTTTAGAGCTTACCACTGTAGTATGTTTTAGTGCAATTGTTCAGGCCAAGTCCAAAATATTCCACCTTTACATGCATCCTCAAAGGCAACTCGTCCTATATTTTGACTTTTGTATAGGGTATCAGGGGACTTCCAGGTGAGCCAGGCCCAAAATGCATTCAAAGAAGCAAGGTAAGATATATTAGTATGTGTAGATGTTATTTATATAGGGAGTGGAGATGCAGAAGCTCTGTGTGGAATCTTTATACTTTACTATCTTTCTTCCTTGGTAGTTTTTTGTTAGTGGTGTTTATTGCACAGAGTGTACACCACATGCTTGGTACGCAATGGTGCCATCATGTTATGAAGGCTTGGTATTGTTGGCACATGCAGCCTATTTTCCATCTGGGTCTTCAAGGGCATCTTATAGGGCCACAACAGGGTGCAGCATGGACTTGCCTAGAGCCACAGCACTTAGACAGGAATTTGAATCACCAAAATATGTGTCTCGGCTTCAGCCATCACTTGGGAAGTTTTTTCCAGATTTTTTTCTGCTAAAATGCTTTGTGTTTAAAGATTTTAAGTAATTCTAGATAGTGGTTAAAATCTTCAGATTGAGTATTTAAACTAATTTTAATTGTGTAAAAAATGCAAGACAACTTGTGACATTGGTAGAGGTGTAAGATTTAATGATGATTAATGCTTTAATCCTATTTCAAATAGATCATTTGAAGTTAATGACTGCAGCTTGTCATGCAAAATCAGTTGGATAAAGTGTCTGATTAATTTAGTCAGTCTTCTGGTTTGCAAACCTTTGGGAAATTGCTATATGTGAATACAGATAATTGCTCATGGGACAGCTATTGGCATCACTGTTTGGTACAGAAAGATGTTTCATGTATCCATTTGAAAATGCAGGGTCTAATGACAAAGACTTTTACCACACGATCATTGGTAGTCTGGTTATGCAATGCCATTTATAAGTTATACAAGGCAATTAAATTCACACAAAGTAATTTGTCAAAGATGCAATATTTAGATACTAATGTTTTGTTTCTTAGCCAAAAATTTCAGTTGAAGATTCATAGAAATAAATTTAGAGATGTGAAATGTTTGTTGTAAAAATTTTGGAATACTGGCATCCATCATGATTTTCCTATTCCTGACAAATGCTTTTTCATACTTCTTAATTCTTCATCTTCTCAACAAAATGCTTGATTAGGAAAGCTGCTACAGAGCATTTCAGAAGTCAGGAGAGGAAGAGAATGATGGGTCTGAATGAAGCTATTCATACATGTGGGAGAAAAGTCATGCCTCTCTTTAACTGCAGTACAGCAAATTACAGTAATTTTTTTATCTGTCATTTCACACTGATGGGTCCAAGATAGTACTACCACATTCTTTTATTATACACTGAACCATATTTGTAGGATGTTGTTTGTCCTCCTGTCAGTCTCTTCACACACTTTCATGTCTATAAAGTACATGCAGCTCTCTCTAGGATTGGTCTGCCTGGATATAGTATTTATGGTCTCTTGTTACACTTTAGATGCCCATTTTCAGCATAAGAGTCTCTCATTTTTCAGCCTCCAACTCAGCAGCCTGCTATTTAAAGTCTATAGTCAAGGATTTTCCAGGCTTAGACATCTATCATAATGCGAATATTGCAAGACAAGTTTGATTAGTGTGCTTGGGTAATTATTACACTTGAAGACTTTAGTCAAAGCGTATGTATGTTTAGAGGTTATGTCTTGTCCATACCTAGCACCAGAGCTAATCTTCAGCATTTTGGAGCTTATTTGAGATGAGCGAAAAATGTTTTAATCATCGGTACAGATAATCAGTGGTTGTTTACAGCTTAATAAACACCCATTCGACTAGTAAAGGTCAAGGCCTTTTTTTGGTTCAGACACATCACAGTCTTTCCAATATCTTTCATCTTTACAGAAGGATTATTCAATTACTCTTTTGAAATTAGTTTTCATGACACATAATACAATATATGTGGAAAATGGCAGTTATTTATAACTGCTTTGGATAAAGAAAAAAAAAGTCTATTCTTAGTGCAGTTCCTTATACCTGTGGCCTTTCCATGCTAATACTTTCTGCTTTTTGAGCCGAACTAGTGACTTTACCTCAGTTTAGCAGACCTAAAGGCAGTTGCATGAAATTAGTATTGATATGACATTACACAGAACACCACTGCTGAACACTTTTATTCATTGTTAGTGGGCCGTGTTGAGGTTTGAAAGAGGGGATTCAGTTCCTCTTCAAAATATAAACTCTGGATCAAGCTCAGCCTACAGATGTTTTGGGTCTCATTTGTGAAGTCTACAGTTCTCTCATACAACTCAGTCCTTCCCACACCTCTGTAAGGAAATGCCGAACCCATTCTCTCACTTTACAGGGCCAGGCAGCAGGCACGGCTCAGGACAGTGTCAACTCTGTGCTGTCCGGATGCTGCTGGCTCTGGCAGCCACCAGCAGCATTGCAACTTCAGCTAATTTAATTTGACTTCTCTGAAGCAAGATAGCGTATGGTAAGAACTTTTCATACCTTATTTCTTCTGTCATTCATATGCATTTTCTCATTCCCTCTTAAGCTGCTTGCTAATCCACCCTTTGTGAAGACTTAATGGCTGCACAACACCCAAATTCTATCCCTTTTCATGGCGTTGCCTTATCATATTGACATTAATGAATTGAATCTCTTTCAAAGTCCTACTGCCTGCACTGAGCAGCTTTCCACTGACTATAGCAGGAACTCAGACAGTGTGTTTCTACGTAGACACCTAAGTTTAGGTATAATCATACGGAGCTGAATCACGTCCTTAATCTCTTAAAGTCTTTCTGATGCAATTCACAATCAGTCCTTAAGTTTAATAACCTCTTTAATATACAAGCAAACTTCATCACTTTACTTTCACCCTTTTCGAGTCACACGTGTATGTTGTACAGCCTATATCCTGCAGAGAATGCAGCTCCATATAGCATTAAATAAACCCAGTTTTTGTTAAGCAGACTGAAATAAAGTTTTCTCTATTTGCATTTCTACAAAGTTATAGCATCTCAAAAACATCTAAATAGTTTTATTACCGTATATATACAAATCTTCTCCATAAAGAGGTTGAGGCATTTTAAATGACAAATAAATAAAAATAAAAATACATGTTAATGTTATATCATTAGTTTACCTGACTAAATATATTTCCATTTGTCCTGGGTTCAGCAGTAGGAGTCATGTTTCTCCTTCTTGGTAGCTGGTGCAGTGCTGTGTTTTGACTTTCAGCTCGGGAACAGAGCTGATAGTGATGTTTTGGTTTGGCCAAGGACTTTGTGAGCCTCATGCTCTGCCAGGGGGGAGGGGAAGCCAGGAGGAAGCAGAGACAGGACACCTGACCCAAACTGACCAAAGAGGTATTCCATACCACAGCATGTCATGCCCAGGATGTAACTGGGAGTGAGCCGGAAGGGCTGGGGAAACTGCAGGGTTGGAGGAGGTATGGGTCGGTGCTTGGTCGGGCTGAGGGGGGGCAAGTTATCGGTCGGCTGGTGCTGAGGTGTTGTATTCTCTTCCCTTGTTATTTCCTTTATCATTATTATCATTGGTGGTAGCAGTAGTGATTTGTGTTATACCTTAGTTACTAAACTGTTCTTATCTCAACCCGTGGGAGTTGCATTCTTTTCGATTCTCCTCTCCGTCCCTCCAGGAGCAGGGGGAGGGCAAGAAAGGGGTGGGGGGAAGTGAGCGAACGAGTTACCTGACTGGGTTTAAACCACGACACCATTTAACCAAAATTTAACTTCCATGTTAACAGTAAACCTATAACAACAGTATAAAACATAGTAACTTTGAGAGAAAAGCATTAGAATGCAACAGGACATTTCACTCAAACCTAGTCAGGAGTTGAGAACTCGCTGTTTTCACTGTGTATCTCCTGTCTTCTGAAGTAGTTATCTTGGTCCTGTCCCCCGCACATGTCATGATCAGACCACCAGGATTATACTGTCTGTTTTCTGATTTACTGACTTTCTACTGCCTACTGTCAATGTTGCCAGAAAGATATTAAATTTACAAACAAAAAAAGAATACTGTTAAAGCCTAATTCTACATTATTTTTTTTCTCTCAGAAATTTGAAATACCAAGAAAAAATAACATCCACAGCTGTTCTTTATATTTTCAACATGCATATATCTTTTAATTTATTCAAAATAGTAGTCATTATTTTGCCTGTTTTCATTCATTAAAAAAAGGTTAACTATTATTTGCTGTTTAAAAAATCAACAATATTTTCAATACGATAGCACCGGTAAGGTTCCATAAGAGTGTTTATATTCAAGGTAATTTTGAAAATTTGCTTGTTAGTTAAGGGTATAATAGTCACTAGTCACAAATTTCAGTGGACAGTTTACAACCAGAATGATGTGGTTACAGATCATAAAATCAGGTCAGAAATTAAGAAAGTGCTCTGTGTTCCCCTCATAAAGAAGTGATGAACAGGGAGTACTTATGGTTATCATTTCAGAAGTGACATTGAGTTTGTTTGTTTGAACTCTTAGACCAGCTACTAGAAATGAAGTACACATTTCTAGAAACCATGATACATTCATAGGAAGGCTGAGAACAACACATTTGTAAAAGCCACTGCTAATAGTAACAGCCACTTTTGAAAGTTTTCATATGCATAGACTCTGAATTAGAGTCTGAAGTTCTATGAACAGACATGTATACGAACTTTTAAAGAAACAGTTAAGTTTGAATGTGGGTATTCCAAGAAGTTACTCCCATTAAAACATCCTGGGATGGTTCTGTGAAAAATGCATCATTGCATATTTCCCTGAAAATGTGTCTGAGAATGAACTGCTAAGGGATGTCTTTTCTAATGACTTCTAAATTCTTTTCTTACTTCTGTAGCAAGTTAAGTCTTTCCCAGTAGATTAAAAAATTCAATTTCCCTGTAAAGTGTAGCTCCTAGGTATTTCAACTAGCTTAGAAATACAAAATACCAGCAATATCTGTTAAAATGTCCATATCTACTTGTATTGTTGCTGCCAACATTCACTTTAAAGATAAAATCATTATATTTGAAAAACTATTTCTACTATAGCTTAACCTTTATTGCTTTGTAGACTGAAATACAGCGTCTTTGTTTTCCTTATAGTATGTATTTACTCTTTGAAAAGTAAAGAAATTCTTTATACTGGCAGTAACTGGTACTCATCATAATATAACAGTCTTTTTTCTTTTGGGGTGTCATGATTTCAGCCTAGCTGGTAACTCAGGATAGGACAAAAAATGGGGTAGACTGTTAAGTATGTTCCCAACTTAAATAGGAACTTTAAACTGTTTTAATATGTAAAAATGCTTAGCTCAAATCAAGTGTAAATTTTCCTTCCCATTGCTTTAGCTGATATTAAATGCCACATGAAGGAAAATCCTAACAGGAAGAGAAAAAAAGATTTTGAGTAGAATGCTAGACAAAGAAAATAGTTACAAAGAGGCACTTTGAGAAGCAGACTTCCCCTTCTACACATGGAGATAATGATACTACTGCCAGCTCTTTATGGTTTTAACAAATTCCACATTAGCTGTACACCAAAACCATGGAAGATAAAAGCCAGGCTTACTCATAGCTGCATGAAGTTTGAAATATGCAGTTTTTAAAAGTTTAAGTTTTGTATGTTGTCTGGCAGAAGAAGGTGGGGTTTCTTTCTCCATTAATACTCAGGCATCCTCTGCTATCATTGAGAAAGCATTCAATTACCCTACATGCTTTTTATCATAAGGGCTGTTTACACTGCCTACAGCAGTACCTGCTGGTACGGCTGCTGGAAGGCAGATTACAACACCAGTCACTTGAAAGAAAACTGTTTCTATCATGGTTTGAAAAAGAGCTTTCGGAAAAGCTAACTTCTGTAGGACTCCCACCTACATTCAAGGCAATGCTTATATTAGCATAGATCTATCACAGGGGTGATCTTGCAAAGGAGCAAATGATTTGTGATAGAAAGCATCCTTGAGAGTTACTGCCCTTGGGAATTCTGTCAAGGGCTGTCAGAAATAGATGCAAAAACCAGCATCCACTTGGACAACAAGGCAAAAATTGGAAGACACTTTCCAAATACAACCAAGGGATTTGGTTAATTGTTTCAGCTGAGAGATGAGCCTGTATTTATCAAATGTTATTTTTCAGAATGGAACGAGTTCCAACACCGTTTCAGAGGCTTAGTTTTGACAAGTGGGGCCAGCGTGCTTAGTGGCATTTGCTGTTTCCAGATTACTACCTATAATAGTGGTGCTGCATGCATTTTTTTTTAATCTCATAGAATTTTTTAATATATTTTCAACTTGGTATTTTATTTCATGTCCATTCTGTGGAGCATGCTAATACGTCATGGCCCAACAGAGATTTCTCGCTGCCTTCTCCATGAAAGAAATGAGGACTGTGAATTTCAACAGCTAGTATTTGGTACACTGACTGGTTTGCAGCAGCTTATGCCTATTTCTTTTACTGAGGCACCTCTTCCTTGAAGTGGGGAACTCCATCCTTAACTAGACTGTGTCAGGGCAATGCAGGTACATGGAGCTGCAACTGCTAATGTTGCTTATCAAGTGAAGAGCAATTGAATTAAGAGCTGGTGGTAAGGTAAGGGAGCCTATAGGCGAAATGGCAAAGCTTCTTGGGAACCAGACTGGTGTGCTTGGCTTAACATTCTTCCAAAACCCATACTTTGTGCCTCTTGACTAGCTTTGCAAGAAGCACAGCTGTGGGTAAAAGTGGCAGGAGTATCTCTGTCCTTGGGGCAGTGTCTATGCATGAAAATTTGCTTGTAAAACTTTCTACTGAAACCTAAATAAAGGAGTTTCTAGCTTCTATGGGGATGATTTTGTTCTGAAAGCAGAGCATACCACAGGGCTGGGTGTGTGTAGCTACAGTACTGTGGCTTTGCTGATACCATTCTGCCAGTGCACTTCTTCATACTGATGTACAATCAACAGCTGAACTTCCATTAATGCTTAGATGCTTGTGACTTGTTGGCATGAATGAAATTCAGCAGCCTAAAGTACTACCATTGGAAATGAAATGGAGGCTTTTAAGTCACTAAATTCCTTCTGAAAATGTTTGGTATAGCATATATTTTCTAAAGAAATAGTACAAAACATTTCTTTACATATTTCCCTTACTTGTCTAAACAGAATCATCCCCAAAAGAACTGAAATCCAGTTAACTGTTGTCTTAAAGGACAACAGTACTTGAAACAGAGACTTTGTAAGGAGAATTAAAGAGGAGACAAGACTTTGGTTGTATTGTTCTTGGCCTTCCCAAAAGTTCCTGCTGAAGGGAAACACTTAATAAAAACTAGTTTTGATCAGCTGATTTTGAAAGGACAGTTTGTTCAATGCCAGATTAATCCCATGGAGGAACTGGAAGTCTAGAAGATGGACATTTGAGGAATTTTTGTTGGTTGTGTAGTTTGATCAGTTTCAGAACAAACACAGGAGGAAAAAACCCAACCCAGCTATGAACAAAATGGGTCAATTTCTAATTGGCTTCCTCTCAGGAAAAGATTGCAGCATTTACAATAATCTGGATACGCATTACCCGAGTTGTGACTCTCGTCATGAAAATACTATTAAGAAACCTCAAAAATATGGTCTACCTATGTATACAGTAAACATCTTCATTTTATATTTGTCAGCAAGTACATGCACAGAATCCACATTAAAGCAATGTCAGTGTTGCTAATACCCTACTGGTGTGCTATGTGGAGATACAGGTGCTATTTTGCTGAGTGATACCAGCTTTCTCTTGATTTTTCTCTACCTTTTAAGGATTATCTTCTAGTAATGGTGAATTAATTTATTAGATTTTGAAGTTGTGCTATAAAATCTTGTTTTTTGAATTAGCATTAAATTTCATAGCTGTTCTGCAAAATATCATACTGTCCTGTAATGGAATGAATTTAAGACTGGGCATCCAGTTCCACTTTATTATAGGTTTAAAGCTGTAGTAGTAGCCCTCCAAGTGCATAGTTATTGGAAATTAAGCTTCAAGGATAATCTATGTGTTTACTTTCACTGTGTATTCCCATTCCTGTATTTTAGCTTCATTCTTTGGCAAATTACAAACTGATAGATTTCTGGAGAAATATCTGGCTTTGTAGTAATTTTTTATATGTCCATTTTCCTCTCAAGCACAAAAAAATCTCATTGAAAGATTTCACAAATCAGCACATAAGATTTCTTGGTATGTACAAAATTACAACCCCCAAAATATGATTACAGAAAATAAACACAATTTGATAAGAAGTCTTTTTAACAATCATGTGGCTATGTTGGCTTTCTTAGGAACACAGTAAACAAACAAGAGAATTAGGAGCTGCAGCCAAAGATAGCAGTAGGAACAACAGTCATGGTATGCAGGTGTTGCTATGGGAAGAAACATGAGTGCAATGTTTAAAGCTTAAACCCTGTTTAATTTCCAAATTCCTCTCTTTCTAGCAAGAAAAGAAGCTGAGGAAGCACCAAACTACTGGACATAGTCAGGAACAAGGATATGACAAAGAATAAATATATTTTGCGTCTATCTTGATGCATATGAAAGAATGCTTTAGAACATTATTATCTATATATTACATAACATATACCTGCAACTTATATGGCTGGGATATTGACCGTGCTCCTAATCTAAACAGGCTTGGGGGAGTTTTGGGGGGTTGTTGTTGGCTGTTTTTGGGTTTTTTGCTTGAAAACCATATTTCTGTAGCCCTAAATGAAACCGGAGAGAGACACCGGCAGGATTTGGTGAAGGTTCAATTGGCATTAACAGTTTCTTCCCATTTTCTGTCCCTTTTTTTTTTTTTTTTTTTCTCTCTTTAAGGGGAGCAAGGCTGTTTAGGTCCCTATGGTCTTCCAGGACAACCAGGTGTTGGACAGCCAGGACCCAAGGTAACTCTCAGTGGTACTGTCTGTTGAAGTGCCAACTGTTGGCAGTCATGTTTTGGATGAAAGTTCTCACCCACTGTTTTACCAAAGTCAAGCTCTTAACATCTAAATTAAAACGGGTACAATATTGATAGATTTTTGTATTTGTATAGGATGGAGATAACAGGCCTGCCTTTCCAGCCACTCTTAACTTTTTATTGTGGTCCCACTGATATAACAGAAGTCAGAAATAATGCTATTTAAATGGAAGTTAAATATGTGAGATCATTTTCAAGCACTAGCAAATGCTTGCACTAATGGGTAAACCATACTTCAAGAAATACATCTCAGTCACTGTGATACACAGTAAAGTTATGGATTTGCCTTGGTGTTCTTCACTAGGAAACAGATATTCTTGCAGGTTATAAAATTCTCTGTCTCATGCAGCATTTAATTCTTCCATCTCATTTTATTGCAAATGAGTAGAAGGTGGAATCCATTCTTGCTAATTTGGAAAAGTCATGTTTGCTAATGCTGGCAAACAAACTCTCCTTTTGTAGAACTGGAAAAGTATCTATATAGGAAACAGGACTACTGAGTTTATGAGAGTTTTGTCAGAGACCTTACAGCTGAGACTCTAATTGGACAGAACTAGATCTCATCCTGGTTGTGCTGGCTGTGAAGTCTTTGGTGTTGCTTTATGTCATTTTTCCTCTGTTTTTTGAATCCAAGTGATAGTGTCTAAAATATCTTCACTTTTTGGCTTTTACTGCTCTAATTTGCACATTCACTGAACTCCCATGTATTTTCTGTGCAGTGGAGCAGACCTTGGAACACAGAGGGTTTTATACAGCTCAGAACCTAATAATAGTTTGCCATGTAAAAGGAAAAACACTGGGTCCTTCTAGAATAGAAAACGGCTTATGGAGAAGGAGTGTTACTCCCGGTCTCTGTAGTACCTTGGGGAGAGATAAAAATCCTCTGTACTCTTATCCTTGAAGCAGTCTTTAGTAAACTGAAAGAATTGTGAAGAGTATGACACTTTATACAGAAGATACAGACACTATGCAGTTCCTGGAGTTCCCATGCAATCCCATATTCCACTGAAGCAGGCTTCAGTTTGAGTGTCTAGATAAAGGCTACAGTGAGGATTCCTCACACATGAGCATTCCTGCTTCAAAATTTAGCCTGACTTCATTCTCTCATCCTTGTCATCCCTCAAGTCCTGCATTTTTCAGCAGTTACCCCTATGTAAAGTGATAACACACCTTTGCTGCTGGTATGGGGAATGGAATGCAATCTACTGCTCCAACTATAAATTGAAAGATTCTTTCAAATCTTTCCAAATTGTTATTTATGATTTCTCTTCCCCACCACCCCAATCAGGAGATGTTATACAATGGCTTTCAGACATTTCTGGTGTCATCACTAAGTCATCCACATGTGAATGTTGTGCTTTTCAAAAGCATTGAGTTGAATTAGGACTGAACTAGTATTTTCTTTTTTTCACGAGGGTGCTCAAGGTTGAGAAGGCAGAATTGGATTCCCAGGACCTCCTGGAATTCATGAGCCAGGATTACCTGTAAGTCAGTGATATATGGATTGGAAGTAAAAAGGTAATAAAATATGTATTAGTAAGTGTAACTAATTTGTAGGAGCTATATTGGCTACTGATTCCATAAGCCACCTTGTACTAAGTCTGGTGCAGCAGAAGTGTGTTTGGCTATGCCAGTCCAACGTTACAGCAGTATTTGCATGTGGATTGCCAAAGCAGGAGAATAAAACCATATCCAAGCATGTTCTGGGGAAATAAAAATAGCTTGATCCATGTGAGCAGGATTACAGTATCCAGTTTTCAGAAAGACATGGAGTTATATGTAAATAGCTGGACAACTACTTATTTGAGTTGAGGATAATCTTTAAAAATTGTCTAAAATCAAACTTCAGGAAGATGAACATCCAAGGGTTGAGACCTTCCTCAGCTCCTGTGTATAATTTGAATTGTATCAAAAACAAAGACCCAAATTATATGCTTTTAGTTATATCTTTATCTTCCAAATTACAGATCTTTAGCAAGTTTTTTGTAATGTTGTGCTGGTGCTCACTGGCTGCATTTCTTCCTGAAATCTATAAAATTTACCGTTTTCTTGTGTATTTCATTAAAAATCTCAAAGAAATTTTGAAAGACAGGAATGTGGGTGGATGTTAGATTCATTCTAAGTCACTTTGTAGTTGTCAAAGACTATTTTTCTTACAAAAAAAAATAAAAACTTTTTGCTTACTCAAAATCATCTTTAAAAACGATTAGCTATAAATAATGAAAGAGCAGAATTTTGTGGAAGAACAGAAAGCATTACAAGAATAATTATTTCTGTATCTATTTAAAGCAGAATTGGCATTCTCTAATTTTACATGTTTAACCTTCCATTTGTATGAAAAAAACAATGTTCAAATTAAGGATTTTCATTATGAAATAATGAAACTATATGAAATTGCAGGGAAAAAAAATCGCAGTGGTAAATGTATTGTAAATTAATCTACATGTTCATTAACTTTCAAGGGTACAATCTTTAGACATTAATTATGTAATTCACACCATTTCAGCATTAGCTTTTTCTAATATAAATCCTCCAGTTAAGGGTTGTTACACTTCATTTTAATTGCCTGGGTTCAGCCAGGTGAGCATTTTTGCTTACCAGTGTCACAAGACTTGCAAATTAGACAAAATGTCAATAAAAATGGAATTGCTGGTATAGTCTGAATATGTTTTTTTTTTTTCCTTACAGGGACCACGTGGCCCTGATGGTCTGCCAGGTGAGAAAGGTTTACCAGGAGAGGGCATTCAAGGCCAAAAGGTAGTTTTATGGAAATTGCTGTTTTTTTAATATCATGGGCCATATTTGTAGTAGTATCTAAGTTATTTGAGATCATTGATCATTCCACTGGTATAAAATAACAGCTGATGGATCTTGGTCTTCTGAATATCTCTTTGTGTTCAGAAACTCTATCAAGATAGCTACAAAAAAGCTGTACAGTCCCTTTAACATTAGTAAGTTAATGATTCTCCTGCTTATGTGTTAATAAATACCTTATTTTGGTAGCATTAATGAGAGAAATCTTCTGAAAGACTACGTAGCTATTTGGGCTCTGTATTGGAAGAAAACATTCAGGAACTGTTTTCATTCTGCCTTACCATTTTAGGAAACTGAAAGATGGGTTGTATTAGTCTCTATGGACTGTTACCTCATCAAGGGCACTTGCTAGCTTAATACATGTGAGCATTCCCTTTTTAAAAACTATGTACAAACAAGCAAAGATTTATGATTCAGTCACAACTGGGCTTCTTGTCAAAATGTATCCCTCTTTTTTAGGGGCTTGAAGATTCTCTAGAGCCTTGGACTACTAAGCAAAGATTTTTCTTCCTTTTATGGGAAAGGTGTTCGTCATGTCCTTGCACCAGGTTCCAAACTGCTCTCTCTGACTAATGAACATATCATCACATTTACAAAATGTAGCTTCCTTCTTCCTAGTATTTCCTTTTCTCCTTCTGAGGTCCTGTGTTCAAAAACACAGTGAATGCAGATGAAGCATTTAACGAATTGTAACTGAATCACTTTTCTGTAATACTAGGAATTACCTTGACTATTTTTCCTGTTTGTTTGTGAAGGAATATTTTTTTCCTCATTACCCACATTGTGATGACTAGTTTGTCTAGGACTGTGCTCTTCATAAATTCCCAAATATAGTTACAATACTGCACGTATATCTAGGGTTAAAAAGGCTCTGAAGGTGCAGCTGCTCCTCCTGGACAGCCAGGTCAATAAATCAAAGGAGACAAGATGAGGCACAGAGTATTTTTCTAATCATATCCCTAGTTAATTATAGTTAAATTAATGATGAATTATTCACACGTCACGACAATACAAAGGTATGTTTTACCTGGAATCTGAGGAGCCATGTTCCTCTGTTCCATGCAGTTGCATAGGCTGCACCCAATTATCAAGGAGCTGAGCCTCTTAATGTTAAATGGGGGGACACAGCGCTAAGGACTGTATTCTATGCAGGTGGGAGTATGAGGTAAGAAATTGACTTTTTCCTTCTAAATTTGTTTCAGAAATACTGTATTTAAAAAATTTCAAATTTTATTTAAATATTTGTGAAGTGTAAAAAGCCCTTTGAGTCACCTAATCCAATGCATCTGGAATAGGCAAAGGAACACTCTGGCTTTTGAAATTTGTTAGCTCTTTGGCACCCAGTTCCCCAAAGAGGGATCCAGAACAATTTTAATTCCCTTGGCTTGATGAAATTCTTTTTATAGGGTGAACAAGGCCAAGTAGGGCCACAGGGCCCAGCAGGACCACCAGGAACAGGCAATCCAGGAAGCCAGGTAAGTCTACATTTTGGACATGTAGTGAGCGTTTGCATGTATTTTACATTTTATACTTTATCAGAGCTCTGATTTTGATGTGAAGGCATTAAAAATCTCATAGTGATTTTTAATTTTAAAAAGTATCTAACTAGTCTTTAGGCAAAGCTTGTAAATTCAAGTGATTCCAACTGATCTGAATGGTCTCAGACTCAAGCAAACAGAAAATTGGTCAAATCTGCATAATAATTTGCACGGGATATAAATCAGATGCATTGCTTGGATGATGACATATTACAGATAACAGTTCCGCAAGGTAAGAATCCATTACTTTTGGATTTCAAGCTCTTTGAAGCTTGAACACAGCCTTTAATATTTGGATAGAGAAAACTGAAACATCCCAAAAGATTTTTTAGGTTTTGTTTTTTTCAGAAAGAAGATAAGAGTTCGTGCTTCCACCATGCTACAAATCAGGGCTTAAATGCAGATACTGAGGCACTAACAGTAATTGTCATTACACTTGGATACATCAGTGAAATAGAGAGGATAGAGACAAAGGAAAAATAAAACCAAGATCTCCAAACTAAGCCTGAGCACAGGCATGGAAATTGTTTTCTTTTGAAGATAAGATAAAATCATAATTCACTGAAAGATGGAAACGTGATGAGTTTCAGATGTGGAAGACTGTAATTCGCTCACTTATTTTACTTTGTAGGGTATACAGGGTCCCTAAGGAAAGCCTGGGGCTAAGGGATCTAAAGGTTTTGGTCTGCCAGGTCCAAAGGTAGTAAGTCACATATTATTTTTTAAAAATAGTACCAGCAAAACCCAACAAGCAATGTATCCTTGCCAGGCTTTTCAAGAGTCTGTTTGATGAGGTAAAAATGTAACTCTTGCTGGAGATAACAATTCACTTTTGAATCTTTGAGGGGAAACCACCCATGTTATCAAGGGGTTCCCCAGATGGAGCCTATGGCCCCATCTGGAGCCTATGATGCTTAGCATCAGCACTTAACCTTTGTGAATGGTGATTTTAGGTTCTAAATGAAGGCAAATTCATAAATGAAGCATCTCTCAGACATCAGTTTAATTCTATGTCACATACGCATTGTGTTCAAGTAAATCATTTAACCAAACAACTTAGCTGTAAAATAGTAATGATTTTGAGACTTAAGGCCAGTCCCATCATACTTTCAGCCTGTCCTTCAGCATCCTGTGGTCATCATAAGAACTAAAACCAAACATAGACACACTAGAAGAGAAAAAAGAGCATAAGTGCATTTGGCTGACACTGCACCACAGAAGGAGGGAAAGAAGGAAGAGAACAGGAAAGTGGGGTAAACAATTATGGCTGTCCAAGCCTGGGCTGCTAGCAATACAGTGTCAGGCGGACACTGTCAGAAGAGAGAAGGGGAATTGCTGAAATACTAAGGATGGCAAGCAGAATAAACTGATGAACTGTAAAACAGAAGTGTGCTTTGTAATCACCTTGATGTACAAAACGAAGACATTAGTCACTGTAGCAAAAGTAGGGAGAAATACAATAATTTTCTTTGGCATGTAAGTAATGTTACAGCAGCAATGTTTAATATTAATATAGGGAAAATTGTGCAGCTGTGAAACATGTTCTGTATGAGGACAATTTTCCTAATGCAAAAAGTATTTTTAAAATCAAAATTGAAAAATGGAATTCCTATTTCTTTAACTGTTCCAGAACAACTGGAAGGAACAATCATGAGGGTAAAACTTTCTTTTAAGCAGAAGTTCTGATATTTATTTGGGCTCACTTTTCCTTCAGTGACCAAAGAAATTTTGATTTAGTGGTATGAAGTCAAAAAAGAAAATAGTTTAAAACAAAAAGGAGGAAGTTGGAATGATTCACTTAGACTTTCTGCCCACTGCAAGGTTAAATAAAATAGATGCAATCTTACAAGTTACTGGGGGTTTTAAAGAACAGAATTTTCCAGTTAAAACTGCTTGATTGAAAACTTGACCGCTTATAACTATGGAATCACAGAATCATGGAATATCTCAAGTTGGATAGGACCCCTAAGGATCATCAGGTTCAATTCTGCTTGTAAACCAGTTAGTGAAGTAGTGCAAGAAATTAATGAAGCTAAATCGTGTCTCTTTGTTAAGCAAGACTTTTTATTACTAGGGTCAACCAGGTGTACCTGGACAAAAAGGAGAACCAGGACATCCAGCAACTGGGGAGCAAGGACTTAAAGTGAGCCTATTTTTATTTGTAACTGCTCCTTACAGGGTCCTCTAATTCTTTCACTAGTTGCTGATAAATTAAGATTTTCGGTATAAATTGACTATGATCAAAATAAGAAGAATTTCAGTGACAGATATTCACTTAACTTCACAGTTTTAGGTTTTAAATGCAAAATGCTGGGCTAGAGCTCCCACCTTCTCTCCTAAAATCATTACTGCAGCCATAGCTGGAATGGAGTTTGCCCATCTTTTCTAAGCTCGTGAGGTATTTCTAAAGCCTGTGAGAAACATTACTACCTCTGTTCCCCTGCAGTGATTTGGAAAAAAAAAAGCCCAGTCTGTGTGACAGTGGTGGTTGTACTGCCTACATGTTAGAAGAGCCATTAAACATTTACTGCTTTGACTTCAGCTGCCATTTTGAACACTGCATACCCTGTCCTTAATGATTATCATTAATGTCCTTAATGATAAGTAGGGCTTCCAAAATCTTGGGTAAGATGACACAGACATCTTGCTGCTGGTGATTTTTCCCAGGCTTGTTGAAGAAGTACTTGGCAGGACTAGCTCCTACGGATAGTTTCAACTCTTTGTGGCAATTCTTAAAAGTAATGCCTAGACCCATTTGTACAGCCAGCAAGGTGGTAGTCTCCAGTCAATAACTCCATTTAGGCATTTTTGGCTGACCATTTCTTAAGTCCCAGATGTTTGAATTTACAAGTAAATTGTAATTGTATAATATTGTTCTTGTGCACAGAATAACAAAGCAGCATTCAATCATGTTTTTCCTCACTGAAAAAAATATAAATATATTTACAATTTTAAAATTTAAGAAGTAGGTGAGGAGCTTGGAAGGAAATTTTAAATACTTATTTTAGATTGTATGAACAGAAAAAAATACAGGCTCCATAGAGTATTTAACTTACTGGGAATAACAACGTTTATTTGAGAAAAAAATATTGTGTACCACGAATGTTTTTTTTTTAACACACTGTTAAGTCTATTTTACAGAGTATAGACAGATATAATTATTTATTCCTTTTTAAGGGAGACATGGGTTTATCAGGATTCCCAGGAGAAAGAGGGGTGCAGGGAGATCCTGGGAAATCAGGAAAAAAGGCAAGAAAATGTATTTTACCCCATGTAAAAGGTATAGACAAAAGAAGAACAAACCATTTTTTGCAGGTATGCAGTGTAAAGGAGTTCATCATGTAGAAGGGCGTGTGCCAATACTTCTGCCAGGGAAGAGGAGCTGGCTAGCTGAGATGTTTCCAATAAACCATCTGAATCTGCACCTGATTTAGCTGTCCTGCCTTTTGTGGGCTGTTGACTACTGTTAAACTTCACAATCTTCCTGGAGAACAGACAGGTTATATCTTTAGCCTGTTCCTCACAGCCTGTTCAGATATTTCCTGACACCAAGGAGTAATGCTCACGTTGATGTAACTTAGGGCATCTGGAGGATGGCAAACTCTGACTGAAACCTGTCAGCCTGGTACAGACACCATCACAAACAGCTGAAACTAGAACTGCTTGTTTCCAAGGGAAATTCTGAGATTTTAAGAGACATTCTGCCACATTCTGGAAAAAAAAAAAAAAAAAAAGCATAAATTCAAAATGGTAGACAAGAATTTAGAGGAGTGCAAAGCTGAGTGCCCAAAATAGTCAATTTAGAATAAGTTAAATGGAGGCTCTTTCTGAATAGAATGAGCTGCTGAGTGGGCAAAACACAGTGCTTTAGCTGATTCTTGAATTGCTGCTGAGAATCCAGGTGCCTCTACGGTCTCCTACTGTGCAGCTTTTAAATGAGGATAGCAGCTGGCCAATGTGTAGAACTGATGAACTGAACATGATTCAGAGTAAGGCAAATCAGCACTTTTTGGCTGCAAGCCTTTATTCAGAAGATATCTGAATAGCTGTAATAAACATCTATTAAGAATGCAGCTTCGTATTCTTCTCATCTCAAGGACAGTGCAAATCCAGTTTGACAAGATACACCTCAGTCAGTAAGCCTTCCACTATGGAAAAATACGTAGCATTTCTGTTGCTGCTTAATTATTTTTATTATATTTGAAATTGCCCACTATGTAAGTGCTCAGGAAGACCTCAGTGTATCGAAAGTGAAACATTATAGTTACAAGTAAATATTGGGTTAAAGTTACAGGTGGCTTTTGTATTTGGGAATGCTGGGGTATTATTCTCTTGAGTATTGCTTTTATTCCCATGATCAGTTTGGTGCTGTCACCTTAACTGTTGTAATTCATTATAGGTGAAAATACTAGTACTGAGCAGCTGTCTTGGGTATTTGGGACAGTGCAAAGAACAGCTTGATGCTTGCAGTGGGCAGCATGGTGATGTTAAGGCAGTTACTTGCATGTTTGAAGCTGTGTCACAGTAGTGGAATATACTCTGATGCCTATCAACAGCACGCTCTGTAATGCCACTTCCATCAACAGCTCAAATCAGAAATGGATTTTTAAACTTACTTGTAGTCTACTTTTCACTTTCTAAATTATGTACAGGCATTCCGTTATACTAATCTGACTTATATGATGCCTAAATAATAATGTTCCTTAATAGTACATTTTATGTGGGTTATTTTTGCTAATAATATTTTTGTTAATAATTTGCTAATTATTTGAAGCTATGCTTCTGGCTAGAAGTTATGCTTCTTTGCTGACTAGACCGGCCTTTGGCTACAGAGCTGCCTAAAATTATTGCTTCTTAGAAGCTGTTTTTCTTTAAATTGGACAACTAAGACCTTTTCTGATAACTGAAAGTATTTCTCTTCTTCATATGAGTTTATGCATGTAATTCCTTCCACAAAAGCTTGATGCAATTGCAAATGGCACTATTACAGTTGAGTAATGAATTGTAGTGAGTTGTGAAAATGAGGAATATAAATGCAGGAGGGTGGAAGGGGTTTGAGAAGACAGAATACTTCTTTATTTTTTGTAGGAAAAAAATTAACCAGATATTTACTGACATTTCTGGGTAAAGTGTTTATGCAAGCATTGTTTCATATAAGTCTATTGATTCAATAAAATTAGCTACATGATTAGCCATCTAATCTCTGTTAGGGAGAAAAGGGAGATCAAGGTCCAAGAGACCCAGAAGGACCCCTGGCAAAAGAGATGTAGTCCAAAAGGTACGACTTGACATGCACACTGAAGAAATACTGCAACTTTAGAAGGTCCTATTTTATAAGTGTTCAGATTCTGGACTATTTTTTCTTTCATTATATCTCACAGTAGCACCTGTGGTTTAACTGATGATTTAAAAGGTTTTGAGAGTGATGTGCTCCTTAGCCTGATCAAATGCAGCAAAATCAGACTATAAGCATAGGCCCTGAATTAATTGAGCTGTAGAGATTTCCTGAAATTGTAATAGATAGTTTTCATTCAAGTTAGCAGGAGGCAAATTATCTCGGTATGCTGATAGGGAGAGAGCAGCTAAGAGAAATTAGGTGACTAGTTAGATATCTAAAAACAAAATTAAATCCTGAAAATATGTGTTAGTAGGCAGACAGACTTAATCTCTCACCTGGTTAAATTTGGGACATTTGGGGAAGATTTTAGAACTGAGTGGGATTTCAGTTGGAGTGGAGCGTCTAAATACCTTTCTAGTTATGGGCATCATTATGATGATATATACATAATATATGTTACTGTGGGGAATGCTGCACAGGAAGCTGCACCAGCAGACCTGAACGAGAGCATGAACATCCTGACCTTCATCAGTTGCAAACCATGGGAGTCAAGAGGAATCGAAGTTAAAACACTGAGATAATCTCCGAGAACTGTAGATATTGAAACAAAGAAGTTACTGAAGACAAAGATGTAATGTTGTACCCGAGACATTGCCAGGAGCTAATGAGTCTCCAGTGTGGACTGTGGGGACAAAAGAATGTGTACCAAGGAAAATGGAAAGTCATAATGTAGCAGAAAGTGGTAACAGAAAAATGTGCTTAGACATCTGGGTACAAATAAGATGTTCTAGCAAAGGCGCATGGACAATAATGTGAGTGGTTGAAAAGGTGCGTGATCAGTAATGTTATTGTCTGGGAAAAGCGCATGAAGTTGCGAAAAGTGCTGAAAAGAGACTATTGGATACTAACGATTGCTAACTGCTAGGCAGGGGTCTACAAAAAGCCTGTAAGCTCACTCAATAAATGGTTTCGGTTGCACCACAACTGGAGTCTGTGCCTCAGTTGCCACATATTATGGTTATTTGTGTATCTTCCAGTTATGAATGAATCTTGGCTATGATTGATAAAGGTTTGTTTTCCTCAGGGTGACCCTAGAGAAAAAGGATCCCAAGGACTGACTGGTTCTAAAGGAGCAGAAGGCCCAGCTGGATCAAAAGTAAGCTTGTTCTTCCACTTTGTATTTTATAAAAGGATGTATGGAATTCATGTAATGCACAGATTTCTTAAGCATAGGGTGCTTGGAGACTTAGCAGAAAAAAGGAAAAGCAGAAATATTTTTGTCCCCTGTCCTGAATGATACAAAAATCCCAAGGAGAAAAAGAGTAGGTAAACATAGACTCACAGACCTTGTAGTTATGCACAAGGACCGAGAAACTAAATTAAAGTTGCCCAGATGATTCTATGAGCATTTTGCAATTTTTTACTTTGAAACATTAATTTGCTATTATCATATTTTGTGAGTGTCACTCTGTATGATAACGAAATTGAAATAATGCATCTGTTCTGGTTATTGCATTGGCTTTGTAAGCCAGGCACAAAACATTAATACAAGTTAAAAAAAACAAATACACAGTTCAACCAATAGTTACTTAAACACGAAGCGTAGACAGGCTTTCACAAGAGCAGTAGTTAATTTATGGTTTTTTCCCAATATTTGTAGGTAGATCTATATTGTGGATATTTTTATAATATGAGGTGTTGGCAAAACTTTTTACTACTTGTTCAGAAAATGAAACTGTTTAAATCTAGATGGTGCAATTTTGTAACAGGGTGAACGGGGAGAGAAAGGACTCCCTGGTGTCACTGGATTATCTGTTCGGGGACCTCCTGGACCAAAGGTGATTGATTATCTGATTGTTTGCTGGAGACCAGAGACTGGAAAATTTCCAGTGCACATGCCTCTCAAAAGAATGTAAGTTAAAGAAGTTAAAATTCCTTGTTGTAGTAATAAAGATGACTGATTATTATTTTAGAAATAAGGACTGAAAGGTATACAAAAAATCAACACAGAGTGTTTGTGAGCCCTGTAACAGGATGCTGAACTTAGTGCATGCTATTGCCTCCTGAATCCATTTGTTAAAAAAAATAAATCCTTATAACATTTCTGTTGTCTTTGAAGTTTTTTTCCTGTTTTTTGGTTTGGTTTGGTTTGAATTTACTATGTATTTTGATTCTTAGACCAAAGATTTCCTGAATGTGGCAGTAAATCCCTACAGGAATGTGTCTATGTATAGTTCCAGATATGCTGAACTAGATGATTTTTTGGGGATGAATGTTTGTATGTCACTTCCAAGTGAACAGCTGGCCCGTACACACTACTTTAAATACAGTGTCATATATGAGGTAGTTAGAGCTACATCCATCTTATTTTCTCCATGGGGAAAATGTACTTGAAATGAGTGGGAGTTGTCCTGCTAAGTAAAATATGAAGATTCAGCAAAAGTAAATATAACTCTGAAGGTTTTCAAAACGTTTGAAAATTCACTACCAGCACATTTTTATTTTAAGAATAAAATAGTTGCTGTTTGTATAAATACATCAATTTACTTCAACTTTAATTGATGGTTTTCAGTTTTGCTGATATATAATTTTTGGGATAGAGAAATCATTAATGTGCATTTTATCGTTCTGGAATAATTTTGTCCTCATTTTTCTTCTTCCTTAAAAATACATATGCCCTCACACACAAGCACATGTGGGTATTGTACATACAGTGTACTCATGAGCCTTGCAACAGGGCATCACAGAGGCAGGAATGTGGTTTGGACTTGCTTGTGCATGGAGGAGGAAGGAAGAAGGGAATAAGAAGCTCAGTGTACATCTGGAGTAAAAATGCAACCAAATTTTATGTCAGGAAAATATAAGTAGTGTGCTATAATACACAACTTGTCTGAAGATAGTTTTGACTACACCAGTCTTCTGTCTTCACATTTTCATGGTTACTTTGTCATTTTTTTTAAATAGACAATTATGGAAGTCAAGATTATTTATTGATAAAACTCGTGCTGAAAAAAAAAGAACTTTATTGACTTTATTGCCTTTTTCACTCTGATTTTGTAGTGTTCAGTATAATTCATATCCCTTTCATAGCAGGCTGACCACAATCAAAAATTCCCTGGGGCTGTAGGATTTTTTCCACACACTACTAAATTTTAGATGAGGGGTTTTATGTGCAGTGGCTGATGCAAGAAAGCAAGTATTTCAGGTAATTCAAAAATGCAAGTTGATTTTTAGAAAATAGACAAAACTTTGTCTCTTTAGCTCCATAATAATTTCTTTGTTTAAACATGTATCTGCTATGTTTCCGACAATCGCTCAATAATGTAACAGATTAAAGAGATCTGTTTTCTCTTTCCACTGTGAAAAGTGCAATGATTACTAGTAATTATGTTCTTGGTAAATCCTAGTATCTGCAGTAGTGAAGTCAGACATTCTAAATTTCTAATGCAGGGAATCCGCATGTTTTTCAAAGCTGGGAGTTATCATGGTCTGAGGTCTTTTTATTACATCTCTTAAGTATTTGATGTAGCAGTGAAGGGTTGCTAGACAACTTCTGAACAGCCATGGTTGTGTTCACTGGAAATTTATGTATTTTAAGCAACACCCACATTTGGAGACTAGAGTTCTATTTTCCTTGACAGCCATTATTACTAATGTGGAGACAGTAACACTTGATAGCTGTTTTTTCTCATATTCCTTTCTCATGGTTACAGCTGCTTGATGGTTTTGATAGAACATTTCATCTGCATTCCCTGGTGAATGATTCTTGAAATGCTGCCTGTCCTTCTCACTAGTGTTAAAAATTGCAATTTTTATTAAAAATCAAAATTTTTCTTTCTTTCTTTCTTTCTTTCTTTCTTTCTTTCTTTCTTTCTTTCTTTCTTTCTTTCTTTCTTTTCTTTCTTTCTTTCTTTCTTTCTTTTTCTTTCTTTCTTTCTCTTTCTTTCTTTCTTTCTTTCTTTCTTTCTTTCTTTCTTTCTTTCTTTCTTTTTCTCTTTCTTTCTTTCTTTCTTTTTCTTTCTCATTTGAAAGAGTGTAGAAGCAATTTTCTCTATATTATTCCTTGGAAAGTTTGCCCAAGTAGATCAATTCAGAATGCCATCTGTGACATTGATGGTAGTTGCCCTGTTGCCAGCAATCTGCCTTAGAGTGGGTCACAGTGATTGCCTTTTCCAGACCCCACAAAACTCTGGAAAACAGCAGTCACAGAACTGCTCCTGGGACATATCTTGTATATTCTTCATGCAGCTATTAAAAAATAAAATCTAAATAACCTGGACTAAAACTAAATAATTAGTCCAGGTTGGATGAGGCTTTGAGCAACCTGGCGTAGTGTGAGGTGTCCCTGCCCATGGCAGGAGGGCTGGAACTAGATGAGCTTTAAAGTCCCTTTCAACCCAAACCATTCTACGATTCTGTGACTTAGAGAACTGTTTCTACAGTAGACTTGGCCATAGATTTGACTTAAATAGATTTATAGATGTTACTAATGACAAAACCAGCCTCTTCAAAAAATCCCAATTCTTAAAGAATTTGTTAACGTGTATTAGGCATTTACAATGGTCTGCTATGATTAAATGAAAACATCTGTTTGGCAGTTTTTTACTGTAGTGGAATTAGAAGTAAAAATAGAGATGAACTCATGTTCTGTGGTTTCCTTTCTTATTTACAAAAACATTTCTAAAATCTTTGTTATTTTATCCTTAGTTTAAGAACTATGGATATTAAGGACGAGGAAGAGGTAAAAATTACTTTCCATTATAAAGATATTTATGAACTAGAAGCACACTCATTGTTTAAATTTTCACAGAACTGGATCAGAATTACATCATTTGAAAATTAAGGAACATGAAGAAAAATATTCTTTGGCTAATGCAGTTTGACTCTGATAGTCAGGTTGAGTTTAAAGTCTTCCAGAGAAACTATCTTTTTGGACAGGAGAATAGGTGAAATTCATACAGG
This sequence comes from Pezoporus flaviventris, assembly GCF_033815535.1. Taxonomy (NCBI): domain Eukaryota; kingdom Metazoa; phylum Chordata; class Aves; order Psittaciformes; family Psittacidae; genus Pezoporus; species Pezoporus flaviventris. The sequence goes on from NW_026892603.1 coordinate 7,083,782, forward strand.
AGTGACCTACCATGTACAATTTTCTTAAAGCATAAGGCATGCTCGTATCCCTATCACAATTTTCATCTTAAAGTGGTTTCAGGGTTTCATCTTAACCAGAACACTGAGTTTACCAGATGTGTTGGGGGAGGGGGGCATCGTTCCATCCCAACACACCCAGTCAGTTGCCAGCACCTATAATAAATGCTCGGAGCAATGCAGAGATATCCCAGCCGCTCCAGCCAAGGAGCCGGCTTCATTTGGAGCTCGGCTCAGATGCCTCTATACAAATGCCCATAGCATGGGGAACAAACAAGAGGAATTAGAGATGTGTGCACTTCTATGGGGGTATGATATAATAGGCATCGCAGAAACATGGTGGGATGGCTCCTATGACTGGAGTGTTGGAATGGAAGGTTACAGGCTCTTTAGAAAAGACAGGCCTGGCAGGTGGGGAGGGGGAGTTGCCCTTTATGCAGGGATAGGCTGGAGAGTATGGAACTCTGTCTGGGGACAGGTGAGCAGTCCACAGAGAGTTTGTGGGTCAGGGTTAAAGGGAGAACAGCTATGGGAGACGTTACTGTGGGGATCTGTTACAGACCTCCTGATCAAGGAGAACCTGCGGATGAAGCACTCCATAGACAGATAGGAAAAGCCTCACGCTTGCAGGCCCTTGTTCTCATGGGTGACTTCAACCACCCTGACATCTGTTGGAACGATGGTATGGCCTGGCACAAGCAATCCAGGAGGTTCCTCAATTGTGTAGAAGACAACTTCCTTCTGCAAGTAGTAGAGGAGCTGACAAGGAGAGGTGCCATGCTTGACCTCGTGCTCACCAACAGGGAAGGGCTCGTCGGAAATGTGATGCTTCAGGGCAGCCTGGGATGCAGCGATCATGAGATGGTCGAATTTGAGATCCTCAGGACAGTGAGAAGAGCGTGCAGCAAGCTCACTGCCCTGGACTTCAAAAGAGCAGACTTTGGCCTCTTCAGGAACCTGCTTAGTAAGATTCCATGGGATATAGCCCTAGGGGGCAGGGGGGCCCAAGACTGTTGGTTGATATTCAAGGATCACCTGCTACAAGCTCAGGAGTGTTGCATCCCAACCAGAAGGAAGTGCAGCAGGAGGGCCAGGAGACTTCCTTGGATGGATAATGGGCTGCTGAGAAAAATTCAAAGGAAAAAGGAGACTTATAAAAGGTGGAAGCAAGGACAGGCAGCGTGGGAAGAGTACAGGGGTGTTGTCCAGGAACCTAGGGACCAGGTTAGGAAAGCTAAGGCCCAGTTAGAATTAAACTAGGCTAGGGATATTAAGGATAACAGGAAGGGATTCTATAGGTACATAGCTAAGAAAAAACAGACTAGGGACAACGTAGGCCCCCTCAGGAAGCTCTCGGGAGAACTGGCTACACAGGATTTGAAGAAGGCTGAGGTTCTGAATGACTTCTTTGCCTCGGTCTTCACTGGCAAATGATCTGACCAAACCATCCAAGTCCTGGAAGGCAGACACAAGGACTGTGAGAATGAAGACCTTGGGCCCACTGTAGGAGGGGATCTGGTTCAAGACAATCTTAAAAACCTGAACATACACAAGTTCATGGGTCCTGATGAAATCCATCTGTGGGTCCTGAAGGAGCTGGTGAATGAAGTTGTGAAGCCGCTGTCCATCATATTTGAGAAATCATGGCAGTCAGGTGAAGTTCCAGATGACTGAATAAAAGGGAAATATAACCCCCATTTTCAAGAAGGGGAAAATGGATGACCCAGGGAATTACAGAGCAGTCAGTCTCACCTCTGTGACTGGCAAAATCTTGTACCAGGTTGTCCTGGAAGGCATGCTAAGGCACATGAAAAACAACAAGGTGCTTGGTGACAGCCAGCATGGCTTCACTAAGGGGAAATCCTGCCTGACCAATTTGGTGGCCTTCTATGATGGGGCTACAGAACTGATGGACAGGGGTAGAGCAGTTGATGTCATCTACCTGGACTTGTGCAAAGCGTTCGACACTGTCCCACACAACATCCTTGTCTCTAAATTGGAGCGACATCAATTTGATGGATGGACCACTCGGTGGATAAAGAACTGGCTGGATGGCCACATGCAAAGATGTGGTCAATGGCTCGGTGTCCAGCTGGAGACCAGTAATGAGTGGTGTCCCTCGGGGATCAGTGTTGGGACCGGTCTTGTTCAACATCTTTGTCGCTGACATGGACAGTGGGATTGAGTGCACCCTCAGCAAGTTTGCCGATGACACCAAGCTGTGTGGTTTGGTTGATACACTGGAGGGAAGGGATGCCATCCAGAGGGACCTTGACACGCTTGTGAGGTGGGCTGATGCCAACCTCATGAAGTTTAACCATGCCAAGTGCAAGGTCCTACACCTGGGTCGGAGCAATCCCAGGCACAGCTACAGGTTGGGCAGAGAAGAGATTCAGAGCAGCCCTGCGGAGAAGGACTTGGGGGTGTTGGTCGATGAGAAAATGAACATGGGCCGGCTTCAGTGTGCGCTTGCAGCCCAGAAAGCCAACCGTATCCTGGGCTGCATCAAAAGGAGCGTGACCAGCAGGTCGAAAGAGGTGATCCTGCCCCTTTACTCTGCTCTCATGAGACTTCACTTGGAGTATTGTGTGCAGTTCTGGTGTCCTCAACATAAAAAGGACATGGAACTGTTGGAACAAGTCCAGAGGAGGGCCACGAGGATGATCAGGGGACTGGAGCACCTCCTGTATGAAGATAGGCTGAGAAAGCTGGGTCTGTTCAGCCTGGAGAAGAGAAGGCTGCATGGAGACCTCATAGCAGCCTTCCAGTATCTGAAGGGGACCTATAGGGATGCTGGGGAGGGACTCTTCATTAGGGACTATAGTGACAGGACAAGAGTTAACAGGTTAAAACTTAAACAGGGGAAGTTTGGATTGGATATAAGGAAGAAGTTCATTACTGTAAGGGTGGTGAGGCACTGGAATGGGTTGCCCAGGGAGGTTGTGAATGCTCCATCCCTGGCAGTGTTCAAGGCCAGGTTGGTCGAAGCCTTGGGTGACATGGTTTAGTGTGAGGTGTCCCTGCAGTGGGGGTTGGAACTAGATGATCTTCAGGTCCTTTCCAACCCTAACTATTCTATGATTCTATGATTCTACCTTGTCTTTCTGCATTCACATACCTCTTAATCTAAACCTGTGATGTGTGTCTTTAGGAGAGCCAAAGCAGCTCTTTCATTTTTCCTTGCCAGGGTTAAATTGGTTAGGAAGATCTGATTGCTTGTGTCTATGGTGGAGTCTGAGCTGCTAGTAGGACTCCATCTGTGGTTTCTTGAAGCATTATGTTATTGCAGAAATTTCCTGGCACAATGCACAGATGAAACAGCAGATTTCTGTCATTTGTAGTTTCGTTTTTCTAGATATTATTTTTACTGGAGTAGTCAGGGAAATATTTGCTATTTGTATGTAATGATTCTTCAGGATATGTTATCTGTATGTATATTAACAACTGACCCTCCAACACTCTACTGGAGAGTCCATTTACTTTTCTTTATTCTGTGGGACTGAGTAAAGGGTGTACACTTCTTGTATGGCCTTATATATACCATGCTTAGGAATGGGGAGGATGTGTGACCTACAAGTATCAGTAAGGATTTCTGGTGCTGTCATGTGAACATCTACAGTACCAACTGCCAGTATATCTTCAGGGGTACCTCAAAGTAGTATGTTTTCTGTCTTGGTTCTGTGAAGAATAGTCTATTGCAGGCTCAGTTAATTTTCTCATTAAATGTCAGGAAAATGATCACTGGAATGAGGGAAAAGATTGCTATTTGTTTCTCTTCTGGTTGTGAAAGGAAGCACTGAGGTTTTGCAAATGCGCAAATCTTTAGTGGAAGTCAGTGGAAGAGTCATGGAATGACTGTGTCCTGATACAGAGCATTTTAGGCTAAACTAAAAGAAATTATGTATTTTTCATAACCGGTTGTTCTTTCTTTTACTTCTTTGTAGAAGGCAGTTTTGCTATACTGTGTGAAAGAATCAATGTGATTTCATGGAATTGCAAAAATGTGCATATGATAACTTAAGGCTGTCATATTATGTTATAGTATTGTTAAATGTCTTGTTCAAATGTCAGGACTTAGCCTCAAAGTCATAAAAGTTCAACTTTCTAAATTTACCTTTGTATTCGCTGAAGATGCAGTCAATGTTCTGAAGATTTCTCTCTGCAACTAAAAATCTAACAATTAATAGTGTTCTAATGAGAACTACGATTCTTCAGCAATTTGAATTTGATCAACTGAAGCTACAATAAAAAAGCACAAAAAAAAATCTGAGCTTTATGAACAAATTGCAAGAGCTGGTAACTGCTATTCTGTATTTCCAAAAGGATACAAAATATTTTCCTGGCATATTTGTTAATATTTGTTATGTCATGATGATCCGCTTACTGGTGTGGTGCCTGACTTACATTTTGTATTTAGGGTAACCAGGGACTACCTGGAGTACCTGCACCCCATGGAGAAAAAGGTGATGGCCACAAAGGCGAAGCTGTAAGTACAATTTTAATTCTGTACTTTGTGTTCTATTAAAAAAAAAAAAAAAAAAAATTGGTTGATAATTCAATATTTACTTAAGTAAGGGAACATGAGCCAGCTTCAGTGTGCACTTGCAGCCCAGAAAGCCAACGGTATCCTGGGCTGCATCAAAAGGAGTGTGACCAGCAGGTCGAAGGAGGTGATCCTGTCCCTCTACTCTGCTCTCATGAGACCTCACCTGGAGTATTGTGTGCAGTTCTGGTGTCCTCAACATAAAAAGGACATGGAACTGTTGGAACAAGTCCAGAGGAGGGCCATGAGGATGATCAGGGGACTGGAGCACCTCCTGTATGAAGATAGACTGAGAAAGTTGAGGCTGTTCAGCCTGGAGAAGAGAAGGCTGCGTGGAGACCTCATAGCAGCCTTCCAGTATCTGAAGGGGGCCTATAGGGATGCTGGGGAGGGACTCTTCATTAGGGACTATAGTGACAGGACAAGAGGTAACAGGTTAAAACTTAAACAGGGGAAGTTTGGATTGGATATAAGAAGGAAATTCTTTCCTGTTAGGGTGGTGAGGCACTGGAATGGGTTGCCCAGGGAGGTTGTGAATGCTCCATCCCTGGCAGTGTTCAAGACCAGGTTGGACGAGGCCTTGGGTGATATGATTTAGCGTTAAGGTGTCCCAGCCCATGGCAGGGGGGTTGGAACTAGATGATCTTCAGGTCCTTTCCAACCCTAACGATTCTATGATTCTATGATTCTAAGTGCAACTAAGCTCTTTCATCCTTTAGCTAACATAAATATTTCATACATATTTTGAAGTCCTTTCTTTCCTGTCCCAGAGACAGTGCCAGTTCTACAGGCAGTTGAAACTGGATACAAAGTTCTCATTTCAGCATCCTGAAAAGGATACCATGTAATTCCATGAAAATCTTCATGGCTGCTCATGTATGTTTAATATAATCACTGCTCTGAATTATTTTCCTTTCCTCCTTCCTTCCCTTCTTATTCTTCTTTACTGTTCTTTGATCAAGATCTCTAATAACATCCGCTTGGCCAAATTTTGCAGCCTTCAGTTCCTTTGGGTTTCAGCTGCTTTTCATGCTGGGGGGGTTAAATCCTCTTTGTTGAAGATTTGCCCCCCAGCACCACCTGGCTTTTCTGATAGTGATCTCCAGAGGATGTCAATACCTGCATATTCCACCTGACACATTCCATTACAAGGGCATATTACCCTAAATTTCAGTCACCCAAAGACACACAGACATGTTTCACCAACCTTTCACTAGGAAGTGAAAATATTGTTGACATCCCTCAAGCTCCACATCAAACTTCCATTAGCACTATATTCTTTATGCCTGCAATCCAGCTTTATTTCAAACTACAACCACAAAGGCATTCACAGGTACACTAAGGTGAAACCTGAGTGCTTCCAAGTAAGTCACGTCTCAGTTCCAATTTCCTATCATTCAAACTGATCCTGGGAAGAGCCTTTGGGATCAGAATTAGTTCAGAGGGAATTCACTCAGAATTCCTGGTGTAACACTACGTACCTGATATATTTCACAGCACACAGGGACACTAGACCAGCTCAAGACTCCCTGGAGAGTCAAGGAGTGCCATTAACAAACCCAGACCCATTAAAGAGAGCACATGAAAACGTGCCATCCCAAATGAAAATAAAAAGGAAATGCAAAGGCAATCATGAAGAAGACCTTGATGCACCTAGAAGACTGACAAACTTTTAGTAGTCCTTAAAATGCCTCGCAGGAAGTGAAGTTTTAAGCTTTGAAAGATACCTGTTTAAACTATATGGAAAAAGAATAAAATGAAAGTATTGGTAGATACAAAATCAAAGAGGTCAGTGAGAAGCTGAAAACTTTTCATTTTTAGTTAATCAGAGAACTGAAGAGAAGCCTGGTTTGGTAACCACTGATTAAAGTGATTAAGAGCACAAAAGCTAGTTGTAGTCTGCCCAGTCACAAGATGACAAACTTGCACGTTTGCACTTCCTGCATTTCTATTAGTGCCTAGGCAATTAAAAAAGGGAAAAAAAAAAAAAAAAAAAGCAAGCTTTGCTGTGCAATAGTATTCCTGAAATCATGTCTGTTCTAGGAATCCCATCTGCAACTGCTGCAAGAATCATGCTTCTCTGCTACTCAATCTCAGGCTTCAGCAAAGCTGGTTGTGTTTCTCCCGGCCACATGAATACACACCCTTGAAATGTGTGAAGGTTCTGTTGTGCTGTAGCATGCACATTTTCCCCTTCTCTGCTGCCTTTCCATGCCCCATAATCTGTAAAGACCAACTTTATAAACCACCAGCAGACATGGACAAGACTTGTGTACCTAGGTCTCTGTAGCATGATGGGGAAAAGACATCTGCCCTATGAATGATAAAAGAGAGGCTGTGGATGCATCCAGCAGTATGAAAGGCAGATGTATGAGCTATGATGAATTGATTACTGACTTTAGGAGAACAGATTGTCAAACAGAAATACATCGAAGCATGTTAGAGTTACCTCACTCCCAAATTTAGATGGCTTAACTCTGGTATTTCAGATTGTAATATCTGCAGTGTATGAATCATGAAGCAATATCTGCTTTCTCACTGGTACCTTTTTGCTGAGAACAACTCCAATGGTCTTAAGTGAAGAGCTGGACATTTTTTATACTACTCTGGTAGTCTTTTCAGGTTTCCACCTGGGACGGAGGATAACTGTGGCTCAGTACACATTGTAAATGTGACGAATTTGACAAAATACAGCAAAACCAAAGAGATTAGTAACTATTGCTGAAATTATTTCCTTTGTTGAAGAACACAAATATTCTTCCTTTAGGACAACTATTGACGTGTTTTATTCCTCTGCTGTACCAGGGACCTCCAGGACCAGCACGCCCCCCAGGACCAGCAGGCCCAAAAGGCTTGGGAGATCCTGGACCAAAGGTACGTGTACAAAGATAGTAGATGCATCTGATTAGTAGACAAGGTAGACAAACATCTTTTAAAAAAATGCATTAGATTAGAATGCTACATTTATGAAAAAATGCTGTGATCTTATCTCCCATTTTCTGTTTCAGTTAAAGTTTGTGATAGACTTTTCTGCTATGATAGATAGAAATCAGTTCTTGCTTTATCCCCAGATTTCAAGCAAATCTGAAGGTTTGCCATAAATCCAAAGACCCAGGATGTTTCAAAATGTGGGAGTTTCTGTGTGGAAGTCAGAATCCAACACAGGCAGAGTATTGTCTTATAATTATGCACTTCCTGTCTCCCACAGACTCCAAGGGACTCAAGGAAAATGTTGGTTACATGAAACTAGTGAGTGATTTTTAAAGTTCCTAGAAACGGACCTAAGAGAAGACTATAAACCTTCATCTAAAATTAGTTTTAGTTTAGATAAATCATAGTGCCTGGCTTATATGTGAGATCAAAAAGTGTGTCAAGTCCCTTTTGTGTTATAATCATGAATTCATGTGTCTGTAGAGACAAGCAATACTTCAGCTGTATAATTATTGGGAAAATTCTGACCTAGATTGTCAACAATGGAAGTACAAGATGGTATCATAAAATGCAGGAGGTAAAAGCTGTAAAGTAAAGGAAAAGACATCGTTTTTGAAGTGGAGATTGTGGAGTCTAGTCTTTTTATCACGGTTATTCTTAAACCACTGTAGGTCTCGTGACATAATAGCATATTATAATTAACTATAATTAAATCATGAACTAGCCATTATAGTACTTACAGTTTTCACTTTTGGCTCTAACTGACGTAGATCACAGCCAGTTGAAATGAGTTGTACTCTGAATGTACTTCTACCCCAATGGGTGATCAGTCCAGAGGAGTAGACCAGGTAGGTCTCCTCACATTGCATGTAGTATAAACATCAGGCTGCGAACGCACTGCTGTTGGCCTGTAGCACTCTTTGGTTTTGGACACATAGAATTGGAAATTGCTTATCAAGCTGAGGTTTCTATTCATAATAACCAGTCATGGGGTATACTGCACCATACCCATGTCAGAATGCACCATATCCATGGGTTATGGAGAAGTGGCACCTTGTTATGAAGAACACTCTAGAGTAGCATAGGGTTTTGGGAAGTAACACAACACAATTAGAGCAAATCATGCTCCCATTAGATCTTGTATGAAAAGTTTTGCTTGCAGGTTTAATTGTGTTTCAGTGTGATATTACCCATCAAATCTGCCTGCTCAGGTAAGTGCTTACCTAACAGTCTCTGTCAGAAGACAAAAAAAAAAAAAAAAAGTAAAACCATCTGATAAAAATCTGATTTGCATTTTTTACTTCTAAATGGGTTTCTTTCTTATCATGCACCCAGACTGGTGTATTAATCCTATGAGGGAAAATGCATATTGCTTCTACCAATGGTTTGCAGCTGCAGCTTTTGCAGTGTGTGACTGCTACACCAAAGCATGCACTATCCAAACAGATAGTCACATCTGTGATTTAGTTTTGTGCATCTACACTTGACATGGTATAGAGCACACTGGAAAAAAAGAAACTGTATAAATATCTCTTCTTCCTCCCTGATTTTTTGCTTCTGTTTCCTTATACAAAGTTTTGAATCCTTAGTCTCTACTTAACTTCTTTGTAGCAAAGATGCCACAAGAAAAAACAATTCAGTTGAATTACAACAATTCCCCTGGAATTTAGTTCATAAAATGGACAATCTTATGTTTTTTCAAATAAAATCTAAGTGCACTGGCTACCTCTCTTCCCTTCCACATAAAAGTGAATATAAGAACAGGAGCAATCTCTGCATATAAAACCAAACATTTATTTGATAAGAGACTCATAAAGTTGCACACTAGTTAATTTGAAATCCTTTGAGGATCATTATATAGGAATGTTCCACTCAGCTGAATCAGAGCTCTGTTCTCCCTGCTTTCTGAAATGGCTCACATATGTGCACACTGCTAGATAGGAATTTTATGTATCAGAGGTCAAATTTACATGAAAACAAAATTGGAACATGTGGGACACATTCAATCGTGACAGCACCCTGCTTTCCATAGCATTAAAACAGAAGCATATAATGTCAGAATATAATAAAAATTTGATTTAAAAGCATGTCTCCCAACTGGGGGATGGGTTACAAGCATTCAAGAGCAATAGCCCAGCACTAGAAATAAAGCAAGCTTCATTCTCAGTAACTGGATAGCAGAAGGATTATTAAAACCCCTAGCGTAATCCCTAGTGCATGAACATTTGGGCTGTATCCAGTTGCAATATAAACAACTTTTCTTGCAGCTTGTGCCCTGTCTATTTGAACTAAGATGTGGAAAGTAAAGATGCAATGTCTTTTTTTTTTAATGTATTTTCTTCCAGATTTCATTGCATCCACTAGTTCACACTAAAGAGAGTATTGCAGTGTTGGTTGCATGTTTCAGCATCAAATACACATGATTCACAAATGAAGTGTGTATTTGGAAGCCAAGATTTTTTTTTCAGGTGACCCTTAGGTCATTTAATGAACTTTATTGAACAAATAGTACAGAATAGACATTAGAATCCCATACTTTATACTGTCTGACTCAGCTTTTTATTTCTTGTTTCAGTGGTGTTTTTCTAGTTTACCATTTTGCTGATGGTGACAAGCTTGTCTGCAAGCACAATACAGAAAATAAATTAGACCTCATCAAAGATCAGTACTAATCCTTCTTGAAACAAATTCTCTGAAGGACAGTTTAGTGTCACACCTTAGAGAAAACAATTGCTCCACTTCACAACTCATAAAGCAAACTGAAACCCTTTTTCTCTAAGCCAAGAAATACGGAAACTTTGAGGATTACTGTAAAGCCCTACAAAAGAGCTTTTCATTGAGACATCTGGTATTAACTAAGCATGTGAGGCTAAAATTCTATCCTTCACCTGCAACAACCCCAAGTAAGAATGTGTTACCCATGGGAGGAAGAGGCAGAAGCCTTCAAGTCACCCTTACACTCTTTCTGGTCAGGGGCTGGTCTAAGAGGCAGATTGTAGGTATACTGGACACTGGACCATAAGGAATCATTTACTTGTTTGGTAACCTCCCATTCAGCTTCCATCACAGCAGCTTACAGGCTGTTCCACAGACCACAGCAACCCAGAATCTCCTAAAAAAGCCCTTGTACTGCTAAGTCTTATCTCAATATCTACCTCTTAGGCCTTCCACCTCTGGCAGGTTTACAGGGAGGCTTGGGCAGGGAAAGCTTTGGTGCAATTTCTACTCATGAAGAGTTCTCCTACAGAGAGCTCAAGGTTGTGTTATGGTTTGAGGGAACATTGAGGACCAATAATTATTCCTTTGATAACTGATGGTACTAAGTAGGAAGACTACTACATAGACTCTCAGTACTTCTTAATAATGTGACAATCTCAAGGTAATGGCAAGAAAATGCATTGCAGGAGGAACTGAGAAACCAGGCATGTTTTAATGAGAAGCTGGGCAGGGATATCTACCATTCATCCCACTGCAGAGAGGGATGTTCTTAAAATTGTACTCTTGAAGTGTTTATAGCTAGAATTCGGTGGTGGGGGTGGAAAAGGCAAAAAGTTCAAGGGCATTGCTAATATCTTTTCTCTTCATATTAGCAAGGAAGGTCATTGGAAGAAAAAGAACACTATAAAAGAGAATAGTTCTCACTTTAATTCCGTTTTCCAAATCAGACTAGACAAAAACCAACTCTGCTCTCTGATCAAGTCTGAGGGAGAAATTTCCTCCCGACTGAAAGTGGCAATCCGTTTAACCCAATTGGTTTGACACATCAATCTAAAGCTAAGACCGTCCGTGTACTGTGCCTATGTCCTGACTCAAATTGGCCAGTCACCAGTGCTTTGGAAGAAAGAGGAATTGAATATGAATTCAGAAGCCAAATGTTGTATCAAGAAGGGAAGCATTATAATCTCAGTCTAAACCTTAGCCTTTGGATTCAGAGCTCCAACCTCTCCAAATCCATCAAACCTGAGAATAGTTTGGGTCATACTATATTTATATAAATAGGAGATATCATGAGCATAACATAGTGTATATGAAAAGCAAAAATTTGAGTGATCTCTTGCTGAAGACTGAGCCTTGGGCATTTCACTTAAAGGAGTCATTAAAATGACTGCACGCATTCCTCCTGGAAAGAAAAGGAAGTCAGTGAAAGATTCTGTAATTTGTTTCCTTCCTTTTCAATCAGTTTGGTATGTGGTTTCTTTTCACCTACCACAACTCTAGTGTGTGATGTGTGTGATTCATATTTGCACCTCTCTCCTAGTTAGAACGCTCCCTCTGCAGGCTCAGGTTTTCTGAGTGCAAAAATAAGTACAATGAAGAGTTTTTATAATGAAATTTATTATTTTGTCAATTCTTCTTGGTTCTGTTGCTAATACAGTTATTAGGTGATCAATAGCTTATCAGAACTCTTCATTCTTTTGCACTTGCCTGCACAGGCATAGTTTTAGGGACACTTGCTAAACTCGATTCAGAATTTTCTGCATCTATAACTTGCTCATTACAGATTTTTCTTTTCAAGCTGAGTTTTCTAGTGATTATGTGCTGAATGTGTGCTATTCCCTCATTTGTACAATCATGTACTGAGGAAAACAAAACTGCCTCTTATGTCCCTGTGCCTTCCCCCTACCAGGAATGTCCCCTGACCCCTATGTCCTTCATTGGACTTGTCTGCAGCATGCAGTGCCAGGCTCAGTGTTACCCTCATTCCTCCTGGCCAGCCAGCTGCTGCCTTCTGTCTGCCTGCTGGTTAAGGGGTGAGTCCTCTCTGGTTTTGTTTTTCCCCACTAAAAGCATCAATTGAATCTCTCTCCTTTACCCAGCCTCCAGTTATCACCAAAACTGTCAAAAATTGACATGCTGGAGGGCTCTAAATTTCTGATGAATTTGGCTGAAATCAATTGATGAGTTCAGATTACACTGGGAGAGAAAGAAGACCAACACAGACAAGCAGAAACGCTGGCGGAGTATCATTTAAGCTTCATTTCCTCAAGAAGTCAAGCTAAACATATAAGCATTAAGGCTTTGTAAAAAAATCAACAAAGGGATGTTCTTTCTGTTCTATATCAATGTTATTTAAATTCATTTAGTTTTCATAAACACGTTAGTCTGGCAGTTCTGGAAATTAAATGTCTCTAGTTTTAGAACAAGCACAGTATCCATAAAGGCCATGATCGCTGTTGTGTAATCTCCCTGTCCATCCTGGTAAGGCCCAGCAGATCGGATTGAAAAAATGGTGTTTCTAGATGAGTTTCCTTTTTTTTTCTTCTGTAGCAGATAAGATTGCAAGATAGTCTTAACTCTGTTGGTGACTTTGATCACATGGACCTTTGCTTGGGGAACAATGTTCTTCACCTAGAGCTTCAATAATGTGCGTGCCTGCATTTTGGGCTTTTTTTTGTATGTCTACCTGAAAAGCAACTGTTTGTATATAATAACTGTTGTTTTCAACTTTGTGCTTTGACTGACTGCTTCATAAGTGGACAAAAGATGTAACAGATAATAGGTGATAAATCACTAATATTTCTGTGACTATTTTCACGGAGACCATGGAATAAGAGGCTATCCTGGGGCCCTGGGGACAAGGAGAATTGGAGTGGTTGGTCCCAAGGTTGGTGTGGTGCGTTGCAGAAGCTTGCGTGCTCTTTTGTGATCTCTCAGACACCCAAATATTTTCGTCAATAATTGATTCATATTGGTGCAACTGCAGGAGAACTCAAGCATAAAAATACGGGCACTGACTGTACTTTTCTACCAACCAGATTAGGAAGGAGTATTAACTGGATGAAATTGCATTCACAGCTAAACTTTGTGAGATTACAGCTGGAAGCTGAACAGAACTGTCAGGCTGATGAATCAGTTAAATGATGCATTTTTCTGTCTGCATCTGTTCTTTTTCCAAGAGATTCTTTTGAGGTGGAAAATATGTTAAATGTGAATTTTATGTTTGCAGTTTTTGTTCGATGAAATTGAATCCAATTAATTTCATTAGTAAAACAGTTGAATACAAAAGAAGTTAATTCTTTATTCTAATACAAAAAGTTAGTTCTGTAAGGAGCCAGCATACAACATATGGGCAATTATTATCTCCATCCACTAAAGTGATTTATAATTCAAGAAAGACATAATGTGAAGAAAATATATTCAGTGCAAGCCTGGATTTCATTATAGATGTATCCATCTATTATTTTTACAAAGGCAATGAGAAACTGTGTCTATTTGTACACTTTAAGTTAAAAATAGATACGCCTTTATAAGTTTTGCTGTGATTTCCTTAGCAGAGATTAGCAGATATCTCCACTGCCATTTTGAATACACTACTATCTGAATGGAGAAACTATTACCAACCTGTTACAGAAACGCAGTGAGTGACAGAACATTACTATTTTCTCAGGATGTATGCTTGACTTTCCTTTCCTTCCTGAAAGCTGCAGCAATTTCAGTACCTTGGTAAATCATAGAGACACAGTCTGTTTAAACAAAATTTAGTTTAAACTGAGTGTCAAAATCCTACAGGTGTGTGACACTATGTGCCATTAAGCCGCTGAGAATGAAAAGTACTTTCTCTGTAGGGGAACAAGGATTAAGACTTGCTTGTAGCAGCTAGTTCCTAATATAAACTATTTAGTACATAAATAGCTAATAAGTATGTAGATTAACAGTATTTTTCACAAGATAGACTCTCAAAGTTTGTGGCAAATTTTTTGTCTATACATATGAGAATTATGACTTTTCAAATCTCACTAATATCTAAAAGTTAAATATCTAGAACTATGTATTTCTATTTAATGATAATCAAGTTTTGATATATTTTGCCTAAATAGTCAACATATGCAAAATTTAGGTAACTTACATACCACTGAATGAATTCCATTTACTGTATTATTGTATGGTGATTATTTATTGAAAGACTAATAAAAACCCTGAACTCTACATAAACTTTTATGAAGCTTCATCAAGCTTCAAAAGCTTTTTTCAACTAAAAATAAAGGAGAAAAAAAAACCACAAGAGAACAAACATTAAATTTTGAAATAATCAAAGGGATATGCTTCACTTTGGCACTTTGAAGTGTTAGATTAGCCCACCTCCAAAGCACAAGGGCTTTGCCTGGCTTTGACTGTATCCACAGAAATCAGTGGGTGCTTCTTTAGCTTTATCTCTTCCCTTCCCACTTAAAATTCTCTGAGTGACTGCTGCTCCCAGAGGCTGTGGCACAGAAGAACTAGCACACGAACTAGCTAACACACCTCGCGGATTTACTCACACTGGGTTTTACTGGTCTGGTCCTTTTGTACCTCCCTTATGTGGAGTGATAGCTTGAAGCTGCTGTATAAACATGGTTCCTGTTGGTTTCTACACAGGAAAAATTGGGGAAAATATCACACTGTGTCATGGGCAAATTTTATTCTTTAATAATTTTCAGCTTAATTGTTCTTTTGCTTTCCTGGGAATTTGCCAGGGCTCACAGTGAGAATCTATAAACCAAAGAGGAAACAGACCTGTTGGTTTTGACATGGCTTTACTTTTTGCTTGCAGTGACTTTGAGATGACTTCCTTAGTGTTACCTGGAAGAGTTTACCTCCTGATTCTTCTTTTTTTTTGGTCCACTATTACAGGGTATTATGGGACAGAAAGGCTTGCCTGGTCCACCTGGCCCTGCCGGTGCCAGCGTACAAGGAAGCAAGGTAACCCAGGTCAGTGTGATATCTGTGTAGTTTCTTCTCAAAACTGTCCTTAAGGAGATTCATTGCCTGTTTTTCTCTTGGCCACCGAGTCAGTGAACTCCTACAAATACTCATTGCCCATTTAAGTTTCCTGTTCATGGTATGTAATACTTGCTTTAACTGTTGAGTTCAGCATGGAATTACTTCATACAAGCTTTACCAAAAGAGCACCAATTCCTTCTGAATTTCTTTTGTTCAGTACTTGCTCTGATTCCAGCTTCAATGTCTTCTACTTTTATAGTCATGTTCTATCATTTCCCATTTTTTATTGCAGACAGCCTCTCCTTGTTTTACTGTGTTTCATGGCATAAAACTGTAATTTACTGTGTTCTTTCTTTTCTGCTTATCATATAACTCCCTTTAACAGATTCTAATTTATCTTGTCTCAGGACATTCCACAATTAAGAGTAATGACTGTCTAGACCTTTGGTTCTGACTTTTTTGTGGTTTTCCTCTGTATTAATTGTCACCAGTAACCATAAAGATGTTAAGTATTTTAATTTGAGGGCATAAGGAATGTCTTTTCTTCATTTGTTTGCTGAATCTCTGAAAGCTATTTGCTCTGTTCTTCTGGAAAACAGAAACATTTCTGCCATCTCTGTATGGCTTTATAGTGTAGGAAAACGATTACATGCCTGGCTTTACAGAGATTTTTGATGTGCTTCCAGAGTCTAATATATGGGATGTATCTTTGTTAAGTCTATGGATACGTGAGGTTATTTATAAAAGTGCAATTGCTATTTTGAATAGAAATGTTTCAACAATCAAGTGCAGAGAACTCAGTTTCATCATGGAAGTTTTCCAGTGGAAGAAGTCCACTGACACACATTGTGAGAGAAAAAGCATATTTGTAATATAAGGATGGAGAATTTAGGAATATAGGAAAGTAACATGCTTTTGCTATGGAAGGTCTTTTCTTTGGGTTTGAAACCAAAGCTGTAATGATAGGGTGACTCAAACTCAGCTGATGTTGTGTCTATTGCATTCCACAAGTTGTGTTAGTACAGTCCTGTCATTTAAATTTTCTTCCCTTTAACAATCACTTTTTTAAGTTATGATTATTTTCATATAATTCTTAGGAAGAACTTTCTGAACAACTTTGGCAACTGTCGTGCTCCTGTAATACCTGTTTCCTCCATACATTGATGCTTGTTGAGCTTCTATCTGACTCTTCTGCCTCCTACCTCTTCGCAGTTACTTCAAGCTTAATTCTTTTTGGCCACTTAATAGCTTAAAGTTATTATACTCTTGCATTTGAAAAATAAATATCACTCCAATTATTTTTTGATATACATACATAAAGCTCAGTCTGCATATGGTAAGAACGGAATGTCAAAAATTAGATGGTTCTCAAGTAACTTTATGTTGATAGCTACATTTGCAGGTCTTTTTTTTAATGCTCGGTTTCCTTTCAAAACCACAGTCTAGACATTCTTAGAACTGCACTTAGTTCATAGAATGACATTTTTACATGGAAGTCTGGTTATTGATCAGTAATGTATTAGGGTCAGGGATCCAAGGGTCTGCACTTTTACACGCGTATCACCTTGGGTTTTAAGACTGAAGGTCAAATTTGTACATAGATTGAACTGCGAAAGTTGCTCTAGTGTGCTTTGGTGAAGCTGTAGTCTTGATAAATTTGGAAACATTTTTGTATTTCTCTGCCCATTATGAGCAATATAGCTCCTTTAAACCAATTTGTGAGCAGCTATACAAGTACCAATAGAAGATGTTTTAGTAAGACAGTCTAAGAGGTCTTGACTGAAAAATACAACTAACTGACCTTGAACTTGCATCTCCTGAACTGGGATAGTTACAGATGAGGACTGCTCCTGGTCTCATTGACATTCTCTGGAACTGTTTTTTGTATTTGCACCAGGCACTGCTGTTATGTGAATCATTTATGTAATGTCAGTTATGATGAAGAATGTATGTAACAGGAAATACAATCACCTCTAGCACTGTTAAAAATGTATACAGCAGTTGATCTGGAAATAAAACAAAAACAAAAACCAAACTGTGTTACCCTATTAAATAAAGCAGGAAAATTTCTGGAAGCCAGATGCTGTGAAGGATTTTTTGTACATATTTTGTAGCTGCTGTGGTTTATAATATATTGTATGCACACGCTGCTAGCATGAACGTGCTTTTCAAGTCTGCATGCATGCAGCAAGACGTATTTAACAATAATTACAAAACAAATTTGAACTTTGGACCTGGACTGATACTGTCTTTTGACATATCAGCAGCAAGATGTTCTGCTCTCCACGTTGTGAAAAGCAGAGGTGTCTTTTTATTTGCTTAAGATAAAAAAAAAGTAAGTCAACCCTGCTGAGATTCTGTGTGTGTGTTTCTAGAGAACCTGTGTGTTGGACCACATTTTACAGCTTGTACACTGGATGAATAACTGTCTGAGCCTTAGTAAGGTTACTTTTGTCTTTCATCTATTTCAGTGAAGTGACTATTTCATTTAATTAATCAGGAATAATTCTTCATACTTTTTATAAAGGCTTCATGTGTGTTCTGAATCATATCAAACTGCATATTTATCCAGCTTCAGACCATTTCTGTCTTGAAAATTATGTGCTTCATTGTGTAATGTCTGACTTTCTCAATGATGCACAATGTTACAAAGTAAATAGATACAGCATAGGATTTACTTTAGTTTTCAGTTAAACTTACTTTCCATTTTCTGCTTAGGGAGAAAAAGGAAATCAAGGTTTTCTTGGAGAAAAGGGATCAATAGGAATTGGCCTTCCTGGACCAAAGGTAAATCCTATGTTTGCAGTAGAGAAATAAAAGGCTATTTTTTCTTCCTTTATTGGTTATTTGCTGTGACAGGTCTTTGAAGATAAATAGAAGGCAAAGACATTGCAAGGTAAGTGCCCACTACTTACTGTCAGCTTTCGAGTCTGTAAAAATCCTAATTGCCATTAAGGACCAGGCTCTGAAGCAGGATTTAAAATGAGATCATACCTGTTAGCAGGAGAATAATACTAGTCAAATTAGGTATTCAGTTATCTTAGGTATTTTTCAAGCATTACAAAATGTTCTTTTATTTGTCAGGCTTTGACAAAAGAAGATTTTTTTCTTTATTAATGTCTTTTAAGGGCTTTATTTTATTTGACTAATTTCTTTTTATAATGATTGAAGCCCAAGCTTGAATTTTTCCTTACTGAACAGCTTCCTGGTTGACATAACAATTGTAAGAATTTCCCATACACACCTATTCCCATCTATCAAATTTTACACAAAGAGAATTTAAATACTTTGTCTCTTTGTTAGTGATTTTCAGATGTGCAGCTTCTGATGGGAGCAGCCTAGCCAAAGGAAACCAAGGCTCATGCTCAGTGTGGATATGCAGACCAACTATGTGCATACAAAGGTGGGAACAATATGCCCAGGTAGAATGAGCATTGATGTAAATGCATGAAGCAGCACACCATCTTCAATTCACAGGAGCTGCCTGGGCCAGCTGGGCAGCTCCTCTGCAACAATTACAACATAGCTGAAATATTGACTATACTGTGAAAGCTCTGTCTGGAAAGCCTGAGGAAGAACAAACCCATGGCAGTCTTCATGGGCAAGCAGAAATGATCAGGCTCCCTAACTTTAAGAAGATACCCAACCAAGAGTTCAGTCCTCTCTGTAGTCACCTAAGATAGGCAGTACCCATTGAGAGCCCCACCCATTTACTGCCTGCACTAGCAATGTTCATGGTGCTATGGTCTACAATAAGTTTACACTATCTAGCACTTTCTCGGACTTCTGTATTATTCAAGCTACTATAGCTTGGAGCTTTGATGCAACAGCAAATATCAAGCTCATTCACACAGATTCAAATATCTGCCTTCTAATTCTGTTTTCTCTCAGATGCCAAATGGTACATACTGTAATAATAGTTGCAATATTTTCACTGTTCTTCTTATTCATCTCATATCTTGGCTAGTCTTTGTGACCCAATGTAAATCTCTCCAAATACTCAAACTCATCATACGTGAAAAGGAATGGTTTTATTCAGTAGGAATTTCATATAAGTGCCAAATACCAAAGATGTCAGTTTTTAGTATATTTCTGTGTAAGACGGCAGCAGTACCACTGCAGTCAGTAGATCATATTTGTCCTCCCTTATGCTGACTTTAAATTTGATGAGGTTAGATTCAATTAATGGACAGGTAATGGAAAGTAATATCCTTTGCTGGATTTTACAATTTTGTGAAATAGTACAGGAACCGTCTTCCCAGAGCTTACTTAGTGGAGAATGATTATCTTAATGCTGTGGAGAAGCTATGTACAACTTTCAGATTTAGACCAGTTTCAGTGACATTAGAATCAGACTGAGGGTGTCAAAAGTGTTCCTTAAAATTGATAGCAATCATGATGGCAAACACTGTAACAGGGAGTTATATATGTGATTCCATCAGCTGGGTATTAATGAGGAATAATATCAAAATGGACAGTAATCTAAATAACTTTCTAAACTTAAAGTTTCAAGTAAAATATAAGGTGATCAGTAACTTCCAGAGATAAGTAAAAAACTCGCCTGCACAATCTTCTTGAAGAAATGTCTGATTTACCACCTGAATCTTTTGATATTGTGTTTCATAACTGCATTATGTGAAAACTGTCTCTTGGAATACCATAACATTGAACCTTTTCTCATTTTGGAAATCAAAAGGTTTGGTCACTTGAGGGAAAAAGTGCAGAATTGCTTATAAATGTAAAACTGCATATTTTCCAATGGCTGTAACAGTCCAAGCATGCCCTTTCCCCTGTTCTTGCAAGTTCCCAGTTTTTCATGTGGGTTCTATACCCACAAAACCGGTGTGATTTCCAGTACCTTGGCTGATCTGAGGCAGTTATGTTTCTTCATAGGGCTCAATTAATATAGGTCCAGTGTAAAGATCATTTAGAGTTCAAGAAAATCAAAGAAGAGTAAATTATATATTCTAGACACTTGTGTAAAGATGTCTTTACCACTCAGTCCTCAATTAAGGTAATTTTTCATAACAGTTTTTAAAGGTGTTTTTACTGCCCATCTTGCTTTCTCTGAGAGCTTGCTTTCAGGTATTCTCTTCATAATGCATACAAGATAAATCAGCCACACACACAGACCAAAAAAAAAAAAAAAAAAAAAAAAAAGATCAGAAAATCTATGTTAAAAGAAAGCCAATTCTGACTATCAACAAAACCAGAGTTACTGAATGTGTTTAATACAGTTGTTTTAAATTAGGGAGACTATGGAGACAAAGGTGATCCAGGGAGCAAAGGTGCCAAAGGAGAGATTGGAGACACAGGACCTCCAGGACCAAAGGTAAAACACTTTTTTGTATTACTTAATTTTACATGGTAGAAGTTAGACAAATTTGGATTTTTTAATCATCTTACTCTACACATTTTCAGTTAATTTGGGGGAAGAAAAGGTGAACCAGGTCTTTCGGTGAGTATGTAAAAGAATTAATTTAAAGATAGGAGTTTATTTGGGGAAAATACTTAGAGGTTAGGTGACGTTATGCAAGGCTGCTTATGGGGCATTGCATTGCCTGCATTTTTGTAAATAAATACACAGAAACCAGCATTCTTAAAACTCAAACATACAGCAAATTAATTAATACTCCTTTTTTTTCTTTTTCCAGAGAGAAGAAGTTACCAGACTTATCAATGAAATATGTGGTAATGGTTCCAGTATGGGAAAAAAAAAAGTTCTAATCAAACACACTGGATTTATTCTGACTGAATGGATTTGTCCTCTGCATGTTTGTGTATAAGGATACCACTGATGTGAAAATGATGCTCAGTATGTTGCCAGAGCTGTACTGCTAGTAATTTGATCAAGCTCTGTTTCTGTTTATCAGTATCTATAACTATAAATTAATTAATTAATTTAGCTTCAAGTGTAAATCTGATATATGAGTTCAGTTAATTGTGATGATGGTGGCTGCTTATGAAATGTCTGCAATTGTTTTTTTCTAGGTTGTGGAATCAGGTGTAGATTGGAACTAGTATTTGTTACTGACGGTTCTGAAAGTGTTGGACCAGAAAACTTCATTATTATAAATACTTTCATGAAAACAGTCATTGACAAGGTATCATCCAACCATGTTACAACCCGCATCGGCATCATCAACTTCAGCCATAAAGTGGAGCTGGTGTTTTCTCTGAAGCAATACACATCCAAGGAATCCCTGAAATTAGCTGTTGATAACATGCCCTACTTCAGAGAAGGCAAGTACACAGCTTCTCTATCCGAGAAACCATATGGTTATTTCAGGCAGCATGCCCAGCAGTAAGGAAAGTAGCTGTTGTCATAACAGATGGGCAAGTGGAGAGTCGTGAAGATGTACAACTAGACACTGTAGTAAGAAAGGAACATGTTGCAAATATTGAGATATTTGTCACTGGGATCGTTCAAAGGACTAAATCTTATTATGACAAGTTTTGGAAAGGAATGCAGCTCATTGATGAACATGTTTACCGGATAGATGACTTCATGACACTTTCAGGTAAAAGAAACCTTTTTACTAAGAAGAAACTTGAAATAAGCATCTAAGAGAGTTAGATCATTCTTATAGCAAGGCAAGGTGGCCTGCTGAATGGCAGCTTATGTTTCTCCTTTGGATACAGCTCTTTCTTCTGTTTCTCATCTCTGGCCAAATGAAACATTTGCCAAATTTTTTACCTCTTGCAGAAACAGTAAAACACAGTGAACACCATTTTTCTGAGCCAAGACCTTCTTTGGGGCACTCCTATTTCACAAGAGTACGCATCAGCCTTTCCTTGCTGTCCTTTGTTATCAGCCATGGTTTCATCCCGGAGAGGTGCATATTTCTTCCACCCTCATTCAACATCTTTGTATCTTTCTTTATTTCATATGGCTCTTGTCAGCCTTGGAGTCCCTCCATCATCTCCTACAAGCACTGTTTTGGTGTCTTGGGTTTTTTTTCTGAAAGCCATAGGGGAACCTACACTTTCATCCTGATTCTAAGAGAAAAGTGGTGGAGCAACACACAAGGAAATGGGGTCTGATAGTACATTGTATACATCAAACTGCGGCTTGAAAAAATACTGTGGCCACATCTGGAATCAGGAGAAAATCCGACGGAAACCTATAATGGCCCATGACATAAAAAAACAAAGGACATCAATCTAGACTAACCACAGACTAGTCTTATAGCCCTATAAAGTATATTTTTTCTAAGTATAAACTTATTTTGCTATGCTTAGTTTGTGGATGGAGTTAAGGCATTAACAGTGAGAAGAGAGTCCAAGCTAAAGTTCTGGTCCAAGCTGAAATTAAAGAGGGCTCTGACTCAGGCTCAAGCACTCAACACAAAAATAACTCCAGTCACTGATATTTTTTTGTGCAAGTAGCATGTGTCGCCCAGTTTTTCTTTTTCCATCTTACATGTAAACATTTGCTTTCCTTCAGTCTTTTGTTTCTCCTTTGCTGTTGAGCCATGACTTCTGCTTTAGGAAAGGGACATAGTATTTTTATCTGTTTCTTCTTAAAAGAACAAAAGGAACTTAAAGTGAAGTACTTCCAAGAGTGCATTAGGTTGTTCCTTCCCATTTGCACTTTGATGGTCTTTCACAAGACACTGTCATTAAAAATTTAGGGTTAAAAGTTTGTGGTGAATTATTATGACTTTTCTTGATTACCCTTACTAAGTTTCATCATTTTGTTAATCTTTTCAGCTCTTGAAAATAAACTGATCACAAAAATATGTGAGAATATGTCTGAATTCTACACCAGAAAAGACAATGGTTTATCTCCAGCTCCAAGTCCAGAATCTGAAATTGCTAGTAAAGATAATAATAACCAGTTACCTACAAGTACTACATCAGGGACTTATGTGCTCCCTAAGGAAGGAATCAGTTACCCAGTAAATAAAGAAGCAACAGTTATAAAATCTTTTTAAAAGATGTATCTCTTTATTTGAATTCAAATACTCTTTATTTCACTATTCGCCATTCTTTTAACATGCAAATATGTCAGACCAAAAGATTGCCTCAAGACTTTTAAAGTTTGAGTGAGCTTATATGGTGAGAACAGAAGCTGACAGGATGAAGAAGATAATATTGCTTCTTAGTTGCAATAAATGCCAACAGTCCTCATATTTTTTGTAGTTCTTATTCACCTTAGAAGTGAGTTACAAATCTTAAAGATCCGTCTCTATAGAGGCAGATACATAGTGTGTAAGGCATTTATTTGTGTGCAAGCTGATTGTTAGTATGAAGCATTCAGGATTCTTTTGCTTTCCACATTGGGCTGTACTCCTAGGACTCCTCATGTATGTTACTCTTTGTTCTCCAGCTTTAAATGCCTCCTGCCCTGCACTGGGGTTCTGCCCTCCAACACAGTGCTGCTGCACAGATATAGAGGAAAGGTTGAGTTTTAATGCAATAGATAAATACTTTCTGCAGTTGTATGTCATCTTTGTTCCCTTATTAAATCCTTGGTATTTTTCAGTCACTGTGTTAGTATCAGAGTAGGACATCTGTCACCTTTATCATATATCAGCACTAATTCTCTAGGGTGTTCTTACTGTTTTGCCTAAAAATAGCCAATGGTCCGAACCTACCTGCTGTTAATGGTATTTTTTCACTGATTATTTAGCAAAAGCTTCCAACATAATTCTCTCAACTCTTTAATTTAGCATCTGAGCCCAGACAGAGTTTGATGATTTTGACTCTTTTTGCAGCTTAGACCACCACAGACCAGATACACTGAGCCACTGCCAACTGCTCAGGATCACACTGTGACCATCTCTGCCCACAGAGAATCAAGATTTCCCTCGCTTTATGACATACATGAAAACAGACCTCAGAGTTCAGCTGTTAATCCTTTGTTCAATGCAACTGCTGCTGAAGATCACCACCTAATTGTGCTGCAAACACAGGTAGGAACAACCCAAAAAGGTAATAAATACTGTAGCAAATCTGCACCAAAAAAAAAAGAATATGGGGAGCACCTCAATCTCTCCCCAAGTATAGTTACTAGAATTTATCACCTTTTGTTTTCTGGGTGCTGCCTACAGACATCACACACAGTGAGAGCCAGATTTTCAAACCTTTATGACAGACAACCCTTGCATACCAATTATATGCCTACAGATTTAAATAGCAGCATCCTTACATCAGGATTTAGGCAGTCTCATTTCAAACTGATCCTGTATTTTTTCAGGCCTGTTCAGGTAACTCAGAAATGGAATTTAGCTACAAATTTAAGAGAGGCACATATACTCCCAGGCACTACAGGGAAGGAAAAAAAGGGGTGCTCTTCTTACTGAAGAAGGCACTTCTTGGATAATATAACTCCTCTCCAGAATCCAAGCTAACTTTTATCAAAACACTTTCAGATCCAAGGTGCTTGGTACCTATGAAACCAGGGGATTGTCAGGACTACATGGTGAAATGGTGTTACAAGAAGAATGGCAATTCTTGTGGCCAGTTCTGTTACAGAGGTTGTAATGGTTCCAGCAATAGATTTGAAACAGAAAGAGAATGTCAAGCAACCTGCTTTGATTGATGCACAGGTAAATTGTCTCCATCAAGTTATCCTTCAATCATCTCATTTTCAGGCTAAAAAGATTTAGTCTATTTAAATGTATCTCATACTATACGTACATATCATAGAATCATAGAATACCAGGATCAAGGATCATCTGTTACAACCTTTCTAGGCAAAACGGGTATGATCTTTTATACCTTTGATCACTTTTGATATGCTTGTCTGAAGCTTTTAATGATTCTGAAGTGCACTTATTAGTCATGAATTTATGCAGGGGTGCAGTGAGGTTTTCTACTTTGTTCTCTGTTCCTTATCTTACAGTTTCTAACACCGTGTTTGATTTTTTTGACCATTACTGAGATTGGAGGCAAAATTTTCATACAGTGCAATCCCAAGTCTTCATCTATATATAGGATGAGCTGAGAACACATATTATATGTGAATTTATGATAATTTTTCCCATTGTGTATTATTTCACATTTATCTAAACTCAGTTTTCCTTTTCAATTCTCAGCCTATGCAGTCAACATCACAAGGTCCTTCTGCAAGTCCTTGCCATCACCCCTTTTAATAGTTAGTAGTAATATGGTATTATCACTGACTTTGTCACCTTACTTCTTACTCCCTTCTCTACACATACAACTGTATCAACCAGGACAGACCATAATATACATCCTCCAGTGACTTCTCTCCACTGATCATTTATCCCCTTTCCTTTGTTTTACTCTTTTCATCACTTAAAAAAGAGAAGGCTGTCTGTCTCAAACCGGTGTCACTTCTCTTTGGGGAGGGACCTTACATTTTGGAAATCCAAGCAGACTATACTAACTGCCTTAGGTCCACATGCTTAGTGAGGTGTGGACTTCAAAGAGGTTGCTTATCAATCAATCAGTAGTGCATAACTTCCTTTACAAAAGCCATCATATATCTCATCCTCACTAAACTGTATTAAGTACTCTATTTCATCTCTCAGTATAGGAAAATTCCATTGAACTGCAGCATGAGTTTTTCTAAACATTTCAGGAAAATTAATCAATTCCATATTTCTACTAGAAATTACTTCTGGTCAGATCTTTTAAAGTTGGAAGTTCACATGTATTGAGGAAGAACTGAGAGAGAAGAATCCAGAATGATGTGTTAACATGAATATATTACTATCACTCTCCACTGCTTTCCCTCTATGGTATTCACATTAACTACAGTCATGTATAACATATGTTATCTGCAACACCATAGCATAACTTACAATCACACATACACATACCTTTTCCTCCAAATTTCTATTAACTTGTTACTACTATATATGGCAGTGATGAGATTTTATTTTTAGGATTAAAATGTGAAAACTGTTTACACTAGCATTTAATGCCAGAGGTCTCTTAGTCTTGTGGAAGAATAAAATATGTTCTAGTTTTAAACAAGATGAAGTGGTTTCTGAAATTAACACTCTTAACACAGCATATAGAGTCATAAATGGACCTTTCTATTCATTAAAGTACCTCTTTGGTATGTAAATACCATAGCTATAGGTAATTAGAGGGTTTTTTCCCCCCATTAAAAGACATTTGGATTAAATTATAAATTAATTGGATTAAAATACAATCGTTTTAATTATAAAGGTGGGACTTTCATCCAGAACTGATTAAATCCGGGATTCTTCATGCCCTTTAGGCTAGTCAGTACATTTCCATTTCTCAGGGCCTCTGTGTTTAAAAAAATAACAACAAAAATATTTCACTCTAATATACGCTATTAAATTAAAAAGCACTGAAAGATGTATAGAAATGTTTACTGATATTCTTTCTACTTTTAGCCATAATCCTGTATGAACATATTGTTAAAACTGAAAATGATGAGCATGTGATTAAAACAGAAAGTGACACTTTCATGTGTCAGAGTCACGCACTGTTATTTCTTTGCAAAAAAAAACAGTGGTATCTACATGGGAAGCATGGACAATTCTTCATCTGTTTTAATGATTCCTTGCGTAATTTCCTCCTCCCTGGCTTCCCCCTGCAACCAAACGACAGCATGTACCATGCAAAATGAACTTGTTTGCAGTGGATAGGATGCAAACCTAATTCTATGGAAGGCAGTGCTTGAAGTACTGTTTAAAAGTTTCAAATTGCCTTGTTAGGGAGTTTCAACCTAGCAAAGAGAAAACTGACAGCACTTTACACAGAAGTTTAGGGAAAAAGAAGAGTAAGAGGGATAGACACGATGCTTTCAAATTGGCTGGAAACAGCAGATTCAAAACTTAAACCATACTGAAATATAATGTCAACACCCTGACAAACTTGAAAGACATATTGAGAGACTTCTTTTCTAGGCAAGGTCTGAAATCCAGTTTAGAATTCATTTTGGTCAGATAACAAAGGCAATATGAGAAATATTAAAACAAAGAGGCAGTGCAAATATTCTTAAGAAAAAGATTAGCACAAAATATCACCCTCAAAAGAAGAAAAAAACCACCTGAAGGAAAAAAAAAGTCCCCAGCATCCCCTATGCTAAAGGGCCTTCACCCCACAGCAGCCTAGAGTCAGTAGCAGAAAGTGGGACATCCTCACCAGCAGGAGTGATTTATTGCACTGATAGGCAAGCACGTTACTGAAGTTGGAGCTATTGATAGAGACAGATAACAAGAGAGACAGACACGGGTAGATGGATACAGGGACAGAGAGACATGTACAGATGAAGGTTGAAAGATCTTTTAATCCAGAAAAGATGAAAAATTTACACAGTTAAATGCTACTGTAAAGTATCCTATGGATGGCTGTGAAAAACCTCCAAGTGTAACTGGTTCCAAATCCACTTCATTTCACACCTACCAGGAATATTCAGGTTTAGCTACTCCTGGAAACCCAGTTGGCAGCAAAGACTACTGGACCTGCAAGTGTAGGAATTTGCAGGATGTTTCAAACCTGTTCTCATCTTCTATGCCTAGGCAGTTGCTTCAAGGGTGGGACTGGCTTGTGTTCAGCTCCATATCTCCAGACCAAGAGATACATCTTGTCTAGGAAAGATGGGGGATAATGAGTCTGGGAATAAATGAAAAGATGCAAGTTACAGGTTTGCAATTATGTCTTCTATAAACCTTCCTGGTAAAGTTGACAGTTTTGGTAAGTACAAATACTGATACCATTTGCTACTTAACAATGCTAGAAAAAAAAAACAGCAGTTACTCTAAAAATGTTAAAACATCTTATGCATGTTAAAACATGCATATGAGGAATCTTCTTAATGCAATTAAACCAGGGTGATGATCCAGAAGGTCGCTGCTTTTTTTTTTTTGACTTTTATGTAGGGTTGACTAAAGCTTTTGTAGCAAAGAACTTAAAATGCAGGCTATAAAGGTTTTTAAAAAGTTGTATGATGTTCAAATCAGATTATCGTGAAATAAGCATCCTTTTCTATTCAGGTCTTTCAGTGAATCCTTAGACAGAGAACTCTGAATGTGTGCTCTGCTATATAATAAACCATTAAAACAGCACATAAATTCCTGATGAAAGGACAACTCTTCTCTAAATCTGTACCAGCACTGACTGGCAGCACTGGCTCCGGCGTCTCCTCAAACAGCACTGCATCCTACAGGGTGTCATGGGTCAGTACGCCAGGAGAGGGCACCTCTTGCCGATGTCTACGGCTTTGTTCTGGAGTTGTATAAAATCATAAATCATTAGTAACTGAAAGCTTTACAGTTTCTACAGGCAAAAACAAACAAACAAACAAACCCATTATTTCCATCACAGGCACATTTTAGAAGCAAGAATAATCACGAAATCCTGTCGACGCGGGAGTCGTGGACAACGCAGAGATGATCAATGTGATCAAGCAATTGCCGTTTACTGAGCATCAGACATGATCTTTTATACACAAATCCATACATTGATTATACGCCGATTGGTTAACATGCCTTGCCAAGAAGCTTCTGATTGAGCTTTACACAAAGTTGCTTAATACAAGTTACAACAGCCATCACAGGCACATTTTAGAAGCAAGAATAATCATGAAATCCTGTCGACGCGGGAGTCGTGGACAACGCAGAGATGATCAATGTGATCAAGAAATTGCCGTTTATTGAGCATCAGACATGATCTTTTATACACAAATCCACACGTTGATTATACGCCGATTGGTTAACATGCCTTGCCAAGAAGCTTCTGATTGGGCTTTACACAAAGTTGCTTAATACAAGTTACAACAGCTACTTATGTTTAGCACTAGCCTCAACATTCTTATACTGTGGTTTTACATCCTGGTTTTTGTTCTTAACGTCGCTAACGTTGCGATTTCATTTCCCCCACTGCTATCCCTGGCTAACCTCCCCTCTGGCCTAGTATTTTTCCACTTACAGAGAAGCTCTACTTATGCTAACTGAGAAGCCCGACTCATGCTAACTAAATCCATACAACAAAATCCTTAAGCCCTCTGCTAGACCAGGCCAAATGCTATAAACCGTAAGAGCTAAAAATGGTTGAGAATTACATCTTCTGGCACAGTTGACCCTGGGACACAAAGAAAACCCTTTCTTATTGCAAAATAACAGTGGATGAGAGTTCTGAAAAGAAGAAATCTGACAGCCACAAGGCTCAACAAGTGAGTAAATCCCCAAAAAGAGTTTTGGATTAGCTTTGAAATTGTTGCAAACACAGATAATCCTGGTACTGCTGGAAGTGTTTGGACTGATGCTACTCTCTCAGCAGCTTAAAGCTTTCAGGACACTTAAAAACCCCAAATAAATGACCAACAACTCAAACAAGCCCTCAGGCCCAGGATGTGCCCAGTACATTCCTTTCAGTGGTGGGGCTGGGGAAGAAGGGCTGCAGGGGACAGACAGCACATGGAAAGCATTGCCTGGGAGAAGGATTTGGGGGATTTTGTGGTCTGGTTGCTGGCTGCTGGCCCAGGGGTGCCCCAGGCTCACTGTGCACACAGACATGGGTGTGGGGAGCTGGGCAGTGGAAGGAGCCTGGGGACAGTTAGCGATTTTTCCATAGAAAGCTAAGAGCTAGTAATTCTTCTGAATTACCAGTATGACATAATTGGCAATTTCAGCTATGTCTGATTTCATTCAGGGCAACTCCCTAATGTGCTGTGTTTTCTCAGAGGATAGCTTCTATCAGTCTTAAACTGCATTGTCAATTAATAGGTAAAATATATTCCTGCTGACCAGAAAAGCTGTACTTTCCAATTAATTCAAGTGTAGTGAGATTCACATATAAAATCCAGGTCTGAACCTTAGTATTTTCACTGCAATGACCCTCAGAAAGCTATGACTGGGTCTCCATCAGGCTGCATACCCCATAACTCTGCAGGTCGTAAGTTACTTGAGGCATAGACTGCCAAAACACACAAGTGGCTGTAATAGGCAGAAAGTGTACTGACAGGGGCGGTTCTGTGCTCTGCCTGAAGGGAATGTCATGCTTGCAAAAAGAAATCTTCAATTTTTGTTCTGAGTGAATCATATAATATAGTCAGGCAAAAGTCATGGTACTGTCTGAACACTCTAAAGGATAGGTGTGAACTTGCATGAGTGAAAAAGCATCCTTTGAGCAGGATCCTTGAGAACTGAATTGTCATGTGCCAGTCTTTTTGAAATCTTTTGACATGCTCAGTGACGTGTTAGATTTGTTACAATTCATAAGCTGGCTAAACTTTCCTTTTTGAGAGGAGAATATCACCCAACAAAAGTTCCCTTAAATAAGATAAAGTCCACATCACTAATTTAGATTAACAAGGAATAAGGATGTTGTACTTGTTCTGAAGTTGAGCATTACAGAACCTGTCATGACAGCGAGAAGATATCCCAGCATCTTACATGGTGCACCTGCAGTACAGAGCCCCAACCGCCACAGCTTTATCCTACAGTGCCACCAGGAGGAAAACAACGAAATGCCTCGATAAAACAAACAGCAAGACATCAACAGGTTTCTAAAAATCATATTGAAGTAACAACTTGCAAAATTCAGCTGAGCAGCAGCAGTTGGCTGAGGACTTCTTAAATCACCTTAATTTATCTCACAAAATCACATTTTCTGCTGCCCACAGTAGCTACTTCATGCTCCTTGGTCTCTTTGACAAGAGGACAACTGATGTCTAAACTGCATACTGTGTAAACAGGATGTTCAGCAAACCAGGTATTGAGCATTGCAAGGACAAGTCTACAAAGTATTTTCACTGAAGCAGGAACACAGGAATAAAAAGGGCCCTTATGCACTCTACTGTAGCATGAAAGCCAGAGCAATGTACCCCATAATCACATCACAAATTCCCTTGTAGCACCCCACTTCATCTATAGCCATTGCTGAAACAAGAAAATTTACATCTAGCAATAAATGTCAAGCCAAAGAGCAGTTTCTGGAAAGCCAAGGATCCAGGGAAGTCAGGGCTCAGTGTAGTAGCCAGTGGAATTAAATGAGAGTACCTGGCCCCAAGCTGTACTTCTAGTACAAAGCCAGGCAAAGAACGTGTCATGCTGGAATTGAAGCTATTACACAGGAGCAGCTTTTAGTCTGAGCTGGATTACTCATCTGGTGATCTGAGGTTAAGGGCTTCAGAGTTCATGAGCTGGTTGGTGTGAAGGGAGGTGAAGGAGGCCTGAGACAGGAGTACGGATTTTGATCTCTACTTTTGGACTGTGGCTCAATATGCCCAGCATCACCCCTCCAGAACACACCCTGGGATACAGGTTGAACTACCTTCCTACCACTCCCATCAGCTAAAATTGCAATGGCCCAACATAACAGCTCTGTAAAGCTTTCTCATGCTACAACCCTGAGAACAAGGCTTCATTCTGGGAATATTATTTCACTAAATTACTTTGTTGTTTGGTCTGAGGTTTGTTTTTTTTTTTAATTGGTATACTTTGCACAGGGAACTATTTTTACTTTTATGTATCTTACCAATTTTCTGCAGCATCCTGTTCCGTAACAAGTGGCTGTTCCAGCTTCTGCAAGACCAGCATCTATTAATCAAACAGCTGCAGTGGGAGAGGGCAGCATTAATATTGGATCCAAAAGTTACTCATGAAATAAAACTCATTCCAACCATGGCATCAGGATCATGCTCACTGTCAGGTGTATGTTGACCTTTCACACTCACAATGTGTTAGTATCACACCTTGGTCCCCATCTCCACCTGCTCTCAGGTGCTCTGCTTGCCAGCTGGTTATCACAGGGGGCAAGCATGTGTTTGGACATTTCCTCCTTTTGGTCTTAGTGTAAAGTTTTTGGATGCTGCTGTGTTTCTTTAACTGCACTGTGTTTAACCAGCTAACACGGATCACACGTATTTGTGAAAAAGCAATAAAACGCTAAATATCAGCATAATACTGAACTGAACATCAAGGTAAAGTGCTTCCTGCCTTGTTGCATTTTATGTATTGGCTTTTTAAGAATCACAAGTAATTCTTAAGCACTGGGCTTAAGTTGGGTACAGGTGCTGCAGGCAGCACAGGAACCCCCTTTATTACCTCCACCTGGGAAAAATTGTTTTGGATTCTGTCCTCACATTGCCTATAATAATTTTTTTATGGTGTTTTTAATAGCAGCTACATGCTGGCTATCAGAGATGAGAAGCTTTTGTTAACAGAGAAATGAACTGTGCCAATACCAGAGTTCACCTTCCAGCTGCATACCAAAGAAATGTGATCTCTGAGTTCAACAGGCACAGCTATTGTACAGGAACAGTGAGAAGGGAACCTTTACACCTAAAAAACCCAGTGTGCATTAATCGGGGTAGTGGTAGTTGTACAGTGACTAATAAGACCCAAATGCTACCTTTTTAAAATGATGGTTTTAAAGCAAGGTGCATGAGACTTCTCCCACTTGGGTTGGTATGGATTTGCACACATTCAGATCTGCATTTGATAAGACAGCTTCTAGAGACCATGGAGCTTTACCTAAAATGAAAACATAGCCAATGCATTCTGAGAAATATTTACTGAAATAAGTCTGAACAAGATACATGAAATTCAGCTTTGGAAGCTGACAAAGATAAAGCCCATAAGGCCCAACTAGCTGACAGGGAAATATTTTCAGAGCAGGGTGCTGTTGATTAGACTGACAAATGATGTTCTAATCTGGGTAAACAACACCACCTATTCCCTGCTAAAAAAAAAGGGGTAACACTGACAAACAGGAACAAAGGCTTTATTGTTCATGTTGAAACACTGCCAGCTTCTGAACGGGAAAGTCTGCTTTTTTAAACAGTGTTTGAAAACTGGTTTTAGACATGATTCCACTACCTGTCCTTGGAGCACTAATCATATTTCAGCTATGATTTTAACAGAATCTACAGCAGAACATGTGAAACTTGCTGTTTTCATCAGTAAATGTCTGAACTCCTGGTGCTGGTGAAGCACCCTATTGGGGAAAACTGCAGACCCTTAGGTGTGATTTTCATATGACTTATGATTAATCCCTGCAGGGTGCTCACCTGGGCTACAGATCTAGGAAGGGTATGGGCTCCAGTTTACAGCCACAGCCTCCACTTGAGATAGAATAGCCAGAGAACAGATATTTGACAATACTGTTGTACTCCCAAATTTAGTAGAACTGGGAGATTGAAGACATACATTTAAAAAAAAAGAAAAATAATTACAGGCGTATTGATTTGTTTTGATTTCACTAAGTACTCAGGATTCAGCCCTAAGTTAATGTTTGCCGTTAATGTTAAATTCTCCACCTTCAGGGGCACGGAGCAGGAAGAAGCACTGAAGAGCTCAGCAGTTGGGTGATTCTTAGTTAAGAGTTCACGTGGGACAGCAAAAGGAGGAAAAAAATAAATCATAGTCCCAGGTTTTAAAGGTGTAGAGTACCAATGCACATTAATTACCTTTTTGATCAGTTCTTATGCAGAGGAGGAACAGTTGAGACCTTAACTACCTGGAGCCATGGAGGATCCACAGCTGCTGTGGAACACTGAAAACTCAGAGTGGAACTCGGAAGCAGCATCGGGAAGCTGATCTGAAGTTACTGACAAAGGTCCTTTCAAAACACCAGGTTAGGATTTTATCCTAGCAGGAGAAAAAAATCAGAAGAGGACAAGTGCCGCAGAAAAAATATGGACTCAGTCAGAGATCAATGTGATCAGACAAAAGCCATTTATTATGGAGTGTCAATCCTTTTTATACTGTTTCTCTGCCTCGGCTTACAATAGCTTGCTGTATTATAATCCGATATATTTTCTTGTAATACACCGCAACTACGGTTACATTTACAATAGTTTGCTGTATAATATTTGGATACATCTTCAATAGCTCGCTGTAGTATAATTACATACATGTTCAATAGCTTGATGTATGATGATTGAATACATATACAATAGCTCAGTATACTATGCTTTGATACATATTCCTGCAGCACACAGCAACTAGTAACAATAAGCGTATGAGAACTTAACCGTTAAAATTTGCTAACAGTCCACTGTTTTGTCTCTTAGCACAGTCCAGTTTCTTCTTATCTTGCTTGCACTGCTACTTTTGCTACTGCTACCTTTGCTTCTTTACCCACGTCCTCCTTCATCCTTGGTTCATGTCGAGTTCCACGTAGGCACTTGCTGACTTGGGAACGTGGCCATTCTTTGCTAAAAATCCATCCACAGACAAGGAATTGATGGAAGCCAGGTTAGAAACTGAAAGCAGCAAACCAGATTTCCTGACTTCAAGGTGCCAAAGTGACGGGTTCACATTCACCACAGGTTGGGTTTATACAACCAAAGGTCAGTGCTGCAAACTTATGTACCTACTCAAGTAAAGTTCTGGAGTTTAAAAGAAAGGAAATAAGCAAGCTGCTCACAACAGTGTTTTATTTAACAAACATTCCTGTGAAATTCCCACCATTATTCAGATCAAAATTTGAAACTATTGCCACTCAGCTTTGCAAAAGACAGTTTGCCTCTTTGTGCAGAAGCAAAAAAATAAGATAGTGGCTGTAAGAACACTTAGCAGGCAGTTGGAAAATTCACATTCCTTTTAGAAGAACATTACAAAAAAGAATTCTCTTTTCTCTAAGGAAGACAACTTCTAAGGAAGTTGTGCTAAAGAAGTATGAATATTTCATACTAGAGTTTGGCTGCTAGAGTTTGGAGCCGGCCCACCCGTCCTTTCTCCCAAACTGAGAAGTATTTTAAGCATCAACTGATGAAACATGGTTACAGCTCCTGCTTTGGTAGTGGCTCATTTAGGCTGACTTTAAGGTATACTGCAAGCTAGTAACTTTACTGAAGACAGTATACCACTTCACATACAGACCTGAAGTGAGCAGCAGCTAGGTGGGAGTGAGGAAACAACAGCAATCCATCAGTATCGTACTCCTCAAACAGCACTTTGCAGAGCAGAAGGTTCAGCTATTGACAGAAAAAGGAAAGAAAGGGTGGGGAGGGGGTTGAGAAGAGGTGGGAATTAGTTTAAAAGATGAATCACACCTCCAAAGATGGCAACACCTTGAATATGCAAAAGAACTGACACTGTCTTATCCCCAGAGCTCTCTAACACACCAGAGAAGCCTCAGGTAGAACTGGGACACTGAGGCATGAAGTTTTGGTCAGCATCAGTTCAAACATCAGCACCTGGGGCTTCAACCTCCCTAAAGAAAACAAAACGTATAGAAAAGGATTTGTGGGAGGAAGGGGAGAAGTGACTGCGCTTCACGGTTTGTAGTTTCACAAGAGAGCAGCGTTAGACACAAAGCAACAGGGGGCTGAGTCTGAAGAGTTGAAAGGAAAGCATGTAGGTCATGCCAGGCATTTTTGACTAACCAAGGCTGAGAGCATCTCTACAATTTGTTTTATTGGTATTTCAAGAGGTCTTGCAGAAACGTGTAAGAAAGCTGAAAAAAAAAATGGAGAGCTCAAGCTACATTTCTGAGTTAAATAAGCACTTTTCCTTTACAAATGCCAAATACCACCCTAACCTAGACGTAAGATCTCATGATTCAGCTTTTCTCCTGCTGCTAGTCTACATTAAATTACATGTGGAACAATGAAACATTCCTTGCAAGGCTCTGACTTTCTCACTTATTCCTCACCACGTTTTTTGGAATGGACAGAAGTTCACGTTGAGGTGAAACACTATCAAAAAAGGAGGAAAGATTGCTGAACATTTTGCAGTGAAAGCTAGAGTAAACAACTCATAAACTTATCTTCCCTGCACCTCAGAACAAACTCAACAAACAGTCCCTGGGTGTAAGGTATTTACTTAAATGTCATTTTAGTTAACACAAGGGCACCAGAACTCCTCCTCTAGGAAAATTCCACTGCTCCAGTGAAGCTTTCTGTAAGCGACACATTTACGAGCGCTGACCTTCATTTAAAGATCTGGTCATTTGCCAAGTGGAATGACTCCAGGGAGGAGCGGGCGGGAACACAGCCCCCAGGAGCCTCAGTTCCGAGCCGCGAGAGCCATCGGGGGAACCTCGAGCCCCCGCCAGGCCTTGCCCAGGAGCCGGCAGCTCCGCTGAGGCGAGCAGGGGCTCCCAGGGGGCGGTGCCAGGAGGGAGGCCCCGCCCTGAGCGGAGCAGGAGCGGTTGGCGCGGCGGTTGGAGCCAGCAGCGCGAGCAGCAGTGAGCGGGATGGGGAGCGCTCGGCTCAGGACCAGGGTCCGACCTGGGAGCTCTGCTCTGGCTGCCCCGGCGGTGGCAGCGTCGGCACCAGACAGAGCCGATGAGAGGGGAGGCTGCAGGGCGGAGTTCGGGGTGCGGAAAGTGCCTGCACCGGTCTCCTGAGGCGCGGGTGCGCAATGGGCAGGGCTGCACTCGGTGCTCCTGCAGCAGGGGCTGAGCTGCGGGACACTGTCAGAAGCTCAAAGGTGTCGGGGGAGCTGAGAGGGAACGGGACTCCCCAGAAGCTGGGGGCTAGGAACAAAAACAAAAAAAAAAGAAAAACAAAAAAAAGGAGGAAGCGGTGATTGTCTGCTGTAATCAGGACTACTGCAGGTCTGCTTCTGTCAGGGTTCCGGGAGGTGCTCATGCAAGTGGGACCTGGACTGCAGATGGCCCCTCAGACCTCAGTCAGGGGGCCATGCGTAATACATCACAGCTGTTCTGTTCCATTCCATTCCATTCCATTCCATTCCATTCCATTCCATTCCATTCCCGCACTCAGGATAAGTGGTGTAATGATGTGACCACGCTTTACCTGAAATCAAAAGGGGTTTTCAGCACTAAAAACAGGAGGAAGGAAAGGGAAGGGAGGAGGGGAGGGGAAGGGGAGGGAAGGGGAAGGGGAAGGGGAAGGGAAGGGAAGGGAAGGGAAGGGAAGGGAAGGGAAGGGAAGGGAAGGGAAGGGAAGGGAAGGGAAGGGAAGGGAAGGGAAGGGAAGGGAAGGGAAGGGAAGCACAGCACAACCGCTGGTCTCTCTCCCATGGGCTGATTTCTTGGGTGGTCTGGAGTGAGGGGGGAAAGGAACAGTCACTGAGTTTCTCATTGGAGATGTTGGTGCAGGCTGCAGAAGGCAGCCCCGGGTGGATTCCTGTCTGAAATGAGGAAATTCTTGTGTCTGTCTGGACAAACTGCTCTTTTAGGCAAAACACGTATGTTTTTCACATACAGGAGGAGAAAACGCTACTGCCTCTGCCCACCTCTGGTAGAAAGTGAGCATAACCACCTCATGGAAACAACAAGGAAAAAACAATATACACAAACAGAAACACACCCTTCTCTATCTATTGCTATCTCATCTCTATCTCTGTATCTCTACACCTATATCTACACCTCTGTCTCTTTCTACCTATCTGCTGGGTTAGGGCAAATAAATCCTCACACGACAGCAGTACAGGTAATTGCAACGGAGGGTGGGTGCTGAGGACACTGGTGTGAAACCCCGGAGCTGCAGCCAAGGCAAAGGGAGACAAGCTGGAGGGAACTGCAGCGACGATGCTGTTGCAAAAGCTTTCCTAAGCGAAGGCAGGAAACCGGAGAAGCTGTGCAGGGACAGCCTGATGCCAATTCACACAGTGTCCTGAGCTGGTACCAAAAGGGAAGGATGGGCTCTAGAAGAAAAGGATCAAGGAACAGTGACCTCCCTCCCTAGACGGGAGAAGAGCATAGGAGGTGATGGATTGAAATCTCTTCTCTGTGTTACAGAAACACACTGCATGTTTGGAAAAGGAAAATACCGACTAGTTTTGCTCTGCCGGGCAAAGGACTGGTGTCCTCGGGCACAGGCTGGCACACCCATTCATGGGCCCCAATGTCAGCCCTGTATTCGTGGTCCTTTACAGAAAAACTTCTCCTTTCTGGTTTCACAGGTTTATGTCTGGTTATGTCAATAGATCAGATAAATGGAAACTAACTGCAAACCCAAACTGCAACTCTGCTCACAGAAGCCAAAACGAATTACTTAATAAAAGTACAATTTCTTAGTTATGCAAAGAGGTTTCCTTTATGTAACTATGATTTCACCAATAGACAGTTTTCTGAAATACAAAGACTCATAGCTTGTCTACAGGTTTTTTTGGTTTCAGGTCAACTGTGTGAAACGACGGTAAACAATCCACTGAGCACAAACCCCCGAATTACGGCGCAGTCATCTGTGGGGTCTGGTAGAATCGTTGGTCCTCACTTTATTCAACATAACATCTCCTTTACTGTGGAAATGTAAAACTGGCATGCAACTCCATGTGATCATGGGGCACAATCAACATGGGTTCACAAAGGGAAAGTCCTGTTGAGCTTATTTGAGATCCTTCTGTGATCAGGTCACCTGCCTAGTGAGTGAAAGGATGGTGGTGGATACAGTATTTCCATGTTTCAGAGAAGCTTTTGGTACTGTCCTTCACGGAATCCTGCTGGACACGTTGTCCAGGTGTGAGCTGAAAGGATACATGGTGCACTGAGTGAAGAACTGGCTGAATGGCAGGGCACAGAGGGTTGTCGTAAACGGGGTGACATCTGGCTGGCAGCTGGTCACCAGTGGTGTTCCTCAGGGATCAGTTCTAGGTCTAGTTCTGTTCGATCTTCTTATCAATGATCTGGATGGAGGAGTTGAATGTTTCATAGGCGAGTTTGCTGACGATGCTAAGCTGCGAGGTGCTGTTGATGCTTTTGATGGACAAGAGGTCTACAGAGGGATCTCTAGATAGACTGGAGCATTGGGCAATCACCAGGGGCATGAAACTGAACAACAGCAGACGCCGAATTCTGCACCCAGGATGGAGGAATGGCAGCCACAAATGTAAACTGGGAGAGGGGTGGCTGGAGAGCAACTGTGCAGAAAGGGATCTGGAGGTGCTGGCTGGTAGCAGGCGCAGTGTGAGAGAGCAATGTGCCCTGGCAGCTGAGAAGGCAAACCACGTGCTGGGGTGCATCACAGGGTAGCAAAAGAGCACATCTCTGACAGCAGTGAGGCTCAAAGATCAAGCCCTCAACCTGAAGCAGGATGTGCTCCTGAACTCGATGGTTGCAGATCTTTTGTAGTGGGCAATACCTGCTCATTTCCTTGTGATTTCCCCCCATTCCTGTTCCCAGCCCTCCCCCAAATATTAGTTTTTAAAATTGCCTGAGTTGTTGCTTTTGGAGAAACAGAACCAAACACGAGAGCCTGAGAAAAACCACACTCCATCAGGAGTCCATCTGGCCCGATACTCTCTGTCCAGTGGCACCCCATACAGGTCTAAAGGAGAGTGTATGTGGGGTGCAGGTCTACTGCTGTTGGGGTCCAGAGGCTGTTCATAGGCCTCAATGCCTGGGACCGGCCTCCGTGGGGACCTGCACTGCAGTGGCCCCTCAGACTTAAGTCAGAGCTTGTGGTGAAGAACTATATGCATAACATATCATAGCTGTTCTGTTCCGTTCCATTCCATTCCATTCCATTCCATTCTCTTTTGTTCCGTTCCATCCCATCCCTTTCCATTCCATCCCATTCCATCCCATTCCATTCCATTTAATGCCATTCCATTCCCGGCACTCAGGGTGAGTGGTATAATGATGTGACCACTATTTACCTGAAATCAAAAGGGGTTTTCAGCACTAAAAACACTTTCAAAGACAGAAATCAGACACAAATCAGGTTACAGGTGGAAAGGGTATTTAATTTATTTATAAATATATTTTATTCAGTTTAGTTGAGTTAATTTTAGTCTAGTCTAGATGATATTTTCTTGTTCTAAATCTCCCAGAGCTGATGCTCACAAACATTAACCCGATGCCCATGTGTAGCCAGCAGCAGGCTGACGCATCCTTCAGTCTAGCTGGATAAAACCTCCCTTGCAGCCTGACAAAGAAGCAAAGCTGGGACAGGAGCGGTGGCGTGGTGGGGCAAGAGCAGTGCAAGAAAGAACCCAGCCACAATGGGCCGGGGAAGACCTGTCAAGGGGGGGTACTCAATGCAACAGAGAGAAGCAGCAAGTCCTGGGGCCATACTGGGGCCACCCTGGCAGTGCAGAAGGCTTCCTCCCCCCTGGATGCGGGGCACGAGGGCCACCTGCATGGAGCACGAGCAGCTGCCTTTGGGCTACCAATAACCCAAAGGAGCCCCATGGAGGGGCTGTGCTCTGCTTTGGAGGAGGCAAAAAACCCCAGGGACACTTGCTAGTCCACCTGGGGGCAAAAAAGCCTTCCCCCCCCAGCTGCAGGACACGAGGGGCCACCTTCGTGGTGCATGAGCACCAGGTGATAACGCAGAGCACCAGGACCAGAGGAGCCCTGACAAGTGGTCTTGCTCAGTGCTCAGAGAAAGGCAAAAATCCCCCGGGGACCGGTGCCAATCAGCCCTGGGGGAAAATTCCTTCCTGACCCCAGATCGGCTACTCCCTGAGCACGTGAGCAAGACCTGCTCCCCGTCCACGGGCTGGTTATGCCTCTGGGGGGACAAGGGGACCCTGGCACTGCCTGTTCTGCCTCCACCTGGAGCCATCTCAGGGGCTTCCAACAACAGCAAAATGCTGCTGGCCTGATCCAGCCTGGGAGCAAGAACCCTTCCTGTGCCTGGCACTAGAGCTCCAAAGCACTGGTGCAGGGCACTGGGCTTTATAGTGCCCCAGAGCACTGTGATGCCCTGCTGCCGGGTGCTGGCACTATGACATGGAGGCGACAGGGCCCCACAGCCCTGCCCACTACAGCCCTGCTGCTCCTTCGCCCAGCATCCCTTGAAGAAAGGCCTTTGGGGTGCTGGCCCTGAGGCAGTGCCTGTGCCCAGGAGGCCCAGGGGGATGTCCCTGTCCATAGCGGCCACACACCGGGCACTGCTGCAGGATGTCCCTCTAAATGAATCCCTATGTCCAGACTATATCAAGAAAAGCTTTTATACCATATAGTCATTTGAGTGTGGTGATCCCGGGGAGGGAGGGAGGGGGGAACGAGGGGACAGGGGCTGTAGTGATAGGACAAGAGGGTAATGAGTTCAAACATAAACAGGGGAAGTTCAGGTTAGATATAAGGAAGTTCTCCTTTGTGACGGTGATGAGGCACTGGAATAGGTTGCCCAGGGAAGCTGTGAATGCTCCATCCCTGGCACTGTTCAAGGCCAGGTTGGACAGAGTCTT
This sequence comes from Pezoporus flaviventris, assembly GCF_033815535.1. Taxonomy (NCBI): domain Eukaryota; kingdom Metazoa; phylum Chordata; class Aves; order Psittaciformes; family Psittacidae; genus Pezoporus; species Pezoporus flaviventris. The sequence goes on from NW_026892603.1 coordinate 7,124,984, forward strand.
GGGTGACATGGTTTAGTGCATGGTACTGTGCTGATGCTTACCATGTGCAACAACCAACCTTCCGTAAGTAAAGACACCTCCCATCTGTGTACGCAAAATGTTCAGCATTGCTGGATATTATTCTGCATGAATAGCAGAAGTCTAAGTGAAAAAGCACAGCAATTAAATCAACAAGCTGGCTGGGTTTTGTTGGTTTTGTTCACCAAAAGAATAAATCCTTTTTTTTTAAAAAAAAAAAAATGTGGTTAATTTTGAACACTTCTGCTTTATCTTTGAGGCATTGGCTGTAGTCAGTTTAATCGGGACTCTGTAACATGGAGACACTGAAAATCATGCCAGCGCAGAAACAACAGCGTGCTTATGGGATCTCTATTACTAGCACTTAATAAGAATGTTATTATTAGACTAAATTGTGTGCTATGCTACACTGCTAGCATACAGAAGGGGTAAAGGAAGACAGACATGAACTGTGTATGAGATAACTTATTTTATTTATTCAAATCTCAACTTAATTTTGATGCTAAAAATTGGTCAAAGGCACTTCAAAGAAGGTATTTAAGAAACAAATCCTTACAGTGAACATTCCTGACAAGTCACCAACTCATACATGCCATTAGGGACACGACTACCTATAATTGCAAAGTGAAACATTCACAGGTTCGAAGTAGAACGTACTGTCCAGCAGCATTATTCAATTCTTTTGGAGCATTAACAACGTTGTGGAGTATTTTAAATACAATATTGTAAAACAAAGGAAATTACATTTTTGGAGTTCCACAGAAGCTTTTCTTGACAGAAAAAGGGCAAAACTGCCTTTACAAGTGGTCCTGTACTGAGGGATCCATTTTCATCCATGCTTGCACTATCAACATCAGTAGCAGGCACATCAGAAATGACCCACATTTTTGTGTCATACAACAATAAAACACCCTGCTCAAACAGCAAACTGTTCATAAGAGGTCTAAAATCTATACTTCTGGAAGCCTAACAGAATGATGGCAATACACGAAGAAAAAGTGATTTTTAATATGTACCTCCACCAAAGCAAAAAAAAAAAAAAAAAGTGTCCCTATAAGCAAAAGGTACCAGAAAAAGAGAAAAGAGCTGCCACAAAATGCTAACATCACCAGCATTTAAACTCTTAAATAAGACCAACACAGACTGCAAAAATAAAACAACCAAAAACCCCACCAAAAAAAAACAAACCAAACCCAACCAACCAAACAAAAAATTGGGTGTGAAAGAATAAAATCAGTCTTCTTCTGCAAAAATACTATCCTCTAATTTAGCAGTGATCAGAAAGTAACTTCTTGGCATCCTTGTTCTCTCTGAACTAAAATCCACTTACCACAGGGTTAAAATGCTACTCTATTACACTGACATTCCCACATCCAGCTGCAAACAACTGCTGCCTAGTAATCTCAAGGAAAGGAGTTAAAAATTTTTAGGTGGCTCATTTAAATCACTACGGTATCAACGGAAGCTTTTAGGTCTTGAAAAACTGAGAAGCCTCTTTTAGAAATAAAACAAAAGCACAGGGCAATAACCTGTATGGCCTAAGAGAGCCTGTGCCCCTGTGCTTCAGGAAGGTCTATCCACCTCACGTACAGCAACCTCCTTGGGCTGCGTAAGTACTCAAGCTCAAAAAATGCCTTCTCAAAGCACAAAGACCTGGGAGTGAAGTAACTACCAATATTATCATGGAATATTATACATGAAAATTATGTGAACTGTTCACATTCTAACCACGTCTACTGAAGCTTTTGAATGCAGAGAGATACAAGCTAGTTATTTCAGAGGTTTCAGCTCATTGCTATGGCAGTACAACTCAACATAGAACAAAAGCCCTCTATTATAATTGCGGAATGTAAAAACTGATACTTTTCTAGCTTGTCTGGAAGGAAAAAAAGAATTCTTTGCAGCGCTGTTGGAAAGGCAAAAGAAACAGATTCTGAGGCCTAAGCACAAGGACACTTTAAAACAAAGCAAGAATGGACGTTTGAAGAAAAGGCTCCTCTTATTTCTCCAGACAGGCCACCTATTTATCACAAGGTAGTATGTTCTTAGCCTTACTCCCTCAAGAAATGGAACTTGTTCCTTTATTCCTCCATTCCCTCTGAGGTCTTGCATGCTTGTTGAAAGAGACATTCCCGCCCCACTCTGCTAAATGCGCAAGCCACAGCTGGGCAGCAGACAAGAATTGGAACTGCTGCCGAGAAAACGCTTCACTGGCAGCTCAGCGGTGCCACCTCGGCAACCAGCCTTGTGCAGAGCTCAAACATCTCCCTGCCTGCTTCCTCTTGTCCACCTGAGACTTGCGCATGATGAAATTGAAAACTCAAAGACAGAAGTCAGGACAGTAAGGACCATGAAGAATAAATGACTTTACTTCACAGAGCAGCACAGGGCAAACACAAGACACAACTCTGCAAAAAAGTCTGCAGTTAGTTCTGCCTGTTGTGGTAGAAAATCTTTAAATCCGCACAGATGAACTGAGGAAGAAAGCTGAAATAAAGGAACCGTAAGCTAGTTAGGAGATCTTTTACATGGGCTGAATTTACCAAGAGATTAAGTTGGTATCCTGGTTTCATTTTATAGCTTCCCCAAGTATCCCAGAAAATTTTAACTGCATGCTTGAACAATGCCATTGGAAAGATCAAAACCATATGGAGTTCACAATATCACTGGTTTGCGCTGCATATGGGATAAACATTTAGCTCACAGAAGGAAGCACCTTACAGCACGGTACCATCCATTCTCCTCTGGACTAGCATCCCTTTACTAGGGCAAACTGGAGACTTTCCTTCTTTAAACAAATGCAGCTATAACTTCCTACTTAAGTCAATTAACATAAAATAAAGTTCATGTCCCTTTCAGTACTTCAGAGGCAGTCGTGCTGATAAAAGACCAGCAGATTTAACCATGCAGGAACTATTCATTTAATTAACACCTGATGTTTGAACCTGGCTTACATTCAGGCAGAGAAGTATGTAATAATTCAGCTCCATCAGAGACTTCAGCAATCACCATCATGCTGCTGAGCAATGCTCAGAAAGGTAGCCATGACTGTTTACTGATGGGCAACAGACAGAAGCCCAATCTGTACAAGAACTATCTTTGGAAAAAAAAAAAAAAAAGTAAATCCAGTCCTTTATGGTAACATCCTCTTCCAGGAACATCCTGAAGGACAGCAGTAGTAAATAAGGCTGTCTGCTACCAGTATGTGCCCTTTCCAAAACAATGACTGGAGGTAATTAGGTTATGTCCAAATTCATCAATATGATGAAGGTGAAAAGTGAGAAAAAGATGAAAAAACTTTTGTTCAAGTGTGGAATAAAGATACACTACATGCCAAGCCTAATCCCATCCCCCACACTGCTATTCACTCAATCTGAAAGAGAAAACCAGAAAGTTTTATATTAACTACATAAAGCATAGACTTGGTCTCTGAAAATCTTCCAGTAATTAAAATACTTATTTTTATCCCACACCAAGAAAGTGTCTTCAGTTAAGAGGCAGAGATACTCAAAGTAATGGAGAAAGTTAATGCACTTTCAAAGATTCCTGCATTCAGGCTGGTTTACCTGAATAACTATATACTTCAGCTTCAAAGAGTGAGATAAGGATCATTTAACACTTTGTCCTGAAAAAGGTAACAAGCAGCAGCTACAGAAGAAATTTTTAAAGGTGAAGGGAAAAAAAAAAAAAAGGAAAAAAAAAAGAATGAAATTAAGTACTTCAGCCAAATAAATGAGATGCGTAGGGAAGCAGTCAAATCAGCTTTGCTGCCGTTTTAAAATGGGACTTTCTTGTATCTGTAAAATTTTAATGTACAAGGTAACTCCACAGTCTCAAAGTATAGTGATGTGAAAACTAAATGGAAACAAACTAATTATAATACTGGCTGAAACCAAGATATTATAACGTCATCGTAACTTTGCCAAGATACTATTCTTCCTGGTTCAGATGGAAGGAGGGATGGAAGAGAGAATTCTATTTCAAAAAGCATCTACCTTATCTTGCGTTGAGAAATTCTGAGATGAATTTTTACAACCATTCAACCAATACAATAATTTAATGCAAAAGAAAAACATTTTAAAAAGCTACAGGTAAGTATGTAAGCAGCTTGCCTTGCCTCAGCAATTGAAACAACAGTAACCATTTCTGGGTTTCTCCCTAAAGCAGTAGCGATTCAACTTCATATTGTTTCATACAAGAGACTTAAAAAAGTTAAAAATAATTCATGGCAGTGAATTCCATTTCTGAAACAACTCAAGATTAATCGTTTGGGTGGATCTCTGCCTATTCATAATAGCCAGTCTGCCATTAAAGCAAAGCAGACTATTTTCACTCCTCTCCCTTGTAGGGCAAGGTACACAAACTAATTTCAAGATACTGAGAATACTAGAGAAAGCCATCACCAAGTATTTGACTATGCAGCATCCACTTTCTACCATTAGAGCTTACCTAACAGAACAGCTGGAAGGAAAAGGGGAACAGAAAAAGGAACAGAAATACTGTTTGATTATCTCTGAAGCCATCCATATGAGTTTCATACAAATTCTTCCAGGTATTAGTGTATCAGAACAACCTCCTATTTCACAGCTTGAGAGCCCTAAATCTTCATTGAGCAGGTCAGCAAGGTCACACTATCCCAAACAGTCAGAGCCAGCACCAGATTCTACTGTACATAGACAGCAACAGGCAGCACTGCCAATGTGATTTTTTTAAATAAGAATCACTATCAGTAATTTCAGTCCACAAGCTTCATGCAGGAGTTTGAGGAGACTCCTACTCATTGTACTGGCTTCTTTTTGTTTTCTTCAAAGTCTAATTAACTCTCAGTAACTTTTTGCTTTAGCTTCTGATTATCCTCCAGTGCTTCATTTTTGCTTTGCTCTTCTGGATTGGTTGCTGGATCAGGATTGTACCGATACAAATACCCATACGGACGGAGATGATAAATCAAATATTCCAATTGATACATAGTCATGGAATCAACATAGTGGAATGAAACTGCTAGATCAGAGCAGCATCCAGGACCCTAAAATACAAAACAAGTCAAAGTCATCAGCTAAAATTGCAAAGCATGCCCTGCATTAAAGACCCAGTAAGAATTCAAAAGCATCCTTGACTTCATGGTAAGAAATTTACTATCATCAGTCACATATATACTCCAAAGCATAATGTCAGGGAAGCAAAATGTATCAAACATCAGCCAAAGCATCTTTCAAAAACAGAAGTTTAACAAAATCGTCTGTTTCTGTAACTAAGCAGGTAAAATACCTAGCTGCTCTCAATAACATCACATTTTTTTTCGCTTTTCCATACTTTGCTTTTTATGTTGGTGTTTAAACAAAACCAAGTGGCAGTGAGCAGGTCTAAATGCATTGTATTTCCATATGAAACAATGCATACATGATACTCATGATAGCATCCACTCAGAGTACACAAGCCAAATAAATGTGTGTGTGCATGCACCTGTGTGTGTGTGTGTGTGTTCACACATTACACAGTTTGGCAAAACCATCAGTATCTAGTTTCCTATAGACAGAGAGTTGTAACGAATCATGTTGGAACTATTTTTTAAGTTTATTAATTTCATTGTCCCTCCCCATAGCAGGGGGGTTGGAACTAGATGATCTTCAGGTCCTTTCCAACCCAAACTATTCTGTGATTCTATGATTCATGTTCTTAAGCATTTTTAAGAACTAAAAGATCTTAATTAATACACTTGTTGCAACTTTTATTTTCTAGCTCAAATTCAGCTATGAGAACGCTTTTCTGGAAGACAGTTTGGGAGGGGGCTGTTCATCAGGTTTGGTTGCAGAGCTGCTAATATTCCAGTTCTAACTGGAACTAAGATTAAAATATTTAAAGACACTGAAGTGAGTAATTGTTACAGAACTGTTATTCTTTCAATGCTTATTAAGTTTGATCAATATACCATGGTTTTGGTACCAGACAAAGCAGTCTCTATCCAAACACAACTACGATAGGACAGAATCAAATATGTGATTTCCATTACGGATCTCCACCACCACTGCATCCCTTATAGATGTAAGTGCCCACAGCTCAGCCACCTGTGAAGAACAACCGTAGCTAAAGCTGCTGCATCCTGACACACTAAATACGTTATTGTAGCTGGTTTAAACTACAGAACTGCTCTAGGCACTGAATACAAATATAAAAATAAATGCTTTACAATGAAAAGAATCTGCTGAAGAGCTAGATCCCTCTCCCCCCCCCCCCCAGCTTTACTGTGTAAGAAAGCCTACATCTTATCCTTGATTTTGGCTACTTATGCTCATGTCAAAGCTTGCTGAAAAATAAAACCTTTAAAAGTGAAATTATAATCTTAAGAAGAAACCTAGGTGATCTTAAGGTCCTTCCCAACCCTAACTATTCTATGATTATACGATTACGATCAAAGTTCACAATGCAGAATACCTTCAGGTTGCTTTAAGTGGCACCCTGCTCCAACACACACCTTCTGGTTGTTTTTTTTTTTTTTTCCTTTTTAAACCACAGATTTCAGATATGAATACAAAGGACAACTTGAAATTCTTGTAGTAAAAATGTTTCATTTTGTAAATACTACTTCTGTTGCTCTAACAAAAGGATTTTTTAGAATTTACTTTGCCAGCTCTTATGCTTGCCTCCACTTCTACAGAAGGGAGACAAGAGTCCAGTACAAATACACGAGGAAATCTAATCATATTTCTTTGTTTGGATCATGCTGTTATTTCACTTCTAGGCAACGTTCATTATTCTGAAATCTTTTCAATGGAATTCACTTTACCATTACCCACCAGCACCTTGAGTAATATGGGACTCTCTTAGACAAAATTAACCAACTACAATCACTAATGAGTCCCAAAATTAGTTCTACAGGTTCTATCAAAGTTTGCTGTTGGGTAGAAGATAAAGGTGCATCAGTGCCACCTTCCCTTTCAGTAGGCTTCAATGTAACTAATGTAACTAACACTGCTCGGCCCAGCTCTATGCAGTGAGCGCGTACGCCTTGGAATTGATCAGTCTCACTGCACACTTGGTAGTTGGATGGGTGAAGGAGAAACTAGGGGCACTGCGTGCAAGATGGAAGGGACCGAAACAGAACAGTAACTTTGCAAGGAAGGTAGTAGTGGTGACACTAAACAAACATGTCGAAAAGGTTTCATCATTTCTTGCTGTCCACAGAACATAGCAAACCAGCAATAATAATTTAAAATACCCTAGCTCTTTTCCAACATTAGGCTCTTAGCATCAACTTTGAGTTGATTACTGTATTTAACACATCTACACACAGGTGCATCACAGGGTATCACAACAAAATCTTCTTTTCTAAAATATATATTGAGCAACTACTAAACTTCTAATTCACACATCATAAGATGTACTTCATAAAATGGGTACCAGGCTCCTAAGGACTTACCTCTACAGCAGGATAATAATTGTAATTCCAGTACCAGAATGTTTTTGGCAAGTATCCTCTGACTAAGTGATGTTCTGGAACAAAGGGATGAAAGGTTTCTCTACCACTTGTATCCCTAGAATCTCCTGCTTCCACATTAATGATCTCCATGCATTTTCCTAGTGCAAGGTCTTCAATTGAGGAACTATGAGAGCATTTGTTTGTTTTAAATGCAGCAACAAATCTCTTCAGAGCTTCTTTGCTCAGAACATAACCTGCTCCTCCACTCATGTAACCCTGTTTCACATAAGGCTTAAACCTTCTTCCAAAGTATATTGGCTGTTCAGGACTGTATTTTGAAAGAAGCCATCTCAAATTGTCCAATATAACATATGTATCATCATCTGCTTTCATAAACCAATCAGCATCATCAAAATAATGGTCATGCACATACTGAAAAGCTTTAATAGTCTTCCAGTACAGTTGGTCTCTGCCTTCTTTGGCTTCTAGGCCCACAGTTGGGAAGTCTTTGTTTTCCTCGGAGCTCATAAAAAGTATTTTATTACAACGTTGGGCCCAAGTGGCCTTAACATGCCTGGCTTTCTTTTCTAGATTTTGAGGTCCAGTCATGACCCAGCACAGTATTTTCACCTTCTGATACAGTCCCTCTGCAATATTTTTATTCTCATCTAATAAAAAAAAAAGAGAAAAGTTCCAGAACAATATTAGACTTGATTGCAAAACAAAGAGCAGCCTATCCCCTAGACATTGTTTCTACATCAGAAAAGAGATGCAGAGAGAGAAAAGGCATTTGCTTCCAAATGTAAAAGGTAATGAAATGGATGTCAGATTTCAAAAGAAAGCAAACAAGACTCCCCAAACCCAGAAACTAAAATTTTTAAAGTTACTGATCATTACTGAAATATGATCTTAAGGTCCTCTCCAACCCTAACTATTCTATGATTCTACTTCAACTTAACAGGATAAACAAGAGCATAAAAGCCAGACTGGAATAGGTATCTGTTCAGGAAACAGGCTTTAGAAAACCTTGATTTGTACATCAAAACTGTTGGGAGACAAGTTTTTTATGGTGTTGGAGGATTAATGAAAATTAAAAAGCTGAGTATTTTCGCCATTCACAGTGAACACGATTACAGCACAGAGAGGTCAAAAAGCTAATAAGGTCTGTTGTATATAGTCAGGTTAACTAACAAAACCCAGCAATATATTTTTGAAGGTAAAAGCAGCTGGTGAGCCAGAAAGAAAGAATTTATCACCAAACCAAGTCAAATCTTATTTGTAAAAAAACAGATTAAGTTAGGATACTTTGAAACTAGTATTACTCTTCTGCTTAAATGTATTTATTTGCAGACAATCCAACAGAATAAACAGACACGGTTATCTGAGGCACATAATATAATATTCAACAAGCTGCCAAAGCATTCATTTCCCTCAAAGAATCATTTTCACTTGACACATACACAGCAATTGTAACTCATGTAAAAGAATATTCCATGGCGAGTAAGATCGGCATAACTTGTCCTAAAATATTCCTGTTTATACTTTCTGCAACAACTGATCAGATTTCTTTGTAACAATGCTCCACCGTTACATGTGAAACACTCACAAACTTGTCTTATGAAGTTTGGAGTTTAAATACATTTCAATAGCAAATCACTTATTAACATGTTCAGCAAATGCACTAAAGTGAATTTTTTCTCATCCAAACTGTCCCATCTCAGATGCATTTCTCTGGTTTTGACTGCAACAGCAACCTGTGCTTGTTCACTGGCACAGGTTGCCCAGAGAAGCTGTGGCTACCCCATCCCTGGCAGAGTTCAAGACAAGGTTGGACAGGTCTTTGGGCAACCTGGTCTAGTGGAAGGTGTCCCTGACCATGGCGGGGGGGGGGGGGGGGGGGGGGGTGGGGTGGGGTGGAAATAGGTTATCTTTAAGTTCCCCTCCAACCCAAACCATTACAGGGGAAGTTTAGATTGGATATAAGAAGGAAATTCTTTCCTGTTAGGGTGGTGAGGCACTGGAATGGGTTGCCCAGGGAGGTTGTGAATGCTCCATCCCTGGCAGTGTTCAAGGCCAGGTTGGACGAGGCCTTGGGTGATATGATTTAGCGTAAGGTGTCCCTGCCCACGGCAGGGGGGTTGGAACTAGATGATCTTAAGGTCCTTTCCAACCCTAACTATTCTATGATTCTATTGTTCTACGACTGCTGCATAATCAGCTTGGCAAACATTGAAACAATGCGTACAGTGGCCCCCTCTGACCACCCCACCATCCCAAATTTTACTAATTGTGTAAAAAAGTAATTTTATGATTTCTGATTTGGTTTGGATTTGTTTGTTGGGGTTTTGTTACAGCTTTATCTAAGAGGCTATTTCAAAAGTTAGAGGTAGTCCAAAAGTAGCTCCATTAAGCTAAAAAGCAATTCAGGCACATCTACAATGCTAGCAAATACATCTGCTTAGCAAAACCACCATTTGATATCAATAGTTCATTTGAGAAGCTCCTGCTTCAAACAAGTCTAGATACAGAAGTTCAACAAACAGTTGAGCTCTAAGGAAAAAAACCCACTACTATAATAAAAATGTAAACAAAGAAAACCACCAGTCATTGGACCTCAGGAGAACAAAGTTATTTAGAGGTAACCTGAACATGGGGAAAGGTTCATACAAACTCTTGGCAGTGAATAAAGTAACACTTTGCCATGCATGAAAACGGAGCATATTATATAATTACTCAGGCGTAACAAAATACCTTTATGCTGTCCAAAGTCTGCATTGAAATTCATTTGCCCTTGCAGCTGATTGCTATCGGTATCTGATGAGTGCTGACCATGCGGATCATTGTGAAGGACATGAGGCTGGATCTTTACTTGTTCTTCTAGTATAATGCTAAACAGAAGATAGCATACAAAAAATCCTATTGCTGATCCAAAAGTGAAGGTTAGAAGGTTCATCAAAGACTTGGAAGAGGCCATCTCCTGAAGGTAATGCACTGTCAAAACCAAATGAAAAATACATTAAAGCTGCTTAACACAGAAATCAGATCTATAGGAAGAAATCAAGGACTAAATCTCTGGAAGCAGAGATCTCCATTCTAACTCAGATTCAGCTCCCCTGGGCTTCCCTGGAAGTTTAAGTACTAGAGCAATGCAAATATTCATACAAAATTGTAAATCCACTGATAAACTTAGTGCAAAAGGCTTATCATATTCTTTAGCTTAAAATTATAATCACAATAGTGACTGTACACACAAAACCCTTTCATATTTATACAAGAATGCATACATTTAAAGTGCAATCTCTTAATTATAAACTGCAATATAAGTTCACTTCTTTATTCTCTTCGTTCCAAGAAATCTATGCTTTAAAATGCAATACCTATTATAATGTCATACAAAGCCAAAAGATGATGATCAAAGGCAATCTACAGGTCCAGATACAATATGGACATTGGACGTACCTAAACGCCAGGAGTAAGTATAGTATGGGGATTCTTTAAGAGATGTCAAATACCTGCAGATTTTCAAGAGTTATAAAAGCAAATCTACTCTCAAAGTAGGGGAGTTTTCCTTCCACTTCTAGGAAGTATTGAGGATACACTTTCAGGAGAAAGAGTAAGACAACATCTGAATTTTCATGCAGAAAACCCCATTCTTAAAGGGAAGAACAAAGTGCCTCAGCCTCAGGGCCTCATCTACAGATCAAACCCCTTGTATTCTGGTAACAAAAAGCAAAAACCTTCACTTCAACTACACCCCTTCTCCTCAAAAACCAAAGGACTTGGCTGACCATTTTTATAAAATCAAACAAATCTGCATCTACGTCTGCATAAAGTGAGATTTATATATCCAAAACAGGTGTGAGGTTTTATTTATTAAACACTTTCAGGCAAATCAATTTTAGGCTGTTGAGACCCCAGGCCTTTTCATTTTTGCAAAGGGTAGAGATATTTTGTAAGAATTCATGACTAAACTACAAAAACATTGACCATTAAATATATACTGGATTCAAGCCAGAGCCTTACAAACAAGTTGATGATGTTCCCTCTATTAGGATCACTCTTAATGTCTATGGGCAGAACCCACTTTAGTTAGTTAGGGAGCCAAAAAAAGAAAATGATGGAATGCACAGAGCATCAATAAAAAACATTGATCTGAAGAGCTGCAGCCACCAAACAACTCATTTAGCCTGCACTCCCACTTCTCTCATTGGCTATGTACAGTCTATTGGAAAAAGACTGTCCCCAAGCAAGCTGCATAAATCGCTCTGCAGTAACACACACTCCAAATACCAGCTCTCTGTCTGAGTGCTCTCCTGAACATACAGCAGAGAGGACACAAAGCAGGTGTATGTTTTGTTAGGGTGGTACTTTCAGAAATCATCAGATTTACTGTGCACAAAAAAAAAAAAAAAAAAGAAAAACTCATGCAGGCACACACCATAGCTGCAGCACCTTCTAGAATAAAAAGTCTCCATTGTTCCACTTTCCAATATTGGGCACCTCTTTGCCATACAATTTCGGTTATCTGCTCTAACACCTGCCAAAATTACTCTTGCTTGGAGAGAAAAAAAAATAATTAGAAAAACACGTGAAAATAACTGCTGCTTATTAAATTATGGAATTATGTTAAATTGGATTCTTTAGAAAAAAAAAACTTTAAGTGCATTGGAAAAGTTAAAAGAGAAAAAAGTGTATTCATCACATTTGGAAATCAGAAGTTGATCTGTCATTATTCTAGAAGCAAAGAGGATTTCTGGAAGCAGACTGAGACAGATGCCAAAGCTGTACTTGGTATTTGATATGAAATATCACTGGTTACCATTTTCAATCTAAAATAATCCATCATTATATCAATTTTATATAAACAGACTGGACTACCATATACATATCTGTGTAGCCATATGTTTATAAACTCCAACAGTAAACGGAACAGAAATCTTCATTTTTTTTGTGTTATCCTTATATTTGACCTGAGTCTTTTAACTTGCCAGCAAAAGTAACTGTGCTATAGCATTATAGTAGAACCAGAAAACGCCTATAAGGGAAGTAATTTCTTATTATGATAAGCATCCCCACTCAGATTCTCTATTGACATTCTTTTCTATACAGGGGTTTACTGAGGGTCACAACATACAGAACATTTAAGTGTTCACAGTCAGGTTGGATGAGGCTTTGAGCAACCTGATCTAGTGAAAGATACCACTGCTCATGGCAGGACATCAGACTAAATGATCTTTAAAGGCCCCTTCCAACACAAACCATTCCATGATCCTATGATTCTATGACATACAGAGAGGGAAAAGGTATATACAAAACCTACCAGGTTGCTAAAAGAAATTTTATTCATGTTTCTGTTTTTACTTCATTTGACTTAAAAAAAAAAACAAAAACAAATGCTTTTTAAAAAACACCTACAACAAAATCCTGGTTTAAATTTATGCTCCACTGCCCTATCATGGCAGCTTAAACATATATATGTATTTAGATATTCACATCAGCCAGACCAACAAATATTCTAACATTCTATCACAACATAAAAGTCACTGTACATGTGGCTCCAAGTTTTGTGAATCTGCATCTTCAAACTTACAGAAAAAGCATTTCTTCTGTGTTAGAAGCTGCTGAAACTGGTAGCCCAATAAAGACAAGGCAGCTGCAACTCCATGTCCCCAGATCTGGCCACTGGCAAGGCTGAGGACGTATTCTCAGACTTGCACATATGAACATGCACATACAGGTGTCTGAACATACAGATCAATACAACTAAAACCAGTGTCTGGGGGGCAAACACAAACATGGGCCAGGAATATGCTGCTTCTCTCCCTAGCTGATTAGGATAAAAGCCTGTTACTGGAAATATACAGGTGTGTACAGTGGTGGGATCCACTATACTGACACTATACAGACACTCAATCTACCCAGGAACCAACACTGACTCCTCAGTCTTCCAAGATCCCCACTCCAGTTGCTGGTACAAACCCCCTTCACATAGATACACACACGTCGCACCCACAGACATGTCACAGCTCCCCAGCAAATGGCCTTAGACATTCAGTCCACTCAATAACTGGCCCTTGGATTCTTTTGTCTCCAGTTGCCCTGCTCAGAAACACACATGCAAATGAGCCTCCAAAACAGCCCCGAGATCTTACAGTCCCTCTGGCAGCTCGTTTGACCTCCCGCACTCTCATATTGCCAAACTGGAGACCTTATGATCTCACTAGTACCTGTCTCACACTTACAGCTGCCTCAAAACCTGGCTCCCAAGTGTCTTACCCTACTTACCGGCTAGCCAGGCATGCTATTCACTAGCAATCACGCTATTCACTAGCAATCACACACTGGCATGCTCGCCAAGACAAAATGCATGCACTCTGCTCTCCGCAGTTACTCGCACTTAAGAGACACATAAGCCACCGTGACTTACAGTCTCCACTGTAGCTGCTGGCATTTAGACCCTCCCTCACTCCAGTCTCTCCCCCTGCTGGCACATCAGACACAAAGGTCCCGATAATTTCGGTTACCACTCCAGTTGTTGGTGCTTATTCCTCAGTATGAATATAGCACAGAGCCCTCCTATCCAGGAAAAGAGAAATGGAGCTTAATGAGAAAAGAGGACAGGCTATGGTAATCTGGCACAGCACATTGCCAAACATAGTGGCCAACCACTTGTTTACAATCAACCAGGCCCTTTATCCCCTTATCCCTTTTATCACCTTACCCTTCTATTTTCCCATACTTGTTCCGGCTCAGCGAACCTTACTCCCTCATTTTAGTCCATCCCCTAAGCATCCCAAAATAAGTTTTGTACAGTCACAAGATACTCTTCTCCTGCACCCTATAATATGTCCATATTCTATAGGCAGTTACACCTTAATCTTGCAAGCTTTTCCAGAGAGCCTTTCTGTTGACTTATTTTGATGTGTGCCACACCTGGGCAATGGGACTGATGGCTCTCCAATGACAGAACCTGGGGCTACTTCCTCTGATGAGATTAATGGGGTCCCCCATCCCTGCTGTGCCTCTGTGCAGGCATGGCAATGAGCCTTTTAACACATTGATCTAGAATACCATCCTCACTCTGGTAGCTGTTCCAACAAGGATTAAGGTCACCTTCATAAGCCTAAAGGAAACTTAAAGAATCCCCAAATCCCCATGCAATAGGAATAACAGGATACTGGAGTTTGCCTCATTCCCACCCCTCAAAGCAAAACAAAAAAAGCCCTTTAAAATTAATACTTTAAAATAAATTCAGACTATGTAACTTTCTGAACTTGTTTACAGAGAAAATACAACAGCAACAAAAAAAAAAAAAAAGAGCAAGCTACCAAATCTGGAGATCTTGACATTTACAAAATAATCCTAAATATTTTACACATGCTTTTTGCAGCACCACTCCATAATCACTTTAAGATTTGATAAATTAACTATGAGAAACAAGGCTAGCCTACACACACTGCTGACTCTTCCTCACATCCCTCACTTACAAGTGATGGGGAAGCCCTGAGGCCTCAGCATGATACAGAATGCAAATGTCCTTGGACAGCTGCATAATTAGCAGTGAAATTGATCTCCACTACCACACCCTCACCAGCCAAAGAGGGCATCAGAATAACTGAAGTCAAAATGTAGAAAACATGGTTAGCTGTGCAATGCCCAGAAAGGTCTTCTGCTCTCCGAGTCCCATTATTTCCAGGAGCTTTACAGGGGCATATTCATACGCTTCTAAAATGAAGAAGCAAAAGTTGTATATTTGCTAATACTGTCTACATCTGCTGCAGTTTCCTACCAACTAAGGATAAATTACATTTTTCACTTCCCTTTTTTTTGGGGGGGGGATATCTAATATTTCAGGCATTTCTTTGGAGAACTTTAACCATCAAAAACTCTTGGTTGTTCTACCACAAAGTATAGCCAGCAAAATAAGGTATTTTGGTATGGGTGGCCATTGAAACAAGACGTGCCATAGCATTGAAACAACACGTGTAACAAACCACAGCACAGGTGAGACGGAAGAGATATACTGCAATCTCCTTCCTCATTCCAAAAACTGACATCCCTCCCGTAGCAACAAGTTACCACGTCCGAAGAATGGCTTTCTAAACCTCTACTAACAGCGCTTACTAGATAACTGCAACGTCAGTCCAGGAAGTCCCTGCTACAAGGAGCAGAGGCGGAGAGTGTGGAGCAGCAAGCAACTCGCCCTCCACAACCACCTCGCTCCCTCGACCGGGGCTCTGCCGGGACCCGCTCTCTTTCAAGTAGAGGCCCCTCCCTCCGGAGCCTCTCTTTCCCAGCCAGGCACCTGCTGTTCCCGCAACCGCAGCTCCTGCGGACACCCTTCTCGCCGCCGCCGAGGTGACACGCACCACCCCGACCACCTCCTCCCGCCCGGTCACCGCAGAGAGACACCTTCCTTCAATGCCTCCTCCGCAGATGGGGCAGTGCCACCAGAGGCCTTGCCCGACGGTCTCACCCCTACGACTGCCCAGCGCGGGGCCCCATCGCCACCGCCTCAGCGCCGCCCCTCACCTCGTCGAGCCGGAGAGGCCCCGGCGCCCGCTCAGCCGCGCGGCCCGCAGTCAGCAGCCGTTGGCCGCGCGCACGGGAAGCCGCTGCCAAGCCCACCGACCTGCGCCCTCACCACCGGCAGCACCATCCCGCCAGCCCCGCGCTGCACCGGGCACCCCCCGCACCGGAACGGGAGCGGGGCCGGGGTCCGCCCCGCTGCCTGCTCATTGGCTGCGAACGCCGTGGGGGGCGTGGCCGGCCCCGCCGCTCTCATTTTAACCCTTGCCGCCGCCACCGCCGCGTGGCATTTCGCTTGCCCTCGGTGTGGTTCGGCGTGCGTGCGGGAGCCGCCACGGCCGGTGGCTGGCGAGCAGGAGCGCGCCCTGACCGACCGAGCGCGGTACCCCGCTGGGGATGGTAATCTGCCCCTTCGTACGTTCCCCCTCTGGTTGCCTGCCGGGAGCGCGGCCACGTCGCCGGGCCAGGCCCCGAGTACAGCCCATGTCTTCCGTGTGGGGAGACCGCCGGGTGGGTGCCCCAGGATGCAGCTGCAGCGTGAGCGGTGTGGCGGCCGGCCCGCCCGCCCGCAGCGCCTGGTGGGTGCGTCGGTGAGGGCTCTCCATGTGGGAGAAACAGCACAGGGCGTGCGAGGGGGAGACGGGAGAGCGAGGAGCGTCGCCTCCCCTTGGCCGCTGGAAGGTTTGCAAGTGGTGTTCCGGCGCCGGTGTCTCCCTCGCCGACTCTTCAGGCATGGTTAGGGAAGAAATGCCTCGGGCAGGGCTGCTCGCCCGCCTGTTTATCGCATTACCTTGCTTCTTTTGTCCGGTCTTGCCTGGAAGCAGCCGTGCGGTGTGCTCCGGCCGGGCTGCGGAGTGCCGCTGCTTTCCAGCCCCTTTTTCCTTGCACTTGAGCCGGTCTGGAGCCTCTGCGCTTCCAAAATACCATTAGGCAACTGCAAGGGACGTTGCTAGGTAACCAAGTCCTCTGAAATCATTCCTTATCTCCCTGTGCTAGTGCTGCCTACCTTTTTAACATCCGTGACGTTTCTCTCTCGGTATTTTTCCTTAGGAAAAAGCTGTTGAATATGAAGAAGGATTACAGAGGTGTTTTACGTTACAGGGTAACCAAAGGACAGTATTTTGCAAACAGCAGGTAGTTAATGGAGCTCTGCAGTTAATAAGTAGAGGTTTATTTATTTTTTCAAAAGCACTGGTGTGAAGGTACGTGCCAACAAAAGCTGGTCCATGCTGAGGGCAACCACTGCCCACACTGCTTTTGATGTCGCACCCTATCTATTTCCTTCCTCCAGCCTGTCCAGGGGTTTAGTCAAAACCATAGCTTTGCCTCTTCACAACTGCAGATCTGTGTGTCGGCTTTGGCCTCCTAGGTCATTCAGGAAAGGCTGGCTTTTGCACTGGGGTAAGAAGCTCACGTCCCGCATAGCTAAGGTCATAGTTTCTCATTCCTACCGCATTTGACAGTTTCCTGCTGCCTGGAAACAAAAATTGCAGGCAACTTGGTGAATGGTATCTCCTTGAGCTAGTTTTATCGTAGAAGAAGGGGCAAAAGTGAGGTGAGCACACGTGTTGAGGGGACATTTGAGTGTTTGGCAGTAAGAAATTCAACTATAAACAATAAGAAAGACAATGGAAATTGCAAAGGCTGCTGAAAAATTAGAGGTGTCTGTCTTCTTGTTTCCCTTCCTCTTCCCATCAAGTTTTGATAGGAGCTCTGTCCACCCATGTCCAGAGGCATGCCTTAAAATCCTAAAACAGATCAAATGAAGTTTTCAAAACATCTCATATTGCACATGAGATTACATACATATTACACACATCACAATTAAGCTGAATGTAAGACTTAATTTTTTGTGGCAAACTCTTGGATCACATAAGTTCTACTGTTAAGTACTGGGGCCCATCTATATTGCGTATGTGTATATGTAATGAAATTTTGAGTAGTTTGGTTTAAAAGGAAATAAATCACTTTGATCTTCATGTCAGTATATAATAAAAAATGAGGTATTTCCCTATGTAGGAGGGGAAAGCCATATTAAACATAAAAGACTTGTTTCCTGCATGCTTCCAAAAGGTGCAGGGCAAATACAGGGTAGCAGGTCCTTAATCCCTTTATTCACCTACCTTTGGTAGGTCTTCATGAGCTACCTGGCTGGGCATCTTCACTGCTAAGTCCTCAGGAGAGCATTCCAGAATACTTCTGGGGATGAAACAGTTCCAGGGACCATTCTTTGACATAATTATTTTAGGCTTTTTCAGTTCAAAGAATTTGAGGGCTGTGTTGCAGCCCACTGGATTGAAATTTTTGTATCACGGAACAGAAAATGACACTGACTTTCAGTGCTGTGGAAGATGGCGGGAAGGCATGCAGGAGGACTGGTGGGTTAGGAATTCTGCTGGGATTCCCTTGGAGGGCTGCACTGTGGATGGACCAAAAATTCAGCCTTATCCATACTGCTCTTTTGAAAGAGCTCTTGGCAAGTGTTACTCTGTAAACCTTGCCCAGAGATTTTCTCAATGCATAAATCACACCAATGAGTGTGCTAATCATTAGTCAGCCTCCCAGTCTTGAATTTACTTTCTGGCACTGATTTATTCATGGCAGTGGCCTCATGAAACCTACATTAAGGAGTCAGGAAAAATACATCTCTATTTGTTACTGATATCTTACTGTATAGATAAGTATATTTCCGTTCATTTTACATATGCATGCAATGTAAAAGTAAAGGCAAGTGCAAATATTTTCTCTGTCAAATCCTACAATAATAAAAAAATAATAAATTCTCTAACAATAAAACCTCTAATAAAAGAGCTGCATTTCAGAACAGCTTAAGGTGTAGCCAGTGCTTGTGGATATGTTGGATACATTTGTTTGCCTGTCTCCTACCTGTTCTTGGCGAAAGCAAAGAGGTTCAGCTAAAATGAGATTCAAGGTAATGTTTCTATAAACTATCATTCTTGTATAATTGTATTTCTTTGAGAATGGCAAAGCTTAATAAAAACGTTGGAATACTGGAAATTATCCTGTTAAATTAGTAGAAATACCCACCTTGTTATCTGGCATCTGCGAGAAGAGATAAAGTATCATTCAGTAAGAATTAGAACACAAAACTAACTCTTCTACTTTGCAATCATTAAATTCTTTTAATCCTGATTAAAAAAAAATAATTCCTTTAGAATTGGTTCTCATTTGGGTTTTCTTCTCTTTTTCTAATCAGGAAGAATTCTCTTTTTCTCCTTATGTGTAAAGAGACAAAGCTATTTTTACAAAGCCTGTTATTAGAGTTTCTAGCTATGGAAGAAAAGGGAGGAGAAACACTCCATTTTACTGTTCATATGATAGCAGTAACAACAGAAGTTTACTGCTGTACAGAATTCAGAATGAATTCCTAGGAAAAAAAGCAGAGTAAGCAGCTGTAACGAAGAAACAAGGTAACCATTTAAGTGTTCAGTACTACTTGATTTTACAGAATTAGTAAGATGCCAATAAATACTGTGAAGTGAGATCTACTTTAGTGTGTACTTCTGTGGGAAAATGGGGAAAAATTACGTTATTGGGTTTTTTTATTTTACATAAAAAATGGCTTAGTATATGTGATAGCTTATTTTCAACACTAAAAGCGTTACGTTTGCCAGTCATTTTATTGCAGACTCTTGCTGTATTTGTTCTACACCTCCGGTTTCTGGTAACACTAGCAGGGTGTCGGTTTCTCATTTTGAGCTAATAGCTCGACCTAGTGATGGAAAAGAGCAGCTGCAGTCAGAACAGTTTCCAAGGCTTTTGTAAACAAAGACCATCTAACTTTGTGGGGAGAAAAAAAAAAAAAAAAAAACAACCAAAACCCTCAAATCCAAACAACACAAATCACAAAATTAAATCCAGTGCTTTAAAAGACAGCAGCACAACTGATCTGTGTCAAAATAAATTTATTAGAATTATGTCCCATTATTCCAGCTGAAAAATACATTCCAATGTGTTTTAAGTCTCATATATGGTCAAACATGAATTTAGCTGTTACAGCTTTATACCAGCTAACCATGTCTTTTACAGTGGAATTCAGCTGTATTCTAGATGAAAAAGATTGTGTTTTTATTAAACAAAACACCTACTGAATGGGGCAAAATCTCACAATGGACAAATTACAATGAAAAAGTGAACTGAAGATTGTAATTTGCAGTTAATACTGCTGTACTGACAACAACAGATTAAATGCTAATTCAGCTGACACCTAATCTTTCTTACTGTATGAAAAAGAACCAGAATTTATATTAGTTCTACCATTATGGCTCTAAAAACTCCAGAGTTATTCCACTTTGTTATAGAATCAGTATCAGACAACTAAGTTTTCTTTCTTATTCTGGAATTGGTAAAAAAACCTGTGTAATATTCTTCAGTTTTGTGGTTTGTTTCCTTCTCCTCCTCCCCAGGAAGAGAATAAATTACACTGGATTCTTTCTAATTAGCCAAGACCCCTATTCAGGGGAAGTCAGCAGTGTGTCATTCTTCCATGGTCCTGCTGACAATAGTGCCATTGGCATGCCATATGCCATGCTTGCCATGTGCACTGCATGGCCAACAGCTCTTTCAACAATCCTTTCTTGTCTGTGTTAAGGAACATGGGGGCTACTGGAAGGCCTGGGATGTTAAAGGATGTAGCAGTCAAGCAAAATGTTCAGGCTTTGTGCAGGCAATAACAAGTCACCTTACTTTGTGTTCACTCTCGATGCACTAGATGTACCTTCCTGGCACTTCACTGAAGTTCTGAATGCCCAGGCTCTAGAAAAGATTTCCTTCTAACACTTCAGTGCTGTGACCTCTAACTCCAAAGTCAGAGCAAGTCTTACTTGTTTTGAAGCTTAACATAATTAATCAGAAAGAAAAGAAAAAGCATTAAATAAGAGGGACTATAGCAATAGGGACTCCCAGTGAGAGAGACAGCTACTTTTTATACCATGAGTGAGATGATTTTGTCTGGAGGAGAAACAAGTAGTTTGCATGTCCAAAGGAAAAGGAAGAGAGTAAACAAAGAAATATATTCAAACTTACAGGAACAGCTCTGTTAGGTTGATAAGTTCTTTGAAAGCTGCAAGCTCAAAGCTTGCTGGCATGTGGTTCAGTCCCACTGGGTAAAATACAGACCAAGTAACACAAATGGGGGCCTACCTTTCTTCAAGCTACAAATCTGACAGTTTATCTTTTCACTTTTTTCTCCCCATTCAGATATGGGGCTCTAGACTGGGGCTCAAAGGATGACTATATGTCTACTGGACAGATGTTAACACTGACTCAATCAGCCAAGCAAAATGACATGGATCAAGCCAGGAGATTGTGGTGGACACCAGACTGGAAAGTCCAGCTGGACTAGCAATAGTCTGGGTTACCAACAAGCTATACTGGACTGATACAGAAACAAATCAGACTGAAGCCAGTTCAGCCTGAGATGCTGAGTGCAAGCACTCTGACTTTTAGAACACATCAAGTTACTGTTCTCCTGGGGAAGGAAAACAAAACTAGGAAAAGGCCTTTGCTCTCTGCATATGCATATCCCTGACTTATAAGTTTCAGATGTCAGATGTGTTACCAGAACAACACAACTATTGCCTGTGAATACATGTATCCAACACATATTTCTGTTTGTAAAGATAGCCAGGGTATGAGGTAACGTCATTTATGTCAACCCATGTGACTGGGGAGTAGAAACTGACCTCCACCTTCCCCAGAGTCCTGCCCACAGCTGCCAATGCCACCACGGTACATGGGTGTTTCTGTGTGGGTCCATTAGGAGAAACAACTGCTTTCAGGGTCACTCCCTGTCTTAGAAGATACACTAGGCTGTTCCCAGAAAGAGTGTTCACCATTTGCCACATCTTTTCTGTTACCGCTGCAGTGCTGAAGTGTGGAGCAATGTCTGTCTAAAGCCACTCTTTCCTGGTGGAAGTGAAACTGTACATTGACTCCCTGCCCCAAGAATGGCATTAAATTCTTATTAGTGCGCATTCAGGAACAGAATATGTAAATGCATAAAGTACTTCAACACCAAAGTAATTTGTAGATGCTGACAAACACAAATCAGGAGTAGCACATGCCATTCAGTTGGGCCTGTGACAATGTGTGGCAAAATGTTGTGGCTCAAATACATCAAGTTAAAAAAATCAAGCTGGAAAATACAGGATTCTTGGTGATCTATGCCCAGCTTACATCATAAACATTCAGTCACTGAGGCTCAGAAAAGGACCATTTGAAGCATGTGGAAAATTTTCGTTGCCTATCCCATGATGCCATTACTACACATTAGGATTGGAGAAGTACTGCTGTTGCAATTCAGCATGTGTTCAAAGCTAGATGGAGAGTAGTTGGCCCAAATTAAAAATGGCTATGGGATGCAAAGGGAGAGTGTGTGATTACACTCATGAGACTGTAGGCAAGATACATCTTTCCCCTTCCCAAAGCCCAAATCTCCAATTTTTCAAAAACACAAAGTATTTCAGCATTATCCTCAATATCCCTCAAACTGTCAGTGATGAATCATCTTTAATGGTCTTTGACTATGTAGATGGTCTGGCACGGTGCAGAATGCCTGTGTTCCATTGCTACTCACTAGCAATTGCCTTGTGCAAAAGTCACCTATGTCACAGCAAACACATTTCATGTATCTTACAGAACTCACACATTTCCAGTCTTCCAGGCATGCTTATGCACCACACCCAATGGATGCAGCAAAAGTATTCATCTTTAGTGGGAAAAACAATGAGCACCAGCTTCAGGTACAGGCAATGCTCCACTGAGAGTTGAGCTGACAGTGATTAGCTTAGTGTAACAGTCATGAAGCTGCAACAGCTCATTCCACATTGTACTCCTTTACCTGTTCACTCTGACCTTTCATTTACTCATTTACCTGCTGTCTTTACAGAAACCTCTTAGCCTGATTTCAGCTGATTAGAAACAAAACTAATCCAAGTACTTCTTCATTAACCAGTCAGGAACTTTCTTATAATGGTTTTCAGCCATTCTTAAATGGTATTAGCCTGTGGCCAGATGGTTACTCTACTTAATAGATAATCCAGCAAAGTAGAAAGCCTCTTAGCTACTCATGGCACCCAATATTTACGTTCAAACCTATTCTCTCAACCCAGCTAGCATCAACTTAAATTCCTCTCAACAAAAATGGAATTAAAAATCAGCTTTAAAGGAGTATAGTGGAGAAGGAAATGCTTTGGAGAAATTACACATGGTAATGTCTGCAGGAAGGAGAAAACTGAGAGGGAAGATGTGACTGAGAAGAACAAAGCTGCAAGAGTGGAGTGTAATTACATCTAGGGCTGTCTGTAGATATGCTGAAAGACTGGATATTGAAGAATGACACTTAATGTAAAAGGACTAGAAAAGGCTAGAAAAGGACAGGGCTAGAACAGTTATTATCTGCACTATTGTGACTACCCAACAGCAACATTACAGTGTTTAAAGCAGGTTGCGTATGGTATTCCTGCCATTAGTCCCACATATAACACCATCAACTCCATTAAAATAGCAGATTAAACATGCAAGACATAGTAAAATGCAACACTTATCCCCAGTTTTTAAAAGTGGTAGTAAAGGGAGGATAACCATGTGGCTCTTGCCCAGTGTGTGCTAAGGATGTGGACATTACTGAGGACTTAAGAGGTTTCACTCTGCCCTGGTTGTGCTTGCCCAGCCTTACTGGGTCAATTCCTGCAAGTTGCTTTGCAAATTCCCTGCTTCAGTTTCCCCATAAAAAGATTTTACCAAACAATTTCTGACTTACTATCATAAAGCACTATATGAGAGCTAGTTATGAACCTGGAATTGCTCATAAAATGAAAACATCCAGACAATAACTTAAGCCTATGCAGACTTGTCCAAAAATCTTTTCTCTGTGTGGAGGAAAGCAAAAATGTAAAGAAATACTGTTTACAAAAGTTTCTGACCTCAAAAAAAAAATCGCAAAACAGTGTCAAACCCAAAACCAACCTAGATTAATACGATGTTAATGTTAACAATAGAATACAACCATTTCTTGTAGTTTTTCAAAATTCAGTTTGTGATATTTAGATATTTGGAAAATAAATCCCATACAAGCACAAGCACTACTCCTCTGCGAGCAGTGACCTAGTGAACCAAAGTGTGCATTTTCACTCTGCTCGTCCAAGTGGTGCACTGCTCTGGGAACCGTACACATGGCATCTGCAGGCTTCCCAAAGCCTTGCCAAGGCCAAGGCCAGTCCTGTGTTCAGGTGCAGCTGTGCTCAACAGAAACCTCTTATAACTATTCCTGATCACCACTGGAGTCTACTTCTCATTCACAGGATTCCTCTGGACATTCTTCTTTCTAAAGCCTAAAAGATACCCTTTTAACAGCTTCTCACAGGTCCTTTTAAAATTGTACACACAGACCACTTATATTTGATGGTCTGCATAGCCTGAAGAACTTTATGCATAGCACTGTGGTTTTACACTAAGTCCACTAAAGCTATGCAAATTACAACTAATGGCCCGCCTTAAGTACATGTGGAGAATTAAGGTTTATATTTAGCACTTCACACCCTAGTCTTAGTTTCATTTACTTTAGCATCCTCAAAGGCAAAAAGGCAAACCTGCCCAACAATGAAGCTCAGGCAAGCATCAATATCCCTTTTACCCAGAACGTCTGTTTTTCAAAGCTGAGGGTTGCACAGCAAAATCCCAGCTCCTCAGTAAATGCTTCCAAAGGTGTCAGCTTTGCAAGCGCTCTCTCTCCCAAACCAAATAAAGCACCACATGCAGGTGGTCAGAGCTCTTTATACAAGGTACGACTCGGGGCAGGTTTGCAGGGACAGGATTCCTGACGGCCGCAAGCCGCGCTCCTAAACCCAGCAATGCCCAGCGGTGCACGCCTTCCCCGCAGCGGCCCAGGGGAGGTGGCAGACCGCGGAATCTCCGGCCTGCGAGCTAGCTCTTGCCCTGCCGTGCGGTACCGGCAGGCTGCGGGCCGGGCCCCACCTGGCCTCCCCGTCCCTCCCTGCAACACCAGGCCGCAGCCCCGCGGGGCGGTGCATGATGAAACTTCGCGGCGGGTTTCAACAGCAGCAGGCGTCGTGGGGGGAGGAGCCCGCACGGCCGGGAGCTGCCTTCTTCATCACCCGCCGCGGGCAGGACCGGGGCTCTTCCTGCGCTGGCGGCTGGGACGGGGTAAGGCGCTAGAGCAGGAGGCAGCTTCAGGGTTACGTGCCGTGCCGCTCCGCGCCGCGCAGGGCTGGCCGAGGGAGCCCAACAGGGTCATGGGCCGAGCGCAGCCGCGCAGGCGGCTTTCGTGGGGAGCGGCCGCAGTCCCCGGTCTTTCCGCGCTCCTCCCGGTGCCCTCGCCCCGGCGCCTACCCCGGTGGGTGGGCGATGGGCTGAGGGCCCGCGGTGTGCTGCAGCCGCGTGGAGGCGGAGGGGACGTCCTCCCGGGTGTTAGAGAGCCGCGGGGAGCGTGGGGCACGGGGGACCCGCCACAGCTGGTGGGAAAGCCCAGTTCCACGTGCCTTTTGCAGTCCCAGAGGCGGGCTGCTTCTAGGAACCTGCAGCCAAGTGGTGGTGCTGGGGACCTCAGCTGCATGATGGCAGTCAGGTTAGGGTTAGGGTTCGGATTCAGAGAGCCACAAAGCCTCCAGCTCCAGGGACACTGGGGCTGCAAAAGGCATGCCTAGGGGAGGGAGCCTGGCACTGCACCAGCATTGCTCCTTCCACAGCTTTGTTATCTGGGCTACCCATGGTGCTAGGGAAGTCCAGCCTAAACCTACCCTCTTTCAGTTTGAAACTATTGCCCCTTGTCCTGTTGCTGCAGGACTTAGTAAAAAGCCTCTCTTAATCTTTCTTATAAGTCCTCTTTATGTGTTGAAAGGCCACAGACTGAAAGGACTGTCAGCGTTTCTGCTGAAATGATACTTCCCCAGATGATAACCAATGCCCATGATTTGTAATGAATTGTTCTGTTTGTGCTCTATAAAAAAAATCATAGACAACCGTGGTGTACCTAAAGGTAAACTTAAGCCTAATTTCTTGGTGGCCAGTTTGCTTATCATAGTCTGTGCAAAGCAGGTTTTACCTCGTGTTAGCAAAGTTTGCTGTTTGCTTCATCGGTCCTTCTGACATTTAAGAGATTAATACTCTGTGTTTGTTGATTGTGTTTTCTACATGTCAGCACTTGCTTATAATGTCTTTGTGGGACAGGTTCTCCACTTCAGATAGATACACAGCCTCACAATGTGCGGTATCTGGGCCCTGTTTGGGAGTGATGAATGCCTTTCTGTCCAGTGTCTAAGTGCCATGAAGATAGCACACAGAGGTCCTGATGCATTTCGTTTTGAGAACGTCAATGGATTCACCAACTGTTGTTTTGGTTTCCACCGCCTTGCGGTTGTTGATCAGCTGTATGGTATGCAGCCTATTCGGGTGAAGAAATTCCCATACCTGTGGCTGTGTTACAATGGAGAAATATATAATTTCAAACAGGTAAATGTTGCAGGGATCAATAAGTATTTGTATCCTCAGGTATGCTGAGTTTAAAATAAAGATACATTCTTCTTTATCTCTTGGGAAGGGAAATTCCAAGCCTCTTTTCTCCCCTTCTGTCTTTATAATCACATGCTTCTAGGCTGTCTTGCTCTTAATTTCTTTTGGGTTGTTCAAGCTTTTGAGTGTTACATTTTTATTTTCTGCCTATCAATTCAGATGGAATATGTCACTTTAATATATGTGTAGCATGCATGCTTAGGTATTTAAGTAAAACAGCAAGCACAAGGCAGATGTTTCCATTATGCCACCAAAGTCCTTAGGTGTCTGCAGATGTGTGGCACTTTTAAGAGCCACCTAGGTCAGTCCCTTGGGTGCAAAACAAGCAGCAGCTCTGTACTTAACTTCCTAAAGTACCTGAATGTCCCTGGTGGGTGTGATGCTGCAGCTGAACATCGCTTTGTGTGCCTTAGTCCCTGTGCTGAGCCATCCGTGCCCCCTATGTTACTTGTAAAGGGAAGTGATTCAGGTCATCCAAATTTGGTGTATAAAGCAGCTTACAGTCGTGACTGTTTCTGACTCATGCTGAAACTGAATGCTTAAAGTTAATCATTACTGAGCGTGGTAGTATCAGAAATATAGGAATAATCTGAGATGTCTTAGTACTTATTACAGTTTTGAAGTTGGAGGCAGGCAATGTCAGTGACATCAGTAACGTCACTGGGAATTTGAATAGGCAGGAGATAATTTTTTCCCCCATCTTCAAGTATCTGTTTGAAAGGTGAGATAAACTTTGCCCTGAGGTACACGTGAAATGCATTGTACCAGCAGTCTGTAATACTTGGTGTGTTTTGCATTGTGGTCTTTCTGCTGTTGAACCCTGTAAGAATTACTGTCAGTCGTACTGCACGCAATCGTAAGGGGACTTGCATTGTGCAAATCTCCCTTTGCCATCTTTAGGAGTTTGTTCAGTTGTTCTCATCACATAGTGTATGCTCTTTATATGGGAGTATAAAGAGATTTTTCTTTCAGCCTTGTGGCTGAAAACTACCTAGGAAAGGATCTTTGGTGAAACAGGCATTTGTTGAGGGAAATTACTTAGTTATATTAATATTGACTCAATTTGATCCAACACTTTGCCCCATAAACAACAATTAGAACTGAAGAACTCAAAATGCAGAGCATTGGTTCTCTGGAGTTTCTTGGCTTGTTAGTGTTTTCCTAAAACCCTCTTTCCCCCTGTCTGGTAGATAATGAAAGGACTTTAAGTAGCACCACAAGAAAATGAAGAATATTTGGTCTGGCTTGAGTCCGACAGCTAATTTCTTCCTCCCCCACTCCATCTGCATAGGCAGAGTGAAAAGGTTAGTTTGAGGAATGGAGGAAGATCAGGCAGAAGGAAATGGTTCATAAAAAAAAAAACAAAAAAAATCCCTGAGGAATTGCAGTGACTTTATTTTTTAACTACTCTGCTGCAGAGGTGTTACCACTGTCTGTGTTTTGGAGCAGGGGAGGGCTTCTGTAAATGTTATTATCTGATAAGAAAGTACCACTGAGTGATTTCAGACTATAATAAATGATGTCTTTGATGGTCCTGTTTTGAGTTGGGTTTTTAGAAGCAGAGACTACCTGTGTCTGCCATTTGTCTGTGGGAGATGGGGAGCCTAGTGCTTCTGAAGATCAGGGTCATGGGTTGCGGTTTGACATCCTCAGATAGAAATGTATCCCTTAAAACATGCCATAATGTGAATTGCTTAAGACCACAGAGTCAATTTACATTGTCTGAGACATGATCTGGGTAATATTTTTAACACAGAAGTATAATTGCCTTCTTTGGCAAAAATGTTTATGTAAGTTTTGAACTGTGATTTTACAAAAGAAAAATATTTTTTCTTACTAAACAATTACATGAATGGCGTTGGGGTTTTTTCCCAATTAATAAGCGGTCAGTGTTTGCAAATTCTTATGTTTTCTTTCTATTTTTTTTTAGTTACAGAAGCAGTTTGGATTTGAATATCAAACATTAGTGGATGGCGAGGTTATCCTTCATCTTTACAACCGAGGAGGAATAGAACAAACAGCATCCATGCTAGATGGTGTATTTGCTTTCATCCTTCTGGACACTGCAAATAGAAAGGTGTTTCTGGCGAGGGATACCTATGGAGTCAGACCACTGTTTAAGGTGCTGACTGATGATGGATTTTTGGGTGTCTGTTCTGAGGCAAAAGGTAAGACCAGTTGTGTTTAGTGCCTAAATAAACTTAGATATTGTTGTCAGAGACAAACTACTTTGTTAGGCTTTTCTTCTAAGTGTGACAAGAAAGTGAACTGTAAGTTCAGTAATAAATGAACTATATTTAGAAGTCTTTCAGTAATAAATGAACTATATTTAGAAGTCTAAGGGCTACATATTGTTAGAACAAAACCCACAGATAGTAAACCTCTAAGATGTGTAATTGTCCTTAATATCTCTAAAATAACTTGCTTATTTAATTTGGTAATTCTTTTTGTTCTAGAATCATAGAAGTATTGAGCCCAAGATGTTTTGTTACCCTGAAGTTAAATGTAGCCTACAGAGTTAGGCTAGATTTATGCTATGATAAATTACATCAGAATTTGGTTCTGGTGTTCTGTGGTGAACTGGGAAATAGTGCTGCACGAGCTGCTAACCTGTAAAAGCCAGGAATTTTAAAACCCTACTGAAATTTCCTGCAGCATTGGGTAATTTTTTGGTGACACTTACTTTATTTGATGATGATTTTTTTTCCTTCAAAATGACAAATGTTTTTTAAAGTAGTTATCTCCAGTCTTGACACTTGCATGAACAATTCTGAACAGTGCCAAAAGGGATTTTATTGCCTAAAATGCACTTTGGCTAAAATTGACTTTAATTACTTGTGTCCTTCCTGTTTACTGTGTATCAGTTTTATTATTGGACTCTAATGTAGCTTGACTCCTTTAATAGTAGTACTACATACTACAGTACAGTCTGGAACTGGTGAGTTATGAAATCACTAAATCACTGTCAATTAAGCAGTCACTTCAGTGATGTAGTTTTATTACAACTCCCTTGTTAGCTTGACTACACCTAATTTTAAACACAAAATCAGTTGTTAATTGTCATTTGAATTCTCATAAGCCTGTTACATTTTGACCTGGACATCATGTCAAGAAAGTGCTGCTCTTAATGCTCACAGGGATATAAATTGCTACTTGTTGGCTTCCCATTGCTGTTGTCTGCCTCAGCTTAAGATGGCTCAGATCTGTGTGTGTAACCGGTCAGCCGCAGAGTCATGCGCTAGCCAGAACAGACTCCAACTCAAATGATTTATTTTTTTTTTAAATACCAAATTTAAGATCTGGAACAAATATTTGTGTATTGGTTTAGTACAGATGCTGTTGTGTGAGTTGTAACTAATCAGGTAAAAACTGACCTTCCCCCCCCCCCCCCCCATTTTATCTGTAGGACTTATCAACTTGAAGCATTCATCATCCTTATGTTCTAAAGTGGAACCATTTCTCCCCGGTCATTATGAAGTGTTGGATTTAAAGCCCTCTGGCAAAGTTGCATCAGTGGAATTAGTAAAATTTCATAGCTATAAAGATGAACCACTCCATGTTGCATGCGATACAGTGGAAACTCTGCCTTCAGGTAGTACACCAAAGTATTTCCTGCTGCTTCTGATTTAAAAAGAATTTGAGTGGTTTAAAAAAGTGCCAACTGGAAGAACCTTTATAATGTAAGGACTTAAGAATTGTTTTTGTAGACGCTCATGTACAAAGATGAACTTGCATGCCCTCATTATCAAAGGAAAATTTAGACAAATATCTTTGTTTCCTAACAGCATGATCTATCAAAGTCTAAGTGGTGCTTCTTGGATTTCTTTTCCTTTTCTGTTCTGGATAGGCTTTGATGTTGAAACCGTGAAGAGCAACATCCGTATTCTGTTTGAAAATGCTGTTAGAAAACGTTTGATGGCTCACAGAAGGATTGGTTGTCTTCTGTCAGGTAAGTAGCAAGAATCGCATTGATTCTTTATCTTGACTGTTTTTCACCCACCTCTGTTAGTCAGACAAAAGTATACTGGTTGTTCTGCTGTGATGTACCCAGAGTGATATAAATCTTCATTTGCTTCATAGAGCAGATAACAGAGAACTTTAGTTTCTAATAAAGTTTTCCAGTTTACAGATACCTTGAAAATCTTACAATTTTAAAGCCATACTCTGGTGTGGAATGTTGGTTTGTGGAGACATGACTATTTTTAATTAGGATGAAAAAACTATATTGAAAAATAACCCTGTGTACACGTAAATATACGAGATTCATGCTTTAGGTCAATGTCTAAAAAGAAAATGTAATTGCATTCACTTTGCATGGGTTGAGCATAGGAAAAAGTCTTTGGCATGTTTCAGATAGTAGGAGGAAATGAAGTTCTTACTTGTCACCTTCTTTGATTTAGCCTCCATCCTAGACTGCCCTTGATTTACCAAATTACAGGGGACATCTGGACCAAAATTGATTGCTACATTCTTTTTCAGGTGAGGTACAGGAAGTTGTTCACTGACTTAGGTCATCTGTGATGTGATCTGGTGGTTCAGTGTTACAGAGGTACTTTTAGAGATAAAGCCTTTGTAGCCTTGAGATTCACATCTTATTTAGTTTTGTAGCACTTTGTACTTGTGGTTAGAGTTCTGAAATGCTGTTGATGCATTCACTGAACATCAGTAATTGCACTCATATGTAATTAACCCTATTACATGTGCATTTGAATGCGAGAGAACTGCCTAGGAGACACGGTTGGACCATTTCCTTACTGTGGCATCAGAAAAAGTAGGATGGAGATAAATGAAATGGGGAGATACATGGAGTTTAAAGATCCCAGCCTCAGTAAAAAGCCTGTTCAAACCCCAAATTTCACATATCAAATTAGAAGGCAGTCAGCAGCTCCTCAGATGCACATGCAGAATGTATTAATAGCAAAACTAAGTGCCATTGCTAGTATAATACCAGAGTATCTCAGTGCTTCACAATTGTGGCTATGCTTGGAGCATCACAGCTGGAAAATGCTTTTGTTTCCAATCACACAGGAAGTTCTGCAACTTTGCAGTGGAAACTCAGGTTTTGATTTCCCTGATTTCCACATCCTAAGCACTCAGTTTTATTTCTGTGTTCCACTTTTCTCAGACTCTGCATGTAATTTCTACATTTTATTTGCAAGGTGTCATGTCCACAGAAGGGATCAGGGTGGGAATGGATGCTAATGCACTCAGCTGAAAAACCACATGCAGACTGTAGGAAACAGAGAGAAGAGGATTTTGTCTTATGCTTGTTAGAACTGCAGGCAGGTGTGGGAGATCAGGTACTGTTTTGCTCAGTATTTCAAAGGGAAACAGCAAGTAGAACTAGTCAAGGATTAGCAGAACTACCTCAAGAGAATAACAAGGTGGAGTCTTGGAGTGCATCTAGGCAGCTTGTGTATCTCTTGGGTTTGTTGTTTGTTTTCTGTTCAAATCCCTCCACTATTCGAGAAGGGAAAGGAGGGAAAAAAAGAATGTCACTAGTGAACCTAGTGAAGTTTGATGTTTAAAAAAATAATGGCACTCAAACCTCACTTTTAAAATGATTGGGAAAGAGTAGAATCCTTACACTAAACATTAATACTTTATCCTCTTTCTTCAAACAGCAAACCAAAAAATATATCACATAGTTCTGTCAGTGAAGCATGAAATGTGTAGGTAGGAAGAGGATAGAGAAATGAATCTCATTACAGCAGAGTTGAGAATAGGCATGTTCTGCAGTGGTACAGTGTTTTCAGAATACTTTCTGTGTATCTTAAAGAAGGATTTCCACTGATGCTTCTGACACCAAAAGTACTAACAACTGTTACTGAAGATGTTCCAGTAAAGCTGTCTAATTCTCTTGTTAAGCAGAGTTAAACCGCACTTGTACAAGAAGTACCTTGGATTCGCATGGCTTAAAAATGAAGCCCACACGTGAGATTCCACTACCTAGATTCAGTGTCCTCAAGGGGAAGCAAAAACCAGGCAAACACCTAACAAAATAATTTGGTTTGTTGGCAGGGGGCTTAGATTCCAGCTTGGTTGCAGCTGTTCTTCTGAAACTCATGAAAGAAATCAACATCAGTTATTCATTACAAACCTTTGCAATTGGAATGGAAAACAGTCCTGACTTACTGGCTGCCAGAAAGGTATAGTAAGTGTTGCTTTCCATTTGTTCTGAGCTGCTGGGTGCTAAACGGTGTATATTAATGGTGCTAACTTCATGCTATGGTATTAATAGTAACACTGAATATTTATGTATTGCTGTGATGTAAATCAATTTGCAGTAAATCATTTAGTACAACATTGCTGCTTAGTTAAATGAGAGAGACAGTTTAGCTTTACCTGTTTTCTCTTGTATTTGGAAGACTTTCATGACAGACTCTCACTGTGTTGTTACCAAAAGCATGGTGCTTTGGAGTTGTCTCAATTCTGCCTCTGTGTTTTAGGGTAAATCTCCATGCTGTGGTTCCTATGCTGTGGCATTTGTATATATGTTAAATGCTTTAAGTTAATCATCAGTTTACTGAATTAAGAGCCTTGGACAAACTGTTTGCCATCTGGGGTACTCTTTGGGTATGCAGGCTGTCCTGGCTTTTGAGCTGCTTTTTCTCTTCAGGACAAGTATCTGGAGTATTTAGAGCCTTTACAGATGCTGTTATGCTTTGGGCAAGCAGCTGGATGGCTGTTGTAATCGTGATTGAACATTGTAATTAGGGAGACTATGTTCCTTCTGGTGAATGTACCACTGCAAGTCAGAGGCTGCTACAGTATCATCTTTTCTTGGCCTAGTGTCCTGTAATTCTCATTGTGGCAGAAGGGAGCTGGTGCTTTCATGCAATGTGTGTGTTTTTAAGTACAATGTATGTTTAAAAAATGTTTTAATTGAAAAGCAGTACATTACTGTGATCTTTTGCAAGTAGGTGGCAGCACATATAGGCAGTGAACATCATGAAGTAATATTTAATTCTGAAGAGGGAATTCAGGCGATAGAGGACGTTATCTTCTCCTTGGAAACCTATGATATAACAACAATAAGAGCTTCCATTGGTAAGATTTCTTTCTTTTTTTTTTTTTTTTCCCTAACAGCAGCCTTTGCTTTATATTGTCCAAATAAAATTTTTTGCAAAATCACGTAGTCATTTACTAGATCCTTTAGAATTCTCAGAACCTGAGGGCTGGAAATCCCGTATTCTGCTCCCCAGTCTTGTCTGTGATGCCACACTGAGGCAAAACTGTTAGTAATTTCAAAGTCACCGACTGTACAAAACAATTGTCAAGAGCTGTTCCTGAAGCTTTGGGATGAAAAACAGAAGTTGTGTGAAGAAGAAACATTAGATCTAAGATCTAGGTTTTCCCCGAAGGAAGAGGGGAAATGTACAGGTTATCTGAGGTACTGAATGTTATGATAACAAACCAATTATGATTAGTATAAAAATTATGCAAGGAAGGGTAAAGTGAAGTATTTCTTGTCACCCTATAGTAACATGTTCACTCAAGCCAGGTAGACTTCTTATAATGTATCTTTGATTCTGAGAAATGAAGGAAGTCACCAGCAGCTTCTCGGAAAGGGTTGCCAGCCTGATAGAATGAAAAATCCTAATTCAGTGTGACCTGCTGTGCAGTGCAGGCTTTGACATTTTACCCAGTTAGTCTTGTGTTTTCCTAAAGCATTGCAAAAAAATTAAGCCAAAAAGGCAACACAGTTTTGAAAACCCAAGTTCCCTGTGTGGAATCTGGGACGTGAAGTTATGACTTTATAATGTGAAATATTGAAAGTATTTATTTAAAAAATAAACTTTTCAGCTGTCATCTTTTTTTTGTGATTGCTGCTTAGTATGAACTGGATCCTTTTCCTTAGATCCTTGTCTTATGAAAGCATGTTCTTTGGAAAGATGCAGTAAGGAGAAGGCGTTAATTCTGATTAATAAATAATTATTGGGGGGAAAAAAAAAAAAAGGGCTTCCTGCAGTTCAACCCACAGTGGCAGAGAGCTAAAGAGCAACTTTTGTTGGTAGTTTTCTTATCCAAAGTGGAAAGGTTTCTTCAGGACTGTGCTGGAATTAAGTATGTGCTTCATTTCAAACTGAATCAGAATAACACCTCTATGTGCTCCCATAAGAATCCTCCAGTGTTTCCAGGATCACAGTCATATCTTTATGATATTTTGAGGGCTAAGTGTAGGTACACAGTTTAGATGTATCTGCAGTACCTAGTGTGGCTGTTCATGGCTTTGAATAACAATGAGATGTTATTTTTGCATATTGCAGTTGTTTGCCACAGAAGAAGGTAGTGTAGGAGAAAAACTTATAAAATGCTAATTTAAAACTTGGCTTGCTGTGTATTGCATTAAAATACAGCTACATGTATGATAACTTTATACTTTTTTGTTTTTAAGGTATGTATCTTGTCTCCAAATATATACAGAAGAAAACAGATAGTGTGGTCATTTTCTCAGGAGAAGGATCAGATGAGCTGACGCAAGGATATATATATTTCCATAAGGTAGATATATTCCCTATGAAGAAATCACTTGAACTGCTTGTCCCCTTCAGTGGACAAATCTCCGAGATTCCAAGGTGTGATGCTTGAGAGTTGTCACAGCTGTATATTTGTTGAGACTTTCTCCTCGGGTGGCATAAAGTCCAAGGGATTTAATTTAATCACATAAAAAACAAAAGCCCCCAAAAACCAACCAAATACCCCAATTTTTAAAAAAATTCTTGAGACTGCTGTTTCTTGTATGCAGTCTTTGCTAGTTCTGACATCACTTGGTGATCACAACAACTCAAACACAGGACAGCAAGTAATGGTTTCCTCAGTGCAGCTATATTATGTCTGTGTGCTATGTGCATGTCTGATTACAGGCACCATCCCCTGAAGAGGCCGCAGAAGAGAGCGAGAGGCTTCTGAAGGAGCTGTACCTGTTTGATGTGCTTCGTGCGGACAGAACTACTGCAGCACATGGGTAAAACATACTCTCTTGGATGCTGAGGACTTCTGTGATTTAAAAGCCTAAGAAGATCATAAAAGTTTTGTTGCTATTGAGGAAAATACAACAGTTAATTGTTGACTTGCTGTTACTGTTTGAATAACTAAGTGATTCAGAATATTGTGGTGCAGGATAATTTTATTCCTACTGTCTGAGTTTAAAATAATTGAAGATGATCATTGGTCTTCAGAGTAGTAATAGCAAATGGGGTGCACCCCAGACTGTGCTTGAGCTGTGTATCTTAATATAACTTGAGACACCACCCACTTTGGCAGAGCAGTTTGTAGCCTGAAGGAGTTTAAGCAACAGCAAACCACACACCACAAAATTTAATCCATTCTTCTGTGACTATAGGGCCCACTGTGTTGCCAGCTGATGCGGGAAATGTCTTTTGTCTGATATTGTACTAGTCTTCATAGAAGCATTGAATTGGAAATATATATATGTAGAGTTAAGGAGGGAAGGCAAAGTCATATTTGACTTTGTTTTTTTCTGAGGTTTAGACGAAGAGGAATCTTGAATTGGATAATCAGCACACATATGAAGAATTAAAAGAACTTAAAGAGGAAAGTGTGTACATTGAGTCTGGTAGATGACCGTAATAAGTATTGCTGGGAAATGGCTGTAAATTAGAAAAAGACGGTACCTTTGGCAAAGCAGATAACTTGCCTATTGGAAAACTTGTGTGGTATATTGATCCTGCCACAAAATGACTTGCCCAGTTTTTTATACTTCCTTACATTTCTTCTTCCTGTATAAAAGATGGACAAGCAGTAGTCCTGCCGTTTGCCTCATAATTTGATTTGGGCTGAAAAATTTGGCCACATATCCAAGGCTGTTTAGTATCTCACTCTGGCTGCTTTTTGGAGAGTTGCCTTTTCTTGAGGTTTTTTGGCATGGGGGGTGTTACCTGAAGTACTTGAAGCTCTTTAGCAGAGGAAAAGCTGCAGAAACAATGAAATTACTAGTATGCAGCATAACATCTCTATTTGACTTTGAAACTGGGCAGCTTAATGTCTCCTGAAGAAACACACTGACTGAGAGGGGGTCTTCTTACTGAAGACACAGTTACTCTAATTCTATCTGTTGCCTTCAGTATCATTAGAAGTCATGATATATGTAAGAATATAAGGAAGAAGACTTTGTACGTGTATAACTGCCACTGGTATAGGAGAGAAAGTGTAAATGCTGCAGAATAATAAATAACTTAATGGTGTCCATGCGGCTCCTTTTAGTTTGTTTCTTGATAACACAAATGTGGATTTCAAAAATGATAGAGCAAAAAGCTTTGCTTGATTCTGTGACATCTTTACAAATGCTGAGCTGCAAATCTCGGGTGAGCAACTTGGTAGTCCTCTGGGGGCAACAGGTTTTTTTTGTTTTCCAATGGTTTTTTGCTTACATGGTCCAATGTTTGTTGCAAATCCCGCAGGACTGTAGTCTTTAAATTCATTGTGCTAGAAGCTGCCCAGCAGATGGCATCATAAATCATTGATATCTCTATTAAATCTTAACTTTACAGTTTGATGAATTAAATGCAGATAGTCATGAATATGCAAGTGAAATTTCTTCAAAGTAAAAGCAGAAAAGCTTGTTTATATGGAGTACAGGGAATGCTTAACAGTAAAGAATTCTGTAAGTATATGGCTTGTTGGTTTAATTCAGTGTCTTTTTGTGTTTATTTTCCCTGTTTAGTCTTGAACTGAGAGTCCCATTTTTGGATCACCGGTTTACTTCTTATTATTTATCTCTACCAGCAGAACTGCGAATCCCAAAGGTATGTAAAACTAGGGTTGGACCCAGTGCGATCTTATATGTTCACTGGTTTGTATTCAAAGCATGACCAAATTGCTGAATTCAGTGGTTATGTTCTCTATCCAAAGTTAAGTATACTTTTAAATATTTTGCTGGATTGTTGGACTACTGAAACCCTTTTCTGACCAGACCTTCTGAAAGAAAACTGTTTCTTCTGTGTTTAAAGCCAAATGTTTATACTGCCATTGGTAAGACTCACAACATTGTTTATTTTTCTGCAAACAGAATGGAATTGAAAAGTACCTTCTAAGACAGGCCTTTGAAGATTCCAACTTGCTTCCCAAAGAAATACTCTGGAGACCCAAAGAAGCTTTCAGTGATGGTATAGCATCAGTAAAGAAATCCTGGTTTTCTATTCTTCAGGACTATATTGATCAACAGGTACAATACTACGGGTTTTTTGTCTTTCACATTTAGGTGTATTAGATATGGCTGCCAAAGGGAGGCAG
Organism: Pezoporus flaviventris; assembly: GCF_033815535.1. Lineage (NCBI taxonomy): Eukaryota > Metazoa > Chordata > Aves > Psittaciformes > Psittacidae > Pezoporus > Pezoporus flaviventris. The sequence continues at coordinate 7,162,755 of NW_026892603.1, forward strand.
TTCACATGCTTAGTTAGGAAAATAAATCTGGGTATGATAGAAACTTGAGCTTCGTGGTAGAGCAGCAAGGTAAACTTTAATGAGCGGTCTTCTGTCTTCTAATGGTCTTCTGGTTAAAGGCATTTGAAATCCTAGATAGAAAGAAATGTTAGAGCCTGACAGAAATGACTGTGTAAGGAAATGAACAGCATTTAAGCATCTGGGTTGCAAATTAGATTGTATTGGCAAACACAATTTCTGGGCTACACACAAAGCAGTTGCTTCAGCTGAAAGCACTTACATGAACTTACTCTGCTGAGTAACAGCATAATGATTTTATAATGTCCTTGCTTGTTTACTTCATTTATTTTTCCAAGCCATGCCTGCCTAAGCCCTTTTGCTTTTTAAAGCCTCTGCTTGCATTGCTAACCAGTAAAGACCTACAGTATTTTGACTTTGGACAACAGATAATCATCTCTGATGTACAGAGGCAGTTTAATCGTCCAGGAGGGAATAACACCCAGTTTACACCAGAGCACTGTTACATAAAAATATGTGTAGTCGAGCCTGTAGATGAGTGCTTGTTGTCCTATCACCAAGTGCTTATTTCCCTTTTTCTTTCTCTGTATCCAAGAAAGTAGTTGGGCCACAGTGTTGTGCTGCCTGCACTGAGCCTGCATTGGAGTATTGGGGCAAATTTATTTCATGGCTGTGAGGAGTTGGTCAACATGTTGGCAGTTGAAGCTGCTTTAGAAATTACCTCAATTGGTGTAACTTTTCATTCTCTCTTTCTTTGTCAGCTTAGCATCTGCAGATGTCTTTGTCTCTTTGTCCCAGGTCTTTTGTTGCTAAGAGCTTGGTTATAAAAGCATAGTCAACAGCTCTCTGTGAGCTGAAAAAAACCTCCCAAGTAGCCACTTACATGGCAAACAGACTGTTCTCGTTGATTCACAGCAAAGAGAAGGATAGGAAGGAAGTTCTTGTGAGCTTACTAACAAAGGTGAATGTAACCCAAACAGAAATGGAAATACAGTTATGTATTCATAAAGATCAAGAGAGACAGAGATTTATCTGTCAGAAGCCTCTGCTTCTAGAACAGAGTTTACTTTTTTTTTTTTTTTTTTTTTTTTAAATCTTTGGGCATTCAGTTGGTGAATCCTTGTATGTCTTTTATCTTGCAGCAAATTGACTTGTAAAGAGTTAAATGTATTTGCAGCTTAACTGGAGTTTTGCTGATGTCTACAGGTTGATGACCTTCTGCTGGAAAAGGCAGTGGAGAAATATCCTTTCAATCCTCCAAAAACAAAAGAAAGTTATTACTACCGGCAGATCTTTGAAAAGCACTACCCAGGGCAAAGCAACTGGCTGCCCCACTACTGGATGCCAAGATGGGTTAAAGCTACTGATCCTTCTGCTCGCACATTGAAACATTACAAGTCAGCTACTCAAGAGTAGGCTGTTAAAACAAGCCCCCAAACAGAAGTGCTGCGAGCAATTTGCATGCACTCTGCTTTAAAAACAAGCAAACAATGCAAACCTAAAGCTTAAATGGTCTTTAAGATGCATTTTGACAATGCTGTTGGAGATAAGAGCTTTCTGTGGTTAGTGTACTATTAAAATTCACCCTGCTGTACCAAAACTTTGTCATTCGTGGGAAAAAAGCTTTATTACAAGGAGCTACCTTATTTGGCAGCTATGTTCCTTATGTGACCTTGATTGTATTAGTTTGCCTTGCAGTCATTTAATATATACTAATGTGAACTCTGGTTTGAGGACTTGAATAAGAGTAAGTGTTGCTGGCCCTCTGAGCCAAGGGGAATTTGACAATTTAGTGATTGGTGTGGTGTTCCTGGCTGTGGGATTTGAGTAGTCTGTCTATATTACTCTATTCTGAATGTCTTTCTAAGCATTCCTGAGAACCTTGATCTGGTTTTCAAAAGGTATTTAAATATTCATAGCTATGCAGAGATGCTTACTAGTATTTATCATAGTGGTGGTGCTGGGCGTTACTCAATTAAACTAATGGGAATTGAATTTGTTATTGTAAAGCTACCAGTTGGTTGGTTTGAATCTTTTAAATATGTCAGCAGTCTAAAGATATTGTGACTGTTACCAAAGAGAAGAGCAGCCTTTGTTTCTAACTCAAGGGTTTCAATTCTTAAATTTATTTATTATTAAAAATCGAATGTTAATGGAGTGATTTGTGTCAATCTGATGGAAGTTACATGACTAAGTATTTTAAGAATTTTTTCACTTACTGTAATTGTTTTTCCACCTATGAGATGAAAGGTAGATTGTGTTTCTGCTCAACTGCATGGGACCAAATGTGTGGTGAACCAACCTCGTTAACCATAGATTCTGGTCAGACAAAGCATCACTGAAGACAATGGGATCGGACATCTTGCTTGGAAAAATGGAAAAAAAAAGTTTTCTTCAGAAACCACAAGAACTTCTAATACCCTACTGAACAACACGTGACTTTTTACCCAGGACAACTTTTTATTGACTACTTAGGCATGGGAGCTGCTTTTTTTTAAAGGTAAATTAAACATAAGCTTTGTCAAGAAATATGCTTATGTACTGCAGATTGACTTGATTACTATTATGCTGTTTATGAATACGAGTGTAGTTTAGTGTCCCTCTTGAATGAGAAACCAAACCAAATTGTTATTTCAAAGATTATAAAAATTCTGGTTTAAAATCTTCATAAAATAAGACTGTCTACTTAATACTCCTCCCTAATCCTGCATTTGAATCTCCCTTCCAGAAACCTTACTGAACCTCTTAGTGGTACCATAGAGCCCATGAGCACTCCAGCTATGGCCAGTAGTGGCCATATTTTGACATAAACTTACACATACTATTTAGTTATGAATATAAGATGAGTAAGGTGTGTTCCTACAGCCTTCTTTACATAAGGTCCATGTGGCTGTCTTTCTGGATTTCTTTGAAGCAGTGAAGTATATTTTGACTTAGGAGAAGAGTACAGAGCGTGTTGATTAGGTACTGATGTGTAAAGATAGGATTTACTACTCACTGTAAATTTCCCAAGGCTGAGATGTTAAGAAAATAACATTTGCCTGAAGTAAAAATAAGCTCAACACATTTTAAGGTCATTACTCAAATGTGCTTTCTGCTGCAACATTGTCAGGTGTTCAAGGAAATCTACCTTAATTTTTTTAATTCCTTATATATTGGGCATTTACATGGTGAGGTTTGATGCTAGACTGGTAACCCTAGTTATTTTAGCTTTTTACTGGTGTGCAGAGGAAAACTACAGTGTTTGCTACCTTGTTAAAGGCGTAAATCTAATTCCTCAATGACTGCTATAGTTTTATTCAGATTCAGAGTTAGTATCAGTCAAGGTTGTTGCTTTTCTCTCCTCAGAACTGAGGTAAAATATGGTAAATTGTGGTTAGAAGTAGAATATAAAACAGTTACACTGAGGATCTTGAGGGGTCTTTTGTTCTGACACAGATCTAATGTCTGATTCCATTAATAAATGAGAGGTAAGTTGTTGAAGGAAGATTTAATACAAGGTAAGCCAATGTTTGAGCTGGCTATTGAAAGGAGAGAGGGGCTGAAGTATGTGAGAGGATGTTTACTTACGTAGCAAGGTAAGCTGTGTGTTCTTCAGTGACTTTCCTAGGGATAGCCAAAGCACATTTACCACTTGCGCCATGCCTGTCACTCATGTGTTCCTCATTTGGAATTTCAGGGGCTGTAGTTTTCTATTTACATATGAGATATTTGCATATCTACATAGACATTATAGTTGATACAAAGGCTGTGATTTGGAAAGTCTTAGAAACTTTTAAATGAGCCTTGCTTTCAGTGCAGGCAATGCACAACATTTTTATTTACTTAAATATAGAATTAATTAAAATAAACTTAAGTGAGTAATTTTTTATTTACAAAGCTTGAGAAAGGAGAGAAGACAAAGGAAATAAGTGGTTTGTGTGGAGGATGTTTTTTTTGGTGGGGTAATAGCTGGGGAGGAGACACATAAATGTTGGTGCCTGCTGCTTTCCAAGATCTGTTTGTGGTTTTTCACCCAGTCCTCTCTTCCACTTTCCATCTGTTAGTTGCCAAGAAACTCTTCCAGCAGGAGAAAATTAGATGGGCAGCTAGTTTTTCCTGCACTGTATCTTTGAAGTGTCTATGAGCTGCACAAAGGACATTGACAGTACCTTAGAGCCCACACAACATTGGGATTTCTCCCACGCAAGCAGGTCAGATGGCTCGGCTCTGCAGCCTCACTGCTTTCCCCCTTGTGCTGGTCCAAGGAAGCCAACAGTCAGACATGTTTCCTCTAGTGGACCAAAAGAAGCATGTAAAAGTTTAAATTCGAATCGAGAGGTTGCTTCAAGGCATGACTTTTCAATATATTTTTTTTCCTAGCCAGCAGATGGCAGCCGCTGTTAGCGGGTCTGCACAACCGAGCTCCTCATTCCCAAGGAAGGCACCCTCTCTCCTGTGTTTAGCCGGTTCCTTCACACACACTTGTCACTGGTATTTGTGTTTGAGCTTTGTGGAAGGGAATTTAATAAGTGCTAGATTAGAGAAGGGATAAAGCCAAGCAGAAAAAATATTGTTTAATTGGTTCTGCTCGAAAGAGAACAGTGCAGAGCTTCTCATGCTGGTGCTGCAGGTGAGAGGGCAGCTAAGAGCTGAAGTATTGAAGGTGTTCAGTATGCAGTTTGAAAGTAATTAAAAAACAGTTATGATATTAGAAATCAGAAAGTTCAGTTAGAACAGATATAAAATGCCAGTTCTAAGGAAAATGGAAGATAATACTGGGCTGTGGAATGAGGGATGTTAACTTTACCTCTGAAGATGTTAAGGGTTTGGGTTTTTTTTCTATTTTCGTCACGGTTAACATGTGGATCACAGGATTTCAGATACTCAAAAAGAGAGAACACTGAGTCTTACTGAGGAATTTTACAGATACACATCAGGAAGATTCAGGGTCATACCTCTTCTTGTTTCTCGAAAGAATTATTCTTAAAAATACATATATACATGCATTATGAAATGAAGTACATCATAGAAATTTGGCAAAATTATGCAACTGGATAGTCCGGTTGTTTTACGAGCCCTGTGTGCTGATGGCGAAGAGGAGCAGACTGTGTATACCTGAGCACCTAGACTGTCAGGAAGCAACATCCCCCACTGACCGTCAGTGGCATAATAGCAATGTCCACCTTGGCAAGCACAGCCTTTCACCTGCTCTAGGCTCACACTGGAGAGAGGCCTTCTGGACTTTGTGTGTGTGTTACAGAGTGCTTAAATGAGGAATTTTCACTGAATAGATGATGGAGTAATTTGGCCCAATTTAGTCCCTTAGAGAATTATAATTCCAGGTATGTAAAATTATTGTAATTACCTCAATTCCTACACCATAATCGTCTCACAGAGGCCAAGAGGAGAGTAAGAATGATCTGGTTGCAGAAGCAGCCTCCATATCTGCTACTATTGAGGGCAGAAATAGTTGCCTACATTAATAAACTGAATTACTTAACGTCTCTCACCATTGCTCTAGAAGACTGCTCTTAACACCTGGGGCAAAATGTATATTAATACAAATTACTTTTGATTAAAACCATTATTATTTTAGCACAAAAAAGAAGGGGGTGGTAGAAAGGAACGTTCTCTTTTTAAATATTTTAATACTCATTATACCAAAGTGATACAAATTACGGGCTGACTGACAACTTGCTAATAATAGCTTAAAAATGCAAATAGAGCTATTATCCCAATTGACACTAATTGGAATTCCTTTGGCAGCCTGGGAGGGCAGGGCAGGAAGGTTTGATTGTTTCCTCAAGCTGAAATTGGGTTGGTAAGGGAGCATGGGGAAGATGCCCTGTGCGTAAACAACAGTTTGCCATCTGCAGACATCAGAATTCTTATGTTTCAAGAATGCGTTCTGAAGGGCTGTCTTCTGCCTGTGTACCATTTTGGTGTGCTTTGTTGGTGCCATGGGCTGGTCATGCTCATGCCCACCCAGTGCAGGCTTTGCCTGGGCTGAGTTGGCACCGCCAGAATCCAAGCTGCAAATGCTCAGATCTCACAAACCAGCTATGGTGTCTTTGGTGAATTAGAAACATTCACTGCCTTAAATTTGCTGAATTATAAACATTTTTTAAATACAGTCTTCGTGTAGCCACACTGTATGTTCCTCCAGTAATTGATGTGTATCTTCTCCAAGCAAGACTTGCTTGCAGAGGGTATTGCTTCAATTTTAATGTTTTGGTACACAGAATTACAACGTGCCTATTGTTTTCTGAGTATTATAACAGGGAAAATAAAAGGCATTTCTGTGTGCCAAAACTGAATGTCTGTGATTAAAGGTGTTCTTCTGTTGCTTGGTTAAGTGTTTTTCGATACAAACTACTTCATGTAGAAAACAAAAGTAGATTGACATATGTTGGTACAGGTAGGTCTTATAACTCTATTACAGCTATGCTTCTGAAAGAGCAGCGTAAGAAATGGTTTAGATAGGAAAAATATTATTAGTAGCAATATTAGTGTTGCTACTGCTGTTTGTCAGAGATTTTCTTAACATTCAACCTTATCCTTTACCATTTCCTAAATTCCTTTGTGCATAAGTAGCACTTTTCAGAAGTGGCTGTTCGGTACAAGCTGTGCATTGTGTTTCTAGCTCAACCACTGTTGTTACCTCTGCCCAAGCCCCCTCACCCTGCTGGGCTTCCTCCCTCCAGGCTTCTGGGAGAGTGTGAAGCACCATGACACACAAAGTGTTTGGTTTTTTAACAGTCTGCTCATGTTTCATTTCTTGTATATGCGGTAAGTGGTGATACTGTTTAATTTGGAGATGGGCACAGGAAACAAGAGGTGCTGTTTGTTGCATGTGCTCTGCGTACATCTCTTCAGAAAGGAGTTTCTGAGCTGATAAGTTGCTGTTTTATTCTGACAGAAGCCAGGTATCTATCAGAGATGAGGCAGTGATAATTTTTAATGAATGGATATCATCACTGATTTCATACAGCCCCTCCTGTCGACAAATGTTTCAGTCTGTGGTCTTTCAAAAACTGAGAGACTAATACGAGGAGAGCCTGCTTGTCTCCCCTGAAAGAGGTAGATAGATTTGAGGATGTTTGTACACTTGCTAGCAGCCAAGGGAGGAGGGGAATAAAATCCCTGCTCTTCCAGTAATGACTATTTCCTGTGAAGGGAAGTGAGCCATTTTGGAGGTAGTGTGAGGACACGGAGGTGTATCTGGAATTGCAGGCGGCTGCATCCCGACAGTACAACACAGTGTGCTCTCATCCCTGCACTGTGGGAGATGTTCATTAACGCAGTCTGCGATATTGTGGCTAAGGGAACTGTTCAGGCTCATCAGGAAGAAATTTGGTCATTAGCGAAGTTTGCACTGGGACTTGCTCAGTATCTCTTTATGTTAAAGCAGTTATCCAAGCTGTAGTTTAAGAAGGTAGAGGGACAGTCTGCATTTAAATAATGGCTCTTGGTAACTCTGACAGAGCTGCTACTGGCATACTCTGAATAAACAGCATTTTTAAGAGTCACTTTAATAATTTAAAATACCCTTTTGATGTTATTCTGCTGTAGCTAATGGCCGAGGGCTGGGTTACTCTTAAAGATTTCCAGATTCTCCCTTTTCTTTTGGTTAGGACCATGCTGGAAGATACATCCTCCTGTCATGAACACAGCTAAGCGCTGCAGAGCCCAGGCTTGCCTGGCAAGGTGCATACATGGGATCAGGCTCCTCTCCCAGCTCCCTGGTCTGTGGGGAGGCCATGTGTGCAATGGCTCTGGCTCCCTAGGATATGTTTGGCTGCATCTGCCCTATGGAGGAGCAGTCTCCATGCAACAGCAGAGAGATGGAGATGATGAATGGTCCTCTGGGCCACATTTTGGGCAAGGCAGGTTGCTTGAGACCTGACTTCAGCATCCCCTGTCCAGGGGAAGGGGAGACCCTGTGTAGGGGAGACGATGCCTATCAGAAGAGCAGCTGCCTGTCTTGATGCACATGAAAGACGTATTTTGAGGGGAGAAGAGGAGCAAAAAGGAGGCAGAGCATGCTGGAGGCAGGCTGTGATATCTAACTGCCTATAGCATCTCCCCAGTGGGGACAATAACCAGCACCACCCTGGATTTACTCTGTGCTGATTTCCTAGAAAGATTTTTGTTGCTTCATTTAAAGCTCACTTGCATTTTGCTGACAGATGCTCTTGCTGCAGCATTATCAATTCGCTTATGCAGCTTGAGGGATGTCAGACTGTTGCCATCAAAAGAGAGCTGAGGCTGTGTCATGATCGAGGCTGGCTGTTGCAGAGATGACAGGGGATTTAGTGGGAACCTGTCCAAAGCCTTCAGTGGAGCTGGAGAGCTGGCATTGCCCAGCCATCCAAGGCACAAGTCTCCAGGGGCTGCAAGCAATGCTGTCCAACACAAAAGTGTTTAAAAGCTGAAGGAGCCTCAGGAGGGAGGTTAAAACCCACAGAAATTATTAAAAAGTCTCTTTGAAGTATTCACTAACGTATAGACTATATCACTTACTACTACAGACTGAAAACAGAAATAAGAATAATCCCTGGTTGAGGCTCCAGGGTGGCTGTGAGGGGAAGTGTTTGGGCTAGGAGGTTAGTGGGAGTGTGCCTGCAGTGGGGACAGACATGCCTGCAGATGTGTGTGATACATGCACCTCTACATCTGCCCAGACCTGCTGGACAGGCATGGACCCACATCCCCAGTGCAGCACAGGTTGGATGAACAGTCCCTACCAGTGCTGAAATACAATGAGGGGTGTTTGGTATTGTTGGTAGAGTCACTTGGAACATTTCAGGCTGTGTCTTCTGGTGTGTGTTTGGTTTACTTTTAGCATAGGAATGTGTGTCCATACAAGCATATGCCAATTATAATTTTATTGATTAAAAGCTAAATCAGTGCAAATCTCATTATTTTGCCACCAGAAATTACAATGGGTTGTTTCGAATTCCAAATTAAAACCACTCATCATACAGCCACATAATAGGAGAATATTTTGATGCCCAGAGGGTTAGCCTTTCCTTCTAGAGAAAATGGTGGTGGTTTGGTTGATCGCTGGAGGGAAGGGATGCTATCCAGGGGGCCCTTGACATGCTTGGGGGGTGGGCCAGGGCAGACCTCATAAAGTTCAGCAAGGCCAAGTGCAAGGTCCTGGACCTGGGTCAGTGCAATTCCAGGCACGGCTACAGGTTGGCCAGAGACTGGTTTGAGAGCAGCCGTGAGGAGAAGGACTTGAGGTGTTGGTTGATGAGAAACTCCACATGAACTGGCGCTCGCAGTCCAGAAACCAGCTGTATGCTGGGGTGCATCAGAAGGAACGTGACCAGCAGGTTGAGGGAGGCGATTCTTTCCCTTTACTCTGCTCTCATGAGACCCCACCTGCAGTACTGCGTTCAGTTCTGGGGCCCCCAGCACAAGAGAGACATGGACCAGCTTGAGTGAGTCCAGAAGGCCAGGAATATGATCCGATGGTTGGAGCACCTCTGCTATATAGACAGGCTGAGAGAGCTGGGCTTGCTCAGCCTGGAGAAGAGAAGGCTCTGGGGAGACCTTATTGTGGCCTTTTAATATATAAAGGGGGTTGTAAAACAGACTGAGAGACTTTTCACCAGGGCCTGTAGAAACAGGAGAAGGAACGCTGTGTTTGAACTGCAAGAGGGTAGATTTAGGCTAGATATAAGGAAGTAATTCCTTATGATGATGGTGGTGAGATATTGGAACAGGTTGCCCAGAGACATTGTGGATGCCCCATCCCTGGCAGTGTTCAAGGCCAGGCTGGATGGGGCTTTGAAGAAACTGATGCAGTGAAAGTTGTCCCTGCTGATTGCAGTGGGGTTGAACTGGATGATCTTTAAAGTTCCAACCCAAACCATTTGGAGATTCCCTGATTTTGCCAGAAAATCCAGTCCCAGCTCTTTGCTGGGTGCTGCTAACTTGTACTTGTGCTGCCCTCCAAACGCTTAAAGCCCACTCTGTCATGTGTGGCTTCCTCTGGATGTGAACATTTGCAGTGGTTGGTTCTGCAGGGAGGTTAGTGAGGGTTGCAGGCTGCAGGGAGTGAGCAGTGGGCTTTTTCTTTCTTCTCTGTGTCTAGCAATTCAGTGCACGCAGGCGGTGAGCTCTGAGAGCATCATAGGCTTCTAGGCTTGAGAAACAGCATGTTAAAGCTTTTCCTGTCTCATCACCCTTCACTGAGTGTTATTCAATGTGCATTTCCACAGTCCTTTTGCCATGCTGTTAGCCCAGCAATGTTCCCCCCTCACTGAGATCAGTAGGAGCTCACACAGAAGTTAATTGGTTTGAAAATTAGCCCTGGCACAATGTACTGCTGGCAGAGCTCTTGTACAACCACTGTATGTCGGACACAAGCCCTGTCGCTACTCTGCCTCAGTTTTCCCACCTCCCAGCCCCTCACCCCGCTAGAGCCAGTCCTACTTGGGTGGAAGTGGGGTCTGTTTTAACCATGTGCAGGCTTAGGCACTGATCCTAACCTATCAGGAGGGAGAGCTGATGCCCACCTGCTCTTAACAGGTTCAGTTATGGGATGCTCCAGGTAAACTTGAAAACAGAGGCTGCTGAGTTCACTTCCAAAATGGAAAACAACAAGTTAAGTGCTTTGTACTACTTAGTTTGAAATTTGATTTGTACATGCTGTTTTCACTGCTGATTCATCTGTGATGAAAGCTTATATAATAGCATCAGAGAATAGCTTTTAGCAGGTGGAAAGAATACAGATCTCCAGATGCCTTGGCATCTGGTAAGAGGTATATAGCATTTTGGGATGGTCCTGGATATGCAGTAACCTGACTTTTTAATTAAAAAGATAATTCCACTCACATCTTTTCTCTTTTATTGTGTGGATTCAAGCCAATAGGTACTTCTATTGCAAACCTGAGGTCTAGAATTTCTTGAAAGGTTGGCTTTCAAGTAATGAACCTGCAATAGTGGATGCATTCCACAGCAAATTATTCCACTTGGAGCGGGGGGTTACATTGTGCCCTTTTCATTCAGACAACACACTTCTTGATTTCCATCATGTCTAGTATGGATAGCACCTTGTGTGACCTGGAGCAATGCCAGGAATGCTTGCCTCCAGTAGCAAATCTCCCAGACATTTGCCAAACCCACTAGGATGCTTACAGCCTCCCTGCAAAAGGAAGTCAGTAATTTGTTATTTCTTTCCAGCTTCAGACCACTGTGACCTGGGTCCAAGTCTCATTCCAGACCAAGGTGGGAAATAACTCCATCACTGTCACCAGAGAAAGTATGTTGCAAAAGCCCCAGAGCAGTTTTTATTTAAAATGTTACTATCATAAAATTCCAGACTATGAAATGAAGACCTTGGATTCCCATTTGACCTTACCCACCCCCTTTTTAAAATATATAGATACGTAGTCACAAACATAAAGCATGCTGCAATGATACAAATATATTTTTTGATATGGAAATTACAGCACATTATAAACCATGAAAACAAATTGAGGCACTAGACTGTACATCAGCTCTGTTCTGCACTGGCTGTGAAGCTGATAAGACTCGCTTTCAATGAACAAAAGAATATTTTCTTCGTTTAGTGAACATAACTTTACGGGTCATATCAAATGATGTGCTTTGTTGTGAGACGTCACCAGGGCTGCTGGTCCTTTTGGAACCACAACTCACCTACACAACATGTGTCACTGCCACAATGTGAAAAATAATCATTTTATTGAATGTACAACTCAAAAACAAAACCCCAAAACAAAACAGAAACCAACCCATCAGTTATTATTAAATAAATAATTATTCCATACAGTGGTTAGTTTATATTACACTGCATTGGCCATTAGAACAAATGAAGTTTAATAAATAATACATGGCGATGTCTCATTTACGCCTCCGTTCGTAATTCTGTGCTATGCTCCTTTCAGAGGATCCTGCAAAAAAATGAAGCAGAATGAAGCAAATGGTGCAGCCTATTAACTCTGAGCCTCTTTACCTGCCAGGAAACCACCTAACTGATGGGATCTGAGCACTCAGATCAGTTAGTGGGTAGAACCTTTCTGCATTGACACGTCCACCTTCTGTCCTGCACAGTCAGCTCTTTGCCAGGTTTAAACCCTCCCTGTCCACAATCCCTGCATTGATGATACCTTTTACTAAACTTTGCAGCAGGAGCTAAGCAAACCTCAGAATACCCTGCAGTGGACTTACTGCAGCCTAAAATAGGCTTCAGTAACATATTTAACATTTAGTAGCAGTTTATCTCTCCTTTTTGCTCTTTTAAAATGAGAGGGAAACCCAGACAGCCTTTCTTGGGCAGAGCCTGACCATCAGGTGGTGTAGCTGGTCACCGGAATCATCTTTGCCTCCACCCAAAGGGAGAATTACTTTCACAGAACTTATGCCTGCCTAGCCATTACATGCAAACACATAGCTAGTCTTGGGGGGATCCAGCACTGCATTCTGCAGGGAGCTGGAATTTTGGATCAGTGACACATTTAAACTAATAATGCTTCAGTTTTCACCGCGATAAATGCAAAATGAGTTGAGCTTCCCCCATATGGATTGTTACAGTATATTTACTGTACCTGTGACTGTTTCCTAGCTTCTACCTGAAGTATTCATACAACAGACTTCACAGCCTGGGAGACAGTCAGTGTCAGACCCAAGGACTGAGACACCAGCATCCCAGTGCCCTGCTCTGTCACACAAGGCTTTAAATCAGCACCATGCTCACACCCAGCAGCAGGGTGCCATAACCTCCTACACATTGCCAGGGCACTCGGGGGCCTTCTGCAGAAATAAACCACGGCACCAAGAAAAGGTCTTGTCCAGTTAAATGTCTTCCAGTAGGGAGAAGCAACGACAGCCCTTGCATGTACTCCTGCTCTTGCTTTGATTACGCAGTCCTTAGGACTTATTTTCTCCTCCAGAGGAGCACAACAAAATTGTTACCATTTTCCTCTCGGGGAATTGGGCAGAAAAGCAGTGAATTCGAGTTTCACCTGTCAGGCAGGTATTACATAGCCCAGCAGGGTAAAACTTCATTATTCCCCTTTGTTATACAAACCACACAACAGTATAATGACTATACCAGCAATTTTGAAATCAGAGCAATAAAATCTTTGCCTTTTTTAAACATCTGCTGTATTTTACATTCTCATATTAATATAGATGTAATCCCAGTGGAAACCAAACCAAATTTATTACTTCCAGGCTATTTACTTTTGTAATGGCAGATATATTTACAGGTATTATGCATTTAACAGCTATTGCCATCACAGATAAGATTGTACAAAATTATTCATGATACATAGCAATTTGCAAGATGATGCAGAGAGCAATATTACTAGTCTGAACAGGGTTTAATTGAAAATAAAAGTTACTGACAACCATAATTGCAGAATATAGATCACAGTGTGTATCCACATAATATAAAGGTGTCAGCTAGTAATTTAACTTTTATCATCCATTTAACAAAATTGTGAGAACTGTTTCAGAGACGTGAAATACATATTAGGGGTTTTTAAATTTTTGTAATTTCTATTCTGGGGAATTAACTGACACTTTATGGCTCACAGTGAGGGTTTTCTTCTGTACAGCCCCATAGCTCCCCCCCCCCCCCGTATTTGGAAATATGATGGTACCACAGGGGTTGTGCACATGAGGGAGGATTCTGCCCTATATGAATACTATGGGAAAATAACACAAAATCACAGTATCAGTTCAAAGCTTAAAATGCTTGTTCCCTGGGTTGGGGGGGAGGAGGGAGCTATTACGTAAAGTGAAAAGCTAGAAGAGGCTGAGAATGCTTAACAGCTTGACCTGCAGAACAAGGTGGTATTAATGGCAGATCTCTGCTCTTCCACATTCTGCTCTAAGTTTGAGGAATAATCATCTTCAGAGATGAAAAGGTTATCCCTTTACCTCAGGACATCTCTGGTTTGGGATCACAATCTTAAATTAGCCTTACATTTTCAGGCAAACATGATGTTGGCAAGGACAGGGCACTAAGGGAAACACCCTGGGGACTTCTACCTTGCTAGCTGCTCAGACCAGCCTGATCACCTGGACCATTGCACTGAAGCAGACTCTGAAACATCCTTGTTAACCGAGAAAATCCTGATCCTTTCTCAGAGAACCCTAGGTCTACACTATATAAAGTCTGCTTCTTCCATCTGCTGGGAGAGAACAAAGAGGCAACAGAATGAAGAGGCTGTATATCATCAAGTACCAGATTTAGTCATATACATACCAGAATTTAAAGATCTTTTGCCCATAAGTCCAACAAAGGAGTCTGTTTTATGCCCTGAAAAATATATTTGGGCATGTTTTAATACATTTTAAATAGGCAGGCTTTTAGATAATGTGTTCTTATGGGAAGAAAGACACAGGTTCCAAAACTGTTCATCTCTCAGACTAGTTGCTCACACCACTTGAACAACAGAGGATGAACATCAGTCTGATTAATCAGACTAAACAGGTTAGACCAAGGCACAGGCCAGTTGGTGAACACCTCATTAAATTAGACTCTGTTTTGGTTTATGGTTTTATTTTATTTTTTTAATTAGACTGGAAAAACAACAGCCAAGAACTGTTTCTTATTCCTCTCGTAGAGCAATTCCTACTGATTTGAGCAAAGGCACAAGAAGGCAGTGTCTTGGTATAGCCTGCATCTGCGTGATGTCTCTCTTCTACCTGTTCATGGTTTTTTCTCTAATGTGGAAGAAAAATCTTCGTCACAGGTCAGGCAGAGCCCTTACTGAAGGGGAAGCAAACAGGACTCCGTCTGGACATGTCCGAGCTAGACAGTCTGGCTCTATTTTTGGAATATTTATGAGTTCAGATATTACCTCCCTGTCCCATTAGTACTCCTAGAGGCACTGGATGAGTAGAGGATTAATTACTTCAAGTTTTGGTCTACAGCATGTATCAGGTACAGGGCTAGCCATAGTTTCAGATAAAGAGGAAAAAAAAACAAACATTCTTTCTCTAAGCTGACTTTTGAGGCAAACTTAGAAGTTTCTCTTTGGAAAGAATTTTGCTTCGCTAAGACGAATGACCCTCAGACTTCACAGTTATTAATTCAAGCTGAAGCAGTTTCAGAAAACTATCATTTTTTACTTTAGGTGGCAGGTTATCTGACATGAGCTTTATTTCAGACTCTTTAACTGGTCTTCCAATACATAATCCTAGTGATAAGACATTGTGCCTAACAGAACACTGGGACAGTTACTGACCCCTGTGGACAGAGAAGGTCTCAGAATATGAGATCAGTTTTTCTTATTAAGTCTTCTAGCAGCTGTCTGAGCACCTTCAGACAAATTTAGAGATTAAAATTATCCCTGTGCACAACAAGGGAACACCACTCTGCTGGTAACATCTCCCACTTACTGTTATCCAGATGGAAAACAAGGCACACTTATTAACAGGGCAAGATGTGTTATTTATATGGCAGCACGTCATCAATCAACCCCTGCTGTTAGTGAGGGTCTGATTCCCACCCAGACAACACTGAGAGCATGGATATAGTATCTCATATGCGATGACATGGGCTCTCCCATGGAAGCATTCCTGGGGATTTGGGAATTCGCTATTCTAATTTTCCAGATCTCGCCATCTTAATTGCTCCTCTCCAAGTCTGGCAGTAAGCCTGCCTTGCCTATGAGAAAGGCTCACAGAATACCCCCCTGGGGAAATAAGAGAGCTGCAACATCCACACATTATGTGAATTGAAATCTCAAAGCTTGTGGCAGCTCAGATGATGTATAGGCTCATGGCTGTATGGGAGTGTGTGTGTGTGTGTGTGTGTGCGCAAATCCTTTAACAGAGTATTTCTCCACCACTGGTGCTGCCAGTCCTTAGCTGAACCCAATCACCTTCTAACTAATCCCCTCAACTACCCTACTCCTCATTTAAATATATGAATATGTTTAAAAATACTTCAGATATTTGCTTTTTTAAAACTTACTTTTATGAGAGATCTGGCCATATCCTGTTTGGAAGAGGAAAGGAAAGAGGAAAAAAAAAAAAAAAAAAGGAAAAAAGAATTGTTGAGAAAGGATTGGCATATACAAATGCTACTGCAATGCTTGGAAGAATCAAATACAGAAACTGCTGTTCACATATTCCATGTAGGTGATCATTTATAACTGCATTTCTCTTTGAAATGAGTACAAAAACCTGTTTAGCTAAACCCACACAATTTAGAACTGTTTAGCTCCAGTTTCTTAGATCGATTATTGTACTGGTAAACATGTAGAAATCACAGCAATAATTGTATATACAACAGATATCCACATTTGGGCAATTCAGTGGCATGACCAATTCCTGACCCATGAATTATTGCAATACTCCTTACTGGTATTTACATGCTGTAATTGGTGTGCACCGAGCACTTTGATGTGAAGCCTACTCTTTCCCGATTAGTGAATTTATCTGGTATTAAACTTGCAAAAACCGAAACATGTACCCAGACACCTTGCATGGCACCTTTGGGGAAAGGTTTATCACACTGAACCCGAGTGGTAACCGTTGTAAGGTCTGGGGTGGCACAAGGAGAAGGGACATGTGGGGGGACGAGAGGGAGCCCGCCCCCCCCGCCCTGCTCACCAGCATCCCGCTTGCCCATGAGGCCGAAGAACTGCTGGGGTCGGGGTCTCCGGGCCATCCTCTGAAGGAAGTGCTCCAGCGGCAGCGGCAGCTCCTCCTGCGGGGTGACAGGGGCCGGCGCTCAGAGGGGACCCCTCCCCACCCCGCAACCGCCAGTGCCCTCGGAGCCCTGGCCGCTCCCGACACCGGTACCCGGGCCGCGCAGCGCCCGCCGGGGCTCACCTTCGCCTGGTCACCGTCGGACCAGTCGGACCAGTAGCTGAGGTCGTCGGAGGCGCCCATCTCCTCGGCCAGCGCCCGCGCCGAGGCCAGGAGGAGCACGGCGAAAGCCAGCGGGAGTCTCATCGCCGCCTCGACGTCCTGCGGGAGGCAGAGGGTGAAGCACCGGCACCAGCCTGAGGGCATGCACACACATGGCCCTGCACACACACTCACCTTCCCCCCACGATGCACGCTCCTTCCCACATACACACACGTCGTTGCACACCCACAACACCCCACCGACTGCTACATACACCTCCAGATACACATCGACCCCACACATACAGATGTGCAGTTAGATGTAGACATACAGACAGACACACACATTCAGAGGTACACCTCCACACTTAGAATTATACATAAACACACCCTCACACACAGATACACGTCTAGGTACTCACACCTTCCCCCCCACACACACACACAAATTCACCCCACTCACACATAAACCCAGGTACGTATACATCTAGTTATAAACACATCTGCCCAGAGACACAGCTCTCTAAACACACACAGACACACGTATCTAGAGGTACATTTTGCACATTCAGGTACACAGATCGGGACAGACACAAAACCACGCCTGCACATACAGACACACACCCGTGTGGTCACACAAGCATGTTTAGGTACCCTCCCAATGACGCATACACATATAGACCCCTCCACATACGCATACAGGTAGACACACGCTCCAAACATGTAGACAAGCGCATCCTCACGTATACAGGTACACAGGGACGGACAGGATCCCGGAGGCACACGCACCGTCTGTACCGGGGAGGGCGGGCGCTGCTCTCCGTGCGCATTAGCCGTCTGCGGGTACGCTCCCCACTTTATATACCTGGAGACGGGGAGGGCCGAGGCAGCCTCATTTGCCTAAATGAAATTACCCTCGGTTTTATCGTCCCAGCCCCGCGACAGACCCCGCCCCGCAGAGCGGCCCCCGCCCCCTCTCCCGCGGCGCCTCCGGTGCTGCTCGGGGCCGGAAGCACGGGGTGGCCGGTCCCGTCCCGTCCCGTCCCGTCGCGTCCCTTCCCGCCCCGTCCCGTCCCTTCCTGCCCCGTCCCGTGCCGTCCACCTCCCCTCCTGCTGCAGCTCCGGGCCCCCGGCACCGCCCCGTCCCGGCCGGTGCCAAGGCGCGCCCGGGCGACGGCTGCGGCTGCGGGGGTGCTGGTACAGGGTGCAGATGTGGATGTAAGGATGCAGATACCGCTTTTCGCTTCTCCCCGCGTCCCTGCACCGAAGGCAGAGCTAGTTCCCGCGGCGAGCTGTGGGTAGGGGTCGGGTGAGCGGGGACAGCCCAAAGCAGGGAGCGGTGACTGGCGGACCAGGCAGTGGCCTGTCGGCCGTGCCCGGGCGAGGTCCTGCCAGACAGGTCAGGGGGGAGCGTGGCGGGAGCAGCGGGTGCAGTTCTGGGGAGCAGGGGAGCACTCGTGTGTGTTCTTGCTGAGGGTCTATCGGCGCAAGGCAGCCGGCACGCACAGCCAGGCTGGCTGCTTTGATGGGGCTGATGCCTTCAGTGGAAATGAGCCAGTCTCTCCAGCAGCACATCCCTGCCTTCATCCTTCCCCTACGACAGCCTTGCATTGCTGCTGTCATTCTGCTCAGATAACTATTGAGGTTATCCTCCATTTCACTTTTATTTCGTGTTTTTTTCTCCAAGGTCAATTGTGCGCGAGTCTTCTCAGTTAACTTTGGTTGTCCCTCAGCACCTGCGTTGTCATGGTGTGTGGTACCACAGCCTAAATCAGACACTGAGCAGTTTAACAGGAGCTAAGAGTGCTTCTTTTGAGAAAGGAGTGCTCAGGAGCTGCAATCATCTCGCTGGTACCTGCTTGCTTTAGGTTGCTATCATTAAGGTGGCCTTGCTCACAGTGGTAAACCTTCTCTGCAAGGACCATTCACTGGCATATAACTGTGCACACAGGGAGGGGCAGGCACCTTCTTTGCTAAATAAAGGAACAATTAATACCAGGACTTCCTGTTGACCAGAAATACTCCTCAGGACCTGAAGCATTATCCAAAGAACAGCCAAGCATGAGCTGCTTCCCTACACTGGGAGGTCTATAGACACTCTGCACATAAATAAGATTGTGGCCTAATGATCCGAGGGTCCCTCTGAAGTCAACACAGACCGCTTGAGAGGGTGGCTGAGAAAAAGTGTGGTTTGGAGAAGCCTGGTGAAGGACTTCATATAGCCCAAGCTCCCACTCTAGGCACCCCTACTGAGACCTTGCACAGCATGAACGCCCCTCATTCTCTCCATCAACAAGCCAGCCAACTCTGGGAATCCATTCCATCAGCATTTTGTTCTGCAGCTCTGCAGCATTCCCTTTGATGTGTGAACTTTGAAAACCCTTGAAGGAAAATTGTTTTCTGGTAGTTTTGGGTTGTTTTTTTTTCATTATGCTATTTCTGTTCACTGTAATGACTATGGAGCAGAAGGTCAGATACATCATGCCGGGCTTGCCAAACCTGTGAGTGTTGATGAAGATTATATTTTACAGAAAACCTGAGAACTCCCAGCTTCCTGTGAAGATAATTTCGGTCATCCAGGAGTCCGTTATAAGTATGATGAATTTGAAATGAAAAGCCCTATTTGTTCTGTAATTCAGCATTATATCAAAATGGATGTAATCATAGATTGACCTGTAAAATTATGGAGATTTGCTTTTTAGGGAGACCAAGAGATGGAAAATTAAAAAGGAGTCCTTTCTGTTAATCAGAGATTTTAATGAATTCAAGTACTTCATTTCAGACTGTTCTAATAGTTTGGGTGGGAGTGAAAAAAATGACTAATAGGTCAAGCTTATTTTTCTTTCTCAGTTTCTAAAATAAATTGACTGCTTAATCTTTCTTTGACCTGCAATATCCAGACATTAGGCTATGAACTTTTCTGGAAGTGAGATTTCTTGGCTAATGAGCAACACTGATTCCTAGGAAGACTTTTTAAGTTCGCTTTTTTAAACATATATAAAGAGGAAGTAGAAGGCTCAAATAAAGGAGCAAGAGCTACATCTTGACCTGGAAGCTGGTCAAACTCCTGTTTTTGTGCTGCCCTGCCCCTGCCCTAGGGGTGCACTGGAACAGGTTAAATGTCCTTTATGCACAAACAAAAAACAAACCCCTCACTTTGGCAAAAAATTGCCCCTGACTCAGACATAAGATATTAGCGGCTTTTTATCTAGTTACTAGTCGCCTTGTGAATAAGTATGTGAGAGAGCACACAGGTACAAGATGTCTGTGTTGAATATCCCTGCTCTATCCACACCCAGGGCACAGATCCTGCCCTCCTATTATGGTCAGACTGTGATTTCTAACAACCACCATGAAGATTTTTGTTCATAAATAAAGAAATCACTAGACCCAAGGTAACCCAATAGGGGCTGACATTTCCTGTGGATGTGACAGAGAAAGGTGCTTTTGCAGTTCTTATCCAGACATTTCCCTAATCAAGGTTTAGGAGCTGATTAAAGGCGCTTATTGTGGCCCGAATCTCAACACTAATGGAACACTCTTTGGGAAGAAATTGGCTATGAAAGACAACTGAGAGAATTGTGGGTTTGATGGGTTTAATATGATACATCCTGCATGATGATCCTTGTGAAATGTTTATTTGAATTTTATGATGATGTTTTGTTTTCCAGTAAAAATATTGGATATATTGGGTGCTACACTGTTATCAAGTGATTCTTACACCGTCAACACACAGCTAATGTGCTATGGGAAAATAGCCAATTGCATGTGACCATGTAAGATTTTGTGCAGAATGCAAATTTGAATTGTTCAAATATACACAGTTTCAGAGCTCTTGACATGAAATGAATGCATCTGGCATTGTTCTTCAGTAGCTTTATGCTATGCAATAATATGCTACATACTTAAACCCAGACCCCAATTCTCACATGTATTGAGATCTCCTTTTTCATCACTTTGCTAGGGATCTACAAATAACAAAGACAGACCCAGACCAGTTATTTCATGTAACTTCCAAACATTACAGATGAGATGCAGCCTGCATGAGCACAGCAATCCTGTCTGTAAACATGCCAGACCTCAGCTCTGATTTTTATTGTGACAAGAACACTGGAAATGTTCTTTCCAAATATACAACTTTACAAAGTTTGGAAAGAGAGACAGTGATTGATGACCTCTTAAATTTTTTATAGGTACATGTCTCCAGGGGAAAGAGAATGAATTTGATCGCAGATGAGGAGTCTTTGTAACACAGTGATTGATTTTGACATTGTAAGATTATTTATTAGCAAAACATCCAATTGGCATTGGAAAAATTAGCAAAACTCACACCACCGTTCTGATTTTCTAATTAAAATGGCCAGGTTAATGAATCATTTTCACCTATATTTTAAATTTTACACTATTACACTACAGGTTTTTCATCGCAATTTTTCCTTTAATGAAGGTGTACATCTTCAGAGCATATGCTTGTACACATTAATGCATGTGACGCATATGTGATAACCATGCATACCTCTCTCCTCCCCATCCATAAAGAGTAAGAGATTATTCTTCTTGTGAAATCAGATGTTATTGATTCAATTGTATTGGGCTTGCAGGCAGGCAAGAAAGGGAGCATTGAGATGTTCTCCTTTCTTTCTTGCCACAGGAATGTTCTTTCCTGGGCAGGTATATGCAGAAGCAAGGCTGATCTAAGAGCTGGAAACGCAATGTTGGCCTTTGGTTCTTATTTTGTAAAGTTGACGGGTTTCCCCTCTCTTCTGATCCCTGTCATCTTTTACACTCCCATTGCTGTTCTGGCATCTTACATCTCACTTACCTAGGCTAAGCTTCTTTAACCCTGATCTGAGGACCACTTTTGTCCACACGAAGTTAAGCATATGGATGAGATGTGGGATGAGCTGAAAGGAAGATAAATGTCAGGGTATTAAGATACTGAATGTAAACATATCATGTAAACAAATAGTGCAGGCAAGGCTACCCTCCCAGCCTACTAGCTCTAGAGGCAATCAGCTCCAAGAGGAATAAATACTTCTTGAGCTACTTGAGAGATCATGTCCTTGGACGAGAAAGGGCATTTACTCTCAACCATTTGGAGGTCTCAGGGAGACAGGAGCAAAGCTGCGCAAAGCTATGTGTGCAAGAGCTGGGGGGAACCTGGTGAGGAGAAGGGCCCTTGTGGCATTTCTAGATCTGTATTCATTCAAAACAAAAGGGAGAAGATCTGGACTTGCAGCTACTTGGAGATGCCTTATCATAATTCTCCAAGCAGTTTTCACAAGAAACATGAAAGATGTGATATTTGCTCATTTTTATTCAAAGAAACCATCAGTGAATGACATTCTAACAACACATTTTAATAGCAAATATGGAACAGTATTAGCCTCGCAGAGATGCTGTCTGTTTCTTTCAACTATGAACCCATTCTTTTCCATATTTGCCATCATCAGTTGAACAGCCAGGGACAGCCATAAGATGTGGCACAAAATATTTCCAGAAGCTGAGGCAGACTGTGAGCATCACTGGTTTGTGCCTGACCAGAAAAAATCTGCAATGTGAACTTCCATTGCAGTGCAAAGGACTCGGAGCAGCCAAGGAGCAGATGCCTCAGATTAACTAAGTTCATCACTCTTGGAAGAAAACTGCTGACATCACTTTGTTCTGATGCAAACAGAGACCCTGTTTGTCTCCTGAATACTTATTAGATTACAAATATATTTATAAATGAGTTGATTTGATTCAAACTGAGGCTTCTGAATCTGGAGCTCACTTTCTAAGGTGTTTTGCTTCAGTTGTGCAAGTGTATTTGAAAAGTACCTCACAGTGACCTGTGAGGATAAAGGGATGGTTTAAATTTAGTTATCGACAGGTTAAAGCAAAAAGCTGACTTTAATCTAGCCCTTGCACACCTTCTCTAAAGCTTTTCTGTAGGAAGGACAATCTTTTCTCAGAGACCCCTCGAAGACTGGCCTTGGTCTTATTAAATTTTGCACATGGATCTTCAAAGCCAGGCCTTTGGCCTATTTTCAACACCCAAGTATCTTCTACCTCATCCTGTCACCAGAACCTGTCCTCACTGCACTGAGCACTGGCTGGCTCCTGTCACAGGTGGTGGTGGAGAAGGATGGTCATGCTGGAGGAGGAACAACCTCAGTCCCACACCATGGAAGCAGCGCTTCTTGGTTATCTGGGAAAGCAACAGACACACAACAGTTCCATTCACTCTTTAGTCTTCTTCTTTTATCCCTGTGACGTGCAACAGCAGCCCTCAGTTCCTGGGGAAGAAGTTGGGCAGCCTTGCCTCCAGAACCTACTTCCAGACCTCATCCAGGGAGGATGAGACTTATTTCACACTGGGTCATCTGCCAATCTCCCATGCTACTCATGGCTGCTACAATCTGCACTTAAGTGAAAGTTTCTTAACTTGGGATCAAACACTGATGAATCATCCTCTTTTTTGCCCTATTTTAGAAACTAGATAATTTATATGGTTATATATTCATTGAATATTAATATTTTTCAGTAACAGTACATTACAAATATAGATTCAGAAATCAGCAGGATAAAAGAGTATAATTTCAGCAAAATTTAAATAAATTCTATTACTACAACTACCATTTTTTTAATAGTTATGTTAAACAGCTTTTACAAATCCCTGACACTACCTTCTTCATTATTTGCACTTGTTGCATCTCAGTGCATCTCTCTCCTTCCTCACATACCTTCAACAAAAGTTCATCACATCCAGAAGTCTTCGAAGTCCTCAAAAATTTTGCTTATGACTTTCCACAGTTTTTAGGAGACTTGCTTCTAAACCCATAAATGAAACCTGTACAATGACTTGTAAAAACAAGTTGGCATATTTTGAACAAACATCCATGAATTTAGTGTTGGATGCAGCATTTTATATTGTGAGTTAAAAGTGAAATAAAGAAAAAAGAAATTGCCTGAGGATGAAATCAGTGGGAGACCTAAGAAGTTCAGGTCCTCAAGCAGAAAAAAAGCAGAGGAAGGGAGAAAGTAGCAAGGACAGCCTTTCGTGCTGCTTTGATAATCACTTGAAGTAGAATATCTCTCTATGGTGTGGCTGATTTGTCTTCCATTTTTGAATCTTATGTGTATTTTTTTTAATCTCTTAAGCTCTAAACTCATGTCTGTGACAAATTCATTTTTAAATAGGTTGCTTCCTGCCAAATCATTCAGCTGGAGAGATAAAATGTGACATGAATTTATGTGGATCATTTATTACACAGAAGTTTTACAAAAGTAGCTGCCTAACCCAGGAAGGACTTTTTATGCCAGAATTCAAATGTGTGTCCTGAGGAGGAAGGTGTCAGAGTTGCTAGTGGATGCCTTTTCATGTGGGGCTGTTTTGTCTGCTTGGTTTTGCTGTCTCTCTGTCACCCTTTCTCACTCACTCCATGCTGACTTTTGAGCAATTTTTAAACTTTGCCACATCTGACACAAATTCTGTAACAAGCTGTGAGGGGAGACACCTTCTTACAGAAGTCTTGAGGGATCACCACCATGGCCAAGGAATCCAAGAAGCCTTCTCTCCCCCCCCAGCCCCCACAGCCTAATACAAAGTCCCTGAGATGCTGGGATTTATGTTTAGATTATTTGCATCTCTTTCTTCTAGAATTCCTTTTGATGTGCATGATGAAAGCTGGAGAGTGTTTGTGAAGGGCTGCAGGACAGAGCAAGAGCATCACACAGCTTTGGGTTGGGCTAAGGAAGAGGGACTCTGTTCAGTGTTTGGGACCTGGCTGCTGTGCCCTGTGGTGCCCTGAAAGTCAGATCTCTGTAAGAAGCCTCTTTCCAATGCTGTCTTTCCATACATTCACTTCTCGCCCACTATAATGACTTGCTCCCAGATTCTCCCTCTGGTCAATGGAGACCAACAAGCAAGGGTAAATGGGATGTTAAGCTGGAAGCACCTATGCCTTTGAGAGAGTTCTCACTTCTACTGGCCTTGCATTCCTCTGAAATGAGATTACTGGACTGCCCTGAGACACTTGCCAATTGCAGCCCTATGCGTAATTCAGCCAGTCTTAAAAGGAAAATTAATTCTTTGTAAGTCTGAGGTATAAAATAAGAAGTACTGAAATCAAGGTAAGAAATAGAGTCTTCTAGGTATACCTGTAAGAAAACATCACTGGCTCATCACTTGGCTAGAAACAAAAGCTTTCATCACTTCAAGGCTTCACATAGCAGAGGACTGTGTCATTCCCAAGTCTAAAACCTGTTTTGGCCCACAGCCCAGCCACACTTACAGAGGGCACGAACACTCAAGCAGGCATCTCACTTTCTGCTGAAGTCCTCCCCTTTCTTCTCGCTTTCAGCAATAGAGATGGGTCTCATCTTGGTTCATAGCATTATCCGGTCAAGGCAAAGTTGTCATATTTTAGCTGATCAGAAGATGCACAAGGACTTATCTCACACTGGCCATTAAGGTCTGTGCTCTGCCTCTTTGCCAGTGCCCTCACAGGTGCACTGTAGTATGTGCATGCAAATATTCTTGGTAGTTTGTGTTGATTATTGAAGAGCACCCTGAATGGTTACCCAGACAGCTCATTTTCCCAGGACACCTAGAGCAGCGAATTCTGACAGAAGCGATGAGCAAATCTCCAGCTGTGCTAACTCCCACAGAACCTACCAACTTGCAAGTCTGCTTGGCTTTCTGCACCCTCAGCTGCACACATAACTGGGTGCATTGGCTGTGCAGTGAGCAGGCAGCACTGCTTGTCCACAGCTAGGAATGTGAGGAAGGAATGGCTATTCAGTTAAACATAATTCAGGTGGCATGGTGCTTATCTCCAAGTGGTGGAACCATATCACACACATTGGATGTATTCCAAATTGTGGAAGAGAAGTCTTCCTGTTATTTTCATATTCAATTACTAAATTCTATTAATTTTTTGACAGGATTTAGGTACATAAAAACTAAGGATGTCAATATTTAAGTTTTAGCTGCTCAGTATAGCACCTAAAGGAATGAAATCCAAGTTCCTACTTCTGACAAACACCAGGAAGAATCAGATGTTTGAAAATGGAGTTCAAACATCCAGTGCTCAAAGAGTGAGACTGTCTGGGGTTAGTCAATAAAAAGTGTGAACCTCTTATCCTGCCCATCTTCAAGTTAGGCATCTCATCAGCTGTTTGCTTTTCTCTGAAAGCAGAGATCCACAACCACTCTGCCAGAGGGCTGACAGGATTGGTGCCACTCACTTTAACTAATTTGAGAGGTAGGTTACATTTGGATCAGCTATAATTGATGTGCATTCACTGGGCAATGCATAAACTGCTATGCGTATTGCTGAGTAATATATTCTTATGTTTAGAAAGGAAGGATGAAGGCACCAATCTTCAGGCAAAGCTCTAGTTAGTGCAACTAGACTAAAAGATGATGCTCTTAACATGTGCTGGTAAGCTTTGCAGATATATTGGTACCTCTGATATATCTCCTATTGCATCACTTCTAATCCATTTTCAAGTAAAATCGTTCATAATATTAGGATAATGTAAGATTTATGCCAAACTAAAGATGTCTACTGTAAGGAAGTATGTTGAATAAACATGCTCCAGATGAAAACCTGAGAGGTGGACAGTTTCCTCCCTATCTTAGGACGAAGATAGTTTGAGCTCATAAAATGTTCACATCTTTCCTTATGAATGTGCTGATATATAATTCATAAAAATACTAGTTATGGTATTTCAAAGTCTGTGTAACTTACCCCACTTTTTGTGCAGCAAATGAAGAGAAACATGTTAAATATATTTGGACACATCAAAGATAAAAATATTACTCATAGATCTGAGGTCTATTACCTCAGGACACATTACGTATTCTGTTTTTTGTATGTTCTTGAGTATTTCATTAAACATTAGTGGTTTTCTCCACTTTTTATACTTTTCCCTTGATATTTTGCTGAAGAAAAATGGAACATGACAGCATTTGCTTTCTGAGCCGAAGTCTATACTGTATTTTTTTTTACTAACTTTATGAAAGCAAAGGTTTGTCTCTGACAGACTGTGATTTTATTACAACTTTTTTATTGACATACAGCCAAGGTCTAAACATACAGTCAAGTGTACAACATGCAAAACAAACATCAGGTGAATAAAAGTCTTTTCTCTTTAAAACATCAATAAACATATTAGCTAAGGTTTAGACTAATTTTGCCATCTCTATCATCATTACTTCTACTTTAAAGCCATTTTGTCTCTTCTATGTCTTTTTAGAGAACAAATTGTTTTGGTGTGACTTTTCAAGGAAGTAAAGCAGTGATAAGGAGAGCATCCCCAGTCCAGAGCATGCATAAGCGCCACTTTAATCCTCTTGAAATCAAAACATGCATAAAATTATTTGGTGCCTTCTCTTAAATAGAGGTGAGTCTGTAATTGTTTCTGTAGCTGTGCCTGGAGAACAGAGGCTGTGACACTGCAAGCAATTCCGGGTCTTTTTGTCTCCAAGGATCTTCACCAAATGCCATACTCCCCATGTACTCCCAAAAGCTGTGGAAAAAGATGTGACATCTGTGCCAGAGGAGCAGAAGGTGGCAACAGAATTAAAGCATGAATATCCTCATGAAGCAGCCACATGCAGTCCTGTATGTAGACAATATCTTTTGTGTCCTAGAAGACAACTCTGGAAGAAAGGGAGAGGGGGAGCTGGCTTATTGAGGGAGGAAAATGCTGGTAAGGGTCACCAAAATATAAAAAACACCTACAGATGAAAACATTTCTTCAAGTTGCCCTCAGTTCCATGGCCAGTACTGAGGACCAGTACTTGCACTAGATGGGTCTCAGACTGGGAGAGAGAATCCCACCTTTTGAGAATCTGAAAGGCATTGGAGGAGTAAACAAGTAGAGCAAGGCAGGTTAAAAGCTAAAGGCAGAATTGTAACTCAGGATTGCATGCAGAAGGTGATAATTTTTTGGAGGAAAAAAAAAAGTCTGGGACTTGGAGAAAAGTTTTGAGAGGTGCTTCAGCTTTGATTCCATGATCAGAAGCTACAGTGTCCCAGTCAGCCTGCTGGAAGAATCTTTGCTGTAGAAGATGATCCCCCTCCATGTAATGATATGTAAATAACTGTTTGAAAAGCATGAGAGTATGTACTCTCAGGCTATCCATGGCTCAGAAGTGCAGAGCGTGCTTGCTGTCCCCTGATCTGACTGTGAAGTTACCCTAGCATTGAGAAAGGCTGGACTGGATGACCTCCAGGTGTACCTTCCAGCCTAAGTTCTTCTCTGGTGAAGAGGGATGCACTTGGACATTCCATTGCTCAAGCAGTAAATAGAAGGTGGAATTGGTTTGGGAAACATGTCTCTAACTCCCTCTTTTCTGCTACTGACCTGCAACTGTTGTCCCACATGTCCCTGGCAGCATGGTAGCTGCTGAGTGAAGCTCATGCTCTTTTCAGCCTGGACACCAGTGCCACAGTCTAACCGAGGACCTGTTTGTTGCAAGCCCAGGGCAGAACTGGTGCTGTGGTGGCTAATGTGGCAAAGATCTGCTGCTAATTTTGGTTTAACACTCTAGCACATCAGCAGAGAATCAAGTGTTTTTAACATTTCCAGAAACAAGAATTTCCCCTTAAATTAAGATATTTTTGTTGGGGATAAACAGAAAGATGATGCTTGAACAAAACAAGAACTCAAGAAGTGCTCTGCTTTCTGGGCAGAAGGAGAGATGGAGGGCAGTGAGTACTTTTGCAATTTGAGGTCATGACTTAGGCCACATCAATGTGTCACTAGTGATTAAGGTTACTGTGATATATTTATTCAAGAGTAAAGAACTATTGCTTGTCCAGGGCTGCTAGTACAATCAAGAGAAAGAAGCAGTTATGGTGACTCTTTCTACTCACGAGGGGAAACAGATGATTTGGATAGTTCATCACCGTCTAGTATATGGTAATTACATTCAAGTTGTAGATGGTCTGAATATAACATAATATAGCAGTGGGGTAATATAAAAATAACAGACACATGATTCTTTTTTCTTCCTTTCCAAAAAGGAGCTATTATATTTATAATTGCATAGAGCAATAGTACTTTTCCTGTTTCTTCAAGATCCATTATACAAATTTCCTGTTCTGTTCTCATCCTCTTCTGAGTGGCTGTATTTTGCAGCTGAGCATTTAGGACTGGTTTTGCTTAGGAGACACTCCAGGGTGTGATTTGTCCTATGACAATAGGGGTGAGCTGCCTTCCACAGGAGTCCAGAGTTTGTGTCTTGCGTCACCTTCTGATGCACACTGTGACGTGCCACAGGACTATCACCAGTTACCCACAATGGGCATCTATTTGCATCATTCTCTGATTCTTCTCCCACATCCTGGTGGTGAGCATCTACGTTTTGCTGTGAGACAGTTGGTATGTGGCTATGTTCTGTACCTGAATTCAGGAATCTGCCTGCTTCCCAGCCCTTATATGTAATACAGACATTGCATGTGTGAAGGTATTTTACCATAATTAAATATTATATGGATACAGTTATACAGCTTTAATCCAACCCCAAAGGTGCTTTAGGCATCCTATAGTGATCTTAATCAAGATCATGTTACCTATGGCATTTAAACACTGGAGAGTAACTGCATCTTCAGTTTTCAGTATAAGAAAATTACAAATTCTCATTTTCACTGAATGCTCCAGTGAAATTGCTTGGCCAATTTGCCTTTAGGGCTGAAAAATGAAATTTTCAGGTTTCTGGAAGGAGAAGTAAGCTTAGAATTATATTTAAATCAGAGTAAACAGGAATAGTGAGGATTTGACCCTGTTCTGAAATCTTTATCCATCATAGTTTTCAAAATGGGCCTATAAGAAAGATGGGGAGAGACTTTTCAGCAGGGCCTGTTGCAACAGGAGAAGGAGTGACGGTTTTAAACTAAACGAGGGGAGATTCAGGCTGGACATGAGTAAAAACTCTTTTACAGTGAGGGTGGTAAAATATTGAAACAAGTTGCCCAGAGAAGTGGTGGATGCACCGTCCCTTCAAGATATTCAAGGCCATTGGATTCCATGATCCGAAGGCCATTCATATTTTATTCATGAATTCCATCATCCAAAGCCATCCAAGGCCAGACTGGATGTGGTTCGGGGCAACCTGATCTAGTTGAAGATGTTCTTGCTCACAGCAGTGGGGTTGGACAAGATGACTTTTGTCCAACCCAAACTACTCTACGATTCTATGATTTATATATTCCATTTGGGTCTGGTAGAAAGTAGTGCTTTCCAGCACATTCATATTTTACATCATTCTGCCAGAGTTCCTGGTTTTGATCTAAGAAGAATGTGTCTTGTAAAATAACCTTACCTGTGACACTCTCACTAGAGATGCTTTTATTCATTACCCTAAAGTGCAGACATGGATCATCCTCCTGATCATTGATGCAAGCAGGATGTGATGGATATTCTCACTGTAAAGGTTTTATTTCAGTAGAGTAGGTAAGAAACAGAGAAAAGAGGAGAGGAGAGGAGAGGAGAGGAGAGGAGAGGAGAGGAGAGGAGAGGAGAGGAGAGGAGAGGAGAGGAGAGGAGAGGAGAGGAGAGGAGAGGAGAGGAGAGGAGAGGAGAGGAGAGGAGAGGAAAGGAAGGAAGGGAAAGGAAAGAAAGGAAAGGAAAGGAAAGGAAAGGAAAGGAAAGGAAAGGAAAGGAAAGGAAAGGAAAGGAAAGGAAAGGAAAGGAAAGGAAGGACGGGAAAGGAAAGCAGAGGAAAGGAAAGGAAAGGAAAGGAAAGGAAAGGAAAGGAAAGGAAAGGAAAGGAAAGGAAAGGAAAGGAAAGGAAAGGAAAGGAAAGGAAAGGAAAGGAAAGGAAAGGGAAAAGAAAAAAAAAGGAAAAGAAAAGAAAAGAAAAGGAAAGGAAAAGGAAAGGAAAGAAAAGAGAAAAGAAGAAAAGAAAAGAAAAGAAAAGAAAAGAAAAGAAAAGAAAAGAAAAGAAAAGAAAAGAAAAGAAAAGAAAAGAAAAGAAAAGAAAAGAAAAGAAAAAAGAAAAGAAAAGAAAAGAAACTCTTGAAATTTTAAGCATCTTGCCATGTTAGGTAAACTGCACAGTTTTATGTGCTCTGGTAGGACATTATAAACCAATACAACAGAAGCACAAAATATGTTCAAGGGAGTTTTCCATTTAAACAGCCTGTCTTGGTGAAGAAAGTTAATTGGTCTTCAAAGCTGTAATTTGTTATTCCTAAGACATTTTGCAGTTTCTTCCTCTCAGTGATGAGCCGTGTTCAGTTTCTAAGTAGTCAGCGCCATCAGTGTGTCTCAACTAACTGCAATCACTGTTCAAAATTTTGGAGCAAAGAAGGAGAAACATGACTCTCAAACAAATCTTGCAAGACCATATACTGCAGCCAAGATCAGGAGCTGCTCAACAGAAATGATGCCATGAGACAAGAGAAACTGCAGCTTCTGTATTGGCCCAAAACCACCTGAGCTACTTCGCTGTGTCTGAAATAATAGGAAGGATATGGGAACTCATAGCAAATGTTTGGAAAGTATCTGCATCATAAAGAAGATGCTGAAAGACATTAAGCAAGCAATTTTGTATTGAAACCATCAAATTGTGTTTGGAAATGGGAGTGAGAGTGGTGTTACACTGCTGTGATAATCTACAATGTGCAAAATGTGCCATGAGTCTGCTTCATCAACAGTGGACCCAGTTTCATTTAAAGAGGATTTAAATTTGGGGTCAGGCATTTCCCCCCACCTTCCTCCACCTCTACCACTACCAAATAATCAGTCTTCTCCTTTTACTAAAATATTCCCTCCGTATTAACATTTTATCTATAGAATTTCATTCTCTTTGCCAGTTTTGGATCAGCATTGATGTTTCAAAGTAAAATAATATGCAGGATAATTAATTTATTAACTTACTCACTGTAATTAATTCAGGATTTCTCAGCTTTTGAATCATTAAAACAATAGCAAAAAGAAGATAAATGCCTTCTTACTAAATTGGTTAAAAGATCTACTTTTCATATGTAAAATAAAAATGCTTTTATGTTAGAGGTCTGTTATCTTGTCAATGGATGAAGGATTTACATGCCTAATATTCCTTTCTGCTCATAAAAGAATAGATCATATGAAAAATGTGATTTGGGATGAGCAATAATTTATTAGTTCAGTGTAGGCTTTAGCTCAGGTTCCTAGGAAGTAAGGCTTATATCATCATGATGTCTGTGTGTTTCTTCAATGGTCCTTCAGCCCACTATAAACATTTTTCAACCTGATAGTTACAATTCCAACCATATCTTGTTAAAATATTAACCTCTAAAAGATTTTCTTGAAGTTTCAGGAAAACAGAGTGCCTCTTATAACAACAGGGCTGAAGCTCTTCCTCTCCATTTGAGAGAAGGCCACAGGACATGGTTGTGGAAAGCTAAAATAGGATAAAGCCTAAGAAAACCAAATTTGTGTATTTGCCTGCTCACTGGGCAGCTTGTCTACTTGAAGTTGTCCATATTTGGTTTTGGAACCCCAGACTCCCCCTTATTTATATGTACAACAGAAACATACAGGGAGCCTTTGCCATCTGCTTTGAAGCCACAGAGTTGATAACGACATGTGGTGCTTGGGGGACTCAGGTGGGTGGCAGGCAGAGGATGTAGTAAATTTTCAGGATGTAAGAGCTAACCAAAAGGGAGATGACAATGGTCTTCTGTAGACAGATGGATATGGAGTGTTTTTCACAACCTGTCCCAGTACAAGAAGCAGGAGGCATTATGGGACAGCCATCAAGAAGGTTCACAAGGAGGTGTATAACACAGGGACAAGTTTTGGAGCTTCTTCCCTGGGATGCTGCAGAGGCTAAAAACATTCTTTTTAGTTCATTGACAACCAGCTGTCCTGGGTTCAGCAGTAGCAGTCATGCTCCAAACTCAAAAGGGATTAAAAATGCACTGTGAGGTTCCTGGCTCAGGAAGTCCTTGAGATTTAAGTTTAGGAGGAGAGCAAGTGTTCAGAAGTGTTAATACCAGTTGCCTCCATTTGTGTGCTCTCTGCTATATGCTTCTATGTTTTGGGGATTGGTATTATTTTCCACAAAATACCTTCCATTTATGTTATTTAGACTTGTTCTGCATTAGTTCCAGTAGCGTATGTTTACTGATAATTTTCCTTATTTCAAACCACAAACCTCTTTAGACTTATTTCAAACCACAAACCACTCAGAATCGTGACTTTACGTAAGGCATCTGAGGGGTCTAGGTGTCACACCAGAGAGCACAGCTGACGTTCCTCACAGGCTAGAGGCATGACATCTGTTTTTGTACCGTCAGCTTCTTCTAATTGCTCAAACTCTTTTCCTTTTTTTCTAAGTGACACATAGTCCATGGCACAATTCTGGGTAGGTGATTGGGGTATGCTGCCTTCCCAGAAGGATGCCTTTGGTCCAAGCATCATCCAGGGAGCCTATAGCACTTGTACCTCTTGTAAGACCTGCCACCAGGAGAAAAGGGGATGATGGAAAGCTGAAAACACGGATTAACTCTTTATCAGCTGATCTGAGCATTTACACAGCTTTCACCATGCACTGCTCATTCCCATGTTCCTCAGACTGGCGTCAGATGCAGACAGGGAACTGATGTGTCACTTTGAGGACATGCCAGGATCTGAGGTTTTACAGTGACTTGTTGTGGAGCTTTAGCACCTTCCGCTGGTGGGTAGATACTGGCCTGCCTTTTTTACCTTTAATTAATTTTTGGTACTAGTCTTTATGGAAAGAAAGTGAAAACTGCCCAATTAACCACAAACGGTGTAGCTGGATTTCTGGTATTTGGGAAAAGTAAAGATAAACTCCCTAGGAGTGCAAGGGATGAGCCTCACACAGGGGAAACCAATTCATGATCTAACCCCATGCGGGTGCTCTTCAGATTTTGTGGTCTGGATACATAGTACTAATTTGGGGAGCCATCCCCATTGATGCATATGAGTGACAGCTTTGGATGATGTGAGAAATTCAGGGGCTCTTCTGATAATTCACCACAGCTTTGGTAGCCCAGTTGCAACTGGGAATGCAACTATTATCCATGCATCGAGATGCAAGAAAATACCAAAACATCAGAAGGAAACAGTGCAGTTTTCACTGATGTTATTTAAAATAGAGTGTCATAGTATATCTCAAAGCTTGAACCTAATCATTTAAGCAATCCCTTAGTGAATGTCACACTATGAGGTATTGTAGCTGTCCTGACAGTTAGAAATGAGTAAATAACAAGGTAGTCTCTATTTGTGAAAGTAGTCTTTGGCAATTATTGTGTGTCTTCTCCATCTAGCTTCAAAAACTTGCACTTCAGAGCATACATATAGATATGCAAGCATGTGCATACTTAAATATCTGAAAGGCTCATACTTCCACAAGAATAAAAATATTAATCATTTATCATTCATGTTTTCCACTCTAAAATGTTTCAGTCATCCAGATAAAATTATAACATCCCCTAAGTCAGGTTCCATCCTAATTAAATTAGCCTACTTACGTTAGCAGTAGGAAACTCTTAAGCATATTATCTAGGTGGATTATTGGGCTAGTCAGGCAGAGAAAAATCTTCTCTTCCTTTGGCAAATAGACGTTAAAAAAATGCAACTACTTTTGTCCTTTATTTCTCTCACACAGAAAATCATGCCTCCACAGAAATGAGCTGTGTGCAAATAATGATTAATGGCCATAATACAGAGAGCTGTGTTAGTCATAATTGTATTAGGCAGTAAAATAAAGGTTAAATAAAGTCTAGAAGCATTTTTTTCTTTTCAGCTCCTGAAAGTGAAATTGTCTGAAGAACATTAATACCTGTTGGACTTGATTTTATCCAGTGCAGTGTTACAATAAATTTGATGATAGAGAGCCTGTTTTGTGAGATTTTCCCTGAAAGCTGTTGCTGTGCAGTAGGGAGTGGAACAAGAAGATATATTTGTGTGACCTCACTGTGAAGATGAACTTCCTGGTGTGGAGATCATCACAAATGAGCAAAAGGACAAGACAAACAAGACTATTAATACATGGAGTGGAAAAGGGTCATAAGCCAAAAGGTTGAATAGCAACTGAACCTGGATGGAAAAGCAAATGAGAATGACACAGTGCTTTAGGAATGAGATCCTTATATTAGCATTATGTAAAGATAAACATGTGAAGCTTTTTTCAGTTTAAGGTATTAAACTAATCATGAGACTCTATCAAAGAGCAATGCCTAGATTGTCAGTTTATCCCTCCCATACACATAGATACAAATACACACACGCACGAATGATAGTGATACTACGGATGAATATGACAAATTAAATGCACTAATACATGTTGATACTATATAGACAATTCCATCTGCCTAAAAAGTACTTTAATAATATTAATATCATGCAATTATTCAATCTATATCCTATATATTGAAGCTAAGGTCTAGACAGTATTATCTGGGGCAAGCATGGGGAGCCATAACACTAATGACCGTTTGGATGCTAATCAGGATACACCCCATGCTTTACTCTAATAGAGACAGAAGGTCATTTACAAACCAGCAGGCTTTACCTCGTTTAGAAACCCCAGTTCATACAACATCAGCCAACCTAAAAAACATTCCTCCTAGAATTCAAAATCTTTTTCAGAAAGTTTAGTCTGGGTAAATCAGCAGTTCTCGAGCAACATCAAGATACTAATACACACTGTTTCCATAGAGTCTTGAAACAAGACACTCACAATTTCATACTTGTACTTTAAAGATAAACCCTCAGTAACACAGATTTTGTTAACAGGCTCTGGGAAACTGATGAATCTATTACCATTAAGGAAGAAAGTCCATTAAAGACTTTCTCTTGCATTTTTTTCATGCCTCTTTTCTTCAGTTGGGAGAGTTTTATATATATATAAAAATTATATATATATGTAAATACATATTATGTATACAATTATATGTATAATTGTATACATAATTATATATTAAATATCAATATTTAATATATATTAATATTTCTGTTGGAAGTATTATCATTAAAAACTCAGTTTGGGTTACACTTATTGTCCAAATCCATTTCTTTTTCAATAGAAACACTCCTAGAAATTGTCATAAACCAAAAAGGGAAAGAAAGGCAGGGAAAAGACATTTTTAGTCTTGTAATTTTTAGTTCTGTAATTTTCTGTTGTAGAAAATGTAGGCTTCACTGGGACTGAAATAAAGACATAAGCTATGTCAAGAAGCCATGGACAATTATATGAAAATGTAGTTCCATCTCATATTCATTATTGGAAATCTGGAAACAATTGTGTTGATGCAACTTCCCATTTAAGTCTAAAGAGGGAAATGAAATCTTGAAGAACTGGTTTCTCATTTCTGACAAAGGTGAGTGTTTGCAGCTCCTGTACTCCTTTTAATGCCCTATAATCCCTTCTCCCCTAATTCAGATCTCTTCCCCAAAATGATTTCTTCTGGTGGACCTTCATTCTGAAATACTTGTTCCTGCTCAAAACCCCCCTTCAAACATAACAAGTCCAACAGTGAGCATTTTGTGCCCTCTTCCAGAAATTTTGCAAGCCCCTGTGCCTCATCTGGTTGTAGAAACTCAATGGGCAGTGCACAAGAAACAAGAAATTCAGTTTCCTTGAAGTATTAGTCCCGATTAACTGCTCACAATAGTAGCCCTCTTTTGAATCTTTTTAGCATCTTCAGCTTCCTTACACCAGTGACCCTGGCATGATGTTTCTTCTGGAAGTCATCACGTCTGGGTATAAAGGCAGAGCATTGGAAAGCGCATTAACACAGCAACAGCATGAGTGGGCCTAAGGATCTTTCTCTTGCAAATGTTAACACACACAAAATAATCAGACAGGAGACTGGTCACAAAAGCACTATCTGTCTCACAGTTAGGTGGATTTCCAGGCTGCACCCTACTCTAGCACTGTACCTGCCCTTCACACGAACTACACTGCTCTGATATACATCAGTAATTGCATAGAATTGCCAGGGCAGATCTTACGGAGCAGCATCAGGGATGGCCAGGTACATTTCAGGCTTCAGAGGGGAATGAGGGTAAAGAAGATGCTGCCGGAGGCCGCATGTCCTCACCTTCCCTGCAGCACTGAGAAGAAAGAGAGAAACAGAAAACCTGACCTGGGGGCAGACACACCAGAAAACTCTGGGAAATTTTAAAGCAACTGAAAACAAAGGTTCACAGTGGGAAGTAGCAAGAAAAGTTAAACATAAGTGCTGCCATCTGTACTGCTTGTAGCATGAAGTACAAGAGGTACGTCTGGGGCTGCCAAAGGTTCAGCAGATACATCCTCCTCTGAAAGCCCTGATGGTGGGACTGAGACAGCCTTTGGCAAAGAGAACTGTGTTCAAAAGTCAGAAATAGAACCACCTTGTGCATTTTGGGTGGACATGTTTGTCAAAATACTGTTTTATTGTTGAAGAGTGGAAGCTGAGGCTATTGTATCAAAACACTGAAGGATGAAATATGTATACTTGCTCAGACAAGAGCACAAGTCACAACCAAATAGACTGTCTTTTCCACATTGTTAATATTTACAGTTTTACACCTAGTAACACCACTCACAATCAAAGCAACTGCTCACCAGACTTCATTTGTATTCATAGTTGCAAGCCAAGTAGCAGAACTCATAGCTGATGTCCATTACCATCACTAATGTTCACAGCTCTATAGGTGATTTAGTTAACTTATATAGTAAGTTCCTGGTGGTAAATCATGGTATTAAGGTTAACTTACACTGTGGCTTTTTAGGCTAAGTAGGATCTTAAAATAAAAGCTCTGATATGAATTAATGTGACTATCTGTAATAACTTCAATTCTCATAGTATTCAGCCTTGTAATTCAGCTTGTATTGAATAAAGATTTTTCATTTGCAGTATAAAGATTCTTTGCAAAGCAAATTGAAGCAAAGTCATTTCCCTGGCCAACTATGGTAGCAAGACTTTTTCCAGAAATCATCAGCACTTTCATTATGAGTCCAGGCATAATTAGGAGATGCTACAGACAGGACAGGGTTGTTATAATACAGTAATAAATTGTTCTTATGATTAGTTAATATTCAATACAAAATTTAGTGAGGTCACCCGATTTATCTTTATTTAACAGTTAGGTATTTAGTCTAAACTGGTTTCCAGAGTTCCAAACACAAATTCCCTTGTCAAAAACTAAAAGTTCTATTTCCCAGATGTGTGAATGA
This sequence comes from Pezoporus flaviventris, assembly GCF_033815535.1. Lineage (NCBI taxonomy): Eukaryota > Metazoa > Chordata > Aves > Psittaciformes > Psittacidae > Pezoporus > Pezoporus flaviventris. The sequence goes on from NW_026892603.1 coordinate 7,200,775, forward strand.
GCTGTAAGAATGACAGCATGGGATGTGGCATGAGAATTTGGGAACAGCCATGATTCATGGGATTTCCAAGTCAGTTTCTTTACCTACTATATATTTGCCTACATGTATTCTTGGTCTCCTAAAAGCAGTTTACAATTCTCTTACATGCAGACCAATGTGGTAATAAGCAGATGTGTTCTTAATTATTTCAGTCTAACAAAGTGAGCAGTGGAGCTCTGTTTCATATTCACAGCCTCTACATTGCATCCAAAAAGTTGCTCTTTGGTCTGCACGCAGGCAGACTTCAGTCACGGTCCCCAGGATTTCAAATAATTTAAAAATATTTTTCAGACCCTGAAATCCTATAACTTGGTGTAAAGGATTCCAGTTCCCACCTTTTAATCTTTTGAAACACACAGACAGAAACCCCAAAAAACTTTATCTAGCTTTGATACTTTAAAGCAAGCCACAGACCACAGAAGAAACCTAGCAGAAAAAATATGCTGGTGCAGTCTCTCTTGCTCTAAGCATCAGATTTTTCTCTTGCACCTTAATACCACCAATATCTTTTCATTTTCAGGAGTGGAAAGAGATATCTCCTCTTTGTTTTTCTAGAAAATATGATTCCATTTTGGCTCCAGTGTAGTACTGTGCCGGCTGGTTTTTCACTTCAGCAGTTTCATCCATCTTTCTTTGCAAGGAACAACCAACTAAGAGTTAAGCTTTTAAGTTTTAGCTATTAATTGATTGTAAAAAGCCTTTATAGTGACACTGATTGCCCTATAGTATGTGTAAAGACACAGCATTGATGTTGCCGTATTTCAGAATCTGTTCAAGTGTCTGAATTCTCATAACATGACACAGAGACCTGCAGCCTTTTATGGATAGCCTGGCTGGACACTTTGCCTTTTCCAAATGAGAGCTGAAGTGTGTTGACACAAGCTCAAAAGAGGTTGGAGATGCTGGTAGAGGCATAAAGTGCAGCTGGTAGACCTATGATGTCCCTGTTCTTGCAAGAAACAAAGATTTGCAGCATGGTCCTCTATGCTTACTGTGGTGTTTATCCCCATGAACCTGGCCAAGTGCCCTCTGTGGTATGTGATACAAATTGCATAATCAAATACTGCATTAGCATAATGATGTTTAAACTACCAGGCATTTTATGTTGCTGATATATTAGTATGCATAAAATTAGCTAATGATGCAGAATCTAGTAGTACCTTTTTGTACCCTTTTGCTTTCAAACTGATAATGTAGCAGAATTCACTCTCCCACCTACCCTTCTCCTTGGGTGTAGAAAGCAATTTCCTTTTTTAAAAAGGTATTTTTGGGGCATGAGCTAATCTTATAGTAGAACAAGTATTGTTCCAAGTGCTTACCTGGGAAAACAGAAGGTACTAGTATAGAGAGAGTAGACAAATAACTGTAAAGATTTAAATGTGAGACATAAACTGGGTTTCTCAGCTCAGGACTCGTCTCTACTCACTTGGCCAGTAGGGGCTCACCATCATCTTAGCGTGGAGGTAGAGCTATAGTATCCAGTACTGCATCCCTACCAAGCCTTAAATACAGAGATATATGTACAACACATATGTAAACCTCAAGTGAATGTTCGGAATTATGTGGTTCTGTCCCATAAATTAACATTTACACTCAAAGAAGCTCTATCTATCGGCTCAGTCAACTTTAATCTCTCTTGGAGGTGTTGCTTGGCCTGAGGATCTATTCCAAACTCTGTTTTGTTTGATTTAGCCTTTCTCTTTTATACAGGGGGAGAACTTGAAGGGGGATGGAACATATCTGAGAGTGGAGTAAAAATGGGGAGAAAGGAGATTTTTTTCCTGAAAGGATTGTTTTAAGACTCTCCCAAGGCAAGTACCATCAGCTACAAGTGTCAATAAAGGTATAAAATGTGTGGAGGGAGTAGGGGAGAACAATTAACATTTCTGGTAACACCTGCTAAATAGCTCTGCTTAGAGGCAGCAGAAAGCACTAGAGACAAGAAGGAAGAATTATTCTTCAATCTAAGAACAAACAAGTTGCACAATGCAGAATGCATCCCTTGATATCACGTGAGGAAGGCTTTTGGATTTAATGATTAATCATAACTCTTCTAAGTGCTGGGGGAATTGCATCCATTAAATGAAGCATCAGGAATGCCTCATGCACTTAGGGCCCGTCTCACATCACCACCCAGTGCTGGCGCTGTAGTCTCTTCCTTGCATTGTCCCCACTGGGTATGAGGTGAAGAGTCAGGATTGGGAGCAAAGCACTGCTGTTGTGCTGCAGCTGTGAAGGGCATCTCCAAATGGGATGCCTATGCTTCAAAAAACCCTTCTGAATGGCTTTACTTTCTGCTTGACCTTAGCATTGCCTTGTGTCTGTCCATTATGCAATGTTATATGCTCGGGGAAGGTTGCAACAGGAGAGCAGAAGTTTGATAGCTGTATAATGGCATATTGGCTCTGCTAACATGAACACCAGACTCTTAGTGAGTCCAGAGTTCCACCCACCCCCCTACCCCCCCCCCCCCCTTACTCCATTTTGCCTTGCATCTCAGAAGGTAAGTGTCTATTTGGCTTGGGACTGGAGATGAGAGGTACTGTGAGCATACCATCAACTAGAAAAGTGCAGTCACGGATTAGTGCTTCAGCATGTCAGCAGCCACTGCTGCCAGGGGAAAACTGGCCAACCCATCAGTTGGTTGGCCAACTCCTACTACTCTAAGCGCTGGGAGCACATGGCACAAAGTGTGGGAAGACAAAGGGGAACTGCTCATAATAAATAATTTTGAAATATTTAATGAGCTGGGGTGGTTTTCTTGGAGGATGATTTATCCTCTGTCGCCTCTGCTGTTTACTTCTAAATGGTGTCTTAATTGCTTTCCTCCTACTTGTCCCTCAATTAAAGCCTCCCTTCACTTTTGCCTTCATTTGCAGCACATCACTTAATTTTCCTTATTTGCTTTCTAATTAATGATCTGGCACTTTTTGCCTTCTCTAAGCTCCTTGCACTGAAAACCCTGTCCATCCGTACTGTTTCTTGGGAGCAGGAAAATGAAATTTGTTTGTTCCAGACAAAATTAGTTTGAATCTTTGCTTTGTTTTCTCTCTTCTAATGAAGCCAGTGTGTCTTAAATCATTGACTGCATAAAATGATTTTCAGGGATCGGTTGCCCCAACTTCTGCCAGTTTTGGCAATGCAGGTATGTTAAAGTTAGCTCTCTTCTGATGACAGTATTTTTCTACAGGATAAATCAATACCTGCAACAATAATTTATGGGATTTTAACATAAGCAATATTTTCTACAGTTCCTCACAGGTCTACAACTTTCCCAGTCTCTTTTCCACAGATGTCCCTTGGTTCTGTGCAGCAGATGTACATACAACTCCTGAATGGCAAAGTGAGACAAACACTCAATATATATGCTCACTGAAAAAAACAACAGTGTAGAAAAGAAGGCAACACACTCATTAGCACAGCTTTTAAGCAGATGCAATCTATTCACTTCCTCATAGGTCTGAATCATTTATTTGCTGTGATTTTTTCAAGCAGCACTCTGTAGTTGTTAGCCATATCACTGGTTTGTGAGTAGGCAAAGGTGAATGTGATGCCTAGCTTGGGGTTTTCTCCTGCTGACACAGACAGTCCCATGGGCTTGCACCTGTTTTCCGGTTATACTTAAAATATCATCCTACAGAGAATATTAGATTTTGGGTTTCCCAGAGGTAGATCCTGGCCCACCACTGTGGGATGACTGCCCCAGAGCAATTTCTTCTTTGGTTTTTCTGTGCTGATACCACACCCTATCTCAAGTCTTTCTGCAGCACTAAGTGGGGTTGCTTCTCATTACTTGAATAGGAAGGAATGTGTTTCAGTGGCTTGGAGTGCAGTACCTAACAGTTTTGCTGTGTGGAAGCACTGCTAATCAGGCAGTCTCTAGGGGCACTACATCCTTCGAGACCTGGTTGATCACCACACAGAAGCAGACAGCAACCTCCTGGGAGACCAGGTAAATTCTGAATAATAAGATTGTGTTCACATCTATGTAGACAGCCAACTCCTTATTAACTCACTGCTGCTAATACTGAAATCCCAAAACCATACACAGCCAAAAGAAGAGTGAATGAGAAGACTTGAATTCTGTGGAAACTAAAGACAATTTCCTTACTCTCTCATTCAAAGTTATCAATAGCATCTCATAATATGAGACATAGAGACATCTCAAACAAAATGATCAATCCTTCATGCAGACCAAGAGAGTCACACTACTGAAGGTAGAGGCAGTTATTTGTTTTCAACCACAAGATGAAAATCATAATCTTTCATTTTAAAATTCTTTGGTGTATTTGCCATTTGACCAGCCAACCAAGTACAGTCCTAGTCCTAATCCTGTAAAATACATTTTATATATTGATTTTACTAGTTGCTTAATGCATCTCAATGTTTCCAGGATATATTTGTGTGATTACTAAGCTGCATGTTTGCAGAATAGTTTCATTTGCCATTAATGGAATAGTATAAAAATAAAGCACTAATAGCTTTATGAATATTCATGGTAAAGTCATGTAGCTACTATTGGTAACATATTATTCTGTTTTGTAAGTGGCTTAATGACTTGCTGCTTTATTCATGCAAACAGTTGCAACTCCTGGGCGTTTCACAAATATTAACACACATATCTCCCTATCCTCCAGAACTGTAACTACAGTCATGCCTACCTCTAGGTTTGCCTTTAAAAAAGTTGTTCCAGAAAGAACGGTTTAGAAAATCAGGGATCAAATGACCTGATGTTAAAAAAAATTCTGTTGCCATCAAAGTGCTTTGACAAAAAAAAAAAAAAAAAAAAAAGAAGTTTGACAAAAAATAAAAAAAGGAAGTTTCTTAAAATGATTTCCAGCCAAAGAGCTGATTTATCATCCCAGCCTATGACACTGGCAATACCTCTTTCAGTGGATGGATAGTCTACACACCCCTTCTTAGAGAATAAGAATGCCCAAATTGCAACATTAGTTACCATATTTTTTCTTGAAGTCATATAATTCCCCAGTTATAAAATCCCCATGATTTTAGTCAGTTTCCTGTTGTGATATATTAGAGAGAATTGTTGGATTATTGTATTGCTCCAGGGCAGATAAAATTGTTTATGGAAAATGGCTTGTGGTTCATCTGATTAACCAGTCAGCTGATCAACTGGGAAAATAAATAAAATAGAACAAAATATATCATTACGCTGAAACATGTACTATTATTACTGTTCCTTACTCTTACTAAAAGATAGCATGAAGGCATCAATAAAAGCTTAAGGATGTGTAAGAAATAGTATAGACATCAGGGGAAAAAAAAAACCTTCTTTGCCCAGAAGGTTCAATAATTTTGGTCGCATTCTCCAACGTCATCTTCCAGACTGGTGCAGAATCCCCAGCCCCTTCTGTAGACCCATCTCAATGAAGAAAAATCAGTCTTACAGCCTCAGACTAATGTATGTCCACCAGCTGTACCCCACTGGCCCACACTTGCAGCCTCCGAACTGTCCTTACAGCCACCTAAAGCAAGCCCACATGTCCATACTCTGCCTCCACGTCCTATGGGCCTGGCCCCATGTCCTGAGCTGGAAACACAGGTCCCAGTATTGGCAGGACCCTTGCAATGCATATTGTACTGGGACAACCGCCACTCCTGTGACATAAGTCATGCAGGAGGCAACTCCTGCACAGAAGGATTTAGCTTGCATCAGCAGCATCTTGTGTCAGTACTGCCTGTGTGTATCTGCCAGGGAAGTCCCTACACTACAGCTGTCACTTACCCTTCCTAAGATGCTCTCTGTTCTACCAGCGGTACACTTACCATAGCTTGGGGTCTTCTGCTGCTGACAGAGACAGTCTCATAGGCTTGCACAGAGAATTTCCTTCCTTCCTGTAGCTTCATAAATTAAAAAGGAAGTTTTGCCCACTGTAGAAATAGGGGAAAAGAGCAAGGAGGCAGAAACATTTTTTGCATAGAACACTGCTGTTGCATGGATAAATCTGTTGTAGCTCTGAGAGTCGATTTACAGCATGGACTTGAAATTTTCCTTCAGTTTTCATAGTACCACCCCAGTCCCTGATACTAAGACTGGTACAGACCTTCTAGGGACTAACATCAAATGATCTCATGATATGCTACTTAAAGCAAAATATAGCAAATATTTACGAACTGGCTTTTTTATGTACTACAAGCATAAAAGGAAGTGGCTCAGCATGAGTCTCCATCTCAAGATGAGAGACAAGGACTGAAAGACAGATCCTCACTGGTTAAAATCCATGGATGTGCCCTAAAATGACTCACCAATACATGAAGTAGTGCCCATTTGTGAAGAAACTGTCTTCAGACCTAATTTGGTTTTATCCTTCCAGCAGTGAAAGAAGCAGACCTGCAGTAATGGGAACAATTGTTGCATTTCAGAAAACAGCTGGCAAAGAACGAAACTGTCCCTAGGAAGGTTTTAGGAACCAAAACAAGGAAATAGACAGTGTGTGCACTCAGCGTGTGTAGCAAGTGCAGAAACCCTCACAACTAAAATCTCTTCCCTAAAGTGGTCTTTCTCCTGGACTCCTTGACTCACCATTTGTTGTTAACTGGGCAATTTAGAGCTGCTGTCAAGAAATCTCAGCATTAGGTGAGAAAAAGTTATCTGCTTTGTATCTAGTTTCTTGCTGAAGGGGAAAAGATTACCATGGTAGGATACGGAGGAGAGTGACAAAGCATAAATTGGGACAGAAATCCTGCCAAAACCAGTCTCTCCAGAGGGGGAAAACTGGGGTTGTGGCTGGAGATCAAACCATGATTGCTGTGGTTACATCCATGTCAGGAAAAGGAGTGGATGTCTGCTAAGGTATTATTATTAAATTTTGTTTTATTCAGTTATCCAGAGCCAAGATGTCTGACAAAAGCTTCCTTTATTTTTGGTCCGAGTCCATCCCGATCAGAGGAGGGTAACACGAGCATCTGTACACCACAGCAACTGTTCCCAGCTGGTTCTGGCCAGAAACTCTTACCTGTACTGGTTTTCCTGTTTCTTTTTTTCACTGCCTGCAAGGAGAGTTCCCATCAACTTTGAGAGATCAAGCTGAGTCTCTGTGGAGCTGTTCTTCCCCAGGGAAACATGGTCTCAGTGTCTTGTTCCCCAGAGTTATTGGTGACATACCTTTTAGGACCATGGTTGTCATTGGATGGCTGGCAGCCAATTTTCTGGACCAGCAGAAGTTTATCTTTCTGATAACATAAACGGTATTCAACCAAGTCTTCTTTACAAAACTGAAGGCCAGAGGAGTTTTGCCCCTTTCCTCACGATCTTCTGGGATCACAGACAGCTTTGGCATATCTTGCCCAGTGCTGCTCTGAGACAGCTACCCAGGGATGCAGTGCAGCTGAAAAGCACTGACTGTGGGCATGAGGACATCTTCACCCATGATATGGAGGCTACCGTTACAGACCATGATAGTGCCATCTTAGTAGCATGGTAGGTGAGTGTTAAGCACTCTAAAAGATCGTAGTCCCTTTCTGTCAGTGTTCATCATGGAGGCCTGGACTAATTCTTTACAGATAGCTTGGGGCCCCAAAGACATGGGAAGAAGATTTACATGGCTGACTTGCATGCTTTTGTTTACAAGAAGCAGCTTATCTTCACTGTGTGCTTTCCATTCCACTTGGATGTCTTCACACCCCTTTTCAAGGACACACAGTGCTCAGTATTTCTCTAATTTCTGTAATACTCCATGCAGTGTACACTTTTCTGGAAAGAGGATACATTCAGTAAACATAGGCATAATGAAGCCTTCACTCTTCACTTGTCCACTGGGGAAGAAGACGTAGTGCTTGGAGGACTGCAGCAACTTTATCTCAAAGAACTTTTTAAAAGCATTTTTTCTTCTTCTATGAAAAATGGTTTCATGATGGGGGAGGTCAGAGTAGACTCTTGCCATACCATGGTAGCTGAGAACTCTGCTTACTCATTCTGGAGGCAATATTACTAAATTGAGGCAGAAAATATCTTGGTTTTCATCCTTTGAAAAGCAATTTTTTGCACTGTTGTCATCAAAACGTTATGGTATCAAGTGAGATAGCACCTTGAAGGTAAAGCTGCTACTGAGTTGCTTGGCAAAGAAACCAGGAAAGCCAAGATTGATGGAAAAGGGTTTTCATTTTAATTTTGTGAACTCATTACATAAAACAGATGAAATGAGCTTTTGGAAAATGAATGCAGGTTTGTTAGCTGAAATTCTCAGAGGTTTTAGTTTTATAATTTAAATGGCACAGATTTTATATTAGCAAAACCCCTTTTAACACTTCAGTGCTAGAATGTACCCATGTAATAAAATTGGTTAAACTAATCTGTACAAAGAAAAACATGTACTGACTCTAATTTATGTCAACTCACATTTTCACAACCCTTCTCAACTTCAGTGGAACATTTACTTCAGCTGCCTAAAGATAGAAACAGAACTTTGAATTTACTCTAAATTTACAAATTCAATCAACTAGTTCTGTTAAACAGTCAATTGAATGGAGAATATATGGATTACAGCTGTACTCAATATAAAGAATTTAAAAGAAATTGGTCAAGACAAATGGATTTGAAAACTCTGAGTGCTTCCTTCTAAGAATCATTTTAAGGGCTTTTGGAGAGATTTTGTTTGGCATTATATCTCTATTCTGAAAGGAATGACAATGCCCTAAATAGCATGACTTCCATACTGTGCGATGAAGTGCAGTAATTTGTTAAATGGAAAGCTTCTTTTGCTCAACTTATGTAAAAAGCTTAGAGCAAAAGTGTTTATTCAGTTTAAAAGACAGAAGTCTGCCTTATTGCAAAATGTTGAACATGCTCCCCAGCAGTTAAATAGTTGTGAAACCTTTAATAATGTTGGCATTTTCACTGTGACAAACACAGATGTTGTAATATTTAAGTAACTGACCCATCTTCGGTGGTACACTTACAGGCCTTGTGCAAAGAAAAAGCAGATGGAAGGAATTTTAAAAACTAGTTGGTTGAATCCACGTGGAGCAGTAAGAAGGTGCAATTTGGCTATGAGATCAGCAACTATGTCTTGCATGAGCTGTCTAATGGGTCACTGTCTGTGGTTTTCTCTTGACTAGAGAAGCATCCTGTGTTAATTTTTTTGCTAGTTGATATGTGAGTCCTCAAAGAAACTTCACTGTTGACTTGATTTTAGCTGCCTCAGTGAGAATATAAGCATGCATTCTGCTAAGCCTAGGTCAGAGTATCCTCCCATCACCAGCAGAGATGTGGGAATCTGGATGTCCCTGAGGGGACAAACTTGACTTTCAAAGGCCGAGGGATCACGAAAGAAGAAGGAGCACCAGAGAAGTGTTGACATGGAGTAAGAGAGAGCATTTGGCACCTCTTTTGTGAGCACTGGCTGCCGAGGGGCATGAGATACCTCTCTACTACCTTTGTTATGGAAAGAGCTGAGTCTTACAGACATTCTCCTGGATATATCTCATGAGTTAGCTCAGCTGATTCCCAGCCCAACGTCCCGGCTTCTCATTGTCACAAGCCTGTGTCTGCTGTAGAGAACAAAAAGAGTACAAAGTGCTTCAGTCACAGCCATGACTTCTCTAGGAAGATAGAGGCTGCGTCCTATATATCTGAAGAGTTCCATGTCAGATCTAGTCCTTTGTCTAGAATAATTTTCCAATATAATTTTAATTGTCACAACTTATTACTTGCATCCCAGAAGCAACATCCTGTATAGAGGTTTTCCTTAATCTACGAAAGAACTTCATTGCACAGACCTTATTTAGAGACAGAAGTCAGTCTCTGCAGAGAGGTATTTGTTTTTAGTTTATATTAAGTATGCTATTTTTGTATAATGTGCAATTTATTTCCCCCCCATATACACTTACAAACATAATGACTACTGGCCTTTTGAATACATGCCATGAAAGTCTTCTAAAATGTGGAGTGTATTACATGCTAGGAAACAGTAGGAATCTCTTTGCTTCATTCGTAATGCCAGATATTATTGTGTTGAACAATTACTGTTTTAAATTATATTTGTACGTTATTAGCAATAAGGAATAGTTTAATATATTATTTTAAAATGTATTAAATGTGAGAGTATATGGGTATAATGTGGGAAAACCTTTTGGATGGAAAAGCATATCTTGTACTGAGAGAGGAAATGCTGAGTGATGCCAGGAGTTTAGAGTGGCTTGTTGCTCTGTTGCAGAAAGGGTGTGTATGTTGAGCACAAGGCTACACAGTTACAGACCATAAGCAAAATAAAACCTACTTCAATAGGAAAAGCCATTCACGATTCTAATTTCTAGACTTATTCTGAAGGACTTTGTGAAAACTCTTTCACAAAAATGATTTGTTTTTAACAGGTCTGAAGGCACAGATCATTGCCAGGATGCCGCAAAGAATGGATCACTCTCAGGGAACATCATGATATTTGGGCAAGAGGCTGCCCAGGGCAGGGCAATGAGGTGACTACCCTGTGGGTCAAGGGAAGCAATCCTATGGGAATCCCAGGGGGTAGAAGTGGAAAGTGCAGGAGGAAAATGTTCCAGGGCAGCAGATAGTCACTGCAGATGTGGCTATTAGTAACCCTGGCTGCAGAAAGAAAGTCAGGATTAAGTCTCCCTGAGCATGCAGAGTGGTTTACAGAGCTTCACACACTCATTTGAGGAGTACCACAGTCCCAAAAAAAGGATATATTGTTTTTTCATCCCTGCAGGGTTTCTACCTATAAAATTAACCTAAATGGAGATAGCACTTCTCTCTAATGATGACTTAGACCTTGTCTTCAAAACATAACAGCAATTCTGAGAATTTTAACATGAGAATAACTGAGATAGATAAGAGTCTCAATAAATTATGACATGATATTGTGCAGGAATACCTGCATGTATCTGTTCTGCATCAGGGTGATGGGGACTGGTGGTGTAGGATTCTTTCTGGATTTTAGTAAGAAAGACACATCTACAGACATAATAAAATAGCTGTTTTAATTAAGTAGAATAAAAAGAGTACAGATAATGAGCTAATATAGATAAGACTATAGATAATGAGCTAAACTTATGTTCCTTCAGATGCTGGGGATCTCATTTTTATGCAGCATCCTGGTTGCATTTTCCCATGAGATGCTGTGCAGATCCCATCCATGGAGACATCCCTCCTCCCTCCCATACAAAGGTACTTATAATTGTTTTTAAGACACAAAAACATATAGCTTCTCCTAGCACGTGTTTTTGCTAATGCCCTCCAGTGTGTAGCATGGGCCATCATGAGATGTTCCGGCACATTCACTTAAAGCAGCTGCTTAAGCTAAGATACAGGCTTCCTTTAGAAGTACAAGACCCAGTAGAGCTGCCCAATATCACTCCCTCCTTGAGTACAATGCATTCCACAAGGCTCCTAATGCAGTATCACAACATCTTACCTGAACAAGTCCTTCTGGCCCTGAAATAGACCAGTCTGTGAGTGCTTTTCATGTGCAGCACATCCACTTAAAAAACTGAAGCAAACAGCAATGAGATACGAGCTTGTGTTTTGCCCCATGAAGATGCAGAATTACTATCAGAAAATATTTTCACAAAGTAAGAGTTGGAGCCTTAGACAGGATCCTAGCCAGTATGCTGAAGTAGACCTGGGTGAGGGTCTGTGTCTGACACATAAAGTACAACCCACGTACTTTTATGGGAGTATATATTCATTAGGTTTATTATATCATCAATTATTTAACTTGCAGAATGTGCTTTATGAATAGGTCTTTGAGCACAAGTCTATTCCATTTTCAGTACCAGCAGAACAGTCCTATCTTCAGCAATTTCCTCTGTTATGTGAATCAGAGCATGACACTGATTGCCTCATGGCTTCTAGTTAGGTATTAAAGGAACAAACAGATTTTTTTCCTTTAACAAAAGTTAAGAGACAATCCAGCAATTATAGCTTTTGTCCTCAAGAAGATCAAATTTTATTTGAAGAATTTTGGGTGATAAAATACCTTTAATTAAACTTGCATCTCTTCAAGTTGACAGTCTTCTTTTGAGATGTTAATGACACTCCTGAATCCAGTCTGGTGGTGGTGGTTCTGCATTCAGCCCCTAAGCCAGTACATCCCCATACGTGCAGTTAGCACTGCACTTTTCATAGCTAAGTGTCAGCTTCAGATTGAGAAGTGGTACATTACAGCAAAATATCCACAAAGCTGGCAGTGTCTGTCAACAGCCTCCTACAAAAGAACCTGAGAGCCCAAAGCAAATAGTAGAAACAGGTATGATGCTCTAGCATGCCAAAAGATGCCCATGAGATAGAAGTATGCAAGGGAAAAGGGAGAAAGAAAGTAGGAAAGACCATTTGGAATCCCATCAGTGGTATAGTTTTGCTAAAAAAGCTTCAAAATTTTTCCACTTTTAATGTTATTTTAGGAAACTGTGGTGATGGGGAGTCTGTCAGATTGGAGAGGAGCTGATAGGTCTGTGGAAGCTCCTCTTCAAAACAGGACTGGGAAAAAGAAAGGTCTAGAAAAGAAAAATAATTGACATGTATTTTCCTGTCTGCTTACCTCTTTCCAGCATATCAATTACAGCAATTCTGGCTTTGGTAAAGGTTCTCCTCAGGCTAGATTTCTGGTGCCAGCCACACTGTGGCTCTGCCCAGAAGGTAGTCTTTTTGTCACAGTGAAAAGATTTTTTTTCCAGGACCACATTTAGCTTTTTGGAACCCTTAATTCTCTTATTTAGATAGGATAATACATCTCTGGGAGCACCACAGGGCTTGGAAACCCTGCTATGTGCCGAAAGGCATGAAAATAAATACCCTGAATTTAGTGACGTTAGCTTTTGCTCCTCCATCCCTGGAGTGCCTGCTGAAGTAATCATCAGCATCAGCCACTTGCTGGGGATGGGAGATTTTCTGTTGTGTGCAGGTGCAGCCCAAGTCCCTTCCTGTGGTGCTTTTAAACCTCAAATATCTGTTGGGAATTTCTGAATGCTCAAAGAATTGGACTGAAAGGAAGAAAGGATCAGAGGAACACCGTGATATCTCTGTCCTCCTTACCAATAATACAGCAAGGTCAATACAGCAACAGTTTACTATTTCAGACCTGCCAGATCAACTTCTCTATTGCTTCTACCAGTAATTGCCCAAATTTCCTCACAAACCAGCACTGGAAGAGGCCAGCACTGCACAGACGTGTCAGTGGGGATGTATCGAAGCATCAATCTGTTGGCCTGGGGCAGTGCTTCCTGCTGCTTCATGAGTTGCTCCAGAGGCTTCCTCTCAGCTTCTAATGATGGGTAAAATGTGGTTCCTAGGTCCAGCACCTACTAGATGCCTGCTCTTTCTCTTACTATTGGGTATGAGCAGCAAGCCTTTTGTAGCAGGGTGATTGCCCCATGCTAATGCTCCTGATGCCTCCAATGCACCCGCTACAGGACACAGCTGAGACCATTGGCACAGCTGGTGGCATCTCTGAATAAACATCTGAGAAAGGGAAAAACGCCACATTGCAGAGAGAGGAGTGAAGAAAGAAAACTGTGAGAAACAGCCCTGAGAACACCAAAGGGAGAGAAGGGAGGGGAAGGAGGGTGGTGCTCCAGGTACCAGAGCAGATTCCCATGTAGCCCGTGAAGGGGAATGAAGCAGATTTATTCTGAAGAACTGCAGTCCATGGAGAGGACCTACACTACCCCTATGGGAAGGAGTAGCAAACAGGAGGTGTTATGGACTCGACACCACCACCCATCCCCATCCCCCTGCACCGCTCAGAGAGCTGAGTCTGTTTGCCCATGATGGTAACTGAGAAGTCATCTCCCTGTCTTCACCTCAGCCGCAAGCTTTTTTTATCCTGTTTCCTTCTCCTGACTGGTTAAGGGCCTGGAGAGTGAGAGCAGATGGTGGTCATCTGGCAGGTGGCCAGTGTCAACCTCCCACATTCTTTTTCAGGATTCTTTTACTGGATTCTTTACATATACCAGGCATTCAGCCCTGACACAGGAAAGAAGAATCATTTAGAAATTACTTAAAATGCAAGAATCCCCTGCTGCCTCAGTACAGACCCCACTACAGCCTGAGTGAAACATGTAGATAGTGTAGAATGAGGTAGGATGACAGGTTACCAAAGCAGGCAGTTTGGAATTTCCAAAGGCCCCAGCCCAGATGAAAAAGCTTCGTTCAGACAGGATTTTCAAAGTGGGTTCTTCACCAGTTGCCACTCCTTTCTCTCTCCTTCACTTGGGTAGCTTGTTTTGATCTTTGCTAGAAGGATCCTGCAGCATCAGGTAATGTCCCACTTGCCAGCAGTCTCTGCTTACAACCAGCATTGTGCTCAGGGTAGAGTACAGTCTTTAGTTTGACTGCACTTGTTAAACATCTGCTGGAAGACATGAAAGCAGAAACGTTCTGTTCTCTGAAACCTGAAAATGAGAACAAACCTGCAAGACAACAGTTCACCTCTAAGTGAGAGAACAAAATAGTGCTAAAAAAATGCCTTGTTTTCTTCCTATTAAATACTGCACAAAGGGATGTTTTCTTTAACGTAACCTTTATCTCCAGTGTGCAGAGAGGCTTTTATTCAGCTAGCAGCTTTTAAAGGTTTTGTCTGTGCTCTATAAATGCCAGGGTGGTGGGAGACTGACATTAACTTCAGTCTGGAGAAAAGAAAATGGTTTGCTTGGAAGAATTGCTCCAGAATTGCAGTGCTGCTGTTTAAGTAGGGTGACCACTACATCACTGCTGCGGCTATCACAAGGGGGTATTAAAAGCAAACAAAAAAGTGTGGCTATTGCTTCTTGCTGTGAAGCACCAACATCTTTCTATTTAAGGCTTTTCATGGGTCTGTTACTGATCAGCCAGAGATGCAAATATTCACTAAAGTTCAGTGTCTTAGCAAAGTCAAAGACTTGCAGCTGGCTGAACAAACTCATTAGAAATCAGCTGGTTCCTAAGGTCTTTCATGAGAAAGTGAGCCATAGGAGTAGACTGAAAATAAATAGGGGACTATTCAAAGAGTCTTCCACTTCGGACACACCATAACATATTCAACATCTCAGTGCCTCTTTGATTTAATCAGATTTTTTTATGTTCATCAATATTTCAGTACTTTCTCAGATGGGCCTATTCATCTAGAGATAATGTCTAACACCTTATTTCTTAATTAATTTCATCTAGTTTTCCAGAGAGCAATAACTTATAATCCTGGCTTGAGAAAGAAAGCTATAATTAAATAATCTGCTGATGTCATGGACTGTCATGAACAGTGGAAAACTACAATTAAATTACAACCATTGGCTTTCAGTGCAAGCTGGAATTGATGGTTGTTTCCATATGTAATTAATATGTCTATTCTTATTTAGAAACCTTGGGCCAGGCCCAAGGCAGCTATAAACTGGTGTTTCCTTGTGGACTTCAAAGAGTACAACAGCTTAGATTGGCTGGAGAACTGGCTAAGCAGACTTTGGTGACTTATTCTGGGATCAGTGATGAAGCATCCACCTCTTAAAAATGATAACCAAGCAGCACTGGTTACAGAAAGACTTACAGCCTTTCAAAATCACCTTTGTCCAGCCTGACAGGTCATTCCCCATACCCTGTGCACATTTCTGCCTGGCTGTGTCTCTGCAGCACTCAAACCTCCCTTTCAGTGGTAACGTTGAGCCCAGACCTAAAGATTCTGGAAAAGATGAACACAAATGATGGCTGGCCCCGTCATCTCCATACAAACCTACAATCCCTATGCAGTCTCCATTTTATTTTGCTCTAGGTCCTTCTGTTTGACTTTAGTGTATGATGCTTCTATAAAAAGCCATACTGAGATGCCATTCATTTCCTTTTGCATTCATCACCAAAAGATGAGGAAAATCACAACTCTTTAGCATGGTTTGAGAGGTAGTGAGGGGTCACCACTCTTACCAGAGCTCAATGAGAACAGCAAATGCTCAGGACCATTGAAAACCTTACTTTTTTCTTCTTGATCAGCTATGCAAGCAGCTGATCAGATCATCTTTTAAATAAGACAGACTCATGGATAAAACTTATAACTGTAGAGGTTTATAACTGGTTTACTTCCAACACATTAATAAATTTTACAGGAAAAAGAAAAATAAACTTTTTGCAGCCTTAAATAAGTAAGCTGTTGGGTTTGGTTTGGTTCAGTTTGCTTTTTACAAATCACTAAATCCTTCTTTCCCTGATTTCTCCAACACAAATTCTGGAATCTCTTTCCTACCTATACCATCTGCCTGGCTATGGGTTGTAATTTCTCCCCATGGACTCCCCAGCAGAACTGGCCTGCTGGCCTTGCTTTGCCAGGCTACCAGTACACCACAGCTGGCTGTTTGTCAAGCAGGTACATAAGATCTGGAAAAAAGAGGCAGCAGCCAAAGACAGTAAAAAGGCTGAGAAGACTCCCAGCCTCTCTCATTCTCCTTCAGCACATAATGTCCCTGCAGCAGAGCATCCTGTTGTACTGCATCATAGAAAAGTGGATCATTTTCCCTGGTGTAATAATTTCTCTTTCAATAACACCCTTTAGGCAAACCTGAGCATTCATGTAGTGAAGAATTTAATTTTATTAATGGGGTGGCTTAAACTCAATTTAGTCTTGTTTGAGAATGCTTAGTCTTTTTCTTCCTTTTTGAAATGACTTTGTAATTTCTAAATATGTTGAATCTAATATTGGGAAGAGAGGGAAAAGAAGACAAAGTGAAGTGAAACATTTTACCTTACCTACCTCCCACCCAGTCTTTTCCTCTAATATTTGTTTGATGTAAATTTTCATGGAGCATTTTGTTCTGCTTCAGAATGAAAATAAATTTCAAGCTAGTGAAATTTCCTGTAAAATGAAAATTCTGGTTGCCACCTTGCACTACTATTTACCTGTCTCAAATGTTTAATAGAGCCTTTGAAATTCCAAAGGGGAACTAATGTGTAGAAAACAGTTTGTGGTTAAATCAGGTGCCTGTCCTTTGCTAGTCCTCTAACATAGTGAATCCAGCTTTCCAAATAAGAGAGAAGGAAGCAATCAGCATCATGCAGTGTTATTGGCATTCGAATGATGAGGTGAAGGAATGGTGCTTCTGTCTGCGTGCAGATTTCTGGGCTTTGTATAATGTCAGAGAGAAAGGACATTTCTGAGGCACCAAGCACACCCAGGTCTCTGAGCAAAAGCAATCCCACTAGTGGGTTTGCCTTTACTTGAAGCAGGAATAACCCAGACTGTCTTCCCCAGCAAATTCTTGATGTGCACCACAGGAACTTTGTCCCCCTCTACAATATGTAGAAGTTCTGACTGGGCTGGGACAGCCCTGTTGGCAGATCCTCTGGTGTTGACTGACCAGGTGGCCCTTGATAAGTGTGTATCCCAATGCTTGAAAGTTCCCCCACCCATTGCTCTCAGTGTAGTTTTTAACAGCCCATTGTACCGTTCGATTTTCCCAGAGGCTGGTGCATGGTAGGGGATGTGATATACCCACTCAATGCCATGCTCTTTGGCCCAAATATCTATAAGGTTATTCCGGAAATGAGTCCCATTGTCTGACTCAATTCTCCCTGGGGTGCCGTGTCGCCACAAAATCTGTTTCTCAAGGCCCAGGATAGTGTTCCGGGCAGTGGCATGGGGCACAGCGTATGTTTCCAGCCACCCGGTGGTTGCTTCCACCATGGTAAGCACATGGCGCTTGCCTTGGCGGGTTGGTGGCAGTGTGATACAGTCAATCTGCCAGGCCTCCCCATATTTATACTTCAGCCATCATCCTCCATACCAAAGAGGCTTTAACTGTTTGGCTTGCTTACCCTCTAGTTTGAGATCACTGGTCCCATTGTCCTGGCATTGGAGCATCCAGGTGATGATGTGCTCACCTGGAAGACGGCTGAAATCCTTTTGCATATTCCACAGCTCAGTCAGGGACAGGTATCAGGAAGTTACCTCTTGGTCTTCCTCTTCCTCTGTTTCTTCTGCCTCCTCTCATTCTGGTGTTGTCCGCTTTAGTTCTGGCATTGACCCTTCTTCATCTTCCTTCGCTGCATGAGTTGTTTTTTGTTTCCGTTTCCTCTTGTATATAACAACAAGCGATAGCAGCACAGATTGGTCCTTTGGTTCAGCTGCAGTGCCTTAGAAATGTCCCTTCAGAAATGTGCCTGTGTGCTGGACACAACTGATATTTCTGTTAAATATATTTTCTCCTGATGACACATACTACAAATGTTATGAAACATCCCCTCAGCTAATTTTGTGAAATAAGTTTGTTCAGACACACAACACATATATCAGAAAAGTAATAAAAGATGGGCACAGTGTTATTAAGCAGTGTTTTCATGTTAGCATTGTGAGGAGTTTGCAACAGGATCTAAACAAACCCATTAGTCACTGATGGAACCATTAGTAGAAGTAACATCTCTTCAAGTCCTTTCAGCATTTCTTGGTACACAGATAATAAGAGACTTCAAAATGAACTTTGAAAGTTCATTTCCAGGCAAATAAGCTCTCCTACAACTGGCTATATACCTTCAGTGTCTGACTTTTTCATTTACCAGAACTTGGAACAGATCTGACCCTTGCTAAAGCAAAACTGACCTCAGCAAAGATTGGGAGCTGGTAACACAGATGTACTGCAGGCATAGAAACTTCTCACTGACTTTCAGCTTTGGCTTCAGTTTGATGGATTAAAACAATTTCAAATCACAGAATAAAATTAACTTCATTCATACATTGCTTTGTACCATACTCAAAATTTTTTAAAATCACATATTTGAGGTTAAAGGCATGAACTGGGTAAGAGAGGACTCTTTCTTCAATCCTGACTAGCTTGGTTTACCTTATATCATTTCACATTTTTAAATCAGTGGCAATCTGAAGTAGCAAATTTACTTGGGGGCAAGTGTCTTTTTCGTTTCTTAATAACAGTCAGATCAAATCTAAAATCAGATCAAAGGATAAAACAAGCAGATAAAAGCAACCAAGCAGCTGCTCACCAAACTGATTTATAACTGTTTCTGCCAAGGACTTGTATGTCTAACTGAGCCCGACCCTGCTCAGCTTCCGAGATCAGACAAGGCAACAAAACACTGGCTCAACCACCAGCCCTCACTTACCACTTACTCTGTTTATTCTACAACTCAGAGAGCTAAGAAAAGTAGGGTAATCACCAGAGACCATAATGCTAGCAGCAGACTGGAACATTTTGCATTATACCACAACATAATCACAACTTTGCACTGAAGTAGCTATGGTAGTGCCTGTAATGCAAGGAGTTAAACTGTCATTTATTATGTTAGATAGTCAGATTGGCCATAGTTCGCAATGTAGCAGTTTGGAGTGTGCATATAATAATGGCAGGTCTTTTATCATATGCACGTAAGTAAGAGCAATGGGTTTTGCACCAGGGACAGCTGAAATCTGTGTAGTCACTTAACTCTTAGGCTTGAGCGGGGCTGAGCTGTCACGTCATGATTTCAGGCAGTGCTGCTGGTCCAGAATCCTTGTGGTGTGGGCTCCACAGCTTTCCTGCAGTGAATGTGGGGAGACAGTGTACTTCTAAGGACCTTTGCCCCTGGGGTCCTGCTGGATCTGGCTCCTTATCAAGCACATATCTGAACTAAACTGGCACTTTGTTGAAATGTCAACAGTTTCAGTGGGACATAGTCCTTCTTCTCTTCAATTTGTCTGCCAGGTTTAGGGAAGTGATGAAACAGAAGGGTGTGCTGAGGGCATCAAGGCTAAGACTAACACAGTTCATAGTGCAGGACTCGTAGACATGATAGGACTGGGTTTGGTGAGCCAAGGATTTGTACTAAAGCAAGCCTCTAGGCAGAGCAGGTCCAGGCAAGCGATTCTTCCTCTCTATCCCCTGCAGTGAGACCCCATCTGGAGGGCTCCCCAGCATGAGAAAGACATTGCCACACTGGATGGAGTCCAGTGGAGGAAACCAAGACAGGCAGGGGCTGCAGAACATGAAGGGTGAAGGAGATGTGGGGAAGCTTCTAACTATAGTAAGATCTGATGGTGATGGGAGCTTACTGCTCTCTTCAGCTACCTGCTTAGAGGACACACAGAAAAGGGAGACAGAGGTGCATACGTGGGACAAGGAGTGACTTACACAAGCTCCAACGTAGGAAATTTGTAAAGAGTAGCAAATGCGTCTCTAAGCATGGGGTCCAAGTCTAGCATAAAAAGGAAATAAGGAATGAGCACATACTCTATTTAGTGTCCTACTTGGAAAACAGACCACACTGACAAGAATATGGACTATAGTGCTCAGCTGTAGTATAAGTATCCGCTATCTGACTTTCATCATCTCATGATAATGCTTTGGAAACTGTGCCAATGTATTAGCAATTGAAATAACATTAACGTTGCAAAAACAGAGTGTATTGAAAACCACTCACAGGCATCCCAGCTGTCCTACATCAGCCAAATGTATGACTTGCTAATAAAGTAAAATACACTCTGGGCAATGGGAGTCAACATACCAAGCAAGGCAGTCTCTCTGCCTATGGAGACATGGGTCTGAGGGTGAGTGTCTCTCCTGTACATCCAGAGCAACACATAGGAAAGGAGGAGATACAGGGGTAAGAAACACAGGACTAAGAAACTATAGGAGGATACAGGAAAGCTGTCAAAACCATCCAGGCTGCAGAAGGCTACTTGGGAACTGGTCCTGAGATAAAATGTGCTGCAGGCTACACCTTCAGCCCAGTATGCAAGAATACAAGCCCAGTTCAGACTGTGTTAGAGAGATGTTGATACACAAGGGCTGTGATGAGCTTCCACTTGTCTTGAAGGAGTGGCAGATCTGCCTTTGGGAGACCATTCAAAACAGGGAGACTTCGGTTTCTTTCCCTGAATGCTGTGTGTGGTGTAGCAGCACGGATCGCTTGGCAGAAGTGGGCTGGTTACCAGCCCCATACACAGTTATCCTGACAACTTCTGCTGTACAAGTAGAAAAGGAATCATCTTTCCTCCACAGAACTCTTCTATTTGGCAAGTGAGATTGCTGGGAAAGGTACCAACAGCATCAGCTTTTTTCCTATGCTTTCATGCTCAATTATTAAAATATATTGAGCCTCACTGAATAATTAATTCACTTTGTTTATGTCATGAGAGAGGGCAGCTGTTGCCTTAGAACGGCTGCAGATAACTTTCAAAAGACAGGATATGAGTAAGGAGGACATTTCTGAGCCTGGTCAGTGGCACGGAGCAGCCAGGGATGGCTGGTGTTTCTGCCCACACTCCTGTTTGCATTTGTTTGAAGCAGGACTACTCTGGTGAAATAAAGGTCCTGGCAATGGCAAAGCCTTCCTGTCCTCCTAACAAAAAAATAACTGCAAATGACCCTTCACAGTCAAGGTATAAATGAGTTTTATAAAACCTGGAAGTTCTTCTTTGTCATCATTACTTTCAGAACCATTTCAATTTTGGAAAGAAGTTTGGTATAAACACCAGTATGTATTTGACTTTGCAGAGAGAAGTGGTTCAGGTGTGCCTGCTGCCTGCACTGATGAACACCCAGTATCGCTGCCCCAGTTACAGCAAAGTAGACCTTGCAGGAGGCGGAAAAATCAAGTGAGTTTTACCAAGCCAGAGGCCAAGCAGTGTGGGCTTCCTCAGAAATCAACCAATAGTGCTGGAAAAATTCTTCTGACAAGTCACTGCTCTCTCCCCAGAAAATACCTCTTCAGCAGGCACTTTGCCTGCTCCTGCCTCTTTCCTCTGTTGGTCTTCCAGTCACCGCTGGACCATCTTGGACCATCTACTATGTCCACAGTCGCATGTTAGCACCTTTGAATGGCTCCTGCTGACTCTGCAGCCTTCCAGTGACAGCAGCTGATAGCAGCAGTGAAGACAAGTGCCCTATGATCCTTGCCTTGTTGCAGGATAATCCCCTGGGAAATGGATCTTATCTAGGAGCCAACTTGGAAAAAATGTCTCTTATATCTCAGAAAGGTAAGCAGGTTTCTCCTGGCAGTGGGAAATCACGTACCAGTAACGGTAGGAAAATTCCTCATCTTGGGAGGAGGCGGGAGGAGGCAGGAGGAGCTCAGTCTCTCTCCCAGCAGCTCTGCAATGCCTGGGCTGACCTAGACAGACTGGTCCAGAGCATCCCTGACATATCCTTTTCTGCTGTGGAACAGGAAGCAGGAGCAGAAAACATTCATGACAGACACCTCTAGAAACACTGGTAGGAAGCAAACCAGGGGTTCTTCTGCAGTTTTGGCAGTAAGAACCCCTTTAGATAAAGCTGAAAATGTGTATCAAACCAGAGTCAACCACAGCGATTTGAGCCAACTATGAAAGAGCCTCTGTGTGCTCCTCTGACCCTGTGAACACTTTGACCATACCTGTTTCCTCACATAAAAAAGCAGAGCATGGATTCCAGTGGCCATCACTATGAAGACTTTTTTGAGGAGCTGATCAAACTGACACAGACTCTGCTGCATGGACAGGACCATAGAAATGCATTTGCAGCATCACAGGAGGTACCAGATGACGATTCCTCACAACTGTCCATTCTGTTTGCTCTCCACCATCCTTTCAAGGCAATCTTTGTGAAACAGGGAAACTATGACATTGCTGTGGCACCCCTGTTGGCTGGGGAACATCTGTGATTGTCCTTCAGCTCTGCAGAGCACAGTAACCTGCAACAACCAGGGCAAAATTTTATATATCATGTGATACTGGGGTCAATATAATGAAGTTCAGGATCAGCCAGTTTGAAGGATGACACCAAAAGACCTCATTACAAACTGGGAAGGTATTTGCTGAACAATAGCACTGCTGAGGAGCGCCTCAGGAAATCATAAACACCCACCTGCTGCAACAGCAGTGGACAAGGCACATACCTCAAGTGAGCATCATTATCACACATCACATCAGGAGGCAACTATTTCCTCCCATTCACTGCTGATGAGACTGCATATAATTGCCTTCTGGCTCAGGCCCTGAGCAGAGGATTCAGGGACAGGATATTCCAATGCCGAGAGGCTTGAGAAATCAATCATCTAAGGATCTTTCCACTCAGCTTAACATCTACAAGGCCATTCATTCAGGCAACACTTTCATTGATTTAACTGGGGTGTTTTGCTTTGAAGAGGCTTTTAGCATGCTGGAGATACAGCCCACTGGAGCTAGGGGACACCCCAGTGCTTGAAGAGGACTTTACAATGAAGAGAGTAAAAGCTGCCAGGACTTTTTTCAGTCAGAAATGAGAAAATAGTGATACCTTCCTCCATCAACCAAAGTGTTTGTCAGCAGCTGGTCTGAAATCTGACTCTGAAGCTGTGGGCCTTGATAAAAGCCCCATTCTTATCTGTCCATATCTAGTACCATTAGTTTTGCAGCTAATAGCTGATAGATATATCAGTCAAGATTAGTCAAGCTGTCATGCAGAGTGCAAATTCTTCCTGTTGAAGAAGCTTTATTTTAGCCCACTTTGCCTCTGGGAAATGCTCCAGGCTTGGGTTTTGATTTCTGGAAAGAAAGTTTCAATTAAAAGTTTGAAAGAGTCTGGTTTGTAGGAGCTGGGTAAATCCCTGCAGAGTATTTCCTGCAGGCCTCTCCTGCAGGATAGCAAAAACAATACTCAGGAGGCTTCTCATTGACAGTTATATACTTTTCAGCTAGTGGGGAGTGAGTGGCAATATTTACAGGAGGCTAACGCTGTGCCCTGTGTTTCTTTGTGTAGTGTTTCTGCAGACAGCAGGTGCCTGACCTCACACCACCAGCTACTGAGCACGGATGTGCTAAAGTCTGAGCTCTCACCCTCTGTGCCTTTTGTATTGGAAGGGGCTTACCAGGGTGAGGGGCCAAAATACAGCCTTTGAGCAAGAGCTGAGGTTCAGGGCTGGTGGACATGAGAAGAAAAATAACCCCTGAAAGACTTTATTTTTTGTTGAAATCTAAGGAAACTGAAGTGTATGGAAATACTAATGAAATCTATACAGAGAATACAGCAACATCCTGCACAAAGCTGAAACTTTTCATCCTCAAGGGCTCTGATTTTTCTGTATAAATGTGGAAGTTGCATTCAGACCAGATCCACAAGCTGTATTCACATCGCATACTGATGTGCAGAATAAATCTCTGAGCCTCACTGCTGAGAGCAGGATGCTAACAATTAACCTGAGCAATAGCAGCGGGTCACATTTTTAATGCTATGCATTGTCAAGCAGTTCCTATGCTGTGGGTCACAGGTCAGTTGGCACTCAGTGGCATATTAAGTTGGATACCATCTACCTCCTCTCCATTCTGCTTTCAGGGACAGACTTGAAAATAATGTATTCTTTTGGCCAATGAGAATTATTAATGGTTGAGTGTGGCCTGCTGTAGGAGGCATAAGGTTATTGATAACATCTTTGTGACCATTCCTAATATTCCCAGTACATCCACTGTGCACATAAACTATGTTAATAGTCAGTGAGATAGAGTTTTCACATATGATGGCTTTCATCTGGATCTGTCCCTCCCCACAGTGGTTTAGCAGTGGTGGGAGCAAAGCATCCTTTGGCCATGACAGAGGCTTGCTCTAAACTCAGCTTTGACAGTTATGCTGAAAAAGCAAATCAACAAATCCTCAGCATAGAACTAGTTGCTGGGTGAAAACCTTAGAAGAGAGGCAGGCTACATGTGCAAGCTCCTGGTACAAAAACGTCTTTCGGTACAACAGGCTTTTAGAGTTTGGAACTAGTGAAAGAGTGCTTTTTATGGAGATTTTTCATAGGTGTGTTTGGAGAGGAACAGAAAGAGAGAAAGAATATCTGCAGTATGAAGTCACAGACATATAAAAAAGAGAGTAGGGCACTATTACTAGAGTGGTTTTTGTGGTCACATGAGAAAAAACAGTGCACATAATTTGCAAATGATAGACCACATGATTCCCTCTGGGTGTTTTCTTTGGTTGCATTTTTTAAAGTTACTGGTTTAGTCTCAAATGGTTAAAAATTAAATAAAACAGAGATAGAAATTTTTGTTTTAAAAATCTTTTCTTTGGGGTTCAGCTGTGTTGATTTTCCCAATCTAACTGGTGCAGTCTCTGCTGAAGCATCTTTCAACAGCCAGTAAGCTTCTCTAGATATGAAATGTTAAGGCACCTTTCCTCTTTTTCTCTCTTTTTATTTTTTTCTTTCTTTTCTTTTTTTTCTTTCTTTTTGTTGTTTTGTTGGTTTTTTTTTTCCCAACTCACAAATATTCTGCAGTGGTTATAACTAGGGAACTCAAATGCACCCATAGAAAGTTTGTGTTCACTGCAACATCAGCTGGCAAAGGAAATGGCCACTACTGAAACAGTCTAATCCCTGAAGTGACATATTTTGGCAAAGAAAAGCTCCTTAGAGATGAAAGTTTTGCCAAGTAGAAACTGTTCATTTCTGTATTAGGGTTCTGTGGGTCAGAACTAGGGACGTCCTCTCGGTGTTGTAAACTATCCACAAAACGTCACAACAGCATTCTACTTTGTGCATATTAATGCTAAAACTTAAACCGTTTTGCCACAAAAAGGAAATGGCACGCTTGGTTTTATAAAGTAATAATTCCAAATTAAATAAAACATTCTGCCTAAACATAGCGTGCAGATTCACAGAGGGGAAAAAGGTACAAGGGATCTTTCCTCTTCCACTTCAACACTAGTCGGTCCTAATGGGGAATGAAATTCTGCAGAAGACTGTAATTTCCCTAAAAGCTTCATGAAAGAAAATGCATCTCATACTGATGTCTTCGTGTTTTCTTTGTGTACTTGGCAAAGCAGGCAGACACAAAGATGACAGGGGGGATTTGTTCCTAGCTTATTGCTTAATCATTTAAACAGATACACCAGCTACCGTATTTTATTCAAAGCCTGAGGTCATTTATGCTGTCATGGGTATGACAATATAATACGTTGGAATTTTCCACAGATTCAAACTGCTCCATCAGGCTCTGGCTCTTGCTGCAGTGGAGCCAAGACTTTTCCACTGTTAAAAACTATTACCAGCTCTGTCATCAGTAACCTTTAGGCAGGGAAAGTCACAGGACAATCTAGTGCAACCTTCTTTTCATCTGACTTTGTAAACAGTTATTAATTATTATAATTAAAATGCTGTCAAAAATGTTTCATAAAGACAACATTTACAGCATTTACACATCCTGGGAAGGATATTTGAAGTGAAAGAGAAAAAAATATTCTCATATTTTAGTAATAGCAACAGAAGTTCAAATCACTTAATCTGGGGAGTCATTCATAAAAATGCCATCAGAGGGACTTGGTTTTAACCTCTTTGAACCTTCCCAGCTTCTACTCTCCTGCTTTTCCTGAAGGTCCTAGTATTTGCAGGCAGCAGTGTCCCTGCCTACTCCAGCAGCAAGCACAGGCTTACACTGTCTTCTAAATGCCTGTGTAGAAGCTACTCCCTGCAGGAAGAAGCCGTTGAAAAAAATGAATATTTTTAATATCGCGAAACAATTTGTGAAAGAAAATAATTCCCTTCCTCTTGCTGTGTGATTATAGTTCACAATTTTATTATTAACTGACGGCTCTCTGGAGGCTCTTGTGTTATATTTTGCAATGTGTTGGGGGTGGGTATAAAGTACTCCCTTAAGCAACCAATGCTGTTGCTCTATCAGGAATCTGTACAGCCATCAAACACATCCTAAGGCCCCCAGATTGTTTCTTTTTGTGTTCCATTCAATGCTTTTGGTTCAAACAGATAAGAAGAAACTCTGCTCCTTGAACCAAGTCAGCACACACAAGTCCAAAGCCAAAGTATTTCTCAGGGTTCGAGGACAGACCCTTTGCTCTTTCCCTGCTTTCACAGTACTATTTCTTTCACCCCAGTACTGGGTGCCAATGATGCCACTGAGTGGGGGCTGGAGTAAGCTGCAGTTTGGCATGGCATGGTGCCGGGCAGCAGTCCTGCTTCTCCTTTCATTATATAGCAGGCACATCACTCCCAAGGAGAGAGCTGCCAGGTGAGCAAATGGGTCTGCTGCAGACTCCAGCAGACAGGATTTTTCACCATTCAGTGCTAACTGGCCGGAGCTGGGATTTAATTTTGTACAGTAGACATATGGGAGTCAGGGCAGCATCTGTGTTATTGCTGCCTGCTCTCTGGCAGCCAGGCAGCTCCAGCTTTAATCCAAGAAAAGCTGCCGTTAAGCATTTGAGGTCCTTATTTTCTTTTTAAGTGGGTCCCCACAGCTTTCAGGCTGGAATGTGGGGATTTACTCAGGTGTTTCTTCCGGTTTTTAATGACAGAAGGTCAGGCAAGAAGGCAGACACGTTGCCTGGACCTGTGTATATTTAGAACTGCAGAGCAAGCCTGTATCTGTCACCAGATAATGTCTGTGCTTGGTCCTTAAGCAAGAATAGGTACAGCAGCAAATAGTGTGCTAGATAAACACAAGAAAAGTGTACAGCTAGCTGCAGGCATGATTTGGGGAAAATAGTATGTGAAAAGCTGAATGAAGTGGTTTTTTATCCCCAGAGAAAGAAAGGGTGTGGAGGAGGAGGAGTGGAAATCCATGCTGTTTGCTGTTGTCACCACAGGGCATTTCTCAGAAGTAGACATTCTCTCAGGGAAAAGCAGCACTGGAATTTGGCCGTGTCATAAGCCACCAAGCTGGGACAGTTCCCAGCAGGGGATACACACCTTGTTGTCCCACTGATTACAAGCCTCTGGCGTGATGCAGTTTCTGCTGCTCATTCTGGAAGAGCAATGCAATGATCCAGTAAACTGAAGCCAAAATGATTTTCAAGGTGGCCTCAATTTTAAGTTACCTAATATCTTCCAGACCTCCTTGCTTTGTATAAGCACAGTGAAGCCTTGAAACTCAGCTGAGTGGTGCAACATAGACCTGGAAATGGTGTTCTCCTCATGTCAACCAGGATTTCTAAAATGTTCTGTCACTTCTTACATTGTTCCTTGGGAAGACTAAGTCATCTCACTAAAGGTATTTCTGCTTTCTTGATATTTAGCCACCACTCAGTTTCTATTTCTTCAGTTTCAGTCCACTTAATTTGGGCATTTTTGACCTGAAGTGATGTGACTTCTGAATTAGGAAATGTCAAATTCTTGCCAGATGAAAAAATTAAAAATTCTTCTTAAGAAAGCATAAAATCGATTAAAAGGACTTGGCAGAAGTTTCTGCATTAATGTGCATGAAATGTCTATTAATGCACATTGTACTTACATTGGAGGTATAATCATCATTGAACCTATAGATAAAATGAATAGCGTGTTATTTCCCCTTTTATTTTAGGGAATTTGCTTCAGATGCAGCTGATGCAATACAAGTTGGTATCACACAGAGATCTTCTGGTATCTGTGGTACCAACAAATAAACAGGAATTACTTTTATACAACATATAAATGCAGCAAACATTATTTAAATTACCTTATGCAGTGAAGGTGGGAAAGGAATGCAAAGGGAAAAAAACATATTGTGAGATAGTCTTCACATGTTCTAAAATTACTTTTGAAAAAGATATTTTAAAGTCAATATTTTACAGAAGAGAAAGAGAAATCCAGTTAAAAAAAGACCCAGATTATGAGGTATCCGTAACTAGCCACTCTAAATAAACTAATATATCTGCCATGTAGTAATTTACTGTAAACGTGGTTTATGGTAGATTGAATGTGAAAAAAGAGAAACATAGGGTGAAATATAGTTGATGGGGAGAAAAAGAAATTCACTGTCCTCTAAACCAAAGGATTTAAGAAATTTCCTTATGTTTATATTGTTAGGTTTGTAGCTTAGAAAATGAAAGTGGAAGGACATCAACAACCCTGGTGTCAGCTCCTAGAGATCCCTGAATTTCATATGTCTGGAGGGCCATACAGTTGTCCAGCTGATTATACAAATCTCATTTTAAAAGTTAAATTTCACAGGTCTGCAAGGCTAATTTGGAAATTTTGCAATTCCTTGCAAGATTCTCAGTGGTTTCCGTTCCTAGTTTTCATGGAACAAGGACTATAGTTAAAGACTCTACTGGTATGAGAATTTTGGTCCTTGGCACTAACAAGCACAGGTCACACAACCTCCTATGCATCTTCAGTAGTTTCTAGAGTCAGTACTTGCTGAAAACCTATTACAGGGTTTGTGACTAGAGTTGAATTCCATTTTTTCTTTCAAAGAAATTCTTTCCCAACTCTTCTGATCTTGGTAGGGATAGCGATGCCACTGCAGGGAGCCATCCTCTGCCACACAGAGACACTTTATGCTACTGGGTACAACTACAGAAGACAAGCAAAGATCACAGCCTTCCTGGCATTAGTTGCTACTGAGAAAGATGGAGTCCATGTCATACAAATACATTTTTCTAAGATTTAACAGCTTGGTCTGATAGAGCCATCTGGGCTTCCTCCCTAACCAGTGAAGGAAGAGCAACACCTCCACAGTGAGATCAGACGAACCCTGCTGCTGTCACTATGGAATTGGTACCTGATTTTCTCTATTGATGACATCAGCCAGATTTTGGGCTCAGACTGAATTCCTAGCCTTAAGATGAGCAGTGTTAGAGGAGATGAGCCCATCTGGGCTTATCCACCTAGCCACAGTTCCCATCTCCTCCTCCTCCCGTCTCATTTAAGGTGCAGCAGGAACCAAATTCTCATTTGACACTGCCATGCTACATCACTCCCATGCAAGAATTTGCCCATGTCTTAAGTGGACATTAGGAGTTAAGGGCTCACTGGTACTCATGGAGAATTCATCCTCTGGAAATTATTCATGCTCAACACTGGGTACTGCCTGTGCATCCCCACCCAAGTCATGCATGGATGTATTTAAATTGCAGATGTCCAAAGAGTGTTGGCTTAGAAGGAAAAGCCAGTAATCTCAGTGCAACACAGCAGGTCACTGTGCACTGAAGAGCTGAGTACTCCTCACAGTCACTAACCTTAAGTGGTAAGGGATCAACTTCTCTTTCTCTACTGACATCAGTTAGAAAGTTATCTGAGGTGAAGAAGTTTCTTTTTCCATCTCAGTGTCTTTTGGTTTCATAAGAACTAATAACATCTGCATGGACTTTTTCACCATTTGCCATAGCAAATATTAATGTCACAAAAATAAACCACACCAAAGAGCAACAACAAAACAAAAACCAACCAACCAAAACAAAAACAACAAAAAATAACCAACAAACAAAACATATTAATATCACTACTTTACTGGTACAGCATTAAAGTGTCCTTGTTCCCTTTAGTGTCACTGCTTGTAAACTTGCTTTTGCAGGCACAAAAGTAGCGCATTTAGTTCTGCATCAAGCAAGTTCAAAATGTTTCAACATCTTGTGCTTCTCTGGGGTGAGGATGAAACTTTGTGGCCACCAGTTTGGACAATATTCTGTTTTTCAGGGTGGTGCATTAGAGCCAGATTTGAAAGTCCTTTTAGGTTTCAGAAAGAGCAAGTAGAGGAATATTAGAGATTTTCAAAAGAGTTCAGTTTCTCAGTGCTTTTCAAAATCCCAGGAGGCCTCTGTCCCTTATTTAAAGCGACAAAATAGCTTGAAAAATTTGAGACTTCCAATCTAGATGCAGAGCTATTTTACTTTGAAGCTATAATGTCTTCATGTGTGGAGAATCCATTTATATAATTTATGTGAGTTTTTCCTTAATAATAATATACTGCTAATTGATAAAGTTAGTCTGGAAATTAGCAGCAGGTTCTAGTCAACAGAGTGATTGATTTTAGGAAGAATGATGGGTAGCAGCAAGTGAAAACAGTGAGTTTAATCAGCTTGTAGGAAGGATTACATGCTAGGCTTCATTGGCAAAGCCAGTTCTCATTAACAAGAAGGACCTCTTCAGCCCATGGTCTCTAGTTGTATTTTTCCTCTTTCTACACAGTACAGCTCATGAGATTAAAAAAATCCAATAGTTACAACTGGAAAAATGAAAAAAACAGGATACATAATTAGCATCCTTTTCCCCAGACCTCACCAAATCCTTGCTAAGCAACCTTTTGGTCTAAGCTGGACTATTTGCAGCACACAAAGTGCTATAGGGTGGTTAAAAATGCTGATCCTAGGGCTCTACTACTTCTGATTTTAAAACTCTCCAGAGTTCACTCTCTTTTGCCACTGCAGGAAGGCAGAGATCCCTGTCTGGGAAGCAGCTCTGGTAGCTGGAAGTGGGGCAGTGGGGGCCTGGGCTGTTCCTGTCACCCCATGAAGCCTTGCTAGTTGTGTCCCTCTGATCACCCCTTGGAGAAGAGAGTCTGAGTGGTTTGTTCCTGGTTAACAACAGAAAAGCAAAGCCATGTAAAGCCAGAATAAACCACTTTGACAGTGCAAGAAGATGCTTGCATGGTACAAGCCCTTATCCAGGCTGACCTGTACTTAAGCATTTCTTATTAGAAAGACTCTGCCAAATCACTCCATGCCAAACTGAGGTCCAAGAAATCATGACTCCAAAGATAGAACTAAGAATAAGCTTGCAACAAACAGAATTAATTCTCAACAGCAGCCATGCTTCTTGCATCCCTAACTCAGCTGGCAGCTGGCTGCATCAGTGCTGATGGTCTGTGGGCAGGATTCATTCTTTCAGTTAATCCCTACATTTACACATTTCTAAATTGTTAATGTTTCCTACCCTCCTACAGTAATGTTCCACACAAAACAAAAATCATGTTTCTGAGGCATTGTTTCTCTAGGTAATGTAGTAAAAGAGTATCATACGTGGGATTTTCACTCTCTAAACCACAAATTAACTTTACCTGTGCAATGAAGCTCATTTAAAATATACATTGTATTTTTTATTACCTCACTATCAGCTGCAAATCTTCACTGTCAATGACTCTTGAAAGTAAATTACAACTAATTATTGAAAGCATTGTTAATTGATCCCAGAGAGTATGTATTGAGAACACTCACATAATTTAGGTGTCTGAACATTTTAAATTGTATTTTAATGTTTGAGTCAAAATCTGATGTTTTTCCTTGGCATCCATCTTTTCACAGTCTCACCTTCCCTTGAACCACACAAACTCCCACTTCTTGTGTGCAATGTGCATTTTTTGACCTTGGTGTTTAACAGAAATTTATAGACGTACAAATACACACATTCACTTCTGTGACATTATATCTCAAAAACATTTCAGACAAAAGGCTCCAACATACACACTTCTCTCCCTTAAGAGAGGAGGTGAAAGAAAGGACATTACAGAAAGTACCCAGGTTCCTTGAAAGTACCACAAAGTATTGCAGTGGTGAAATTGGTATGAAAATTATTCCGGGGTTTCTCTAAAGAAAGAATCACAAAGAAAATACCCTGGTATACATAAACTGGAAAGGACCTTTTGAAACATGAACTTTTCCATTTTCCTTTTATATTGGTGGTGACTATTAGATGAAACATACATAAAAAAAAAAAGAAAGAATTAAATCTGTGTCTCAATGAATACATGACAGGGCTATCTTCCAGAATATAGCTGAGCCTTGCAGTGATCCTTCAGGCTTCTCTGAACCTGCATGATTAATCCCATATGATTTTATGCACTGACAATGTACAGCTTTGACACATAGGTCAGTTAACTGATGTCCTCAGTTTCATTGTCCATCTCTCTACATGGAAAACAAGAGACAATGTGATGGTTTTTCTTTAATAGCTTTATTGTGCAGTAGTAGTAAAAGACTTGCCTAGTCCTCACTGGTTTCATCAGTATATTGACAAGAATCATAGATGATGCATTTCAAGCACTGTGTGCAAAGCGAGCCACTTCTGCTACGCAGTGGATATCAGCTGGAGGAGCTAGAGAGGATTCAATCAGAGCAAGTGCTGGTTGCCCTGATTTCTTTTTGCCTGAAGTAGTTCTGTCTACCACAAGAGTGGAGACATACTGCAGTGGAGACATATATTCTGAAAGAGAAATATGGCTATTTAGTTTTCTGAGTCTTACATAAGATTTCTCTAATTAGCCAATTGCTTCTTTCAGCAAGAGCTTTCAAAGAAACATAACTAATAAAAACCATCTTTCAAAGGCTGCCAAAGATAAGATGCATGAAACCTACTCAATAGGGTCAGACTAACAGGTAATGTCCAGCATTGCTTATAATAATTTTTTTATGAATCATGGTATAACTACTAATATTGTGAAAAAGGGTAACTAAGTTGATAATGATACAGATATTTTATCTTGTAAACATGCAGAGATGGACACTCAGGAGAGCAGGAAGAAGCATAAGAAGTTTCTGAATCCAAGTGAGAATAACCACTTAATACAGCACTCCTAGGAGCAGACATCATTTAAAAACAAACAAACAAACCAGTTTATACAGTTTTTGCCCTTCTGTTTCCATCACACAGAAGATTCTGGTGATTGTCTACAATCACAAAGGTACAACTGCTATTGAGAATGTTGATATGCCATTACTTTTAATCATTATTATGAAGAAAGAAAACCCCAAGGGTCATGTGTATGTATTTTTATATAGTTATGCTCAGATAGATTTCTCAATCACTTCTTATGTTTCTACAGCTTTCATCATTGCTAACAAATCAGCTTATATTCTAGATCTTTTATTATTCCCATTTAAACACAGTAGTGATACAGTAAGTGTCTTAAGTAGAAATGAAGCTTTCATTAACTGCAAAGATAATTCAATACACCACAGCATGGGAAAACTGTCTAAACAGAAAGAAGGAAGGGAGCAAACTGAAGGGGACTGCACAGTATGGATCTGGTCTGAGTTCAGGGAGCAGCAACGGAAATGGGAGAGGACGTAGAAGGAGAGGTCCTTGACATGAAGCCTGCTAGATACTATGGGCAGACCTGCAGGGACTAATAGGAAAACAATGTCTTTGATGGGTTTATTATGTTGGATTTGTCTTTGCTTGTCTGGGGTTGTTTCAGAAGTCCTATTTGTCCCTTGTCAAATTGCACTTCTAAAAGCTTGAATTTAGCCCTCAGAGTCGTAGAATCATAGAATCGTTAGGGTTGGAAAGCACCTTAAGATCATCAAGTTCCAGCCCCCCTGCCATGGGCAGGGACACCTCACACTAAACCATATCACCCAAGGCCTCATCCAACCTGGTCTTGAACACTGCCAGGGATGGAGCATTCATAGCCCTCCTGGGCAACCCACTCCAGTGCCTCACCACCCTAACAGGAAAGAATTTCCTCCTTATATCCAATCTAAACTTCCCCTGTTTAAGTTTTAACCCATTACCCCCTTCCAATGCTTTGCAGACCAGCCACTTATTTTCTGATAGGAAGTAACATACCAGGTCAAGTTACTGCTGGTAATGGAATTGACAGGTTCTTTTACAAACTTAGAGTTCATAAGGCTATTCTGTCTATTTCGAGGACATACTTTAGCCTTGATTACTTGAAACAATATTTAAATGCAACTGGGCACGTTAGCAAAGAAGCCATACAACCATCAATGCAGCAAAAAACTAATTCCCATTCAGGACATAAATTCCTTCCAGCCCATTCTCCATCAAGGATTGCTCACCCTGACCACTGGCACGTTTGCACAGGCAGGAAGCACAGAGCAGTTTTACACAATGCTGGCAGCAAAGTCAAAATGTTTTCCAGTTTGAGATCTAAAAACTACACAGTGCTGCTTTCTCTGTAGAGAAAGGTTGCACTAATATAAGATTGTGTCAGAGGCAGGATTTCAGACTGGTTGTTCTCTGGCCATTCTGTGTGACTTTTGTGAGCTGTATCAGTATTTCTCTGTTTTCTCGTAGTGGTAGACATGAAATACAGACATTTTGAGTCTGTCAGTATGCTTGTCTTCAGCGAGCTTGCTGTCACCCTGCTCTTGTGACAGCCTTGCCCCAGTACATGGTAGGATGGACAAGGCTGCTCTTATAAGGAGGGCTGCAAACTCACAAAGAGCCCTGGGTGCAATCCAGAGGTGAAATGTCTCCACTAGTGGCAACTTCATCCATGCTCCTAAAGAGATGGTCAAAGAGAAGATTGAGATTATTTCTTTCTCTGCCCCATCCCTTCCCTATTCCTCTTTCTGTTGTCAGGTTTGTTCAAGTGTAGGACTCCTATTAAACACAAGACCTGCTCAGGAAGGCCTGCAGAAAATGACCAGATTTCCGGAATAACATACATACTTTCAGGAGAGATGGAGCACGCAGTGAGTAGTAATTGGTACCATATCCCCATGCACCTAGTAATCCAGGGAGCTCAATTAAATTACCATGCTCTATTAAGAAAAGTATGTGACTACACAGTTAATGACACAGAACATGCACAGAAAGAAGAGCAGATCTAAGGTCTCATT
Source organism: Pezoporus flaviventris (assembly GCF_033815535.1). Lineage (NCBI taxonomy): Eukaryota > Metazoa > Chordata > Aves > Psittaciformes > Psittacidae > Pezoporus > Pezoporus flaviventris. The sequence continues at coordinate 7,235,974 of NW_026892603.1, forward strand.
TTCAGTGTCTGGCTTTTCCTACCTTTCAAATGATTAATGATATTTAGGATGCCTTAATATGTCATTTTTTGTCTTAAAACTCATTGGTAGTTTTTCTCTTGAAAGAGAGACTTGACTGTTGCCTCAGAGAGGACCCTGAGTCAGCAATAAAAGACAAAGGCATGGTTAAACTAAGCAGTTTCGTGACTAAACATCACACAGAGTCTTTGAAATATGGCAATAAATTAATCTTGCAAAACACACAAACCAGGGATGGATACTTAATAGATGAGAATGTTCAGACCTCTCTCTCTTTGCTATGTCATCTTTGTAAGCTGTGCAAACAGCGCAGCCTGATACTTACTGTTAAACTCCTTACTCCCCAAAACTCTTTTCTATCCAGGAAAGATGCATATTGATCAAGAGATTAATCATATTTAGCATATGAAAGATGGATTCGAAAAGGTTGTGGTTATTGAGGCCATATTCGTGAGTACCTCAGTAATATGGATGCTGTATGTCACTGCAGGTGCAATGCCAAAAATGCATCATGGTCAAAGAATGTCACATAATGTGGCAACCTACTGTAAACACAATTGTCCTATGATCAGGCTTTAGGATAATAACATGGAGTACCTCAAGGGAGTATGTTTACACTTACACTAACATCTACGGAAACGCCATAGCATATATAGTGCCTATATATGCTAATGATTTCCTTCAAAGATGAAGGAAAGATAACCTTTTTCAAATAAATTGCTATCTGAAAAATCAGTACCCCGCTAAAATGCAAATGACTCCCTTTCATCTCTGAGTCACGATATAATAATTCAATATAATTTGGTATGGAATATGACTCACTGCTGTCGAAATCATTGGGACTGAGGCTGGATTTTAAATGTGAGCAAAATGTAAGGTTAGCTGTGGAATAATACAGTAAAGAAGGTCAAGTTCTGAAGGGGGAGCTAGATACCACTGTGAATTACGAAAGTTGCCTTTTCGTATGCAGCCAAATGCGTGTGTCCAGTGGGGGAAAGGTTGGTTCATTTAAAAAAAGGAGGATGTTATACTAAGTGAAAGCTATTGTCATGTTTGCCCACATCCAGGGGCAGTCTTTTCATGCTTTGTGAATCACCTGGGCAGGGATCAGGACTGCGGTCACAAGAAAGATGGGATAGAAGACACTTAAAACAATCATTGTAAATGGATGGTTTGCAGCTGTTGCTGGCAAAAGTAAGGAAATAGCTTTCTTATAACAAAAGAATCTCTTTGAAAAATATTGAATGTGATGCTGTTGGAGATGTAGCATTCCCATGTCATTCAGTATAATTAATGAGGACGGAAATTGGTATTGATATTAGCTAGCACCCATGTGCAGGTGCAGAATTGGAATGGCCAAGATGGAAATGTCTGAATTGTTTTCTGAATGCACAGAAATGGGACTGTTATAACAGCACAGACATATGTAAATGTGGGACTGGGACCAGGGAACATCCACTGTTCTGTGCTCTCTGGAGAGAGATGCTAATATCAAAGGTCTGGACACGAATACAGATGAAACATGCTTAAGCCTCTGGGAAAAAAAGCACAGAGGACAAAAAGGATGAGGCAAATTTCTAAGTGCAAGTAAAATTACTGATGTCCACTAAAACTGTCAAGTTTAATTAACCAAATATTATGTATAGAAATAGAGAACCTTTTAGGTATTTCACGCTCTGGCTTTCTTCAAGGCAGATTTTGCATACCTTTAAGAAAGGACTTTTCCAGATTAGGGTAATTCCTACATTAATTTACACAATTCCCCAAACACATCTTGCAGCAAAGGTCCATCTCTCACCATTTCCCATCTCATTATTTAGGGTGAAGCTTGAGCTCACCTTTGGGAGTTTCATGGTTGTGGGAGATGATTCAGGGAGAATATGATCTGATATCTGCCACAGTACTACTTGTCCTCTTGGGCAGAGGCTCCTTTGTGCTGTGAAAAGATGCTCATAGCACATCTTTGTCCTTGTGGCAAGCTGTGCCAGGACTAACACTTTGAAGGTTATGAACCAGCCAAGAAAATTTGTCTTTCTGGCAGACATACTTGTGGCTATGATTTTACCTATTAGGTATCTTTTCTTATATGATCAAATCAAAATAAACACAATATAATTAGAAATCAATATGTAAATGAAAGAGATGAGCAAGGCTGATAGCCTGGATGGCAAAAGGAAGGCACTGGCAGATGAGAAGGTAAATGAGAATGTTGAGTGTTAAATATGTTTTGCTGAAAGCAGTAGGCAGCATGCAGCCCTTTCACTTCCTGCCACAGAAAACATGTAGCTCCTTGTTGGGATTTTGTTGCTGCTGGCTGTTGGTCTATGGGCTCAGAGCATGCTGTCTTTTTTCACAGCTGCTATTTTCTCGATCTCTTCCATATAATGTACTTACCCACATAATTCCAGCTCTGACTCCATGCTTAATAGTGCTCTTGTGGTTCAACGATGCCAAGAAATCATAGCTCCTGCTGAAGTGCTTGGTGCCTTGAATACAGCAGGGACTTTCTTACCATTCCTTTCCTAGGTTGTCTAATGGACATTTCTGAGAACTGGGTCTACGCTTAGAAAATAAACAGCAACAAATGATCAGTATAGCCTTCCTCTCTCATTTTGGTGAAACCAAGCACTTAGAATAAGAAGCAGCCAGGACAAGAACCTCAGCAGTGTGCAACTGAATTCTTGTATTTTCAAATGACGCCTTCTTACAACTTTATAACACAGGATTTGCACCTGTTAGGTCTACTTGATATCCTATGTATAAACCCTATCCGAGGATAAAAAAATGTCCAGAAGAGTCAGATGACACATGTTCAAGCCTTACCAGCCATGGTTTTGCACCACTGTATGGTCTGAGGAGTAATTTGTATTTGAATTAGCTTGTTCTGTGTTTCTTGCCCAGGAAAGTGATTCAGGTATCCAATATTTCATTTACATTTGACAGCTGTGAATAACTGTTATCATGCTCTAAATTACTAGCATACATTACAGTTAGTTTCTATTTTGGCAAAGGATTGCCTTACATTTGAAAAAATGCTACAGTTCATATTTTGTTTTTCAGAAATTCATTTCCTTGTCTATAATACCATATGTTTTGAATTTGCATTTGCAGTATAATACTTGTATCTTTTGAGACATGAGAATGATTATTTAATACCACAAACAGAAAGTATAATCACACAATTGCTTTGTTGAAGTGCAAGATGACTCCTGGAAACATGAATCAATTGAGCAGATAAGCATTATGTTAAATAAATCCTCAAAGTAGTATTCTTCCAAAGAATCTTACAAATATTACCTAAAGATGTGTCAGCAAAATAACCTGGTATCTGAGGGGGCAATAACCACATTTTCTTATACTGGAGCCATGAATTATTTGCAAGTCACTAATTTAATTAAAATATGCATGAATAGTAAGACCTATATCAAAGAAAACATTCAAGTTGCATTTGAACAATCACAAAATCACTATTATCTAAATTTGTGTTACAGCCAAGAAAAGAAAAACATGGGAAATGTAAAGGAAGGGACACTGAGTCATGTAGTCTTTTGACATACTTGGGCTGTTCATATTCATCTCTGAAGTCCAGTACAATATTCTCTCCCATGTGCATTCGTTCCCCTTCACTCTGAGCAGTGACATTTTTCTGTTTGCTTCACTGCCCATATTGTTGCCTCACATTACCCTTCCCTACAACTCCAGGATCCCACGATAGTATTTGGAAGGACTGCATTTTCCCTTTTCAGATTCGTCCTCAAGCCTCACTTCTGCCAAGTAATAGTGGTTAAGGATGAGAGAATACTGCCGGTAACTGGATTATCAATAATTATATCTTCCTAACATTTTAGCATCATGTCCATTGACAGGTTCAACAAGTTCAGCATTGTGTTCCATTTCACCCTGAAATACTTTGCGCATGGAACGTAGTGCAAAAGCCACAGAGCTTGTACGATTTAGATATACTTCACAGGAGGCATTATTCTCCTCTCTAGCAGATAATAGAGAATCTGCAGTGAATCACAACTCCATTGAAAGAAAAATGAACATGGCAGTCACAGACAGTAGATGACAAAAATGCTGTTAATTTTTTTACAAATAATATATTAAAGGGGTAAATCAATGATGGTTCAAGGGAAAAGTTTTAGCAGCATCTTACTTTATTTCCTCTCTGATTTGGAAACAGCCCTCTGGATCTGAAAGGAAACAAAGGTGTGTCATCTCCTTGGTTATCCAGGAGTTGACATTTTACTGTGTTCATAAAGAATTTATTCTTTCTAATTCCCTGATCTCATGTGATCACAGTTAGCACTTCTCCACACCCAGAGGAATCCTTCTGGGGATTAACTAATGAAAAGTGCTGTAGTTCAAGAAATGCATCCACTTTGGCTGCTGTTATTGGCTTTTCTTTGGCAGTCGAACAAATATTGATATTTGAGGTCCCCAGCTACTGGCTGAAATTTCTTTCTTCAGTCTCTCGTATGGGTGCAGATTAATATTGCTTGCAATCCACTTCCACACAAAAATGTAATTTTATATTGTGTTGCAAAAGTGCTTTTTCTGTTTACAGTTTTTCAGTTGAAGAACAGATCATTCTTTATCATGGCCTCATGTTTCTCGTGATTTGCACAGTCATTGGGAGTTAGATTGCTTAGGACATAGGATTTTATTTTTTATTTATGCTAACCAGATTGTATAGCCAGACACTTTTTTTTGTTCACACGGGGATGTCTGGAAAAAAATATAGGAAAAAAAACCAAATCTCCTAACGCTGTGCAGATATGTTATTTCTTAAAACCATCAAAACAAAAGAAAAAAAAAGTATGTGTCTCTGTCTTACACTACCCCAGATCTTACTGCTTTTGACAGAGCACCAATCCCACTCCAAAGCCATCTGACCACCACCCAAAGCCAATGGTACTGGTGTGATATTTAGACTGGTAAAGACCTGGAAGGCTGCAGACATAGGCATTTGTGTTGCTGGCTTTTGCTGAGAAATACCTGTTGATATACAGTAGCACTGGAGGGAATAGTTCTAAATAAGCAGGCACCTTCGAGGGCAGAATCCTGTGAATTAAGGTGTTCATATGAGCACCTTGGTACCATTTTTTAATGTCCATTTCCCCTACAATCTACATCAGGATTGAGCCTGTAAAACTTATAATAGCTACAACATGTTGTCAGTACAAGGACAATACAAGGAGGTGTTTCTTCTGAGAACTTCCCTAGAAACAAAAAAGGACATCTCAGATTTTGGGAAACTCTCAAAACCAGCTATATGATTGCTGCAAGATACATTGCTTTCAGGACATTTGTCATATTGAGCATTTAAGTGACACATCGATTCACTTTGCAGTTTATTTAATATTCCGATTATGCCAGATCTGTATTTCATTTGCATTTGGAGGATACGTGATAATCAGAAGAATTATTTAATCTCATCCTGCATTAGTAAAGATTTTTCATGACTTCAGATATTAAGTTCTGCAACAGTGATAGTTTTCAGTTAATTACTCTCAATGACATTTTCTTGTTCACATACTGTTGCATACAGAAATTTCCGACACTGTCTTTTTACTGTTATCTGATCTACCTAATGAAGTTGGACCACAATATCTAATACCACAATATGTGAAAATTCATCAGCAAAGGCAGTGTTATTGGATTTTTGAAGCTGATAATATTTGCTATACCTCATTGATTTGGGACAGTGACTTCTGACGTCTTCACTCCTTGAAAATAGTCATGGAAACCTTCCATATATGGTGTGGTGTCTTCCCAGGATAAGGCAGCTCCAATGGTATTTCAGTCAGAGCGAGACCCAGAAATACCACTGCAGAAAAACATATGGGTCATTTTCAGACAGAGGCGGTCATTATAAGTCCAACTGCTGATATTAAGGACTGTTTCTGTGCTTCTCAGGGCCCACTATACCAGCTAAATAATCAGATAGTAGATCCATACCTCCTTATTATACATTTCTTACATTTTTACACAGAAGAAAACAGCAGAACTGGCTGTTGATTGTCTGTTTGATATTTAGCTCAACTGCAGAATGATAATGAAACAAGAATTTTGTGAGTTATGAAAAAATTACAGTTTTCAAGGTACCATCTGAGTCTATTTCATAGAAAGCTAAGATGTTCTCAAATGCAGGAAATTGTGTTTGTTAAGGTTTTTTATGAAGTTAAGGCTAAATTGGTTGCTAATCTCATCGTCTGAGATTTTCATCTAGTTCAATTCAACGAGCTCAAAGTTTTGCCTGCTCCAACCTACAGTTGCATTGGTTTAAATATAAGAGAAACACATCCAAGTGTTATAAGGTAAAACTGAAGTTTCACAAATGATACCTCAAATGAGAAATTTTATAAACTAATTTTAAGTTCACAGAACTGAAAAGGCTACTTACGCTTACTTATAAAGAGCTTACCTCTTAAAAAGCATTATTTATAAGTGCTATATTTTGAGAAATTGTTACATTACTCTTTAATAGACCCAGAAATGAGTGATCAGGCACTTCTTATAATGCTTTTTTAGTTTCAATCACTTCACAAAGTATCTGAAAAGCATAATCCTATTTTAAACTCATTTGCTCCACAGCACAAGTGCAGAGATAGATTGATGGCACTCTTTCATTTCCCATTAAATTTGCATTGAAAAAACTCAGAATATTATTATTATTTATACCCATCTATTTTGCAATAATGATTGAAACTGCACAGTGTGAGATGTTTTCACAGGTACAGCTTCATGCGTACAGTTCGTAATGTAGATAGGCATGTGATGAAACAAAATGGTGACTGTAGTTTACACACACTTGATTGGTAGGCAACACAAAGTATAGATGGAAATGGATTTATCTAAAAAGCTAAGGCAGATCCAAGAACTGATCTCAGATTATTTGAATACAACTAAAGAAAACTTTGAAATTTTGCTCCTAAAAGAAAAAAGTTTTGTTCCAGCTCTTGTGCTCTGCAATTAGCATGAAAAACAAGGCCATCTTTAAGGCTTTTAAGCATGAAAGACTACAACACGGGAGGAAAACTGAGATGCTTCTGCCTCTTGCAACAAAAATATGTAGCGGTACTGAAAATTAATGATGGACAATTCTGGCACAGCACCAGAATAAAACATCTATTATATTGACATAATTTTTACTTCTTCTAACTGATTCTGATGGAATCTGATATATTTCGGCCAGCCTTTGTTCCCTTGCAGGAATTGTTGACATAGTATATTATAGCAATCAATCAATATCTGATAAAATGAATGAAGCTCTTTCATTACCTTGAAGCCCATATTGAATTGCTCCATCTGTAATGGGACAATATTTTACCTTACTGTGAGGGACACCCCACCCTGCTTTCAAGCCTTGATATGTATTGTTCAGCTTGTTCAGTTGGAGAAGATTTATGTACCCCCTTTCCCAGCAGCAGTTAGCATAGAGGGCAGAGGAATAACCAATGATGGACAGCTGTGGCATTGCTTTCTCACTGTGTGCCATTTAAATCTTGACTGCTAGGGAGGGAGAAGGAAAAAAGGAGGGTTTCCAGAAATGGTCAGTGTGAACTGAGAGATGGAATTACTGCATATCTATATTATTCATGCTACATAACCAAAAATGCAAGCCCTTATGGCCCTTCATGCATCACTTTGTTGCCAGATAGCGAGGAGGTCTGTGCTAAATCTTTCCCAGCATCTGGCCTGTTATTATTAGGAGGCAGAAGAATAAACATGGTAAACTCCAATAACTGCTTTACCAACAGGATTAATTGCTGGTGGCCCAGTGGCTGGATAGTGCACGTGGCTGTAACTTCAGTTCTCTAGGTGGAGAAGCTGAGTCTTTTCTCTAATTTCACCACACAGTAGGGCTGCTTTGCTTCCTGCTTTTCTCATCTTTCCTCATTCCATATCTCCAGCTTCATTACTGATAATAAATAATTTACCAGAGTTAATAAAGTAATTTTGCAGTACCAGCTCCAGTGCACCTAAAGGAAAAGGAGTATCATTAGTTCCTTTGAAATAGCACAAGCAGAGCCAATGGAGGCTAACAACCATGACTGTTTGCTTCTTGACCAGACAGAAATATAGTCCTGGCTTTAATTCTGTTAATGGGAGATTAACAAACTGTATTTCCACTAGCCTTACGAACCTTGTTTGAGTGTTTGTGCATCATAGCACTGGCTCTTTTAAGTCCCCTGAAACTATGCACAGAGGTATTCTGAAAATATTACAAAACCAGACTTAAATCAGCTTAGTGATCTGCAGAGCTGTTCAGCGCTAAATCAGGCTCTTACATGTGAGATGAGAATTTTTATTTTGGCTTTGCACAGTCACAGCAGAAGTGTGGTGTTTCAGAGCAGAAGTCATTGGCATGTCCCTTTGCAACATTGCTAGAACTCTGCCTGGAGTGCAGCTCCGGCACCCTTGCCCATCCGTGTCCATATCCAGGTATGCAGTTAAGGTGTGGAGCCAGCCCTAGCACCAGTTCTGCAGGTCTGGTTGGGGTAGCAAGGGAGGAGTCTAGTCCTGGAGTTATTTTACAAAAGCCTGTTTCTGAAACCTCCAACTTTCTCTTTGCTCTTGGGCGACGTGCACTTGGCCAAGGGCTGCTCATACTCTTAGTCCCTAATGCAAGTCCTCAGAAGACTGCCTCCTACCATGGAGGAGGTAAGGGCTGAGCATCTTTGCAGCCTCACTGACCTCCTTCTCCAGGAGAAAGCAGTAACCAGCAGACACCTGCACAGACTTTCCAATGCATGTAAAGGCTCTAAACCCCTTACATGCAAAATCCCACTGCAGGGCTGAGCAGCTATCAGCTAGTGGCACACCAGGATCACCTCTCCAGTGCCCTTGACTCCAAGCAGTGCTGTCATCAGTGCTGTAATAGATAGCACTCTTGAGCACTGTGGGGAATAGGTACTAACTAGTTAACATAGCCCATTTTGCTGGCTATAGCTGGAAGTCGATGTGTCTAGGGGAAAGCGCAGCACTTAATCACTCACTTTAGGTGCAAATTTTGAGCATGAAACTCTTGCCAAGTTGAAGCAATTATTTTATTGGCTGGAATAAGTGATTATGAAGCTTTCTTGGCATACAATTAGCTCTTTCTGTTTCTTTTTTCCAAGCATTGTGAACGTTTTAGAAGAAATACCAACCAAGAAGAAATGATTCAAGATAAAATTATTCAAGAAGCATAGGGCAATTTTTATACTTTAATGTTATCTGCACTATAGGAAACATGGCAGGTTCTGCATTTTAAATTTGGGGAATCAGAATAAATGCTTTTAAGAATTGCCTTTTATGTGAAGTGAAAGTAAGAGCAATGACTGACTGTAACAAGGGTAAAGCATCTTTCCAATATCAGAGATGGATTGTGGGTTAAAAGTTGACCCTTAGATGCTTTTTCTGATGGTCTTTGTTCTGTAATAATCAGATTGAGAAAAACTTATGTAAGACAGTTGAAATTAATTCCACTATATGCAAGACATGTCAGGGAGCAGAAGTGACATAACTTGCAGGCATCCAAAGAAAAGAGTAATACTTTGGAAAAATTCAAATGGCTCCTTCCTATCATCCTTCAGAAGCAGAGATATATAGACAAGGTTTTAGACTTGTAGTTCTTCCTACTTTTTTTCAATTTTAGGAGGAATTGTGGGTTCATTACATTCCATAACCTCCATTAACCTTCACAACATGATAGATTCAGGCCATGATCTGCCTTGACAGGGGGTGGGAAGCAGAGGAGGAAACTCATGGATGAGGATACTTTGCCTTCAGACAGATTTCATCTTGTTCTTATAAGGATATATGAGCAAAGCACTGGGCTCTTCCATGGGACAGGCATGGAGAAGAGGCAATAACAACCTGTGAGCTCTCAGCTTGCAAACCAACTACCAATTGTCAGGTGTCTGATCAATTATCCAGCACATCAAAACTTTACAGGGGTACAAACATAACAGGAGGGTGAAGTATACTGGCTTGGGGGTCTGCCTGTCTTTGGGTCTGCCTTCTGCTGCACAGAGAGGGGGGAAATCAGCTATGCATGATCTTGCTTGTGCAAGAAGTGGTTTCTCATAGCCCAGAGAATTCAAAATGCCCAGTGGCTTCATTTAATGAGTCAGTCTGGCCTTTCTATTGAATAGCAATAGCTTGTGCTAGGAATATATTAGAGAAAGAAAAATAAATAAGGAAAAAAAATCTGTTTTGTGAGCAATTGCAGCTGTCAAACTGCTCTCAGTCTCTTTCTCTTTTTTCATTTTATCATTGCACAAAAGATGTTTGCTTCATTGTCTCCCTCTCCAGGCTGGGATGCCTTTTCTTGGGGATTTAGAGACATTAAAAGCAGAGAGGAGCCAAATATAATTCCTAGGCAGCCAGCAGCTCTATGAAACCTGAAATTTCCAGAGAGGTCAGTGCAAATTCTACAGACAGAGATGTTTCAGAAGAGACCTCTGCCAGGCACAGAGATCTCTAATGTACCCAGGAACAAAGTATTAAAGGGAGATGCAGGAAGACAAGTCTGTCAGCCAGAGTAGAAGAAGGACAACTAAAGCCACACTGTATTGCCTTGTTTCTAGCTAAAATGATGACTGCCCTTCCTATACCCTTGTTCTCCTCCTGGCAGCCTGTCTCTAAGCCTTCTTGAAACAGGGGCTGGACAGTTCTGGGTAAGCAGGTTTGATTCAATATCTACTAGTTTGTTTAGGTCTAGAGGTTCTAGAGATAAATATTTTGGTTGAAAATGGTGAACAGGTCTTTAAGGTTAGGGCTGGGTATTCTGCCTAAATGCTCAGAGTTTAATAGGGCTTGTATATTGAAGTGAGCCCTTACAATTCTCCTTATATTTATCAAAAAGCCATCAGAACAGCAGCTCTGCTACACCACAGACATATAAAACTTCATTATTAATCAAAGACTTTCTCCCATCCAATCTATCGGCTGTAGCCTAAATCTGCTTGTTCTCACAGGAGCCGATAGAGCTTGCCCAGCATGGCCGACATACCTGGGAGCAACACTTGTCAGTTGTCCTGGCATGTGATGTTTCTGCAGGGGGTACAACTAGCCATTGCAGGACTTCCTACAGTGCTGGGATAGAGCTAGTATATGCACAAAGCAACATACTGTGAGAAACCAGTCTGGTAACTACAGTGTAGTTTGTACTGGGTCTGGCTGAGATGGAGTTAAACTTCATATCAGCCCCTGTGGTGCTGTGTATCAGATCTGTGATCAAAAGAGTGCTGATACAGTACAAGTGTCCTATCTATTGCTAAGCAGGGCTTGTACAGTGTCAAGGCTTTCTGTTTCTCACCTTGCCCCTACAGTGCATGGGTTGAGTGTGGGCAGGTGGCTGCGAGGGGACACAGCCAGGACAGCAGACCCCAGCTGACCAAGGGGGTATTCCATACCATGTAGGGGATATTGCATATCATATAACATCACAATCAGCAATAAGACTGGGGGTTGGTCTTTCCAAAGTAGTCATTGCTCAGAGACTCAGTGGCTGTCTGCAGGTGGGAGGTGGTGAGTGATTGCTTTTGCATCACTTAGGGTTTTTTTTCTCTTCCCTTCACTTATTAAATTGTCTTCATCTCAATCTATGAGTTCTTCTTACGTTTGCTTTTCTGATCCTCTCCCTCATCCCACTAAAGGGGAAGTGAGTGATCAGCTTGTGGGAGTTTAGCTGCTGGCTGGGGTCAACCCATCACACGTTATAGAAGTTATTGCTTTCCTGGAGCTGTGAGATTCCTCTAGTGCAGTTTTCTGGAGTTTTTCCTTGGCTTTCTTGTAATAATTTCAGCAGTGATTCAGGTACCTATACTGCAAGATAAACAAGAACAGTAGTTGAACGGGGGTATCCAGGTATTTGTATTGGTACAGATAAAAGCTCATCTAAAGTGTTGCCATTTTTGAGGAGTGCTTTTAATGTTGTTTTGTATCTTTAAATATCTTTATACTGTTGCAGAAAATTAAAGAGGAGATGTGTACTAAAAAACGGCAGTACAGATCTGTTGCAACGTTAGGAAAATGTCATGAAAAGGACTTTCCAGTCTGGGAAACTGAGAATGCAAACTTTGGTTTAGGACTGGAACAAAAAATTGCGTTTACCTGTTTCTTCCTTAACAGGAAAAAAAGAATACTAAATAAAAATTCAAGCTCATGATTTTTTCCATTGAATGCAAAAGCGTTATAATAAAACTTATTTGGTGTACTTATTGGTACATTTATTATTGGTATAATAAAACTTATTGGTGTACATATTCTGCTTAAATGACAGTGATTCAATTAATCCCTTCAAACAGAAGAGAACACAAACAATTTCAGTTTAAAGTTAGCCCAAATACTGCATCTTTGCCATTACAGATGAAAAATATTATCTATACTCTGTACTAGACAAATGCAGACCTTCAAACATATAAAAATATGGATTATTTGGAGAGGGAGGAACTGTACATATCCATTATTAGTTGTCATGTAAGAAAAAGGTGATTGAACTTAAAAATTTGTTATTTTATCAGTGAACACTTTAAATGCATATAATCCAACAATGTTGGGTCATTCATTTATATTTAGGTCAAAAATAGCACAGAATCCCATCAAACCATATAACACCGTCTATATTCTGAGCCATTTAAAAACAAACATCAGTCCCTACTTCAGAAACCAAAACGTTACTACATGGGTTATTGCTATCCTGGGGGGAAAACCCACATTCTGAGAAACTCACAGTGAAACTCCCCTTGACAGAGTCATTCCCTGCCCTTGCCCAGTTGGTGCCAAGGCTGCTGGGGCTGCAGCTCAGCACCAGGGACCCCCGTCACTGCAGTGCCCACAGGTCAGTGAGGATGCCTTGGTCACACACCCTCTGTGTGATTTGCAGCATTCTCCATTCAGATCCTCTTGGGTTTATTCTAATAGTTTCTGCTGGCTTTTCTCACACATCTTCAGAAAGCAATCAATGCTATGATAAGGTATATTGCTATTTCTTAGTTAAGGAAAGGTTTATCATTGTTTATTTTGCTTAACTGCAAGAAATAGAGGGACTTCAAATGTGATTCATGCCTTTCCTGAAGGGCACACACACAAAATTATGTTTCAGTCAAATATTTCTGAGATTAAAAATGTAAACATCATAAGGTATCTAACCTGTCAACTGTTTGATGTATCTATTAGTTTTAATGAAATCAATATGGATTAAGGCTACTGGAAGGCCACAGCCTAACTTTGGACAAGTATATTATGCTATTTTGAGAATTAGAATTGAATTGAGAATATTGCTTAATGGTGCTGCTAAAACAAATATGTTTTTTAGAAGGAAAATACTGGCAGAATTACATGCTCCTGGAGAAAAAGAACCTGTTCATAAAGGATTCTTCTATTCGATTTTGTATGAATAAATTAACTAGAACCCAGACAACCCACTACTCCTAAGGGTCTGCTTCCTATTTCTTAAACCGTACAGTATACTGAGTTTATAATCAAAGAATCACAGAATCGTAGAATAGTTAGGGTTGGAAAGGACCTTAAGATCATCTAGTTCCAATCCCCCTGCCATGGGCAGGGACACCTCACACTAAACTATGTCACCCAAGGCTCCGTCTAACCTGGCCTTGAACACCGCCAGGGATGGAGCATTCACAACTTCATTGGGCAACCCATTCCAGTGCCTCACCACCCTCACAGTAAAGAACTTCTTCCTTATATCCAATCTAAACTTTCCCTGTTTAAGTTTAAACCCATCACCCCTTGTCCTATCACTACAGTCCCTAATGAAGAGTCCCTCTCCACCACCCCTATAGGTCCCCTTCAGATACTGGAAGGCTGCTATGAGGTCTCCATGCAGCCTTCTCTTCTCCAGGCTGAACAGCCCCAACTTTCTCAGCCTGTCTTCATACAGGAGGTGCTCCAGTCCCCTGATCATCCTCGTAGCCCTCCTCTGTACTTGTTCCAACAGTTCCATGTCCTTTTTATGTTGAGGACACCAGAACTGCACACAATACTCCAGGTGAGGGCTCATATGAGCAGAGTAGAGGGGCAGGATCACCACCTTCGACCTGCTGGTCACGCTCCTTTTGATGCAGCCCAGGATACGGTTGGCTTTCTGGGTTGCGAGCGCACACTGAAGCCGGCTCATGTTCATTTTCTCATCAACCAACACCCCCAAGTCCTTCTCTTTAGGGCTGCTCAGAATCTCTTCTCTGCCCAACCTGTAGCTGTGCCTGGGATTGCTCTGACAATAAATAATAATAGATATAATATATAATATATAATAAGAAATAATAGATAATAAATCTAATACTGCTATGATTTCCTGAATAGCTATCAGACATCTTTTATAGGAGATATCTTATAGCTAACATATTTTCCCATATTCACTGTTACAAGCAAAAAGAAAAAAAAAGAAAAAAATTAAAAAGATGCATTTACTTCAGTTTTCTTTTAAAAGCAGCCTTCTATTAGGATATAAATAATTAATTCTAAATTTTCCAAAGTGACAAATTTCAGATATCTTATTGTGAATACTTTTTTGTGTTGATGTTTTTTTGTGAGCATAGAGCAAATCCTATTTAAAAAAAATGGATTTTTTGGTAGCTATTACAATGTGAAGTTTGAAGTCAAGCAGTAATTTTCTATACTACATCTTGCAAAGGACTTGAACATCTGTCTATGATATTTTCCAGTGCCTCCTCTCATTGACATCGACTGGGAAATTCAAAGTTCTCAGCAGCCGGTTTATGTGTCTATCACTTTTTAAAGATTGTGAGTTACAGGGAAATTTGACTATTTTCTTTCCGTTTCCTTGGTGCTGACAGCAGGCACTCTGGGCATCAGAAACAAGAGTGAAAGCAAGAAATAATACCTGTAGATCTCATTTCTGCAGTCTGGCTGGGCTCAGCTTGGAGGGTATCACAATGTAAATTGGGTTCTTGGAACTGCAAATCTTTTCTTATATGAAGTCCTAATGCTCTAGGACTTGGTTCTACAAGGTGTTGAGCCCTCTGAAACAAATGTAAGTGATTGATGAGATATATGCCTGAAGACAGCCTGTTTCAGTGTGTTGCTGCTTTAGATGTTGTCATGGTTTAAACCCAGTCAGGTAACTTGTTCACCCACTCTCCCCCTTTTTTCCCTCCCCCTACTCCCGGAGGGATGGAGAGGAGAATCGAAACGAATGTAACTCCCACGGGTTGAGATAAGAACAGTTTAGTAACTAAGGTATAACACAAATCACTACTGCTACCACCAATGATAATAATGATAAAGGAAATAACAAGGGAAGAGAATACAACATCTCACCACCAGCCGACTGATAACTCCCCCCCCAAGCCCGACCAAGCTATGACCGATACCTCCTCCAACCCCGCAGTCCCCCAGCCCTTCCGGCTAACTCCCAGTTACATCCTGGGCATGACGTGCTGTGGTATGGAATACCTCTTTGGTCAGTTTGGGTCAGGTGTCCTGTCTGCTTCCTCCCGGCTTCCCCTCCTCCCTGGCTCACAAAGTCCTTGGCCAAACCAAAACATCCTTGTTATCAGCTCTGTTCCCAGGCTGAAAGTCAAAACTGCACTGCACCAGCTACCAAGAAGGAGAAACATGACTGCTACTGCTGAACCCAGGACAGATGTGAACACCTTCCTAGGATAAAATTAACAGGAGAGTTGCAGCAGTGATTTTATCTCTCCCAGTAGACATGTTATAGAGCACAGTCTGTAAGTGAGAACAGAGGGAGCTTTCTGACACTGCATCAGTCCTGTCTGCCATGCCACATGCAGGGTCTAGCTTCTAGAGGGACCACAAGGCCAGGTGGTGTTACCCAAGCTACGCAGAAATATCTTACTTGAAAGATTTTAAAACAAACCCATTTTTTAATTTACTTGAAATGACTCCTTGTCTTTTAGTAACACCTGTGAAAAAAAGTGGAGAAGGTTTTGTGTCTTATCAAAAAAGTATAAAAAAAAAACAATTAACAATGCTCTGCCGGTACAGATAAATAGCAAAACCCACAAAGAGTCAGATCACATCTTCCTCAAAGTGAGTGTCTCTGCATTTCCATCAGGAAAATGTAATCAGGAGGACTGTACTGCCTTCCCCAGCAGTGGAAGAATGAATGGGCTCTGCTAGGATTATTCATACAGGAAATTTGATTGCTAATATGCATTAAAAAGTGATGTTAAGATGTTATGACAATGAGGACTACCAAGATCAATAGAGAAACTGATGTTCTGGAAAACCAGATCCAATTAGATGGAGATCTTGATGAACTGAATATGTCTGCTCTGCACCAGCAGTACACGACAGCCTCAGCAAATGCATTGAGTTTGCTGTCTCCAACTCCTGTCATGGTGAGACATGTAGGAGAGCATCAAAAGTACCCTAAAGGCTTAGGATTCCTAGTCACTGAAGTCCCCTAAAGGTCATGAGCTCTCTGGGCAAGCAAGCTGAGCAGAGTCCATGCTGAACATGCAAGCCCCACCTGTGCCCAGCACCCTGGGAAGACAAAATGAGTGCCAAATTATTCAGATAACCGTGCAAGATGGCAAAAATGGACAATTTCCTCACCCTTCTGGAATATCTTTCACAACAAAAGAATAGAAATACCTGTAATCACAGTTGTTTAAGGGAAAACATATTGGCACAAATACACAAAATTGTGCTCCAGCCGTTATTTATCTGTCCAAATGTTCTGTCTCCTGCTGGATTATTATTACATTAATATGCTGGATTACTATTGTTATTCTGTAACACTTGTACAGTATTTCTTCCTAGCAAAATGCATTTTGAGGAAATAAAGAATAGTTAGTGTGGCTTTTTTGCCTAGAACATGTGATCTGATTTTTTCTAGCATTAAGTGGGAACTACAGGTTAAGACGAATCTCACAGTCCCCTGTACCTTAGAACAAGGCAGAAGATATGACTTTGGACCTGAATCATTTCTTAATATGAAAAATATATGCCTGTAATAATCATGTTAAGCATAGAGAAAAGATAGAACATTATATTAATATTTTGGGCTTGTTTTAATATGATTCAGAAGCCAGCAATCTCGCATAAACTCAATTTTAAATGTGAAGCCTGTCCTGCCAAAACATATTATGTACTTTGCCACACCAAATCCTATTACAGTAAGGCATTAGAATAAAAGAACAAGCATACAAGTTTTATTTAACAAACTGCAAATCTTGAATTTTTGTTTCCAGATAAACCATTTTAAATTTATTTGTAACACATAAGTAAGATAAGAGTGGATTTTCTATAGGCACAAGGATAGTATAGCCTACCTGCTCAAGCAATCCTGGAAACCAAGTGTAAAATAATTGCAAGCAGAGACTAAGTGGAATTCCTGTTTGATCTGAAACAAGGGTCTGTGAGTAGTCACTAGTACTTCCCAGAATCGTACGAATGAATGAGAATATGGAAATCAAAACCACGGGGGGAAAGGGAAGATAGGAAGAAATGGGTAAGAAAAAAATCCAAATGCTAGAAACTTTTCCCCCAAACCCTATTACAAAGTTTTATTTATCTGTTAGACCAAGCACAGAAAGAACCTTCCTTGTAACTGCAGTAGACAAACAGAGTAGCAAGGAGATCTCAGACCTAAGATGTCCAGTCAGCGGTAGCACAACTCAGGGGAGTTTTCATAGAGTCGCACTCATCAGAGATAGCAATAGACCCAAACTTAATTCACAGGAAAAAAAAAGGAATTGCATTCCTTCTTCCCTTATGTGTTTATTTTGAAATCAGCGTTGTTCTCCAAGCTGGCATTTCTGCATTTACTTATGTTAACTAGAAAGTGTATATGTGAAGGTGAAGCGATTAAACCAGCAATATTAGGAATCGGAACCTATATGCCATGTTATACAACTGACTGCACAAAATAGCACATAAAACTGAAATTTCTCTATCTTACTGTTATTTTCTAGAATGTAGTGTACATTTTTCTACTTTTTAGTATGTTTTTCATAAGGAAAATTGTAATGATTAGAACTGTGAGTCAGAATTCATCTTCCTTTTCCATAAATTCTGTAATGCCTGCTAATGCAGTTCCTGGGTTGGTTTGGTTTTTTTTTAACTCCTGTTTCCTTCCGCACTGTTCTTTTTTATAATTTCAGAATATGTTTTCATGGTGGGACAAATAAGACACAATTCTGAAGAGAGAGCCGCTCTCAGTGTCCCACCAGGCTGGGGGAGGAAGAGGGCAGCACCCAAAGTGGAGATGGGCTTCCTTTGTTAACAGGCTTTCTCAGGAGCTTTGGCTTTTTTTACTTCAGGATTTTACTGCAGGGGAAAAAAAAATCCTAAATCTGTGAATGAAAGCTCAAGATGCTCTAAGACTTGTTAAAATTCACTATGTTTTTCCAGCATTAAGGCTAGAAACCATTCTGTTCTTCTATGTGACAGGGTTACTGATATACGAGCACCAAATAATTATCTCTTCGTTTGATGTGCTACAAACACCAACCTGCACAAGGCAAATATTTTTCTTCTAAGGAGAGTGCTTGTAAGAAAATCGTAGATAAAAAAAAGGGAAATAAAAATATGTCAGTTCATGTAAATGCCAAATATTATTTGCAATGGAATGAGAAAGCAGGACAAAAAGCTAAATGTACAGATAGCTCTTCTGAGTATAAGGAAATTTCAAATGGAAAAACAGAATCAGAAAGGTGTAATACTATATCCTCTGATAGACATTAAACTTTAAAGGAACAACATGTCTCCCTGTAACTATCCCAGGAAAAATATGGCATCCATGCATTTTCCTGCAAAATTGAGTGTGGAAAATAAACATTGTGGCTGTATTAATTTGGATACCCCTATTTAAGAAACATACTAAGAACAGAGATAAAAGACAGCAAAAATTACAAGACTGAAAGTGTCTTATTTACAGTATCTGTAACATGACTAAGGAAAGAATTTTTCTCACTGTTTCAAAACAGACAACAAAGATATAGAAGCTGACAGCTAGGAGCAGAAGTAAGACTAAATGGACTTTTTATCAGTGAGGGTAACTCACTTGTGCAGTGATTTCTTAGGGGAGTAGCAATCCATTGGCCATTTCTTTAGCCAAAATGAGACAAAATATTTTTCTGAAAATGATGCTGCAGTTTACATGAGTTTTTATTCAGGAAGTCCTAAGGTTTTGTACTCTCGAAAACACACTATCCAGCAGTCAGCAGACTTCAGATGCAAAGTTCTGGATAAGATTGTTATAGAAATAAAGGCAAAAGCTGAGGCACACTCAGTGTTTTTACACTTATGGAGTTTGGGGCACTGGTTCATACAGTTCAGTGTCCTGGAGAAACTGTGGACTGGAATAAAGATTGAAAAACAGCCTTTGCTAATTTATTATTGGATTATGACTATTTTTTGGCATCCCTGATGAAAAAATGAGATATCTGCTGATCCAGGTGCTACACTGCACAGAAAGCTGTATTTTGCCCCAAGGGTAGAGATGCCATACTGTACCATAAGCAAGCACAGCATCCAACGGCATGTTTGTAGGATGCAAAAGACAGACAGAACTCTGACCTCAGGGTGTTGCTTGGGAGCACAGTGGACAAACATAACAAGGGTTGTAGCAACAGGGCTTGTGGAGGGAGTCAGGGTGACACAGGACTGACTATACCTTTGCAGTTCTCTGATTCAGCTGCAGCCATGGAGGCTGAATATTCTGGGGCAGGACTCCTGCTCTTGAGGTCATCAGCAAAGCTGCACTAGCAGAATAGCCACCCAGCCTTGGGATGACTGCCATAGCCTCCTGGCATTTTGTCTGCTCTCAAGGCATTTCTTTGCACATCATGAGCCAGGACAGACCCTGCAACACCTTCCCTTCTACTCACAGGGGACAGTGGCCTCAGCTCTGCGCTGGGTGAAAAGGCATAGCAATGCACTAACCCCAGTAGTGATAACTCCACTCATGACTGAGCCCACAGATGCTGGAAGAATTGGGTCTTTGATTCAGCGCCTAAGGATGCATCTTTCCCAGTTTCTGAGCTGGTTCGTATAACTCAATGAGAAAATCAGCCTTTTCTTCATCAGTAGTTACAGTTAAACCTTGAACCACCTTAGGTAGGCCCTTTCTTTCCCAAGCACTTCTTTCTCTGTCTTGGAGAGTTGTGGAAACCCCTAGACATGGCACTTTTTCAGCCATCACCATCATTTTGAGCACAGGTGGATGCCCTGATGTATTTCTCTTAAACAATTGGCCTCCTGTCCATCCACCAGCATAGGATTTATGTATCATTCCCCTGACAGCTCTGTGAATATGTAACAGCCTACCATCTGTGCAGAGTGAACTTTGGTATCTCTTCAGTGTTTTATCTTGTCCTTACTACTAACTATACATACAGACTGTGACTCACATTTAGTGGGACTTTCACACTTGTTCTAACACTCAAGTCCCACTGAATATGCCTGAGGTTGACTGCTGGAAGGATGCAAGATAAACCTGTCAGCCACTAATAGAATTCCAGCAGCATCCCACAACAACAACACACAGCCTTCACAGAATGGAGGGCCATGTGTCTCTGAAGGAATGACAGAGGACCTCAGCTGATGTCCACACAAAGAGCAGCTGTGTTTCCAAAAATTCCAGGGACACCATGCACCTGGGAGGGCTCGAATAACTGGCTGGCGTGGATAATGGACACGTTCTCTAGTATATTTCTGCTCTGAATTAATTCTTACTTCAAAGCCAGTAAAACTTCAGAAAAAAAATAGCTGCTTTCTTAAATAGGAATTATTTTACCAGCGTAGAGTTTGTTTCGTTCAGGATACATACAAGTTACTAAGCGTCCTCTTGAGAGATCAACATATATAGCATGTTGTTAGGTGGATATACCTGGAGTTGCATGGAGCTGATCAGGTGAAACTCCAAATAGTTCATGTCTTACTCCAAAAGTCAATTCCATGGAAAATTTAATTTCTGAGTAGGAAATAGAGTTACATTTTCTGTCTCTTCTTTCCCCCAAGAGGCTAAAATGCAAAAACCAGCAGCCATTTATTCTCCCCAGTCCCTTCCTCCTTCTGCCCTTGCTTCCGGCAGCCAGACCTATTTCTATCAGCTTTCTCCTGTAACTTTAGTCATTATCAGTGTTCAGTAACTTCCTTGCCTGCTGGGGTTATGAGCATCTTCCACAAGGGCACAAGTATCTCTAAGAGCATCCACCCACAAAGCTGTCACTTTCTCAGGGACAAGCTGTACTGCCAGGTCCTGCAATGCTCAGGCTTTGTGGCACTGCCTGTGACTCCACCTTCATAAATTATTCTCTCTGACAGCAATTTTTCAAGAGCATTTTTGTGTCAGCTTTCGTCAGTGATGTGCTGTTATAAATATTTCACTGTATTTAAAGCCTGCAGGTAGTTTTCTTCCTGTTTTATAGAATGGATTGAGTTGGAAGGGATCATCTGGTTCCAGCCATCCTGCCATAGGCAGGGACACCTTCCACTAGACCATGTTGCTCAAAACCCCATCCAACCTGGTCTTGAACACTGCCAGGGATGGGGCAGCCGCAGCTTCTCTGGGCAACCTGTGCCAGTGTCTCACCACCCTCATAGTGAAGAATTTCTTCCTAATAGATAATCTAAATCTCCCCTCTTTCCATTTAAAGCCATTACTCCTTTTCGTATCACTTTTTCCAGCATTTATGTCCTGTAGTGTATTGGTGGGATACTTGAAACAAGATGATAGAATAATTTCTGCTTAATATCTGAGCTTCAATTTTAGTTGGGTGTCAGGTCAGGTTCTGAATTTAAATCGATCTGTGCATTGCCTTTCTTTCCTTCTTTAATTTGTTCTTCTCCTGATCTTTACTCCCATGGGACAGTATGACTTTTGCAAAAGCTTTTCTAATGCTTTTCCCATCCATGCTTGGTGCATTGCCAGTTAGTACAAAAAGAACATAGGAGAAGGATGAGAAACCAGAAAAATCCACTCAAACATCTCTTATTTCATTTAATATGCCTTAAAATGCCATAAATTAGCATCATCCATCTTGAGGAACTGGTCTGAACATTTCATTTTCAAAATGTAGGGGTTGTGGTGATGTTTTTAAAAAAGGAGTTTTCCATTAATGTTCTTTGGAAAAAAATAGGTTGTGCTCCTCTCCCTGTCCACTCACATCTTTCCCTGCCTTGCTCTTGACAGCAGAGAGCATGGGTGAGATACTGGGTTCATCCAAGGTTTGCACTATTGTTGCCACCGTTACCAGGGAACTGGAGGTAGCAAGAGGCATCAAGGTTGTCAGGTCCTTCTGGGGACCCTCCAACTGCCATGAAGGGGTACAGCCCCTTCTGCACATCTTTGCTTTTGTAGGAGAGAAAAAGGAAATTAGTTTAAAATCAACAAGTGGTTTGGGGGGAGAAGGAAATTCAGACATGCTGCAGCCTTAGGAAAGATGATTTTAACAAATTGCTTCCCTCATGCTCCATTATCTTATTCCAGCCAGCCAGTTTAACCACTTTCTCTCCTGACATCTCCCTGTAAAAGACAAGCCTGCCCCTGGCTGTGAGTTTGCACTCTGAAAATACTGCTTAAAAAGCCACTTGCACTCTTTAAATAAAAGAAATGGGGAGACAGAGTGCCTGTTAAATGGGCAGGAGAAGAGACTATGGATCCCAGAGAGATAATCCTGAAGCAAAAGTAAACATCATCATCAATAGAGCTATCAGGGAGTGAGCTGGTCCATAAGTTTCAGAGGAGTCATTCACATGAGGAGGGTTAGCACAGGGGTTTATATCAACCAAAATCCTTTTGAGCTTACCTGGGTACTACTCAGTGCAGTCAGCAAGCTCTTACATACCCTCCATTGATTACATTGGGTTTGATAGTGGAAGAGCTTACTGGCAGGGGTCTATCCTACAGACTCTTCTGCTGCAACACTATATAGGAATATCTACTGTACAGTACAGATAATATGACATCTGTGTAACTTGGCTGGAAGAACTGTTTTGTTCTCCTATATAGCTTCACTGCTGAAACACTGGTATGGTCTCTGTGAGTTTCAGCTGCATGGGCTACATCTTTATGAGCTTCAAAAGCCAGGGGAAGAAGGCTGTGGTTTTGCTTGGTACTGAAATGACAGAACAAAGCAGACTGTCTGTAATTTTGTCAGTGACATTATCTACTACATAAAGTTGCATTCAAATTAGCTGGCATGGAGGAACAGCATAGATGTGGATGAGGAAATCCATCAATCATCCTATGTTCTTCCTTGTATTTCTTGCAAGATCCCTGAATGCTGTCCAGCTCAGGATGACAGGGATTTTAATTGTGGTTTTGTATAAGAAAATTAAACAGGTATCAGCATCATGATTGTATCTGCCAAATCATGTAGTGACAATTAATGTTCAGGCTGGTTAAAGGTGTGAAATGTGTGGCTCATTTGATTGCTACAGGTCACCCAAATAGTGAAGAAATATTTGGTTTGCTCTATGGTAAGTATGCGGTTTTAAAGACTTTTTGTCCCTTTGATCTCCTTGGGGTTTTTTTTTTAATCTGTCTTTTCAGTTGCACTGAGTCTAACAAAGCAACATCTCACTGCCTGTATGTTCAATTTTCTCCTACACGTTGGATCTCCAACTGGATCTGCACCAAACTGCAATAGCTGGTATTGAATCCACCATCTTTAGCCCTCTCTGAGCTCTCTGTGAAGACCCAAGCCGATGTCTCATCTGGGATTTAATGAGGCACTCAGACCTCGATGAAGTCAGTAACCTCCTTACAAGAAAGGAGCAGTTTTTGTTGTGGACAAGACCCTGAGATGGTGGGAGTAGATGAGGGCGACATACAGACATGATGATACAGCTGGCAACAGGCTGGTCAGGAGGCAGGATAGCTTGATGGATTCTGGTTCTGTTGCATTTTACTCCTGGATTTGAATAGAGTTGAAAAGTGCTATTTCTTGAAATATGGCTTCCTTTTGCAGTTCTTTCTCTATGCATTTTCTTTAATATTGCCTTTGTTTTTCCATTCAATGGCAAGACTGCAGCTTGCTCCTGAGGTCAATATCATCACTAGTGGTGTTGACAGTCCCCTGTTTTTTCAGAAGACCCAGGGGTTGGTCCAGGTGACCTCTGGGGTCCTTTCCACCCCAGATTGCTCCATGAATCTAGGAAGGAGACATTTAGATCCCCAACCAAGCAGGTGGTAGGTGGATACACACTTGGGTGACTGGAAGGTCCCAGACTCTCTCAGGAAAGTACAGTGGATGTTTCAATGAATCATGACTGTGTGGGCTCTGCCTTCCAGTGGGTGAGATCTGTTTCAACCCATCTTTGTCTCACATTATAAAGAAGTAAAAATGTTCTTTTCTAGAACTTTTTGTTTATATTTCACAATAAAAGCTCTGACAGCTGAAGTAAAGCCACTCATGGATTTATTCTTTTCAAAAATACAGACTCGAACTCACAGACAAGTAGAAATAGTGGGAATGGAAATAGAAGACTTGGACTTACAAGGAAAATAAGTGACAAATCACATCAAAGTGGAAAGATGGTGAGCAGGTGGCATGGGTTTGAGCATCAAGGCTGACAGCCATTTCCAACTGTCTGTTTTCTCAAATTGACTCAAACTGAGCAGGAGGAATGGCCATGACAGCACCACCAAGTTTAGAGTGCAAGGGCCAAGGGTGGTCTCCCAGTAGCCATAGTTTTTCAGTACTCAGGGGACAATGCAGGGCAAGATCTTATACCTGGGTAAGTTAATTTCTGAATGCCTGTAGAGCACTTGTCTGTGTTTCTGGTGTTAAAGAAAGGCTGAAGTGCTCATGAGATGCCTCTCCAAGAAAGACTTCTTGTCTGCTTGTGCTTTCACAGCCTGGCTCTGCATCTCCTTCGCCTTCCTCTTTCTTTCCTGCAAGTCACTGTGAGCTTCTGCTTGGCTCGTGCAGAGAGTAGGTGGTCATGGAGAGGCCTTTCTGGTGCCAAAGAAAGTCTGAAGAAGCAAAACTGTTATTACAGATTGCATGTGCTGAGGAAGCTCATAGCTGGGGAGGAAGGAGCTGAGTCACAGCGGAAGAAGGGGTACATGCTGCGTGTGTTTAAAGTATCCTAAACAACCCTATAAGAGAAAAGGAAAATGTTAAGAACCAAGCATAAGGCTTTTGAACTTTCTTCTCTGTCATGTTATTCCTATGGCATGTGTCAGACCATAATAATATGGATAAAAGGGTGTTACACAATGGGATAAATATACTGGTGACATAGGCAATGAAGATAAATGAGGACAAGAAGGAAGATGTTATTGCTGGTATTACACATCCTTACAGATTCTGTCTTAATCTCTTAAATGCTGAAATTGTTTGATTTTGGTGTCTTACTGACAGTTAAACTTCCTACATAATTCTAACATGTTACAGAATTAAAACTTTATCAGAGATGTCCTGAGAAAAGCCTTTTTTCTATTTAATTTTTTGTTTCAGGAGATTCGTGTGTATTAGTTCCAGTTGAATGCTGTGAGGTAACAGTTAAAACTAGCAAATAACTACTGAGAGAGGTCACAAAACTGCTCAGGATCTTATCAGTCTTCCTCTCAGCCCCTGCTTCTTGCTTGCCAAAAAATATCTCTCTGTTCTTGATTCACTTTGGGCTAGGAGTTTCCCCAACCATCTCTTCTGGGAATGGTGCCAGCATAGCTGGATGACAGCTGGGATGGCACACATCCCAGAGAGAAGCAGAGGTGGTGTGGTGGCTGACTTCTACAGGCGTTGCTTGCCCTTTTAACACTTTTGCCAATATATATGTACTTACACTAAACCACAGTAACACATGTGTGGCAAGATTCCCACCAGATGGACAACCTAATTACTGCAAAAAGCTTCAAGAGATTGTTAGTCTCTGAAAAGAGGCAAAACTTGAGCCCTGCATGCAAAAGGCTGTCTTCATGGGTACTTAAATGAGATTGCAAACCTTGTAGCACTCAGGCAAGAGAAGCTTATGTCTACTGTCCTGACATAGTGCATTGCAGACCCTTGATGATTCCCAAACCTTGTCCTGCAGCACAGCCTCCCATATTAGCTTGGCTCACTTCTGCTTGGTGATTTAAGACAGAGCAGGCGAGTGTCTCAGCTGCAATCAAGGCCAAGCAGTGACTCAGCAAGGGGACCAGATTACCTCCACTGCATTTCATTATTTGACTAGGAACCCAGGACAAGGGAAGGGATATCATTACTTCGTCAAACGGCTATCGGGATTTTCCTTGCCCATAGTCTCTTTCTGTGTTGAATGCTAAAAGCAGATGAGGTTTTTTTTAATCATTAAGCTCTTGAAAAACAGGCACAGTGTCACAGCTTCTCCTAAGTCTGTGCAAGGTGCCTGAAAAATTGAGATAGATAGCTTTATGGAACAAAAAGCCAAATGCAGAGGAAGGGTATATTTATAACAGATTATTTCTCCTAATGATAAGAGAACCCTAACAGGCACCAGTGCTAGGCTTGATTCAGAAACTTCTAGTGTTGTTGATGAAATACTTTAATTTTCTCCTCATCTCACACAGGTTTATTAATTCTTAAATCAAATATACTTTATTCTGTTGTTTCTCAACTGCAAATGCATGTTTGGAGACCAATTAAACTAAAGTATGTGGTGAAGTTCTCATTCTGGCACACAAATACAGCAAGATCTTTGTGAATATTTTTCCTTGTAGGAGGAGTCTGTGGTCTACTTTAATGAATATTTTGATACTGCTTTGTGAGATATGTGGCTGTATTTAGCCATTTGTCTCTGGATATACATGGTTTCTTTTTAAAAATATTTCTATTTTTTTATTTAAGAAGTAAAAAAAAAACCCTGAAAATTGAAAACCAAGGCTATTTCTTCTGTGTTTGGGCTTTCCATCTTTCTTTTTGGAAAAAACTGACAAAATTGAAGGAAAGGTATTTTAAAAAAACAAATTTAATATCAATTAACCCAATGGGTTTTTTAACCATTTTTTTCTTTATTTTCTATGAAACAATTGCATTTTTATAGAGTTTTTAATGAAATTAATCAGATTGAACAATTGTTACAAATCAGCAATCATCAAAGAAATAGAATATTGATAAAATAAAAATCTTTTTTTTTACCCAAATCTTTTATTAAAGTGTGGACATTACAGATACTCCAAACATTAACTGCAAAATTCTTTCTTATCTCGCTCAGCATTCTCAGAAACAGAAGTGCTATGCTATCATGAGAAATTTCCTAATTTACTGGTGATGCTGCATTCAAGATTGATTGCAAATTGCACTTAGGAGTATATTCTGATAATATTTCCAGACCCATTTTGATGACTCAGGAGGTCTGGATAAGATTTGAAAAAAACAGGTGGTCTTCTAAATACTTCTTTTGTTCGTCTAATCATTACTTAAAAACTACTTTATATGGAGTAGATTGAATTGGCCAAAAGTCCAGAAACATTTCTTTGCTGCTTTTATGGCTATTGTTATTATTAACATTATTAATAATAAAAATAATAATATGGGAAATATAAACATCAATAAAAGCATCAACAAGAGAATTCTACAAATATTATGGCCAGTCCTGCTCTCTGTTTCTGAGTAGCTTTCTACAAGAACACTTATCTTAAAACAGAAACCTTGAGAAATCAAACTTAAATAAAATCATAATCTATGAGGTAAATTACTTACCACAACAAAGAATAAGAAGATCACTAAACCACCTTGCTAAATGATGAGATAAATTTTTAATGAATGAAATTTTTTTACACAAAGATTTTCCTCCTGCACTGTATTCTTTGGAAAAGAACTTTAAACAAACTGACTAAAAATACCTTGTGCTGAAAGCAAACTTTTTTTTCTATGAACAGGTTGAGTTTTGCAGAAAAATTTACTCCAGGAACATAAATAAATAGAGCATTCTGAAAAAGTTAAGAGTCTTGTTTAAAACTATAGGCCATTTTATACCTTCAGATTCTATTATATTATAGTGCAGGATATAAATCATAGCTGAAATGAATTGTTTTCGTTCTGTCAAGGGAATGATTTAGTTTAGCCTCTGCCACTCTGTTCAGCTTTTCATTTCACTGGAAATTCAGAATGGAAATATTCCAAATTGTGGAATCATTATAAAATGAATGATTGGCTTTCCATCCAGCTTTCTTTTGGGACTTGCAATATGACTTGTTATAACAGGAATTGGGCTAAATAATCAATACAGAGAAAATCCATCAACAAACCTGCAAGGTGTTTTGTCCAGTCAAGGTGAAAGAGATGCTGATTTTGGGTTAGAGGGGCTTTTGTATATACTTAAACTTAGGCAAAAACTAAAGTACAACTTCCATTACAGTAAAATCCAACGAGATGGGTTCATAAATGTGAATTTGATGGGTTTTCCATTAATTGTCCAGCTGCATTTTGCAATCGACATGATAACATTTGTATTTTCTTTTGTATTAAATTTGCTGGGTTTGATACATTCTCAATATTAACATCTTGAAAGGAACTTTCACAAAGGTGAACAGTTACCAACATTCATTGCAAAGGATATGTTAAATAAAATTCTTTTTAGACAGAATTTATCTCCAAATGGTGCATGTTATAAGGACAACCACCTTCTGTAGAGGAAGCCCTGTTGGTGTCCTTCATTTAACAAATATTCACTACTGAAGCTCTTTGGCATCCTTGACAATTTCCAGATACGTAGACAAGCCCTACATAAATGTCAATCATACCCAAATAGGGGTAAAATATGTGTCCAATTTTTAATCTTTTTTAGTGATTAAAATGTAGGTCCAGATTTAGAATCTCTACTCAACAGTAATTTCGAAACAGTGCTTCGACTTGTTAAATTATCAGAAGTTACCAAGCCCACAGGGAGGAACCACATTACTTTTCTGAGTTTACTCATTCTAAGGAAATTTCCACTGCTTTTAGCAATACAGATGTAGGAGAGGAAAAAAAGCATTCGCTGAATCTTTATAATGCATCTTTTGTAAATGACAACAGTGCAGCCACACAGGGGTATTCACACTGACAGCTCTTTGTAACTCAAAGTTATTGCAGGCAGTGGTCTAGTTATTCAATTATTATAATTTCTGTAGAAAGAGGAGAAGCTTTGCATTATGTACAACATCCTATTTCTTTTTCATTATTTCTTTCTCATTATATCTCTGGCATTCATCTGAGATCATAAGAAAACAGGAATAGAGACTATTCTTGCCTTGACAGCTCAGGTGCTTTGCAATGTACTCTCCCAATGACTTACAAGGTCTGTAGAAAGGACTGTACTAACCTTTACTTGCTATCTACAACCAGCCAGTCTGACAGATCTCCTACAAATATGTTTGCAGATGTTCATTTTCTTTCCAGTGGTGACAAATGAAGCTTACATATATAATGAGAAAATGCTTCATTCCTGTTCTTGTTCTTAGGTTCACACACAAAGGCTAAATTATGAAAAAAAAAAAAGAAAAAAAAAGAGAAGTTGATTTGGTATGTGTTTCAAGCTGAGAATGTGTTCAGATTAAAGAGAATGGCTGAAGTGCATCAAAGAGAACAGTAGAGTAGCACAGAGCAGAGCAGAGGAGCAGTGAGGTGGGGTAGGGTAGGCTACGGCAGGGCAGGGCAGGGCAGGGTAGCGTAGAGTAGAGTAGAGGGACAGCCAGCATATGCTATGCTTTAGGATTAAATACTGCAGGAACAGTGGCTTTGTCCCCGCAGTGGGACAAGAGTGAGAAGCAGGTGTGGTGTGTGAACAAAAGGATCTTCTTCAGCCTTAAGTTGGCCCTTGGAGGAACGAGTTCTACTGTGAGAAGAAGTAAAGACGGATTCCACAATTAATGCACTGTGGTCCAAGAATATAACAATAAATTTTCCTCTACTTCAAAAAAAAAAAACCACGCACTAGAAACATGCTGCAAGAGAGCATAAGGACTTTCCACACTCCCCTCAGAAAGAGAAACCCAGGCAGGAAGATCCTACAGGACACAATGTCTCAGTCTTGGTGTTCTTATTACATACCATAAAAGTAATGAAAAAGGCCATAACTCTCACCCTGAATCCACCATGACTCTCACCCTGAATCACCATCTGCAAAGTAATTGCATGTCCCAGATTTGATTTGGGTGGACTTGAGTTCATCCAATTGATCAGTCCCTGGGAGACTTTACAGGAAAGGAGTTCCTTTGCCACTGAATGTGGATCATAGGATCAGAATAAATGTACAGTTTATCACTATGTTTTGTATGAATGCACAAAACTAATGAGCAGAATAAGCATATTCAAATGCTTCTGTAGGCACACACATAATATGAGTGAATTAGAGAATATAATTTCTCATCAGCTTGCCTTCCTTTGCCTCTCATCTGGAATACCTGACAATCTGAAATAGTGATAAACGAAAACACTCTGAATACTACTGTAAGAACCAGGAATGATCCATTTCTTCAGAATGACTTTTTTAGCTGGCAGAATTCCCTTCTGCCAGCTAAAAACCTGATTTTAAACTAAATGTTCTTCCTTCATTCTTTGAAGTAACTTCGATTATATCCATTTGGGCCAAGACTAAATTTAGCCCTTGAAATTCAATAAACCCTGTTGGCACAAGAAACTAACCCCCAGGCTCATGTGGATCTAGAGACATTTATTTCTCAATAATGCAGCTAAATACGCAATTGAAAACCTTAAGCTTAGATCAAAGTGATTGACTGCAATTCACTCAACAGGACTAAACCTATTTACCTCATTTGTATGAAAATTCTTCTTTATTTTGACCAAAGTCAAACCTAACAGGGAAGATGCTGGACATCATGCTGAAATTCCAATGCCTGGGCTGCAACAGGATTAGACATAGTGATGCACAAGAAGATGTTGGTGACAGGGTAGTCAGAAGTAGAAGACCATTTTCATGTTAGAGAGCCAAAGGATGAATACTACAAAGTTACATACATCTTCTAGACCTTTTCAGAGACCATTTGAATGATAGTCTGTAGTGCTTCTTAACAGAGGAAAAATTAGCTCCCATGTATTTTCACCCCAGCATAGGGGTCAGCGTAGGTTGCAAATGTCTATTAGCACTGAAGCCGGGTCTCCAACTCTCATCTGTAATTCCATTTTAGCTTCCTCCTTTCAGCTCACAGCAGGGCTCACCTTTTTATTTCTTGGCCTCTGATCAAGAACTATCTAATTACCAAAGCAGCAGGGAGTTTGGATGATTGACAGATAACATCCCATGAGAGGACAAAAAGCTGCATTTAGAAAAGATAAGACAATGAAGATATTTCAACAAGAAGTCAAACAGCAGACTTCCAACAGGGAGTGCTAAAAGACTCCCAGATCATCACACCAGAATGGGTCTTTGTCAGCCAGCTTCATGAGAAGTGACAGTTTCAGCTTGGCGTATTTGATCAGCTCTACCTCTTTCATTCAACACGTGAGGCACATGAACTCAGTTGCTAGGCTTATCAAAATGAGCAAACGTATCTCCAGAATGCCACAGGAGAGGCAGACATGAAACGTTTCCCCCACAATTTTGTGTTCTTTTCCCTCTTTTATTGCCGTTTTCTGAGGACATGTCACCAAGAAAAACCATGTCGGAACTGCACATTGTGACACTCGCAATACCAGCTTTGCTTTTTCTTTTAAAAGTAGCTTCAGGATCTCATCTGCTTCCAAGGAACACTTTACTCAGATGAGGAACTGACCTGGCCCACAGATGTCTGGTTCCTGGCATGTAAAGAGAGAAACAAGAAAGAGGAAACTAGATTCCTACCTGCTTTTTTCTTCTCCTTGACCTCTAATGTCAGGGATTGATTTCTTTTGGTAACAGTAGTAACTGTAGATAAGTGGAGAGCCCCAGCCCGTGGCTCTTACAGACCCCAGGGCTAGAAGGTGTCCAGGTTCCCACTGGAACATGAGATTTTGCTGAGAAGATGTTCTGCTAACAAGCAGCCTAAGGGACACTGGCAATCCTCCTTTCCACCTACCACTTCTTGACAAACATGCCAGATCTACATTTTGTTAATGCATTTACAGCTGTACTGGTTTTGTGTTGCAGCCTGCTGAAGCATTTCCACTGACTTCCTCTGTGACAGGATTTCCACCAGTAACATTCCTTCTTCTGCACTGCAATTACCAGCTTTATGTTTTGGTATCCTTTTGTTCCTAGCCACATGTTTGCATACCAGACTGGTCTTCACCCCCAGACTTGCCCCCTCTACCAGCATCTTCATTCTCCACCAAAACACATGGTACATTAAGCCTTGCTCTGCTGACCTGCCAAGCGGTCAGCTTTCCAAGGCCAGCTACAACAGTGTGAAGTCAACTCCCACATCACAAATGCAGCTCATCCCTGTTGCCAGCCGAGCCAGTTCAGAGGACTACAGCAACACCACACACTGTGTTTTTTTAAGCAATTATTTGGTATCTGGGAAGGAGGCAGCCTGTGAGAGTCTCCCATGTGAACTCTTAGGGACCCCATGTGAACCTGCATGTCCCAGCCACCAGCGAGGCTGATTAACAGATGTCAATACAACACCAAGGGCATCACTAATGCTGCATGGCTCAGATTTCCAGCTGTTTTCAGATGCTTGAATCATTTTCTGACTGCACTTAGAATGTTTTGATTCAGCACAATGCCCTGAGGCAAGCCACCAAATGTATGACTCTGTGTGTAAACACCACTTTTGAGCTATTCTTAATCAGAGGTCACTTAGTAGCTGTGAAGTTTAACATTCACCGCTGTCCTCAGCCGTGAAGCAAATCTGTGCATTTGCTGTGGGACAATTCCTCTGGAAAGAAAAACTTTAATTTAGAGCAGTTGGTTTCATAAGCAATCACTCTGGTTAAAAGAAAACAGTAGTAAAGCATGATATACATACACTATAATAAAGATAAGAGTTTCTCAAGCACATATAATTTTTAATACTATATGCAGGCTAATTACTCTAATATAAACATAAAATTACTTCTTAGGACCCAGAGGGCAGTTTAATTAGATGTGCTAAAATATAAAGAAAATATTTGTTGCAAAAAAAGACCAAAGTTGTTATCAAGACATTAGTGCTGCTGTTTATCATCAGGGCTGATGAAGAGGTGTTTTGTGGCATATTTCTCCACTGTCAAGAATGTCTGTGTGTCTGAATTCAGTTGAGACATGAAAGTGCTATTCCTGAACATAATCAGGAATTGATTTTCCATGACACCACCAAGCAATTACAGCACCATTAAGTTCCATTAAGGTGGAGACACTGCCAAATTTAGACTTGGCAATTAAAATACTAAATGCAAATGTGTGATTCCCATACTTTCCTATCTTTTGCATGTCAAAAGGAGACATGTCAAACAAAATCAGAACTGAGAATTTTGACTGAAACTTGTACAAATCAGAACTTCACAAACTTTACCCACATTTTGGCAAAACTATAAGCCTTCAATGAAATGAAAAAGTCACACTGATCTGCATCGTCCTTCACTTGATAACAGTTCTGGAAGTCACCTATTAATCTATTTTAACATGATCCATAGTTGTTGTTTTTAAATCATACAGCTATGTTCTAATAAAAGATGTACTATTTAACTTCATTTTCATTTTTACATGCTGAAGCTGTTCAAACAATGGTTTTCCCTGAGTGGGTGAAAGCCCCCAGGTAGTCAGTGATCAGTGTAATATAATACAGTCTGGGAAATACAATAAGCAGCAGAAAAAGTGCCTGAAAGCTATTTAGGAAAGATATAAAAGTACCTGGGGCATTGTAGGTTAAGATTCTGAAGTTAATTGATAGATCCTTATACCCTAGCAAATGTTATCAGCAAAATACTTCTGTCTGGTGGTGCCTTTTGTAGAAAACAGTGTTTCTGCTCCATACAGAGTGCATTCAGCTGGTTACTTTCACAGTGTAATATAACTGGTGCCATACGACTACTTCCATCCATGCCATACCATTACAATGCATCAGCCAGCTGGCTCCCAGTGCAATGAAATACACTCCAAGAAGCTGTTCTGAACAGTAAACAGGGAAACCTCTTTATCATCTTCAAACCACAAAAGCAAGCAGTATACGTTGTATGATTGTTCTCTTCCACAGATCCACCTGATTTCTATATTTAAAAAAAAAGAGCTTCCATGATAAGATCTCCCATGTTCAAGGGGAACTGTTTTCAATTCAAGCTCCCCATGCCAGTGACTCTCATACTGTGGAATAGGAAAGGAGCTTGCCCTTGACTACCCTTCAGGGCTAAATGAGAAGGGGCTTTATTAAGGAGATCCCCTGCATCAGCCCGTTGGGAGCACCACCATGGGCAGGATCAAACAGCCCCTCACATCAAATCTGTTCATGGCTCTGGGGTCCATGGCCTTTTCCCAGATGGGGTGGGGTAGGCTTCCCATGGGCCCACCACACTTCAGAGTGGCACTGCAGACTGAAAAAAAAAAAAATTTCTTTTGTGCTCCCTGCGCTTTCTCTGATTCCTTTTTTTAAAAAAATAGTTTCTTGTTTTGTTCTGCTTCTACTGTAGCAAATATATATTTCTGGACTGTAGCTATGGGAGAGATTCAGCCAAGCAGGTTAGTACCAGCTAATATCACCGGATACATCCCAAAGGAGAAAAGGAGGAGTTATGGCCACCTGGGGTAGAGCTTGCATTACTCCTGTTCACTTTTATTCAACTTCAAGAGAAGCCAAACTGCTTCCTGCAGCCTATACTGTGCAACCATACGTCTTTGGTTTATATGCACATTTCTATTGGTTTCAGCATCACCAGGACCCAAGGGCAAGAGAAAGGGAAGAGATTGTTCTCACTTGACAAAATGGCCTAGAACCTGTTATTTCTCCAGCATCTGGAAAGGCTCCTAGTGAACCTGAGAGGTCCTGTTACTCTGGAACATCAGATCTTACCCAGCAGTTTGCTAAAGAGCGCAAAATGCCTGACATTTCACAATCCGTATACATGCCCCTTCTACAACAGGCAGCTGAAAGGTGCTGATTTAGGTAATTTATAAGGATTAGGCCACAATGCTGCTTTTTTCTGTGATGCTGTTTTCTTGTGGGTGTTACAGACAGCAGCCGGGTTAATGGTGTTAGGATTAGGCACCAAGTACACCTGGGTTAAAGCAGAAGATCCACCTGTTTCGTGACAGCTAAGGCTAATAAGGATGGTTTGAGTGACTGTCTGATTTTAATAGGCAAATGCAGGCTTGCTGATGGTCCCTTCCTAGTCAAAGTGCCTCTTGGTTTTGAGACAAATCCCTAATCTTTTTTCCCATGAGTCCATTACTCTAATCAGTCTGTAGATGCTGGAAACAGTACAGTTCCTTCCACTTTGTGTTAAGAATGACAATATTACCATGGAAATGACCTGGTAAATGGACCATTCAGATGATAATTTTGCTTCAAGCACAAAAAAAAAAAAAAAAAATTTGGCACCAGAAAATATCTTCAGTTAGATCCTGAAATGCTTTCTGTGCCACATTAAAAAATGTATATGACTTGCACTAATGGAATTAAACTTAGAAGATAAACACTCAAATTTTCCTTGAGCTGCAGTTTCCTTTTAGAGTACAGGACTCTGAATGCCAGGGACCTTTCAAGCTTAGATACAGTAAAGTTAAAAGAGATTTTCCTCTCTTATCTGTATCACTTTTTTTCTTCACTGCCCTTCAGTCTTGAAAGATTTAAAATAGACTGAAACAACCACAAACCACAAACTGAGGGCAGTTATTTGTAACACTGTCATTCCTTCCTTGTCTTTCCTAATCCTGGCAGTTGTGCTACCTTGACTCCTTGTTATGCAATTGCCATATCACATCATCTTGAATTTACCAAACAGGTTATACTGCCAAACAGGTAGGTGGGATTTCCATATGCCATACTTGAAATAGACAGGGGATAACTACAAATTTATCCATATAGTTAAATGGTTATTGCAAGTGTCTTATGAGAAACAAATAGATAAATATAAAAGGCATACAAGAATGAAATGCTACGGTTTAGTGCTCACAGAAATAAGCTTAAATATTCTGGAAGTAAAAAATATTAATTAAGCTTTAACTATAGCTAGCTTCAAAATAGGGATGTTAAATCTTAATTTCAAGCTTTGAACCAACATAGCATTTTCCCCATGCTTAAACACTGAAAACATTTCTTAATCCTTTCTTTACATGGATATAATCTGAGAATGTGGATTTAAGCACGTACTTAACATTTTTACTATAGCTGGCAACAGGATGCTTTAATTGCAGAGGATCTTTATTTCCATAGTCAGTAGTGAGGAACAATCTGCTCAGAAACCAATTTATGCAAATTAACTTTAATGGAAACTCTTCTCAGCTTTACTAAAAATATAAAACTTTTGAGTAAGATCCTTTATATCTTATAGTGCTGACTGTTTCACTTCTTGTAGTTCTTCAGTGCTTTTCATCAAAATTAAAACATCTATTTAGAAGGGACTCACTTTCCTATTTGAAAAGATGATTTCTTTTTTCTGAGTGTGATGCAAATAATTTTTAGAGAGAGAAATGAATAGAGTTTTCATATTCAATAACGGTTTGTGTGCATCTGGTTGTGTACCAGAGATAATTGAAATTCAGTAGAAATGAAGTTTTCAGACTCCCATTCTAATCACATCCTCTCATTGAATTATGAGATGATTGCATATTTCACTTCGAGGAAGGGTAGTAAATACAAGATTTGGGGATCAGAGACTAGAGAAAAAACATAATAAAAACTGTAGGATAAATCAATAATATCTGTAGCATATGATGGGGTTTTTTCCTCTTAATCTGTTATGTACTGAAAGACATTAAAGAATTAAATCAATCTTACATAGTTTTAAGAATACTCTGGAATCTGATGCTTAGCTGAGCTCACAGGTGCTGGGGCCTCTGAAATATTGTCTTAACATGGGTAAAATCTTTATTCTGTTGTATGGGTCAAAGCATGCAGATAGAATCATAGAATCATAGAGTCATTTAGGATGGAAAAAAGACCCTGAAAGTAATTGAATCCGACCGTAAATGTGGCACTGTCACAGATATCAAAACAACATCTATCTTTAAGACCAGCAGCAGGTGCGCAGACAATCTGTAAGAAAACGGGCAGAACCCTGTGTGCCATGACTGATCGCACTTGGGAGAAGTAGGACCTACATAAATTTTAAGGGCATAATGCGAGTTATTTAAAACTAAAAGTCGTATATGCCCTTTCCCATTTTAATATTCCTTGTTGACTCTTAGGGCCTTCTGATTGTGCTCCTTATATTATTACACCAACAGCATTTTTTGTTGACCATGGCTCCTAAAGGAATGCGTCTTATAAACATCAGACTTGCCTGTGTGTGCTAGCACAAGAGCAGGTTTTGACTCTGCATTGCTAGAAGGGTAGATCTGGGTTCCTTACCTGAAAGTGGTACTCCAGTGAGATTGCAGGAGGGGCAAAGATACAACTGATCTTGTAGTTGTAACCACAAACCAGAGGGAACCTTGGTTCCACTGTGAATGGGTCAAAACGTGTTATTGTCCATCATTGCCTAGCAGCTACCAAATACAGCAGTCAGCACTTTAAAATGTATCCCGCAAGAATCCCCATGCCTACAAGTAAGACAGATTGAGTGGGATTTCTCTCTGCTACAGGTTAGATGTTTAACGTTTTTTGTCACACAAGCTCAATTTATAGTCAAGACAGAAACTGGCACCTCAGGATTCAACTCTTCCCACCTGGACAGTTAGCTTAAATTAGGCATCACACTTATAGATTCTTTAGTTGGGGGAATTTTTCTTGGCTTGATTTTTTGAGTGAAACTCCTCTCAGCAGTGGCTGTAATTTACTGCAGTGTCTCAGCATGGATACAGGTTTCTTACTTTTGACCCCAGTACTTAGAAATGTTGGCAAAGCCAACAATGAATTAAACAGTTCATGCCATAGGCATAAAACTTCAGATTTTTTACAAGAAGAACCTGGTGGGGTTTCTTCAGATCAACAATGTGAATCAACACTTCTGGAAAAGACTAGGCAGGGGGCTGCCTGCATGGACAAACCACACCTGTTCTCCTTTGCTGAAGGCTGTTTCATCCAGCTTGAAGGCTATTCAAAACAGATTAACTAGCTTACTCCAGCTTTAGCTACAGGTGTTGGTGAAACTGTTACATGCCTATCACAAAAGTGGCTTCTTCAAAACAACAGTGCTTCATACTAGCTAGATATGATAAGCAGTTATGACACAGGCAAACTCTACCACATAAGATCAAAGTTACACAGTGGGAAGCACATGGCGGTCCTAAAATCACATGGGTCATTACTAAACCAAGCAAAATATCAGACACCATGGAGTTACAACACTCACTGTGTTTGCACCATACTCACTCTCACCTGAGGATTCACAAAGATTCTGTACTTTCCGGTAAGAGTATAAACAACCAGCAGCCACCAAAAAAGACTGGAATGACCTTTTCTACCTGGTGGTTGTTTCGGTTACTAGTGACTATTTTGCCTAGGTTTTACCACCTTCAGGTAGGCAAAAAAAATAAAAAAGAAGAAAAAGTTATATTGTTCTCATATGAATCATCCTTCCCACTAAACTGTCTCTTTGACTGGCAGTGGAGTTTGTTAGTCATCCATCGTTTCAAAATTGTGGGTGGCAATTATCCAGCATTTCCTCTAGGTGTCAAGTCATATGGATAATCCCCTGGGGTTTTTCATTACACCCACTGGAACTGATGCAGTTTTGATGTCCCCATCCTTCCAAAGCAGAACAAGTACGTTTTTCCTTCCAGGATGCAACTGCAAAGTTTTGTTACGTTTCCATGGATTTTACTCACAGGTGGCTATTAGTTTCGCAAGCCATTAAAGGCTTTGTCAAGTAAGCCCAAGTTGGCAACTTCATCAGTTGTTTTCTTCTTTAGCGTAGAAGAAAAACTGCATGTCTTGAATGGAAAATGAGATGCTCAGCCGCACACACATAAGCAGAAGTCAATTAACAGAAAATTGAGGTGGCAAATGTGAATCACATTCATCATTTCAGGTCATGAAAGTGGCTACTTTGATGTTAGCCTCAGCAGCTTCACAAGCTCAGCTAGCTCAGCCTCTTCAGCCCTGCAGAGAGGAAGGCGACAATGGCAGGGTCTCAGGCAGGAGTGGGGCACATTTGGGAAAGGTACTTTGAAGAGAAATGCAGCTCAGGTGGCTAGCCAGTGACAGAACAACATGAAAACAGTCCTTCCTATGGGACAGAGGCTTCTCTACAGCGGGTCAAGGGCAAGGCCCTGAGCTGGGGTCCTGTGCAACCCTACGGGGTGCATTTTGGTCTTCATGTTGGGCTTGGTGAGGCTTATACTTTAGGGCCAAAAATATGGCATAATAAATGCCTCTGTCTGAGGTGGCCTGCTTTCACATAATTTCAGTGATTATGTGCTGTTGGAAACCCCAGTGTTCTGTGTTTGGAGGTGCTTTGCCCATAGTCTGCAAAGAGTGGGCCCTCCAAACTCTGAAGGGCTATCATAAAGCTCTAACCAAAGGTTGCTTTCCTGAATTATTTCACCTGTCTGACCGAATCTCACTGAAATAGTTAAGATAGTCCACAACATTTAAAATCATCATATTTTCTACCTCTGTAAAGACATCTCAAAAGCATGACATTTAGTATCTGTATATAATAGCCACAAAGAGCCAAAATTCAAACATATGATCACTGTCTGCAGATTGCCACAAACCCTTCAGGTCCCATAGCAGCCTCCTCTCATGGTGGCTGGTGGTGCTGGAATCAATTTTTCATTATTTTAACAGAAACCTTTAGCAAATTCATCAGTTTTCATTTTTCTGACTAACATATCAGAGCAGCAAGCACATGACTGTGAGGTTAGTCCTGGCATTTCCCATTTGTAGAAATAAAGAATTTCAGTAAACTAATTATACCTTGGTAGTACTGGGTACATTAAATTCTCTAATGGTATTGGACAAGCGGATGGCCATTGATGTCTATTACGGGATATTTTTTTATTGCAGTTGAGTCAATCTGTTTTTTTAGGACATGCATTCAAAGAGGCACCAAGTGAAAGACTGACATGAAGCGTTATGTCAGGCTGACTCTGAAAAGCAGTACCAAATCACTGGTACACACTGACTGAGAGCCAGGTTGAATGCCAGCTGAAGGTAGCTGGATCTATCTGTTAAACAAAGCTTGATGTGATTTAGATGCAACAAATTGCATGGTAACAGTTAACTGGTAACTACATTATCATTACTTTGGTTTTTGTCCTCATTTTCACTGGCTAGAAAATATAGTTTTTGTTAATGCAACTGAGTATAGTAAGTATAGTACTTGTTACTACAGTGACATTCCCATTCAATGGGAGGACTCTAAAAGGACTTTAGGTCCTTTTCAGAATAAATCAGTTAAATAAGGAAAACAAAAAAAAGGAGCAAAAATATGGCAAATGTTTTGATGAGTCATCCTCTGTCTGATTTTGAATGAAAATTAAGATTC
Source organism: Pezoporus flaviventris (assembly GCF_033815535.1). Taxonomy (NCBI): domain Eukaryota; kingdom Metazoa; phylum Chordata; class Aves; order Psittaciformes; family Psittacidae; genus Pezoporus; species Pezoporus flaviventris. The sequence goes on from NW_026892603.1 coordinate 7,276,398, forward strand.
AATAACTATTATTATTTAAAGATGTTCCTACTGTAAAATTACAAGGAGGAATCAGAAGAAAAGTTGAAACAGAAAAAACAATAAGCTCAAAACAAGACTGGTATAAGGAAGAATAGAGAGAGGAAGCAAGAAAGAGAGAGGAAACAAGACAAAATCATAATATATCATAAGAAAAGATTTCACTTACAGTAATATTGTATTTGACAAGACTAAGACATAATCTCCGCTCAGCAATCACTGGGTTACTCACACTCTCATTACAGTTGAATGTGCTCAGATTTCCAGATGTGGTTGATTCCTTCCACCATGCTTACTTAACTTTTGGGGGCACTTTGCCACAGGAAGTACTGAATGCTTAAAGTTGACTGGAGCTGAAGTGGCAACTAGAGAAGTTGGAATTAAATTTATGGACTTCTCTTAAATAAAGAAGAGTAAGTCACAGAGCAGCCAGCTGCTGGAAAATGGCATTCTGGGAAAGCAGGTATACTTTTGTAGATCTACTGTTTGCTTGTTCTGCTTTATACTGTTCCCTGCACATCCTTTTTTTGGCCATTGTTCAGCTCTGGGTTAAACAGACCTTCACTCTGCTAGTGCAGCTGCTCTTTATATTCATATATGACAAAGTCTGGACAAGATATTCCTATACCTAAAGGCAATGAAGGCTGAGATTTGTTGGGTTTTCTTGCAGTTCCAGATCATTGCAAGCTTTATCAATGTCATCCTAAAAAAGTTTAAGCCAAAGAGGTGCTGGCTGCAGAACATTGCTCAGAGCTGTATCCTGTGGGGTTTTGAGTATCTCCAAGGATGGAGATCTTCATCCAACACCTTTACAGTGAAAAAGGTTTTTCTTAGGTTTAAATGGAATTTCCTCTATTTCAATTTGTCCCCATTGCCTCTTGTCCTGACACTGACCAACCAAGAGCATGGCTCCATCTTCTTTACACTCTCTTTTTGGGTATTTATATGCATTGCTAAGATCCCCCTAAGCCTTCTCTTCTGCTGGCTGAGCAGCCCCACCTCTCAGCCTATCTTCATTTGACAGATGCACCAGTCATTTAATCATCTCCATGGCCCTTTGCTGAACTCACTCCAGCATGCCCATGAATCTGTTGCACCAGGGAGTCCAGAACTGGACCCAGAACTCCAGATGTGTCTCATCAGTAGACAGTAGTGAGTGAGTACAGTGGGAGGATCACCTCCCTTGACCTGCTGGCAATGCACTGCCTAGTGCAGGTAAGGAACATCACTGGGTTTTTTTGCTGCAAGGGACCATTGCTGGCTCTTGGTCAGCTAGAAGAACATCTACCAAAAAACAGAACAAAAAGCAAAACAAGTAAAACCCCACTGTTTGCCCAGAATTATGGGTCTTGAAGGACCCTGCAGGCTTCCAGAGAAGGAAACCAAGGAAATGTGGTGTATGGGCTGCAAATGTATTATTGTGAAATCTACACACCATTCTGACTGGAAAAGATTTTGACCCCCAGAATAACTGTAACTCCAGAAGAAAGACAATTTTGTTAGTAGGGAAGAGTTGAATCATGGTGGGAAATCTGAGATTGTTCAGATTTCCTACCATGATTCAACCAATGTCTCTACATGTGGAACTACTGTATTTTAGTAGCTGCTATCTTAGGCAAAAAATATATTTCACTGCTAGACTCTTTTTTCTGATTGTTTGCTTTTAGAAGGAAAACTGCCCTTTGACTGGAATGTTACAGAAGCAAAGCAGTTCATAAGTATCATGCACACTGAAAAATTATTAGACTACTGGGTATGTATTTCTCTGATTAATTTTTGAAAGTTTTTGCTGGTGAGAAATGGTATATTATTACATTAAGAGCTAAAACAGTGTCCTTTCTGAGATAGCATTAGTCTCTAAATATGACGTTCATTAACCTAGTTTTCATTTAGATTAAGTACAGCAGAGGTAGCATTACATAGACAAAAGCTTGAATATATTTTTTAGTCACGTAATGTCTGCCCTTAAATTGGGGAACCTTTGACCTTTGGTGTTTCTGCCAAGACTAATTTTTCATATCAGTCCAGCTAAAATGAATTGTAGGTAGAAGAAGTATTAACCATGTTCATTTTTACTTTTCCTCTCTATAGCATTTGACTAATATTGCAGCAGTAAAACAAAATAGTTGGTTCTGTTGTTTTTTACATTGTTTTTTTCCTGTTTTCTTCTTTTCTTCTGGGAGGTCATGTAGATGTGGACTGTTTAGAGATAAAATGCAACATTCAGAAGGAGACCCTTTAGAAAGTGCTATAAGATAGCCAAATAAATTATTTCTAATGTGCACTTATTTGAAAAGAAAAACATGTAATACATGCTTTATCAAGATCTGAAATGAAATCCTGAATGTCACAGAAATAAGGCTGTTAAAAAGTTACTGGGTGCCTGTTGAAAATAGTTCTTGAAAATAAGTTGTCAGATCTATAAATATTTTAAATAGTCAAAATGTCTTTGGAGTTGGAAAAGTGATTATGTAAATTAAGACATTTAGCTAAGAGGGGGCATGGGGAACCTGAAGAGTAACTTCTCACATTGGAATGAAGCTGGCAGTGGAGAAATGTAGTTATTTGTGGGTGCAGTAGTTCACAATAACATTAAGATACAAGAAAAAATATCTCAACCATGTCAGTAGCTGTTTCTTAGCGCTCTATTGCTAAAGAATCATAATTCTTGTAATTTCGTTCATGTTAGTGGATATTATGTACAGTGACTGGTGTAAGCTTAAGTCTTAATAGCCTTTTCATAATACATATTATCCATATCACTGCAGCATTTAGAAATGAGAATTTAGGACGTTCTGTGCATAACAGCTGAAGAAAACTTCAATCCCACATCCTTGAAACTGGGACCAAAACATAGACATGAGGCAACACACAGTAAAGCTACTACAAAAAAAAAACAGTGGGCACTTCTAATCACCATGGAAAACACTGATATCCCTGCACAGGATATCCTGTGTGTTTTTCAAGACTATGAAAAATCCCTCCTACAGGAGGACCTCCACAGAAAAGAAGGAAACAACTCGGCAATTATTCAAAAGGAGCTCCCTCCAAACACATGCAGCAACAAGAAGAAAACACAAAGATGACTAAATATGTACTGAAGAGCAGACAAAGGCCTACATAGGAGAGAACTGGCATAATTGTAGTGACCATAAAATAAACACAGTAATGTGTTGACACAGTAGTTTGGAAACCACAGGAGAGAACATGCTATGAAGTATTAGAAGTGAAAGAGCAGCATGGATTTATATTATCAGCAGATAACCCAGCTCATGTTGTTCTTTTTCAAATAGCACTTAATATCAGTTTGCAAGTTTATACCAAACCCATTCACAAAGAAATGATTAAATATTTTAAGAGCAAATATTCCTTTAACAGAACAGTTAACAAAATATCTACTATTATGTAAACATGGGGAATAAACTATTTGCTTTGTGGTTTTCGTGATGCAGCTCTGATGCTTCTTGCATCATTTAAACTAGCTAATGAATAAGTGTAGACATATAAGTCAATGCAGGAAAGTGAAAGACCCTCTTCAAAATGCTCTTTAGAAGTCTACCTGGGAAAAAAAAAAAAAAAAGGAAGAGATAAATCATATATCTCTTACTGTAATTTCATACCAGAACTTAAAGGAATGATAATAAGGAAATGTAGAAATTATTCGGGCTGATGCTGTTAGAAAGGCTCTGCTTGCCTTCTTTGGTTTTCCCATCAGGATGCTGTTCACTGTCCCCAGCTGAGCAGTACATTCCCATCAAGGTGTCTCTCAAGGTTAACACCAGTGAGGGCATGTACAAAGTACATACCTGCAGCAGCATGGCTCTGCTAAGTAGGAAAGGGTGGTAGTTTGCCTGTTTCCCTCGGCATCACCTGTCACAGAGGAGATCAAATGAATCTCATGAAACCATTATCAGTATAGCAGCAGGGCTGGTCCTGTTCTCAGTTTATGGGAATGGAGGAGCCTGGGGGATTTTACATAAGGCAGCAGCTCTGTATCTTAGTCCAGATATTGTCTGAAATTTGAATAATCTTCCTCTAAACATCCTTGCCTACCTGTGTCAGATATGTGCTACCTCATGTGCCTAATGTATAGGCATGTGGCCCCAAGGAAGACCTCAATGAAGTTAATTTACTTCCCTGGAGTGTGACACAAATTTTGCATATGTGTAAGGGATTGACTGAAGTAATCTTGGTTAAAAGAATAAGAAAATTTTATGTAATTAAATAAGAATTAGGAATTGCCTGAAATATGCATATGGAAAAGTGGATATATCAGATAAATCTGGGGGCCTTGGTTCTTTGCAGCTGTGGCTGTGCTGATGACAAGCTCAAAGCTTGGTACCTTGTTCACCAAGCTGAAGGAACATGTGAGCCTGAGCACGGGGGTTGGACTAGACGATTAGCAGAGGTCCCTTCCAACCCTACCAATTCTGGGATTCTGTGAGATAATTAGCTAGAAACTCTAATTCCCATATATTGTTTCTTGTGCCTTCCTAGGAGAGAGCAGTTTTGATACAAGTAATAAAGCAAGTTGTGTCTGATTGCATGCCGAAGAGAACCTGGGATCTTCCAGAAGTGGCTGGTGAGTGACTGGTCAGAAATGAACCTAGAAAATCTTTCATTAGACCATGTGTAATCTGGCAACTGGTAACACTGAGAATGTCATCAAAATAATAGTGTATAACCCCATTTGCCATGAACTATTCCGTATATCAACTAGAAATTGAGAAGCATTTTGTTTGATGGCCCTGGCATGGTGAGCAGTGAGAATATCCCTTGACAAACACAATGAAGTCTACTCTGAAACCTGATGCTGTGAGAGAGTGTATTATTTAGAAACTCAGGCATGAAAGAAGACAAGCTCGCTCTTTTGTTTAGCAGCTAAGGCTGTCATATTGGGAAGCACAGTGTGGCAGCTTTGCCTAGCAAGCTGTGTGAATCACTGGTTCCTTGAACATCTATTACCTCAGTAGGCATCTAAATCCATCACGGGCACAGTGGCAGGATTTCTGCAGCTGACTCCATGGGAGATGAGGCTGCACCCCATGGGCAAGGGGCTGGTGCTGAGCACGGCTGTGTTGGAGATTCTGCCTCGATGAGCACTGGCAGAGCTGCTTCTGCCAGCTGGAAGCCAGCCACCCAACCATGGCTGAGGGAAAGTCAGTCCTCTCTTCCGGCCTGGGCAGGGAGACAGGTATTTTCACAGAGCAGTTCATCCCACTTTGGAAAGGATGAATTACTCTTCCTCCTCCACTGAACATTTAGGCAGCCCAGATCAAAATACTACTTGCAGCTAATAATGAAGATCTTTTTGTGCAAACATAGCAAAAATAAGTCGTGTGGATACTGGAAAAATTAAAGATGGTCTAATCTAACAACAGCAAAAGTAAATAGGAAAGGCACGTTCAAGGGTTTCTTTCTGAGCAGCCATTCTCTACTGCTGCTTTAATCCATTCATTCAAGTATTGCTTTGAGCAAAACACAGAATGCAGAACAGTATCTCTCAAAAGAGCCAATATCCTTCAGGGAGGAAAAGCTGTGTCCGTGTGAGACACACTGGAAGTCATGAAGCAGTTCCGGTTGGCTTATTTGTAAGCCCCTACTGGCATCATCACATTTTCTGCTCAAGGAGCAGACAAAAACTTTCCTGAACAATCCTCATGAGTTGTGAATTATGCATGTATCTCTGTGCACCCCAAGTGAAAGTTAAATAAAGCAGATGAAAACACTTTTTTGCTCTTTAGTATTTTTATTCTCTGCACAGATCCTTCTATCTATTGTTTTGATATGTATTTTATGTTATCCTAAGTAGTCACCCTTAACCCCATGCAAACACACAATCCCAGGGCTTTTCTGTATTTCCACTATGGTTTTAATACTTTAAATAATATGCACACATTCCTTGTAGATATTGATCCTTCTTCTGTCTGAGTACTCAAATGTACTTATGCATCATAAACGTCAACGTTTATTCTGCTTTTTCCATACAAATAGGTATTTTCATCAGGGAGAATTTGCTGTACCTATGCCTGAACTGCCTTTCGGCCAGGATCGGTCACTCAGCCCAGCTGCTTCAGAACTTATTAGCCAGCCTTGCAAACACACTTGAGCAATAGCATGCAGGCCTTTTCTTTCTTTTTTTTTTTTCATCCCCAGTTTGAAGCATCTCCTTATTAAAAAAACCAGCAATGGTTGGTGGGGGACTTCAGTGAACACTTCATTGTTTCACAGAGCAACCTGAAGTGAAGATCTGAGGTGGCAGTGTGGGACAGTGCTGGAGGTGCAGCAATGCGTTCGTCAAGGCGTCAAGGTCATCCTCTCCAACAGCAGCTGCAGCCAGGGCCCTTGCTGCCTCCATCCTCAGCCTGGAAGCATCACCAGCTCTTACAGCAGAGTCCAGGTAGCATAAAGTTGATGTTTAGACAAAGGGCTCCGTAAGCACTGAGGGGCAGAAAGGCAGTCTGTGCCATTTCACCTGTCTAACCCCATGCAGGAACTGCCTTCCTCTCCTTGCAGCAGCCACAGCTCCAATTTCTGGGGGAAGAAAGGTTTGGGGAGAGCAGGAAGGGCTTGTCTTCTTCCAGCAATTGCATTTCCAGCTTTCAGAAGCTCTTATAACAGTGGGCAAAGATTTCCAGATTTCTTATTTTGCACTTACAGTTACAAATCTGAACAACAGATACTGTCTTCTCATGCTTGCCTACTTATCTTGGTTGAGACACAATACTGAGAACACTAAAACCACACAAAATATATCATCAAATCATAGAATTACAGAATGGTTTGGGTTGAAAGGGACCTTAATATCATCTAGCTCCAGCCCCCCTGCCATAAGCAGAGACATCTTCCATTCGACCAGGTTGCTCCAAGCCCCATCCAACCTTGCCTTGCCAGGGATGGGGCAGCCACAACTTCTTTGGGCAACCTGTTCCTGTGTCTTACCACCCTCACAGTAAAGAATTTATTCCTTATAATTAACCTGAACTTCCCCTGTTTAAGTTTAAACCCGTTACCCCTTGTTCTATCACTATCTTTTCCAGGTTACTGCTTATAGTAGTAAGAAACTTTTTCAGGTATGAGTCACTGGGGATTGCTGATGTGTTGAGGAGAAGCAGCCCACTTGATGCTCATGTGAAACAATGGGCTCAGCAAACTCAGTGAAGCTCCCCTCCATCCCTCAAGCTCCAGCCTGATTTCAGGGCAGCTCAATAACAACTGCTGCACACCCAGACTGGTATGTGTGCCCCAGTACCTTCTAGCATCATGCTGGAGCAAGACCTTGGCACTTGGAGCATGACGTTGCTAGTGGCATTCCCAGGACATGGTCACCTCCAGTGATGCACAGTTGCCAGTCCCTCATCCACCCTTCCCGGCAAGTTTTGGACAGTCTGGGAGCCAGCACAGCCCTGGGACTGTTCCAGGCAGGTTGCATGTGGTGCCTTTTTCCGGAAGTGACAGATTTAATGCCTGTGACTTTCAAGTCACAGACATGTCCAAGAGGTGCTGCCTGTCCTTGGAAAGCACCTTAGTTCCCTTGGGAAATGAGACATAGGAGGTAGAGGGAAGCTGGGCTTTCCCTACATCACTGCCTGATCTGCAGCACGCCACAGGGTGGGTTCAACCCCTCTGTCTCTGTGCAAGGCTGCAGCTCTGTGTGAATGCTCAGGAGGCAGCATGTTTCAAGCTCTAGCTACTGTTTAATTAAACAAAAAGGCTCTAAGTATTAATAATAAACTAACTCTGTGGCAAGCAACACGGCCATAGGGCACATATGTCTTGGCAGTGATGGTAAGTTGGAAGAGGAGGAGAATTTTTCTTGTAATAATGTGCTCTGTAGGACTAGGCTGGCAACATCACAGCAGCCATACAAATCCTTGTAGAAAGAACCCAGAATCTAAACACACAGAGAACAGGAGGAAGAAAAGGACAAGTAACTCATGCAGATTCACCCAACTGTCCATGGAATATGCCCATAATTTATTTCAGTAGTATGTATTCTCAATCCTGCAGTCTTCTAAGATGCTTTTGAAGAAGAAAAAAAAAAAATTTTTTTTTGCTTTCAAATTATAGTAATAAATAGCCTGAAGGAATTAAAATCCCTGTTGCTGTAGAACTGTGACAACTCATTTGGGGTGGGGTGCGTGTATTATGCATTAGGTGTGAGCCACTCTGACCATCCACAGGGCTCTTCTGGAAGCAGCTCTGCCTGGTCCATTCCCACACCAGCTGCTGAAATCCAGGCCAGCTGCCAGGCTCCCTTCTCTGCTGCCTGCTTCCCTGCCCGCTCACCCTCTTTGCCTGTGCCAGGCCTCTGTGTCCTCCTCCTATGCTTATGTAGGCAGCTCCAGGATGGCTTTTCTTCCCCAGCCCTCCTTCAGGGTTATTTGCCCCAGAAAAAAAAGGAGGTAGGAAGAAATCTCTGCTACAGTCCTGCTCTTGTCACCGATCTCATCTTGCTCCTGAAGAATGTGTCATCAAAAGGCCAAGGCATGCCTTGTTACCAGACAGACCTGAACACTACTGCATTTTTACCAGACGCATATGAAAGAGTTGCTGCACACTAAATAGTTACTCATTGCTGCTGAACCACTTTGGGCTTTGATATGTTGCAGGAGTGTTAGTCAGGGGCTGCCCACTGGAGTAGCAGCCGCACTGAGAAAATTTAATTACAGCAGGTCTGCACCAATTTAAAACCTCCCTCTTGGAGGACTAAACACTACACCTGCTGGCAGAAGGATGTGGGACTTTTCCTGGCCTCCATAACTTCAATTGCCTCTTCAAGCTGAGATGAGGAAGACAGAGTGTGAGAAATCACCTTCTATTAGAGCACACACCATGGTACTAGAGAGCTGACTTGGTCACGTAGGATGCACCCTCACACAAAGCTACCTGCCTGCAGCTCCTAGGAGCACTGCTGGGAACTCTCCAGGGAACAGAAGGGAATTTTTTCAATGGAAGTGCCATTTCCACTGCCAAAATAGGAACTAGAAATGCCCTGGTGATTCCCCAGCCCAACACAAGGGAAAATTCCCTCCTGAGCTCACATTTCATTGAAATTCAGAGTGTAAGAATGATGTACTAATGACAACTGGGGACAGTTCTTTATTAGCAGTAAACTTGTCTAACACTTTATCTACTTGAAGTCAATAACAAATGCTTCAGAGTGATAATGTAAAATACAGCAGATGTAAATAATGCCTCTTAAAAAAAAGAAAATCACCAGAGGTTCATCTCAACCTATATTTCTATAGGCTATAAATTCCCAATACCATGCCTTTTAGCATCTCATATAGACAGCAAAATCATTTTTCTGAATTTTAGCCTTTTGCATATTAAGGTGTTTTTTTTTGGGGGGAGTCCTATTTTAAACAATGGTAAATATATCAACTATGCACAGGTGGCTGCATTAAAGGGACACCATGCAAATGAGCCAAAGAATTGAACAGTGAAGATGAAGAAAACTAGAAAGAAGTACAGATGGGTGAGTGGACAGAAAGCTCCATTTATCTGTGCGTTTAGACAATTGCCACCTGAGTTATACCACTGACCTTGACCAAACCATGTCTGTAAACAGGTTAGATCTTCTCATAGACTTACAGAAGTAAAGAATTGAAAGGATCCTGAGATCATTTAATCCATCTTAATCAGAACCTAGATAGTCCCTGAGGAACTGTTGCTAAATGACCAGTGACAGGGACTAAGTATTCTGTTTGCTGTCGCACCGTCCTTACACTAAGGAATTGGTTATGCAGCTGAAAGAGATCTAGGTAGCTGGCAAGCTACAAGGGCCTTTTGTAAATGTTCAGCAGCAGAGTTGAGGTATCTCATTAATTTTGCATGGCTGCTTCCGTCTGATCACCTGCTCTGTTACAGCTCACTGATTAAATGTGCGTGATACAGCAAAGCAGGTCTCCGTGCAGGGAGCACATCAGGTGTAAAAGTTGCCATTTGTGCTCAGGCAAAAAGAAACTATGGATTTTATTCTCCAGCATGCTTTCAGTAGCAGTTTATTAGGCATTTGATACAAACATTACAATGAGAGGGAAAAAAGTTACAGATTTCTGCAAATATTTTTCCTGGTTGCAAAAAGTTTAAGTGTTAGCTATTAGAAAAAGATCACAGCAAAACTGCAGAGGCAGAGACCTGAGCAGCTTCTTGTCTTCAGAGACAATGTCATCTTGTATTCGCACGTTAACAGTAATGATCTATTGTCTAGAAGGTCTAGCTTTGCTGTGGCTTACTATGAATCATAATCTTCTTCCCTCTGGGAATAAAGAACAAGGAGAGAATAAGCAAAGAGCACATAAGGACTCTTCCCCTTTATCATTTAGTAATCATAGCAATCAGAATACCTCCTGCCCCTGCCTAGCATGGTCAAGAAATACTAGTTTTATATTTATGAATGTCAGAGCAGTGCTGATATACTTTATGCTTGAGAACATGGCAATAAATTTGGATTTTACTGTCCGGCAAAATATGTGTGTCAGTAGCTACTTGTTTCCCCCCTGTGTTTTGTTTATGCAGTCAGAGGAGTTTCAGTGTAGAGAAATGATGAAAGGCTGTTGGGCAAAATCTCTCAACCACAGATGAGATGACTGGTTTATAAAAACAATTGCTGTGTCATATATGCATACAGATATATGTATATTTTTATGCATATGTCTATAAATGAGCCCACAGTAAATGTGAGGATTTGTAAAATACTCATCAGTGCACATTACCTGAGTAAGACATGTGACTGCCTCAGGCTGTGTCTAGCGTTGCATGCCTGGACACCTGAGGGATGCCTGAGGAACTGCCATCCTTTGAGAGGCATCTCCAGAGATCAGCTGGCCCAACCTTCTCCCCAGAACAGGGTCAAATTTAAAGAGGAAAGAGCCTGGCTCCCTCTTCTGTGTCTCCCTCCAGTAGGTAGCTGAAGAGAGCAGTAAGCTCCTGTCATCCCCAGCTCTTACAATGCCTGAGAGCTTCCCCACCTCTCCTTATGCTTCGTGTGCTGAAGCCCCTGCCCATCCTGGTGCCCTCCACTGGACTCCCCCCTGTGTGGCAATGTCTTCGTCTTACTGGGGAGCCTTAAACTGAACCCAGGGCTTCAAGTGTGGTCTCACTAGGGAGAAGATAGCAGAAGACCCCCTTCCCTGGACCCACTGGCCACACTCCTGCCGAGGCAGCCCAGCATATAGTTTGCCTCACCTGCTGCCAGGGCACATGGCATCCTCAGGCACAGTTTGTCCACCACTCTACATCCTCTCATCCGGATCAATGATAAAGATTTCAAACCACAGCAGCTCTCGTATCTATCCCTGAAAGATATCACTAGTCAATGGCTGCCCAGTGGACTTCTATGGCTGAACACCACCCTTTGATCCTGACAGTCTTACCAGTTTCTACTCAATTAATCACTCATCCAGGCTTTATTTCACCAAATTGGCCATAATCATATTATGAAAAACTGTGTCAAACATGTTTTAAAAGTCAAGATATACAACATGCATTACTTTCCCTTCATCCAGAGCCAAGGAAGCAATCATATTGGTCAGGGATGATTTTTCCTTGGCAAATCAACACTTGATGTCCAAATCAGTTTCTTGTCCATCCTGTGCTTGGACTCACCTCTTAAGGGCCTGAGGTTAAGTTGACTGATCTTACAGACCCCCTTCTGGCCCTACTTGAAAAGGGATGTAACATTTGTTGCCTTTTCCTCTTCATCAGAACCATCCCCTGATGATCATGGTCTTTCAAAGATGACAAAAAAAGGTTTCAGGCTGACATTGACCAGCTCTTTCAGCATTCTTGGATGATCCCACAGGCTTATGCATGTCTAATTTGCCTGAGTGGCCCCTAACTCAATTTTCTTTTACTGTGGGTTATGCTTCTCCGTCCCAAGCTCTGCTACTTATGTAGATTAACGTGATGAATTAAACTTGGCTAGGGATATTAAGGATAACAGGAAGGGATTCTACAGGTACATAGCAAATAAAAAACAGACTAGGGAGAACATAGGCCCCCTCAGGAAACTCTCAGGAGAACTGGCTACACAGGATTTGAAGAAGGCTGAGGTTCTGAATGACTTCTTTGCCTTGGTCTTCACTGGCAAAGGCTCTGACCAAACCACCCAAGTCTTGGAAGGCAGATGCAGGGACTGTGAGAATGAAGACCTTGCGCCCACTGTAGGAGAGGAACTGGTTTGAGACCATCTTAAAAATCTGAACATGCACAAGTCCATGGGACCTGATGAAATCCATCCGCGGGTCCTGAAGGAGCTGGCAAATGAAATTGCGAAGCCGCTGGCCATCATATTTGAGAAATTATGGCAGTCGACTGGAAAAAGGGAAATATAACCCCCATTTTCAAGAAGGGAAAAATGGATGACCCGGGGAACTACACAGCCGTCAGTCTCACCTTTGTGCCTGGCAAAATCTTGTACCAGGTTGTCCTGGAAGGCATGCTAAGGCACATGAAAAACAACAAGGTGCTTGGTGACAGCCAGCATGGCTTCACTAAGGGGAAATCCTGCCTGACCAATTTGGTGGCCTTCTATGATGGGGCTACGGAACTGATGGACAGGGGTAGAGCAGTTGATGTCATCTACCCTGACTTGTGCAAAGCATTTGACACTGTCCTGCATGGCATCCTTGTCTCTAAATTGGAGAGACATCAATTTAATGGATGGATCACTCGGTGGATAAAGCACCGGCTGGATGGCCACATGCAAAGATGTGGTCAATGGCTCGGTGCCCAGCTGGAGACCAGTAATGAGTGGTGTCCCTCAGGGATCAGTGTTGGGACTGGTCCTGTTCAACATCTTTGTCGCTGACGTGGACAGTGGGATTGAGTGCGCCCTCAGCAAGTTTGCCGATGACACCAAGCTGTGTGGTTTGGTTGATACGCTGGAGGGAAGGAATGCCATCCAGAGGGACATTGACACGCTTGTGAGGTGGGCTGATGCCAACCACATGAAGTTTAACCATGCCAAGTGCAAGGTCCTACACCTGGGTCAGAGCAATCCCAGGCAGAGCTACAGGTTGGGCAGAGAAGAGATTCAGAGCAGCCCTGAGGAGAAGGACTTGGGGGTGTTGGTTGATGAGAAAATGAACATGAGCCGGCTTCAGTGTGCGCTTGCAGCCCAGAAAGCCAACCGTATCCTGGGCTGCATCAACAGGAGCATGACCAGCAGGTCGAAGGAGGTGATCCTGCCCCTCTACTCTGCTCTTGTGAGACCTCACCTGGAGTATTGTGTGCAGTTCTGGTGTCCTCAACATAAAAAGGACATGGAACTGCTGGAACAAGTCCAGAGAAGGGCCACAAGGATGATCAGGGGACTGGAGCACCTCCTGTATGAAGATAGGCTGAGGAAGTTGGGGCTGTTCAGCCTGGAGAAGAGAAGGCTGCATGGAGACCTCATAGCAGCCTTCCAGTATCTGAAGGGGGCCTATAGGGATGCTGGGGAGGGACTCTTCATTTGGGACTGTAGTGATAGGACAAGGGGTAATGGGTTCAAACTTAAATGGGGGAGGTTTAGACTGGATATAAGGAGGAAATTCTTTTCTTTGAGGGTGGTGAGGCACTGGAATGGGTTGCCCAGGGAGGTTGTGAATGCTCCATCCCTGGCAGTGTTCAAGACTAGGTTGGACGAGGCCTTGGGTGAGATGGTTTAGTGTGAGGTGTCCCTGCCCATGGCAGGGGGATTGGAACTTGATGATCTTAAGGTCCTTTCCAACCCTAACTATTCTACGATTCTATGATTCTGTGATGAGAAATACAATTTCTTTTGCCACAAGTACTCCATTTTATTCCAGTTGAAGTTTTGTCATTGCTCCCACACCCCAATTTTCTAAACCATTTTCCTTAAAAAAAGCTTCAGTTACTTTCGGCAATAGTGAGTGTTACATTCAGCCCTTGTTGGGTTTACGCTCTTTGTAGCTTTTGCCCAGCCATTGCATCAGCAAGAGATATTCTGTAGCTAGTATTAATAAAACATTTTGCTCCTATCCAGTGACTTGATATTTGAGGAATTTGCACGAATGGATGGATAAATATTTCTGATTCAGGTGATAAACAGATGAAGAAACTTCACCAAATGTGTGAAAAGCTTCAGCAACTTGGCTTAAAATAACAGGCTGAGATCATCCCTGGGTCAGATATAAACTCTATCAGTATCTTTGAACTTTATATGTCTTCCCATTGAGTTGAGTGCCCGGTTTAGAGAAATGTGTGATTCAAGTGTCAGGTCTTAAAATCACTGAGTGTTTGCTGAATAAGGAAAGCTGGACTGCCCTTGGGAATCTAAAATTTCAATGCGGCAAACAGTAACTCCAGACCAGAGGTAACCCAGTTGCATTCATACTTTTATGTGCACAACAGAGAGTACAATATTATTAGCAATTTATAAGAACATACTTTTTGGTGCTACTAAAAGCTTGAACAGACAAGACTAAAACCTAGTATTTCTTTACACATGTGTTTCACAATAAGAGAAAGCTGTGCTAATGTATTGGGCAGATAATGTTGTTAGAATTATTGATGAAGAGATCAATAGTTCTCCCATAAAGAATTTTGAAACCCAGAATCTGAGAAGAAATCTAAACCTTACAAGCTTAATGCCAAGCCTTTATTTGTAGATTCTTCTGTTTCTCAGGAGACTGTTCTTATGCTGTGCACATCAGGGGGGATCAAATTTGTCCAATAAGCCTTCTTCGGGCAGCATGTCTCTAGTGCACATGAATAATGGAAAGGAAATAAACTCCAATCTGTGCAGCTCTTTATTAAATACATATCTTAGAGCCAAAATGCCCTAATAGCCTGAAAGCATATTGCTCTTGTCCAGAGTTGTACTTAAGTGTTCAGTACCCTGCCTTGCCATTCACATGTTGCAGTCCTCGGGACCTGCTCCAAGTGTTTTAATGTAATGGCTGAAAAATAAAATGCGTGAGAGGCCTGAAAAGCAGATGGCAGAAGGGTGCATTTGAGGGCATGGAGCAGCTTATCAGGGAAGCCCAACATGAAAAGCAGGTTAAGCAGAAAAACAGTTTTATTAAGCTCAATCCATGCTCTTGAACATTGTCTAAAAGACCTGCTCTTTCTGCAAAAGTCTCCAGTGTACCAGGACTGAAGCCCATGAGATGCCCAGAGCCACCAACTCAAAGATGAAATAGGATAAGGTTCTCCATTTTAAGATGGAAATAACAATAGTGAACAAAATCATTGTAACAACAGTAATTATGTATGTGTGTTTGAATAGATGCCCTCAAACCCAGAAATGAATCTGATTGTATGCTGACCTTATAGTGTGTCATCACTACTGTGTTTCAGACTGTTTTGCACTATGTTTAAATCTCCTCAGTGAAGAAGCTCAGTGTTACAGGGAGGAGGTATCCTAGTCCCACCGTTGTGTGGGCTGCTCTCTGTTCATTCACTTAAGGGATCTGGAAGCTCTGTCCATACTGGCAAACTCATGTTAGCTGCAGGAATGCATGATCATAAGCAAAGTGTCAGTCGTGGAATCAATGGGGTCAAAATAGCAGAGCCAGATTTGTTCACAATCAGTGAGTGTAGAAGGCACTTTACCATGGCATACATTGGAGAAGCAATGATTACTGCCCCAGGGAGCACTTGTTTGTTGTCATGTCTTCTTCCTTTAGTGCACTCATGGGCATCCATACCTCCAAAACAGAGAAACCATGCTTGTATTTCTAAAAAGTAAAAGCTGTTAACATTTGTAGCACAGTAAGTGGAGATGACTGAAAAGTAGGCTAGGAAAGGCAATGGGAAAATGGGACAAAATTCATTTACACCCCTCCAATTTCATGTGATCACTTCTCTCGCACAAAGAGCCCAAATGTGCAAGGAGCTTTGAGATAACAAGGCTCTTCAGCAATCTTGACTTCTCAATGTGCTGAGAAGCTGCTATGAACACTGCATCCATGAGTTTACATCTAAGTGCTGAAATAAAGGGTAGGAAAATAACAATTTGTGGATGTATTTAGTCCCTGGAGGCTAATTCTTCTCTATTTTTTCCTGCTTGGGTGCTGTTTGTCTTTCCTTGCCTGCTGCCCAAAGCTAGAAGCTCAATTAAAGCTCTAAAAGTTTGTCAAACACAGCATCTGTTTTGCTATGGTCATGTTTCTATCCTCTCTGCAAAGCTGTGTCACAGGGATCAGCACAGGGAAGAGGAGGTCAGACAACACATCACTGGGGGACTGTTTACTTTTGAAGTATCTTCTCTGTGCTCCTTTTCAGACCTGAAACCTCAAAGGAATCACTCCCCTTCATTATACCCAGGTGTTCATCGGTTACAAAGACCGTAAGATTCAACCAGTCAGGTGTACTATTTTTCTTGCTATAGAAAAGATCACCAGATAAGGGAAAGAGCGGAAACCCTGTGAAGCTTTGGGAGCTGTGGACTACATTTGAGCTTTGGCTCCTGGTCTGTATCAGGAGCAGGTGAAAGGCAGGGGAATTCATTTCCAGGGATATGATCACAAGCTCTTCATGTCAAAAAGGACTTTGCAGCACTTCTGGTTAGATCGATGCAGCTAATGCTGGGGGAAACTCACTACAGAGCTGCTGTACACCCCCTGCCAGCTTCCGATCTCCCAGTTGCCTGATCCTCCATATCCTCATGCATCTACCAGGGCATTCGCTGCACTGATTTGTTTATTCTTATCTGAGAATTTATTTTCAAGTATCAGTGTTTCAAAACTGATATGGACTGACTGAGGGAAGAGACATGTGAGTGTGCAGTAACTGAAGGCAAAGGCTGAGTGGCAGGCAGCTTCCTGACAGGACTACTTAGGAGCAGAAGCAGTTCACCAGAGCTGCTTTTCAGGAGAGATGACATGCATTTTGTTACCATGTGAGTGGGTATCATGAAGTGAGAAAGATATCCTAAATTTTGGCTGCCAGTACTAAGCTGTAGTGAGCATAGCTCTCTTCTGTGGGTGAAGACTTTTCAGAACAACGATGAAAATCAGTCTCTGTTATTTCTAATCAAATACATCAAAGGACAGATTTCAGAACACCTTTTAAAGGAAATAAATAAAAATCCAAGCCCTAAGGAAATAGAACAGAATGATTTCTAAGTACATTAAATTCTTTACTTTCTTCCAAAGGTTTATTTTTAGTGAATATCATACGAGTATCCCAGCAAGGTATTTCAAGCTGATGTCCTCAGAAGTGAAAAATAGTGAACTCTGAAGTGAACCTAGTGTAATCTCTGTGTTCAATATACTTCTTTAATACTTCCAAAGCTTTTGCCTCCTCTCACACATCACAACAGGTGGCCATATTCATGGGTTTAAAATATGAGAACAGAATTAGGTTTATTTTGCTGAGATCCTGTTCACCACCTAATTTGAGATTATGCTTTACCTTGTGCACTTTATTAACTGGGGTAATTACTTTTCACATTGCCAGCCTAATGTCAGAAGGCACAAAATGTTTTGAATCAATATTTCAAAGAGCTTTTTCTCCTAAGAGCATCCTGGGAGCAGAAAACACTTTGAATTAAATTATGAGGGAAACAGCTGGCTGTGAAAATATTTTCAGCTATTTCTTTTTCACCACAGAACATTGTTGACCGGGCTTTTGAACCTACATGGAACAAAGCATGAAAGTGTGGTATTCGGATATCCTTTGTTGGCAAGCAGGCAATGTGTATCTAGCAGATCTTTTTCTGCTATATGACAGCCTGGGAGTCTATGGATAATTAACTCTTAGTTACCCCCTGCTTAATGTGATCTTTTCACACAGTTAAAGAAATCTTTTGAAATTTCAAGGGTGCCACATGGTGACAGTCTACAAAACTGGTCAGCTTTTATAAAATTGAGAGCATGCATTCAAATTACAGAAGAGCAAAAAGTGAGAGAAAGTGCTATTGTGCACCAGTACATTTGTGCTTGTCCTCCTTTTTGCTCCTGCGCATACCCTTGTGCTACAAGCCCTGGTCCTGGTTGGAGCCTCTGTTAGCACCAGAATGCAAAGGAGCAAACTCAGAAATAAACTGCATTAGCAATGGGAGCTAGGGTAGTATAGCAAATGAGGGGTGACCACAGAAGGCCTTGATAAATATGGTTCTCTCTTGTAAAAGGCAGATGAATCTAACCTATTAAGCATCATCTTAAGGGCTATATGGCTATATAGGGGATGTATAGACGTTACATCCCCTTGATCCAGGCTTTTCAGCGGAAACCTCTCACCAGCTCTGGTTGTCACTGCTCCTCTTGCATATCTTTTCTGGGTCTTCTTTACCAACACCACATCAGTCCTTTTCATGCTCACTATTGGTTTTGTCCTGATTTTGCAGGGTGCAAATCCTGTGGATGACTTGATGCAGGTAAGATGAAGTCCCAGTAATGTTTATTTTCCTTATTTTCTATTGTAAATCCCATCCCATGTTATGAAACAGAGGCAGATGTTAACACAGCATTCATGTTTGTCACTGTTTTTTCTCCAAGTCTCCCTGGCTGCTTGTCCCCTGTCTAGAAAGTGTACCACTATCTGGTGATCAGACCTGAAATTCAGACCAAAGTCAGAAGAAGATTCACTTTCAGCTGTTGCTCTGGAGCTCCTTTCTGAAGGGATGTCTGCAGGATAACAGACATCTTCACAGCTGCATCAACCATGAAGTGACCAATCATCTTTTGAGATGTGCAAGTACGAATTATTCTGAACGCCCCTTCACCTGTTTCAGTGGAAACACTGAATTAGCACACACCTGAATTAGATGCAGTTTCAGATTTTGTTATTCCTTTTCTCATGGCTGATACAAATAATTTTCTGAGAACTGAGAGAATACTGAAATTGTATGAACCACAGGAAACCTTGGAAGTGCAATGAGTGACACATCTGCTAGGCATATATCCCTTGTAATTGTGGAGATGTCATATCTACAGAGCTCCTTAGCTTTTGTCTGCAAAGCACATAGCACATGGTAGATGTGAGCTGCTTGGAAGCCTCTTCTTCAAACCACAGGTACTTTTTACTGGAAAAGGCCCACAGCTTTCAGCCACCAAATGGTTTGCAGTCCATGCAAACACTTGAAGAATAAAACCACTTTAAGTAAGCAGGTAGAAAACTACAGATCTCAGTAACCTGGAGAAACCAAGCCTGTTTCAGTCTTTTGGACTTCAAATGGCATTTTCGTAATAAGCCTTCTCAAAACACATGGCAACTAACAGATTTACAGGCTGCTCATTTGCCACAGTTAAGCCACAAGACAATGGAGATAAAAAATGTAAAGAAATTGTGTGGAAGCCGTGTTTGTAATATGACTGTGATTTTAGCACTGTAAGAAGAAATTTACCAATGGCATAAGAACATATTTAAGTTAACTTCACCAACTCTGTCCCTCGAGTTCTCAGGAGAAACAGAGCCAAGGGGGTCAGAAGCTAACAAGGATTCCTGGCTGCCTAATGTTCCTCACTTTTTCTTTTCCAAAATCCTTTTTTATTTATTCAGTGCAAACAGTTTTTTTCAACCAATATCCCATCAAGACCTCCTGCTGTGCTAAATGTGTCTCACCCTGAGATTCACATTTTGATGCCATGTAGCAAAGTAATACCATCACTTCAGTGAATCAAAAGTCTTTCATTGTTCAAAGGGGTTGTCACCTCTTTGACAATGTCAAAATTAACTGCTTCACAGCAGGGGAGGCCTTAGAAATAATGAAAGTTCCTGCCATCACTTAAGTGTAAGCAAGATAACAGGCACTTAAGACATGGAACTGTTAATACCTGACCCTTTTAATGAGGATTTTAACCTGTAAGGAAAAAAAATACAAAAATTACCACTGAGATAAGGGGAAAAAATGTTCTTTAAAAAATTATCTGTCCATCTTTCTTAATGTATAATAGTCTGTATTATTTCATATAAACCATTTCTGATATTTAAGAGTTACCTTATTCCTACATATTGGGGCCCAGAGGGATGTACATGCCAGAGGAAAGCACAGTAAAAAGTGACTGAGCTGTTACAAGCAGCTACCTCTGAGCAGAGGAAGGAGCATGTTGTAGAAACTCATTCTTTCTTCTCAGGGAAACATGCACTTTCCTGCTCAATATTAGTTAAGAATGAAAATACTACAAAACAGTATGGATACAGCATAAACTGCCTCTTCAGTAAAGGGATGTGTACATAAAGTCAGTGACCCAGCAACAACCCTTCCATAGTCTACAGCAAAGTTTATTTAGCTTGCAAAGCTAAGATTTTTGCTGCAGAAATACAACTTCTTTTTTTCCCCCCAGCTCATCTATGACATCTAACTAACTTGATGATGTTTTGATTGTGAAAGGGAATGGGACAGAAGTAAAAGAGAAAATAGGAACACTTTGAACCACTGAGGGCTGGGGTATCTTTTTTCTGCTAGGATAAGCAACAGATACATTACCGTGGTGTTGATAACAGCTGGCACAATTTAAACCATTCTCCATGTTCTGTACACTCAGCTAGTGCCAAACAAAAAGGCGTCTATTCTGCAAACAGCGCTGAGCAAAGTCAGCACAGAGTAACACACTCTCCTGCTAGGATAAAATGAGCTGTTTTCAGAAATACACAGTATAAAGGACTCTCCAGGCACCAGCAAAAATCACACTTATATTTGGATCCCACTTTACACTTTCAAAATGCCTTTTCACAGGCTTGTACTGCAGTAATTTGGTGTTCCCTTGATATGACTGCTTGTGCAGGGCATGCACACTTGATTGGGCTTTTTACTGCTATCATGCTTTTACTGACAGAAGAGCTTCAATCTCTTTGAAAGCCAGGATCCAGTCCCCATCTGAGCATACTCACTTGTCATCAGTCTCAGCAGCTCCACATCCCTAACATAAAAATTACACAAGGAGAACAGGTACAGATTAACCTGGCCCTACGTATATGTGTGTGTATGTGTACAGAATAGAGATGCGCATATTCACATATGTAAGTAACTGGAGGTTTTTTTGGCCTCCTTTTTATATATATAAGGTTTACTTGGTACATTTCTAGTACAATGAATTTAACATAAAAGCCAAGAACAGTTTCACTTTAAAAAAAATATGTTTGGTGGGTTTTTTTGCTTTATTTTTTTTCTTGACTGTTTGGTGATATCAGCTATTTTTATAGGTGTTTAAAAATACCCATTTTCATTAAAAAAAAATAGACAGGTAAAGAGATCAGCACAATTGCCTGACAGTCTATGTGACTTGAAATAAATATCAGTGATGAAAATAGATATACCCAGATATATGTAGGCATACCCAGATAATAGAACAGATAATACCATATGTATGTTTTATATATGTATGTATATCTATGACGTGGCCAGTGCTGACATGCTCATGGTATGATTGGGAGCAGCAAGATAAAGCTGTTGAACTTTTTTCAGAAGAATAGTGGTGAAAAGCTGCCTGATGTTTGCTCTGAGATGACTGTTTCTGGTTGAAAAGGATGGTGGTACCTGGCCAAAGGAACCAACCTGCCAGTGCTGGCACCCACTAGGTGGTTTCGGGACAGTGCAAGGGGGAGTCACCCTGATGGTACCCATGGGTGTACCCTATCATCTCACCACTCTGAAATTACCACTATGTCTGAGGAGAAAAAGACGGTTGTCCTTTGGGTGCTCCTCAGTTTTCTGTGTCACCAAGAAAAACCTGTAGTACACTATAGGCATGCTAATCAAGTAACCTTAACGAGTAGGGTGAAAGAAAATTATATAATCATCTGCTGCGGTAACATAAGATACTGATCCCATGTTCAGACAGAGGGAACAATAGGAAGGCAAATAGATAAGGAGGGAAAGAAAGATTTCCTTCCATCCCAGGCTAGGGAAGGACAAGTCATTGCCCTGGGCAATGGGCGCAGCCTGCTAGACATCGAAGATGAGTTTCCCTTGTTTAGAATAACCATTAGATCACACTTTGCTGTTTTGTCTTTTCCTACCTCTGTAAATCTGTGTTTACAACTGACTGCAAATCTTGTCTGGTGAGAAAATCCTGAGCTACAAGGTATGTACAATGCTCCCTCCCTTCCATTTACACGTGCCCTGTTCCCATGTCACTATTGCATGGAGCTTGTCAGGGGAGACTCCCTTGCTGGGCAGGTCCCTGGCAAAGGGCAGAGGAGACAGTGACTCCCAGGGGAGCAGCCGCAAGGTCTGTGCTGGCACTCAGCAAAGCAGGAGCTCACCCTTCATCACCTCTGTGCAGCGTGGGGATACGCACCACTGCACCCCCCTTAGTGACACTGATGAAAAAGGCATGTTGCTTGTAACCCTGATCTGTTTATGATTTCATGCTAGTCCCTCAGGTCGGGGGGCTGTAATTAAAAAATTATGGAAGAAAAAAATCCACTTTCCTGAACAAAACTGCTCTTCTAATGCTCATTAGGCTCATTTGTGAAGCAAAACATCCCCAGGGGACAATTCCACACTTATAAAATAAACATCGTCCACATATGTGGTTAAGGACCCTCATAAAATATGCAACAACACATTTCTGTTCTGTGTATGCCTAGCTTCCTGGCATGAAAGTGCTTGCGGTGAATGCAATGCAACTGTGGAAACAAGTGAGATAATAAAACATCTACAGATTAAAGACAGAGATTGGCAGTGAATATGACAACCAGTTCCTCTACTATTGGTATGTATTTCCACTGGGAACTGAGTTCTGAAAATGATATAGATTGTTTTCTTCAATCTATAAGTAAAGGAGAGCAAATCTCAGCAGATCGTTACTTAAATTTTCTCTTTCTTTTGGCTCACTATAGAAATCAAAACACAGTTTACTGTTTCATCTTCTTCAGGTTTTCCCCACAAGGACCATTTCTTCTGAAAATTTTGAGGAATATTCCCTAGAGCTAAAGTCCCTCTGAGTACATGAAATTCCTCTGCTTCGAGATGCCTTCTCTTTTCCTCTTGTGCAGCTTGCATTTTGTGGGAAAACAGGACCGAGGCAGTCAGAAGTCTGCCTGCTGGCATCTTAGAAAAATCAATGGCACCTGTCAAAAGAATTGCCTCGGACTGACAGCAGGAGCAGCAGCTCCCGGCTTCACAAAGTCTAAAGTGCTCCTTCTCCAGGATTACAAGGCAAAACTCTTGTGTTTTACCATACAGCACTTCTAATTACTCATACTTTCCTTTACAGATCTGTGTCACACCACTTTTTTAGACAAATATAACTAATTACAATATCGTGAACCTGTATTATCCTTCACAGAATTGCAGTCTTTTTTCTCCATTTTTGTTCTCTGCCTAATGTGAAACTGAAACAACAGAGCGATACTAAACAATGGGTAAATCGTATTTAAGCTGTATGAATAATTTATTTTAATGTCTTGTAAAAGGCAGCCTCCTCACTGTCTCTACAATACTTGTCCAGGTTGAAGAAACAGTT
Source organism: Pezoporus flaviventris (assembly GCF_033815535.1). Classification (NCBI taxonomy): domain Eukaryota; kingdom Metazoa; phylum Chordata; class Aves; order Psittaciformes; family Psittacidae; genus Pezoporus; species Pezoporus flaviventris. The sequence continues at coordinate 7,299,785 of NW_026892603.1, forward strand.
TTTTCAACCACAAATTGAATTATTCTTTTTCATTTTAAGGTGGGATTTTTAAAATAAATTTCAGTAACTCTGGAACCAAAAAACCAAACTGCCTTATTTGACACGATTTAAAAAATGCATTGACTTTTATTGTGCTGCTGCTCATATTTCATGTACAATTTGATATGAATTCAGGAATGCGTTTAAAATAGTTCTGAAACAGAGATTTTTACTAACTCCTGAAGAAAACACTTCTCCAAAACACTGCTCTCACTTCCAACATCACTGTTTGTGAGCACCAGCACACCTGATAAAAAAAAACTGGCAAAACTGATATTTTATCATATAGTACAACTTACATTTTCTAAAAAAGGTGCCAAAGACATTGTGCCCCACCACAGAGGGCTGCCTGTAAAAGACTTCCCTGTCCCAGGCAAAAGCAGCACCTTGTTAAAGGAAATCCATTTTTGGCATCTGGATCCATTTTTAGTATTAACTCTAGAGGAATGTTATACAGCCCATGGTGAAATACGCTAACAGCATAGAGATGGTATCTTCCTTTACGAAAGATATATTTTTGTGTTCATCAAAGGGGCATAAAACAGCAGCAAGGTTGCAGAGGGAGAATGCCACTTGCAAGAATTGCATCTGGGAATCCAGCCAGAAAAACCTTTTCTTTTCCAGTGGTTGCTTTCTTCAGCAAAAAGTAAATAATTTTTTTGTTCTTAAACTTAGTACAAAATGCTTTGCCTTTTTCTACTTTCTCCTACTTTTTTTTCAATTTTTTCTTTCTGGATGAAACAATGTGAGAAATACCAGCTGAATCTGCAATTTAACCTCTCTGAATTTCCATTTTTGGTCAGTAGGGTGCTCAAGCATAACAAACCAAAAAAAGCATGCTACTCTCAGAAAGGATTGTCTGCCATCTTTTTGTTATATTCATATTCATTTTCCTTCAAAGCCCAAATATGCATGGTTGTTAGCCATATCTTCTTGCTAATTCTCATGCAGGAGGGGGTCTTCAAGGTACTTTGGGCCAGGCTCTGCGCTCTGCTTTCCAAAACATCCCTAGGAGAGGCTTTGGATCAAGTTTTAAAGGCAATTCCATAAAATCTATCCCAACAGAACTGGACCACTCCAGTTGTATAGCAAAGCACACAGGAATTAGAGAACACCAGCCAAGGATGCCAGTGTAACTTACAGCCAGTCTCATTTGGACCCATCATGATATAACTTTTACTTACCTGAGCACATCACTTTTTCCTGCAGACTCTGCTGCCTTCATCTCTGCTGCATACCACTCATGGTGGTATAGACCATGCCTCATGCAAAAGCCAGCTGAGCTTCCCAGCTTGCACCCCGAGTCCCTCCGGACATAGTGCTCCCCTGGGCATGGGACTTGCCTTGCTGGTCTGCCCTGTAGAGGTTGTTTAGGCAAGAACTCAAGCCAATGATGCACAATGGAGCAAAACTGTCAACTTGTTCATCTGCCCAAGTCTTTTCACAGTACCGTCTCCATAATGCTTGAGTGTCTTGTGGGCAGAATTCTGGGGATTGTCATAGTAAGAATCCTAGCGTAGGAAAGATGTTACTTTTCAGATATATACTTTTCAACATATATATATATGTGTATGTGTTGAAAGCATTTATACAGTGTGTGGGTTTCCAAGAGTACTAAGTGCTTCTAAAAACTGACACTCCTCTGTCAGTTGTTTGCTTTTTTTTCACAAACACCCTTTAAAGCTTCCTTTCATAAGTAATTAAAATATATTTTAATAATTACTAAATGTTTTAGAGGAGGACTTTGCTTTTGATCAAGCTGACACAATATGCAGCACTCCCCCATGGCAGGCATTTCATCCTCTCACTTTGTTGGTACCTTGCCCTGCCTCTGATGCAGGTTTGAGCAGATGGAGTTCAAGGCTGCAGTTCACAAAATCAATAGAGCTGCCTGCATAAGAAAGAGATAATGAAGGAGGACTCGGGTCTAAAACATGCCCACTGTGGCTGAAGTAATATTGAGGAAAGCAGAACATATTCTTTTCTTCTTTCCTGTTGTGAATATTTCAGCCATCATTTATCATTGACTTGTCTTTCTTTTGTTTCTCATGATAGCAAGCCAGTGATGCCAAGTGATGACAGCAGGATTCATCACTTTGCTGGAAAGAAAAGATAAAATAGTGAGAGAAGAAAAATACCTGTGCAAATGCACTATTTCCTGGATAGGTGCAATGTTACTTAGGTTGCAAATCATTCCTGTTTATCTAGAGCCCAGAGCTTTGCTCACTTATGCAGCTTTGATATGCAATGGCTGAAATTGTCTTAACAGAGCAAAGGAAAGAGATATTTGAATGTAATATTTCATATCTACGCGCTTCCTATTCTGTACACATGTGGCTTTGCCAACCCACCAAATGGAGTCCTTCAAAGTGTTGACTTCTAGATAAATGGAACTGCTAGAATATTACAACTGCTATAATTGCTTGAACATTAGATTCAGGTAATGCTGCCAGTGCTCAGAGATCATATCGAAACAGAAGGAAACAGCAGACAGATGCTAATGTCCTGCCTTTCTGAAGAGCATCAAGGTTTCACTGTAAGGGTGCCACCTCATTTGTTTGTTTACCTATGAAAGTCTAATCAATATTAGATTTGAAAAGCAGCATGAATATTAATAGCAGGCAGGAAGCAGAAACCATCCATGCAACACCTGGCTTGTGAAGCTCTTTGGTAAGGGAAGACCTCATTTTGCCTTCCAAAACCGAATTGTCAGAGGTGCCTCTGTTCACAGGGGCAAAGACAAAGTGTTGTGACATGTGCTATAGCTGGGGTGCCCCACAGCATCCCAGTCTCTCTTCTAGTCTGTCCTGGCTTGCACTGCCACCACCCAAGTAGCTGTGTGGGCTCACACAGCATCAGTGAGCTGTGCAATGCCTGAAGAGAGTCCTTAGAGGACCCCTAACAGAAGAACCCTTTGATTAAGCCAGGTCCCTGCTTCTGAGTGCATGGCCAAGCACTAGAAAGATGATGCACCACTGAGCAGCAGGAGAAAGAAATGCCCTTCAGACTTTTAGACTGGGAACATCCCTGCATCTCACAAGGAGGGGAAAAATCTCCTGGTTTTGATTTTGTAACAAATTGGAGGAGTACTTCAGTTACCTCTCCTGACCCATCTTTTGACCAAAATTGACACTGCTGTTGAAGTGGTACCATTTCCTTTTAATGTACACAAGCTGGGGACACAGCTAAAGCTTATAACAGGGACATAGTTAAAGCTAACAATGGAAACTAAACTGAGCCTTCCTCTCCCTTTCTGAGGTCCTCAGTGGACAGCAAAAGCAATACCCGTTCATATAGATCTTTCAGAAATGGTTGGTTTCACTCACCAGCACCATATTTCATCTTTAATGAATTTAGATACATAAAGGGCATCTAGATTCAGAGCTCCTCAAGTTTCAGAATCATCATCTCGGTTCTAATAAACAAATGGCTGAAGAGTTTTAGAAATCCAGCACTTACTTCTGAATTATACTTTTGGAAATGTAGGCTGGGGGGCGGGAAGGAAAAGAGAGAAAATTTTATGAAGCAAGTATGCAGTATGGTGCTCCCCAGTAGAAGACATCAGCATAACAGAAAGAGTCCTATGGATGGCCACCAAAATAGTTAGAACTGCAGCCTTATCCACATGGTGGATAAGGAGGTACTGAGAGATTTGGGTTTGCTCTGCCTTAAAAGGGAAGGCTAAACAGAGATTTTACTGCTCTCTCCAGCTGGCTAGTGGGACATCATAGAGAAGATGAAGTCATACTGTTCTCAGAGCTGCACAGTGACAGAAAAAGAGGCAACAGCCACAAGCTGAACAATGAGAAAGTCCAACTGCATGCAAGAAAAAAGACTTCATCAGGAGGCTGGTCAAGAACAGGAGCAGGTGTCCAAAAGTTATGGAGTTCCATACTTGGAGACATCCAAAGACAGACTGAACAGAGTCTGAGCACCTGTGACCTTGCTTAGAGCAGGGGCTTGGAGAGGATGATCTCCTTTCTAGCCTACACACTTCTGTGAGTCTAAAAACCAGTAAACATAAGGTTTGCTTTTTGCTTAATGGGCTTTTAAAATCATAAAAATATTAAGTAAATTGACTTTCCCCAGTTTCTCTGCTGCTTATTCAACAACAATAAAACTCTTAAATGCTATTTTTCATTGGAACAGCATGAATCAGTGTCCCTGAGAATAACCTATCCATTTTGTCAACAAACCTTAGTCCATCTGGTTTATGCTAGATACGCTGATTTTATTAAATTAAAGCTTGGATATGCTACCTATCCAGCCACAAAGAAAAACATTGTTGAAGACAATTAGTCCAGTATGATCTCTCTATGCTGTGTAAGTAAGTGAAGAGCAACTTCACTGAAGTCAAATGAATTTATGCTGGCATAACAGTGGTTCCTGGGGGAGTGGAATGAATCTTGGCTGCCCAAGGCTGTTTGACAATGTAGGAGAGTAGCTCACTAGAAGCTAATGGTCTTATAGTGTTTGCTTCTATAATCCCTGCAAAGGCAGAATACCTCCGCAATTCAAGGTTTCATGAATTGGGTTGACATTGGGTCAACAGCACAAAACACCTGCAACCACTACAGTGATATTTCAGGAGGCCAGAAAAAAGTCTTTGGGGGTTTGTTTCCATTTGTGGGTGAAGTTTAACAAAGAATCTGCTTGCAGCCTCTTGTTGACTTGCTTTGCTTAATGTAAAGGGATGGGTTACTTATGTCTTATTTTTAGGGTCCTAGCAACAGGATAGATGCAAGGACACCAGCATGCCACATGTTTCTGCGCTGGTTCGAGTTTTCTGCAAACATTGTCTGGTATTAGTCTATGCACCCATTTGAGTCATTACAAATCTAATTAACACACTAGAATCAATGAGAAGAAAGAAAATTTAAAGAGAGAGAAAAAAAAAATCTGATAAATGAGAACCGAAGCAGAACGTAGAGTTCTTTCCCAAGTTGATAAAGACAAAATAGTTTATGACTAGAGCATTGGTAGCATGCATACAGCCTCAAGAAAGCAGCAGAAAGTGCTTTCATTGTAGAAAATAAAAGAACCTTACCATTTATTAAGATTTCACCTGAAATGTAAAGCCTTCTACCAATTTAAGTTCAAGAAATGCACTCCTTTGAAACTTCTGTAAGTCTTCATAAGGAAAAGAAAATGTGCAATGGCTTCAGAAAACACAGTTGAAAAAAAACATTTTGAAGATTTGTAAAAGCTTATTTGGAGGAGGGGAAGAGGGCTGTAGGAGACTGCCTCCATGAAAATCAGCCTTAGAAAAAAATCTGCATTTCTTAAAGTAAATCAGCTGAAGTTTTGTGTGCCTTTAAGAAAAGAACCCAAGCCCAATCTTTTTAAAAAATATGCTTCTTCAAGCAGATTCAGACTAATTTAAATTACAAAAGGTCCTTTCTGGTTGAACAACAGCTTTCAGTCTTGAATATCACCTTTAGTACAATAGACTTTCATACAGTTCAAGGTGTTGGTTTTTTTTGTGGGGTCCAGAACTAGCTTAAGTCATTACTGGATCTTGCAGAATGAATCATGACTGCATAGAAAAAATATACATAAATACATACATACATATTATTTCTGCTACTAGGGGAAGTTCTGGAACTTTCTTTTTTGTTTGTTTGTTTAAATTGTATTTTCTGTTATTGCCTCACATTCCACCTGATATTTTTCTGTTTTCATGCTCCTTCAACTTTTAGTGTCTAAGAAGAGATGAATCACCCCCATGAGTGAGAGGGTGGCAGATGGAGGGGGTCAGGCCCATGCGATTCTGCCTTGGTATTACCCCATAGCAATACCATAGCTCATCAGGGGCTGGTTTCAGGCCAAGAGCAGGAGAAGGACGAGATCTTTCCTTGCTCCAGCTGTAAACATGATGAGGGGCTACAAAGAGAGGGACATCACACGCATTCATCTGCTGATAGCGTAATTCCTTCCTCAGGACACCATCCAAGCACAGCTGGAGCTGTCAGGTATACGTGGTACCCTTGCATCCTTGCACCCCTGCTTGCAGCTGGGGGATGTTTGTTGCAATGGTCTACAGCTGCAAGCACCCCCTAGCCCCTTAAACTCTGGATTTATCTACTGGTGAACAGTAGTTAAGTTAGCAAAGTAAAGTACTGGTTAAACTTGTTCAAAACAAGCCAGTTAAAAGCAAAAGCTGAATGGCAGCATTTGCATAGAACATCTCAGCTCTCTTTTTAACAATAAGATAGTTTTAGAAAAACAATAGCACCTTTGAGGTAATACTTGAGTGCTATAACAATACACAGGAAAGTGCAAGAGCAATTAAAGTAGGGATCCATTTGAGACTGACTAATGCAACATGTGCTCCTGACAGTGTCAGGGAGCTGTGGAGAGCATGGAAATGATCATGTTTTCTGTTGCCATAAAGGAGAGCCAAGAGAGCCTTCATTTCCAAAAATAAATGGAAGTTTACTGACATTGAGAGCTGATACGGGATTATTGACCAGCATACGACCAATTGCTGACCTATGTTCCCCTCCATTCCTATTGATGTGACAGATGGAAACCTGCCTTTGAGGTTCTCCAGTGCCCTCCATTACAATAATCTAGTTTCAGCCATCAGCATCTTAGCCTAACCCAGACTATTTCATCTAAAAGTTTGCAAGGCTTTCACAGGCAAGAAGAGGGAGAAATTGTAATGAAAATGATATGTCTATTCCTGAGAGCTGGTCTGCCCATTCTGAGAATTCAGGCAACTTTTTCCATGGGACTTGGTTGGATGTTGTACATTGCAAAGATTGGTCTCCTCCCATCCCCTAAAAGATCCGCTCAGGTTCACCCACAGTTGAGAAGGTCCATAGGAAGTGTGACCTTGTAATTTAAAATTAGACATAACACGTAGCCAAACAGGAGCTGACTGCAGTTGCGCAGGCATTTCCAACCTCAGTGGTGGCTGCTGCTCTACCCCTCACCAAGGGAACCTGTTAGGAGGCTGAGCAGCAGTACAGCTAACACAGTAGCTTTGCTTTCCTTCATCCTATCCTGTTGTCCCTGACAACTCTTCTTGGACAGAGCTCTGGGGAAGCTGATCTCCACCCTGGAGCTCAGCAGGGAAAGGCACAGCCAGCAGCTGTGTGAAAGCCCCACAGCTGGGTCAGTAGGGTGCCGTGCTCTCTCAAGCACCCCCTGATTCCCAGCACAGCCCAGTCACTTGTGCACACAGTCACCGGTTTCTGGGCTGGAGCCCAGACTTAGAGCTCACAATTTCCATGACCAGATACTCTCTAGCTTTCTAAAAAGCAAAGATGGTCTCTGAGCTTAAACCAGTCCAGAAGAAGTTCTGGTCTCAAAGTAGGTTTTATTCTTCCCAAGTTACATAGTCCTGGGTTTTGAGATGAGTTGATGTTTTGTGTGCAGTCTTAGCCTGCTTTATGAGTGTCATTATAGCTAGAAACTATCCTACACAAATGATAAAATAAGACATTAATTGTTGTATTTATTCCCCTGTGAAGGTACACTTGGCACTAGTAATTGTACTTAGTCACAATCTAATTTTTCTCCACAGACCTGAAGACAACCAAATATTTACCCATATGAATTTATTAATATCTAGTAATGAATCATAACTGTTGAAAAATGATTTTTTTTTTAAGGCAAAAAAAAAAAAACACAGAAAAGGAAATGTGCAAGGCTGAATACAGTTTGGGTGTTGGGGTGCCACAAGGCCTGGGGGGCTCTCCAGAGGTCACGGCCAGGACTGGAGCAGCCAGGGCAGCCCTATCCCTGGGCATCATTGTGGGTGCCAGAGCCAAGGGTTATGGAGGAATGGGGCTCTATGCCCCTCCGTGTGAGCACCACAGCGGCTGCAGGGGCCTCTCCAGGCTGTCAGAGATGTGGGTCCAAAGACCTCTGAGAATGTAAGCCTAGCATCTCCTGGCAGACCCTGCTTTGGCCTGCCTGTGCTCTTAGGATGATATTTCTGCTGCATTTGACTTCAGTGCAGATTAAGCTTTTCAGTGCCACTGCTGGAGATACACCTTAAGACTAGTTTGAATTAAACACATGAGCTGGCCCTGCACGAATTAACCAGTAGGACTAATTGACTTTCCCAGCAGGGCCTAGAAGGAATGTACCAAAAATACTTTCCTGATAATATACTAGATATTTTCAAACTCTAAAGGCAGAGCCCTCAAGTCACCAAAGAATTACCTCTGCTGCAAAGGTCAGGAGTGTGAGGTTGACTAGCAGCCTACATTAATCCTTGTTTCTTACAGATAGATTTGTCCCTTTACAAGGTAAATGATTCTGAGCATAGATGTGACAGTTTATTTGATCACCTTGTAGGGAGAAAAATATCTGGCTTTTAGTGGATAGGGACATTTACCTTTTAACACACCTTAAAATACTTAAAAACAATGCACTTTTGATCACTCTGGATTTTTCGGAGGATTGTAAGAGATGATTTAATGTTAAGAATTAAAGGCAATTTTTAGGTTGACAATAATACAAACTCCCTCTCTAGTTGAATAGGAGTCAAAGTCAGAAAATTGGTACAGTGGATATCTGTCTGTACTACAAACTGAGCCTTATCAAGACACACATATACAACTGGCATGAGATGGGATCCTCACTGTGGTTCTACCACACAATTCATAAGAGATATGAGCATACAAAATGATTCCTGAAATTTGAAGTGTGACTGAGGGGACCAGAATCTGTGATGATGTCCTTGAGATCCCTCACTCCAAATCAGCAGCATCCAAGGAGAGCTGCAATGCCTAATCTGGCTGTATGACAGCAACATATTTTTCTACCTTTCCAGTGGAATGACTGAGGCTCTGAACATTTTTAGCATCCTTTTTTTTACTGTTGCCACAATTTATGAATACAAATACATCCTTGTCAATTGAGTATTTAACCTCTGGGTCTAATGAAGTTCAAGACAATGGAAGACATAAAATATTTGGTATGAAAGCAAAGGATTCGGCTCCTTTTCAGAAGCTTTAGTCTAAGATTCATGCCTCGGTCAGATGGGCTTGGCACTAAATGTCTCCTTTTGAAAGTAAACCAGCCTTAATGAATGTGCAATGAATCCTATTTACCATTATTTCTGCAACTTTTAGTAAAATTTTTCACTATATTTCAAAAGAATATTATCACTACAGAAGGTGACTTTTAAAGTAATGCTTTTATAACCTTATTTATTAGAGGATTGTTCCTCATTTATTAAACCTATCCCATATCTTGCAAACAAAAAAAAAAACACATTCCTGTACACAGTAAATGACTGGAATACAAATGTCCTGTGTGAGTTTAAATTTGGTATTTGAAGCTCTCCCTTATTCCCTTGGAAGGTGTGTGGCTGTGAAGGCTCTTGCATACATAGTACAGAAAGAAATGTCAAGATTCTTCTGTGGAAAATATCTTCCCCTTTGTCGTGGTGCTTGATAGCCAAAAATCAAGCAATCTAAACATGCCTAGGAACATTTTTTCTATACACCAAAGTTAAATTTATCTTGTTAAATTACTTAAATCTCAAAGCTCTCTAAAGCTGAATGTGGATAAGCAGGAAGCCCAGCAGATGAAGTACCTTGCTTGGGAAGATTGAAAATATGAAGAATGGTAGTTTTATGGTCTGATGATGCTCCTGAGCAACCACCTCCCCAGAAGCCGATGAACTCCAGTAAACAAATTTATATTTCTAAAGACTGTGGAATCACCTCATTAACAAAGTACTCCTGAAGGCAAAGCATCTCAGAGCATCACTAAATGTACTGAAATACAGTTTTCTTTCACCACTGGCTGTGATCAGTTTTGTAGGATCTCTGGATAGAATTGCTGCCACACTACACTTGTCAACAAGAATGGATCACTAAAATAAAATGTCCTGGCAGTAAAAGCTCAGTGTAACAATAAAAATCATTATCTCAACAAGTTATATCCTCATAAAAAAGGGGTGGAAAGGCACACTGATAGCTTTGAGGGTCATCCTGAAGGCAATACAAAATCAGGGTGCTGGCCCATCCAAGTGATTACGCATCTGGTTTGCATACTTCTGTTGCATATTCCTCACATGTTATTAGAATAGAATCATAAAATCACAGAATGGTTTGGATTGGAAAGGACCTTAAGATCATCTAGGTCCAACTCCCTGCCATGGGCAGGGACACCTTCCACTAGACCATGTCGTTCAAGCTCCATCCATCCTGGCCTTGAGCACTGCCAGGGATGGAGCATTCACAACTTCTTTGGGCAATCTCAGTACCAGTGCCTCACCACCCTTACAGTAAAGAACTACTTCCTTATATCTAACTTGAATCTCCCCTGTTGACTGAATTGTCCAGCAAAGAGAACAAAGCATGAGCAGTGTCCACAGAGCCAGTGGACATCTCCCTCTGCTAGGGGTTTCTGCTCTCAGCTCATTGCTTAGTCTGAATCCTGCTGAACGCGATAGTATAATTATCACTTCTTGCAGTGGACACAGAATTGCAATTGTGTTTTCTCATTCACATTCATAGCCATGGGTGACAGTTCCATTCTGTATGTGACAAGTATGAAAGAATAGAATTTGGCTGCTAAAGTGTAAAACCTGCAAGGATATATACCACGTTACACAAACTAGCACATTGCTCAATCGATCGAAGAATTTTGTATTTGAAATAAAGACACTTCTGGTCAAACTGAAACAACAGGAAAAGCAGTTGCTTAAGATCATGCTCCACCTCTCAGTTGAGGGCTGCCTAGCACTTCTGACACACAGCTCACAAGTCCTTTCACATGCCCCCACTTCCTGTCCCTCAACGTGAGAAGAGCAGAAGCCATTTTTGAAGCAGACATTCTGCTGTGACAGTGACATTTCTGACATGATGTACAGTCACCCACTTGACCTAAAAAGCACTTTGTCACTGTACCCTGCATGGTGCATGCTGGACCATGTTCTGGTGAACAAAGGCTAATTCTTTCTCTAAATCTCTATGAGAGTTTTTGGCATGAATAATACTGAGCTAGACTGGGAGCTTAAACACAATGTGCCTCCCACCCTGACTATTCAGGTTAGATTTGAAATCAGATCTTCAGACCAGTGCAATGTGATTATGCCATCTTCTTTCTCCTCTTTTTTTTTTCCTTGCTTGTCCATAACACCAAATGGTATATTCAAGGTTTTATTTGAAGGTGTTATTCTCGCCAGATAAATTCTCTGTTACTGCCACCAAGTACTCACTGGTTTTTAATTCAATGTTGACATCAATTTACCAAGCTGTGTATGAGATGAGGAAGCTGGGAGGTGAGGAGAATTGTTGCTAACTTATTAAGTAGATTCCATCAGGCCTTGCATCTTTTCCTTCAGGGATGTCAATTAGATTCTTCTGAAATGCAACGAATCATACTTGAAGACAGGAGCCATTTAAATGTGAAAAGTGTTTTCTGCTGAGAAAAAACAGAGGTAATGAAGAATACAAATTGTCACAGCACATGACACAGACAAATCCTTTGGAAAATTCCTGCGTTGCCTTCACCCGGATCAAAAGCACATACTGGGTATACAAGTCATCAAGAAATCTCTTTTTTTTAATAAAATAATACATCATCTGCTAAAAAAACAAAACCAGATATACCTTAAAGATTTCTGATAATGAGAAGACAGTTGACATACACATATAATGCATCTTAGCTCAAGTGAACATACACATGTTCAGATGCCAGGGAGGTAACAGTGAAAGAGGGGACAATGCAGAATAATGCCCTTTAAGATTAATAAGTACATTCCAATTTTGCCCTTTAGGAAAATAATTTATCATCTGGTCTATACTTGTTAGATCTGCTGCCTGGGCTGGTTTTGCTTCCCAATGCTGCTGAGGAATTGCTGTAACAAGCTGTGCAACCACAGCATCAGTGCAACCAGAGCAGACTCAGGGTGACAGTCTGAATGGAGGCTGGGAATAGAAAGCCAGACTGTCCAGCTCAAACCTGACAGTTTACTGAGTCTGATTTAGCCCTTAACCTCCTACTGCTCATTTACATCGATAAAATATGAATTTCATTTTTTTAAAAAATCAAGGACAAGAAATTTTACATTCTTTGCTTTTTTTTTGTGATATTGTACCCAGCTATTACTCATGTATGTCAGGTTTTCAAATAACTATAGAAAGATAGCAATTTTCTGGAATATTGATTTTTAAATAAAGGGTATTCAGGAAAGGAATCAGCTGATGGCCACAAAACTTCTTAAAATTGATGTGCTAATGTGGAAGGTAAAGTCCATCAGTGCCCAAAACATACCAGAATAATCACACTGGCACATGTAACAAGCCCCAGTAATTCTGACGTGGGCACAGCACTGTTGTAGCATCCTTACGGATCAGGTCAGTCATGATCCACTGCCCCGCCCCAGAGCACTCAGAATAAGGCTGTTCTGCTCCCATTGATGTGGAAGCCAATAGCAGCAAACCAGCATTCAGCACAGGTTTCATTGTGCCTGGCATTTTCCAGGCTGAGCTTTGTTACAGGCTATTGTAAGATGGAACTGAACAGCAACAATGAGATTTCACTGTGCTGTGAAAAGCCCACAAAAAAGCAGTAACTGGAATTGCACGTTTGCATGGAAGCCTATTTGTTAAGATGCTTGGCTCCATTTAGAGGTGTATCTTGCAAGAGAGGACTGTTGTCAAAAAATCACCCCCCCCATCCCCTCCATTTCGTCTGCACCAATTTAGGAAATTCAGTCTACTAGAAAGTTCTCAAGATCTGGGGCTCTTCAGGCATGTAGCAGATGGTGGGCAATTGAGGGGGTGCTGCTCAGATGAGAAGTTTGATGAATCTTTCCAAGGAAGAAGGGCAGGAGCTAGAAATCAAACAATTGTAACTCTAAGGAAGTTTTTTGTTGTGTGGCTGACTTGGGAAACATTTGTGGAAAGTGAAAAAACAGGGTGTTTCCACTGGCAGGCTGTGGATGTCACCCATCTCATAGAAGTTGCCCATCCATGATAATGCCTTTGCTCTGAGGATGTGAAAACCATTTGTCAGGGCAGCAGGTAAAACCCAGAAAGCCCTTTGCAACTGTCTCTAACCCAGTGTTTAAACCTACAAAACCCAGTCTCCACAAATGGCATCTCTCTGCCAGGGATCTCTCACTAACCCTGGGTGAGGCTGGACCACCCTGAGTCAAGAACAAAAGGAATACCTCATGGCATAGCACCAAACAATTCTTATTATAATCCCAGACTATGGCACTTTTTTTCTTTTGATTTGTAGAATCTGTAGTCATTCTCTCAAACTTTATGAAAACACAAGCTTTTCATCAAGGTTTTGGTTTTGTTCATTAATTTTAAGTGACTTCTGCAAGGCTTATAAGACAAGATGTGCCCTTGTCACATAGTGTACCAGTCCTGGTATTGCACTGAGTCCTGTTAAGAACACTTGGAAATTAAAACCCAGCCTGCCCTGAGGAAATTATTGTGACTTCTAGCTCTAGGACACACAGCTAGGAAGAAGGCTTAATACTGCCTTGCCACAGATTGCTCACGTTTTAGCATTTCCAGGTCTACATCCATTTCTGGCTCTTTAAAATACTGTTATAACCTCTTACAGCACACAACTTGGTACCTTTTTCATAGTCATCTTCCATATGTTTTTCAGCAGAAAGTCTCTTCATTATCACTTTGGTATTCCATCACTTGCAGAAGCCATGTTCTCTTTCTCTTTGGCTTCCCCATCCCATTCTCAGCTGCTACAACTCTGTGTGTTAGGAGCTGTCCTTGTAAAAGCTGGACAGTTAAGACTATACTTTTCAGGAGGAACTAAGCAGTTCAGATGTGGAAATGGCTCTAGAAAACCTAAATTCGAACTCAGCTTGTTCTAAGGTGTGGAAGGGCTGAGGTCTTTTTATTATTACAGAATGTTTCCATCTCTGAATTTCCAAGTTCAAATTAGGCCATAAATAACGTAATCCTTCAAGATAAGCTGCTCTTTCCATTTCTAGTGTATTGTGAAGGACTAAAAATCTTGAGATGGTTTGGCTAAGGATTAGCTGCAGAAAATCATGATTTTGTGAGTGTCTTGGCTTCTTGTCACCCTAAATGTTCCTTGCCAAGAGCAGGAATGATCTTACAGACCAAAACCTGAAATATTTCCGCAGTGAGAAAATGTCTTGACCTATTGAGTAGAGACATTTCTGGCATGTGAAGAATGTTATCAGAGACTGTCTAAACCCACCAGGACTCTGTGTTTGACAAGGATGGTTAGACTTTCAGGTTCAAGACAATGAGCTGTAACAAAAAAAATGTCATGGAAACCAGTGTCACCACTGCAGAAAATAAGCCATATTCACCAGGTGGAAGAGTGTCTTTCTCAGACAATTAGGTAGGCAGAAATGCTTAAGTAAACTTCATTACATCACATGGTGACCTCATTACTTGACTTGGTGATGTAATCCATGTGCCTCACAATTAAAGTGCTTCAGCAGTAATTTAAACATAATTAAACTACATTAATTGAGAGAATACTTGTTATGTGGTATCTTTCTATAATTTGAGTATAAAGCACTAATAAAACAGAAATCAGTTTACCTCCACACAATACAATGATGCTTATTATTATTAGCTGAAATCACAACTACTTGTGAATATAAACCATAGCACACTAATGAATACTGAGGGGAAATGCCAAAAGCCAAACAATTTACAGTTTTGGAAACATCCTATTTTACACTGAGGCCATAACAATTCATTCAGCACTTTTCCTTGCAGTCTAGTAGAAGGTGGCAGTGTTATTCAGTTGACCTGCAACCACAAATTAACTACATGGGGGTATTGCCTGTTTATGTTTGGTACCCGCATGTTGTCTACTCCCACAGTACCAATATATCTCCCAAAGTTTTATAAACCCATCTTAGAGAGAAAAACAATTTCTAGAGAGACTTACATCCACAGATCTCGGCCTCTCATCTCTGGGGAGGTGTCCTCTGAAGATGCCTGCCTTTTCTCAACCACCACACTGGGAGTGGAAATAACTGATTTATACTAGATGCCTTACACACAAATCCCACTCTGACATTCCCTCAACTACCACATACCCACATATTCCCTTCTCCACTCTCTAGATTATCATGATGCGGAACGTTGTGAATGAGGTACAGTTCTTCACACTGCAAATGAGGCTGTGCTACTTTCTGGGGGAAAAAAAAAAATCAGAACAAAACAAAAGAAAATTTGAATTGCCATCTAAAGCTTAGGCAAAAAATCATTTCTTCCTCTAAGAATGAAAATGTCGACCCTATGAAACATCTCATAAAAGCTGTGTTAAACAATTTCCCTTATAGTTCACACTCGGGATTCCACACTCTGTGCATCTATGTACAGAGAAAGCCACTTACCATGTGACTACAAAAAACCCCCAAAGATCCTGGAAAACAGAGAGACTGAAATTTGCAAATGATACTGTGATCAGGCTGGGCATTGTCTTGGGCCTTTTCTATTGCTGTTTTCTCACTCTGTTCTCAGCATTTTTGAATCAGCTCTTCAGAATATGTATTTATTGTCACTTTGTTGGGGCTGTTGTCTAAAAAATGAAACTGGGCCACGAATTTTGCTGAAAGCTAATCTGGTTAAGCAAAGGATTTATTCCACGCCATTTTCTAAAGCTTTTGTGAAAAGAAGATTTGAGTGAATTGCAAAATCTATGCATGCTTAAGTTTTCCTAGCAGTAGGTTATAGGGAACAGAGAACGCAGACCGCAGTCTGTAAAGCATAATAAATTCTTCCCACAGCCTTGCAGATTTAATTGTCACTAAACAGCTTGTTAAAAATCAAGCTCCTGAGAGTTTCAGCTCTGCATTTTATCATGTGAGCTAGGTTCCTAATGTTGCTGGAGAAAGATGCATCTCTTCTGCATTTGGCAGGGTGCTCCTGTTCAGTCCCTTCCTCTGCTGGCAGAGATGTACAGTATCCCTCAGAGCACTCCTGCATGGTGCAGGAGAAATGAGAAGCTCCCAGTTCCTCCTTTTAACATTTGAATTTGGGTAAGTATATGAATAATGAACAAGACTATAGATGGAATCGCATTTCCAAACATGATGCCCAGCCTGGAAAACTTTTACCTTGTCCTGACCCAAAATGACTTAGTCCATCCTTTGGCCTTCCAGTGAGGGCACCCACTCTAGCACTGGGAGATCAGGTGCACTCTGCTTAACCCAGGCAATGATCTTAATCAGGAGCAACTGCTTTTCGGGCACTATTTCATGTGGAGGAGGGCTTTCCCAAGAAGCCTTTCTCCTGAGCTTGGTATACTTACGTAAAGTAAGTCTTCACTAAGACATGGATTGAGAAACACCCTTTAGACTGCTGCTTCAGGCAGTCACATGGAAGTGGGGAGCCCCTGGTTTTCACCCCAGGTACATGAATGCTGCCTGCACACAAGGACAGCTGGACAGAGGTTGATATATTTCTCAGCATCTCAGCCAGCCATCATGGATGACTAAGGCTCTCTGCTTCATGGCATGAGATGTGAATTGTAAAATCTGTAACAGAAGCAAAGTGGTCTCCCAAGGTTTCAGTCAGTGTTACAATCACTTTTTCTCCGGTTTACAGTCCTTTTGAGTTTGCCCTGTTAAGAAAAAAAGTGAAAGGCTTACTTTAAAAAAAAAAAAAATTTAAAAAGTGATCCTTCCATTTTTTGAAAAATACATAATTTTGCTAAACAGAAGGCAGGAGTACCTCATAGTGTCACAACTGTAAGATAACAGAACTTATTTTAGCACGTACCACTGGAATGCAAATTGCATAGGTGCTATATATTTCATCCTGGAGTGTTAGGCTGCTGCTCTCAGTGAACTCATTCATACAAAGGTTGAACTTTAGCACCTACCGTCATGGCATTAGTGATACTGTTTGACCTTTTCTCTTTGCTGCTTTATTACCTTTCAAGGCAGTAATTATAGATACTTCTCCTTCTGTGAGTCCCAATCTACAAGGGTTTTCTTACTGAGGACAGTCCTATTTTCATGGAGCTTCTTGTGCTTGACCAGAATAGAAGCTTTCTGCCGCGTATGGGGGAGAAAAGTAAAGTGCATGAAGATCTGATTCAGAATTTGTTCTGACCTCTAACTTTGCAACACAAAAGTCCCCCAGACTGTAAATTAGGCCTTTCAATGTGTTTCTTTTATTAGTTTTAAAGGCAGTCAAATTGGCTGCTTCAAAAATCTTTAAAAATAAATCTTCTGAAAGGCTCAAACTGATGCTTGGTCAGTGTCTATTGATGTGGAAAATGCTGCTTCAGAACCACTCACTCCATCCCTACTGATGAAACAGATGCTTGGCCAGGCTGGTGAAAGGGAGGTGATGTGCTAGTTCATAGCAGAGAGAAAGGCTCTCCAAGTGCAGCTTTGACTTCTTTGGTGCAAAATATATTTTATTGTCACACTTCCTATGACATGTACAAAGGGGGTCACAGGTCTCCCAGGTCATTCCATTATGCTGGTATTCAGCCTGTATAACACACCAGATTGAAAGGATTTCTTTTCACTTCTGATTCTCAAAAACTGCATAAAGGTGGGGTATTTTCTTTAATTCATGTGGTTTTGTTTAATTTTATTTTCATTAGATTTGCTCACATAATGCTGACATCTCGGAAAGGATGGGTAGGGAAGATGCAAATCTGTGGCAATGATACTAGCAAAATCTGCACCAGATTTGGAATAAGCAAAGAGGAAATAGGTGAGGTGAAAGCATGTTCATATAGATGACTGAGATTTAGGTTATACCGGTTTTGCTCTCAGCTTAACCACAAAATTCATACCCGACTTGAGGTACTTTTCCTCATCATCTTTTTCCCCATTTATGTAAAATATCAATTCTATTAATTGTTCCATATAAAAATAAACACCAAAAAGATTGTTTCAGGAGCTGTACTAAAGAATACCAAGGAATCACCTAATATTATGTAAATGTAAATTAGGATGTCAGAGTTGGAAGAACTGCTTCCAGCAAGAACCAAAACTACACATTAGTTCCACAGTCATACTCAAGGGAGGTACCTAAGGATGGGTTGCAAACCATCCCTATTCCCATGTAAATGCGTATTTCATGTGAAGTACAAATTTTAATACCACTTAATTTGGTGGGTCCTTATCTGAATGAGATTTTCCCATTAGAAATTGGTAGTTTCCAGTGGTTAACATCCAGTGCTTACTGATATCAGCTTAAGTATGTACAATTAAGGATCCTAATATATAGCAGCCTCTTGTCCATATCTATAAATCTTCCCTGGAACCATCTAAAAGATAGCCATATATTAAAGACTGATACTGTTTCTCATGATGGCATAAACCACCAATTCCCAAGGAAAATCAGAACGGAAGAGTGCAAGAACACCAACAAAATGCCAGAAAGATTTTGTAACTAAGACCAAGAACATTTCAAAGATTATTTTTTTTATTAAAGCCTTTTTTCATGTCCTTTTTAAGTCAGTTACATAGCACTGACATTCTGGCAGTAGAAAATATAACACTCTTCTGCCTGTAAAGTACCGAAAAGCATTAGGTTAAAAGGATGTGCTCCATTTTCAGAGGCTACCATTTGTTTAGAAATCGGATAAAGAAATCATTTTAATATCTTCTTTATTCAAGAGTAACCTCTCATAAAAGGTCTACTATTTACTCCTTCAGACTTTATTAAAGTATTGCTTGCATCCTGCAGGTTACTTACTACAGCTCATAATTATCAAGAAATGCAATTATCTCAAAAAAAAAAGACGCATATATACTTTTTGGAGGACATTGTCATTGTGCTGGAAAACAGAATTAATCTCAGGTTCTTCAAAACAGAACTGCACAGAGATAATCACCTTAAAAATTGATGGCAGCTTGACTTTACTTACTGACTTTAAGCAAACAAGCAACCGTAGCTAGAACTGTCTAACTACACCTTTGGGCGGCGTGTAAGAATGGCCATGTTGCAAAGGCTTTGGTATTTTTGGAGTCTTGTGTTATTAAGAAAATTAAAAAAAAACAAGACTGAAAAAGATCTGGGTCAAAATGCGAATCAGTGGGTGTTTTTTTTCAGCAAAAACTAAACAAGGATTTTGAGATATTGCTGAAATGATCAATAGTTAAGACTATAGGTAACTGACTCATTTCTCTAGATCAGAACAAGGTTGTTCTTGAGTGGTTGTGTTCTTGCATCAGATGCCTGGCTTACCAATTTTCCAAGGATCATTAGATGCCTGCAGCTGTTACGAGCAGTTTCCTCACTGGGATAAGTTTTTCACTCTTATGCCAGTGACAAATTTCCTGGAATACCTGTTCCTGTAAAACTCTAATTTAGTGCAGTAGTTTATCACTGGCAGATAAGGTCCCTCTATATCAGACTTTGCTATGAGCAAGTTCCACTGTGTACATTTATCTTGCAGTTTTGTTTTGTTATTGATTTTAGACTAACCATAACTGTTTCATCCAGACCAAGGTACCTCTCACATCATTGTCTTTGCATAAGTCTGAATGCTCAGTAGATTTCCCCCTTTCTCTTATTTATACACTTACTTAGCTATAAAATCTGGTGTAGCAAGACCAGCGCCTTGCCGTGGCAGGCTAAGGGGAGGAAGAGAGGAACATCAGAGGCAACACAATGACTCTGCAGACAACCTATGTGAGTCAGTCTAATCCTAGTTTCCTCCTGATCACCAAGAGGTAGAGCTGTGCCTGAAGCCTAGATTGCACACTCCTCTCAGGACATCTCTGGTAACTAGTGATGATAATACCAGTTTCACCTACATTGCTTGAGTCTGTCCATAGCATGCAAAACTCCAAACTGGAGAGCCAAAAGCAACTACTTCTCCATCCACTGGCAACCCAGAAGCTGTAATTTTGCCTGAAATATGTTTTTCTCCCAGGGTCTGATACTGCCCTGCACTAAGGTACCTTCACCAGCGGCAGATTCAGTGGTACATTTCACTTGTCTTCGCTCCAGTCAGCATGAAGCTGACTTGGGCTGTGAATATTTTAAGGTCCATAGGACAGAACATCTTTCAGCCATGCAGCTGCCTCACATGGCAGAAGGTGGATCTATACAAGGCACTATCCAAACCAGACAGCAGGTCTGATCTTTGCAGGATGGCGCAGTCCCTGACAGGATCAGCGTCCACTTAGTGCTGCTTCACAAGAAGTCCTGCTCTTGAATTAGAGTGAAGCTATACTAAAATTATCCACAGAGTGTTTGCATAGAGGAAAGCTTGATAATGCTTCTTCTGTCCCTCCTAGTTTGCTGTCATCTCACTGTTCTGCAGGGGGCATCCAGTTCGAATGAGCCTGGCTTGGCTCTATCTCTCTCCTTTTATCTTTCCTGGTATCCTTCTTCTCTAGTTTACAGGTTTGCAACAAACGGTTTTGCCTGCCATCTGCTAATCCCCTCTCCTACCCTAAAAAGGGCACCAAGCTGCACTGAATTTTCAATTTGAAGAAAAAAAATGTCCACACATGAAGTTATCCAGCAATAGCCAGGTGTCACCACACATTGAAAAGACTTCATCATAACCCCCAGATGAATATCTGGGATTAAGATGTTTGACAGACTCTAGTCTATTCTGATCCTATCTGTCATGAAACACCATCCAGTACATAAAAAGTGCAAGATTCCCACACACTGGGAAGAAGCCAGATAAGAGGAAGAGCTTTGTAGGCTTTTAAATGTCTTGTTTGTAAATGTATTCTAGACTTCCACACTGAGAAGCAGCAAGTAAATATGTATTTTATATATGAGACAAAAGCTAAGCATTTGAATGCCCTCTTTTTTGTCATCTGCTGGGGTAATCTTTTTGCAAAAAAGGGGCACTGCAATCATATAACAGAATCATAGAACCGTTTAGATTGGAAAAGACATTCAAGACCATCTAGTCTGACCACAAACCTAACACTGCCAAGTCAACCACTAAACTGTGTCCCTAAGTGCCACATCTGCATGTTTTTTAAGTACCTCCAGGGACAGTGACTCCACCCCTTCCCTGGGCAGCCTGTTCTAATCCTTCACAACCCTTTTGGTGAAGAAATTTTTCATAATATCCAATCTAAACCTCCCCTGGCACAACTTGAGGCCATTTCCCCCTGTCCTACTGCTTGTTACTTGGGAGAAGAGACTGACACCCACCTCGCTAAAGCCTCCTTTCGGGTAGTTGTAGGGAACAAGAAGATCTACCCTCAGCCTACTTTTCTCCAGATTAAACAACTCCAGTTCCCTCAGCTGCTCTTCGTAAGACTTATGCTCTAGACCCTTCCCCAGCTTCCTTGCTCTTATCTGGACACATGCTCTTGCTTGAGCATGCAATTAATTTACCTGGCCAAAAGCAATTGGTTTAGTTCAGTTAACCTTTATGTAATCTATTAGCTAGCACCTGTAGGTTGCCCAGTGAAGCTGTTGCTGCCCCATTGCTGGCAGTGTTAGAGACCAGGCTGGTCGAGGCTTGGAGCAACCTGGTCTAGTGGAAAGTATCCCTGCCCATGGCAGGGGGTTTGGAACTAGATGATCTTTAAAGTCCCTTTTAAGCCAAATCATTCTGTGATTCTATGATTCTGTGATTTCTAATGTAGTAAAATTGACATTTATAGCTGCAACGCCAATGTCCCTGTGTGATGTTAAATTACCTGTGAAATATTATTTTATAGATTATGATAAAAATAATGCAATTGTTTAATTTGAAATTAAGGAAATTGGTTTTGGGTTTATGAACTGATAACACAGCTCACTAAAAATCACATCTCATTTGAAATGCTGTACTCAGCATGGAGGGGCATTACTTGCTACTTGAGCACAGCTACTGGATTTAACCAGTTGAGACAAGAACAATCCAGTAACTAAAGTACAATATAAAACAACTACTACTACTACTAATATTAATAATAACAATGCTAAGAAAAACAACAAGAGGAGAGAATATAAAACCACAAGAGGAAGGAAAAAACCAATAAGTGATGCACAATACAATTCCTCCCCCCAGTTTATACACTGGACATGACATGCTGTGGTATAGAATACCCCTTTGGCTAGTTTGGATCAAGTGTCCTGTCTCTGCTTCCTCCTGGCTTCTTGTGCCCCTCCTCACTGGCAGAGCATGAGACTGAAAAGTCCTTGACTTGGAGTAAACAGTACTGAGCAACAACTAAATCATTGGTGTGTTATCAGCATTGTTCTCAGACTAAAGCCAAAACACAGCACTGCACCAGCTACTAGGAAAGAGAAAAAAATAACTGTTACAGCTGAACCTAGGGCATACAGAAAGCACAAATATGACACCTACTTAACATGAAGATTTCCAGAATTTCTGAGGCATATGTTGAAAATGGAAGTGTTATGAGAGCTGGCATCCTTCAGAGCTACTTATGGACCAAGCATGAGTAAACCTGGTAGTTTCAACCATTAAAAAACTAACAAAGGCGTGAACTTAAGGGACAAGGAAGTATGGAGGGAGGTCCCTCCTCAGAGAGGTAAGCGAAATCCCTCACAAAACCTTCCTTCCTCCCGGTTGCCCTTGAGTAACCGGTATGAGGTCTTGGAACTACAGGGCCAGGTAAATGGAGATGGAGGGGTAGATCCATCTAGTGAGTCGCCTAGGGCTTGTCACTCACCCCCGTGCCTTAGAACTTCAACTAAGAAGAAAAGAAGAGTAATTGTGGTGGGTGATTCTCTTCTGAGGGGAACAGAAGGGCCCATTTGTCGACCTGATCCATCCCACAGGGAAGTCTGCTGCCTACCTAGGGCTTGGATTGGAGATGTTAAAAGGAAACTCTCTGATCTGGTGCAGCCCTCTGACTACTATCCGCTGCTGGTTTTTCAGGTTGGCAGTGATGAAATTATTGCAAGGAGGTCAAGGGCAATGAAGAGAGACTTCAGGGCCCTGGGACGCCTGGTTAGAGGGTCTGGAGCGCAGGTGGTGTTTGCCTCCATACCTGTTACAAGCAAGGGTGAAGAGATAAATAGGAAGAGTCTGCAGATTAATGTATGGCTACGGGACTGGTGCCAAAGGGAGGGGTTTGGGTTTTTCAATCATGGGCTGCTATATGAGACACCTGGTTTGCTGGTGGCAGGTGGGATACATCAGTCCCAGAGGGGGAGAAGGTTTTTGGGGCAGGACTTAGCAGGGCTCATTGACAGGGCTTTAAACTAGGGAGGAAGGAGGAAGGGGAGATAACTGGGCCTGTTGGGGACAAGCTCAAGAGAAACATGCTAGGGCTTGAAGAATGGCAGACTAGGGAGAACTCTCAATCTATTGTTTCATTTGAGGGAAAGGGTAGTTGTTTAAACCCTGTCCTGCAGGGGAAAAAGGGTACCTGGGCAAGAGTTAATAGAGCTCACTCACAGAGCTTTAGGTTAGATTCAAAGTGCGAGGGGGTTGTAGCTGGGTTTGAACTAGTGGGGCATTGTTCTAGTATTAATGAAGACCAGAAGGCCTCCCACCTCCCAAGGGTGCCACTAGCGTGCTCTGCTTGCTCCCTGAAATGCCTGTACACCAATGCACGTACATGGGGAATAAACAGGAGGAGTTAGAAGTCTGTGTGCGGTCTAAAGGTTATGATCTGGTGGCAATTACAGAGACATGGTGGGACAGCTCACAGGACTGGAATGTGGTCATGGATGGCTATGTCCTTTTTAGGAAAGATAGGTCAGCAAAGCGAGGTGGTGGAGTTGCTCTTTATGTGAGAGAGAGACTAGAATGTATTGAGTTCTGTCCAGGGGCAGATGAGGAGCAAGTGCAAAGTCTGTGGGTACGAATTAAGGGACAGGCTGGTACGGGTGATACAGTTGTGGGGGTCTATTATAGACCTCCTGATCAGGACAAAGGTATTGATGAGGCTTTCTACAGGCAATTGAAAGCAGCCTCACGACTACATGCCTTGGTCCTTATGGGGGATTTTAACTACCCCGATATTTGCTGGAAGACTTACACAGCCAGTCATTCACAGTCTAGGAGGTTCCTCCAGTGCATTGATGATAACTTCTTAATGCAAATGGTGGACAAACCAACTAGGAGAGGAGTGCTGCTGGATCTGGTACTCACCAACAAGGAGGGTCTGGTTGAAGCGGTGATGGTCAATGGCAGCCTTGGCTGCAGTGACCATGAGATGGTGGAGTTTAGGATCTTGTGTGGGAGGAATAGAATACCTAGCAAGGCCACAATTCTGGATTTCCGAAGGGCAAACTTTGGCCTCTTCAATCAATTGCTAAGGGAAGCATCATGGCAAAGGGTACTAGGTGGTAAAGGGGCTCAAGATAGTTGGTCAGCATTCAAGGACCACCTCTTCAAAACTCAGGATCAGAGTGTCCCAGTGAGTAGGAAGTCAAGTAGGGGAGCCAGGAGACCAGCATGGTTAAACAAGGAACTGCTGGGCAAACTCATGCGGAAAAAGAGAATCTATGGATTATGGAAGGAGGGGCTGGCCACTTGGGAGGAATATAGGACAGCTGTTAGAGAATGTAGGGAAGCAATTAGGCTAAGGCCTCCTTGGAACTTAATCTGGCAAGTTGGGTCAAGGACAATAGAAAGGGCTTCTTCAAATACATAGCGAATAAAACTAACACAAGAAGCAGTATAGGCCCGCTGCTGGATGAGGTGGGTGCCCTGGAGACGGAGATATAAAGAAGGCAGAGGTGTTGAATGTCTTCATTGCCTCTGTCTTTACTCCTGCAGACTCTCCCCGGGGGACCCAGATTCCTATAGCCCCAGAAGGAGTCAGGATAAAGGAGGAGTTTGCTTTGGTGGATGAGGATTGAGTTAGGGATCAGTTAAGCAATCTGGGCACCTATAAATTGATGGGTCCGGGTGGAATACACCTGCAGGTGCTGAGGGAGCTGGCGGAGGTCATTGCTGGACCACTCTCCATCATCTTTGGTAAGTCGTGGGAAACAGGTGAGGTGCCTGAGGATTGGAGGATGGCAAATGTCACGCCGGTCTATAAGAAGGGCAAGAAGGAGGACCCGGGTAATTATAGACCGGTCAGCCTTACCTCCATCCCTGGAAAGGTGATGGAACAACTTATTCTCGACACCACCTCTAGACATATCAAGGATGAGGGGGTCATTAAGAGCAGCCCACATAGCTTTACCAAGGGGAAGTCATGTTTGACCAACCTTATAGCCTTCTATGAGGAAGTAACTAGGTGGCTGGATGATGGTAGAGCAGTAGATGTGGTTTTTCTTGATTTCAGTAAGGCAGTTGATACTGTCTCCCACAGCATCCTCATAGATAAGCTAAGGAAGTGTGGGCTTGATGATCAGGTAGTGAGGTGGATCAAGAACTGGTTGAAAGGAAAAAGGCAGAGAGTTGTGGTCAATAGGGCAGAATCTAGCTGGAGGTCTGTGACTAGTGGAGTCCCTCAGGGGTCGGTGCTGGGACCAGTGCTGTTTAATATTTTCATCAACGCCCTGGATGAGGGAACTGAGTGTACCCTCAGCAAGTTTGCTGATGATACTAAACTGGGAGGAGCGGCTGACACACCAGAGGGCTGTGTTGCCATTCAGCGAGACCTGGGCAGGCTGGAGAGTTGGGCGGGGAGAAACTTGATGAAATTCAACAAGGGCAAGTGTAGAGTCTTGCATCTGGGGAAGAACAACCCCATGTACCAGTACAGGTTGGGGGCTGACCTGCTGGACAGTAGTGAAGGGGAAAGGGACCTGGGGGTCCTGGTGGATAGGAGGATGACCATGAGCCAGCAATGTGCCCTTGTGGCCAAGAAGGCCAATGGCATCCTAGGGTGCATTAGAAAGGGTGTGGTTAGTAGGTCAAGAGAGGCTCTTCTCCCCATCTACTCTGCCTTGGTGAGGCCGCATCCGGATTATTGTGTCCAGTTCTGGGCCCCTCAGTTCAAGAAGGACAAGGAATTGCTTGAAAGAGTCCAGCACAGAGACACAAAGATGATTAAGGGAGTGGAACATCTCCCTTATGAGGAGAGGCTGAGGGAGCTGGGACTCTTCAGCTTGGAGAAGAGGAGACTGAGGGGTGACCTCATCAATGTTTACAAATATGTAAAGGGTGAGTGTCAGGATGATGGAGCTAGGTTTTTTCAGTGATGGCCAGTGATAGGACAAGGGGCAATGGGTGTAAACTGGAGCATAGGAGGTTCCATGTGAACATCAGGAAAAGTTTCTTTACTGTGAGAGTGACAGAGCACTGGAACAGGTTGCCCAGGGGGGTTGTGGAGTCTCCTATGTTGGAGATATTCAAGGCCCGTCTGGACAAGTTCCTGTGTGATGTACTCTAGGTTACCCTGCTCTTGCAGGAAGGTTGGACTAGATGATCTTTTGAGGTCCCTTCCAACCCTTAGGATTCTGTGATTCTGTGAATAGACTCATAAGAAACTGGTTAACAAGACACACCATGTATGTTCATCCCTCTGAACAAGCTCTTCTGAATTGTGGGAAGAAAAGTCATAGATAATTCCATCATTTTTTACACCTTAGCAATACCAGGGTCCCCATGGAGCATGCCAGCCCACCCCACCTTATATACTGCTACACAGTGGTCTAGGAAAGGAGTAAGAGTACTTTCCAAAAGAAATGAAGTTGTGATAAATCACTGTGATGAGCAGCCTGAGGCAACAGCTCATCCCGTGAAGGCCAGTTTTAAGAAAGTGTTTCTTTTGCATCGATGAAATATAGTCCTGTCAGAAAGTGCTAATGAATGAGTTACGCTGGATATGACCTATCTCTGCAGCAACTTGAATCTGGCTTTTCCCAGGGAATACAACGTGAGTCTTAGCGAGATGATCTGTGAACTATGGCACTCCTGAAGCACTCTGATCCACACAAGCATGCGTCAGGATGGCAAGGCTTAAGATAAGCTGAACCACTGGCTCCCTGTGCAGTGTACTACAAGACTCATCAGAATCATCAGTTGCAACAAAAATGTCTCATCTCAGACAAAAACTTCAGGAGCTTGGGGCTGTAAAACAAGGCAAAGGGCTGTAAACCTGTTTCTATTTGAGCTAATTCTACAGGTACACAGCAAATAAAAAACAGACTAGGGACAACGTAGGGCCCCTCAGGAGAACTAGCTACACAGGATTTGGAGAAGGCTGAGGTTCTGAATGACTTCTTTGCCTTGGTCTTCACTGGCAAAGGCTCTGACCAAACCACCCAAGTCTTGGAAGGCAGATGCAGGGACTGTAAGAATGAAGACCTTGGGCCCACCGTAGGAGAGGAACTAGTTCGAGACCATCTTAAAAATCTGAACGTGCACAAGTCCATGGGTCCTGATGAAATCCATCCGCGGGTCCTGAAGGAGCTGGCGAATGAAGTTGTGAAGCCGCTGGCCATCATATTTGAGAAATCATGGCAGTCAGGTGAAGATCCCGACGACTGGAAAAAGGGAAATATAACCCCCATTTTCAAGAAGGGGAAAATGGATGACCCGGGGAATTACAGACCCATCAGTCTCAACTCTGTGCCTGGCAAAATCTTGGAGCAGGTTCTCCTGGAAGGCATGAAAATCAACAAGGTGCTTGGTGACAGCCAGCATGGCTTCACTAAGGGGAAATCCTGCCTGACCAATTTGGTGGCCTCTATGATGGGGCTACAGAACTGACGGACAGGGGTAGAGAAGTTGACATCATCTACCTGGACTTGTGCAAAGCATTTGACACTGTCCCACACGACATCCTTGTCTCTAAATTGGAGCGACTTCAATTTGATGGATGGATCACTCGGTGGATAAAGAAGCGGCTGGGTGGCTGCACGCAAAGAGTTGGGGTCTCAGTGTCCAGCTGGAGACCAGTAATGAGTGGTGTCCCTCAGGGATTGGTGTTGGGACCGGTCTTGTTCAACATCTTTGTCGCTGACATGGACAGTGGGATTGAGTGCACCCTCAGCAAGTTTGCCGATGACACCAAGCTGTGTGGTTCAGTTGATACGCTGGAGGGAAGGAATGCCATCCAGAGGGACATTGGCACGCTTTGTGAGGTGGGCTGATGCCAACCTCATGAGGTTTAACCATGCCAAGTGCAAGGTCCTACACCTGGGTTGGAGCAATCCCAGGCAGAGCTACAGGTTGGGCAGAGAAGAGATTCAGAGCAGCCCTGTGGAGAAGGACTTGGGAGTGTTGGTTGATGAGAAAATGAACACGAGCTGGCCTCAGTGTGCGCTTGCAGCCCAGAAAGCCAACCGTATCCTGGGCTGCATCAAAAGAAGCATGACCAGCAGGTTGAAGGAGGTGATCCTGCCCCTTTACTCTGCTCTCATGAGACCTCACCTGGAGTATTGTGTGCAGTTCTGGTGTCCTCAACGTAAAAAGGACATGGAACTGTTGGAACAAGTCCAGAGAAGGGCCACAAGGATGATCAGGGGACTGGAGCCCCTCCTGTATGAAGATAGGCTGAGGAAGTTGAGGCTGTTCAGCCTGGAGAAGAGAAGGCTGCATGGAGACCTCATAGCAGCCTTCCAGTATCTGAAGGGGGCCTATAGGGATGCTGGGGAGGGACTCTTCATTAGGGACTGTAGTGATAGGACAAGGGGTAATGGGTTAAAACTTAAACAGGGGAAGTTTAGATGGGATATAAGGAGGAAATTCATTACTGTAAGGGTGGTGAGGCACTGGAATGGGTTGCCCAGTGAAGTTGTGAATGCCCCATCCCTGGCAGTGTTCAAGACTAGGTTGGACGAGGCCTTGGGTGAGATGGTTTAGTGTGAGGTGTCCCTGCCCATGGCAGGGGGATTGGAACTTGATGATCTTAAGGTCCTTTCCAACCCTAACTATTCTATGATTCTGTGATTCTAAGTAAGGTCAAAATCAGGATCTTGTTTTCCGAGGGTGTGATGAGGTTTCACAACAGAAATTAGGTCAGGTTGGTGTTCCTCATCTTAAGCAGAGTTTACCAGGGACTTATTGTCCTATTCATAATATATATGCCACTGTCATACATTTCTTGAGTAAAGCAGATTTTAAAAAGTATACCAAAATGGAATAAAAAACAATGCTTTTAAAGACTGGGGCATGTTTCATACAGATCAGGTGCCACTAAATTCACAGTAAGAAAAACAGGATGAAATATAGTCTGCCCGTGTTGCAAAGATGTCTGGACTTTAAGAGATCCTTTTCCATCTAATCTGAGCTAGACTGGACTCCATGAATCTATAACAGGGTGAGGCAATTAACTCTCATCTCTCTGAGAAGCTAGAGTCTAGAAAGAAATCACTGAAGATTGCTAGGAAATGGGAAAGGATGGAGCCTGTGTCTGTCTCAGGATAGACAGCAATATTGGACAAGTCCTTGACTGCAATACCTGCAGCCTATCTAACTGTGATTAACAGCCAGTCACCGCTGACTTTAGTTACAATTTCACAGTGCAAGGTCCTTTTCTATTTCTTTTGTGACTTAACAAAATGTTGACATTTGATTAATAATCATTGGCCTTTCACAGCAAATTTTTAATATTTATCCACTTCTCGTGATAGATACTCTGGGTATATGTCTCTGGGTGTCCTGGCCAGGATCCCTGAGCTAAGAAGTAATAAATGTTTGCCATGTCTGGAAAAATGGAAGTTTGGAGAACCTGGCATCCTTCACATTGCAGCTTTGACAGAGGAGAAGGACGTAAGATCATCTGCCACCCTCCATATATCTTCCCTAGCACCATCCACACGGCTTCTGTCCAGGGCATCCTAATGGCAAAGCAGCATACGCAGTGGCATCCCTAAAATTCACTGGATGGGGCAGAAAATAACCAGCCTTTCTTTTCTGAGGAAGCAGTAGAATTCATAGATGCATTTTGAAATTACTATTTTCTCCTTTTCCAGAGACTTAGTCCAGAAAGAAACAGATTTTCAGTGGTAGGTATCTGCACCCTCATAATAACCACATTAAAAAATCATTTTATGGTTCAGTTGCTAACAAAGGTGTAAGGGATTTGGATATAAATTTGGACTCTCAAAGGGTTAGGACTGCTAGAGATATTTAAAAGGTACTACGGAGGTGAGCTGCTTTTGTAGCAATGCTGACTAGAAGCTAATACCAAAGGTAATTACAAATATCTTCGAATTTTGCTGCTAAAAAGAGCCTTCCTTGTATGTTTTTACTAGCAGACGATGACAAAATTTCTTCCCTAAGAGCCAGGCTTGGGACTCCAAGCAACCCACACAAAAGGAGCTCACCTACCCGGGCGCTGCCTCGCCGTGGCAGGGCAAGCCATGCCAGCCCTGAGGGGAGCTGTGAATGTGAGCATTGGCAAGGGCAGAGTGCTCATGATGTCCATGTGATGAATGCAAGCCAGGCTTGAAAAAACACATGGCAAGCCCTGACCTGCATTAATCTCATCAAGAAGGGTAATTGTTTTGCCTGTCACCATGATTAGGCTGTGTCAGAAGGAAACTTTTTCCACGTTTGCAATTATTAATATTTGAAGAAACGCTTTAAAGCATTATTCAATTAAACTTCTCTTCACTATGAACAAGATCCTCTCTTGCTCTTTTCACCCTGCTGTCTGTATCATGCTAATAAGGGTGCTTTTGTCCCACCAGTCACTGTGAGGTTTGGGGTGGGGTTTTTGCTAGTTATGGAATTTGCAGTGAGTTTTTTTGATGAAACAGAATTCTGAGCCCTTGTAGACTCTGAATTGTTTCACTTTGTTGTACAAACAGGAGGTAACAACGGCATTCAAGGGCTCTTTCACAGCGTCTGTGTTTTCCTGCCTTCTCAGGGGGAGCTCACAGCCAGAAAACAAGAATTCTCTTTCAACACACGCACACAAATCGCACATTATCTGGTTCTGTGCAGAAATGACAATGAGAATTTTCTGGAAAGGAAAAATAATAAAAAAAAAAAAGACTCATCAGGGGAAGCTTCAACAAGCCAGTGAAAATTAAGACATAAAGACATGCAGCATCAGCAGGAGTGTGAATCTGGGTCTGCTGTATTTCAGCCCTCAGCTCCCTCCCTCCTTGTCTGAACCCATTAAAATTAAAGCAAATAAGTCTATCTAAAGGGATGCCCTTCATCTTCTTCCTCTCTACACTTTGTGATGGGAAAATGTTTCATTCACCAAACCTTCAGTTCATTGTATTTCCAGGAAACAAAGGTTTTTAAATTCAAAACTATTCTGAATCAAGCTGGAGACTTTGCTTTTAAAGATTTTCTTTAATAGCTTTGAACTTCAGCACTGATCCATTAACCTAGCAGGGATAAAGGAGAGCACATTGCTTCTTGTGTTAACAGTGCTAATGTTTAGCATTTGTCAGATTTGGTAATTTTCTGTTTACAGGAAGCCAACATTTACCAGTCATTAGTCTTCATCCTTTCTATCCTTTTGCAGCAAGGAGTGATCTGTATTTTCTCCAGTGGAGTCACTGAGATTTGTAAGCCATACACAGCCTTGAATCTGATATTATTCACAATGGGAACACTCTCTCAAATTAACTTATTGGAGAGAAATGTAAATCAATTATGTTTACAGCTCTCAACAAACAGAATTAAAATGTTGCACCAGTCTGCTTCGAGTTCTTAATCATTTGTGTGATTAACCCAGTGTCTGGGATTTGCAAGAGAGCCTAAGATGAATTGATTTCTGTTCATTATCTGGCATAGTTCAGTTATCCTGAGGTGTCCTAAAAAAAAAACAGGCAAGCAAACAACCCCCCCTTAAAATAATTATCTGTCAAGAAATGGATAACACCCACTGCCATTCCTCAGGACCACTGTGCTGTGTATATGCAAGTCAGAAGGTCACTCTCTTCATAAGGCAAATGAAGCAAAATCAATTGCAGGCCAAGAATCAAAGTACAACCAGCCTGGTTCAGGTCACCCTGCTCATGAAGGAGTCTGAGTGAAGGCAACATAATCTGGTTTATGCAGTTCTAGAAAATAATGAGCAACAGACAAAAAGGTGAAGCTCAAAGTGTCACTCCCGTCCCCACTGCAACATTTTAATACTGTTCTAAGCAGTACCCATCTCCCATCAATTCCACTTTGTTTGGACCAGTACAAGAAGGAGTCTGATGATTCCCAGGACCTCTCTGTTTTTGCAATTGCATTAAAATACAATCCCTAACCCATATGTGTGATTTGGTTTCCAGCTCTGAAGAGCTCTTTGGGGCTGGAGGGGTCTGCCTCACACCACCCTGTCCTGCTCCTGAGCTGACAGCGATGGGGGCCACATGCAGGCATGGGGGCCACATCCAAGCTCCCTACCCCCCTCCTGTGGAGACCAGGGGTGTCTTTGGGCTTGTCTGGAATACCAGGGCCACAGTTCTTTACCTTTCTGGGCAGTGATTTAGCACAATCATCACTTTTGTCTTCCCAGCACTCATGTGAAGCAGAAGCTGCCCCATCACACAGACTGAGAGAGTTGGGCATGTTCAGCCTGGAGAAGAGAACTTATAGCAGCCTTCCAGTACCTAAAGGGGTCTTAAGAAGAAATCTGGAGAGGGGCTTTTTACAAGGGCATGTAGTGATAGGACAAGGGGAAATGGCTTTAAACTGAAGGAAGATAGATTTAGATCAGATATGAGGAAGAAATTATTCACTATGAGGGTGATGAGGCACTGGCACAGGGTGCCCAGAGAAGCTGTGGCTGCCCCACCCCTGGCAGTGTTCAAGGCCAGGTTGGATGGGGCTCTGAGCAACCTGGTCTAGTGGAAGGTGTCCCTGACCATTGGAGGGGTGTTGGAACTGGATGAGCTTTAAGGTCCCTTCCAACCCAAACCAGTCTGTGATTCTATGACCAGCCAGGAGAGAAGGGAGCAATCCTTCACCCAGAGAAGAGATGAGCCTCCTCTCCTGCAAGAGCCCAGCACATCCTGCTGTCTGTACATGCAGGCTGCCACGGGACATGCACTGCAAGCCCACGCACCAAACTGCAGCTGCATGAAGCAGGAAAGTGCTGTTCTTAGAAAGAACGTGCTGTTCTGAGCAGCCTTCATCCCCCTCTGAATTTCAACAGCCCGGATCCTTCACATCCTTGATGTAAACGTCTGCCCAATCTGCAGTTTGACAAATTACATACCCTTACGCACAGCCTGTACTGATATCTATAAATCCAGCATTTACTGGCTTGACTCACTGATAAAATATCACGTTATTTATTCCAACCTTATAATCAGAAAGTCAGAATTACAGTAAATGGAATCCTTTCTATCCTCTGTTTTAAAAGGTCTAATTATTTTATTATTCAATGTATGTACACGCAGATAAGTAATAATTCTTCTGAGTATTATCCTGCATAATACAGCCAGTTAATGCTCAGGGATAATAGCACAGAGACAGCCCATTATACCAATTTGTGCAAAAATAACAGAAATTTTTTTTTCTTCTGAATAAACTTGGTCTGGCTTGATAATAGCAAGTTTCAATCTCCTCTTTATTTGCTGAAAGATTAAACTATGTGCAGCCAGTATAGTAGTTATTATTTTTTTGACGAATCACCATGTGCTTTTATATAGGATACAAAGAAGAATTAGCCATCCAAAGGATTTAAAAACAAATTCATGTAATGCTACACTAATTAGGGATGATCCTGAAATTATTGCACATCTGTTTATAAACAGCCTTCTTACAGGAAATGTCACGTATGAGTTGGTGCTGCTAATGGCTGCTAACGGCTGAGAAAACTCTGATGAGAGTGGAGAGGAGGAAATGGTGACGTTCCCCAATTCTTCAGAACCACAAAACTTTAAGGTGCAGAAAACCAGCTACAGGTCCCAAGGAGAGACTGTGCCAGCAGCAGACATGCATTTCTGAAGAATACCCGTGTGTGTCTGTCTGCTCAAAGGCATGATGCTTCTGTCTCACATTTAGCCACCACCTTCTCCCCATTAATTGTGCTTGGGAGGAGCCCTGAATCCTCCCCATTGCCATCACTGCTTTCCTCATGTGAGCTGTTTATCACTCTAAATGTGCGATATTTTAATCATTGTTAATTATGACTAATTACTAAGGCAGTTGTTACTTCCTTAATACCAGCTTGATTCAGAAAGGGAGTTTGTAATGGGATCCCGACTGGAAGCAAAAGCTGCTGTTGATGCTCAGTCAGTCAGTCGCTGCTGGCAAACTGGAAAGCATTCAGGAGGCTCACTGCTTCCAACCCAGCAAGTGCTCATTCGGTCACTGCTGTACCATCACCAATGCCCCCAGGGCATGCTGGCAGGCATGGGAGCAGGCTGGGCACCACACCACAGCTCCTGGGTGGAGACACCCACCGCCTGCCCTTGCTGTAGCGGTCCCCTCCCCAGGCTGGCAGGGGTCCTCACGACACTAAAGCCATGCTCCATTGAGGAGCAGAGCGCTGCAAGGAATCAGGCGTTGTAGTCACCTCATGCACATGGCCTACAGCAGAAGAGCCCTGTCAAAGCCACCAACAGACCACCACCTCCATCCCACATCATGTGCTGCACTGCCGGTACACAGAGCTTCCTACTGAACTCCCCAAACCCAACCTCACCTGCCAGCCCCTTGCCTAAAATCCCCACTGACCGATCCCTACAGACAGATGGGCTCACCCATGCCCTCCAGATGATGGCTGGTTTCTAACCTGGATGGTTCTATCAGAGACCAGCTAAATTTGGCTATCTGAGGCTTTGTACTGCAAGTGCCCGATTTATTTTCAGTTTGCATAAAAATATTTCAGAAAAATTCCAAACCCAGCAAATCTGCATGTGGGAAGAGCTTGGTCTCCGTCTGACTGAGCACTAAGGAGCACAAACATCCATGGCTCCTGAGGGCAGGTTTAAGGATCACCAACCACAGCATCCCCGCAAGGTCCCCCAGGATGTCTCCTTGGAAGGGAGGCAGATCAACCCCATCTCATAAACTGACACAGGGTACCTGGGGCTGCAGCCAGCAATTCTCACAAAGTCAGCTCTGCCCTAGAGCTGTATCCTGGTAGCAGGGCATGGCCAGGCTAAGCAGCAATGAGGAGACTGACCCCTTGCCACCTTCTTTTTCTTCTTGGAGGGGGGCTGCCAGGGCAGTGCCAGGGGCTTCCAGCACAACTTACATTCAGGGAAGGAAAGGAAAGCAAAGCACAGAGGAAGAACTTTAAAAATAAATCTCCATGGAAAAGGAAGAGTTTAATTACAAACCTTTCTGTCTTGCATCCCTTAGGGTCCTGTCCTGCAGTGAGAAGAGAAAATCACCACTACATTGAACACAATTTCATAGCTCACTTCTGCTTTTGATGAAAACTCATTTGGGGGGTGGGTTCTGCACCAACACTTATGCGTGTGCTCAGGGAGTGGGAAAGTTCCCTTTAACCGCATTAAATATTGTTCTTGCCTCTAGACAGACATTATAGATCTTCGCAGTTTCTATCTTCCAGCAGAGGAGCCCGAGCCTGTGAATTTATTTGCCTGCGGCTTTTGGATTTGTTTCTCTGCCAGCAAGGGTGAGCGATGGTGCTCCTCGGCTGCGATCTGTCACTGCTCTGACTGGAAGTCCAGGTTTGTTCTCAAGCCATGGCACAGACCCATCTCCATCACTGACACAAAAAGTAGGAGTCTGGCTCCATGGGTGCAGGTGAACTTTGCCACCTTCTCCCTGTATCTGAGGTTTATCGGAGGAACAGTGCTTGCCTATGTCCTCGATTCCAGCTAGTTGATGATGATGCTGGTTGCGAATTTATTTCTACAGTACTGATGGGCTCTTCCATAGATTAAAAAGGGAATTTTAACCATCTGAATTGAATGAGCCAGCAATAGAATTCATTATAATACAGTACCTCTAAAAATATTTCATAGAAAGATGTACTACAAGGTGTTTCTTACAGCCGCTCCTGAACACTGCCGAAGCACAGTGCATGCCAAAGGCATTGCAAGGCCTGTGCTCTGCCGCCTAGACAGAGGAGCTGTCTGTCCCATCTTGGCAAGGGGAAGTAAATACACTCAAAACCTTGCTGGGACAAGGCATTCACCAACATGCTACCCCAAGGCTCTGTGATGGGTCTGAATCTTCACAGCATGCAATCTGGGCAGAATGTCATGGACAGCATAGAAAAAAACTTTATATCTGCAGCAGAGACTGAGTCTAATGAGAAGTGGCTTTTTCCCACAGTGGCTTTCTGTGCCATGCCTGAAGTGCCCTTTCTCACCATGCAGAGAATGGAGGTGACTGCCTTGAGCCCCCTGAAGCTGGTCATAGTGCCTGTGGAGGTGCCAGGAGCAGGGACCACCAGGAATGGCCCTGGCCATGGGCCCCCCTTTCCCATATACGGATGCTCTATAGCCCCTACCAATGCAAGCACTCCTTTGGGCCCTAAAGGATGTTGCAAGAGTGTGCCATCCAGTGATAAGTGATTTAGAAAGAAGCCAAATGAAAGCCAAAGTGTGTGGCATAGGTTTTAAACATGGCTATACATAATGCCTCATGTTCCCAAATATCTGTGCAACAGCAATATGCTGTTAAGCATCACAGTTCTTGGAAAACAGCAACTCAATCCCACAGGTAGCACTGATATTTCATGTTTATAGCTCTTCCCAGCTCCCATTAAGCAGGGAACAAAGGTTTGCTCTTGTAAATGACTACACCATAACCAATTACATGGTGATGAGTTTGTTTTAATAGAAGGGGTTATGTGGTAATGATGAGACCCAGAACTGATTATAAATCACACATAAGGTTCAAGTGACACATGCAAAGAGCTGCACAGATGTCTCACTACATATATTATGTTCAAGAGTAAGCAATAGCGTTATTCATTTTTTAGGCCTTTTTCTTTTTTTTTCTGGAGTACAGCCCAGGCATTTTCAGATTTCTAATGTCTTAGTTACTTATAGGAACTTTTTTACAGTGGTCTTCAGAACCCTTGACATCACTTTGTGTAATTATTCCTGAACTTGAAAAGAAATTGCTGAGCTTTAACTCATCAAGCAGTTCTTACGGTAACAAAGAGATTAATTAAGCACAGAGAAAAGCTGATCACTTGGGAGTCCCAAACCAGAGGGTAATTTCAACTTCTTAGAATTAAACAAAACTTGACAGGAATAACCAAGAAAAGAAGCTGGGTCAAGAGGAAGTTTCTTACCTGGAAATGCATGCCACAGCTTAGCTATCACAATTCAAGGAAAGTTAGCAAAGCAGGCTTTGTCCTGCAAAGTCTGGGATTCACCCTCAGAAGCCCCTTTGACTCGCTGGTCACCTGTGAGCTACAAAGATTTGTTGCATAAGAGACAGCAGCTCCAGCCTGTGTGCGACCTGCTCTGCCTGGATCACACTACAGAGGAGAAACACCATGCCTCAGCGACAGGCAAGAACAACTCACTTCAAGGTAATACCCATTTCTTGCACTTGGCATTTGAAGACACTCTGGGGTTTGAAGGACCCCCTGCATGTCTCTCAGATCCCCCTTCCACTTCTGTAGATGTTTTCTCAGGAGCTGCTTTACTCTCTCTTCCTTTGAGATTGATTTTTACATGGATTTTGAGATGAGAGGAATTATATTTTGGCCAATAAACTTGCTGAATATTGGTTTCAAAATAACTACTCATATCATAGGATGCCAATAACATCTATAATAGCTTTTACAGGATTGCTTCTAACTCCAAGCACCCCCTTGGCATTCGAGGTTGATATTCTTTGCTTGCTTTGTTGGTACAGCTTTTAGTGAGCTTCTCCTGTGGTATCTAGTAAAAATCCCTACCACAGTTCAGGATTAGGGATCAAACTAGTAAATTCCTATAACATGTCCCCTGGCATCTCACTTCTGTTTGCTTTGATTCTGAAAGGCATTAACCAGTCTTTAAACCACTGCCAGTCAGCACAAAAGTCCATACACCTTCAGCCTGGCTGCTCTTACTGCATGAAGGCTATAGTAGATGTTTACAAACAGCCAGGAGGGTGCCTCTTGCTTTGGGAGCCAGCTGTGGCTTTGCAGACCTAATGTGAACAAAGAAAAAGAAGATAAAATGGATAGTTCCACCTGATTTACTTATCCTGGCACATTGCCACTTGGTGGGCTGTTGTTTCTGGACTAACACACACATCACTGTGGGAAAGCACAGGCATTCAGCTATGTCCTGAATTGTGACAACCAGAAGAGGCTGCTGATGAATCTGAAACGTTAGGGATGGGGCCACATGGCCACTGCCTTTGCTCCTTCAGCACAGGACTTCAGTGCTCATAAACCAAAAGGGTTATTTCTCCATGATGCTCTGAAACCTGTTGACCACTGTGTTAGAGAAGCTTTGTGCTTCCATTCAGGGTTTAAATCCTGTGACATCAAAATAGCTTTAGTATGGCAGTCACACATTTTGGTATGGATATGGTATTCTTTTTGAAGGGCAATCTATTATGCTTAAGATGGGTCATTTTTTGAAGTTTCAGAGCTGCTTTCAAAACTATGCCTAAGCAAATACTGCAATATATGTAGCAACGTGACCAGACACATTTCATGCTTTAATCTGAAACAGAGTACAGACTCCACACTGATCACAAGGAACAGGTATGTGTTAGTGCTTACTACACCGCCATGAACTTCCTGCAGCAGATATTGCCACAGGTAGTGGACTAGCAAGGGAAGACCTCATCCACAGCCACTTGGAAGGTAAAATCCCAGAGTCCATATCCCAGTTGTTCAAAGACATAAGACTTTAAGAAAACGTGGGATTTCTGTTGCAACATGTTATGCTGCTCTTTGAACATCTGATCCTGACCAGAGCATATGAGCTGAGGGGCTGGAGCAGTGCCTCTGTATAGGAGCACTGGATCCACCGAAGTGCGTCCACTATGGCCCTAGTTCCTTCTCTGCAAAAACAGACTGCCTTGACACAAAGACTTTTTTCTCTCCCCCTGTTCCAGTTATCTTTCTTTTTCGTTTTGATACTGCAGAGAGGCCACTCACATTGCAATCTCAGGTACCAGAGGTTTTGTCAGTAATTTTTTTGTGTGTTCCTGGGTTGTTTTGGCCAGGTTTCTTTGGACTCTTTTTTTAATAAGGAGGTAGGAAATAGAACAAGTCATTGCAACATAAACTTCAGTCTCCATAGCAACAATGAAAAGTGTTTTCCTTCCTCAGCTTTACAATTCCAATCCTATAGTCTCAACTGAAGCTTGGGTGAGTGGCGAGAGGTTAAACCATTTCCTAACTTACTTGCTTACTGTGGAGTTTTAAAAGCAGGCTACTGGTGTGAGTAGCACAGGCCAAGTGAGACCTGAAAAGCTTTCCTAGGCACTAGGATGTGTGACAGGGGTTGAGAAGGGCAGATGAGAAATAGCATATTTACCTTACCTCGATCTTCCCACCACCCAGTAGCATGTATTCACATTACACAATTAAATTGAATGAAATATAAATTCTCAAATCAATTCTGAGTCTTTGATTATATTTTCTTCAGCTCTGAAAGGTTCTTTTACCACACTGGATCATTATCAAAGGTGACTCAGAGTCATAGAATCACAGAATAGTTTGGGTTGGAAAAAGCCTTAAGACCATCAAGTTCCAGCCCCCTGCCATGGGCAGAGATACCTTACACTAGACCGTGTCACCCAAGAGTCTGTCCAACCTGGCCTTGAACACTGCCAGGGATGGAGCATTTACCACTTCTTTGGACAACCCGTTCCAGTGCCTCACCACCCTCACAGTGAAGAACTTCTTCCTTATATCTAACCTGAACTTCCCCCGCTTAAATTTAAACCAATTACCCCTTGTCCTATCCCTACAGTCCCTAATAAAGAGTCTCTCTCCA
The DNA here is from genome assembly GCF_033815535.1 of Pezoporus flaviventris. Classification (NCBI taxonomy): domain Eukaryota; kingdom Metazoa; phylum Chordata; class Aves; order Psittaciformes; family Psittacidae; genus Pezoporus; species Pezoporus flaviventris. Next base: position 7,339,426 of record NW_026892603.1, read on the forward strand.
GTGTTGACTTCACTGATGACAACATAGAATTGTTAACCTCTACTCGAGTAGTATGGGGGATGCACTAGGAGGGAATCCCTCTGTGAATAGGAAACATGGACAGTGATCATCTCAATTGGGCCACAGCTCCTTACTGCCCCTCTACAGCACCCAAAAAGGGAAACAACCAGCCATCAGGCAATCACATGAAATATTACTACAGATAAGGTTTAGCCAAATTAACCAGTGAATTTTATCACACTCTTAGTTCTAGCAGAGCCAAATGGATTTAAGATCAACAAACACAAAGGATCTTTTCTTAATGAATAAACTAAATGGTGAGAGGACCTTTAAGAGTGGCAGGAGCTCTTCAGTGTTCAGTCGTACAACAGCAATCCATTCCAACACACACAGCCTAAAACTTTGTACTCATTTCTAAAGGAATCCTAGCTATTTTTCATTATAGGGTGATGACTATCTTTTTTCTAAGTAATTCTTTTGCCATTTGAAATAGCACACTGCTTGTAGTTTTGAAGTAATTTTGATGGATGCTTTCCTGTGGTCATTATCCACTAAACCCTGTGTGAAGTTCCCCACAAAAAGTATTTTATACCTTAGAAAAACTAAATTAAAGAGAAAGCATCTTTGTCATTCTACCTTTCCGTGGACAGGATGAGAAGCCCATTGTCTTCCTCAACTGTCATTAACCACACTTGTAAATCAAAGAATTTCACTAATGCATAGTGTTGGTGGTTGCAGTCCTTCTCTGGGGCCACTCATAAGCTCTGCTCAGGTCAGAGCACGCTTTACTATCAGCACTGGCTGCCTTAAAGCCAGAAATCTTCAAAGATGTTTCATTCCTATTGTGGAAAGTTGGCTTTTGTAAGAGTTGTTTTAAACAAGAATACAAACATTGTAAAAATGAGCTACCATTGGGAACGAAAGGAAGAAGTTGTTGGATTTACTAGAAAACGGGCTGTGGATGTAAAGATACTTACCTTCACCTGCACTCACTGGAGGTCTCATTATAAGCTCACATTTTTCAAACCAAGCAGAAATTTTTCATTATGAATTAATTTGGTCTCTAGATACATGCATTAGCTAGGTACATAAACGAGCGGCCAGATGCAGAACAAGTATTCAAGCTAGCTGCACTGAACTAAAAGCTTCATTAAACGTGTTGATAAAAATAACTGCTCAAAATTGCAGTATTTGAAATAAATTTGAAGCAACTTGGATATTGACTGGAAAGTAGGCACATGTGTACCATCAATCAGGGAGTAGAAAGAAACTCTGTTATCAACACACAAACATTGCTTTTAGTATTAAAACGGAGCAGTGATGCAAATTACTGGTTATTGTACACCTGATGGAAGCGCAACAAAATACATCCTTATGCCTTAGACTCTGGAGTTGGGTTAGATTTTTACAGACTTTGAACTTTAAAAAGCAAAAAGCTTTTGGAATGTGTGAACGGCAGTATCAGAGAAATTTTCAAGCTTCTCACATGCACACCCCATCCACTTCCCACTCTGATGCTGGGGCAAAACCTCAGTACACAGCAGGCCAGAAGGCAGCTGCTATTCTCTCCAAACGTGCCCTAGAAGCTCTAGGAACCAAGACTTATGACCCTCAGCTCTGCAGTCTGGATGTCATCTCTGCCCTTTGACCCTGTCTGGATTAAGCTCTGGTGCACAAAGGATGTTCCTACAGCAAAAGCAAGAGTTTGGAGCTGCCAGAAGAAGATGCAGCAAAGCAATCCTACGAGTTCCTTACGCAGGAATCTTGCAGTTGTAATAGGAATGAGCAAGCCACAACCTAAAACCATAGCAAAGAATTGGGAAAAGAGGTAAGGAAGAGAGAAGCAGGCTGCGCACCAAATTGCACCCTGTAAGGATCCAGGAGCACAGCTTTGGCAAGCAGCATGTTCTTACGTTAGACAGCTCGAAATATGCTTACGTGTCAAAGCTGTTATCCCCCAGGAGGAAAGAAATTATGTTGTCTTGAAGATGCTGTGGGTAACAGACAGGGAAAGGTCCAGAAATAGAACAGAACTAATAATACAAAGCTCAGTTTGGAATACAAAATGAAAGCTGTCTTTTGCACAGAAAGGGGTGGGTTTTTTCTTAACAGATAGAAGAGCTGAACCGTTTTTTAGTCCTGATATAGTATATTACAATAGGCATGCACTGTCCTGGTGAAGACTTAACTTACTACTGATAAATTACTCATGTTTGTCATGCAGTATTATCAACAGGAAAATTTCCATGATTGAGGAGTTTAACAAATTCTGGTCTATACAAAATACCAAATAATATTGGATACCGAGCTTTTGAAGAGCCTTTGAATTCTAACTATCATGGTACTAACAATAATCCAAGTTTAGCTATGAGAAAAATGCAGAATCTTCTTCATCAGCCAGTGGTTCCTTTGAGCTCAATTTCATAATCACATACATCTTTTATTTTAAAGTACATTTCACAATAAAGCTCAAGAAGAAAACCAACTTTCAGTTGCAACAGTTATATGTTTTTCTAATACAGCTCATTCCTTTCCATCAAAACAAAGCCACTCTAGTACCATATCTTTGTTCTTTGTCTACTTAGTCCATATCAGAAAACAAATGTTAATTGCATCTTTTCCATTAAGGCAGAGGACAATATGCAAACAGGAAGATGTTTTGCCCTGTGGGTGCTAAATAAACAAACAAACCTTTCTATTTCAAATATGTCAATTTACTTTTATTGAAATCTTCAAGTCTCCACCTTCCATTAGGAGAAAAAAAAATTGCAATTAACATAATATTGTTGTGATCATTCCATTTTAACATTTATTCTTGCACAGAAACCCTAACAGCCAGACACATCTGTTTCAGACAAGTCATGGCAGCAGCAGTGCCCATTATTCCAAAGAAACCACATTCAAGTTCAGCTGTAAAGGAAGTTTCAAAATGCTTCCATATGCATTAAAACAACTTTTAAAACCCTTTAGGTTTTGTGTTCCGAGTCTTTAGAAACGGTGAGTTTTTTCTGAGGTTTGGTAGTTTCGTCCATCAGTTCCTTCAGCTGCCCAATTTGTTCATCACGGAAGTCATTAAGTTTTTCTTCTGTGAGCTGGATTCCATATACAGTCTTTTCTGTCAAGTTTTGTTTGTCCTCATTAATTTGTTGCTGTATCAGTGCTGCATAGTTCTAATAAGGAAGGAATACAAAGGTCACAAAAATGACAAATGCAGGAGTCAGGTCAATGTTTTTTAATACCATTATATCATAATAACATACTCTTGCTCAACCTTCTACAACAGTCTGTTAATCAACACCAAATAACAAAAAACTACACTTTTTATAAGAAAGAAGAGTTATTAAGGTACTTCTAGTATCTATAGTCAATTTTCTTAGCTAAGTTAAAATGCATATCATATATGTACAAATTAATTCTGCCACGTACTACTGAAAACAAAACTTAATTCTAGATCAAATATATTTATGTCATTGTAACTATTAAAATACACGTTTTCTATCTAGCAGGATATCATCAGGATTCACTTTGTAAACTGATACATCTGGAAAGTATTATTCTTGAAGAAATGTATGAGAAAAAGAAATCTATAATTAGACAAATGTCCTAAAGCCTTTCTGCCAGTCTATGCATTTCAGGGAACTGATAAGGTTATTTGCACCCAGTCTCTGGGATGCTCCAAAGGCAGTAGGAACTCAGCAATTGTGAGACCTGGGTCATTATGCCAGATCTGAAGAAATCAGTTGGCAAAATTAAAAGCTAGGGGAGAATAACCAGGGGCTTCAAGGACAGATACCTCCATACTGTGTCTCGTTCTGTGCTGTTTTAAATATAAGTAAGCTTGTTCAGATTTACTTTCAATCCTGTTCTAACAGCAAGTGTTTGGACCATGTTTACTTAAATAACAGCATTTATGTCAGTGGATAGTTAAAACAGTGAGTATGTATTATATCAATACCAGGCTGAGGACCATTATAAAAGCAAAACTTTCGCATGGGCAGAAATGCAAGTGGCCAACAGGTCACAAGAGTAATGCGGACACACGGAAAATTACTTCCTCAATGCTTAGGAGCAATCTTTGACCTTTATGATTTTCCTAAATTACAACATTTGAGGGTTTGCAAGTGGTTCTGCAAATTTAATTCAGCGAGAAGTGACACCTTCAAACCCCCTCAGCACTGATCCTGTGCGCTCCCTGGCTCCCCTCTGCCCAGCACCAGCACAGCACAGCAGCAACTCTCAAAGAAGTTGTACTGAGTGAGTCTAACAAAAGCCTCTTGGTGCATGTACTCACCGAAGTCAGTGAACCTAGTCAGTCATTCAAAAGCTAATCACATTTTTAAACACTGGGTTGGAAGGCAGCCTAAATTTTCATTTTTCTAAAGAGAAACTTAAACTTCACAATTGCGAAATTAACTTCAAAAGTTAATTTATTGGAAAAAATATAGGCTTCTCTCCTACTTTCAAAAGCCATCCTTTAAAGCACCCTTAAAGTTTCAAGCACAACTCTGAATATAATGTAAGAAACTGAACTAAAAAAAAAAACCCTATACTCTGAATAACAGTGATGACTGTTACATGGCAACACTTTTTCTTAAAGGATTATGTATCATGAGTATTCAAAAGCACATGATTATAGCAGTGAGATACGAGATTATTTTTATCTCCAATTTTCAGCTAAAAGAAGCCTCATTATTGCATACTGAATTGTTAATCCAATTATAAGTAAAGTTACTAAAGCCATGACTTCAGCTGTCTGTCTAGTAATTCTAGAGAAGTGGGTAAGAAGGGAGAATGTTATTCATGCGTATCTGATACATCTCAAAATGACATTTACTAACATAAATATACTACATTGATTATGGACAACACCCAGCCTCACTAAAGTCAGGAGGATCTTACCAGTCTTGCTGCAAAGCTTAATTTATGGCTATTTAAAGAAAACAGATAAACCAGCACAAACAAATGTAAATTTTTATTGATGCAGATTCTGAACCAAAATGATTCCTCATTTCTAACAGACAGATCTATTGTGGTAGAACGTTGTGTTAAAGTTACCTTATATGAAAAATAGCAACAGTTTCATAATCCTGACCTCCCCACATCACTTCTCTCCTTTTTAGGTTAAATGTGTATTCAGGAGTAGTGACACTACAGCTAATCCCTGTAGTAATCCAACACCTCAGTGGTATTACTTTATGGCAGAGCTGGTCCAGGGTTTAGAAGGAACTAAATGCAGTTTTTTTCCTGATAACTAAATAATCAAACAGTAACAACAAGGTAAAAAATCATAATGGGTTAAAAAGTCTTCAGCTTTGTGATTTACAGAATTTCTTATCAAGGCAGATGCTGAAGCTATTAGCATATCAGTAACACACCAACACATTACACATCAACTATTCCACCTCATTCTACCTTCAAATTTCTGCACAGAAAAACCCAGCCATTATTGATTCTGGACTCCAAAAAAAAGAAACTCTCATTATACAGAACAACAACATTTGCAGTGTGTAATTCATTAACAATACTGAAAGCAAGCAATGTGAAACTCCCCATGTCTTACCAAGAGACCTGACCAAATGTACAAACCCTAAGAACCCCTCCATGCAATGTCCTACCACTGCAGGTTCCACAACAGCAGAAAAGTCCTCCCCACTGATAAAGATGAACCCCCTGGAGCAGCCTGTGCAGGCACGAGCTATGGTATCTGGAAACAACTGAAGTCCAGTGAAAGACCAGTTATGAATTTACAAGCTTTGTTGACTAGAAGATCATCATTTCCAAAAATATCAAATTAATTCCTTGTAAAGAGTCTGCAATTAATTTTTTTTTTATATCTAACATCAAAGCATCACATTTCACAAAGCATCAGCTTTAAAGAATCCACATCTCAGAAGCAGTGGTCCTCAACAAAGCCGCAATGTCCACTCACACAGATGCCCTACATCCAGATGCACAGCGACTGACTGTATTGCCCCATCCCTCAATACCAGGTGTTCTGCTTCACAGCACTCCAACATGCTCCCATCTGGACATGTCACCACTGGCTCTTTTTCCCCACTTATTTTCAAGCTGAACAAATGTTTTGTACATGCCAGAAAGCCTCAATAGTTACTGTGTCACATCGATTTGTAATGTGAACAAAAATTCAAAATTGGACCCTGAAAACATGCTGGGCTTTGGTTGGCTTATGACAGAAAACAGAAAACTATTTTCTCACCTCATTTTACCAAAAGGCAGTGATACACCAAAGATAATACATTTCAGCCCCTACAAAAGCACTGGAAAAAGATGAACTATGTAGCGTTATCTCATTTTCTCTGCCTGTGATGCCACAAGAGGAACAAACAAAGCTTGGTTTAACACATTACTGTTCCCTCAGAAATTCATACCGTGGTCAGTGATTCGTAGAAAGGTACTACATAATTTGCTGCTACATAGTTTCATAATTTAAGATCCGGCTTCTATACAGAAAATGTGTCATTTTGCTAACTGCACATGAACTTTAATATGATGAACTCCAAAGTTCAGTAATAGGTTTAAAAGCATAATGGGGAGGGGGGAAGGAGGGAAAGCCAACATTTGTTCTTTCAATAATATACCTTTGGTCACAAAATAGGATGATAACAGTCCCTCTCAGGCAGTAAGGAGGAGCAGCATGTTTGTGTATCAGAACAGTGAGGGTTTTCATTAGAACTTAACAGATACAGAATTTAGCTATTTTCTAGTGTCATCTTCCCTACTAGGAGAACTGAAACAAACACTTGCTTAGCTTTCCCAAGCAAAGAAAATTACCTGGCTTCTGCCTCTCATTTTATTTTACATATAACTACACTTTCCAAATATAACAAAACCTCTCTGTCAATCATGACACAATTTTCTGTAATCTGGCAGATTTTCCAAGGGCATCTTATTCGAATTACAGTTCACACTGTACAGTTTGCTTACAGAACCAGAGCCAGGAGACACAAAACGGAAGGCAGGTAAACCCAGCCGTGACACAGGCAAGCTCAATGTACACAACAATGGCAGAGGCACACAGGGGTTTCTCTTCCCTTGCATAAATGGTCAAGTGTTGTAAATCAGTCACGGACAACCCCTGCATCTTGGGTTGTTTAGGTCGGTTGGTTGTTTCTCTGTAAGCAGCTCTTACAGCAGTGACACTCTGCCTGCACCAGCTGTATACCTTCTTGGGCACCTACATGGAAAAAGAAACCCAAACAAAATCCAAACCACCAGCTGAACGGTAAAAGCCTTTGCCCCTTGTCTATAACTGCCATGATAAACAATGAGGATTAGAATCAAATCCAGTTCAATAAAACCTTTCCTGACCATTTACCATCAAAAGACAGCTGATTTATCCAGTATTCAATCCCAGCTGGCCATACATATCACAGGCACCCTGAGTCCCACTCCTCCCAGCATCCATCCCAGTCTTAAAGGAGGGTAACAGTCCGATGTGCAGACTGGCCAGGTCCCTGCACTGCCAGCAGTATATGCATCCACAGAGACACCCCAAAACTCTCCGCATTGCCAATGCAGAGGCAGATGCCTCACCTGAATGCTCTGATGCACTCTTTAGAGATCCTGGTTCTGCCCACAGATCACGCTGGCACCTACACCATGCAAGCTGAATCTAGCCATTAAGGTCCTTAAAATCCTATGACATGATTAAATACTTGAACCTTCAAGTGATTTCTACAAAAAACACAGAGGGTATTTGCTGTAATCGATAACCACAGGGGTTTTTATTTAAATTCACTATCTGAAGCAATACTGTTTTCCTCTGTATTCACAGAATGCACAAATTCATCAAAAGGGCAAGGGGATGGGTGACATTTTAAAATACCAGACATTACAAAAAGGATGTCAGCCTTGTTTTCAAAGTTGAAAAAGGATTAAACATAAGACTAAAAGCAAAACCACAACCAAAAGCCCCACTCCCTCACTGCAGATGTATAGTCTCCTACCTGATTCAGTGCATGCTGACAGACATTTGTCTCATATGTGAATACAAAATGCTAATAGACATTTATGCTTTAATCATACGATTAAATGGGTTAACAGTCCATTTGCCCATTTTTACTGGGAAGAGTAGTAATCATAATTTCTATTTTCTCTGGCATCCTCCTCAACATGTACAATGCTACATTTTAGACAATTGCTAAAAAAAAGGTCTCTAAGATTCATTTAGAAGAATTAAGGACAGAGATCCCTGTTCCAGCAGATACATGTACAATTAACTTTCTTGCCAGATTTTCTCTTAATAAAAGATCTAAAATTTAGTACCGCTTAAGCAATTGAAATAGAAAGCCAATGTATTTATCCATTCCAAAAAGGCTATCTCCACGTGCAGTCAAATTAATGATAACACTGATAAACAACACTACTGGTGCCAGATCAGAAGCCACTACCCTGAAACATGTTAAACAGGGCACAGTCAGGCACTGAAAAATGCTATCAAGTTTAACTTTATTCTTCTCAGGATGATATCAAAACCCCAAGCATGCTCTCTGGAAGTTAACTTAAACTTAAACCCCTCATTGCTCTCTGGAAGTTAACTTAAAATTGCAGCATTTGAAATTTTGCTGCTGCTACTAGAAGCAAAATCAAACACATGCTTCTAGGACAGTAATATGAATAAACAGCTGTGAACGAACAGCATAGCAAGGAACAACCTGTTCTTATTACTGTGCAGAGATATGTTGAATGAATTATTTAATGCATGTTCAGACAGAATTCTGCAACTGATTTACTGTATATTTTAATACAAAACTGGTTTGTTTGTTAAACTGAGTATGAGCAAATGACAAAATCTTTATAGAACTGATTTTTATATGGGACATACACCTTATGAAATTCCAGAGCATCTTCATACACGTTCTACCTGAAGCTGTAAGTACAGTTGGAAATAAACTAAGAAACCCAGAAAAATTTCAGTAGATATTTTCACACACTCACATACACGCTAAGCCATAACAACCTACACTTTACCCCATAATATCACTTAAAACAGCCCATAAGCATTTGTAAAAGTTCATGAAATACAGTTAGTGTCAAATGTGAGTTACTCAGTCTGAATAAACAGTTACATGAAGTCACACATCCTATAACAGGAACAACATATTATCAGACAATTTCAAACTACCTTTGTTTTTGTAAAGGACACACAATGATCACTTAAAAAAAAGTCAATATACTATAGAGGGTAATGAGTAAACCTTCCCCCTGCTTTTGAAAATATCCATCAAATGGCATTTGAATGATAGCAGGTAATGACATATAGCTGGCATTATCAGAGTTTCTTATGTAGAAAATTAAAACAGTAAATGCTAGGAAAAGGGCAACAGAATGAAGATGGGAATTCCGCTCTGAGGTACTCGGCACAGCAGATGACCTCTGGGAAATAAAGATGTCCAGCTGTCTTGACAGAAGGTGAAAAAAACAACTTTCTTTTCTGGCATTTAAATCACCTGAGCATCCATCACGTGTGTGACAGCAAACTACAGACAACTCAGCAAGAAGAACTTGCACGAACATTCAGCACTGGCTTAACACTGCTCCTGCCAAAAGCCTCAAGGGTGTAGAATTACTGCTCAGTGATTTTGAAAAAAAAAAAAAAAAAGAAGAAGAAAAAAAATACTGACTGTAGTGTGAGCACTCTCAAAGATTATTTTCTTTCTGAAAATGCTACAGGACTTTACATGTAACCCTGGAAAACACCAACATCCAAAAAATTTGAGGCCAAATGCTTCATCCACAGACACTCCAGCTCTGGTGCAGCAGAGAACACTTACATCCTGAGGCAAGAGTAAGGCCTCTAGAACAGCACTGCACTCCAGGTAAATAAAGCATTACAAACTAGTTGATCGTAACTACAGGGTTAAGCTGTAAATTTAACAGGCATATTCAAGAAAAAAAAAAATTAGTTACAAGCTTATTTGTGATAGAAAAAGGTTTTCCTCAGGTTTTCGTTTCTAGCATCTCCTTCATTACCAGTGTCACAGCACAGACATGATCAAAATGTTTAATTATCTTCCAAGAGAGGCAGAGTTGTGCAAAGCAACACTAAGCCTTCTGGTGACAAAACCAGGAAGATTTTCCCAGGGCAGACATGTTAAAGAAAGCCTTAGAACAGCCTTTCAACAGGGTGATTTGGGCTAAGGTGCCCATTAGCTGCAAAGTCAGAGCTGAGATGGTGCTGCACCAGCAAAGGCTGCAACAACAGAGGTAAAGGAAGCAAAAGTTCTTCAAGTCTTGTGTTCACCACTGCCTATCTTGAGGTAACCCTTAAATAATATTCTAATCCTCTTTGCATTCACACACAAACCTCTGTCACTTAAACTACACATACTGTAAACTCAAGGTTTTTGGCTTAATGAAGCACCAGGGTTGCTAATGGACAGGATACCAGTGGCTATGCTATAAGCTACAGATTTAATTAGATCTTCCATTGAATAATTTATCTGTATTTCACGAGAGCAATTTGATTATAAATACTGCTGTTCTGAGAGCCATTTACCACCTTCTGAAAACTCTTAGACATAAAGAATAAGACGCTTTAAACAAAGAAAAAAAAAATCTGCTATTCTGTTACATTTCAAATTTCAGCCATCCTTGATATTTCCTGTGAATAACAGAAGGGTTCAGTTAAGCAGCAGTTAGGATGTAACATACTATATAGGTCCATTTTATTCAGAGGTTTGCTACGTATAAAAATCAGACTGAGTAGCTTATATGACCAGTCATAAGAACACTAAGTTGAAACTCTAAGGACATGTAAGTAAGAATCAAAAAGGGGATCTGAACAAGTACATTATTTTTATTAAAGCTAAAACATTACTCACACTACTAAAACAAAAACCAAACCACTCTTCTCAGAAATTAAAGGAAAACACATTCATACAAATATTTGAAAACTTCAGGTTATGTGAAAGAACAAAAATAAATTTGTTAAAGTATTTTTTCCTAATCCAGCAACAGCGCAAACTCAGTTCCTCCCAGGATGAGACCCCAGTTCTTCCCCCCACCCCGTGCATCATCACCACTTGAGCAGGGCAGTAGAAGAATCCCCAAAGGGGGAAAAGAAAAAAATCTGGAACAGGGCTAAATCAGAGCTGGTAACCAACAACCACTGTCCCTGCCCCTCTGCTGAGGCAGCCACTACAGTGACACTCTAGAAAGGCAAATAAAACCAGGAAGTGCAGAGCAGCACACAGAGTTCATTTAATCACAGCTGCAAAATGCAAAAGGTACAAAAATGACGTTTGACACAGGCCAAACTGGTTCCTCGAGTGTCCACCATATGGTTCCACCATAAGTGTGGAAAACACACCTCACTACAGGATACACCTCTTACCCCCAAAGAAAAACAATGCAAATGAAATAAAATCCTCCTTTTTCTCGTAAGTATACACAATTATAATTAATTACAAGCTCTAAAACCAAGCTGTGTGCAGGGCAGCTTGGATAAGCTATTTTGTATAGTTTATTGTTCATTATTAGATGGAAAGAGCTGTAGAGGCAATTTCAAGCCAAGGGAATAATCTAGCACTGGCAATGCAATGGGATTGTCTACATCTAAATGTTACATGTCTGAGTGAAGCTAGGGATGTAGGTTGTCTTTGTGCTGAGCATCGGAGAGAGAAACTTCTGTCTTAAAACATAATGTGATGACTGGATACACTGTCCTCCAGAGATGTGGGTCTCATCACTGCAAAAGCAACTACACCCTTCTCTGACTGGCTGTAGATGACTGGCTTCAATCAACTTCCTTCCTTTCTTATGGTAAAAGGAAAGTGTTCATTAGTTGCTTTGTTTTGTGTTTTTTTAATTACAAAAGCCAACAAAAATACTATTTCTCCTTGAATGAATCTATAATGTCTCCCCTGGAGTTTGCTTTATCTTTGTGTAACACTGCTGAAATCAGACTCAGCAACATCCTGAAGTGACACCCATGATGGGGGAAAAAAAAAAAAAAAAAAAAAAAATAGTTCCTTTTTATCTTTAGAAAACTTTGAATTATGCCTATGCTAATTTCTGAGGATGAAAGACCGTATCAGCATCTTTAAGTATAATGCACGGAGGTAAAACAAATTTCTCCAGGACAAAGTCACTGGATCAGAATGCAAACAAGCAGAAAACTTCAAACTTTTCTAAAAGTTAATCTGAAAGGAAAAGCTATAAGAACTTTAACAATATCCTGCTTTCCCAGGAGATTCAGGAAGGATGCTAGAATATGTGATTATGGACCAAATTTCAGGGCAGCAATCACAGTAACACAATGATGCACATAATGTAACTATAGAGAAGCACATAACGTAACTATGTAGAACTGTTACCGTAAGGGTTCAGGGCTTTTTGTTTGCTTGTTTGCAGTTTGGGAGAAGAGAATGAAAAATTGTTCAGTTGAAATGGAGCCAGGGAATATAATTATGTAATACTTAGTAATCAGCATGGAGAATTATTATTTGATCAGGAAAGTACAAAATGGACTACTCTTTTTGAACAGAACTTACTAATATCGTTGAAGTGGAAGAAATTACATTTATTTAGAGGAATGCAAAAAAAGCTCAAGGACTAGCTCAGCTTTGTTTGTAGTTTAAATAACGTGTTATTTTAATGTCCTTTCTCATGTAAGATTTAAGAGATCATAATTTGAGATAGAAGTCGGAAGTCTGTGGCCTGACCATCAAGGTAAACGTATATAAATGCTATTAAGTCCAAAATGGAGCACAATAGCATTACAGTGCATCACAGTGACTGTAATTTGTGGAAAAACAAGCTGTGATTATATTTATTTCTGGATGCACAATACTTACATCAGTATTGTACATCAGGGCCAAAATCTAGGTCACTAAAAGCTTTTTGCATCATATGATAACAACCAGAGTCTTTAAGATCCTCTCCACTAACGTTAATAAGCTTCACCTCAGGCCTTAAATAGAAAGCATGAGCTTGTTGTAGGGAAGAAGTAAGGAAAAAACATTGGTGCATATTTGAAAGAAGAACAACATTTAAGAAAAAATAACATGACCAATTAAGTTCTGCAAAGAGAGAGCAATCTGAAATGTAGATGCTGTACAAGAAACAGGGCAGGAGAAAGAGATGGGAGGTAGAATGGAAGAGATAGTCACATAAATGTGTTTGAGCAGCTCAGCAAGATCCTGCCATAGTTCTCTTCCCCTGGACAGGTTGTATCAGTCAAAGTACGAGCTCCATTAAAAAAAAAAAAAAAAAATCCACTTTTTTATGAAAGAATAAAAAATATATTCTTCTGTAAAGTAGGTATCAGAATTGGAGAGTCTTTTAAATTGGCACTGCAGGCAAAAATACTTGGAAGAAAAATACATTAAAAAAAAAACATTAGACCTTAACATAGTTAACAATTTGAAAACAAAATACGGAAAATTATTCAGCTTGGGCCTTCACCTGTAAAAATTATAATGAAATTACACTAATACCAAACTCTAAGACTGCTGTGACTGGACAAATAAGCTACAGACTAGAAAAGTTAAAACTTCTTGCAAAAACATCATTTCATATTTTCATACAAATCCTAATAACTCCTCAGCAGTTTGAAAGATCATTATTTCTTGACTCAGTTTCTATTTTGCTTTGACTTTTTATGCTGTGCATGGCAGCTCCTTAGCTAACAAAAAGCTGCCCTGTGCACTTTGGTCTACTGCTGATGTTTTGGCTGGCAAATATTATGCTACAATCCCACAGAATAGTCAAGGTTTTATCACATGCTGTTTTATTTAAAGCAGGGCAAAGGCAAAGACTGGAAGTGCTAGTATCAGTTCATTTTTAGGAACTTAAATTCCTCAATGCAGTTATACTGCTATATTTCTATTTAAATATTAAGCTAGGAAATCGGCAAAGTGCTTCACTGTATGTAACTCCCAGACAAGTATCAACAATAAGTACAGGCATTTTACCTTAAAAAAAACTAAAGAAACATTGTTTTAGCAACATAATCATACAACTGTAATAAAAGCAGACAATGCAAACACCACTTACAGGCTCCCATATCAATTATTTAAATAGAGGACAAGCATCTAAAATTTGCAGTTATTTCTTTCAGAAGTATTAAATCCAGATTTTCAAGGAAGACAATGATTTCACATCTAGATATCTGCAAAAGGAAAATAAAGCCTGTTTCCAAGACAACCACATTAGTTTCCAGACTACTGGATACCAAGAACATGAAAAGATTATATATCCCAGGTGATGACACCTGAAAAAACTTTCCACACGTTCTTCTACTCAATTTATACCTAATGAAGCACTTCAAGTGTCCAAAAGAGACTCAGTATTATTTTTCTATTACTCGCATTCCTATATGCTCATTAGAGCCAAAACCTTAAACTAATACAGGAACAAAGAAAACCTCAAGTATAAACAAAAATTAATCTGCTAACAGGCACCTTGCATTGATTTCCCTGACACCAGAAATAACCTCTCTACTGAGGGTGCACCGAATTTCTTGCTTTAATAGAACTGTAAAAGAACAATGTGATTGAATTAATTTAGTAAAAAGTCATGGGCCATATTTAATAAACAGACCAGAAGGTCATTAGTGTAAAAGTCAGATCCATCCATTAGGACAAACAGGCAGAAAGTCCCCTAGTTCTAAGTCAACATATTCTACGTTACCTGTTCCAATGCAATACATGGGATACTAATTTAGCAAAGCAAATCTGGCAACAGAAAATACAGAGTTGGCTGACATTCTTGGCCACTCTTACCAAGTTCCCTCTAGCAGCAGAGGAAAGAGACAAGCCCTCCCTAGATGCTTGTGGAGGCATCTAAAACAGACAAGCAAGGGGTCATTAAAGTTTCTCTACCTGCTTCTTCAACATAGCATGAACATTTTGAGGTTTCTCTTCACAGAGCGCTACCTAGGAGACTGGCAATTAATAGAAGAAAGCAGGTGGACTTGTATGATTTCAAAAAGAAGAACTACTGCCAATGGCAAACACAGGTGAATTCTTATTTAAGGGTGCTACTTACCGAAGTATGATGTACAGTCTGGTACTTTTGAAAGTCCTACTCTATAGAATTAACTCGGTGTATCTGACCACAGTCATCTGGTTACCATTCAGTACTTCTTGCTGTTAAACAGCAGCAATAGGGCATCTCTATGAAAATGAATGCATATTGATGTAACTGACATTTTCCTTAAGACAGCTAACAACATGCTGGTTTATATTTGCAAACTCGCTACATGGAAAGAAGACTTATTACTGCAATTAACTTCACAGTACTTAATAAAAAGCAAAAAAGATTAATTCATTAGTCTTTGTGCTAGATGCAGTGCAAATTTTTAAAGTTCTTGTTGCTACAGCAAAAGATGCTAAACGACATTCAGGTTTTAATCCACACCATACCTCTGTCAAGTTAAGTTTGTAATAAAAATTGTTTAAAAGACTCCCATATTCTCCAAGCAAGGGAACAAATCACAGCATTTCTTTTTTCTTTAGTTTTATCTTAAAATTACAACAGAAAGTTCCTTACTCTTTTTTATTTTCCTAAAAATAGTGAGATAACATGTACACAGCTAGAAAGCCCTCTGATACAATAGTGCCCTCTGATACAACAGTGCAGACAAAAAAAGCCAGAGAAATTAAAAGTTCCCATTCTAAATATAATTCTAAAATTGTGTTGATTTTTTAGCAATTTCTTAAGGTTAAACACTCTAAAGCCTACAAATCTATGTATCTTACCAAGGTTTTTTAACGTGCAGTTTTTCAGACAATCTGAACTACTTCAGAATTAGCCACAGAAGTTAAATGAAGAAAACAAATGTGTCATCAGTATCTTCAAGAGTTGCTATAAAGGAGCATGCATCTCTACTGATTACATCAGAGCCCCAAAATCTGAAAAAGCCAAAAACTTCTGTAATCACCTGCAAGTTGCTGTCTCTTTATGCCTTTATCCAACGGCTCTGGCATTTAAGGGGATTTTGATAGCGTCTCTCCCAACACAGCAAGCAGGGCTGGGCTATCACAAAAGACTGGAGGGATTAAGTACAAAAGGAAAAAAGGAAAATTCACTGATCTGCAGAGCAATTTTCAAAATTCAGTAAAGTACTGTAGAGACACCTAATTTGAAAGAACTTCTGGAAAACTCCATAAAATATTCTGAACTGTTCTCTGGGAGATAAAGCACATACCTAATTCAAGCCTGAACATGTTCTTCTGTATTCTCTATACAACAAATACTTCAAAATTAACTCACCTAAATCTTGTTCCACGCCTTTTTTTTTTTTTTTTTCTGATGTTGCAGGAGGCTTTCCAACTATTAAGGGGGTCTTGCTTTGAATTAGTAAATGACAGAGAAAACAGGGTATGGCAGTAATAAGGGATGGAAATCAAGTAAGTCAGGAAGCTTAGAGTTCTACATAATTCATTCTGAAATGAACACTCAATTAACAGAAACTTAAGCTTTTGCAACAAAAATCCAGACTGACTACTTATTCCAAGAAATTCTCACCCACCTAGCATGTCTCCTTTGTGCAAGCACAAGCTGTCTGGCCCCAAGCAAAAATGCATGTTTAACTGGAACAACAGTTAATTTACCTCCATGATTTAAAGGAAAGCATCACAAAAAAAAAAAAAAAACATGAAAACACCAGAGCCACGAAAATATCAAGGCAACCTTTCAGAAACAGAAATGCACCACATCAAGACTAGTCAAGTGGGCTTAGCCCTGTGCTCTGGCTGTCAGTATCCCAGGTGCTTTCACAGCTGAGTACTGCAGGCTTCAGCTACGGGTAAAGCATTAACAATTAGAGCAGAAGCTGCCTGCCTGTAGAAAAGGTATCAAATGGAAAGTGTAGTATATTGGTTCTACTTGGGTATCACCCCCAATATAAACTACTTCTGCTCTAAGTGGTACCATTTAATCATTTTGGTATGATACATCTGCATCCGCTCAGATGCTCTCTCCACACTAATGCAATGATACTTTTATCATTAGTGTCAAACTCCTGCACTGTTTATACTGTACTCAGAAACAAGGCCTTTCTCTTCTGACACACAGCTTTCAAACTGATTATATAGTAAGCTCCAGAAAAACCTCAGCTTGCCATCCACTGATGACATGAATAAATAGGTTGCCTCAAGGTGTCTGTCAGCCAGAAAAAACTACAACAATTCAAGAGGTTTCATTTGTGTTTCAAGACTTTCCAACATTAAGGAATGATCTCAATTTACATTTGCATAGCTTTAGAATTACTCTGGACTAGTTTAAAGCAAAGCAACACAATGCTATGAGAACAATAAAAACTTGAACTATTTTTGAGGTGTTTATACATTTTAATGAACTTTGCTTGCTAGCCAAGAAAAATACGGAAAACAAAGTCTTGGGTACATCTGCCCACAAGTAGTTATGTGAGAATCAGGATGACTTCTTGTCTCACTCTCCACTCTAAAGAGGGCTTTTAGAGCTACCTGCTTAAGGTAAACTCCCAAATTAAGCGACTCTCCTTTTTAATTAGCACAGGATTCACTGTAGAGTTAGGACAAGACAGTAAACATGAAAAAACTCTCAAATAAGTTGGCTGGAAACACCAGCAGAATTATCTTGAATAACATTTACATTAGATACCACCCAGCCATGCTTCTCCTCGAACCACACTGATGGTAAATTACAAGGTTTTCATGAGCAGAGGTTTATTTCAGTCCTAAAGGGGGGGGTGGATATTAGCATGCTTTGCTGCCCTGCAGACTGTTTCATGTGCCTTTGGAAAAAAAAAAAATCTGGCTAAATAGCAAATAAAATAATAACCATAATCCTCCTCCTCCTAGTAGTGTCAACCCCCATGCATTTGTGAAGCCACCAGTCCAGGGGAGAGCTTAGACTAGTCAACAATACATCTGTTCAGTGATTATCCATGTCATGAAGATGCAGCAAGTGAGCACAACACAGATGCAGCAGGGCACAGCTCTGAGCACTGGCCCTGCAGAGAAAGGCATCAGGTTGCAAGGGTTGCTCTACCATTCCAGCACATGCTCCATTTCTATCACAGAAAAGATAGGTAGACTAGAATAAACAGGTGTTTATGGCAAAAACCACTTGTGGGCAGCTCACCTAACTTCCCCTGTGGGTGAAACATTGCAGACAGCTGCCTGGGCTGGTGTCAGGGCCATGGCCAGGCATCACCCTGGTGTTCTGACCATACTGTGCTTCCCAGATCACGCCAGCTCCCTGTGGACCTCTGACCTGCAGGAACACGTACTAAGGTAAACTCAACCATTAAATCCACTTGCTGTTACTATAGTGCAGGACTAGCCTTTACTATTGATCACTGCTCTAGAAAATCAGAAAAAAAAAAAGTTATCTTCTCTATGTCAAAACATTGTTTTAACATTAATTTTCGATTTCTTAAAAGGAGAACACTAAAAACAAGACCGTACACCAATGAAGGTGGGTGGAGGCAAAGGGATCATTTGTATTCTACTGTGTTTATTTACAAGAAACATGCAACAAATCTCATCTTCACTCAACTGATTGCGATATCCGCTAGAGCAATGATTTACAAATAACAGCTTTGAAAAAATATCTTCTGTTGCAGAACCCAGCTTAGTAATGCTTTATTTCAGCGAGCAGGTGAAGAACTTCCCTGGAAAAGTTCTGCCACAATTGCTGTCAAAATTATCACACCTATTTGAAGTATCCTTAGGATCCTACCTTCCCTCAAAAATGCTGCCTACAAGAAATTCAATCACAAGTGAAAACAAACAGAAAAGTTCCATTACTCAAGAAAAAGTAAACCTTTGGCAAGTAACTTGGTAACTTGCCAGCAATAGATGCATTACTGTACCAAAAGCTTTAATCAACAAATGGAATATGCTAAATAGTACAAAGAGTCATGAGAACTTAAACTCGCAAAACGGAACTGAACATCTGAAGGTGAAAAAAAAAAAGACAAAGCCAAATTAAAACAAATTCAGTGCTCGATCGCACTGCAATTAAATCCATTACACACTTTTGCATGCTTTCTGCTAGAATAAACAAATTCAAATAAAGAACTGTTGGATATCAATCTAGCTAATGCATCCTAAAATTGTAATGCCATGGAAGAGTGGAACTAAGTCTTTTGGATACTACGGAATCGATTTTCAGAAAGAAAAACAGCACAAACTCATATGCTTAATATATTCCAATCTATACTTGTTACTCTGAATTAAAAGTATATATTTGTACAAGGGAACAAACAACTAAAAACAAAACAATAAAAATTAGTAATTATGTAGACAGCATTCACATCAGTATAATACTGGTTTCCAAGTCCTTGCTAACTGCCCTAAAAGTCCTTCCATCACAGTTATACTTCATGCTGCCTAGCACACTAACTCTCATCTCAGCCATTTATGTAATTTTTATAGCTGACTTTGTGTCGCAATCTAAAAATCAGATAAACTAAAGCATACTAAACCTATTGCTGAAATATAAATACACAGCCGACATCACACAGAGTTACATTGATATGTAAAGTAAACAAATTATTAAGCACAACCCACAACAGTATGATTTTCAGTTCTTAAGGACTTGCTGCTCTTGGACTGAAAACAAATTATTAGGTGAACTGCAAAGGATACCAATGTGTGTCGGTGATCACATGCTTTCAGAGTACTCCGCACTTGTACTTCAGTACCGTTTAGTCTTGAATGCTGATTTAAATTATGATTTTCTGACTTTTATCGCTGTAGTAAGTTTTGCACCCAAAAAATACCTGAGCAAAATTTACAAGCAAAACTTCCTAAAGAATACGAGTTCACCAAATTAGGCTCAACCACAACAAGCATAAATTAGAAATGCCCTAATCTACAAACTGGCATTACACAAAGAGAAATAAAGTCTATTTTTTGTCTGCTTGACCTTGGGGTACTGCGGAAGACGACAGTAGCTCTCACTATTGCAGAGAACTCAGTTCTTCTACACCCATCATTACCAAGCAAGTTTAATCAAGCTTCTTCAGGCTTCAAGATCTTCACCCATTCAACACCCTCTTACAGGCACTGTGCACAATGTCATAGTCTCATCTGCTGTGGCCTTTGAGAGCTTAAACTTGGCCCATGACCCACAGAAATGGGTCAGTATAAGGGAATGATGAGGAAGTGTGCTTACTTGCTTGATCAATGCAAGGAGCAAGTATGAATGACAGCTTCCTTATGTTCTTCTTGCTTATGTTCTCAAGAGGACACTGAAAGAGTTAATACAAGAGAACACTCTAATTGAATGGAAACAGAAATTAAATTTTAAAGAAATAGTAGTATTCAAATAACGTTTTTCAGATCTAGGATGCAGAGTAACAAGACACAGGTGTGGCAATCCCTCCTGGCTCTAAAGACAGCAACGAGGTTTTTTTGTTGTCCTTCCAGGAATACATTTTCCACCTATTCAGAGCAGAACATTCACAACTGCTGTATTCCGTAGATGAAATTGCATGACATGCATTTCCCCTTATTTCACCAGACCAGAAAAAGAACAGCACTACAGAGTTCAGAACTTAGAACAGCTCCGATGTGCACACAGGTTCCAGACATAATGACTTTTGATTTTGAGAAGTTATGTAAATCTAACAGTTGATGAGACTCCGATACTGCAAGAGAGAAAGAATCCAGAAAAAAAGCACCACTTGCACTTGACAGCAGAGGAGTCAGAGCTTTGCCTGCAGTAACAACTTAAAACACTGCCAAGGAATGCTCTGAGAAGGTGTCATACCTCAACCACCCATGATGGGAGCCTGGTGCCAGTCCCTTGCATAGGTTTTGATTAGGGATAACTAGCTTTCTCCCAGACAACTCCCCAGCCCAGGCAGTGAGCTGGCACAAACTAGGAACTGCTCCCAGTAGGCAGTTTTGATGTGGCCACCCTGCTCTGGAGGGTAACAGTGCAGCCACATGGACATGGGCTGTTCCCCTGCCAGCTGCAAAGCAGCCCCAGGCACATCTGATTCAGCAGTACAGACACAGCTTTAGCCTGGCAGTGCTGAGGCCAGTAAAACCAACAGATCCCACCATGCTCCTCAAGAGGTGTATTCCCAAGTCAAATGCTTATTTCACACACTGCTTGGTGTGAAAACTTTGGCTGATAATCTTCCCTGTGATGTGCAGTTTTCGTATTGGGGTAGTTTTTTCCAAAAAATTATCACTCAGCCTGTGAAAACTCCAGGTGACAGAGTATACCATCTGAAAGGGACTAGATTTAGCAGTATGTTATCAAGCAGCATTAATATAAAGGTTAGCTTCAATGCAAACAGGTAAAAGTGTAAGTTCTTCAATTGCAAAATTCAAACTCCTTTCTCATAACCAAACACTCTGATACATGAATGACTTTACTTTCATACCTCAGTAAAAGAACTGAAAGGAACTTCACCTTCACCAAGTTTCCCATGCTTTCCAGGGAGGCAAGCAACAGCCAGAGATTGGTGGGCTCGTTGTTAATCCTTACTGTTTTCCTCCTTATTATAAGCAATATCACAACTTACTTCCAGTGTAAAAATTCCACTATTTTCTTTTTTCGATTTTCACTGTCTTCCCTTGTGTATCTAGTTTCCTGTTTTATCCATAAGCAATACTTACGAGTACTTTAGATAAAAATACTAAAACTGTGTTGTACTGAATACAACAAGAAGTTCCTTACTGGCTTAAGCAAGATACAAATCTGTCTCCTATGTGCAAATTTTCAATTCTACTTAGTAAAAAAAAAAAAAAAAAATTACCACTATACTAAGTATTCCTCATGTTGAATCTGTTTAGTTTTATTAACAGAAGAAATACCTTTCAAGTATCAGTGACGATACAGCAACAAAATTCCTCAAGTTTGTTCTCCACAGAGTATGCTACAAAAAGTACTCAGTGGTCTTTAAAAAGGCCAGTCATGGCATAACCAGGTGTATGTTCAATAACAGAGTCTGAAGGTTGAATGTATATTAATTTAGCAAAGTCAAAACGAAACAGCAAGAAAACTACAAAGCATTTAATAGACCCCCTCCAGACTTCTGCCTGTTCCAGGCAACAGAGTTACAAACTGCAACACGTTGGAATGCTGATCATTTTGTCCAACATTCTTTTTACTAGAACTACAGCAGTTTTGAGACTGTTTTCCTGCCTTTTCAAGATGCTTCAAGATTTTATGAGTACTTGTCCTACTGTAAGTCATTGAGACTTGAGCTCCTAAATCATCCTCCTCATTACATCTTTTCAGCAATCCCAACAAAGACAACTTTCCATCACCCAAAATCCTTCCATAATGAAACTTCCTGATTCTAAAAGATTTCTGGGTCATCCTCTATCCAACCAAAATACTGTTCTACACAAAACTTTGTAGAACAAATGCACCTTACTCTATGTACTGCCATTTTTCCAGCCCTGGGCTTTGATATATCAGCAGAAAACAAAACTTTAAGCAGCTCTATTGTAAAATATAAATATTTGTTTATAGCATAGGCTGTTCTTATCACAGAAAACAAAGACAATCCCAGCAAACTGCCATCAATGTTTCTAAATATAAAGGTCTATCACAACTATTTCTCGGGTCAAGCCTGGGAAACCAGCCTGCTGCTGAGGAGTGGCACCTGCTGGCAGAGAGGCACTTCGCAAGAATCAGATTCACCAATAGAATTAAAAAAAAAAAGAAAGGGAAAAAAAAAAAAGGAAAATCAAGAGTTCACATGACTCACAAAGCAACTTTCACTTCCTTCTTGGCTAATAGGATGATGATGCTTAACAGTGGAACTCCTTTCACTTAAAGCAACGGTACTGAATTGCCCGTGAACTAGAACGACACTGCTAGCACTCTGTAAACCACTAAGGACACAACATACGTTTGTTGTATAATTAAAACTCTTCACATCACGAGTCTCTTCAATAAATTCTTACAATGACTCACTGTAATGGATGTTAAAAAGCTCACTACTCCACTGAGGAGAATGAACTGAATTTAAAAATTCAACAGGCCCAGAGAACAACTGAGTGTCGTGATTCACTAAACACATTAAAATTAATTCTAAGCATTAAATCAAATTTAAACTACTGTAAATGAAGTACATGCATAGAACAAGTCATTCCACCATGAACCAGAATTTCCTTAATTTTAGAGCAACCTGCTTGTACCACAGCCTAAAGCCGACCTACGCTTTTGAAGAGGTGCTATCATTACAAGACACAGCTTCTGTAACTGTGGCAGACTATAGTTTTTTGGCCTAATATATCATGATGGATGACTGACCAACAGTCATCCAACTACCATTATCCAGTGTTGTTCTGAAATATCAACAATCACCCAGTTGTTAAGACTTTTAGAAGTCTAAGGGAGGCTGCTGTTGGTAAACACAAGCCGTGCTCACAGAAAAACTCAGCCCTGGTGTCCTTATCCCCTCATCGGGGACCTAGGCACAACACTTCCCAACTCCCTTCCAAGCTCCACTGCACTGGAAGCCCAAAGGTGGAAACCAGGGAGCTGCTGTGCACATCTCAGTGCAGAGCCCAAGACGCAGCCTAGGAACCATCACTGATGGGGGTACTAAGGGTATTTCCTTGGACAAGAAAGCTTGCTGGAAAACTTACATTACTGATCTAGATTACAAGATGAGAACTTGGAAAGAAAGACTACAATGGGGGAAAAGAAAGAACAAAATGCTATATGATATGTCAAAAACACACACCCATTACGGAGTACAGGAAGAATCATAGAATCATATAAAGTATTTAAGCTGATAAACGTGCCAGAGAAAAGCCTGAAGAAGAGCAAACAAAGCAAACCTGTCACGCTAGACTGTTCAATCGAAGACTATGAGAAAAAAAAGACTCCAAGAACTTTCCAACTGCAAGAAAATAGGAACTTTTACCATGCCAGAATCTGTTGAAAAATGTGGAGCATACGCTGACAGTTTATAAAGTTCCTACAATGTGCTTAGCATATTTTTGTCATTTTTTAAATATCGTGGAGGCTTGTGCAGAGTGTTTATCTCAGACTGGTTCTCCATTGCAGATTTGACTCATCTGCAAATCCAATTGTGAAAAGCAAGTTGAGTAAAAATTATCATAAAATTAGATAAGCACTCTAAAAAAGGAAGTGAGAAAGAAGAATACATGAGATCTCTTAGCAGAAAGGTCAGACATATTTCTCCAATAGAGAAAAATAAAAACAGGCTTCAGAAAAGCAAACTTTGCCTTAGGCAACCGCAAGTGCCAGGGCAACATTTCAAGGGACAACAGAGTGTTCTAAGTGCCCTTTTCCCTGTTAGGGTATTGAAAGGTAGCAGTACTAAACACTACAGACTACTGGGGTAGCTACTGCTGTGTTTCTCTACTGGGGCAGCAAACTATCCCAATGGAAATCAGAACCAGAAAGCATATTATGGAAACATTATGGCTACACCACGTGGAAACCACAATAAAGTTTTTGAATTAAAAAGACTCAAAATCTGTAGCAGTACACTAACAAATCTCAATCTGTATTTTAATAAATAACAAGAATATAATCTGTGAAAATTCTAGTTTATATTTGAACATCCAATATCTTGCTTGTTTCTAGAACAGGAACAAGCCTTCTCAATTTAGGTATTTGCTGCCATCATGTGTACACTTCAAAAACTGCAATCTTAGGAAGGACACCTTTATCATAATCAGCCGCCAGTCTAATATAATTCCTACCTCGATAAACATTGAATATACATAAAACAGCATACAATTCAATTCAATTCCAAAGACCACATGCTATCATACAAATCATACAAAACAAGAAAATGATTATGTGCTAAATAGTATTTGATGGTCCACAGAAAATAAACCAATTGCTCTGGTTCATTCCATGTAGATATCAACACTATCAACACAATTCAAAGTTTTCAAGTCATGACACCTCCAAAGAAGCAATGGTGATGGGGACTTAAGTTCAAATGCTTCCAGCAGGCTCCTTCTGCTTCAGCTTCAGAAAAAGAAAAAAAAAAAAAAAAAATGTTGCAGTAACCTCATGATTTGTTCACTTCCTCTAAATTACGGAACAGTTCAGAAAGAAGAAAAAATAGTATAAAATAGCATAACACTAATTCATCGGTTTTACATCATTCAGGAATTCACATGGAGCAAGGGAATATGCATCTACATTTGAAGGATCAGTTGCTAGCCACGCTTGAAAAATGGGTGCATGATCAATTCAGAAGGTATTCTACAGATTCAGCTAGGTACTGCAGGGGAGGGGGAAAGTGCATCATGCTCTCTTTCACCTCAGCCTGCTCTGTCTCCCACTAATACCCCTGAAACAACAAAAAAGGAGCGTATTAACCAGACTCAAGCTCCCCACATACCAGGAAGCCTAAAAACCAGCACTCAGTAACTCTACTTCTAGTATCACTTCTAACATCACTTCTAACTTACTTTTAGTACAACAGACATTTCATTACAAAGACCTCATGACCTTACTTAGAATCACAGAATCATAGAATAGTTAGGGTTGGAAAGGACCTTAAATCATCTAGTTCCAATGCCCCTGCCATGGGCAGGGACACCTCACACTAAACCATCTCACCCAAGGCTCTGTCCAGCCTGGCCTTGAACACTACCAGGGATGGAGCATTCACAACCTCCCTCGGCAACCCATTCCAGTGCCTCACCACCCTCACAGGAAAGAACTTCTTCCTTGTATTCAATCTAAACTTCTCCTGTTTAAGTTTTAACCCATTACCCCTTGTCCTATCACTACAGTCCCTAATGAAGAGTCCCTCCCCAGCATCCCTACAGGCCCCCTTCAGATACTGGAAGGCTGCTATGATTTCTCCACGCAGCCTTCTCTTTTCCAGGCTGAACAGCCCCAACTTCCTCAGCCTGTCTTCATATGGGAGGTGCTCCAGTCCCCTGATCACCCTCATGGCCCTCCTCTGGACTTGTTCTAACAGTTCCATGTCCTTTTTATATTGAGGACACCAGAACTGCACACAATACTCCAGGTGAGGACTCACAAGAGGAGAGTAGAGGGGCAGGATCACCTCCTTCGACCTGCTGGTCACACTCCTTTTGATGCAGCCCAGGATACGGTTGGCTTTCTGGGCTGCAAGCACACACTGAAGCCGACTCATGTTCATTTTCTCATCAACCAACACCCCCAAGTCCTCCTCCGCAGGGCTGCTCTGAATCTCTTCTCTGCCCAACCTGTAGCTCTGCCTGGGATTGCTCTGACCCAGGTGTAGAACCTTGCACTTGGCATGGTTAAACTTCATGAGGTTGGCATCAGCCCACCTCACAAGCGTGTCAATGTCCCTCTGGATGGCATCCCTTCCCTCCAGCATATCAACCAAACCACACAGCTTGGTGTCATCGGCAAACTTGCTGAGGGTGCACTCAATCCCACTGTCCATGTCAGCAACAAAGATGTTAAACAAGACCAGTCCCAACACTGATCCCTGAGGGACACCACTCGTTACTGGTCTCCAGCTGGACACTGAGCTATTGACCACATCTTTGCATGTGGCCACCCAGCCACTTCTTTATCCACTGAGTGGTCCATCCATTAAATTGATGTCTCTCCAATTTAGAGACAAGGATGTCGTGTGGGACAGTGTCAAATGCTTTGCACAAGTCCAGGTAGATGACATCAACTGCTCTACCCCTGTCCATCAGTTCCGTAGCCACATCATAGGAGGCCACCAAATTGGTCAGGCAGGATTTCCCCTTAGGGAAGCCATGCTGGCTGCCACCAAGCACCTTGTTGTTTTTCATGTGCCTTAGCATGAAATCCAGGACAATCTGCTCCAAGATTTTGCCAGGCACAGAGGTGAGACTGATGGGTCTGTAGTTCCCCGCGTCATCCATTTTCCCCTTCCTGAAAATGGGGGTTATATTTCCCTTTTTCCAGTTGTCAGGAACTTCACCTGACTGCCATGATTTTTCAAATATGATGGACAGTGGCTTAGCAACTTCATTTGCCAGCTCCTTCAGGACCCGCAGATAGATTTCATCAGGTTTGGGTTTATTTTTTCATTTTTTGTTTTTTTTTCCCATTTAGTTCTGGAAATGACCTTTAAAAACCTGCAAATTCAAACAATTTATTGGGCACTATGATTAAATATGTTTTCCAAATGGTATCTTTCAAACAATGCAGTTTGAAATTAGCAGCTCTGAGACACAGAAACAAAAATATTTCATCAGAAATTTTCCGCTCAGTGTATTCCCAGGAGTGAGCCACATAAACAGCAGGGTATCAATTAGAAGATGTATGACTGTAGATACAGTCAGCTTCAGTGTTAAAACAGCCAAAGCTCTTGGCATCACAAAAGGCAGCTAGAACAACATGAAGATTGATAAAGATGCTACTAAACACAAGATTATGAAGTCAAAATCTCAGGTTCAGCTTCTTGCAAAAAAACATATTAACTGACTTTAGTATTATATTAACATTATAAAAAAGCCTTCATCCATTAATGCATCCAAACATATCAATGTGTCCTAAGTAGAGCTCCATATTCAGATATGATACACAGATTCAAGGCTTCAAAAATCTTCCAGTTCGCATGTTACTTGTGCAGACACTTCACATTATGCTGCAAGAACAAAAAAAAAAGAAATTAATTCTGAAACAATTATTCAGATGTGCTCCAGATTCCATTTTAACTCACAGAAAATATCAATTTTGTGTCTACACAGGACAGAAAAGCACATCTATACAGTGTGCGCAATTACACCACTCATAATATTATTGCAGTAATTACAATATATGATACTTGACAGCACTTGTGGAAAGTTGGCAGTGTTTATAGTGGAAATGCACTGAAAACATAGGAAAACTACCATGCTTACAAAGCACTACAAGCTGACAATATTCACACAAGTACCAAACAAATGCTAGGAGAAATGTGTCAATAAAATAGAAACAAGCAGAAATCCTTATAAATTTGCAACTCCAATTCATAGTCAGTTTGTCAGTTTGACCTGCTACATTGTCTTAAAATACAACAAAGTTCAAAGATTTGTGGATTAGTTACCTCAATATTATATTCATCTGAATACATAACCTGGTATGATTCTCTAAACTCTACTGTAAAATAATTTAAATAATAAAAAAGACAGCACTGTAAAATGATTTAAATAATAAAAAAGACAGTACTGTAAAATACTTTAAATAATAAAAAAGACAGCTCCTGACAGAACATCAGGATGGGGGCAAAGCCACCAGAATACCCATTTCCTCTTTGTTTTGTGGGGTTTTTTTAAGTCTAAGATGAAACAAGAAATCTAACAAGATTCGTATTTGCATGCATACAACTTAAAAGACAATTTTTTGAGATACCAGTTTTCTTTCTGTATCCTGTGCCAAGTTAAACTTTCTGAAATGCCTGTACAGGAACACAGAAAGAGCAGAATCAGGCTAATTTGCAGCAGGTAAAATAAACCGTTCAAGTCAGAGTACTCAGGGATCTGAATGCATGCTGCCAAAACAATGGATTCCTGATCATTACAGCTCTAACTTAAAAGAATCTGGTGGCCCTAAGAATTATGTGCTATTAGGTATATAATTTATACATAAGAAAGGATTTTGATTTCCTAAGTATCAAACACATACACAAGTACTATGGTAAATTACCTAGAACGGTTACGCATATGCTCTCATATTGCTTGGACAGAATTTTATACCACCACTAGATGGAAACCTGAATTACCTTTTAAACTGATAACTGTAAATGCTCCATTGCTGGTTCTGCTTCTACCATGTCTGACCATTCCCATTTTTTTATTTAGAGATTGAAACACACACTGGCTGTCACAAACCTGCATCCATTAGGAAAGTATCCATGAGCAGGCATACACATAACTTCTACAGTGTCTTCAAATCTCAGAGCACCAATATAAATCTGCCCTGCTCATTTCCTAAGCCAGTAGTACTCAATGCAAGGAATATACTCTTACGCATCAGAGATCTATCCCACTTCCACAGCAATATAAACTTCTCCATCTAGGTTACAACTAAGAAAAATTACTGTATTCTGCCAACAAATTTCAGCTGGGGTTTAACTGATGCCATACATTAAATATCAAAAGCATCTTATATACTTTACAAATGCATGTAACAATCAAAAAAAATATATATTTTTATATATGTATATATATAAATCTATTTGCAAACGATGTATTCATACAAAGTTCCACCACCTCAATGGAATTTACCACACAGTGTATTGTGACTTGAGGTGACTGGCATACACAAGTGACTGACATTACTGTCTGATGTGACCCCAAAGACTCAGATATTATTTCCTGCTGTGTCAAAACAGTTGTAAATAAAAACTCCAACTGGCAGAGAGGCACAGTTATCAGGACAGCCATCTGACTAGCTACATGCAATGGTAGTTATGTTAATAAAGAGATAATTGTCATAGTAACATGACAGAAGCGTTAAGAGTACTAATGCCACAACTTACGAAGTTTTGAATTTGGAAAATACAGTAAAGGTCTAATGAAAAATCCTACATTTGCCTTTAAATCTCACTTTCCATCAATCCCAGACCACGCCATTTTTTAAAGCTGAAGAAAAAAAAAAAAAAGAAAAACAATGGAGTCTATTTACAGATAACAAAGTTAAACAAGAAAAGTTAATCAGATGCTATCTCACACCAGTAGGTACACCAAGAAATTACTGGCCTTAGCAGTGGGCAGATGAATCTCCAAGAACAATGCTTTCCAGATGAGAAGCACCAAATGTCCCTCCCTGCAACGGGCATGCGCCACACACAAGTTAGTGGGAATCCACCAGGTTGCCCCAAGCCTTTACGTATGAGAAGGCTCACAGGCTGCCTTTATTATCCACAGAAGAGGCACAGACACCATCTCCTTCTCTAAATCCAAATTTGAAGGAGCACTGAAAGGATGGAAGTGATACCATAATATGAAATGTTATTCCATCACTTCCAGTCATGTTTTTACCATGAAACTTTGCTATAGGGATCCATATGGTCAACCTTTGCCTTTATTTTTTTGGTCAAAGGGACAATTGCACATGAATGCTGGCTCAGGAAACTCACTGAATCATAGGTACACCAAGCTGCAATCTTACACAGGTAGACTTCAAACCTGACAGCAAAGAAGGCCACCATGAACACCAGGTCAGAGCAGCAGGCTGATTTCCTGTGGCTGGTCATACCCAAATCTCACATGTTCTCCAATTTCTCAGCCACAACTCCACATTTCTCAGAGAAGTGAGAAACTCTTTCCTGCCTTTTGAGAAGTATCAAAGAAAATAGAGGAAATTGTCTCCAATTTAGTTCTTACAAATTAATACCCAGTGAACACCCTAAGTGGGGGTTAAATACGTAAATCTCAGTAGGAATTTACTCTTAATAAGAGGGTTTTCATCCAGATAGCCATAAAAATCACTAAAAGCAAATTCCAGTGTATCCGGCAATGTTCCAGTGACATAGTACTCTTAAATCCTATTTCACAACTTTTATTAAAGTCATAAAATGGCAAAAACCTTAAAGTCATATTTCACTTCCAAAAAATGTATTTCTTTGTCAGGCAAAGAAAAGATCACTTATATAATGCACTTCACTGAAACTGAGAGCAGAATACAGAAAATCAGCAGCAGGTTTAGAATTACGCAACCTATATGTTTGCTGAAAGACACTACAAAGGGCAACCCACACGTCCCATCCCTATCCCAATCTGACTCCAGCACTGGCCAGAGCTGCTTCTTCTACCCATCCAACTTTCTTTGGCTATTTGCTCTTCAAATTCTCTTTTCAACATCTTGATGTATTTATCAGTGCCAGTAGCTTAAAAATAAATCAATAACGGGAAGACCTTAATAGCCCAAAGAATTAAGAAAAAAAAAAATCTGTTAAGAGTATCCACTCACAAGCAGAAAAAGATGTATCAGAACAACTATCCTGGGAAATAATGAGACCATCCCACAATCACCCTAGCAAACTATATACTACAAGCAACATGGGCAATGGAAAACAGATTTGATGAGTGACAATTATTTGCATCTTATCAAATAACATACCAAATAAAAAAATCAGCCATTCTTGAAAGGCTACATGATCAGGTTCTCAGATAGATATAATTCCACCTTAATTACCAATATAATAACCAGATTTGTTACCAGGAATGAAAAAAGTCACCTTTTTTCTGAGTACACAACAGCAGATGCCAGCTCCCAAATCAGTCTCAGTTCATTTGAAAGCTTATAAAAAGGTTTTCAGGGTCAGAGCGGCCAAAGCATTTCAAAGGCAATTTATTCAATATATTAGGTGTGAGAAAATGTCATGTAATTCTGCAGAATGATTCTGTTAATCTCAAAATAGTCCAGACCTTCCCATCTACAGGGTCAGACTTTTTAAACAAGCTAAGTATGAAATATTCATTTTCAAAATTAAAAGGAGAATTAACTTATATAAAACAAATTACTACTGAAATTACATAGCTGAATATTCTACATTGTATCATTTGTAACTTGGAATAAAGTAATCAATATTATCTTAGTATTACCTATTCTTAAGTAAGTATTCTCATAAACTACCATGAGATTTAGAAGACTTGAATTACTTCATCATATCTGTCAACATTAATTCAATAGCATTCCAATAATCACTATCAATCTAACTGTATCAGCCATCTCCTGTAAATGAGTACCGATTATTTTAATTAAAATATTAAATATTTACAAAATAGAAAGGAACATATATTAATAGTTTATATACTTAATTTGAATCTGATCAACCATAATTCCTGAACAACAAAGCTTGCTTTCCTTGTACTACTCTTTAACACTTCCCAGAGGATATCAAGACACAAACCATCAATCCAACACTAATTATAGGAAAAACACCTGAGTTTACATTGTTCTACTTTTATATAAATGTACATGTACATGGAAATTATTTCTATCAGTCTTATTCACTTAAGAAGTCTTCCAAGAATATTCAAAGGATAGTTTCCTCATTTTGTCAACACAAACAGGTCAGTTTAGGTTTCTCATAAAATGACATCGCCCATCTGTACAGCTGGGTTCTAACACTAAACCACTCAATTCCACTGCACGGCAAACAAGGTGATCCCTTCTCAACTCCTCTACGTGAAAACGATACAAATCATTCACATATTAAGACAATATCATTTAGGAGCCTTTTTACCTCTTTTCTGCCCGTTTATTTTTAAAGTTAGTCTTAGAAATTTCCCTTTAATACTCCATCCATCAGAAGGACTGTAAGAATATTCCAAATGCCTGCGCCCCTGTCTGAGAAACAGGCTGAGTATTCAGGCCCTGCACTGAGATTTGGGTTCTTCCCAAAAGCCATAGAACAGAATCTCCTATTAAGGAACTGCACCAACATAAGAAGCTACAGTTGCTTGAATGCCCTACAAGATTAAGATTTCTTTAACAGTTCATTTTAAAGCTTTTAACAGCAAAATCCTACAGGTTTTTCATCATGTATCACAAGAAATAAAGGGAGTTTGCTCAGCTTGTTTTTTCTGCTAAACAATAAATGCAGTTGCCTTGAATTATTTAAATACCAAGGTGGGGAGGAGGGAATCATAATCACACAATCATAATGCAATAAAAATGCCAGGCCTATTAACCAAAAAATTAGCAAATATGAGTCAAATTGGAGGACAAAAAAAGCATACCACAGACTATGAACTAGTATATTCAAGCACATAAAGGTCTGACTATCCAATAAAAGCCTGAAGAGTTTTAACAAAAGTAAGTAGTTTCATGTCAAATTAAGTCATCCTTGGAAATTTTCATTCAAAAAGCATATGGGATGGCTTATTAAGATTATACTTCATAGTGAAGTCCTTATAAAAAGTCAAGAAACACTGATTCAATCATTATATCCCTAGTCTTTACCCTCTGGTGAATATACAGTAAGATATAATATTTTAATATATATTCCTGAATACTATTTTTCTGTAACATGAGACATCATGCCACTCTGTACTAGACAACCTGCATGCAATAGAAGACATGAGAAAATAACTATTCCAGATGGAAGCTGAGTATGGCCAACATTGAAGTACATACAGAAAGGTATATGCGGAACTTAATGAACAAGCAAATAGGGAAGAAAAGTGCTTGACATGCAACGTACCAAAATACTGCTAACAGAGCTGTAACTTTGCATTTAACCCCTCCCCCTAAGGAAAATCAATATAAACACCATTTTGTATTAATGCTGAAGTGATTTGTTTGATTTGCTTGGTTGGTTTGGTTTTTTTTTTAATGTTTGCTTTTGTGTTTGTTTCTTTTTAATCAAAATAGATACAGAGGCAAGAAGTACAGTTACTATTCATGTATGTGAAGTAGCCTAACAACTGGGTGCTTTGTGGGCACACTGATGTGTTCTGCAAGAAACATTCTAGAGCCTCCAGCCTATATCTGATTTTAAAAGTATCCTGCTGCCCAGGAAGGGTGCAAAGAGGACTCCAACTAGAGCGTCCTTCTCTGTTACCTAATGTGTCAGTGACAACAGATAATGGTCTGTGGTGAGACACACAAAAATAGAAAAGTAGTTTGGCACAGGTTGTGGTAACATAGCCTTGAAAATACGGGAGTTAACACCGCTGTTAGCAAAAGGGAGTCTTACACCAGTAAACCTCTGTTCCACTCCAACCCGAGGGGGGATATAAGGACCTGTGCAGTGACAGATGGGTGAGAAGGCCATATGCACATCTTGATACGGGGGACGCCCTGACAATGCACTGCCTACCACCCCTCTGACTGGGCAACATGCTCCACCTCCTTCTGCTCAGCGGTATCCCATGCAACCAGGGACTGGTATGTATGTAACCTGCTTTGCATTGATATATATATATATTTGCTTTGCACTAATAATAAACAGACTGGAACATTGGATTGTTTACATTGTGTTTAGCGTCCAGTCTTTGTACATGCAAATCCTACAAGCCTGGAACACCTAATCAAAGTTGCCTACAGTCCACCTTCCTCAGTCATCTAGTCCAAGTTTTCAAGAGGCTGGAAACCACAGCACAGTGTAAGATACAGTGTGAGTCCTACAAGCCAAAAATGTGGAAGTCCAATTTAAATTCCACCCTGATTATTCGGGGGAGGGAAAAAAATCCCAGAATAAAACAAAAATTAAAGATGAGAAGAGCCACATCAACTACATGCTAATACCCAGTATCTCCCAGCATCTTGTTAGAAGACAGACATATTTGCAAAGTTCTTTATATGCACACGCTCAAAAGAGTTATTAGTTTCCTTCATAGCTAGCAGCACTAAACATCGGGTTTCAAAATATGACTTCTGTTCCTTGAAGTCTAATCTTTTCCAGTTTTTCCATGTAATATACAACATTTTAAAACTGAGAAACATTTTCACTACTTGTTTACTGCACAGGAATGACTAAAGATATTTCAATATAAACATTTTCTTCCTTTTCTAAGATTATTTTAACAGAGATTTTAGCACTGAAAATAGTAACCTGCAACTTGTCTTTTTACATCATGTTAAAACTGGAAGCAGTGATGTGGAAACATTTTGGCAATATCAAGTAAACGGCAATTGAGAATTACAATACCATTAGGTACATCTGAGAGACAGATACAGATTTTCCCGATCTAGGGAATCTATTAATTGGCAAGAGGCAATTAAAGTACACCTAATACCAGGCAGTGTTCTCCTTGCTGCCCCCTGATGCCCCAGCAGTAGAGAGCTGCTTTACCACTAAGATTCCAGCTACAGCAGGCAGAAGGCATGTGTCAGATTTCCACACACCACCCTTCTGCTGGCAAAGCGGGAGGCACTGCACGCTACCTGTGCCAACCAGCCTCCAAGACTGAACAGCATACAATTTTCTTCCACAGAAAACTACCAAAACAGCAGTTCAACAAACACAAAAATCCATGGAAAGCTTGCCTGTAGGTCAGTCTTTTGCAGTTGCTTTCATGTTCATATTTGACTTTTTCCTCTGTGAAGCATCGCTAACATTTGCCTGTGGATTTTGGGGGGTCTATTAACATGGTGGCATCTGATGGAATCAGGCATGCAGGGAAAGCACCTCTGTAGTCTCCTTCTTCTGCTATTTGTGAAACTCCTTACATCTTCATCATTTCTACATAATCTCCTTTTCTGTCTTGGTGAAACTGAGCACTGAATTCAAGGGGTAAGGCGGCAGGGGGTAGGCAGAGAAGCAATATTCACATGAGACTTGTTACCTTAGGAAACACTCCAAAAAAATGTCACTCAAAAATGAAATTCAAGTTCACATGATGGTCTGAGTTGGAAGTGACCTCAAAGCTCATCCAGTTCCAACCCCCTGCCATGGGCACGGACACCTTCCACTAGACCAGGCTGCTCAAAGCCTCGTTCAACCTGGCCTTAAACACTGCCAAGGATGGGGCAGCCACAACTTCCTCGGGCAACCTGTACCAGTGTCTCTCATCACAGTGAATAATTTCTTCCTAATGTCTGACCTAACTCTCTCTTCTTTCAGTTTAAAGCCATTCCCCCTTGTCCTGTCATTACATGCTCTCGTAAAAAGTCCCTCTCCAGATTTACTTTAGGCCTCTTTAGGTACTGGAAGGCCATTATAAGGTCTCCCTGGAGCCTTCTCTTGCCCAGGCTGAACAAGCCCAGCCCTCTCAGCTCATGGGGAAGCTATTTACACCTATGTATTTAGCTAGCTATAATTATGCAATTAGCTATGCATGTAGTTATAAATATATACATTTATATAACATATTATTATAAATTATACAGATAAATGTGCATCTATTTTTATATATGCATATATAGCTAATTATGTAACTTGCCATTCTGCCATATATACTTGTGTATAACTGTATACACAAGTATATAATCACACATAGATAGTACCAAGGACATATGAACCATAAAAGACAGCCTGCCCAGAGATGCAGAATTATGGGAAATTTTGTAACTCTTTAACACATTCACCCTTCAGAGGAGCGTGCTAGAGGAAGCCAGCCCAAGCACTCCAACCAGCTGTTCACCCTTCAGTGGCCACAAGCAGGGAAGAAACGAGCAGGCATTTCCTATCTCCCTTTCTATGACACGTGTCCTTAAACAAAGCGAAGTCCGGGAGCTGCTACCTCTGCTTCCACAGGTAACAGCAGGTCCGGCTGAAGGCCGGCTTACGAGTCCCGCTGACCGGGGCAAGCGCCTGGGCCTTGCGCGGGCCTCCCCGGCGCTCCTGGCCGGGGGAGGGGGAAAACAAGCGGCGGCTGCGCGGCACCCGCCGGCAGCGAGGGCCGGGCTCGGAGCCACGCCGCGTACCCACGGCTCGGGAGGCGAACCCGGTCAGAGCGAGCCCCGCGGGGCGCCGGGCACTTGCCTCCCACTCCCGCAAGAAGCGCTGGGCCTCGGCAGGTCCAGCCGCCTTGTGCTTCCTGAACTCCTCCTTCACGTAGCGGTCACCCAGCGCCCGCAGGGCCGCCGGCAGCGCCCGGTGCAGTAGCAGGATCCGCCGATACAGACGCCGCGCACCGCCCGGCATGGCGACGGCTGAGCTGGGCCCGGCAGAGCCCTGAGGCGGCCGTACCGGGGGCGGGGCGAGGGGGCCGAGCTCCAAGCAAGGCAGGGCCCCCAGGTCTTGTAGCGGAGGGAGAGATGTCCCGCTTGCCAGCTTCAGTGACTGCGGAGTGCAAGCGCGTCTTGGAACTAAAGCTCTGCTTTATATCAATGAACCATAGAACACCAGGTTGGAAGGGACCTCAAGGATCATCTGGTCCAGCCTTTCAATCCCATGTATTTCAATTCCAAATTACAGTACATTGCAGAAATGCAAAATTAAGAGACAAACAATGACAAACTCATCTGTTTGAATTTTCTGTCTGGCTGTATGTCTGTGTGCATAGAATCACAGAATAGTTAGGGTTGGAAAGGACCTTAAGATCATCTTGTTCCAGCCCCACCTGCCATGGGCAGGGACACCTTGCACTAAACCAAGACTCCATCGAACTTGGCCTTGAACACCACCAGGAATGGAACATGCACTTGTGTATGTGTACACCTGCATTTTAAAAATCAGATGCTTTCATTAATGCAGTAAGAAGATGGTCCACTGAATGTTAATGAACTTAACCTTAAAAGTGAAACCAGATAAATTTAAAAATAATCAGAACAAGAATATTCTCTGTTCTGTTAATGGAGTACTGATGAACAAGGCTTCCAATTAAAAAAAAAAAAAGTAGAACAAACTTAGAGTCTGCTGAAAATTCATCTGCACCATGTTCGTCTGTGCAGTCTTTAAAAGGTTACCCAGAAATTCAGCTGCAAATACTACTTTTAAAATAGGTAGAAGGTGAACAAGCAATTTGCATCGTTTCAAAAAGATGTGTGCAGATGGCAGGGGTCACGATAAAAAATTAAAACCCAGTTAATTTTTAGCTCTGTTTTCACCACCAAAGGAACAAACCACACTTTGTGCCTGGGCAGAATTTGGTACAAATTAATTAGTCCGCTAAAACCAAACTTAGATTTAATTTACCTGCACTTTTAAGCATGGGTGACAGATGAGAGGAGACGTAGTAAGAAATCTCACTGCCTCCATGTAGCTGCCCAGGACTTTGTGCCATCTCGGTGTTACCACCAAGCTCTGCTTTGTTACCTTCCAAGTACCTTCATTACCTTCCAGGTACCTTCCTTACACCTACAGCCTGAGCTCCAGCTCCCCAGTTTTCCATGAATTTTTTTCATCTGCTTAACATCACATCCAACCCACCCACATGGAAAAATCTTCAAATGTCAACAGTTACGGCTATTTCAGTAAAAGCAGAGTCTGAAGATCAGGCGGTGGCAGCAGTGACGGAAGCTCTGCCTCATCACGGGTGCCTGTTAGGCTCCCTCCAGCCAATCAAATCACTGATGTTTCAAAACGAAAAGGAAACATTTCCATAGGCCCAGGGAGCATTAAGCTTTGTCAGAATACTCAGAAATGCCCTAAAAATGCACTAAAAGCCCAAGTTGTTATTTGGGAGCAACAGAGGAAAGAGCAAACTACAGACTATTTTACTCACTACCCTTTCTTGATGTTTATTTATTCTCCTAAGTACTTCGGTGATGGAAAACTGACGTTCCCAGTAGCACAAACATTAAAACTATTGTAGTTTCACTTTTTTCTCAGTCTCAGTTTCCAGTTCTCTTTGTGCCTGTGATGCTCTCAACAGATGGACCCTGCCAGGAGAGGCCTGAGCCTCAAGTTGTTTGGTCTTGCTGTT
Source organism: Pezoporus flaviventris (assembly GCF_033815535.1). Classification (NCBI taxonomy): domain Eukaryota; kingdom Metazoa; phylum Chordata; class Aves; order Psittaciformes; family Psittacidae; genus Pezoporus; species Pezoporus flaviventris. Next base: position 7,377,630 of record NW_026892603.1, read on the forward strand.
ATTTTCAAACTGTTTTCTACAGACATTTCTTTAAGGAAAGATTTCTAGACTTAATGCATTTTGTCTACCCCTGTGCCCTTCAGTATGTTCAGGTTTTTTAAAGACTGAGGTTAAAAACCTCATTTGCTTGATCAGTTTTTGCATTCACTAGCAGAATTTATTTAAATTTATTTTTATATAATGACCACCATACTTATGTTGCACATTGATAGCTCTCTCCTTGCTGCATCCACCCTGCATGGTTTGTAGGAGTCCTTTTCCTTTAGTGGCCTGCTTAAGCCCTCTACTGAATGATTGCTCTGTGGATCAAATACTGACCACAATGCATCAGCCAGCTCTGTGATCTTTAACAATTTTTCCGCCTTGTCTTTCTGTCCACAGAGACCAAAACCCATTTTGCCCATCCTCAGGGGCAGGTGGCTCTTGCCCAGCAGAAGAGAAGGATTCTTGCAGTATCTGTGCATTACTGGGTTGCTTCAGCCTTCACTAGGCACTGACAGAGGAGCAAAGTAAACTCCTCACGGAGCAGAAGATAGAGCTGTAAGATCAGCAAGCAGCTTGGTAACAGAGTAAATTGTCAGCCTTTGCTCATTAATTGTTTTTATATCCCAAAGTCCTCGAAGGGCTCTGCAGTGTCAGGGAATGTGTAGAGGCTGCAGAGGTAGTTGAATGGCATATCCCTTGTGTATGGGCACAGCAGAACTTGTTAAGATATGATATTAGAGGTATTATTTCCTTACAATGACCTCTCAGTCATCAGGACTCAAAATAGCTATGCCACAGCTGGAGTCCAGACACAATTTTAGCTAATGTGTGTGAGAGCAGCTCCTCCACTTGCCTCTTGCAGACACCTGCCTGTGCTTCCAGGCAGCTCTGCTCCTGTGCAGGGCACTGGGGCATCTGTGCTGCCGACCCCAGTGTTCCATGGCCTGGCAGCACTAAAGAAGGAGGAACCTCTGGAGAGGGATTCATCCCACCCCTTTTGGGCAAGTAGAGGCAGTTAATACCTTCTTTTTTTCAGCTGTCAGTAGAAGGATATGGCGGGGTATATATGATTTAGATACCACATAAAGGATTTTTCTGTATGCAGCTGGGCTTTTGAGCACTGGCTCAGTGTTAGTTATGCTACAATCCGAGTTGATCTTACAAAGAGACCAGAGTATCTCTGTGCCATATTCCGTAGCGCCTTTGGACCTGGGGAGGCAGCATAAGCTTTGCCATAGGACAGCACAAAGGCAGGCAGTGGCTTAGCCAATATACTAAATTTTTATTTATGTGGCTAGGACTCTGTGACTAGCATCTCAGCCTTTCCCCAAGGATACACAAGAGATCTGTGGTAAAGCATAGAGGCAAAGTGCTCTAGTTGCTTAGCCATCTTTCTGAGCTAGGAGCAAAACAGATTTTAACCTTGTGAATCTGCCAGAGTGGCCATGTTCTTTGCTACAGTCCTAACTCCAAATGTAGAAAGACTGGAGGAACATTTTCATGTTTATTTTTTTCTTTTATCAGTAATGTGTTGACTAAAGAAGATGAAGCTGAAGTATTTATTCAGCTGTTATAATTGCTGTAATTTTAAAAATTATCAAGAGCATCCTGAGTGGAGTTCTTTTTGTGAATCAAAATAAATTATTAAATATAGAATGCAATGACATCCCTTTCCAGAACTGCTGATAGTCGTGACAAAGCTAAATTTTATTGTCATCTGGAAAAAAACAGGATAATCTCTAATCTTCTTCCTTAAACTGCAGATAAATCTTAAAGTATAGTCTAATTTTCTGCTATTAAAGAAAAATAAAAAACAAAACCATATATTCCTGTGTCTTTTCCTGTTTTTGCATTTTGCAGATAACAAAATGCATCTCTTACTTCAGAACTATGAAATTTTTAATAAACTCTCTAAATATTAAATAGATTCAAGACAGTTCCTTTTTGCATACTATTCCAGACCAGGCAGACTCTTCTGATTCAGAAGCCAAGCCAGAGATCTGTTATGACAGCACAAATTGCTGCTAAATATTCTGCGGCATCTTCCAGTGTGCCTCATAAACTGAAAAGACACGGAATTATCCCTTCTTTGTGGGAAACAACTGCAAAATGAATAGTTTCACGAACAACTTAGGAAAAGCTCTGGGTAATTGGAGGGTGCTTCTGCCTGTGTCAAAGTGAAGCAGAGCTCTGTCCTTGATTCAACAGGAGCAAAATGAGTCTTAGCATGGGACGGGGACGGTTGCTTCAAAACTCACCAAAGAGTTGGACATGCAAACTGTTATACATGGATGCTGTTAAAAAATGGACCAGCTCTTTCCCCAAGGCTTGGGGAAACATAAGCTGATGAAGGTACCAACCATGTTTGCTGTTGGCTGCAAAGACAGCTGTCAGTGCCTGGCCCAGATGAAACTGGCATCCTTCACACAGGCTGTGCCTGGTGTGCCCCAGGCTGGGCAGCAGGGTACACAGAGCAGGACAGATGGTTTTCATTCAAAAGCTCCATTTCAGTGAGGAAAAAAAGATGCTAGAATAAATGCTATTTGGTGTAACTCATCTGAATGGCTTCAGGTTCTCATGTGTGCATCTTGTAGTATGAAACCAAATAACAGTATCTTTTATGAAATAAATAAATAAAATACATGATGATTTTGGAAGGGAGAGACAGCCAGCTGCTCCTGAACTTCAGTCAGTTGCATTCTTGGTGTGTTGATAGCTTTTGGACATTAAAAGGAAGTTCTGCTTTGGTTCAACTTATGCTTGAGCTGCTCATTCATTGCAGGATTTCTTGTTCTTTCATCTGAAGCATATGATCTGTATCATCCAAAACACATTTTTTTTGACATTCAGAAGAAGCAATTCCTGAGGAAGTTCTGCTTGCCTCCTGCAGACTTGAAAGATAACACATGCATTGGAAATCTTTAGGGAATTTAGCTGCCAAACTCTGTCAAGTTCTGTTTGAACATGTGTGAGCAGAGCTTTGCAGCAAGCCAAATGTAGGCAGCTTCCCACCAGGCTCATACGTGGACCTTCCTGCTCCACAACTCTCCTCTCCTTAGTCCATTGCCATATTTCAAGGCAGAGAGGCACCAGTGCTTCTCAGGTGATTGTGAAAGAAAGACAGTTGCAAAGAACCTCTGAGGGTTTTCTCTAATCTCATTTTCAGAAACATCTGCTATTCAGCTGAAACATTCTAAGTTCAACTCTGTGAACTGATCCAAAATTAAAATGCTAGGTAGAATGATTAAAGAACATCAAAACTCAATGTAATGACAGGCAAGATATTTTTAGGGGAAAAATCCTACACCTTCATTTATAGGCAGTGGTGCTAAATCAGACTGTGAGCTGAAAAACTTTTTGTCCTAAAGCTATTATTGGTTTCAACAATCAAAGAAAACATCCAAAAGATGGCCTATGTTACAAAACAATCTTTCTACTTCTAATAATTCAAACAGAAATTGAAAAATGTCAATATGATCTTTGTGTGTCTTCTCGTTCATGAACAATCTTTTTGACAAATCCCTACTAATCCACTTGGTTACTCTGCCACTATGCTGTTCTGTTCAACCACATTAACATTCTATAAAAGCTGCAATTTCTCCTATTAACTCACATAAAAACAGTTTGAAAGATCATGTTTTGTTATTTCAACTATAGTATAAAGTGTGCACCATTCATGGGTAAATCTTTGTTTTGCTGGTCTACTTAGTAAGTCATTGTAAAACGTAAAGCTATGCAAAGATGCTTCTGCAAATCCATTGAAATTGCTTCCAGAAGAAGACAAAAAGTGCACATAAGTTGTTATGCTGATGATTGTAACAGAGGGGAGAAACAGAAAAAGGGAGAAGGTGGCCAAACTAAATAAATGAATATTTTGAAAAGCTGCAGAAAAGACCATATGTGTGCAAATGCAAAACCATTCACCAGCCTTGGAGCATCAGGAGGGGAGCAGAAGCAAGCCCCTTCTGAAAACCAGTGTCCATGGATCCTGGGAGTTCCAGATGACATGCTGTCAGGCCCTGAAGTCTAAACTCAGGGAATAAAACTAGCTAGGCTACATCACTTTTAAACTTTTATCCCAGCTTCACGTTAACCCAAGGGGAATTTAAAACACAACATAAACATGTGCCTAAATGAAGTTAGAAGAAAGCTTGTTGTCCTGTCTCCTGTTTTAATTAAATATGTTTTATATGAAAAGCATAGCTTACAAATGCAAGCTATGTGGTTTCTCTGGCAGCATTGCAGGTCTAAATAAACACACTATAGTATTATTTTGTTTGCTTTCTTCCCTAATTAAGTTTTAAAAGTTTCCTCAGCTCTCTGTGTGGCTGCTTCAGTTTTGGCAGCAGTACTGTGGCAAAGGGGACTGGGAAGAAGATTATGCTTTCTCTTTTTCTTCCATCCACCGAGTAGACCAATCACAGATGGATTGGAAATCCCTTCTCATTTTTTTATGATATAGACGTGACAGACTACAGGCCACAAGGGAAGCTTGAGCCCTATGGATCACACTGGTGTGCGAGCTCATTCCCTCCCACTGGGAGAGAAACAAAGCAGTTAACAGCACTGATCTTGGGAGGTGCATGTAAACACCAGACTGTGCTGCACACTTTAGAGAATAAATCAGAACTGAAACACAAAATTTGAAGACAAACATTAAATTTGTCATCCTTTGAGCATGTTTGGGTTTCTCCTTTTACCTTTCTCAGAGGCTACAAGTTTTCAGGTTCAGGTCTTTGCTGCGTTTCACAAATCTGATCATCGCCTGCAGTTTAAAATGAAGCATGTATAATCCAGTGTCATTGAACATTTTGACACAAACAATATGCTATCAGAAAAGTACATTTCCCATCTCAGACTCTTCCTAACATTTTGATAGCCCTCTGAATGCTGAATGCATCCAGTCTGTCCAGGACAATTTATCATACTGGCCAAGTACTGGAATACATAACTGGCCTTGCATTAAAACACTTGACATAACCTTTGATGTGAAGCGCTGGATAGGCATCTCTTGTCTCTGTCTAGTTTCTGATGTTGTGATCAATCAGGAAAACAAATCTGATATAAAACTCTAACTCTGTAGCTCTGTAACTGTTTATGCCTGTTTGTGTGTGCTCCCTACACTTCAGGCTGGTTACTCATCCTGAGTTTATTATTCACTGGATCTGGTAATATCTGGGATTGCATTTCTTGGTAGTCAGGATTTTCCTTTCTGGTTTCTTGATGTAACATCATGTATTAATGGTTGAGATTCAGGATGGAACTGCAGGATACCACATGAAAAAAATGTAGCTTTAGTATAAATACTCAAGGTTCCTTAAACACATTTCATCCAACAGCGCAATCACTGTTCATCAATTCCTCCCTCCGCCCCCTTCCCAAACCACCTGAAGGCAGGATAGGTAGTGATCAAAAGACATGCTGCATTTCTTAGTATTGAAATTATCACATCTGTGAAATATGGTTTTTAATAATGAGTTTATTGCTGTTTGCTTTGTGAATTATGGCTTTGCACTTCTCCTAAACCAAAACAAAAGTTATTTACAAGGTGTCACAGGAATCATTTTTAGACTGAAAAACAAGTCAGTTAGCGATCTCAAACTCCTCACTGATTTGGGAAAGTGCTATTTGTTATTTTACTTCTTTGAGACTTGATTTTACACTGAGATGTTGAATGTTCCTGTATGCCATGGAACAGTGGAAGCTCCAGGTGCACAAAGCCCTTCAATTGCAAAAGCAAGCTGTAGAAGAAAAAACTATCAACTGTTTCAGTCTAACTTGCTAGATAGTAGGATGCTCACAATCTCTTCAGAAGAAAAAGTTGGAGACTTTCCACTGACGGGAGGTAGCCACTACAAAGTGTCATGCACTGTTTCTTTTTTTTTTTCCCACCATATATAAATTATATCACTCTTATATCAATCAATACGGTAGAAAAAAATAATGTATATTTTACAATCATTGACCATGAGTCTTGAAAGCAACGTGTTTAATGATGTGATTATGTACTTCTGGAGCTAATGGTGAAAACAGCATTCTGTAGGACAGCTGATTTTTCTGTGAGCTCTAAATTTCAAACATTTGCTGCATCATGTTGAGAAACTGGAGAATCCCACCCAGGTCTGTGGTACAGTCTGTATGTCAAATGTCAGGTTGTTTAAGAAATGGATACCCAAAATTAAGCCCACCATTAAAAAATAGCCGGCATTAATATGTCACAAGTCTTACTGCGATCAAAGGATAGTTTTTTTATCTTTTATGCATGGAGCAGCATGAGCATACCATGAGCTGTACTGGAGGGGGTCAATACTTCAGAAACTCTTCAGAAGGAGAACAACTGTATCCCTTTTGTTGTTCAGCTTCATATATCAAAATTTTGCTCTTCATAGCTTCCAGAGGGCTTTGCTGTGACTCATTTACTGTCTTCCTGCACTCTGTGTTCAAAGTTATGCCCTGGGAGCAAAACTTCTCATTTAAGACCTGGATTTCAAAGTGCTCTAAAATCCACAGGCATCTCCAGCATGTTTTGAAAATTGTTATACCTCATCAGAGCCAGGGGCAACACTGTCCATGCAGGTCTGAAGTCAGTTGGTTTAGTAGGTCTTTAGATAATACCCCTTCTTTTAACCTTTCCAAGAGGACTGCATTTAACATGCTCTTGAATCCACTGGGATATGATGGTGGTCTTGAAAACTCAGCCATGACAAGGATTTCAGGACAGTTCACATTGCAAATCTGGGGTCATTCCCCCTCCCCTCCCTACTTACAGCAATTTTTAATTATCTTTTCATGAACAGCTCATGAACCCTCAGAGAAATCTGAAAGTATGAATCCCATGAAATAGGCACGTGTTACAGTCTGATACTGACCTCTGCTCTTTGGCTGGCCAAACTGATGTTACTGAAATTTGGTAGACAGCCAGTTCAGAAATACTTACCAGTACTGATTGACTAGAAAAAGAGTAAAACAAAACTGAAAATTGCTTTTCTGTTTTTCTGATCCTAGAAGTGCTTTTCTGATCCTAGAACACAAATCATTTTTTGTTGCTGTCAGTAAATGCTTTCAATTCCTGCTCAGCTATTGTCTGTATGATACACGTGCTGTTGTACAAGCAAAAAGACCACCAGTAGTGTGTGCATATATATGCATATACCTATTTTTATATAAATGTATATACATATATATACACCCACATGCCCCTTCAAACACACATACGCCCATACACACACACATAGACAAGTGCACAAACCTGTTGTGTTATTGTAGCGGTCTGAAGTAATGTACCAAAACCATACTCCTCTGTTTTACTTTGTAATCAGATTTTTTAAGGTTTTTTAAACTGTGACTTTTTTCTTTTTTTCTAGTAATTCATCCCAGTACTACCCCCAATGTAAGCTGTACCCTGTGCGTGTGTACTTGACACTCACCAATTGCTTTGCATGCTTGCATTTCAAAATGTGCCTTCTGCTACATCAAGATTGCCTGTGAGTACTACATCCCCATTCAGTAGATGGGAAGCTTAGGAAACAAGGACATCCTGCAGACCTAGCACTCAGTAAGACAGTGGCAAAGATGACACAATAACTTAAGACTTTCCTGGGTCCCAATTCAGTGCTTTAGCCAATAGCTCATATTGTCTTTGAGGTTTGCACAACTTTGTATTAATCCACACTGTGCCAGTGTGATGGCTTTTATTAACAACTTTTTGGACAATACCTCGTTGTTGTGTGATGTGGCCCATACAAAACCATTGACTTATGGGAAGTTTGGTAGAATCTTTCTATATACACTGTAGAGTCTCTCTCAATAAAAGGAACATGCAGTTGTCAAGACTTGAAGCCTTAACCCTAAAATGAACAGAAAGATGTTCCCACAGAAGGTTTCCAAATGCCCCAAGCGGCAAAAGACTTGAAAGATACTGATTGTCTCTGACTGACATTGAGTAACAGTATGTCTTAAGGCAAGATTAAACAGGGAAAATAAAACAGCATGACAAAAAAAGAGTTTTTTCCCTTACGCTTTAGTAGTTACAAAATATTCTTCTGGCTCTTTAATTGCAGCTTGCAAAGGCTCTATACTGAGTCATTTAGTTTCAGTAACAGCCCTGTCCTAGCCTTCTTATTGGCATTTACTCCTATGCCACCCACATTGAACTCCAAATCTGGATCCAAGGATTGCTGAGCTGTGAAGACTGTATTTGTATAATTCTGCCAGTAACCACCCATATAACCTCAGAAGAATCAAAGAGAACTAAAGATATGCTGAAACATTCAAAAGTCATATGAACACCTCCTACCGGGAGGTGATCACAAGTTTAAGGATATTTTATATGTGTCTTATTCCATTCTCTGGTTGGTCTTTCCAGGGTGGACAAGGATGGGAAGAGGTCAAAGATGAGTGTTTGTGTTTGGTCATTTAGCAAAACAGAAGTTTTATGTTCCATCCATCTCACTTCCAGATGGTGGTAAGTCAAATCTCAGCACTGTGCCACACTGCAGCACCAGAGGAAGGCAACTGAGTGTTGCCACAGGATGAAAAAGCATGTTTAAAAGGTGATGAGGAATAAAAACTGCTAAGAATAATTAACATGGCTATGCTGTTCACCCATTCCACAGTTGGCTCATTCACTATCTAGTAATCATCCCTTCCTCAGCAGCTGTGTCTTCTTTTTGCCTGCTTGCTAAAGAAAATTAAGAGACATATCCAGGGCCAACGAGAGGTCAAGGCAAGAGCAGAGCACCTCCCTCTCCTGGCTTCACCCCTCACCTGGGGAGTTCCCATGTCTAGTTTTGCCATGTCCCAGGGGAGTTCTGTATTTAGGCTCCACAGACAATACTCTAAGGCTGGAAACAAACTGTTCATCACTTGAAGTGTCTGAATTAAGTGCCCTAAGGACGGTATAGGTTTTGTGCTCCCGAGAAGCAGGTCCTTCCAGGGTGTCTCAAAGTGAGCACCCAAAGATGAATAAGGCCAGCTCGTTCCTGAAGTGTGTCCAGATGGAGACTGCAGCTCTGTGCATGCAAAGCTTTCTGGTTCATCTCTACACACCTTTGTGAAAAAGATACATCTTTATGCATCCATATATGCAAGCAGACCTCAGTATTGAAAACAGGAAAACAGAAAATTATGTGGAAGCCCTCTCCCAGCTCTGTTTACCTGGCAATAGCAGTGATCTGGCAAACCTGAGGACAAAATGTTCTTCTGTGTTTTTAACCAGGGTGCTTAACCCTCCCACCTTTATTTCCTCAAACTTTATGAATGTTTTTCAAGCATTTAGCTGCCTTTCTGCATTTCCTCATTCTCCCAACTCAGACAAACAAAATGGATCAGTGAGTTTCAGGTTGAAATAATTAATTTCTCTCCATTTTTTCTCCCTGGCTCCCATGCACAAGCATAAGGCTGCATTGCCTGGGATGCATCGGCTGTGTGGAAAATGTTTATTTTTAATAAAGATACATCAAAATCCCCTCTATCCACTGGAAATTATAAACACAGAAATATCTCCATGAGTTTTTGGTTTGTTAAAAACCCCCTGTGTTTACAATTACAATGTTTAGGTCCCAGTTTGACATCACACTGTCGCTTTAAACAACCCAGGCAATGCAATGCTTTTCGGAGGGTAAGTGAAGGTTACCACTGGCTGTCTTCTTGCTGCCTAAGAGATTCAACAGATTTTTTGGGGTCTGGATGAAAAAAAAAAAACAAAAACAACGCATCCTTTACTATCTGAACAAATATTTTTAATTAACAGTTCCTATGTAACCAAGTTCATAGGAAATGTACGTAGAAGTCAAAAGAGGGAAGAGAATACTAGGGGGACTCTGCAGAGTGTTTGATTATTACCCGAAATTACTGTGGAGTGCACCCATGGACATTTACACATGTCAGCATTAAAAGCAGAAGTTTCATATCAGCACTAAACAGGGACACAAGTGTCATGCTTATGGTTTTCAGGCTGCATCTCAGTTACTGCAGTGAGAAGCCACTAGTACACATGACCACTTGCAGAAGCTGTGGTGGCATGGTAATGTAGGACAGCAGCCCAGAAGTCTGTGTCTTAATTTATGTTTTATTCTTTATTAGGTGCCACTGTGTTTAACATGAAAGTTCACATCCCATAATAGCTCTGTTTAAAGAAGTTACATATATCGGAAAATATGGAAGACATTTTCTTGCTCTTGGTTTTTTTTTTCTCAATACAATATAGCCATTCAGAACCAAAACCCAGGATGTCATACCCAAACAAGCAGCTTTGCAGATACACACATTCCTGTTTTGTCCTGCACCCTGAATGCTGCCAGTCAGGAATCAAATGCCACTTCTGATGCTCTGAAATTATTTGTGGAGGGAAATCCAGCCCACAGTTATCCCACTGCTAGCATCCCTACATCCCCTCCAGGGGATGTGCAAATTCGATGTGCAGAAGGATACATCTGCTGTATGTTGTCTGGTAAGAACTTGCTGTAATATTTTGACTATCAGATCATTTTTATCACACATTTCTGTTTTACTGCTATGAGGAAGGGCATTTTTAGATCTATATAATGACATACTGAAGTAGTAATACCTTACCATATTTTTCTTTTCTGTGTTTTGGTTTTTTTTCCTTCTGTCTCCTCCCTCTTCCCCTCTCTGCTCTTCTTCCTTGCAAACAGCACTGTGAAAAGCCCTTTGTTGAGCAGTGGGGTTGTGACATTAGGGTCAAATCCCTACCCCTTCACTCACATTTCCTCTTTTCCTCTGTAAGGGATGAAATTAAGTGAGGGAGTAGCATGCTACTGTGTTTGTACAGAGCTTTGGACTACTTGCTTATGTTATACAAGATGCTGCTCCAGTTCGAGCACATTCTTGACTCCCGCTAAAACCAATGCATAACAGTACTCAAGTCTCCATAAATTAGGGTGATCACCTGTAATACAGAGCTTTACATCAGTGCATTGCTTCTATTTGCTGCTCTTGCTTCTGTACACAATATTCACCATTTTTGGTCAGCCTAGGTTTTCTTCTTGCCACCTAGAGGCCTGTACAACCCTGAACTATATCTAATCCATGCTGTATCTCCCAGCTCTGGATTGTTTCCATGAACTGGAGGCAAAGCCTTCCTTTCTGCACAGTATATTCCTCTCCTGGATGCTACAACATTTCCAGCCCAGTGGTGCTCCCCAAGTAAACTGGCACAGCCTACCAGTTTAGAAAGCAAGTATGATGATTTTCAGAGGTGCTGGTTCTGCTGAACTGCATCAACTTGTTGAGACAACAGAACTAAAAATTATAGGAGCAAAGTTGATGGGGATTTCAATACAAGGGATTTCAGAATGGTGCACTTTGAATGTAAGAAGTGTGAGCTGGTAGGAAATTTATTCTCTTTGCTATCATTAGCATTCACATTTCCAGAAACAGACATGTTTTGATTGCCTCCTTTATTTATTTTTAATAACACTATTTGCAAGAGAAATACCCTACTGCTGGAACACTGTGTGTTTGGGGTTGATTAAGTATAATTTTCTGCATTAGACTTATAGAGATTGCATCACGTTAAGAGAAAAATGCATTAATAGTAGTGCAGTGCAGAAATCAGGACTCTGTCAGTTGAGGCTATCATAAACCCCCACTTAAATGTATCTCTTTCTGAAGAGCAGAGGAGGTGCATTTTTGCATTTTGGAACTCACTTGTGGATTTCATTTGATTATACACAGTGTAAGTTGCTTTAACTCTGTTTTTTCTCTGACAGCCACTACTGAAGGCAACAATCAGAGGATTTGTCTCATGTTTTGATTTTCTGTTTATTTGTTTTTCAACTAACAATAAACAAGTGGTACATGAGTAAAATACCTTCTATTTTCTGGTTTGCGGTTCCTATTGTATTACTTGAGGTATCTGCAGATGTTCTTATTTATCATCCTGCTTCTCAAAAGGATGACATCTCCTTTCCTCCCAGAGTTGAATCTGTGCTGTTTTCTGCATATAATCCTCCTGCAAACACTCCTACAGCCATCTGCATTGGCCAGTAGATGTCATTGTGTTTCCACCGCAGGAGCACATCAAACATACTAATCTGGCTGCAAATGCATGTTCAGTCCTGCAAACAATGCTGTTGACTATTTAGGACTTTTTCTACCCTGCAGCAAAATATTTGTTAAAGATGCTAGCCAGAAAAGAGTGAAAATTAAGTTCCAAGCATTTGATAGCTGTGACTAACTAGCCAGAATACCCTTGGTCTCAGCTAATACAGTGCCAACAGTGTTATACATAGATTACTCAACAGGACACAAATCATTCTTAATAAACTATTACAAAAGATGCCAACAGAAGAGGACAGAAATAATGTCTCATGGATTAGCCAGCTTCTTTAAGTAACCAGCTTGCTTTGCTGTGAGGTAATCTGCTCTTCAGTACTCAAAGAGACAGGACTGACGATTTATACTCCTGAACTTTTTAGGCCTTTGGAGTGTAATGAAAGCTGTGGCTGTAGCCTGTTATTTTTCAGCTATTTTATCCTGGAGTATGTTAACAGCTTCCTAATTTGCATGATATAATAATATTTGTGATGTAATTAGAAAGTTCCATTTGAGGTCAAAATAGGGTAGCAATAGAGAAGCAAACACTTGGCACTAATCCCAGAGGTAGGGTTTGCCAGAAAGTCTGACATATTTTTTATCAGCAAAAACTCAAGAGACATCATTTTAAGTTTTATTTTTAACCATGGTTTCATAAACTTAATGAATGTAAACCGGCTTTAATATCTAAAAAGCTACATTCTTAGTTACAGCTCATTTCCCAAGCTAAAGAAGAAGCACAAGATGAACGGAGGGTGAAGTCAGCTTGCAACATCCACACTGGAAATGGCACACAGAGCCAAATTCCCCACTGGCAACAACCAGAGAGGCTCTGCTGGCTCTAAGAACACAGGAGACCCTTGACAGATTCAGCAGAGAGCTGAACTTTTGCAATGTGTTTTGAGTCCCAGGGGCCAGCCACAAAACTGAGTGAAGTCAATGGAAATCTTTTGCTTGCTGGCAATGGACTGTGGATGAAGCCATGAATCAGGTTTTCTGGAGGCTGGGTGCAGCACATCTGTCTTGGGATGAGGTAGCTGAAAGGCGTGGGCTTGGATTTAAAAGGATGAGCTCTATCTCGAGTCTGTGCTCAAACTTTACTAGCTCAGGAATAACCTAAGATGATTCTGTGATAAATGATGCTCTTCCCGTGCAATGCCTATGGGAGCTATGATGAGAGTCGCTCATTCTCTTGCTTGCTCACAGAAATGTTGAAACCTCTTTCTGGCTTTGGAGACTTTTGCACAGGGAAAAATCAGAGTGGTTTTCATTGGAAGGGACCTTTAAAGATTATCATGTTCAGCCCCCCTTCCATGGGCAGAGACACCTTCCACTAGACCAGGTTGCTCAAAGCACTGTCCAGCCTGGTCTTGAACACTTCCAGTGATACGGCATTCACAGCTCTAGATGGGAACTGTGGCTATTTCCAAGTTTGGATATGAGGTGTATGCTGTACATACAGCAACCCTATAACTGCAAATACAGGAACCATCTACAGAGCAGAACTTGTCATTATATTCCAATGTCATCCCTTATAAAAAAGTAATTTCATGACAAAACAGTTCATCACTATTCATGGTCCAGCTGCAGGTGACATACCCATTTCCAACACACCACTCCACACTCATGTTATACATCCTGCTGCTGTTCACTCTTCAAAGCATGCAGGAAACTGCCCTACTCAAATGAGACTGGGCTCAGGCTGCTGAGATCCCATTGCTATGCCTCTAGACTTTCACATTTACCTGACATTTCTCATTGGAATAAGATAATTGAGACTTGCTCCCAGGTAACTTTTTTGATCCACATCAGCTGAGCCATAAATATAAAATAAGAAACATGCATCACTGTCTCAAAAAGCTGTATTCCCAGTTGACTGCTTTCCCATCTGATTCCTCTCAGTCCTGCTTCCTGTCCCACACAGCCTGGGCTTGCTGGCACATTTAGGTGACTAAAAGCACCTCAGGAACTTCTCTACTTTCAGGTGCATGCTATTTCCAGGCAACCTACCACATTATTACAGTATGACACTGTTAAACATACACCAAATGTAAAGGAGAAGAAAATAGAGCCCTGTTTTTCTATCTGCCTGAGGACATCCACACACAGGTGGAGACAATGGCATGTATGCTGGTGGGATGGATGTGGGAGCTGACTGTAATCTGGACTCCAGCAAGTCTCCTTTGTCTCATTTTTCCCTCTCAGACAGGGAAGGTAATGGTATTCATTATCTCATTTCACCTGAGGAAAAATGTTATCAGGGTTGGTAAGGCACTTACATACTGCAGAGACTAGAAAATTCCCACTCCTGCAAAAGATCATGAAGAAATGACTGACTCTACTTGTTGTACCAAATGCAGTAGCTAAGGGAGAGGATCACTAATTTAAAAATTACAGTGAAAGTACTGACCTGTCTCACTTCCTAAGCATGCCTTGGATAACCGCGCCAACAAAACTGTGCCAATTAAAACCAAAAAAAATAAAAAGGTGGTTGATGATGTAGTTAGAACCTGCGTTAGAGCACACTTCCAGGAGGGAAATGAATGAAGACTTTCTCAATATCATGCATTTGGATAAATCCAAGGTTTGCTGCATTTATAGATGCCACTACCTTAATATTCCTTATTTTTTCATGTTACTGTGCGTGAGCTTGCATCTCTTTCCTTGCTTAGAACAGATCCAAGCATGGGAACAGTCAGGTGCAGTGGAAGTTTTGCAGCAGCCCTCAAGGAACCACACCTTTACCTGTACTGTGAATTACAGAATCTTAGAATAGTAGCATGGAAGGGACCTTAAAGCTCATCCAGTTCTAACCCCCTTTCTATGGGCAGGGACACATTCCCCTAGACCAGGGTGCTCAAAGCCCTGACCAACCTGGCCAAAATATCAAACTTTGCAACAGCTGAAAATTTAAGCAAGAAAACCTGCTCATGTTCATGCATAATGATTACTCTTCAGCAGGGTTATTTTGCAGTCAGGTTAATAACCTATTTGTTCTAACTGTTCTTAGTATAGTATCATCACAAAACTCTCTTGGTGTGCTCACTGTGGAAAGTCAGTTGAGATGCTATAATGATGTCGAAATGAAATGCTGTCAGCGCAAATCCATAAAATGACATAACGGTGTCAGAAATGAAAGGGAATCATATCAGAGTGTGTTCCAGCACCACTCAAAAATTTGTGAAAGGGTGCCACAATTTGGGGACAATGTTTGTTATGACAGAATCGCTCAAACAGCTTAAAAGGAAAACTTGCCAGCCACATCACTTTTTAATCCAATAGATTTATCAAGAAGTTGTGCTAATTTCCTCTATAAATGTCTCTATGAGCAGAACGTGCTTTGTGTTGCAGAAAGTGGGTTTTAAGTAGTTGCAACTGCAGGTTTCTTTTCTAAAACAGAATAGGAAGGTTCATTGTATTGTTTGTTTAAATAAACAGTCATTTCTCTTTTGAGAGACAGGAAAACAAAGCACTTCTCATCCAGTTATCCTCCTTAAGGAAGCCCACATCCCCATGTCTGTAGTACCTCCTAAAGAAGGGACTCTCTAGGCATCACAGGTAGGACAAATCCCTGCACCTATTTTTCCTACTTTGTAATGCTTGCAAGTATCTAGAAGTTCTCACACCCTTGGAAGGAGGATCTGTGTTTTGCTGCTGTTCACCTCCCTACCCTGTAATATCAGGCTCAGCCACAAAACTTAAGAAGAAGGGGTGGGGAGCTGCATTCCAAGGTTCCCTATGTTCAGCAACTGGCTGGGCATCAGTCTGCCCATGGGAGATGGTGAGTGGTTGCCTTTGCTTTGCTTGCTGTGTTTTCACTCTTTCCTTCACCTACTAAACTGCCTTAATCTCAATCCAGGAGTTTTCTTGCTTTTGCTTTTCCTGTTTCTCCCACTGTCCCATTGGGGCTCAAGGGGAAGGCTGGCCAGCTGAGTGAAACACAGACCTCCCAAGCTTCAGGAATATTTTGCATTTACTTGATTAAGTCTGTGACACAGGCTTTGCCAAGCTATTTCATAACAAAATCTACTTCTAAATATTTCTTATTTTGACATATTAGTTTTAAATTTTATGCATTTAAAAATTAAAGTACTTGAATTTTAAGTCCTCATTAAAGCCAAATGCTGCGGGAGACATAGCAAAGGGTGAAATATCATGCTGCAAGAGCAAGCAGCCAGCCTCATCTGCAGCACACAGATATAAAACTTCAACTATCCCCACCCCATTCAGCAACTAAGCTAAAGCACATCACAGTAAACTGAGAATTTGTGAAGCCTTGGCACTTGACCTGACCCGGCTTCTGGGGAAGCCCATGGTAAACCTCCTCCAGCACCAGTGGGAGCAGCCGGACTCCAAAACAGTTGATTTGCTGGTGGTAATGAATTTGCCATGACCTTTACTATAGTGTCTGAGCCTCAACTAACTTTGTTATTAAAAAGGAGTGGTGTTACTAATGTTTGGAGGGCTCTGACTTCAGCTTCATCTGGCAATATACTACACTTGTCCCTGTGTTAGAATACCCATCCATAGTGATAGGAGTGGCAGCAGTGCCAGGGAATGCTCTGGTTACCTACCAGTTTGAGGAGTCAAACATTAAACTCATGGCATACGCACACACACACAGAGCAAAAACATCTTTATCTTCTGGTTCTTGGTGGACCTCCTGGACTACATGCGGTTACAGGGCTAAATATTCAGATAGTATTATGGATAGTTTGGCAAATTCTCTTGAAAGTCAAATTAATACAACTTGCAGTGCTTATATTAGCATCTACTTGTATCCTAAATACTAGAGTTTGATAGTATTCTCGGTAGAAGCAGTAGATCAGGTATGAAGGCACGCATCTGCCTCACAGTGTCTCTCCTAGGAGAAAAACATACATCTTTCTCCACCTCAACAATGGAGGCTGAGGGTGCTGGCCTAGACTGGAGGCAAGCTGCAAAGATCACGTTAGTGGAGCTTACAGACCAGATTCTGTCTGATGTTCTTGGGTGGAATCTTCAAACAAGACAAAAGAGGTTGCCTAACATTTCATCTGATGAGAAGAATTCTTCTAAGTGCCTATCTGCTGCAAGGGCTTACATTACATTTGCCAGTGCTTGATTTAAGAAACAAAGTCGGTTCTGATTACTTCTTTTCAGCCAAAGTTGTCTCTTAACAAAAACTGTAAATTAGGTTACTCAGAAATATTCCATTACTTGATTTGAGAGGTTTTTATCTTCAACTGCCCATACTGAAAACAAAAAGATAAAAAAAGACAAAATAGTATAGAAGTCCAAAGCCCACACTGATGTTTTACAGCACTTTTGGTTTTTGCAATCATGATTGCAAAATTTCTTTCATTTCCTTTGTATAGGACTAAAGACCTTAAAGAAATACTTGAAGCTGAAGTAAAATATTTCATTTCAGGTCAAGAAAAATATATGTTTTACATGACCTGAAAAATTTATCAGAATTTCTGATTTCCACAACATTCAGAATAATTATTGAGTGATCACTCAAAATAAGTTTTTAAAAGATTCATCAGACTTTTCACTGAAATAAAATCCTACATAAAATGCCTGGACTTTTTGAAAAGGGGTTACTTCATGTCAGCAATGGCTGAAAATTGGAAGGCAAGATTGTTCATTTCAAGGGAAAGGTATTTTTCTGCAATGATTGTCCAGCTTATTTTTGCCGTAGAAATGATATCAAGAAAAATTTCAATTTCATTTCTAAATAGATATTCAAGCACATTAAAACTCCTCAGGAAATCTCTGAAGGTGCTGCTGATTTCAACTAAATAACATTCTTCAGATATTTGCAGTTTTGACAAAATATTTCTATCCGGCTACGAATCATAGCTCATTAGGCTTTCATTTGTGTAAAACATGCTCCCCAAAGTACTAAAGAAAGTAGAAAATCATGTTTCACATTGCGGTAAAATAAGGGTATGTTTTAAAGCCTTTCAATTAAAATTTTGATATCTTCAATGAAGGTTGAATATTCTTTTTCTCCCTATAAAAACAGGATTTTCACTCAAAAGAACATTCCAAGATCTTCTGTAGATTCATACATTTAAAAAGTAGGTCTATTACTATGTCAAATGTCTCTCACTGGAAAAAGCTATTGACTTTTCCATTCTATTGCTTTAATTTTCCACTACTCTTGTGCATTGGAATACTCCAGGTGGGTGCTGCGTGTGCTTCTGATTATGCTGTGTTACACAGCAGGGAAACCTCTTATCTCAGACTGGTTGCCTGGTTGAGAAAAAAAACACATTTAAGGTAGTAAACACAGCTGTGGAAGAAGTATTTTCTATTTCCTTGGTGTTTGTTTTAATGTACTAAAATAACATAATTATGGAAGTTTGCAAAAATGCCAAAATGTAAAAAACACAGTAATAATTTGGTCATGTGTTTCTATTATAGTCTGTATGTCTTCAGATATAGCTTTAAACAGTCCAAGAAAACCTTCAGAAATGTCTTTTCTGCTTTATGCTCTGGTTTGCCCTGATAAATAAAATACAGAATTTCAGGGAAAAGGAATTTAAAAGTAATCTCGTGGTTACGCTGGTATTAAGAAGTGTTCAAATCTTGTTCTTGCCATTTTTCATGCCAGCTTGAAACTCTTGGCTTGAAGATTTGTGTTTCTATTGTTTTCTTTTTGACTCTGTGCAAACACTTTCAAGATAGGAAATTTGCAGATCTGTGAAAAGGAAAGGAAAAAAAAAACTAAAAAAGAATAGAGGTTTTGTAAATCTAACCACCACAACTTCATTTGAAGAAAATGAAATCTGAACTCTGAAAGAAGACAATGCCTTTTATTTTTATTTTTTTCCAGCTTGCAAAGAAATAGAGTAATGCAACCCCTTTTATTTCCTATTTAAATGAGGCTGAAGCATTTTCATCTGTGGCATGTAAATTCTGCTTTGCAAAGAGTAAATTCGGCGGACACATATTGTAAATACTTGCCGAGAGCACCAGGCTTACATTGATTGGGCAAATAGCGCTATATTGTTACAATTATAAAAACAAAATGTGCAGAAACATGTGATTGTCACTTTTTTATCACTCTATTAGTTTCTGAGTCCTAGTGGGAAAAGGTTAAATGTGAAGCCCTCAATAAGGAGCTCTGCAGCTGCTCTCCATCACCTATTATTTCACCAAAAGAACCACATTTTGATAGAGATCCTCAATCCAAACTCTGCCCACACACACCCGAAGCCATCTCCCCTGAAATCCTATGTAAAGTAACACTGATGATGTCCTGGCCTCTTCGGTCTGTGGAAGATTTCATCTTCCATATCACAACATGCAAGCCAACAAAGGGCTGCAAAAAGTTGTTTTGACCGTGTCTGGAAAGACTTGCACTGGCACCAACACATCTTTGGATCACATTGTACCATCCTTCCACTCCATCCACAACAATTATTTCGTTGCCCAGAATTGTTGTAATATGACTGCCTCCCTTCATAATGTCTGCATTTTATCTAGCTGCTTTTCCAAAGACAGAGAGGATAATTGTCATCTCTTGTACAACACAGCAAAAGGGCCAAGGACAGGCTTTGGGCTCTCTCTGCCCTCCAGTCTACCCGTACCTTCTCCAGAGTGTAGGTATGTTGAGGCAAAGAGCAACAGCAATCATGACAAGGATTTCTGATCTGCCCAAATTCAGTAACAAGCGCCAGAGGAAGAAAAGTTTTTATTTCCAATGCAACACAGCAGAGTCCTCCAGCAAAGTAAGGAGAGCAGGTGAGAGGGTCTGAAGTAGGGGTATCAAAATGGGTAAGCTAAGGCAGAAGCTACAGCTCTGTGGTTCAGGTATTGAACCTGGAGAGGGAGCACGAGCACACAAAACATCCCCCTACTGAATTCAGTGGGGACCCTTTCTATTTATTTTAGCAGGATCTGGATCATGCTGGTGGTTTGTAGCAGGTGGGTTCTCCATGGAGATCAGAGAAAAGGAAGAGGGAGCCATGCACACCGCATTGAAAGAGCTCTAGGGTTAACTGCTGGTCCTTCAAGTGATGAAAAGTCCCAAATCTAAACCCAGGCATCATCATGCACCCATTATTTCTAATCAAGAAGGATTCTGAAACCAGGGTGTTGGCATATTAACCATGAGGACTTTATTTGGCAGCATGTGAAAGAAAAAAAAGGGGTATTTTTTATGAAACTGACAAAAGATTACTGAAAATATGCAGATCTGAAGGCTAGAAGGGACCATAGCAATCATTTGCTCTGATTTCCTGCACAGCACAAGCCATGCAACCTCATTTGGTCATGTTTGCATCATTCTTTTATCCTCTACTGGATCCAAGGATCTCACTTGGAAAGGGAGGCATCTTCATGAAAAAGTACAAGTCAAGTCACGCAGAAGATGCCAGAGCCCTTTGGTTGGTTGGTTTGATTGATTTTTCCAAAGGTTAATTTACCCTCTTTGAAAGAAGAAAAAACTAAAACAAAATAAAAATTAAAATTAAAAAAAAAAACTTATTTTGAATCCAAATGTATTTTCAACTAAATACCTTTCATGATTTTTTTTTTTCCTTCTGTAGGTATTCACCCAGGTGGCATGGTGCTTTACCTCAGAATACATGCCTGCCTCAAAGTGTCTTAAGAAAATCACCTTATTTCTCATTCCCAAACCAAGGCATTTTCCTAATAATAAAATCACTACCGGGCTCGCAGAAGCAAAAATGATACAGCCCCAAGGGCTATTTTTCAGTCACTGCCTAGAGAACATTGTGATGAAGAAATCTGAGCTGAAGAAGAAAATAACCTCCATTTTTCTAATAAATTAAGATCTTCACAGGAATGTAAAATGAATCTTAAAGCAGAGCATCTTGATGCTTCTTGCAGCAGGGCCTCTTTCAAGGACAAAGATGTAATTCAAACATAGAGACCAGAAAAAGAAGAAAAGTGTTTTCGTCTACACTTATGAATATGACGGTGACCTTACAGAGCCCCTTGAAGAGGCAGCACTGACAACGCAGCCAGTAACATCCAGCTTCCCTGCAGAGCTGCTCACAGCTGCATGCTGGATTGTGAAAGATGAAGGAGCAGAAGGTTCCCCTGTGCTGCACAGGAAAATTTTAGGAGACAAAGTCTGGGTTATGGCAGCATACGTTTTCATGAAGGACATAAAAGCTAAGGCAGAAGATGAAATGTAATAATACAGCCCTGGAATTGCAATCACGGGGAAAGTCTAGCATATATTTGTTTAAATAATAATGATAATAAGGCCAAGCTGTAACTGAGGAACTGAACATGAAGTGGGTTTTATGACAGATGCAAGTTATTAAGTCACTTATAGATACTATCTACTGCTCGCAAGCACATGTGCTGTCAGTGAGTACATACTGGTCATAGGTGAGGCCAGAGAGACCATGTAACATAAGCAATAAGGACAGAACCATATGACAAGAGATGCGCCTTTGCTATTTTGATCTTTAACCTGCAAGGTGTCCTGGCCCCTTGCTCAATGTCACTTCTCATATTCACTGCTCCAGCAGCCTAATTGCTGTGGTTTATTTCTGCATCAATTTGTATGGTTTAATGCTGACTGATTCGAGCTGATTGCACTGGCATGCCAACCTCGCACTAAACTTAGCATTAGCTAAACAGAAGTTTCCAAGAGTTTCTTCTAAGGCTGCCATCATCTGCAAATCCTTCAAGGTCTAAGTTATAGAAGTTTGGCTGACCTCTGTAGGATAACAGCCTATTAGATCATCATTAAAAGAGCAAAAGGGGAATTGTAAGCTTAATGCCTGAGGTTTGTAGGGAAAAAGCCGCATGCAGTGCTGCACGCC
Organism: Pezoporus flaviventris; assembly: GCF_033815535.1. NCBI lineage: Eukaryota > Metazoa > Chordata > Aves > Psittaciformes > Psittacidae > Pezoporus > Pezoporus flaviventris. The sequence goes on from NW_026892603.1 coordinate 7,399,466, forward strand.
AGCCCCCATGGGCTGGCTTCCCTGAGCCCCTCCACCAGCACCACTGCCCTGCCCTGCCCTGCCCTGGTCCACTCTGCTGAAAACACACCAAAGGGCCTGAAGAGCTACGCCTCAAATTCTTTGACCGGTCATCTTTTAACAGGGATGTCAGAGATCTGGGAAAGCATTCCTGCGTCATTGGGATGCAAAGGGATTTATCTCACATCTGAAGTCCTGCAGAGAGGCAGTGACCCTGCCCCTATCTGAGCTGCTGAGAAGTGAGTTACAGCTGAAGGAGATGTGACAGGCGGGAGAGAATAAGCAGAGTGAATGGCTGTACTGGAGATGAATCAGCCCTCTTCCTTGAGGAGCAACTGCCTTTGGCTACTTGGAGCTAAAAGCTACAGTAATAAATTTTAAGGCCTGAAAAGATCATTACAGTCATCTAGCCCAGCTGCACACTCACCCAGGACTCTGGATTTCCTGAAGTCATTCCCTCCTGCCCCTCCTGCCGACACAGGGACACAGCTGAGGTCCCTGCCTCCTCTGCTCTCAGTCGGAGGCTCTTCCCAGTGTGCCAGTGCCACCACCAATCTGACCGCCATGCCAGACTTCTGCAGGGCCTCCCCATGGCACCATAGCCAGGCAACTAGCGTGTTTCTGGCCAAGAGAGCTTTTATATCCAGCTCCCGGGTGGTGCTGGCTCATGCTCTGCATCAGAGCAGCACATCCAGCAGCAGTTTTGCCCATGCGGCTCCAGGTCCATGCTCAAATGTCTGCTATAGAAACCTCAGGCAACAGCCGACCCGAACTGCAGATCTGAAGATGGCTTCATCTGGTTTGTGAGTTGTACTTCTTAGAAACCATTGGGCCTCACATCACAGTACCTATGCTCCTGGGATAGCAACACCCAGCTACCTGGGGAACAGGCGGGTAGAACAACTCAGTTGGGAGAAGTTGGATTTTCTGCTGATGTTTCTCTGCTGGCCTCCATGACCTTAGAAAAAGGCCAGTGTTACACTGTGATGGAAACATGTGGGCCAGAAATGGGAAACAAGAGACTCGAATGGGCTTTTCTTGAAAAATCCTGCCCAGCCCAGCGAAGACTTCCTTCTTTATAAAGATGGGTCACCTCCATGCCAAGCCCTTGAACTGAAGAACAACACAAGTTCTCCATATGCCCCATGAGCTCGTGTGGACAGAGTTCCAAAAAGAAAAGGAATGAGTGAGTGTTTCCCATTCTGGAGGGGCAGGCCAAAGAAAGGCCAGGCAATGGGAAGGTTGTGGTGTATCACGAAACAGCAAATCACCCCCTCGGTGACCTTGGCAGGCACACCCCAAGAAAGGAAGGAAGGGGGGCTGCAGTCTTGTGTCTCCAGGAATATCTCAACATCATCTTGTCCTGCACACTTGGCTTTGTTTGCTACAGGGAGCCCCAGCTCCTCCCTTCAGTCAGGTCAGTGCAATTTGGGAGAAACAGGCGCAAGTGTAAGTTTCTCCTGTCAGCTCCTTGGCAAGTCGAAGAGACAGCCACAATTTGCCCTAAAAAGAAAATTCTAATTCTTAACATTGTACGTCATGGTTTCTGTGAGCAGTGCAATTTACAGGCCGACAAGCGAGGCCGGTGGAGCCCAGGCTGCGGCCAACCCCAGCACTGAGTCCATCAGCCATGGAAATGCTGAAGTGACAGGTCCACTTCGTTAACCAGAGGCACAGTGTTTCCTGGGCACCCACAAGCAAGGGAAGAGAAAATGCTGTTCCAGGGGTGGGAGAGAACCGGAGCCTAGGGAACACTTCGGGATGGAGGGCAAAAACAGCGCCTGCCCCAGTGCCAGAGACCAGACAGGCTTCGATCCCAAGGTCACATGAGCATGTTTCCATCAACACCAATGGTGACCTTAACGAGAACACAAAACCTGCTTTTCCTTTGGAGGGACATAAGCTCTCCAAAGCAGCACATGTCATGCCTAGGTGGAGAAATGCCCATTTTCCTCTCTCTGTACCCAGAGCTGGAGGCTCTGCAGAGAGCTGCTGAAATCTGAACAAAAAGTCCTCGGCTCCTTCCCTGAGTTTGTTGTGGGGTTTATTTCTCCCCCCCTGCTCCCAAGTGTTTTCTTCTAAATCCCTTCCTGCGTTTTCCCCTTTTATCACTGCCCTGTGAACATCCATCTGGGTAGCTCGCCAGCCCTCCCCACTGGGTAGCTCACCAGCTTTTGCCCATACTAAACATGACAAGATTTTTACTTTGAAGCAGATGTAATGTTTGGTTTTGCCCAGCCTTAGGTGAGAATACAAGGAGTTCCAGTCCCCTTGCCTCCTCATTCTGAAAACACTCCCCTAGGTAAGTAAACAACTCCTAAGCTTAAGAGGATGCACTGGGGTGCCAGGAAAGCCCTCAGCTGTTGAAACTGTTTGGAAATCACCGTTTTCTGATGCTGTAAAACAAGAGTTAATGCATGTTTCCACTGTGGAGGGCTGTTTGCGTTTGGATTTTGTTGGGGTTTGTTTTGTTTTGTTTTTTTTTAAGAAGGAAAAAAATTCCTTTCATTCTTTGCCAGCAATTTCCATGGAAATAAAGTTTCCAGCAAAAACTCTGTGCCCAAACGAGAATATTTTATCCAGAAAGTGAAAGATTTTTCTCTGAACAATTGCGAGATTTCATCCAAAACTCTTGAGCGGCTTCAATCCGAAATGTTTCGCTTGTTGGCTGGAGACAAAGCACCGCCGAGCGAGTCCCCCGGTCTCCAGGCAGGCCTGGCGCGGGGCTCTCGGCCCGCGGGGATGCTCCCGCGCCAGGGCCGGGCCAGGGCGAGGCGGGGCGGGCACCGGCCGGGGCGCAGGGCCCCGTCCCGCCGTGGGGCTGGGATGGGGGGCAGCAGCTCCCCGGCGCGGGTGGGAACAATCGCCGCGTTGTCCGGCCGCGGCCGCCGGCGCGGCGGCTCCCGCGCCCCGGTCCCCGTGCCCTGCGGGGACAACGCTGGCGGGGCCGCCCTGCTCCGCGCTCGCCGCCGCCGCTCAGTCTGGCCCCGGCGGCGGGAGGCGGGAGGAGCGGGGGGGTGCGGGTGGCGTGCAGGTAGCGCGGCGGCCCCGCGCAGCCACACCGTGGCGCTCTTGTCACGGGCATCGCCGTCGCGATGCCTCCGACGTGTCCGCGCCCGCGGCGGACCCGCACCCTTCGCGGAGGGACCGGCAGGGACCGCGACCTTCAACCCTCCCGACAGCATCGCGGATGAGCTGGGTCTGGGCCCGAGAGGGCCGGGGGTGGACGCGGGGGCCTCGCGCAGCCGCTGCGGCGGCGCGGCGGGCATGTGCCGGTAAACAATGACCATATTGTGAAATAGAAAACAGACTCCGGCTCCCTCAGAAAGGCTCGCTCCCCACCGGATGTGTTAAATAAAAACCGCTGGGGGAAAAAAAACAGCAGAAAGTCAAGAAAATCGGGTTTGGGCCGGGAAGGACGGGGGCGGGAAACCTGCGAGCGGGCGGGTTTGTGTGCCCGCCTCACGGTAGCCCTCGCACGGACTGCCGCGGCTGCGGTGCCCTCAGAGAACCTAGCTCGGGGGGGAGGGGGGGGACGGGGACGGGCGGTCCTGCCCGATGGATTTCTGCCTTTTTTTAATGTTTTTCTTTTAATATCGAAACTTTTGGGGGTTTCCCCTGTCTTGCCACTAAATAAAGCAAGAGCAAACTTTCCCTGATGCAGGATCCAGAACCCTCGGTGAGCTGCAAATCCCAGCCCTGAGGAGGTAGTCTGGGCCGGGACCCGCTCCCATCCGATCGCCCGGTTCCCCTCCTGCCTGCTCCCTTCAAACGGCACCTTCCTGCCCGGACGTGTTGAAGTGCAGCGCCCTGGAATTTATGATACAAATAGGCTTCCCCCCACCATCCCCCTCTCCCCCTCTCCATCCTTTTAAAGTATCTACCGTCCCCTCCAACTGGATGCAAATTGGGAGCTTTAATAAACTTGCTTTCTTCCCCCTCCCAGCCGTAAATATATATATGGAATATATGAACGTATAGGAACCCTCTCCGGTTTCTCTCTTTAGAGAAAAAAAAAAAATAAAGGGTAGGGGGGAGATATTTCCAATGGATTTAAGTAAGTGATTCATCTAATGAAATGCTTAGGGATTTGTTTAATATGATTTTATATGAGCTGTGGACATTTCCAAAGCAAACAATAAGTTCAAGTACAACATGCATGGTTGTGTTACAAGTGTTACCCAGCTGGCTGGGAGATCTTCGGTGAGCAAACAGGCTAAATCTGGAGAGTAAACAACTTCAGAAAAATCTACAACTCCAGGTCACTGAAAACAGCTTTTTGTTTTCCCTCGTGTCTAGTAAAATCTGATCCTTTTTTCTCTCTCTCTTTTTTCCTGCCACGCGTCTGTAAAATCACCGGGGACGGGCATCGGCATCACCAGCCCGCGGCTCGCCCCGGCCCGGCCGCGGAGCCCATCGCGTGGGACCTCGGTGCATAGACGTGTGTGGAAGACCGGTTGCTGGTGAAGAAAGATGCTGAGGGGAGGGGGGGGAAAGAGGGAACAACACCAGCCTCTTCGGGGGGTCTGTCACCCGGAAACCGGGCTCCGACTGGTCCTGCCCACGCGGGAGCATGGTTTGGACTCCTCTCAGAGGGGCATTAGACCCTGGGCCGGAGCGTGAGCATGACCACGGTGCTGTGAGAGCGGCCATGCGTGGGGACAAGCGGCTAGCGGCGTGCCCTGGGGCTTCGTGCTGCAGCCAGGCCGGTGAGGACCCCCAGGCCTCAGTAGCTTCCCGGCACCCCTGTGGCAGAGCGTCTCCAGGTAGTGCTGGGGTCCTGGACGCAGGAAATGATGTAACTAAAATTCACAATTCTGGGGAGTTCATACGATGCACGTTAACGCGGAGGTCCCGGACGGCGTCCACCCCGGGAGAGGGAGAACGACCCGGGTGAAACGACCCCGGTTAGACTGCTATGGTTACTGCCACCAGACCAGAAACCGCGCTGGGAGGCAGAAGCGCCCAGTGCGTAGTTCCCAAGCCCTCAGCGTAGCCAAGAGGGACCGGACGGCTGCCGCCTCCGGGGCGCTGCGGGCTGGAGGTGAGGAGTGGCTGTGGCGGCCGAGCCCCCTCCCCGGCTGGGGTTGAGGGAGCCGGAAACCTCCCTATCGCGACGCTCCGGCTCGGAGATTGCTGTTGGTATTCACTTTAAAAGAGCCTGAATGGGACTTCTTTTTTTTTTTTTTTTTTACTTCCCCCCACTTTTTTTTTTTTTTAAAGCCAAAGCTTTGTTGTGCTAAACTAGTTGGACGAGTTAGGGTGTCGCTGCTCCCGATTGCTCTGGCCAATGGAACCCGATCCACCCTGCTGTGCGTAAGAGCGCAATTAAGGATTTAACCAAGCCTATGCTGCGCCCCAGCCAGCAGTCTGCCGGAGACAGACACAGCGCCGCAGCCTCCTCCCCCAGACATGTCTGCTTAGACCCGAGCAGCCCCACAGCCAGCTCCAGCCAGCCGCCGGCTCCGAGCTATGACAGGAGTATTTGACAGAAGGGTCCCCAACATCAGGTCCGGCGACTTTCAGGCTCCTTTCCAGACGGCCGCAGCCATGCACCACCCGTCCCAGGAATCTCCCACTTTACCCGAGTCCTCGGCTACGGATTCCGACTACTACAGCCCTGCTGGGGGAGCCCCGCACGGCTACTGCTCGCCTACCTCGGCTTCCTACGGCAAAGCGCTCAACCCCTACCAGTATCAGTACCACGGTATGAACGGATCTGCCGGGAACTATCCTGCCAAAGCCTACGCCGACTACAGCTACGCCAGCCCCTACCATCAGTACAGCGGGGCTTACAACCGTGTACAGAGCTCCGCCAGCCAGCCAGGTGAGAGCGGGGGGCAGGGGCGGCAGACCCCGAGGCGAGGGGGGAACATAAGGGACCGGGACAGCGACCCCCGCACATCCCTGCCCAGTGTGGAGGCGGCTTGCCCTGAGACATCGAGAGAAGTTAAAAAATAGTAATTAAAAGAAAGAAAGGAAAACAAATAAGGGAAAAAATCGAAGGGGGGGGGGGATAAAAAGGAAAATTACAGGGAAAAAAAAAAAGGTGAAAGCTGTTCGAGTTTTCCTGCCCAGCCCGCAGGATCTACAACGCAAATCCTGGGACAGTACTTTAGGGAAGCAAGCGTCCGTCAGCTGCCCCCCGCCCCCGAGCTCCCCCAGCTGCCTCCCTCCTGCTTCCCCCCGCAGGAAGAGCGGAGAAAATAGCTAAGCCTTGTTGCATGTCTCAAACTCGGGTTCGCGATGGCAAAGAAAGTTTCCTTCCCTCTGTGCTGGAGGGGAGAAGAAGGAGGCTGGGAGGGGGAGCCCGGGCGTGATGAGGCTGCGGAGCCGGGGGGGGTTGTCCCAGAAAGCACCGAGGTTTTAGCGTTTTCCATTTACTTTTTGTAAGTTGTTGAGGAGGAGGAAATGTGGGGACAGGAAAGAAAATCCTAAACCCAGCCGTAGCCAAGCCAGGCGGCCGGGGCTTGGCTGGGACGGTGCCGCAGCGGCGGCACCTGGGGACAAGCCGGCAGCGCTGCGGACGGCTCGGTTGTGAGGGGGAATATGCCGGTGCCCCGGCTGGGTCTCGGCTCCTCTCCGGGCTGGCCTCTGCCCAGCGGGGCACCGGTCATCCCCCTAATCCCCGCGGCTGCCGCGCATGCCCCGCGCCCCCGTCCGCGCCCGCGCAGCGATGCGCTGCGCACCAGTTGGGATGCCCGTGGCGGCCGGGGTGGGCAAGGCCCTTCCCGGAGGGGGCGCGGCCCCCCGCGCTGCATGGCGCGGAGCCGGCGGAGGGTGCGTGGGACCGCGTCCCAGCAGCGGGAGCCCCGGGGAGAGCCGCGGGGACCAGTCGGGCAGGCGCCTCTCCCCGGCCCGGCCCGCGGGAGGGATGCCGGCGGCGCAGGCTGCGCGGGGAGGAGCGGCGCGGAGCGGAGCCGTGTCCCGCGCCTTAACGTCTGCGTCTGTGTCTCTCTCCCGCCCTTGCGCCCGTGCAGAGAAGGAGGTGGCGGAGCCCGAGGTCAGGATGGTGAACGGCAAACCAAAGAAAGTGCGCAAACCCCGGACTATTTATTCCAGCTTTCAGCTGGCGGCGTTGCAGAGGAGGTTTCAGAAGACCCAGTACCTCGCCCTGCCCGAGCGGGCCGAGCTGGCCGCCTCTCTGGGACTCACGCAGACACAGGTACCGCGCTTGTCTTGGTTCAGCTCGGCTCGGGCCGGCGGGGCGCAGAGCCCTGGGCCTCCGCGGCGGGGAGGGATGGTCGGGATCGTGCCCCACGGAGGGGCCGGTAGGGCGGCGGGGGAGAGGGTCCTTCGCAGTCGCAGAGCGCCGTATTGCCAGGCGGGCATTAATGGTGTCGGTTTCCCTCCCCCCCTCCCTCTTTCCTCCCCTCTTCTCCCGCCCCCCTCCCAGGTGAAAATTTGGTTTCAGAATAAAAGATCCAAGATCAAGAAGATCATGAAGAACGGGGAGATGCCTCCAGAGCACAGCCCCAGCTCCAGCGACCCCATGGCCTGCAACTCTCCACAGTCACCTGCGGTTTGGGAACCTCAGGGCTCGTCCCGCTCCCTCAGCCACCATGCCCACGCACATGCTCACCCTCCAAACTCCAACCCGTCCCCTGCATCCAGCTACCTGGAGAGCTCCGCTTCCTGGTACCCCGCTGCCAACTCCATCAACTCCCACCTCCAACCCCACGGCTCCCTACAGCACCCGTTAGCGCTGGCCTCTGGGACAATCTATTAGAGTCTGCCCCCTATTATTTTATTTTTTATTTTTTTGTTTTGTTTTGTTCCTTGGACTCCCGTGTTTTACTGTTAAGGAATAATAACGAAAGGAATGCATATGGGGAATTTTTAAAAGGGAAAAGAAACAAACAAAAAGATTAAAACGTGTAAAGCTTGTGCATGTAACTTATTGCATTTCAAAGGAAACCCTTTTTTTATACAATACGGACATTTTTTGGCTCAGCTGTGGACACTATCAATGGTGCCTTGAAATCTATGACCTCAACTTTTCCAGAGACTTTTTTTCAATGTTATTTTAACCCTGTAAATAATTGTAGATAGAGGAATTAAACTGTATATTCTGAATAAAATAAAATTATTTCGACCACGAGAAACGTTTCCAAATTACCCCTTTTTCTATCGATAAGAGGGAAAATAATGTTAAGAATTATCATAATGCCAATTTGCTTGCGGAGAGCGAGGGAGGAAAGAGGGATTTTGATGGGCCTGATCCTGGGAACCCCTGTTCAGTCACCGGGCCAGGTCGGGCCGTGCCAGCGCAGCCCGAGTATATCGGCAGGATCTGTTCCTTGTAGGTATCTCCCCAGGGGCGAGCCGATGTCCGGCGATGCTCTCTCCCCGCTGGAAAAGGGGCTTTTGCCGGATCACTTACACCTTCTTGCACAATGATTTAAGCTGAAGCCATAGCTGCCCATCCTGACGGTAGAAATTAAATATCTCGTCTTAAGCCGCCCTGAATCCTTTCCTGAGAGCAATTAGCGTCGAGAGCTGCACACTCCACAGCCCATCAGTCGCCCGTGTGCGCTCAGCTAATTACACAAATTACGTTTCCGTCAAAGGGAGCCACTAAATGTGAGAAAAGGATAAAATGAGGGCCCCGCTCCCTTCACTCCTGGTAAAAGCCTGCGGCAGCTCCGGCTGAAGGAGGCACGTTGCGAGGTACTTGTATTTGATTTTTTTTATTTCTATTTGCACGATTTAGGTCAGACCCCAGCGGCGGAGCCGTGCCTGGCGCAGCCCAGTGCTGAAGCCCCTCTCCCAGCAGAACCCCCAGGTTTTCCCCGGCAGCCACCGGGGTCCCCAAGGCGACCCACGTTCCCGCGGGGCTCCCACCTCTCCTCGGCCATCAGGGAATTCGGGGCCGCTTGGGGTAAGGTGGCAGCAGGGAACGTGCCAAAGGCGTCGCTCGAAGGATCCCCGAGATTAACACCCCACTCCCCAACCCCCCCCACCCCGCTGCCACCCGAGGCTGGCGGGGCTGGGAGGCGAGGCTTGGAAAGGCACCTCCTGCCCTGGGGCGCACTTACCTGTCTCTAGTCTTCCTCCCTGCTGCCCTCCCCCTCCTTCCTTCTCCCTCCGCTCCCGCCTGCCATGTTTTGTGCGTGTGCGTGTGCGTGTTTCGCCACGAAGAAAGAAGCCCGGGGTTGCTGTTTTGTAACAGGTTCGGGGGTTGGTAAATGGCTCGCAGTACAATAGACCAGTTTGTTCGGTAGTGCTGCTCCCTGCACGCCGGGGAGGGACGCGTGGGTGCCGGCGGAGGGCGGCAGGGGCCGCACCGGCTGCCCACCCCTGCCCGCTGCCTGGTAGCGGGCCTCCCCGCCGCTCCCCGCGTCGCCTCCGCGGCTCTGAGGACCGACCGCTGCTCGGTTCACTTGCAAAGTTTCAGGGACTTTCCGCTAGCTGAAAAGCTTGGCTTTGGATCTTCTGCTAACTTCCACCCCGTGCAAAATAAAGCCCGACTTTTTCCTCCATTCTTTTCCTCGTTTCCCTCTAGAAAAGCATTAATATTTCCTTTTCAACCTGCAGTAAGAGATTCTCCCCTCCCCGAGGTCCCTTCCCTTTGCAGAAAGGCTTGGATACCAGAGGTGGAAGTCTATTTCCCAGGTGGATCCACCCACTCCTTTCTTTGAGGAGCTGCCGCTGGGCCGGTGGTGACGGTGACCTGCAGGGACCGGAAGGGCTCGGGCGGACAGCGTAGGAACAGCTCTGGGGAGGCGGGATGCCGGCAAGGCGGGATGCCAGGCAGGGATGGGAATTCACACAGAGTTACTGGGCCCTGACATCGCTCACCTCTCCAGCCAGCCGAGTCAGCTCGGTTCGGCTTCCATGCCGGTCCTCCTCCTCTGCTTAAGTTCTCCTCCTCCCAGCTTGAGGTGCTGTTGGGCAGGTCGGGGAGAGCCTGGCACCTCTTCCCTGGGAAGGGTAGCCAGGCCCCATTCAGGAGATGCCTGGGGTCCCCGTGGCCTCAATGCCCAATGGGGGATCTACAGCCGCCCGTCGTTCTTAAGAGCCCCTGTCAGAGCACGGTGGATGGATGTTCTGTCCCCACCATATCCCTTATACGCAGACAGACACAGCCCGGCGACTCTCTCCGCCGGGACGCACCCCCGGGGCTCCGGCGGCGGCCGGAGGGAGCCTGGCTAGTCCGGGCCTCCCCCCCTGCCTCCCCGGGCAAGGGATGGGATGAACTGTCCTTTGTCTCACGCTGGGTTTAGGCTCGGCGGATTACTGGCTCGGGCTTTTTTTTTTTTTTTTTTTCTTTTGACTCCCTCTCTCTTTCCCTCCCTTCTGTTTTCCTGGCGGCCACTTCCATGTGGAGCCGGGGCAGCTCGGGGAGCCGAGAGGAGCCACATTCCTGTGGGTGCCGAGCGGCTCCAGGGCTGAGCCACAGGGCTTGACATACACACAGAGGCACAGACACACAGGCGCACAGGGAGAGGAGCCTGCAGCCCCGGCTGCCCCAGACCCAACGCTCCCGACTCTGCCCGCTCCCTGAGGCTCTCCCACTCACAGCAGATCCAACATCCCCTGCGCTCACCCACAAATGGGGCACACACCCACAGCACCCACACCCGAACCCACGCACCGATACCGGGGGAACCCTTTCTCTCGTTCCCCAAAGACCCCTCGCTGCTCCCGCCCGGCAATCTCCCCCTCTGTCCGGGAGAGCGCCGCTGCCACCTCGCCAAGCCATTCGGGTTCCCTCCCCCTTCACCTCAGGGAAAAGCACCAACCCACCCCTCCAACCTGTCGCCGCCTCAAGGCAGCCCGGCCCGCTCGCCAGGCTGTTCTGTAGCCCTCGTCTCCCTGCGGTGTCCCCCATAAATTCGGTCCCCCCCGGGCGCTGCCCGCTCCGCCGCCGGCAGCACTCTATCCCGAGCGTGCATTGCACATGTGGCATCCATTACAGATTTCTACCACGCAGTTTTGCGACTGACAGACTTTAGGTAGTTCGGTTGTGGATTACGGAAAGGAGATCTATTGCTTCAGGAAAATCGGGGGGGCGGTGGAGGGGGACAATCCCCTCTTCTTTCTCTCAGTCATTTGAGCGGCTGCCTGCAGTAACGCAATAACCTGCTTTATAGGTCAGACAAGAGCCGTGAAAACAGGAACCGCGGAGTTTACATTAAGACTCCCTTTCTCTCTCTTTTTAGGGAGAATCTCTGTTGCATCAATTCAATGTTTCTCCTCTTTGTTCGGCAGTGCGCCTATTTCCATGCGATGTGGGAGGATAAGCAATGGTTTATCTTCTATCCTCTAAGATAAACCAGGACTACAGACACGATAAATCCCGACACGCACCCACGCCCGGGTATCTGTGTGAACACCTTCCACGGACACGACCTTCAAAGCCGCAGGAAAAACTCCCAGCCCCTCTCGCCTCCTCACCCTTTAGGTGAGGGCCCGGTCAGGATCCACGATGGCTCCAGTCCTTGGCACGGAGGAGCCTTGAGATGGCTCCTTCCTACCTCCTGCTCCTAGGCAGTCCGGAGAGGTTGCCTAAACCTCAGCCTGAGCTTTGTAGCAGGGATCAGCGAGCCTTGCCGGGCCGGATCCTGACCTGGCTCCATGCTCTGCAGCGCATCCCCTGCCTGACTGTGGGGCTGTCCCTCCATCCCAGGGAATACTCGCCGTCCCCTCCATATGCATCGTATAACCCGCTTCATAGGGCTTTCTCCTCGCGGTATCCACTGAGCGTTCTTTTCCCTTTCTTCGCGTTATTTTTTATTAATTTTAATATAATTAATTTTATTAATTCCCGTTCCCGTGCAGAGGACGACAGGACTGCAGCGGGGGGGGGGGGGGTCTGGGGGCTGGCCGGTGGGGGCGGGGATTGGCAATAAGGGCCCCCTCCTGACTGCTCTCAAGCCGCCCCTGCCCTGAGGTACCTGTCGGCGGGACAGCAACACCACTTTGATGATTTGGGCCACTAAAAATGAAGCAGGTTTGTGCATTTCGTGTCCAGGGTTAATAAAACCTAATCAGGAGTGGAAAGCCAACTAACCCAATGAGTTAACCTCGCTAGCTGCAGGTAGTCCTGTTAGCCAGGCTCTTTCAGTTAATTAATTACAATTGAGTCGGTTCTGTGATAATTTCCTCAAGGACCCCTGAGGACTGGTCCAGCGGGAGCGCAAAAGGCGGCGGACTCTGCAGCTTCCCGCGGAGGGAGCGCGGCCCCCGTGTCCCGCACCCCTCACCTTCCCCGCCCGGCTACGAGGCTCCTGAGGCTTCTTCCCTCAAGCTGTGGTTCAGGAACCCGAGAGGAAGCAGAGGACAAGGGGGACCCCGCTTCTGGGGACGACTGGGAACCCCGCGGGTACCGGGAGAGGCTGCGGGAAGAGCGGAGCCGGGAGGTGGCCTAGGGCAGAGGATGCCTGGAGCATCCTCCTCCCCCTCCTGCACATCAGGCTCTCCCTCCTCTGGATTTGGACACGTAGCGATTCAGACCACTGATTTGTTATTTTCTTAATTCCCGCTCTTCTCATTCCCTATGAATCAAACAGTCTTTTGTCCTTCAGAGTTTGATTTGATCGCTACTGTTCACATTTCACTTTTGTATTTTTCTCTCCCTATACCATTACTCATTGAGTGCCCCGTGAAATTACAATCGTACATTTTCAACTCAGCAACCCATTTGCAGTGCAAAAATAGGGTCTAAATAATGGCTGAATTAGCCCTACTGGACAGTTTCAGATGTAACACTCTGTAATAATTATATTGCAGGCTGGATTAGGATGCTATTATCATAATCTGGACGTTTACAATTATCTGTAATTTGCAAAGATGCGCCAGGTCTTGATTACAGCAGGGTTTTTTTTATCAAGCTAACCATCACTAAACAGTGACAGTAATAACAGCTAATTTTGCTGGCAATATAAGAGGTGCTGGGGTGTGCAAACAATTTCACACCTGGATGTGCTCACTCAACCAAGAATATAGAGAAAGAGCTTCTGCCCTGAGACTCAGAAAAATATTCTCCACTGCTTCTGTTCAGTGTAGATTTCTAGACCCCGAGCCTTGCTTAGCAGATTTGCACAGGGGGTAAGTTTTGGGGCTCGCTTGGGTTTGGGGTCGCTTTGTGGCTGCTTCGCGCCTTCCCGGTCGAGGCTCTCTCCGTCCCTGCTCGTTCCCCAGCTCCCGCGGTCACTCTTGCGCCGGTGGTTTCCCTCGACGAGCCGGACCCCGACAGCTTTGCCCCCTTTTTACCCTCCCTGTGCTGCTGCGGGCAAGGGGACGGGGTGGGTCCCGACGGAGCGCCCGCGCGGGGCTCGGCGTCCAGCGGAGAAATCCCGCCAGCCCCCGGACCAGCCCCGGGGCTGGCCCCGGCTCCCGGCCCTCGCGGTGGGGCGACTGCAGCGCGGCTCTCCGTGGCGCCCATCCCGCTGCCTCGGGGCGGTGGAGCCCTGCTGCGGGCGGGAGGTGGCGGAGCGGCGGCAGGTTGGGGGCTGGCGTGGGGAGCTGCTGCCGCTCCATCCATAGATGACGCTGTTTCACGAGAGTCTCCCGGGGCGGCAGCCGCGAGTGGGAGCCGGCGCTACCGCTGCTGCTATTCGCTCCCAGGCAGCTCTGGGGAAGGCCTGCCCCCCGCACCTTCGCCCACTCTGCGGAGCTAATCCGGCTTTTGTATTATTGCGATGATGATAATTTATTTGTTTGCTTGCTTGCTTGTTTGTTGCCTGGGCTTTATTTAAGCCTATCTGAGAAATCATTGGTGGGGGAGGAGGGCAAGGCGCTCCCACAGGCTTTCCGCGCCGGCACCCACGCTGGCACCGGACGGGCCCCCGAAATCTCATGACAAGCAGCAACCCCCTTCTGGCACCCCCTGGGCCGCAGGCGGAGGTGGGGCGGGTACGGGACCGCCCGCTGCCATCCCCAGTCGAGGACTGCAGAGAAAGGGTTAAGGCGCTGTGGGGCCATGGGAGCCGGGAGCAGTCGGGCTGGGCTCGGCTGGAATCGGCTACGTTGGACCGGGATCCCTGGGCTGCGGGGCTCCCGCAGAGGGGCGTCCGACGCCCTCCGGGGGGTGGAGGGGAGGGTAAGCCCCCGCAGGGGCCTGCCTGGGGCGGGCGGGGAGGGTAAGGCAGGGCTCCCTGAAAGATGCACACACACACACAGACGCACAAATGCTGTTGGTTTAACTGTATGGTAGCTTTCTCTCCAGTGTCATTTGAATAATTCAGTGAGCCCCACTACCAGCTGTACTTCTGAAGCCTCTTCCATTCTTTTCAGCATTATAATTTTGGTTAATTTTCAATTTTAGGCCCTACGTCTCTGCAATTTGTGTATGAATAACAGAATAATTTTCCTCTTTTGTTTCGCCTTTCCTGTTCCTGAATCTAAATAAAGATGGCTTTTTAGTATTAAAAGTGGAAGAAAATTACAGGTAATTATCTTTGACGGTAAAATGCTGTAATCAGCGGGCTACATGAAAAATTACTCTAATTATGGCTGCATTTAAGAGAAATGGAAAAAAACCTTCTTGTGGATAAAAACCTTAAATTGTCCCCAATGTCTGCTTCAAATTGGATGGCACTGCAGCTGGAGGCTTTGTTCAGAATTGATCCTGGGGAGCTCTGAACCCAAAGTTTCACAGTGGGAAGGGGAAAAAAAGAAAAGAAAACATTTTTCCTAATGTAACAATACGAATGGTAGAAAATGACAAGACTGATCGGTTTTAAACCACTCTGAAGACTGACTGAGCGTGGAAGTTGCTCAAAAAAAAAAAAAACAAAAACACCCCCCAAAAAACTGGTATGTTGGTAAGTAGTCTTTGCTTTGTGTCTAATTATAGTGACTGTCCTTTTGCACGACTGTATGTAGCTGTCATTATATGGAGCACTCTGAGGATCTCTATTGACTTCTGATAAATGGCTCAGTGGTTTCAAGGTTCATAATTTGAAGGATGCCCAGGTCTCTAGCCATTAATTCTCGCAGTATGGGGCACCCAGCTTGGCTGAGGAAAGGGCTTTTCATTGTCAGGCGTTGCTGTGCTTTCCACAAGCTGGTGCGGCTGGGGCTGGCCGGGCAGCGCGGTGTTTGCCTGGGCACCTCTCAGGGCTCTGCAAAACATTCCTCCGCTTGCATTGTCTGCTCTGGAAAAACAAAGGAGGGCGCCTCCTTTCTTAAGAATTTGGAGGCTCCGAGCTTTGGGAAGAAAGGCAGGGCTCTGGGCTTCGCCTTGGCGAGAAAGCTCAGCTCAGCTGAGCGGGGGAGCAGGGAAATCGCAGCAGAAATGGCCGGGTGATGGGAAAATTCTTCTAGGCTGATCTTTGCGCTCTCGCTTATTTCCTGTGCTAGTCGTAGCCTTAAACCCAAACCACCAGCTACCCCCCTGTCCCCTCGCTCCGTCTGTGCTGGCAGGTGTATGCTCAGGTGGGGGA